>NW_026138130.1:0-1224345 GCF_025592945.1 Manacus candei
AGCAGCCGTGATTGCAGGCGATACCGGCCGCCTAATTGGGCTGGGAGCGATTCGCAGGCGGACGGCGGCACCTTCTGGCAGCGGCGGGTGACACACGAAGGAGCTGGGTCAGCCGGGGGGGTTTGGGGCCGCCCCCCCTCAGCGTCCCCCCTCTGCGGACCCGCGGGGGCCGGGGCAGGAGCCGGGCTCGCCCGGGGGCTCCGTGCGGTCCCCACCGGGGTACCCCATGAGCGTGTCCCGGGACGGCACCGCTCAACTCTCTGCCGCATCCTAAAAATTAATATAATCTCACTGCGGGCTTGCAACCACCTCAAGAGTCTGTATCTGCTTCTTCCCGCGGTGATTAAACATTTTTACTTAGTAGTGCAGGTGCCCTTTCACCTGCAAGTTTCAGCTACTGCGTGCCTGCAAAAAAAGATGTGTTGTGCACATCCAAGTTGCTCCCGTGAGCCCCCGGCTCCAGCGTGGTGTGGAGAGGGAAAGCAAAGTCACTTTTCTTTTTTTTATGAAGGGGTTGGCAATGTAATTCAACTGGGTCTTGGTGACACCTCGAAATGCAATAAAATAAAACCTGGGCAGCCTTCAGACAGTTTGAATGGTGACAAACATGTTATCGCCCATGACATGAAGAACTACGGCTCACTCTTTTTCCAAGGTCACTCGAAACCCTGGAAAATCAGGGGAGAGAATTTGTACATGCAGCCATTCACACTTGTGGCTTTGTTCACAGATACCTGTTTCAATGTGACATTTATTCCTGAGCCCCTTTTAATGTGGAAAAATAGATATTCTGGAAATATGTGCAAATGGGAAGAAGGATTGAAGAATACTTTTTCCCTTCCCATCCCTCCATCTGCAGGGGGCCCCACAGGGGTGTCCTGGTGGCTCCAGCCATGACATTGGAGCAGCTCTGGGTAGGCTGAAAGAGGGGGTTAGCATTCCCGACTGTCCCTGGAGATGACCTGCACCTGCTGCAGAGAGGTTGAGTGGGAGTGGAGGACAGGAGTCAGAGTGGGCAAAGGCAAATCCTCCATCCCCCTGCTGCCTTAGCTTCTGACAGCCTGGGTGAGGTGGGTGGCACAGGGCACACAGATGTTGCCAGAGGCTGGAATGTACCTAAGGATGTTCTCAATAAATTGTTTGCAGGTAGGTGTTGCACAGCAGGGGCCAGTGTCATGCCCACCTCCTAAAAACAGGCAGCAACCCCTGCTCTCAGCAGCACACCTGGGAGCTGCCAGAGCAGCTTCCCAGCTGGGGACCTGCTCACGTGGGGCACCTGTGCACCCATAAAAGCCCACACCAACACCCTCCTCTTCCTTTGGTCTCTGCTGGCTTCTGCTCCTTTTGGTGGAGGGCAGACAGCTGCATTTTTAGGACTAATACAAAGCTATGTATTTTTAAACTTCGGATCCTAGGATTTGGATTTTTTTGCCCTGAGCTGAATGTTTGAAGGATGAGTTCAGAGCATCACCAAACACAGGTGGGTTTCTTTTTGAGTCTTATGGTTTCTTTTCTCTCTCCCCTACTTCATCCTTGCCATCCTGGTCAGCAGTTGACATGGTGGATGCCCTTCTGAAGTCTGCAGCCCTGAGAAAGCCTTTAGAAATCTGGGAGTAACTATGTCCTTCAGCTAAAAAGGGGTGTTCTCCTGCCTAGGGTGTAGCACCCTCTTCTTGGGGTAGTGGTGTTGGTCTTTCTTGTGATGTTTGCTTTCTTATGATTGCTGCTGTTGAGGTAGTCAAGGGCTGAGCTGCCCCAGTGCTGGCAGTGTGGATGTTATGGGTGGAGCCGTGACAGAGTTCACTGTGAGCGTTCCTGTCCCCCAGCAAGTGGGAATGTTTGAGTGCTGGTGCCCAGCTGCTGGGAACTCCTCAGAGCTGTGCTGGGTGCTGTTCAAACCCAACATGGAGCGAAAATGGGGGAAAAAAGAAACCAAGTCCTCTTCGGGCTGCCAATATTTAGATTATTTCCAGTGGCCAGTTACTGCTGGGGGAAGCCTGGAGACATGTGGGGCTGCTGTCATGTGGCTTTTTGCAGGAGCAGGGTGGCTGCTCATATGTGGGAAGAAGGGGCTCCTTCCAGTCCCAAGGGCTTGGGGGGCTGGCAGTGCCACCGAGGGGATGCTCTCTGCTCCCCTCCCCTGTGAGCCCAAAGCTGTGTGGATTGAGATTCAGGGCCATGGTGAAATGCCCCAGTTTGGCCCCTGGTTGTTTTTCTGTCTCTCAGTGACATCTGGTACATTGCTGTGAGTTCCCAGAAAGAGGCCCTGATGGAGGATGTCAGGGTAGGAAGAAAGGAGCTGACCTTGCTATTAAAAGGCAACAGGAATGGAAATGTTTCAGGCTGTTTCTAGCAGACGTCTCTGGGAAGAAAATCTCCTTGCTCTGCTCTGTCAGGCCCTCATGGGCAGCTTTTCTCTGCTAATTGTTCACTTGATACTACACTGGAGATGCTTAATTTATCCTTGTCCACATTGCTGCACCTGAAAAGATCTTGTGGAGTTTGAGAAGGATTTAAGTCCTACTGATCCCTCACGACTTTGTACATTTCTGGTCTTATAGTGACACCAACAGCCCCGATGCTCTCAGATCAAAGATGCTGGTCTCAAGTGGGAAGAGTTTGGGTGCAGATCCTGCTTTGAGTCCGAAGCAATCCTGTTGAATCCAGCTCAGCATCCCCAGTAACACCTCTTTAAAGATGGAATTTCTTGCAAATCTCTGAGCCCTGCTCTGAGCAGGGTCCCATAGAGGAAGGAAACCTTGCCATTGCATGGCTGCTCCTCGTGATGCAGGAGAAGTGGGATAATTATTGAGATTAGTGAGAATAAGCTTTGCTTACAGCTTGAGATGAATGAATGTTTTAAACCCTATTGGCTTTTTGACTGAGATCAAATGTGGCATCAGTTTAACATCTGTAGCCTTTATCTGGGAAGTGGAAAGACTAACCTTTCTTGATGCAAGGCGTGAACTTGATTTAAAAGGGATTTCCTTCAATTTTTTTCCCCCGTTGTGTGTGATCAGGCTATGTGATACTGTGGGGAGCAGGGGCTGCTCTGCCTGCCTGGAGGAGAAGGAGAGGAGAGAGGAGAGTGTGGTTGGCTGTGCTGGATATTTGGAGAATGATGAGGGCAGTGCTTGTGAAATGGGACTGGGGGTTGACCTGTGTGCTTGAGGACAGTGTGGGCATGGTGACAGCACAGTGACAAGCAGCCACTGGGACTGAGATGTACAGATAGTCCCTGCTGGCTGCAGAGTGATCGGCTCCCCGCTTCAGTCTCCTCTGGGCTGTTGTGAGCTGAGGGGTGGCTGACAGCCTATCTCCAAAACCCAAACAGTACATCTGCTGCAAAGGCATAAATCATCCCAGGTGCCACCTGCCTGTGTCCCAGTGCATGGTGCACAGTGCTCTGGCTTTGCCCTGGGAAGCACAGGGCTGGGAGAGAGCTGACAGCCGGCACTCACCCAGTGTGGGTGGTGAAGGGGGCTTGGTAGCAGCCACCAGAGATAATGATTTAAATAATCAGGATGAGGAGCACAGGCAGCTGCTATTGACTTTAGCCAGGGTGCTCCCCTTGTTCAGACTGGTGTTTTCTGGCCACTGCCTGTGGAGATGCTGATGGTGTTGTCAACAGCTGTCTCACTAGGGCCACAGTAATGGGATGGGCCATTGAAGCACTTTCAAGAAGAACGGGCACAGAGCAGGGACAGCTGAAGGCTTTCTGAGCTCTGCCTTCAAATGCTTTTTGGTGATGAAAGTGGCTGTTTCCTTAGGACAGGAGGGCCAGGCTTGGCTTGTGGAACATCACCAGCCAGCTCTGTCGTGCTGAGTGTGGGTGGGTCACACCTGGGCTAGTGGCCTGTGCTGCTGTGGTGGTGGCTAAAGCTGGGCAGTGAGGCCGGTGTGCCCCAAATGGAGAAGGCTGATGTGGCTGTGCCTAGTGCAGGAGCTCAGGGATGGGCTGTCCTGTGGGGTTTTTCCATACTCAGTGCATTTAGTCTGTATTGGGTTGAAGGCACCAGCTTCACCTTCCCCATTGCTTTCAATTGGCATGCTGGTCTTGGTCGGTTCTTACTGTCCTTAGCAGTGACAAGTCCCTGGGCAGAAGAGCACCTAATGACTTTGTTTTCCATCCCACAGAGAGAGGAGATGGCTTTTAATAAAGCCCAGGAGCCTTTCACCACCTCAGGGGCCCAGCCTAGGGCTTGCTCGAATAAATCAGCCTGGGGTGTCTGCCTGTTCTTGCAAAGTGAACCCCATGCATGTTGGAAGGAGGTTTTGTTTGTTGGGCCAGAAAAAGTGGAACACAGCCTGAAAGCAGGGTGGGAGCCTAGCTCACCTGCCACACTCTGGCAAGCGGCACATGAAGGGGCAGAGCTGCATCCTGCACCCCTGGTCCTCAAAGTCCTCGCACATCTGAGCAGCCCCTCAAGGTGTGTTGCTCCAGCCCTGCTCCAGCTGTCAGGTCAGTGGGTGGGTGCAATGTCTGCACCTGGAGGGTCTCCAGGAAAGTCCTTTCCCCTTCAGAGACTAAGACAGCCAATGCTGGGAGGCAGAGCATGTTGCCTTTGACTGTTGCAAGCTTTTAAGACATGCTGGAGCATCTGGTTGAGCCACTGTTGTGGACAGGATATGGCAGCAGGGGATATTGGAGCTGGTCCACCAGCTGGTTCCTGTGTTGTGTGGATGTGTAATGCACACCAGCACACGGTAAATACTGTGCAGAGTGTGTGACTGTTGGTGCAGTATTTATTTAGGTGTTGAAGGTGAAATGAATCTGCTGTTTCTCTCTGGAAATCTTTACCTGCTCCCACGCTGAAAACCAACACTGATTCTCTGCAGCATGGGAACCTCCTCCCAGCACAGCGCATGGATGTTTCCTGGAGTTTGGGAGAAAAGCCCTTTTCCCCTCCTCAACTCCTAATGCAACACTTGCTCCCCCTTATCCGCCTTCTCACTCACTTTTGCCTTCATTTCCAAAGACTGGTGGGATGGCCACTGCTCTGCCTCTTTCCCTTGTTTTTCCCAGTTGTTTTGGAGCCCAGTGGGTGGCTCGTGACAGAAACCTGCCCAGCCCATGGAAGCCATAGAAACACTTCCTATGGGGCTGATAAAAGCAGGGTGGTGTTTCTCTTTTTTTCTTTTTTTTTTCCAGAAGCCAAAATAGCCCTTTCCAGTGCAACAGGCACATCCACCTCCGAGTCACCTCAGCACAGTAACTGCAAATCCTCCTGGATGGTGATGATCAGGAGGAGGCAGCTGGGCTGCTGCTCTTCCCCAGCATGCACAGGGGAACTGGGTGCAATGGCACTGGGATTGGTGGGGCCACTCAGAGCATCCCTCAGGGCAGCACTTTCCTTAACCTGTTATCTCAACCCTTGTCTGCTGGGCTGTTCTCAAAGGTCCTAAACAAAACCCATCCTTGATTTGGTAAAGTGGCTGCATTTTTTTTTTTTTTTTTTTTTAAGAATGGAGTGTTTTCTTCATAAATCACTTTTTTCCACCAAACTAAGAGGGAAGAGAAGGGGAGGAAGGGAAACCCCCCAACCCTTGTCTTGGTGGCTTTTCATGCCTGCCTTTAATTGACAGACCTTGTTATTAATGTTTTCCAGCCGCCTCTCATCCAAGGCTCAAACCTCCCTTTTAAAGCCCTGTCATGTTAAAAATTGACATGTGTTGACTTTGGCCTGGGAGAAGCCAGGTCCTGGCTATAGGTAGGAACTGCATGTGTTTAGTCTGGCTTACATTTTATTTTCCCCTTTCATCAAATTAGTTCAGCTGTATTTTTTTTGTGAAGGAAAGAAAAGAAAAACTGTTTGACAATCTGAGGCTCTGGGTTAGAATTGCAGCATTGCATTAAAACAACAAAAAATAGCTTACAAATGTGGGCTGTGTCAGACCAGGTGGAGATGGGGCCACTGGAGCAGGGATGGGAAAAGCTACTGCAAGTAAACACTATCTCTGAGGAGGTGCACAGATTGCTCCTGCAACCCCATAGCCCTGGCTGCTTGTCTGATTTATTCCAGTTGAGGTTGTTGCATTCAGCCTTGCTAAAATTACTGCTGTCCTAACTGCACCAACCATTTTCTCCCCTTCTATCCTGGTTCAGCCTGGTCAGCAGTGTTGATGCAGGTACCACAGTGCTCCACACCAAAGCTCAGCCAGGGATGTGCTGCAAGCCCACAGAGTGACCATCAGGCTGAGCTGGAGCCAGAAAGCCAAGGAAATCCTGCTTCTTGCTCACAAAATGCCTGGGATTCAGAGCTAAGTGATGCATTTCATTGGGATCAGTCAAGACTAAACTGCATCCATCAGGGATGCTTCTGCCCATGAATGTGGAGTGGAGTTCCCCCCAGATATTGGGGAGAACACATCCTCAACTCTGTCCCAGGATTTTACTTTCACCTTAATGCCTCACTGTGGGAGGCATCTGGTCCCCTCTTGGTGTATTTCCCCAGGTGCTTCAGAGTTAAATGCTCCCAAAATGTCTGTAGGGTTCATTTAACACATAGGAGGTCTCCCCAGCCCCAAGTCACTGAGGACCAGGGAAGCACCAACTGCTGGTTTGGTGCCAAATGGAAAGAAATAGCTGATACATCAGGGAGTTACTAACATGGTTGTGTCATCATCCTGCCTGCACTGAACCCAACCCTGCTCTGCCTGGGGCAGATGAGACAACAGCCTGGGGCTGGAAACAGTGAGGGGGAAACCTCAGGAGGAGCTGCCAAGAGGTTCCATGGGGGTAAAGGGGAACACCACTCCTACCCCCTCAGGAGTGCCCACAGCAGTGATCCTTGTGTGGTGCCTGTGGACGAAGAAGCAATGGGGCTCAGTATCTACTGCTTGGTCAATGCTGCATCCATGCAGAGCCAGTGTTGCTCCTGCAAGGAATGACTGCCCTACCACACCTGAACAGCACAAGTGAAGTGGAAAATAAGCAGAGAAGGATCCTCATTTGCCCCAGGGCATGTTGTGGACAACCTGTCTTTGTCTCCTGAAAGGTCTTTTAGGTGGGTGCTGGCTTAGTATTTCCCCTCATAGCAATTCCCATGCATCCCTTTTTTCTGCATGTTGTGATGGTGTTTCTGTGGGCCCCATGGGTTGCCCACCAAACAGCCCTGTATCCTCAGTGCCCGCCAAAACTGTGCCAGACCCACCATCCTGGCAGCCCCAGGACCCTCAGCCTGGATTATCTCCTCATTTCTTGGTTGTATGGGCAGAAAAGAAGAGGTCCCATCTGTGATGCTGGCTGCCCCACAGGTGTCATTGCAAACTGGGCAGGGCTGAAGGGTTCCTGCCTCCCTGATGGACTCATGATGTAAGAGTTGCATCCAGGAAAGTGTGAAGAGATTTGGCACCAAGACCCATTCTCCCCACAGCCACAACCCCTTTCTGAAAGGCCCGGCTGGGCAGAGTGCCCATACACACGAGGACCTGACTCCTCCTGGGGGGGCTGAAATATTTTTTAACAGTTACTTTTGTAACATCAGTGAAATCAAAGCAAAACGTGTCAAAATTCCCATTAAGACACATTTAACTTCCCTTGTTTCAAGACAAAGTGCCTTTGCCTGGAGGCAGGTTTCAGGTTTGCTACACAGCCGTGGGAGACTATTGGATTA
Organism: Manacus candei; assembly: GCF_025592945.1. Taxonomy (NCBI): domain Eukaryota; kingdom Metazoa; phylum Chordata; class Aves; order Passeriformes; family Pipridae; genus Manacus; species Manacus candei. The sequence goes on from NW_026138130.1 coordinate 7,617, forward strand.
CAGGCAGTACCGAGCCAGAGTTTGCTCTCTTTGGGGTAAAGGTTTTTTCTAATCAGGATCAGTTTAATTCTGTTATCTGAATTATTAGCTTGGCTCTGTTTCTGACCTGTGCAGGAAGGAGGTGAGGGAAAGGAGAGTGTTTCTGGAAGAGGAGAGGTGAGAGGGGAGAGAGACTGAGCCTCAAAGGGCAGAGTCTCTCCCTGTCTGGGACCTGCTCTTTGCACTGCAAAAACTCCATGTTTGTGTTCTAGACGATGATGGATGGTGGAATATGTGAAGGCCTCCAAGGGCTTTGCAGCTACAAGTTAAGCCACATGCCTGACTGTGCCATAGATGAGCATCAACCTGATTTACTAGTGGGGAAAGTAAGGCACAGGGCAGAGATCAGGCATAAGCTGCCGAGATCTGCAGAGATCTAAGATTAATTCCTCATTAAGTGAAGGAGACAGCAAAATCCCTTCTTTCCTCCTGGAAGAAACAGCATCTCTGCATCCTGATTCATGTCTCAGGGGAGACTGTTTGGACCTTACCACATCCTCACTTTGAAAAGGAGACTTTTCCCCTTCCACTTTTTTTCTTTCCTTTTTTTTTTTCCCCTCTCCCAGGACTGAGGATGTGTATGGAAATTTGAAGGGAGTGTTTTCCACGTTACTCCTCCAATATCCTCACTCCCTGTGTCACAGCTTCTGTCTGTGACTCTCATTCCCAACTGGATCTGCATGCTTCTTCTGCTCTAGATATACACAGTTGTACTGCTTTGAGCCCAGGCCCCTCAGGGAGTATCTTGGCTGTTTAGCAGCTCAGAGGGCACCAGGCAGAAGCAATGACAAATAACACTGGGCACTGCTGGTGGCATTGTAAGGAGAGTGTGATGGGGAGTGTTAGTGTGGTGATGGGAAGGGCTGGCCCTGGGTGAAGGGTCTGGGCAGTGCATCTTGCGTGGCCAGTGGGCGAGGTTTGGGTTATCTGCACCTCTGAATAGGATGAAACCAGGCTGGACTTGAGGCATCAAGGGAATGTGGCTCCTCAGGAGTGTTTACTGTGGGGCAAGAGGTAATTTAATGAGGCCTTCCAAATCCCATGGGGATGGTGAGACACCTGGTTAAAATCTCTACTTTTTGATTACACTCAGGCCATGGTCATTCCAAGGTCTGAGCCAGATAGGATTGAGGTGTTGGCAGAGCTGTGGAAAATGGATGAGCTGTAAAAGACTTGAGGTTTTTTATAAGGTTTTCTTAACACCCATGAAGAACAAGAGTCTTGGCTGGTACATGAAGGGTACCCAACCCATTAGATCTGAGGACAAGAGAGCTGCTTTTTTCTCTGGTTGGGCTAGTCTTGGAGTGGGAGCAGGGAGATCCAGCACAGGGCAAGGGAGTGATTTGAACAGCACTCAGTCTGGCTCATCAGTGATGGGGAACCTGTGACTGGAGACATTGGTGAGCATATGTCCCAAATGTGACAGAGCTCAGTTCCAAGAGGATGGAGGCTGACATGATGTTTTTGGCTTTGTTCCTTGCTGGCATAATCAATCTTTTGCAAGAGATGCTCCCTGCTCAGCTTTCTGATGTTATCTCATCCCCACTGTCAAGTGCAGGCTAAAAAAATGTCCCAGCACTTTAATTTTCAGCCACTTAAGCCCTGAGCATCCTTGAAGCCTCAGCTCTTCTATACCCATGTCTCCTTGCTGAGGAGAAGCTGTTGTATAGGAAATTCAGCCCATGCCTTTGATGTCCTGCCCCTGCAAGGTGCTTGTTTCTCTGTGGCCTGTTTCAGTCTGTAGAGTCCTTTAGGTTCTCTGTGTCAGAGATCATCTCTTTCCTCCTAAATCAGGAGATGATGACTGCATGTCTGAGTCCAGGAACACAGCAATCCTGGAGTCCTCTTTGCTTGGCTTCCTTAACCTGATGGAGTCAACAGATTGGCTCTTTTCCTGGGCCCCCCCAGTTTTTTTCCAGAGAAGGTAATTTTGTGGGGATACTGCTGTGGGGAGTGCTAGCTCACATTTGGGATCGTGCTGTGAATTTGAAGACTGTTGAGGGTTGTGAAGTGCGATGTCGATGTGCAGGTTGGTGTTGAGAGTCAATGTTACTTGGGGTCACTGCTGAGGCTTCTGCCATGGATGTCCAGGACTTGTGAGGTGCCAGTAGGGTAGTGCCTCTCTGAACACCTTCTCCAACATCTTCCAATCCAGTCCGTATACCACGAAGTCCTTTCTCCTCTTCTGGAAAGAGGCCAAGGAGATGGGAGACAGCATGAGCTCAAGTCATGGGAGCTTTCACTCTCTGGCTTGAGCTGCTGAACCTGGATGACAAGGATGGCACCTCCCAGGGCTGTCAGCTGGGACAGCCCACAGCCACCCTCAGCAGCTGCCCAACGCCTCCCCCATGCTTCAGCAGCACTTCTTCCCCAGGGAGGCTGGTGCCACCTCAAGCCCTGTCTTGCAGCTACTCCTGGTGAGCGCAGACTTTGTTTGCAATTCCTGTCCAAGGGTTTCATGGTGCCCTGCCACCCACCCGTGGGAAAGGGACCTTCTCACAGCTGGGGGTAGGCAGAGCTGTGAGCAAACCCACTGGGCTGCTGTGCCTCCAAAACTGGCTGGTGCCAGCTCCTCTCACCCCAGGGTGCCTCACCAAAATAGCTGCTATGGAAAGAGGTTTGTTGACTTTTTTCTTTTCCTTTTATTTTTCTTTCTTCTTTTTTTCCTGTGCTCAAACTTCCCCAGACCTCCTCAGAAGGCCCTGGCATATCATCCTACAGATGTGGCATAGGAGCCTTGGTTGCAAAATATATCCGGCACGGCAGTTGGTAGTGTTGTGCAATCTCCATCAACTTACGGAAACCACTGTGAGATACTATTAAAGAGGGACTCCAGCCCCATCCATCACTCCAGCCGCAGTCACGTGTCCTGCTGTCAGGCAGAAGGGCACAGGCAGTGTAGGGGATGTAGGCACCAGGAGAGCTTTCCCTTGTGTGGGCTGGATGGGATATGACCTCTCTTCCGGCACCCTTTGTTTTTCAGACCAGACCTGTTGCGTTGCCACTAATGTCCTACCATTAGATACTCCCCTTCTGTGTCTGTCAGTGCTGCTGGTTACACACCAGTGGTCAAAATCTGGGTGATCGTGAATGGCCATAGAAAGCTCAGCAGGGAAACATGGCAGAGGTGATGGTTAGAGTAGTCCTGAGGGGCCAGATGTGGGATGGGAGCAGGAAAGCTGCTATTCAGATCTCAAGTTTCCTTTTTCTTTACACAGCAGAGCCCTTCCCGCAGGCTCTGTGGCCCAGCTGTCTCCTGTGGCAGTCAGTGCAATGTGCTCAACCACACTGTCCTAGCGTGGGACAGCCTGTGTCACACCTGACACCAGCAAGCATGTGTTAGAAGGAGCTGTGGCAGCCAGAGACCCCTGGTATATTCCTTGCAGGAGAAGGATGTTGTGCAGGTCAGGGATGCTGTGGTACTCGAAGCCAGATGAGGGAAGGGGATCACAGGTGTTGGCAGGAACAAGAGCATCCATGCTGTTTCCATGCAGCTGCCTGGCTTTTTTCAACTAAAAGGGAATCCTTTGAATGGGCAACCCCAAGTGGGGAACAGGACTCTCCCTGCCCTGTGCAGAGAGGCTCCTGGAGGCAATGGCTAGATTGATGACAGGGCATCCCTCTCCCATCTGCATCTCTGTTCTCTGGGACTTTTGCTAGATGCCCTCTCAAGGGGCCTTGGCTGATGAACCCTGCTCAGCATGGCCAGCCCTTTATCACCATGGCTTTACTGCACCTTGTTGCACAGCACCTTCTGGCCCAGCTCACTCTCTCCTCCCAGGCTGCCTCCAGCCCTTCTCTCCCTCTACAGGCATATTAAATCACTGAGGTCTGCCCAGGAGAAATTGCCACTGCTCCATTACCCTGCTGTCAGCATCCGCTGCACTTGTGAGAATCAGGCTCTGCATCAGAAAATAATAAAGGCAATATTACAAGCAGAGGGGAGAGGAGATTAAAAGGCCCTGTTTAAAGAGCCTGCTGGTCCCCATGCAGTTTATTGCACTTCGTGACTTTGGATTATTTTTGTTGTCACTGAAGTTAGACTTTTAATTTTCCTCTGATCATCAAATGACTGGTTTGTAATTTCCCTATGGCTCCAGGGATTAAAAAAGGCTGTTTTTAAAAATACCTGTTGCGCCCCAAGATCAGCTAGTGATATTTTCTCTGCTAGTTGGAGTGCTAATTAAATCCTTTATTTAACCCAACCACTGATGTGGTGGACACTGAGTCCAGCCCCAGGGCTGAGCCAGACTCACAGTGGCAGCGACAGAGCTGCTTGGGGAGGACTTTGTGTCCCAGTGCTGAGCTAGTTCTGTTCTCTTTGGGATCTTGCTGTCACTCTCATGTTTGTTTAGGATTTTTTTTTTTTTTGGACACGATTTACTTTCCAGGGTGTTTTGGTCAATTTTCACCCTTAATGCCTTTGACTAATGAGCCTGTTGAATTTCACAGAATGGTTTTCATGCACTGGCATATTTGTGCTGTGGGTTGGCAGCAGTATAAAGGGAAGGTATTTAAGTCCTCCAGCCAAAACTGCCATCTCCTCTACCCTCATGCCAAAGGCTTTATCTGTGATAGGATTTTTTTTGTTGTTGGTGGTGTTTTTTTAATTAATGGATACCTGCATACATAAATCCCATGAGCTGCAGAAGTGGTGCCGGGTGATGGTTATTGGGATGCTGGGGCTGTATGGGTTCATGACAGCCCTGGGAGAGGGTTGGAGAGCATGTGGTGTCCAGCACAGACATATGGCTGCTGCTGTGTGCTGCCTGCCTTGATGGCAGGGCTCGTGTCTGTACAGGTGGGTTTGTGTTATACCTCCCCAGCCAAGGGGGACGAGTCTACCTGGGGTGGTTTAACTAATTTTATTGCAGTGCAAGTCCTTGTCAAGCCTGGAGAGTTTTGCCAGTGTGAGTCTGGGATCCATCACATAAGTAGCTTTGCCTGCAGCTCCAGGGCAGGCATTGCTCCAGCTGGCATGGCTACAGGAGAGGGGGATCAGTCTTGAAGATGTTGGCTGGAAGCAGGTCCTGCAGGGCTCCAGACTGAGAGAGCAGGACTGTTGCTGGGGCTAGATCAGCTCAGCTCTGGCTTTGCTCAGCCAAGTCCTGCAAACCTCCAAGGATGGCTCTCCTCACCCCTCTGGGGAGCCAGCCCACGACCGCACTCTTATCCTGCCAACGGTAAGAAGGAGCAGGTAAACTTTAGAGCCATGTTTTGCACAGGGGTGATGGTAAACACCATTGATGTGAGGGCCTGGCAGAGAAAGATGGGCCATGACAGATGTAGTCTCTGGCCTCTGTATGGCAGAGCTGCTGCAGGTACTGCTGGGATGCCCTGTACACCTCTGCATTGGGTTTGCTCATCGCCTGAGATGTGAGTGCAAGTGGACCTGTGCTGTGCAGGCACCCAAAGGGAGCAGGAGCTGAAAACCCATGGCAGGAGCTCCTGCTTCATTTTGGTTTGCCATCCCCTCTTTCCCCACCCTGCTCGCTGCAGGTTAGCAAGGGTAGAGCTCTGCAACCTTCCCAAAGGCAAAGATGTTGCCTGGCTTTGCTGGAGATGAGCCCAGGTCCAGTTCCTGCTCCTGTCCCACTGCTGCCTGAGTGCCACTATGGTGCTCAGCTAGTGGGGGGAGAATGGAACTCTGCCTCTCCTCAGGCTTATCCCTCCCTTTCCCTCCTCTCAGCCCCAGGGAGCCAGGTTTGGGACTCCCCCAGCAACAAGTCATGCTGGCACCAGAGATTAAAATTTAGGAAAAAAAAAATTCCACATGTTTCTAAAGAAACTCCAGACTGAGCTTTCCCAGCTGGAGGGTAGGGGACGGTTGCTTTGTAATCACTCCCAGCTTACTGTCGAAAACATCTTGGTCAGATTTTTATCAGCACCTTAACAGGAACAGCCTTGGAGGACTGTCTCTGGGGAGATTAGGTGGTTGCCTAGTACAGAGTGAGACGCTCCTGCCCAGCTGGCTGAGGTGCATTTTACGTGACACTGATTTGATGTCTGGCTGGGGACCAGCATCCCTGGTGTTTTATGGTGCCTGTCTGGTTTGGGGAAGGCCTTTAGCTCTTGGCTGATGCCCACAGTGGGTGCAAGCATGGAGCTGACTACTGCTCATATTGTCAAGGAAGGGCTGCAGGTGCCCAGAGGCAGGTGGGACGAGTTTATCCATCCTTGGAATGGCGTGAAAGGAGAAAAGGGTAAGAAGGCTCAGGGCTGCCCTGTGGTAAAAGAACTGATACTACAGCTGAGATTTGAGCTGTGCAGAGACCTGACAGGGAGATGGATGTGCTGCAGAAACAGGATCAAGGTGGGATCAGGTGGAGTGAGGAGAGATGGGTTGGAAGCAGTGATGTTTGACCTGTGGTGTTTCTGAACAGCTTTGGGACTAAGGTGGATCCCAAGAAAGTTACAGCATCCCCCAGGGACAGTGACTGGGGATGGGAGAGGAACCTGCACAAGAGGAGGTAGCTGCTGAAGAGCAAGAAACTGCTGGTGCAGGCTGGGATCCACAACGGGCAGGGAGGAGACTGAGCCAGTCCCCTGGAGGTGAGCCTGGGTGTGGGTCTTTGGTGGTGGGAGGGGAGAGTATGTTGGAAGGCAAGGCGAATGAAGAGCCTGCTCCTACCAGGCATTCAGCACAGCTCTGCGAGCCCAGGCCCTGCAGGCATGAACCCTCTGCTTGGCTGATGCTGCTACGAATGGGGAGAGATCCTGCTACATGTTCTTCATGGAGAGTGACTGCCCCGCAAGCCCAGGCACCAAGCAGGATTGGTTGGCTGGCACTCCCCATGCCTTCAGTGCCGATGTCATCTCCCACAGCCAGGGTTTGTGCCATTCCTCCCCTCTGCTTCTACTGTCCCATTCTCTTCCATATCACTATGGAAAGAACACAAGCACTTTGCTCCAGCAGCAGCACAAAACACAGAGGAAGGGGGAGAGCAAGGCCATGGATCGCACCGGCCCTTGGCCACCTGGGCAGTGCTGGTCACTGGGCTGGGAACACCGAGCAGCACTCAGGGTTTCCAGTAAGGCTGTGGCCGTGGCGGGGGGCAGGGACGGGGGCAGGAAACATGCAGCAGGAAGCTGGCTGCCGCGCCGCCCGGCATTCCTGCGCGCTGGAAACCCGAGTCACGCTTCCTGCGGCGTGCCGGGAGTGCCTCCACCCCAAGCAGCCTCTGTCACCGGGCTGGATGCAGCCCCGGCGCTGCAGGGACCCTGCTCTCGGGAATGCGATCAAAGGGGTGCTCAGTGGCTTCAGCCCTCAGTGGGGATGCAGCCCAGCAGCTCCCCCGGGGATGCTCCAGGCACAAGTCCAAGCTGTGGTACCTCTAGTGATGACTGAGCCCCAAGAGGGAGATGGTTGTGCCGAGGTGCTTGTGTTTTAGCCAGAAAGACCTCAACTGATCAATAATTATTGTGATTCTCTTTGCTTTCCCTATAGATCTCTGTGATTCCGCCTTGCTTATGTCTACAGACAGTTCCGTTAATCCATGTGCCAATTAAACAAGCCTAGGCTCTCTGCTGGCACAACAGCATGTCTCCAAGGGAGTACCAGCTTTGTTGTCCTCTGACAGCTGACCAGGTGAGTTCAGTCTTTGTCAGGATGCTAATGTCTTGAGTTTACACTTGCTCCAGGAAGCCCATCCAGGGGCCATGTCCTGGTTCATTTCACCTGGCATTCTGTAGTCAGGCAAAGCCACTGCTGCCCCTGGTTGCAATATTGCTGTTCTGTTGCCCTGTCCTTTCAGCATGCAGGTAAGAGTTCTGTCTCGTGTTGATATCCATTCTGGATGGTGCTGAGTGCTGTCTGTGGCTGCAAGAACCCCTGCTTTGAAGCTGGACTGGCCCAGCAGGCAAAGTGGGAAAGCAGATGGGCACAGGTGATGGAAGAAGTCCCTTTGGGCAACCTTTTGGATAGACAGAGGATTATGCTGTACCTGTTTGAAGCTGATGCATGCCAACATGGCTTAACGGTGCAAACTGGAGCGACTAAAGCTCCACAGTTCGCAGCAGGGGAAAACAAAATATTCCCAACCATCGTTTTGAGGCCAGTGCCATGATTCTCTAGGCCCAGAAAAATTATTTTTCTGTTCTTTCTCATTCCAGTACAGGTCTAACTTGGCCTGGAGTATCGGACAAGTCACCTCACTGCAGAGTTTTTCCAGCACAGGTCTGCCATGGAGAGGGTCAGTGCTTCAGCCTGCAAACGCCCAGTGCATTTTCCTTGGCAGTCCTTGTGCTGGCAGCTGACCAGTGATCTCTGCTACCTTGGCTGCCTTTCACAGCACACCTGGAAGCAGACTGATCCGTGTTGGAAAGCCAAGCTCCACCTATGACCTTCACCAAGCCCCCTGAGTGCAGCCCAGCCTGCGGGCTTTGGCGGCTTCCGAGTGTCTCACAGCAAGCCAGAGTGAGCGTGGTCTCTGTGTCCCTGCCACCTCCATCCAGCAGCAAACCCCCATTGATAAGAACCCCCCCCCAAAACCCCACCACCAGCTTTCCCTTGGCCAATCACCCCCTGTGGAGGGATCAGCCCTCTGCCAACCTGCCGCTGTAGGAAGCGGGAGCGCGGCTGGCGGCTGCGGTTTCCCACGCGGCTGCTTTCCCAGCTGAGATTGCAGGGCTGGAGTAATGAGTTACCCAGCCCTCCAAGGAGAGGAGAAGGGAGCACGGTGGAGCCAGCAGGGTTTCCAGGGAAGGAAATCCCAGCGCTTCGTGAGCTCCACATAATCACAGGCGGCAAGGAGCAGGAAGCACTTGTTAGGAAGGAGCAAGGAAACAGAGCCGCTGCCTCAACCCAAGCACACTTTTTAGGACCGGAAAGTGGGAGTAGGAAGGCATAAAAATGCTTTGAGCTTTCGCAGAGGGTTGCAAAGGGCAAAGGGTAAGGGGAGAGGGAACAAACACCGGCAGGGCTCTCGAGGAGGGGGCAGCCAGTGTGTGCGTGCTTCGAAGGGGACTTCACGGTGGAGCTGCTAATTAAATGAGAAAGGCTCGTCTCCATGCTTGTTAGGTTAACTCAGCAGGGATATTGCAAAAGCAAATTCCTCCCAGCAAGTGTAATTAGGGGGCCGGAATTCCTCCGGTTCCTTGTCCTCTCTGCGAATCCTGCTAAAGCCATCAGGTGAGGACACCGGGTAAGGGGGGAACATGCAAGTCCTGTGCAATAACAACCCCCTCCTGGAATGGCAAGGATTTCAAATCAAGGTCTGACATTTTACTCTCTGATTATTCCAGGGTGGAAAATACACACTCAACAAAACAGGCTCCCTCTCCAGGCTGGGTCGCAGGGCTGCTTCCCCCAGGACAACACACTCGCGTTGGAGGTGGAAAGAGGACTGTGAGAGGTCTGAGCAGGGCACCGACAGCTCCCAGGCCACGGGATTTGGGAGGTGTCCACTCACAGTATGGTGGTCCTGGATGGTGCTGCTGATCTGTTGGTGATCTGCTTCATCTTTCTTGCCAAGGGATGCACGGCTCTAACCCAGCACATCACCACAACAGGACATTTTGGGGTTTGCCTGGCACATCGTGGCATGTGTTGCTGTGCTTGTGCCAGAGCTGCCTGTGCAGGCAAAGGAGGATGCTGGGGTGCAGCACACGAAGATGTGTCTTGCCTGGTACTAGGGGACACCAGGTATGTCTGGGAACACAGGAGCAATGGGAGTTATGTGGCATGGATGGAAGGGGAGAGCCCAGGGCTGGCTGGAGGGGATCGAGGGCAGGGATGGAGGGTGAGGGGTTGGGAGAGGAAATGTGGGGGGAGGAGAAAGGGTGAGCCTGGGACCTTAAAGAGCAATTAGTCAAAGCTGAGTTGTTTTTCTAAACTCTTAATGAAAACAAAGAGTAGGGCATGGCCCAGATGGTGCCAGGGGATCAAATAAATGTCGCACTCAGGAAGCAGCTGCTACTGGGAATGTTTCCTGCCAGCCCTGCTGCTGCTCACAGCCGCTTTTATTATTTGTTATTTTTCAGGACTGCAGCTGGGGTTTCCCTCCAGCTGTGTGGAAATATGCTTAAGGCTGGTCCATGCAAAGGGCCTGCTAGGGCTGGTCCCTGTCCTGTGGCAGCAGGCTGACCCAGGACATGCCACCTCCCTGCCCGGCATCTGCAGCCACCCTTCTCCATGGTAGGGCCTCTGATGGAGAGATCTCATCCTCTGGCTCCCACCCAGCCTGGTCCTGCATCATCCCTTGTTCGTACTTTGCCTTTACCTTGTGAAGGGTTTTATCCAAGGTCAGTGTCCTGTCTCCTTGCCTAATCCAAGCATCTGCTAGTGGGAGTTCAACCTCTCTCTGCTCCACGTTATTGTTGTGAATGACCAGAATCAAGAAATTTGAAAAAAAAAAATAACATTTTGGGTGTTATTTTCACCTGCCTTCTGGTTTTTGGAGACAGCAAGGTATTTTTTCCCCTCTAATTCCAAGGGCTAAAATTGCACTTGTTTTTAGGTAAAAAATATAAATCGCAACCAAACCAAAGTTTCCCCAACTCCAGCAACTGAGATTTAAGAAAAACACCAAACCCAGTCAGATGAGCTCACTAGCCATGAGCTGGCAGCCACGTGAGCTGGCAAAAAGTAACTGAGATGGGACTTGTGGCCCAAGCAAACCATGAAGGCTGGTGTCCCTTTGATGGAGGGGATGGTGGCTGATTGGAGGGGGACTGTGTTCTGTCCCTCATGGTGGCTGATCTCATCCAGTCCAGCAGCAGAACTTAGGCTCCCTTTTTTGGGGGCTCAAGAGCCCTGACTGCCTCATGCATGCTTTTCTGTGCACATCAATTATGAAAGCTCAGGTCGTGCCAATCCCACAGTTTTTCTGGTCTTTCCAAGCCTAGAAAATGTGTGTGCAAAGAGCTGACCTGGTAGAGAAAGGGGCCTGTTAGTGCTACCACAGAGGGAAAGAACATGGCATGCGCTCAGCCCTTTGTTAGCCAGCAGAGACTCTACATAGGGCTGCACTTTTGTGGTACTAAATGGTTGGAAAACCTGCATTGTAGGGCAGCTGCTCCCAGGCCAATGCACTTCTAAGATGTAAGGACCATGGTGTTTGGTGTATATCCAAGTACCGTATTGGAAGATCAGATGTAGGGACCACTGGGATCCCTCCTGAGGAACCATGTGTTAGCTTCTGCCTCTTGCTTTTTATACATGTAAAAATAGGTCAAACATGCAATGTTATGGTACGGCCTGATCTTTGAGGATCTCGTTTTCCACCCAAGCCCTTCTCTGTGTGCCCAGGAGGACAAGCATGGACACTGTGCTGAGGCTCATGGCTGGCTTTCCTCCAGTGTCCCCATCCAGGTTGGTGTTGGGTACCTCTGCAGGCTCCACTGCTCAGGGATGGGGATTGCCCCAGACATCAGGTATGAGGGTCGTGTGAGTTCCCAAACATGAGGAAGGAGCTGGGCAGAGGGAAGCAGCCATGGAACAGTCAGCTGACTCGGGTGGTGAGGAAACTCCTGCATGCCCAGGGTTCAGCAGCACGGCCCCAGTGCTGTGGTCCAGCACACTGGCAGGGCAGGAGTGCTTCGCTATTGAGTCGTGTCCCGGGAGTTTTGCTCCAGCCAAATCTCGGCTGTAGCCATTGTGACAATTTGGAGATGCCCACTGGGGGTTTTGGGCTGGGTCAGGGTGGGGGGCTGTTTCCCGGCTATGATGGCCAAGGCTTTGCCAACTCATGCTGGAGACACCACTTCCCTGCCCGTCATAGCATGTCCTGGGATTTATGGTTACGTCCTCAGAGCTGTTTGATCCGCTAAAATCGCAGCTGATCAAAGGGGCACTTTACGAGAACAAAACACTGGGTGACTTCCTCTGGTGGTGCCAGAGGCAGCCCTTTGGAGGCGAGATACAAGCAAAGAAGAAATCTTTTAACTACTAAGTGTCTTAACTTCTCAGAATAGCCGCTTCTGTGGGACAGCTCTGCTGCATGGTCCAGGCAAGAGCCCAGTGAGGGAAGTTTTGGTTTTTTTTTAAAAAGTGTATGTGTGATAGATGACCTTGTATTTCTGCTTATACACACACATTTGAGAAAATGTAAATTCCTGCATTTCCAGGCTTGTGAGTAAGCTTAGGTGCAGCAGTAACCCAAAAGCCAAAACCTTCAATCTCTCATCTACTAAAAAAGTGCAAAGCAAATGCCCAATAGACCCATTAGGTTTGCACATCAGTTGAGAGAGGGAAATGATGCCAAAAGTGGGGGCATCCCCCCATTCCCTCTGATCCCATGTTTCTTTTGATGAATATTTTGCTTGTTAACATAAGACAATGTACTCAGGCACATGGTGGGGTTCTTAGGTTTGTCCTGCACAGAGCCAGGAGTTGGACTCAATGGTCTTTGTGAGTCCCCTCCAGCTCAGCATACTCTGTGACTTTATGATTTAATTATTTTCACTTGGTCAGCAGAAGAAAAAACAGCTGGTGACAGCTATCCTGCAGCAATAAGCATGCAGTGGTTGCCCCACATTGTCATCCTGCCTGAGGCATTGGGAGTGCCACCATTGTGGGAAGAACCTTGTCCCAGGTAGGTGCTGCCAGGCTGTGTCTTGGCTACAGACTCACCCATGTTCCCTGTGCTGGGTGGCCCTCCAAAGCTTCCTGACTCTTTTTGACCTATCTAGTGAATTGAGAGGTTTGCTATTGAGCAGAGATTGTGTTGAGCATCATTTCTGGAAGCTGGAGCATCCTCTGGGATGGTTGCACCAACCCTAATGGCCTCAGGAGTAAATGGGATGGGCTTTTCAGGGAGACTGTGTAGGAGTGACCACCACTCCAAAGGGTGTGGTCCATGTATTATCAGAACATCCAACTGCTGAAAACTGAATTGGCCCCATTGCACAGGAGTGGGAGGAGATGGGCAGAGAGTGGAAAGTCACCGGGTGGTGGGAAGCATTAAAGAGGGCTGGGCAGAGGGGTGGTCCCCATCCACCCTCCATGCTCTGGAAAAAGCCTGCTCCCCAGGTAGAGGAGGAAGCTGACAGTGATGATGTGCTCCGGATGTCACCGTGCAATCAGGGAGGCTATTTATAGGTCACTAATTGATTAGGGCAGTCACAGCAGAAGGAAATGACTTTCAAGAGTGACAGAAAACTGCAAAGCCCCCCAGCCAGCTTTGGAGAGGTCTCGGAGAGCAGAAAGTCCTGAAACAATCAAAACACTTTGGAAAGAGGCATTTCTCTGCAATGGTGCCTGACTTGTGGTACAGCCTGAAGAGAAGTTGCACACCTTCCTGTGCTGTTTATGGGGACTCCACAGTAGGACAGAGCTGTTGTTGGTCTGGGAAGTCCCGTGGAGATGCTGGTGGCTGTAGTCTGTGCTGGGGCATGAGATGGAGATTTTGGCTCTCCTTGTAGCCATCCCCTAAGGGACTTTCTGTCTCTTCTGAGCTCCAGTTAGAGACTTTGTCCCCAGGAGGGGCTCTCAGGATTACTTAATTAAAAGCTGATAAGTAGAACTGATACCAGCTCAGAGAACACCTTAAATGCCAGTTGACATCCTCCTAGGCAGGATGCTTTTTTTCCTTCACTTCTTGAGAGACATATGCTCCCTCCAGCCAGGGGCTGACCTCACTGTTGGCCATTGGGCTACTCAACTCAGAGCATCTCAGAGCAATTGTAGCTTTTCCTTACAGCCTGGAAGACGCCAACTTGATCTCAAGAATAAACCTGTGCAATGTCATGCGCTGTGACAAGGGAAGAGCGTGTTTTCTGGAGATCCTGACGTGAGATCCCGGCCTGCAGGGATGTGAGTAGTGGGGAGCTGGTCCCAGTGTGCTGGAGCTGCCCGAGGCGAGTGTGCTGAGCTGGTGAGAGCTGCAGGAATGCACTGTCTCCGAGTCTGCTCATTTGGAAATGGTGCTCTTTTCAACGGTTCTGTTATCAGATGGAGCATTTCCTTCATCAGTGTTAATATCCATGTAGTGAAACAATGAAAGGGCTTCCTATCAGTTCCAAATAGGACGTGAAAAGCTCTCAGCGTTAAGAGTAGAGGATGCTGGAATAGGGCAATGGGAAACGCCTGAGTCACTGAAATGCCTCTTTGATTCCATGAGGCTGATATGTTCAAAAGGGAAGAAGAAAAAAATAAAAAGAGAGAGAGCAGAGCTAGTTAATGATCTGCAGGACAGAGGACAGGAAGGGCCAGTGATTGCAGCATGAGCCCTGCAGAGGAGGGGAGGCACAGGAGGATGTCTGGCAAGGGCTTTGGAAAGTGGAGAGTGCAGTAGGGAACTGAGCACAGTGAGCTGTCTAGTTTGTTTTCAGAGGGGGGAAAGGCATGATGGAGAAATCCTTTCACAGCTTACCCTACAGCCCTTGTCCTGCTGCCTCTTGGCCAGTGTGTGCCAGCTTTGCCTTCCCTTGCCTGGCTGCTGCTGTGCCTGCGACCCCAGATCAGAGCAGGGCTGTGCAGTGCAGCACAGTGTGGGGCAATGAAACAGGTCATGACAACACTCCCCAGAGAAATTGGAAGGGCTGAACACGTCCCCAGTGCTTTGTGTGGGTGTAGGACTGAGCAGCATCTATTTTTCATGTCTCCCTTTTGTACTGACAGATCCAGCTGGGGCAAAGCTGCTGTGGATGGGCATGGAGGGGCTTTGCTGAGGAGTATCAGCAGCACAGTGAGTCTTGGGGACTCCTGGTACACAGAGGCAGCCCCAGCCATCCTCCACCCCATGTGCAGGAAACTCACCTGCAAGCTGCCTCTGCTGCCTGTGGGATTTAGGCTCAGTCCTGCTCAATGTGGGACAGGATGATCTGCAAAACAAATCACTTTCAAATCACTTTATTTAATGATGTCTCAGAGCACTGCAGATCTGGAGTTGGGCAGGGGAAAAACTGATTTTCAAAGCATCCAAGGTCACCAGCCCACAGCACAGAGGAGCTGTCCCAGCTGGGGGACATGCATGGCCACTTGTGCCAGAGCTGGACCCGCAGGCAGGAGTGAGGGATTTGCCAAGATTGGGCAGCACCTGCTGTCCTGAGGCAGAAGAGGCAGGATATCCCGAGCCTACAGAAATCCCTGGCCCAGAGTGGGGCAGGCAGCCAGGGCAGCACAGTCACTGGTAGCCCTTTGCTGGGACTGAAGGTCTCCCTGCCCGTCCCTGCTGGCCAGGTGTAAATCTCAAGGCCACCAAACAAACACACGGGCTGTGACGTGTGCCAGGTCAGGGGCTGCGAGCAGAATTTTTGCTGTTACAGGAAGAGCTGTAAATATTTCAGACGTAACCTGTTTTCTCTCTCTGTTTTGCAAACCAACCCGACTCACCTGCAGGCAAACAGCCCTCTGGGTATAATGACAACTGCCTCACCATCTTCCCTGGTGAAATTACTCAATGGAATGAGTTAGAAACTGCAATGAGAAGGAGCTGGAGGAGAGGAGGAGGTTAGACTTGCTCCTTCATGATGGCAAGGACTTGGCACTATGAAGCTCAGTGAAGAGCAAACTGCTCTGTGAGAAGCAGGTTTCTCCCTGCCCTGAGAAGCACCATGGAGGGCTGTACCCAAGGGGCATGGCTGCTCCCTGTGCAGCTGATGGAGCAGTGCACACCCAAAATCCCTATTCTCCTGGCTGCATGGCTGCAGGTGGGATGTGTAGAGATGTGCAGGAGTCCCTGTGAGCCACTTTTCAGGGTTGTATCCTGTGCTCCATCCTGGTTTGCCTGGCTCCATGGGGGAGCCCAGCCCCAGGGAGACCAACATCCAGGCAATGTGCTGCCTGCCCCATCCCACTGCAGCTCCCATTCCCACACAGGACAGGGCTGCCCTTTGTGGCGGGCAAGAGGGGAGGCGATGAAAAGCTGGGGGGAGACCTGCCAAGGCTGGAGGAAGCCCGGTGCTGGGGGTGGGGACAGCTGGGGGAGGCTCACACACAAAGGACCGTCCTGTCTTCACACCTGCGGGGCGGCCGGGCGCTGACAGGGGGAATAGCGCCACTGACAGAGGCACGTCGCTGGCAGGCAGTGGAGAGGCGCTTCAAGTAAAGGCAAGCGGCGCGGTGACAGCAGACATGCACGGGGGAAGGCAGCTGCCGTGGGCAGGGGCTGGGGACAGGGACAGGTGGAGGTCGGGCAGGTGCCTCTCGTCCTCTGTCTCTGCAAAAGCCTGGACAGCAATTTGGTGTGTGCTGGAATGTGTGTTGGCCAGGCTGTTTTCTACCACTGTGGAAGAAATAGGTGGCCTGTGTGAGGAAGGGTTGGAGCCAGGGCTCGGGCAAAGGCTGGAAGAGGCTCTCAGAAAAGGCTTCCCCCCAAGGCTGTATATCTTGAAAATATACAGCAGACCCCAGCCCATTCATCAGACCTTTCCAAGAGTTTTTTGAAGTCCCAAATCAGGAGCCACTGTGGCTTTTCTGCTACATCTACTAGTAATGTTTGAATCCACAGCCATGCTGTGCCCTTGGCTTTCTGTGTCATATCCAGGCCACATCCCAGGACTGTGGGTGGGGCTGGGGTCCTGCGGGAACCAGTGTGGAGAATTCAGGTGGGCATTCAGCAATGTTTTGTCCCTACCATGCTTCGGTGGCATGTGGGGCTGTGGTGGGCACCCATCACCACAGGGTGATGAGCCCAGGCTTCCCAGCCCTTTATTTACAGTGTGCACCAAACTGCACCACTTCTAACCCCAAAGTACCTATGTGGCCCAAGGCTGTGAGACTTGTCTTCTTGCTCCCCAGGAGAAGCTGGAGCCCTCAGGAGATGGGGGACCTCCTGCTGTGGAATCGCCTTCTCTTCTTGGGATGCTGGGGTAACATCTCTCTTGGGTCCTGCTTCCTCCTGCCCATTGTCACCAGTGTGGGGACACCTGTGCCCACTTCTCACACATTCCCTTGTGCATGGTGGGTGAGCAGGGATCGGGGTGCTGGAGGAGGAGGGTCCGTGCGTTAGAAAGCAGGTTGTAGATGTAAGCAGCTTTCATGTGCCTTTGCACAGCTTGTCTTCCTGGCTGCTCTGGGGACAGACGGGCTGGGGCTGAGCCTCGGGAGCTCCAGACAGCCGGGAAAAGCGGGTGGATGGTGCCCTCCGGCGGCCCCAGGGCTGGGCTTGCCGCCAGCCCGGAGCGCAGCCACCCTGGACCCCCCAGCCTCTGGGCCGGGGAATTGGAATGTCTCTTCTGTTCTTCTTGTTTGTTTATAGAGATGCTTTCCCTACTTTGGCCTCTGCTTTTCCCTGGCTTCCCGTTGCTGAACTCCCCTCCCTGTCCCTCAGCCCAGGGACAGCTGAGATGCTGAGCAGGCATTGAGCTGCTCCTGTGCTGTTCCTGCAGCCTCCTCCCTGGAGAGCAGCCATGGGGTTTCTGCAGTCCCGGCCCCTGGATACTCCCCCGGACCCCGAGCTGGCTGGCTCCCACTCAAGGGATGGCAATAGACGTTTGTCTTTAGAAGATCTGGGAGCCATCTGGTCCTCGGGAGGCAGTGAAGGGGGCATAAAGAGATGGGTTGACCCTGAGAAGAGCCTGGCAGGATGGGCACCCTGGGGTGGGCTCTGTACAATGCTTGGGTGTCCCCATTGTGGCTGCCAGCACACCCAACTTGGGCCCTGAGCGAGACCCAAAGCATCTCTTTCCTGTCCCAGCTGGGAAGGGCTGGGTCCCTGACAGCATTCCTGTTTGTGTTACACCCCGCTGCTCCCCAGCAGCTTGTCCCTCGCAGGGTGGGGGCAAGGGCAGTGCTGACCCTGCTCCCCTCCTGCTGGCACCAGTGACGTCCCCTAGACCTCCTACAGGAGGGGGATGGAGGAATATTTGGGCTGGGCAGCCCTAGAGCCCTTTGTAAGGCTCCCTGAGCCTTGGGTCTCTGGGGAAGGCACATCCCAATGGAGGCTTGCAGAAGCCTTTCCCTTCCAGCTGGATTTGCTGCAGTAGAGGAAAGGGGAGGCAATGGGCTCCCAGAGCCCCCTCCAGCAGGCTGTGCTGGCTCACCCACACGCTTACACCAGGCCAGCGGTGAGAGATGGCTCCTGGAGCTGTCACAGGATGACAACAGAGGACATAGGCTCCCAGCCCTGCCCTGCAGATGGGCTGAGACAGGGCTGCCTTCAAAGCAAAACGTTTGTGCTCCCCAGCCTGCTGGGATTACAAAGTTAAGGGCTGGTATTGTTTTCCCAGTTTCAGAGGGGGTGGATGCCAGGCAGGATTAGTCTGGCAAAGCTCCCCAATGCACTCAAAGGGGCACAATAGGACCTTGAAGAGAAGAAGCTGCACTGATGACAGGCAAGAGGAGCATCTCTCAGCAGCCTGTGCCTCCTGACGCAGGCGGGAGGCACTTGGAGCAGGTGCTGCTGCTTTGTGGCTCTGTCTCTGCCAGGACACCCTTCCCGTGTGCCCCAGGACCCCCCAGCACCACCAGTCCTGTGGGCAGGCAAATGAGGCACAGGGCTCTCTGTGCCAGGGGGAGAGAGGAGAGGTGCTGGGGTGGTGACCTCGGTGCCTCTCTGCTGCTGAAAGTCCCAATCACCCCTGCAGGTCCCTGGGGGCCTGTGCTGCCCATCCCTCACTGCAGACAGGGGGTGAGCCCTTTGCCCCAGGTGAAGTCTGTTCATGAGGTATGAACGTGCCTGTATTTTGGGCCAGATGTTTGCTTCTCTAATTTTTGATTTTATAAATTATATTTGGCTCTAGGAACTAAATCCACTGTTGGACTGGGGGGCTCTGACAGTACCTTGGGGCAGGGGGAACCCACCAGGGCACAGAGCATTCCCTGTGGCAGCTTTTCCCTAGAGCAACTCTCTGTGCCACACAAGGTCATCACTGCCATCTGGGAACTCTGGATACCTCTGGGATGATGGGACGTGTGGAGGCACCAGGAGAACCCGGGAAAAGGTGGGACATGCAGGTAAAGAAGTAATGCATGCATAGGTGTTTCTTTCTTTATTTTCTTTTTTTTTTTATAATTTGCAATTGGGAGCAATTAGAAAGCAAAACCTGGAAAGCAACAAAACCCGCACCTTCCTGGGCTGCTGTTCCCCAGGGCTTCCCTGCCCAGAGACCCACAACAGCACTGCAGGGACTGCTCTATGCTTGGTGCAGTTGCAGAAAGAAGGGTCACAAGGGGACTGGCAGCCCGTGCAGGCAGCCAGTGTTGAGTGGCACCTCCTGTCTGAAAATGGGTCCTCTGTGGGCAGAGGTGAGGGGCCAGGCCTCTCCAGGGGGAGTAGCTGGACTGGATGAAGCTCCAGGAGCAGGGCTGTGGGGAGAGTATCACCTGCAGGGTGTTGCTTCCCCAGAGTGCCAGTGGATGTCCTTAGCAGGCACTGCGAAGAGGGGAGCCTGTGCCTTTACATGGGATTTCCCTGGACTGCTCTTCTGCTCTGGGCAGGCTCTTTTGTGGCTGCACAGGCAGGTCCCTTTTTACGAGATTTTTGCTGTAGTCTCTGTCACCAGGAACCAAATTTAACTGAATAGAAACATGTACCCGAGCAGAGCTATGGAGGTTGGCAAACCAGTGCCAGAGGCATTTATTGCAGTGTAAGGAGCTGTTCCATAAGTGAGCTGCAGTGATTGCCTGGGCTCCTTGCTGAAACCACAGCTTTGCCTGGCAGCACAAAACACCAGCTTTTGTTTGTCTGTGATAACTTATTAGCTCTGATAACTCATTAAGTGGTGGGGAACTTGAGCATGTGCCATCACCTGCCTGGCCCAGCTCTGCCAGCGTGGGTCACACATGGACTTGGCACCATCCTGCTCTGCAGCAGCCTGTGCCTGGCAGAGGCAGGTACCATGAATGAACCCAAGCTGCCAGGAGAAGTCAGACAGCCACCACAGAGCCCCTGCCTTGCTCACGGCCTGCCATATCCTGAGGCACTGCAAACCAGACTGAGAACTGAAGAGGCTCAACACACCTCAGACTTCCTACCCACCTGGCCTTAGAATGGCTGGCCTGGAGCAGAGTCACCAGACTCGGGCTGGGCTCACTTTGGGGTAGCTGTGAGGGATCTTGCTGTCAACATGGTCTCATGGAGCAGCTGGAGCATCCGTTAGGCTGCATGGGGCTGGCATGCCGTGTTTGTGAAACCCGCCGTGCTTGCGGTTGACCAGAGCGCTGAAATAAGCCCGGCCGGAATTGGTGTACTGCTCTATATCCTGATGTGGTGAGCAGCTCCGACTGGTGAGGGTGGGGGCAGCCCCACTGGGGTGACTGGTGGCAGCAGGACTGCGGGAGCTTGGCAGCACCGGCATAAGGACCACACACAGGGCCCCATCAGCACCCGGAAAGCTCAGCCTGGCACCAACGGAACTGTGATAAAAATGAACGTGACCAGGACAGCAGCACGGGGGAGATTAATGTCAGATTGTCAGAGGGGAGGAAACTAAGGCGGACAGCACTCAGATACTGGAGCGCTCTGGGGGGGGCAAAGGGGTAGATGCTGCTTTTCCCAGCATTGCTGCATCTGCAGATCTGCATTCCCCCCTACAGCCTTTGAGGAGAGAGGAAGGGACGAAGGATTTGCCCAAAGTGTGGGCATCACCCTTGTCAACACTGTCCTGCAAATCCTCCCACCTCTGCAGGTGGGGCACCTGCCCCTCTGTATCAGCCTGAACACCAACATCAGCAGCACTCGCTGCCTGAGACATTGCTGCATGTTTCTTGTGGGTCCCTGCATGGGCTGGGTTTGCTTCTGCTCCTTCCCATCAGCAAAGTTTTGGCTATGATGGGAGTGCTCTTGGCTACAAGAAGGTCCTTCTCCGTGGCTGCTCAAGGAACAAAGCTCCTCTCATCACTGATATCAGCTGCTCTGGCCTTGCCCACATTGCCAGAGAAGCCTGGTTGTTCAGTGTCTCCCACACCACTTGGTCCCCTGGTATCACCACGGTTTCTCCAGGACCCCACATCTTCCAACTGTGCAGGTACAAGAGCCTTTTTGGGGCCTCCTTTGCTCCATCACCTTTGATGACCCCAGAGGTGGTTTTGATGCTCTGTCAGACAACATTCATGTCTGGTGGGTCGCATGCTCTTTCTCACCTGGATTAGGCAATCCATGTCCCTACCCAGCCTCCACTGCCTCACCCCTCTCCTTTTTCCCTGCTGTACCCTGGGCTCTTTGTTTGTGTCTCCCAAGGGAGTATCCAAGACTCTAAAACCTGCCTGTGGGTGGCATCATCCCAAACAAAGTCTCACTGTGTTAAATCAAAGAAAAAAGAGCCACAAACCAGAGCTTAAATAAACAGCTACAGGAGCTGGAGTCCAGTGGGGCCATGTCCACGCTCTTCACACCTTCGCCCCATATCCCTCTTGCATCCCTCCCATTTCTGCCCTGCTTCTCTCTGCATGCCGAACCTGGGGCTCGGTTCTGTGCAGATCCGGCTGAGCCAGCAAAACCCCTCAAAACCCCAGCCTAGAATGGGCCGAGGCGGGGGAATCAGGTTCCACCCCAGGAGGTGCCTCCGGCTGCCGCCGCGTCCCCGCGCCGGCGAAGCGCGGGCCTGCAGGGACCCCTGGTGGCGGCCGGGAGCCGGGGGACCCTCGGGGGCAGGACTGCATCCCTGGGAGCAGGACAGTGCCTGCCGCCTGCGAGCTCTGGCAGGGAACCGCCACGCTGGAGTCGTGGGGTCTGGCTGGGGCACGGAGGCTGCTTCTGCCTACAGCATCCCCCGAGCGGCCGCAGCTCCTGCTGCTTTTCTGCCGTAAGGAGGAGAAGGGGAACTAAGGACTTTTCCCTCCCCTGGGCTGGGTGAAGAGTCAGGGAGAGGCATTTTCCATGTCAGCCCCTCCTCTGTGAACAATGAAAGGTAAATCCTGCAGGAGCAAGGAGCTGAGAGGCAAGGTTGTGCAGTGCCCGTGTCTGAGCTGCCTTGTCCCCAAACACCTGTTGTTGGACGTCCAGGGGGACTGAATACCCGTGATGGAAATCAAAGTCCACTTGCAAGTCAACAGCAAGGAGCAAGGATGACAAATTTTGGTGCTACCCTCCAGCAGAATAGTTGCCTGTTCATAAAGCTGCCATGAGGAGGCACCCTGTGGCACAGTACCTGATGTCCCAATGGTAGCAAAAGCTCCCGCCTGTTCTAATTTTCTGCCACAAGAATGTCCCAGCGTGGGACATACCAATTTTTGTGGGTAGAGCTGGTCTGGGACCCTGCATGGGCTGTGCCAGTGAAGGCAGGGGGCACTGCGGGTGCAGGAACCAGCAGTGATGGGGTGAGGAGGGAGGGCAGGCAGGGTGCAAGCCCAGCTTGCTGCCTGTGGAACATACGTTCTCCTTCTCTGTTCCTGGATCCTGTGGGATGAGGTGGCTGCTGCCCCACTCTGCTCTCATCACCCAGGGAGGTGATGCTGTTCACAGGGTGCTCTCGGGCTGCTGGCTGAGATAAAGCCAAGAAGTTTTTGCATCCACCCACCTGCTGGAGATCTGCAGCTCACTTGATCCTCCATTCCTGACCTCACACCTTGTCCCTCCTAACCCACACCATGTGGATGTGCTCTTTCACCACCACCTCCTCCAAATCCTTTTCCTCACCCCTCTCTGAATTCCTCCAGCTTGTACCATCTCCCCAGGTACCAAAGGTTACAATAAAAGTGTGTTGCCGTAAACATAAGTACACTGAGCAGCAGGGAAGAGTGGTTTTTGGCTGCTTGGAACCTGGAGCAGCTGGATCTGGCTGAGGACAACATCATGCCTTTTAGAGGCAGCACTCCCAGGGGCTGGCCCTGAACTCTTCACTGCAATTTCCTTCACCAGTCCCTTTTTCTCTTTGCACAGCAGGTTTAGCAAAGAGGTGACAAGCATCGTCATCGCCTTCCCCATCCCTGTTCTGTACCATTGACACTGTGATGCTGCTCCGTCTGTGATGATCTTGAAAATTTCGCCGTGGGAGGATATTTGGTAAGCCAGAATCTCTGGTCTTTGGTTAAAGCCCAGCAAGCCCTGGACCAGTCCAGTTTGGACCAGTTCAAGAATCAGAGAGCAAGAAGTGCACGTGGTCTTTTTGCTTATGTACCTGGTTGAGAGCAAAGCTTGTCCTAATGACAAGCCTTGTATAGCTGCCCAGTAGCCTTGTAAAGTCAGGAACTGGGAAGGATGGGGAGAGAGCAGCAGGTTCCTCAGTGGATAGATATGGCAGGGTGGGGTGGTCAGAGGCACAATGACATGGAGGCAGACGGCAGAGCCCACGTGCCTGGCCCAAGATCTCCTCTTGGGGAGGAGGGACCCAAAGTGATGTGTGGTGTGGCTGCTTTAGCTCTGAGCTCATCACTTCTCTGCTCCCTACCCCCATGCTCCCTGAGGTGTTGGGAGGGGGCTTCTCTCTTTTGAGTGTCCCACACCATGCCAAACTCAGAGTCCTGGGATACTCTCGGATCACTCTTGGCTCAGGTTGGCTTTCTCCAGCCTGTGTTGTCAGGTTGAGGCAGCTGCATCCCTGCTGGCCAAGTGATGCTCTGCACCTCACAGATGCGCCATGTGGGCCACTGCCATGCACAGCCGTTGTCCCCATGGAAGGAGGATGCTCCTCACTGCCTTTGAAGCCCCTGCCACAGCAGTGGCTGTGCACCACACAGTCTGGGCACCGCACAGAGCCGCGCAGGTGGCACCAATGGAGGTGTCAGGCACCCCTGACACCAGAGCCGCCAAAGCTGGGTCTGCCGTGGCAGGCAAGGCCCGCACCAAGCCTGCAGTGCTCCTTGAGCCTCAGTGTGCGTGGCTGCTGACCTCGGGAGGAGGAGGCAGCTCAACAGTGCAACATGGGGCCCTGCACAAGATGGCGGTGGGGCTGGGCAGGGAGGATGGGCGTCCCAGCGAGCCCACCGTGGCCCCAGTGGGGTGGGCTGCCTTGGCTGTGCCTCAGGGCCCTGGAGCAGCCCCAGAGGAGCTCCCCATGCCCAGGGGACGTTTCCTGTTTGCTGCCCGTGCTGAAGCATCGGCCCTTCAACTGCCGCCACTGCTCCGCTTCCGGCAGGGGCTCCCGCCCGGAGCCCCCCTGCACTATCAGCTCACCAGATGCCTTTTTCAGGATACTGTGGTAAAACTGTGCCGGGCAGGCGCTGTCATTTGGGGTTTTCTCTCATGTCAGCTTCGAAGACAAATTGGACAAGGAGGAGCGAGAGGGGGAGAAAGAAGAAATAATAAATTTAAGCCAGAAAAAAAAAAAAAAAAAAGAAAGAAAGAATGATGCTCGCCGCCATCCTTGGCCAGGGCTGGCCCATGTGCTGGTGTGGCAATGGGTCCCCCAAGCGGCATGGCCGGTGGCAGGCTGGGGCCAGGGCAGGCGGAGGTGTCCGGCATTGGCAGTGCCACCTTCCAGGCACTGTCGGCCTCTAGTGGCAGTGGAGGCCATGAGGTGCCATGGTGGCACCATGGGCCCCACCAGCACCATAGGGACTTTCTTCCACCCCTCCAGCCACTGCTACCCACTGGGACATGGTCCTCATCCCATTGCTGCTGCCTGGTGGGATATGGTCCTCCTCTGAGACACAGCCCAGCCTGCACAGGTGAGGGAGTGAGTGCTGCGAGAGGGGGTATGAGATACCCCTCACCCCTCAGCCTGCAACAGCTCAGGGTGACCCCAGACCAGCTGAGTGCTCCCCAGGCCACTGATCCACAGCCACAAGATGGTGCTGAGCAGCGACCAGACTGGGTAGACTGGGATCTGGGCAGCACTGCTGGGGATGGAGGGAGGGACATGGTGAAAGAGCACGTGGGGAATGTCCGCCAGGGCTGCCGTGGGGCTGGGGTACCCAGGGTGATATGTCCCACTGCAGGGATGGTCTATGGACAGGTGAAGGGGACAGGTGAAGCTTGCCAAAAGCCCCTGTGCTGGTGTGGGGTATGCAGAGGTGAGCATGCAGGTGTGTGCTCCCTGAGGCTGTAACACATCAGGAACCATTGAAGCACAGCTACCTGCATGGCACTCGGCATGTGCTTCATCTCTGCTTCCTGATACAGTGGCAGGGTCGGGTCAGCTGGAAGAGACGTTGCTAAAGCAGTCATGCTTTTGGATGTGCTTCCTTGGTATGTACAGAGATGTGGGACCTCCAGAACCTACCACAGACATGCAGAATTTGGTCTGAGTTAAGCCTAGTGATTTTCTTTTGTTGGATGAAAAAGAAATTAAATAAAAAGGTGGTGGGTCCCTCTGGAGCAGAGGGGAGGTGTCAGCATGGGGAGGGGAGACAGGGTTGATGGCACAGAAGTAGTGCTGGGCTGTCTCCACCCATAGAGGATGGATGAGGGGCTGGCTAGGGCTGGAGGGTGTGGGTGGGAATTACCATGCACCTAATATAAAACCCGATTTTCTTTCCAACCCCTGAGTTCAAGCATCTGCTGGAGGATGTGTTGGACCTTCTGGGCTGACCTTCAGTTCTGTAATTTCCCTTGGAGGACTGTAAGTGAGAAGCTGAAGAGGGAGAAATTGTTCTGTCTTTGCCTGGGACCCACAAGAGACGTTTTCGGTGTGGGTAGCACCCTGGTGAGGAGGGGAGGTGTGGGGAGGCAGAGGGGAGCAGGTGCCACCCTGTGCAAGGCAGGTGGCTGCACTGAGCTGGGTACCCAAAATCATGGCTGCTCGCTTTCGCTGGCAAATCTTACATTTGTGTGGTTTCCTTTTCCGTCTTCTGTGTACACTTTTTTTTCCTTCTCACTTCGTTTTGTTCCTTCTGCCGTGGAGGCAAATTTCAGCCCTTCCAACCTTTTGGTTCCAAACTCTGCACAGGAATAAAACTAATCACAAATTCCCAGCAGGGCTCAGCTTTAATTACCCGTGAGATGTTAATCTGCTGGAGGGTCTCAAGTGCCTCCCAACTCCTTATAGTCTCCCCAGGCTATTTTTTCTGAGCAAGATCACAAGTGAACTTTCTAGCCTGGAAAAACTTCTGTGAAGAGCTCAGCTCCCAGCTCTCTATTGAAGGCCTGGCTATTTTTGCAGACAGCAGGAAGACGGAAGTGGTCCTCTCCATCAGCTTGGGATTCCCTCTGCCTAGAGGTCTCAGGTGAGACTGGCCGTGAGGGCGGCTGAAAGGAAGAGGAGCCCTCATGCCTGGATTCTTGGCAGCAGTGACTACATCCCGCCCAATGCTGCTGTGATGCTTTGGGAACCTGCTGGCTCTGCTTCCTCACACTTGATGAGCTGCCAAGCCTGGAAGAAATAAGGGATATCCTCGTGAAGCAGCAGCTGGAGTTCAGGGAGATCCTGAAGCCAGCCAAAAATGGTGCCAGCAAGGCTAGCCCTGGCCAGGGACCTGCTGGACTGGCTCTGGTGGCAGAAGCCAGCGTGGTGACACTGACTAGAGGATGCAGTGGCTGCAGGAATTAAGCAAGCACAGCCTGAGCCAAGTGTATGAGAGACTCAGCTCGTTGATGGCTGTGCTGATGGGACTCATTCAGGCTGTTGTACAGCTGCTCCTTCCTAGAAAATCTATCCTCAGCAGACACCTTGGGACTCATATCTGCCAAGGGGCAGCTTCTGGGCATATCATGGCGTCTGAGCAGGGACATCATTTGGAAACCTCCTTAGGTGCACTTAGAGTTTGTAAAACCCACCATAAGAAAGATTTTAAAGTCAGATCCCCTCAATCCATCAGAACTGAGGGGAAGGACAGCAGGAGATGGACAGCTGACTGGCCCAATGGCCCTCATTGTATCTCCCCCTCCCCAAAAGGAGGCTGCACCCTTTAAATTTGGCAGAGACAAACAGCCACAGCCCTAATTGATCTATCTGCTGCCACCAGGTGTTGTTGCTCTGTTTCTTCCCCCTGCTCCTGCAGACGCTAAGCTCCTGGTAGGTGTTGTGGTTTTTCCTCCTTCTTTTGTCGTTTATTCTCAGGTGTAAATTTGCAGGAATTCAGAAATTTTTGAAAAGTTCCCTGGTGTATGTGCTGCTGTGGGCTGTTGTCACAGGCTGCCCCTTCACAGGAGTTCTGCAGGGAGGTTGTGTGCTTTGGGGTGTGAGGTGCCTCCTCGCTGCAACTCCCCAATAGCTCCAGGGGTTGCTGGCACAGGGGAGCAGGTAAAGAAGCTGGGCACCACTTTGGGGGATAAAACTCACCCTGAGGAATGTCACAGCACATGTGTCTCCATGATACTTCATAATCCACTTGAAAAGGCTGTAAGAGCCAGAGCCTGCCTCTGCAGGGGTCTCTCGCCCAGCCTAAGGACCTGTACTGAGCCCCAGAGCAGGGACATCCTCGGGCCACCCACCCCAAATTGTCCTTTCCCTGTGCATGAGCTAGCCCTGAAGGAGCAGCACTGGGGGCAGAATAGTCTCAGAGTGTGCAGTGTGGGAGGCTGTGTCCCTTGGGAGGGTGGCAGAAGGGAGCTGTGTGGAGAGGAGTGTCACTCTGAGGCAGCTGTTTTATTCCCAGCTGACGGAATTGGGGCAGCTCTCCTTGGGGACCAGAGGCCTTTTTAGCTGGGGCTGCCTATGTTCATCCTGCCTATTTATAGCTGCTGTCTTTGCAGATTTGCAGATGTGGTTTCCATTAACAAGCAGGATCTGAAGCTGCTCAGCAGCTGAGGGCCAAGATGTGTGGTGATCGATCAGATCCCCCTGGGGTAGGAAGGGAAAGACGTGGACACACCATCAACCCCACAGGGCTTTGTAATGGGCACTACAAGCTCCACTAGTATCCTCAGGGGTCTGAGCTGCCCATGCAGCCAAGACAGAAGTGGGATATGGGGAAGAAAGGGTGGCACTGCCTTTCCTCTGCCAGGGGGAATGGAAAGTTAAGGGTGTCTTTGGGATCACCAGTTTGATCCTTCTTCTCCTCTCCTGGACCTGCCTGTTTTGCCTGGGTACAACAGGCAGCCCCTGTCTGGCTTTGGATGCTCCTGATACCCCTCAAGTTCTGTGTGTGTTCTGGCTCAATGGGTTAGCAATGATTTAGTTGGTTTTTAGCTGTTGGTCATCCACACCCTGGTCAGGCAGGACTCTGGTTTCAGGGCTCCCAGCAGCACCTGCACAGGGAGCAGAGAGACAGGGATTCAGGCTTGCTCATTCTGCTGCAGGGTGAGGTTCCTGGGCATGGGAGGGAGCTGGCACCTGGTGACAATGTGATGGGCACCTGGGCTCCAGCCTGCTGCAAAATACTCCTTACTAACCACTTTGGAAGCTCTATGGCCTGGGGCAGAGGGCTCTCCTACCAGCTGTGTCCTCTGTACAAGGAGGAAAGCATCCCAGGAGAGGATAAGACAACTGTTATCCAACAGGGGCTAGTAAGGGGCAGACACAGTTGGTCTGCGACAGACCTGGGCCATATGGGTCCAGGACAGAGGGACAGGCAGTGCAAATGGCCTGGTAAAAGGCTGGAAAACGTCCAGCTGCTTGTGCACATCCAAGCACAGGGCTTGTAGGCAGCACTGGGCCACAGGGGGCTATGTTTGCCCCAAGCCCAACACAGTGCCAGTGCAGGTACTGTGGCACACCTCCTCTCCCCAGCACTGCCACTATTGGCAGTAGCATCCTCCCGAGCCACTGCTCTGTGGGGCAACCCTGTGCTTGCCCTGTTTGTAGGCAGCCTCCACCCCTTCTGCCGAGTGTGCTTCCCAGAGGAAGCTGCAGGTGCCCAGCAGCTCACCACCCTGCCCTGCACACCCACCTATGGGCAGCTGCCTCTACCCACAGCTCAGGGCAGGCAGAGGGACACACAGTCCCTCCTTCTGTAGGAGGATCTCTATCTATTTTGGTAAACAACTAAGCCAAGCAAAGGCAGTAGGGAAAATCCACACTGCTGTCCCTGCAGCCAGCTCTGGGATGTTTGGCAGTGCACTGAGACGAGAGAGGCACAGGAAAAAAATGTCTTGTAAGAACGACATTAGCAGCGAATTGCATGCACCCCTGAATATATCCAGGTGTTAGCAAGGGCCTACTTGGGCAGCACAAGGGATGCAGAGATTGTTGTCACATGCAGCAGGAAAGCATGTGGCACACTGTGAGAGGCTGGCAGGAGAGGTTCTGTTGTGGTTTTGTCCTTGCAAGGGTGCAGGTGCATGTAAATCCCTAGGAAACAAGGGCTTGGCTTTCTCTCCTGCCTAGGCCAGGGCCTTGTGAGGTGGCAGAGCTCTGACCTCGAGGCACAGAGCTGACAGGAGGCAGGAGTGCTCAGGGCTGAACCCTGCTCTGCAGGGAACTGCACTGCCTGGCCACAGGAAGGACAGGGCCACTCAGCCCCTCTGCCCCCCCAACCCAGCACAACACGTACAAGCGAGGCAGTGGCGGTTTTATTTCAAAGTAGAACAAAGGTATCTTTTATTTTTTCCAGAGATTTGACATTCAGGTTTGCCATGAGCGTGTCTGTGCTCAGACTGGCTGGTTGTGTGCATTTACCCAGAGCACATCTGTACAGGGAAAACCAAAAGCAGGAGACTGTTTCATAACCTGGCTGAGTCTCACCTCTGGTAAAGAAACCCTGTTACCCAGCCAGACAGCATGATGGCGTGGTCCCTTGCACAGCACGTGTTGCTGAGCAAACAGGCTCTATAGAAAAATCTAAGAACAAAACATACTTTCAGACATTCCACATCAACTTTTCCCCTAATTCTGCTGGGAAGGAGTTTTGGCTCAAAGTGTATGCACTCTCCTCTCCCTCCATACCTCTCCCCTCCACATGGTCACTAAAGCAGAGCTACAGCGCGTCGAGGATGTTGTCGATTTTGGTGACCAGGTCCTGGCGCTTGTTGGAATGCATCTTCTCGTTCTCAATGTACGTGTCCTTCTTGAGCTTGCCCGCCACCAGCCGCTCGGCCTCCACCGACGACTTCAGGACGAGCTCCTTCACCTGGCCATCGAGCTTCTGAATCTCACTCACCTGACAGGGTGAGAAACAAGGGCAGTATTAGAGGAGACAAAAAACCATCCCTACAGTGAATCTGGAATAGAAGAGGTGGTAAAACATGGAGCAAAAGATGAAGTCAGTGCTAAGTGGAAACATCTCTGATCCCTGAATATTGCCTCCCGAGCCATCGCCTCTCCCTGGCATCACATTACGAGGAATCATTAATGCGTAGCTAAGCAGCGGAGAAAAAGGTGCTCAGAGGACCCGGGAGCTATATTGGCAGGAGACTGTTAAAAAAGAGTATTTAGTGTCAGATTTTAAAGGCTTCAGACTAAATCGCAACTCTGACAGCTGGAAGATGTCCCTACAGTTAATGTTCGTGGTGTGTGAGTCTGCCATGACAGAGCTACTCTTTGAGTTAATAACAGATTAATTGAGGTGGCTGCTGATTAAATGGACCTCAGAGACTAAGGTGTCTTTCACTTGGGGTTAAGTGGCTGTTCCAGGTAAGTGTTGAAATATAGTGGAGGACAGAAAGGATAGTGGGTGTGTACTGACTGTGCCATGGCTTTTAACATGGTACAGTGAAATACTCCAAGGAGCATCAGGTTACCAAAATTGTGTCAGCACCAAATTCAAACGTGCAAGAAAATAAGAGATGAGGGAGAAGATTTTGGTTTGACTGGTGTCAGTAGTGAAGTCAGAACTGATACTGTGTTGATAGTTTCCATTTTTGCCTGTGTCACTGCCATGAGCTCAGTGAGAAGCATCAGGATTGTTACAAAAGCATTAATGTGTAGTCGTGCAGCTGGTTCATGGCCTACTTAAGAAACAGCACAAGCAGCTGTTTACCAGCAACACTTACAGGCCTGCATAACTGAGATTACTGCAAAAGTAACACTTTTCACACTCCCTGGCAGGGATCAAGCCATTTTCAGATTAAAAAAAAAACCAGGCTGGCTGCAGAAACTAAAACCCAAATTAAAACTCATGTAAAATACTCAACAGAGCCAAGAATAGGAGAGCTGACAAAATAAATTCGAATTTCTTACTTTATCACATAAGTCAGAGCCTTCTGTCTTCAGTTTAGACTGCAGAGAGGCTATTTCATTTGTCAGGGCCTTGTGCTCCATCTCCAAAGACTTTTTGCCACTGTTCAGGGTGGAGATGTCCCTGGATTGCTTGTATTTATTCACTGCTTCATCAAAGTGACGGTACAGCCCAAGCCTCTTGTTCACCAGAGTAAGCACCTGCTCTGTGATGCAGGCAACCTTCATCCGAGCTTCAGCAGCTGGATCCTGCAAGAGGACAGGAGGGAAGATCAAAGCAGTCATATCTCTGACCTGCATCAAGCCGTGCCTACAATCTGCCACAGGACTATTACAGAAACTGTTCCCTTTGCAATTAAGTCAATTGACAGTAATTAAGTGAATGGTACGAATTCAGCACTCAGCCCAGCCCAACAAATAGCTTAACAAATAATGAAAACGCTGCAGAAGGGGAACTGCAGACATCCCGCTTCTCAGGGAGATTCCTTTTCATCCAGAAGGCAAAACAGTGATCAGCCTTAGGACATCAGTTCAAACCCTGCTGGAGTACTAATGTTCAGGTTCCATAAAAACAGGGCTCCATTTAAGCATCTAATAAAACATCTGACTGGTGGGAACATTCAGTGAGAATTAATGGTATGAAAGACCTCCACCCACCGAGGAAGCTACTAATGCTCCCACAGGGCTCTTCATCATACAGACCTTAGTGATGGAGAAATCCAGTCTCACGTAGACAATCACAGTGAAGAACAAGATGTAAAAGGCTCCAACCACCAAGAGAGGCTCCTGCAGCATCAGGATTTTGTTGAAGGTGTAGTGGACCTACAAGAGAAGTTCCAAGCACTGAGCAGTGACTGATGTTATTACAGGACGTAACTCCTCTCCTCAGGGAGCAGCAGAGCCAGACGTCCAGTCCAGCAAGTGTTTATTTCAGGAATTTAAATGTTTTGTCCATGCCGCTGAATTTTTAGAAGGAACAACACTCACCACAATGTCCTGGATGTGCTGCTCCACCAGGTTGCTCTTGTGTGCCACAATAACAGGACGTCCAAAAGTGTCCAGGTATGTGTAGTGCAGCTCGTCCGAAGCACGATTGATTTCGTAGGGGCTGTCCACATGGATATTCCTGTGGACAAAACCAGACAGTCCCATATAACTCTACACTGTTTGAGATGATGCAACCTAGGAATTGTCTGGCCAGCTGTGGCCTCTAGCACAAGTTCAAGGAGGCAGTTTCAGCAATGCTCTAAAAGGAAGCAAAGCTGTGTTCCAAGGTCTCCTCCACATGCACAGTCATGGTTTTGATTCACTGTCCTCAGGCCATTAGAGTGGGCTGGAAAATTGCCACCAACACAGCACCATCTCCAGTAACAACCCAGGAGTAACGACACTTACTTGGCACCTTCTGGCAGGACGATCTTGACAGTCAGAGAGTCTGTAACTTGCTCATCAAACACATGGTCAACAAACCTCATCTTCAGGGCATACTGATCACCTAAGAGTGCAGACCAGAGGGTAGTTACAGATCCTCCGAGACCAAGGGACAGCCCTGAAGCTCAGCTCCCAACAGAGGTGGGAGCAGAATTCGGATGGATGAATTGTGCAGCAGGGGGCACTAGCTCACCCAGGTATACTTTAACCAGATGTCTGCAAAAACCTGAAGGAAGCACAAAAAAGCTGGATTTGCATATTCTAGAAATAATAGCTAGCAACTGCTGTTGCTAAGGTGCAGCATACCGCAGCTTTCAATTCTTTATTGTACAGAAACCACCTTTAAACGCAGAGCAGAAAGTTTCCTATTCCCTGCCCCTTGCCACTCACCAAGATTGTAGAGGTATTCGTAGCTTGGCAGGTTATAGCCAATGATGTAATGGGTTTTCCAGCCCCCAAAAAGCGGGAATCGGGGACGGATCTCCATCTCCACAGAGTCATCCAGGACAAGGAGGTGGCTGGTGGAGATGTTCCCAATTTCATCTCTGTAGTAGACATCCTGAGCAGCAGCTGGGAGAATGGTCTGTACAGAGAGAAGCAGCAGTCAGTGCATCGGACAGGAGTTATTTCCAGTGAAATTGGCAAACCCAGTATTGGCTGTTAAGCCTTGAGAAACTGTGCTCCCTCGTGAGACATGACAAAATGGCCATTCAGTTGCACTGTGTGGTAAAACTGTGCTATTATAAGCAATCACAGAAGTGGCTCCCAGCACTAAAATCACTTGGCCTCCCAAATGAATGTGCTCTCTCCAGCCCAGTTTCAAACATCTCAGACAGCAAGGGATCTCATCATGCCCACCAGGACAGCAATTCCCTTTTCACTCCAGCCTGCTGCCCTAGCTCACTGGACTTGCTGGCTTTACACTCAGCAAAATGAGATTTCTGTTTGGCTGCACCACCTTAGAGAATTACAACAATCAATCCTGGAGGGTTCAAGCAGAGAGAAAGGTTTTGGCTCAGATGAAAACACAATACTTTCCACATCTGGCTAGCAGAGCCACAGCTTTAACTCTTGTTGAGAGCTTTGTGAGCAAGGAATGAATGGCTTAGTTTCCAATTAATACTGTTCAACGTGATGAGGATATGGCAGAGAAGGCAACGCTGAAAATAAGAGGGTGGGGATAGAATGAATGGCCCTTGCACAGCAGGAAACCAAAAGCAGAGCTGTCAGTACAAGGATAAGGAGTTTAGAGGGTCCCTGAGATTGGAGGGGTGGAAGTGTGGAGAAACACTACATGCCCTGGTATGTGCAGTCTGTGTGGCCAACAGATGCAATAAAACATATAACCTCCTAAAGCTGCCTCCAAAAGCTATTCCTATCTAGCATGAGCCTTCTCTGAATATAGATCAGAGCTTTAATATTCCCTTATGACTGGGGTATGGCTACCAAAGAAAAGGCAAAGGATAACTATTTTTTTTTTCCTCTGGGGATGTAAAAAGGGGGAAGCCACAGTTAAAAAAATACAGGTTGAAAATGTCAACCTTAAAAGACTTGACAGAAGAGATCCCACTGTCTGGCTGTCTCTGGTAGTCATATCTGGAGAAAGGCCCTTTCAGCACTGCTCCTGTGTGTTTTAAATCAACCGTCTCTTCAACAGCAATGTTGCCCCAGTGGGACACCTCGATGACTCGTGTCATGCTGGTGATGGTCAGGAAGGGACTGTTATTTTCGTAGTGCACCTTCAGAGTGTCCTAACAAGGGAAAAAACAAGATAAACTATTAGACCTGAAGGAAGAAGCAAGGTCCCCTCACAATTATCCACTCCATGTGCCACAGAGAACCCTCTATGGCAGATGCTGCAGAGATGACTCTGACTGCACAGGAAGGTCTGAGACACCCAGCCCAGTTCACACTGGGTACTTGGGGGTACTCACAGGTTACAACCTGCACATTTGGCTGTGTTATAAAGGTGAGGGGGGCCAGAGATGCAGTGTTCCCCATTGCTGACACACCCCTGCCAGAGCCACTTAGTACCAGCTTGGTTTGTTCTGTGGACACCAGGCAGCAGTCAGCAATCCCATCTGTATAGAAGCACCTTGCTGGAGCATGTGTTCCTGGCCTACATGTGGTCTAACTCAGGCTTCACCTGCAATTCTTACACAAAGGCCTCTGCTTCCCTCTCTCCAGCCTCTCAGACACGTCTCCCATGTCTGGAAGATGCTCCATGCAGAGCCACAACCCCTTTGCACAGACATTTACCTGGCTGTATGGAGGAATGTCCTTGAAGGGGCCATACTCAATCATGTCCTCAGTGCGGGAAGGGTTTCCCAGCTTGGTGTAACTCTCCACGTTCCTAGAGGCCAGTTTGACCCGAGTCGTTTGGGTTTTGGTGAAGTAGGGTGAGTAGAAATAGTGATTTCCTTCAAAGACCACAAACTGCTTCTCACTTTGGGTGATGTGGGTGGGGTAGGGCTGCAGGACGTGTGTGAAAACCATTTCAACAGAGACACGGATCTTGGCGCCCGGTGCCAAAGGAGATGGCAGCTTCACAGAAAAGAATTTTCCACTGGAAGGGAGAAGAACAGGTAAGTCATGTGATATCTCCCCTGAGAGAGCATTCAGATCAATGCCCTGTGGAAGGGAGCCCATGTATCACGTGTATCATGTGTGATTTGGGCCAGTATTTTACTTGCTCCTCCAAGATGTACAGATGTCTTGTCCCAGCACATGTGATTACTCTGGACTGGGGAGGCAGCATTGTGTCCAGGCATAGAGACAGTCTTTGCTCCACAAAAGCACCTGGCTCCCATTTTGGAAGCGGAATGAATGGTGACACATTCCCTCCCTGATCCTGCATTTATAAAGCATGCTTCATTTATAAAGCATGCTTTTATTTTTTTGTTCTTCTCCAGATGACAGGAATTATCTGAATCAAAGGAAGCATGTGTATGTGTCCAGAAGACAATTCACAAACATCTTCAGCACCTGTTCCCACAAAGTCTGTTCATTCTCAGTTTTTTGCCCACAGCATCTAAAATTAAGGAATGGCCAGAAAATTAGCAAGGTTTTGGACTGAGGTTCTACAGAATGGACTTAGACTTCACCAAATCCATAAGGATCAGACTTCGTGTCAATCCTGGCAGCCCAAGAGTGGGATCACATGAGGCATCCAGGCACATCAGAAACTATGGTCCACCTTGGCAACTTAACTCCACAGCTACTGCCCTCTTGAAACCCAGCTGCACTGTGCTTTTGAGCCACTTTACAGGCAGTCTTTACCTCTCAGCTCTCACAGCTCGGAAACCACCTCGCTGCCCAGTCTTGCAGCATCTGCACAATATTCCAAGCTTGGCAGTGCAGATCCTCACACCAACAGTAGCATCCTCTCTCCCTGCAGCGGGCAACGGGCTGTGCTGGGCCACAGGACCCAGCACACTGCGATGCTCCCCACAGGGCAGACTGAGCGGTGCTCTGGGCACACAGCCACAGAGCACTTAAACTCCCTGTAATCACCACTGCCAACCCTCTGAGAGCTCAAAAGGGACCAAAGGGTAGGAGCATGACCACAGCTATAATGTTTCTCTCACCTGGTGTCCCTTAATAAAGGGCCAGGGCATTACTCAAGGCACTGAGTACAAGAGATTAAGCACAGCTGAGCCCTCACAAAGGCAGCTGAGTTGCATTTGAGAGAGATTCACTTCCTCATAAGGTGCTCCCCTGACTAGCAGCCGTGTATGACTGTGCTGGGCTCAGTGCAGAGATCTAAAATCTCTAAAACCTCATGTGTTATCTCCCAAGGAAAGAGCACCAGCAGGAGCAGAGTGACTTCTACTGGGGCCTCCTGAGCTGCAGGAATTGGGTTTGGCTGCTTGTGTGAACCATGCTCCCCGCCTCTGTAACACCCCAGGATGCAGCCTGAGCACAGAATGGACCTTTTCAGGAAGAAAAGACTCTAGGATCTCTAGGTATGTGGAACAGGGGTGGTATTTCTGCTTCACCACGGGGACAATTATGAAACCCTCATGCACAATCTAAGTACTGACCTTTAAAGGTGATACTCACCTTTTGCCCTTAACTTTTGTCTCTCTCACTTCCAAGGTGTTCTCCTCCTCTTCCTCACCCTTTACCTGCTCCAAAACAGATTGATCAGTGTGCTGCTGTTTAAAAGACTTAATATGTCTAGGGCAAAATCCGTACAGTCCCTCTGTGGAGTTTTTAGGGGTGATGCCCTCCAGAAAGTATAAGCTGAATATATAACTAATTTATTAAGAAAATTTAACAAAAAGCCCTTTCACAACGGTTTCATGAATACAAACTGCAGTGTGGTCAGTGAGCAAAAACACATACTAGAGGTTTCTGGTAATTCTTGTTCCTCTCAGCCTGGTTTCCAAGCCTGCACAGTCACCGTAACTTGGGCAAATGAGAATACTGGTCAAATGCTGTTGTGATTTCTCTTGTGTCTGGGGAACGAGCAGGGCACGGGAACGCGGCTTGACCAGTAGAGTTATACTACAGACCTCTGTATAGAGATATAGTGTATATACTGCAGATCACTGTATAAACCTCTATATGGTATACAGAGATATA
The DNA here is from genome assembly GCF_025592945.1 of Manacus candei. NCBI lineage: Eukaryota > Metazoa > Chordata > Aves > Passeriformes > Pipridae > Manacus > Manacus candei. Next base: position 44,430 of record NW_026138130.1, read on the forward strand.
CACACTGACAGTACTTGTGGGATTAGGAGAGCCCTGCTGCTCGTGGGTAAGCACTGGGCCCCCCTGGAGATGCCGGCCCTGCTCGTGCCGTGCTGGCGCGACCCTCGCACGGCCGTGACGGCTCTGATCGCCCTCCCCATCGCCCCCCAGGCCGTGCCGCCTCCGCGGCCCCCCCGCCACAGACAACCTCGCCTTGCCCCCGCGGTGTGCGGGATCCGGGAGCGGCGCTGTGGGATCCGGGAGCGGCGCTGCGGGGCCCGGCAGTGCCGACGTGTCCCTGCGGGCGCGGGGCCGGGCAGCGCCCGCGGCCCCACCGCGGCCCCCCGGGAGCGGCGCTCGGCCCCCGCTCGCCGCGCTCACCTGCACGCCCAGGTGGGCCAGGCGGGGCTCCAGCCCGGGCTCCAGCGCCAGCAGGAAGGAGGAGGCGGCCGCGCCGCCCGCCGCGTTGGCGAGGCTGAGCTCGGCCGAGACCTTGGCCAGGTGCGTGCTGAGGTCCAGCGAGCGCCGCGCCTCCTCCAGCAGCAGCTCGGCGCCGGTCCCGGCGGCCGCCAGGCAGAGGAGCAGGAGGCGGCACAGCAGCCCCGCCATGGCCGGCACACCGCGGGGAGGGCACAAGATGGCGGCGCCCGCGCTGTACGGGCAGGGCACAAGATGGCGGCGCCCTGTGGGAGGAGGAGGCTCGCGATGGCGGCGCCCAGCGGCGCTTGAGGCCCGTCCCCCCTTCCCCGCCTTCTGCGGTGCCTGAGGAGAAGAGCTGGGCGCGCTCCTGCAGAGCCCCGGGGATGGCTCTGGCTTTTCACAGTCCCGGAGCTTCCTGGCACCCAGGCTCCGGCGGCGAGCTCAGCGGTTCCCGCGGTACGCTGGGCCCGTACCCCTAATGAGCCCGCAGGCCTCGGGGCTGGTCAAGGACTTGCTGGACCCTGCTGTGGTTTCCCACCTTTTTGCCTGAAAAGGAGCAAAAAACCAACGATAACAAATAATCTGAGATGCTCAGGACTTCCACGTGCTCCTCAGCCACCTCTCCAGCCACGGCCCGAAGCAACTCAGTTGTCTCCCCATCTTTGCCAGCAGCCAGTTCCTGACAGGGCTCCTGCAGCAGCATCTTCAAGGGGCCAAAGGTGTAAATCCTGGTAGAAGCGCTCGGCATGGGATGGCATAGAGGGGCTGTCAGGATGGGTGGCACTGGGAGGGGGTTTGATGCTTTTATTACCCTGAGCCTCAAACTGGGATAGTTTGTCTCTCTGGCTTGGCACATGGGTTGCTACTGCTCTGGCTGGTGAGGTTTAACACAAGTAGATTTTAAGCTGAGCCCAAATCCTCTGCTAAAAAGTACTGATAATTGACAGCTAGATGATGCCAGAGTAGAAGTGCTGCAGGTAACAAAAGGCATGGTAACCAGCCCTGAACTGACTTAAAGAACAGCTGGAGAAAGGAAAATGTTAGAGGTTTAACACATGACCAGGGAAGAGGTGATTGACACTTTATTCCCAAACATCTAAAGCAGATAAAAGCGAGGAACGGATGTCGTCTGCCATGATTGCCGGAGCAGGGCTTTTGCCTCTGAGCCCTGTGGGACAACAGACCTTTCATGTTTGCATAATGTGATCCAGGAGTCGACCTTTCTTTGAGATCCTAATATGAGTCACAGAGCAAATTCTCTGATTTGGCCTGAGATTGCCAAGTATCGGAAGGGGATTTCCTAAATTATGTGCTTGGATCTGGAGTCAAATAGCCCCTTGGCAAAGGCTAAGTAAAATGGAGTGTCTCCTGGTGTGATATGTTCAAAACAGTGTAATTTCTTAACTGGCCTTCCCTTTCTCCCCTCAACACCCTCCCCCCCCCCCCCATTCCTATCATGGAAATTTTCTTGGCAAATGACTTCCATTTCCTTTTGATTTATTTAGGCACCAACCCTGTGAATTTGGCAGCTGGCCTGGTACAAGCAGGTAGTTTTGTCACTGTGTTTTGGGTGGCAGCAGTGCTATCTTCCAGCAGCACAGCAGGACAGGGCTGCACGGGTGGGTGTCCACCTCCTCAGCTAGGGAAGTGTTCCAGGTCTCTCTGCTCTCCAGGAAAAGCCTGTTTATCTTGGCCCTCTTCTCCAAAGAGCCAGGCTTTGGGGCCCCAGAACTGAGTAGGCATGTTCAGGGGGAAACAACTGGGAAACATGAGGGGCTGAGTGAAACAGCCACCTCTAATTTAAGGTTGGCCAGTGGTGCAGCATCTGGGGACTCCCTCCAGTTGTCCAGCTTGGGTTTTCTGTTCCTCTGCTAGGAACAGCTGTCACTGTCCTTCCTTCTGTGTGTCACAGGGAATAAATGAACTCCAGTTGGCCTCTTTAATAACACATGCAGCTCAAGCTTTTGTTTCTCTCTTTCCCTCAGGGCAATTTCTCCTGGCAAAAGGAGGGAAAGAAATAAATGCACGTCCCTTGTGTCTGGAGATAATTGGGCTTCATTTATCACATCCTGGGCCAGAGGTTGCTCTCCTATGGGTTCATCCTAGAGGCTGGATTGGAGCCTGCTGGCGAATGCAAGTTTCAGCATCTGACCCATCTCGGACCCCAGCGAGCTCTGAACCAGGCTGTTGTATGCTAACCCTGTGTTTGGATCCATTTCTTATTGTGATAATTGAGTCATGCTGAGCCTGCACAGCATCTGCTTCAAGACTTCAGCCCTACCACATAGGCTAAAATTATCTTTAGGTTGAAAAGCTGCTGCCTTTGGGCTTGTTCAAGGCTGAGCTTGGCTCTGCAGGCCCCTCTTGCCGCTGCCTTGTGAGCGGTGCCAGGCTGTTCATGCATGGGTTCGTTCACAGCTGCCTGTGGTCCCTGGCTGGGTGTGCTGGTGGTGGTGGCTGGGACAGCTTGGGGACACCTTGCAGGGTGTGTTTGAGCAGGGACAGGCTGCTTCTGCAGGCAAGGAGCACTGTGGGACACTCTGCTTCCTAATTGTCCCAGGCTGTAGCGTCTGTGTGCAGATCTGGCCACCCAGGCCTGCTGCCAAGCAACAGCAAGAGCCAGGAGCCCAGAGATGCTTATTTTTCTCTCTTTATGTGTTGTGTTTTTTTTTTTAATTCCCTCATTGTGAGGAATGTCCCCCCCAGCAGTACTGTCCCAGAGAGCTGTGGGTCGGGAAGCAGCATGAGAGAGATCACCAGACCCTGCTGCCATCCGGTGTAATTCCCCAGCTCCCGGTGTGCTGTGGAGTGTGTCACCCTCAGGGCCACTGAGCAGTGGGAGGGGAACAGCCACAGTGAAGCCAGTGCCAGCCCAGCTGTCTGCCAGGGCTGAGGCACGAGAGTGGTCTAACAAATGCCTCTGTCAGGATCAGCCACGGACAGAACTGCACCCCAGGAAAAACCCTATGCTCCTCTGTTTTTACAGGTCTGATGCCAAACTCAGAGCTGTGTCATCTGTCAGAGCAATTTGTTCTCAGGGAGGGAAGGAGAAGTTGTTTTCCAGCAGAAGCGGGTTGGCTGTGGCCACAGGAGCACACTGAAGCCTGTAGCAGCAGGGAACAGGATTTATCCTGGTGTGATCCTCACACCAGCAGGAAGTTTGCATCAGGAATATGCAGGGACCATGAGGTAATTGTGTTGCTCTCAGAGAACCCCAAGTCAGGGGCAGGAGATATTAAACAGGCCTGTGGATGTGTAGCAGAAGTCATCCTGGCAACATCTTGCAGATTTTAACACAAATCTCTCAGATCCTGGAAGACACACAAGCATGTGGCTCTCAGTCTTAATGACTGAGAAAAAACCTGCCTGTTTCAGATTCTGTTGGTGTTTCACTGTTTAACCCTGTCCGTGTGAAATCGAACAGCCTTCTGGCTGCCAGTGGGAAGCAGAGGGCACTTCTCTGTATTCAGTCCCAAGCGAGGTGTTGTAGTTGCCAGGCATGAGAGCACAGAGAACACGGCAGAGTTTGCTTAGCCTTGCTAAGGCACTTGAAAAGCAGCTGGGGAAAGAGAGAAAAAACAGTCTTCCAGTTTCATTATTTTTACAACCTCATTTTTTAGCTAGTCAGCATAACTCACACTGAGCCTCTGCCAAGCAAAACACAGTTATTCTTGTTTGGGGTTTGCCTGTGATTTCCATGGGAGTGGTGGGCCTGGAGGGGGCTGTCTGGGGTTTGACTCCTGTGCTTTGGTTGGCTGCACTGGAAATGTGTCCTGCTTTCACAGAGACAGTGGTGATGGGGCACACTCTGCTCAGGGGCTTTTTTTTACAAGTTATTTTAGGTATCTGCAGTTAACACCCTCACCCTTACAGTGCTCACCTTTCTTTAAAATAATGTCTTATTACTTATAAAAAAAATCTGTTTTCCTCTCCATGTTAGATGACAAGACTCAGAAAAACTAGTGAAGAAAACTCTCTCTGTGCACAGCAATTGTACAAAGCATTGGGAAGCACGCAGAGAAAACCTGCTGGAAGAAAATGGCACAGTGTCTGAGTTTTGTAAGGAGGTGAGACCACCTGTGTGATGAGTGTTGTTGCAATAAGGAAGAAAAAATTCAAGCAAAAAGGAGACTTCCTCACTTTAAAAATTACTTTTAACTTTGTTTTTAAAACTTCCTAGAAATGTAGCTGAAATAGCCATAGGCTGGAAGTGACTGGCTGCAAATGGAAAAAATCTGCTACACATGTGCAGCTGAAACGCAGAGCCTGAGCAAGGTACGTGGTCCACTCGAGGGGACTCGCTTTGGGCTGGGGTGGGTCTGGATTTTGTCACAGGATCAGGGGTCTTTTTGGATAGAGGGAAGAGTGCTGGTTTAACTGTATTAAAAAATGAGGGTGTAATCAGGGCTGCCACTCAAGTATTTCCTGGTGCACAGGGGACCTGAGTGCAACACCCCCTTCAAACCAACCCTGGATTGGCCTGTTCACATCGCCCCGCAGCTTGAAAATGCCTTCAGTGGACTGTCAAAGAGGAGGAGAGAGGAGGACGGGCTGCACGTCCTGGTTTGAAAAGACAAATGCTGCCCTTCATGGAGAACCAGGGGGGCAGAGAAGCTGCTGGCTGTCCTTCCAGGTTCCAGAGGAGGCGGCCGGGGGTCCCAGCCGTGGGCAGAGCGAGGACATGCTGGCTCTTGGGGCAGCAGCTGAATTGCATCCTGGCACAGAACCACACCTCTCCATTTGCTCGTCTTCCCCAGGGTCGGTGGCGATGGCAGAAAAACGTCGGGACAAATGCAATGAAAGAGCCCGCACTGGAATCGAGGCAGGAGCACCTGAGTGGCTGGTGCTGAGCTCCCTGACCTGGACTGGCTGTGCCGGGCTCCTGGCGGGCAGTTGCAGGCAGCGGTGACATTTCTGAGCGGGCGATGGAGCCGGTTGCAGCTCTGAGGGCTGACAAAAAGCCTCACCCTTGTCCCCCGGCCCTGTCCCCCCGGCCCTGTCCCCTCCCCGCCATGGCCCCGCGCCGCCGCCAGGGGGCGCCCGGGGGGACGCCGCGGGGGCGGGGCCGGCGGGAGCGGGGCGGGGCCGAGCCCCAGCCCCGCCCCCAGCCCCGCCCCGATCGCTGCGGCCGCACCTTGGTGACAACAATTAATCAATTAACGCCGGGCAGGGTCCCGCTCCCTCCCACAGGATCCTGGCAGAAGCCCCCGGTGAGGCGGCACCCCCGGGCCGCTTGTGATGGGCAACAGCCGCCCGGCCCTGCGTGGGTAACGGGCACCTCGCGCTGCGGGGATCTGCGGGTTTCACTGTGTCATCCCGCTGGCATCGCCATCCCCCAGCCTGCCAGGCTCTCGGGCGTGCAGTGCCTCTCCTGGGGTCACTTCAGGAGGTGGTTTGTCCCCGGGGTGAAGAACGGGAGGTGAGGGAGAGGGTGTGCAGTGGTGCAGTGCCCAGGTGCCACGGGACTGCAGTGGGACTTAGTACCCATCTCTCTGTAAGTGCTATTGCATTTTTCCTTCTGACCCTTTTAAGGTCCTGTGGTGCCAGGACCCACCTAAGCACAGCACAGTCCCTGGGCCATGATCTTGTCCTTAGTGGTAGTGAAGCCTGGCGAGGAATTGTTACTGGCCACAAGGTACAATAACTGAGTTTCCATCTTTGCATGAAGCAACTCCTCTTTCTCAGCTTCTTTTTGGAAAGGAAAGCACTTGCTGGTGTACCTACTTAGAAGCCTGTTGGTTTTGTAGAGTTTAAACGTGGATTTTAAAGCCTTAGTTTTGCAGGATCTGCCACAGCCAGCGGGGAGTTGAGGATCCCACTGACAGCAGCAAGAGGGGGTCATTTGCAGATTGACAGCTCTTCTGCTCCCTCCAGGAGCCCTGTGTTCAAGCAGTGCTTGCTGTGAGATAATGCAGATTTCTCACCAGGTTACTAAATTTTGTAATCTGCTGGCAGACGCTTCCCTGGGTGATGCTCTGTGAAGTGCCAGCTGGGATATACATTTCTCTTGCAGAGGCAGCCCTTGAGTCCCTGCCAGGCTGAATCAAAACCTCTGACCCAAGCCTGGCTTTTCATGGACCTCAGCGTGCATGTGTGTGGTGGTCAGCAGTGGCCCCTTCCCCAGAGACAATCTCATCATGCCCTGCCAGATGGCTTTTGGTGATTCCTTCCCATCACAAGTCTTTTGAAGTGTGACCCAAAGAAAGGGAGCATTAACCCTCTGTGAACAGCGCTGGTCTGCAGCAGTGAATGCAATCACTTTCCTGATAAGAAAAACACCAATGATCAAGCAAAAAAGAAATGTGAGGATCTTTTGATCATTTGTTATTGTTCCTTTCTCTGAAGGCCTTGGTCTTCTCACAAATAGCTTTCCTGCCTTACTGCTAAGAAATTCTTGATAAGATGTTTGCATTGGTTTTTGCTGAGCCAGCAGAACCGATCCACTCCAACAGAAAGGATGGCAGCCAGTGCCTCACTTAACCCCACACAGGTCACCCAGAAAGCAGCTAAAAAAGACACCCTTATTCTCCAGCAGGCCAGCCCCAGCTCTGATGTTGGGATGGCCCTGGTGTCTGAAGCAATTTGGCAGGAGTGCAGGTTAGGCAGAGCAGATGTCCCTTAGGCTGGCATTGTGCTGGTGTAGATGGGATAATGCCTCTTTTGTAGCCTGACTGCTCGCAGACTGGCTGAGAACTTCACTGAAGGAGAGAAGCCCAAAGAGATCCTGCTTATCTAAACAAGGTAAGAGATGCTGATTTCTATTTGCCAGAAATTTGGGTACCTATATGGAGCCAGCCCTGAGTGCTGGAACAGAGTAACTGAAGCTGTAACACCCACCTACAAGCATTTCAGTTTAGGATCGTGCTTTGTGAGGCATACCTTCAATTTGGTGGCTCAGGGATTTGCAAACAGTGAGTCATAACTCCCCAGGGTCAGAAATGCAGCTGCTGAGGCACCAGGCATTGAAAAGTGTTGTCCAAGATAAAAGCAAAGCAAACCTAACTGCCCACACACCCTTATCCTTCAAGGCTGAGTATCTTTGTCACAGTCTTTGAAAACATGCACTCAAAATTATACCAGCTTCTTGTGGTTGCCATTGATACGGGATTTACTTCTCCTTTTAGAGCAGACAAGAGGGGATTGCGAAAATCTGTCACTTGAAAGAGCTGAGGCAAATAGATCTGAAGCTAATATGCAGCACCCTGTGCTTGCAGAGGTGGCTGGCATTTGAGGAGGGAATTGCACTGTAAGACATGTCCATGTCCTTCCCACAGAGGGTCCCAGAGGAGCTCCCTGGGCCTCTGCAGACAACCCCTGTCCCTTCAAATCCAGGATGGACTTGCAGGTCCTGGAGAGTGTGCTGCAGTGCAGCCAGTTTGGTTCCTACCCACGGAGTGCTGTCTTTGGGACACCTTTTGGCACTGACTCACTGCTAAGGAAGAAGCGACACACAAGTCACCTGTTCCACAAAGTGTCCCACTCACAGTGGTCACGTGGCACCAGGCTCCTGTCCCATGACACATTCTGGGTACAGCAACAGCATGGCATGGCCACCTTTGCCACAGAACCCCTGGATGCAGAGCTCACGTGGCTGGTCCACCCCATCGCACAACACCCCATGCAGAGAGGAGCAGTGGCACCAGCTGTGGGTCCTGCAGTGTCCCAGGTACTGCCAGCCATCAGCCTGTCCTGCCTGTCCCCATGGCTTCAAAGTCATTTGTGTCATAAGCTGAGAGGTCTCAGGCTCACCAGACCTTCACTGTGAAGGCTTCAGTGCTTGGTAAGTAACAGCTTGCAGAGCCTGCTGCTTTGGTAACACACTGCTTTAACAAAACCTTGATCCCTGAAGGAAGGCCAGTTCTGCAAAGGCCTATGAAATTCTGTGCTGGCTGTTCACCTCTTTCTGTACCTATTTTTATACATTCCTATGGTTTAAAAAGCCTTTCAGAAATGTCTGTGTTTAGAGGGACGCAGATCTGACAAAGTAACTGACTCACTCCAGCCTCAGGGAAGTTACTTCACTCCCTGGATCATCTTCTCCATTTGAGTAGGAGAACAATCATATGAAGTTACCTGGCATACCTCCAATGTGGCTGTAAAAAAATAATTAGCTGGTATTTAGAACCATCTGTAAAAGTGGGAAGGTGTTGATGTTGAGGAAGCTCTGTAGCTGAGGAGGCTGGACAGCTGGGAGACCTGCAGGGGACTCAGGTGATGGTCACTATTTTTGTGACAGCCTCATGGGATTATGGTTATAAAGAGGATGTGGGCGACTCTTTGCCCCGAGCCCAAGTGTTGGCCATTAGAACTTGCGGGCCATCCTTTTCCCTGTGACACTTGACCTTTCCAGGGTCTTTGGTTTCCACCAGTCAAGGTTCCAGATAACTATGGTGGTGCCAAATGGGTAAGAACAAAGCTATGTCATGCCCATCTTACACCATGACCATGGAGTTGTTTCTCCCTGCCTGTCTTGCTAGGGCCAGCATGTACACTTGTCTAAGGATGTCCCTTGTGCTCAGCATGTTGTCCACAGTCTCTGTAGGAGGCTGACTCAAAGGCAGAGCAGAGGTTTGGACCTTCACATCTCAGGGAGAGAGCTGGCAGCTGAGGGAAGGTGCCGGCATTGCCACCTCCCTGGATCAAAGTGATCACAACTCTGCAGTGATCTTGTGGCTCTTGCTACTGAACAGGGGGAAGCTGTCAAAAGAGTCCAAAACCATTTTCTTTATGTGCTCATGTCTCCTGTGTCTGATGTTAGGGAACATGGCACAATCAGGCTTTGCAGCACTGCAGGTTGGCCCCCACCCTCTCTGTGGGGCTCAGGCTTCAATGGCTGCATTTAGACCCCTTATCAGTGCTTTGTCTTTAAGATGTTCATCCTCCAGCAGATGCATTTTATCAGTGAGCACAGATGCTGTTAATCCCTTGCACTATGTGCAATGTCCACCTCAGACTGGAGATCTGCCATGAGATAACGTGATTGCAGTTGCTTCCCATAGTTGGTATCTAGTGGCCAAGTCTTGTCCAGAGCTACCTTTTTGCTTTCATGTGTTGCTGCCTGGAAATCACCTGAGGATTGCAAAGGTGAAAGTATTCATAGATTACCAGAGCAGTATTTGTACTATAGGCAGGGATTAGGGAACAGAGCAGGCAAAAGACTGTGGCTGTATTCTTGCTGGTGGAAATGCATACATGGTCATGGCAATAGCAGATTTGTAATGAACAGAATAACAGCAGAAGCAGGCATCTGCTTTAGACAAGATAAATGATGACAAAGCTTGGTGTACCAAAGCAAGATCTTGCGTGTTTACTGCATTTTAGTTCCCTTTTATAATTTTAGCAAGCTAAATCATTATAATAATTTGAGGAAGCTGATATGGAAGGCCAAAGGTGATGAGGGAAAGCATTGCACATCCAGCTGAGAGAGGACAGCTACACATAGGGATCTCTGGACAGTCAGTTTTCTGACTGTGGGCTGGTGCCACACCTTTCTGGGCACAGAGACAAAGAAGGGTCCCAGGGTTGTGCCCAGCAATGAGGAGGAGGGACTGCATCTGAAGAGCTGAAACATGCTGGACAAGTATCAGGGGAATGATAGCTCCCAAAGCTTTTAATGTCAGAGATGGCCAGAGGTGAGGTAACTGTCTGTAGAAGAGAGTGAATGCATTAAGCACCATAGGGAATGTCAGACGTTCACAGCTCATGTCAAGGATTTATAGATGCTACAGCTAAAGTGATGTGATGTGCTGCCCTAGGCCTCTCTGCAGGCCCTTCCAAAATCAGCAACTAGCAGGTGTTTTTGTACTGCTGTTCACTCTGTCATCTCATGGACTGAGAAGGGAAAAGGAGGGGCCCTTTTGGTCCAAGGACAAAAGCAAAGAGGTGGTGTAAGACATATAATGTTTTATTGCCACTAATTGGACCAGGAAGATTAGTAAATAGAGATTAGATGACACAAAGGGAAGAAAAAGGAGGAGACATTCTTACTTCCTGGTTTAGAGGAACGAGTCCATGAAATAGGTTGAGGTTTCTGCACTGGTAAATGTCTAAAGACCTGTCACTATAGATCCATTCACCTGTGTGAAGGTCCTTCAAGGATAGAGAATGGATTTCTTCAGAGCAGTGTTAGTGATATGGAACGACTGGCACAGGGATTCAAATTGATCCATTTTTATGGGTTTTGATTTGAGTTTTGATATTTTCAAATAAGTGGTCAGATGAGGAAACACAGTTTTCTTCGAAGGGTAGTGAAAATCAGTGTGCTGGGTGGCAGTATGCAGGTGGGGAGGTGTGTGTGTGTGTCTGTCCCTACAAGAGCCACAGCTCAATACTTCCATTTGCCACCGTTACCACTGTTTTTCTACTTTCACTCTGCCACTGCAAATGTCACGCTTATCCATGCCAAGACATGAGCACCCAGCCTGGATAGCAGGGACCTCTCTGCTGACATTGATCCTCCGAGAGCCAGGATTCCTGTGTTCTTCAAGGCAGGTAAGATATTGCCTCATCAGCTTAAGAAAATGGTGCATTTCCACAGGGGATCAGAAAACAGCTGTTGGTGACGTCAAGAGCAAGGGGCACAGGAACTTGGTGTGAATTATCTTCTGCATAACAAAGGTCTGTAATAGGTGGTGCCAGGATAGCTGTGCGGTAGAGCAGGAAATTTCACTCACAGCTTTTGTTTGCTTCTCATATTGTGTAAAAAAGAAAGGAAAAAAAGGGAAAGAGAACTGAGGAACACCCTGTAATTTGCTATTAATTACTGCTTTTAACAACCCAGCATGTGGTTCTCCTGTTAAACTCCTGTTAAACGCAAGGGACTGGGACAATCTCAGCTGCTGATGTGCCCAGGGTCCAGTCCTGCGGCTGAGCTGAGAGGGTACCTTCCTCCCCATCCAAAGAAACCATGTGTGTTTGGGAGGGTTTTCTCCATCATTTCACTAATCAAAGCTTTTCCTCTTTTGTCCACTCCATGTTTTAACTGGTACCAGGTTCTTCTACAGCATTTTGCATCTAATGGGACACCTTTTAAAGCACTAACAAACTAGATGTTTCAAGTTCCCTTCTCTGGGGTCTGGAGCATCTCTCTGATGAGGAGAGACTGTGGGAGCCGGGCCTGTTTAGTCTGGAGAAGAGAAGACTGAGAGGGGATCTCATTAATGCATATAAATATCTCAAAAGTGAGTACCAAGAGGATGGTGCCGGACTCTTTTTGGTCGTGCCCAGCAACAGGATGAGGAGCAATGGCCATAAACTACAACACAAGAAGTTACACCTCAACATGAGGAAGGACTTCTGTACATTGAGGGTGGCAGAGCACTGGAACAGCTGCCCAGGGAGGTCATGGAGTCTCCCTCTCTGGAGACGTTCTAAGCCCACCTGAACATGTTCCTGTGTCACCTGCTCCAGGTGACCCTGCCTTAGCAAGGGGGTTGGACTGGATGATCTCCAGAGGTCACTTCCAACCCTAATGATTCTGTGATTTTCTTTTTAGTGTTGCTATAAGTAGCTTTGGTCCTTTTATCTCTTTCATTAGCTTTAAAAATGCTTCTTTTTCCTTGGTTGCTCTCCTGAGTTCATGGGTTACCTAAACCCACAACAGTCACAAGCTGGATGAATGCATGAGAATATTCAAGTATTTGGTGAATAACAAACCGTCAACAGAGTAGAAAATATGGATTTAACCTTGTACCACCAGGACTGTTGTTACCCCATGGACTAAGGTCCAGAGAGTTTACACAGTCCCATTTTACTTGCCTGCACTATTGATCTGAATAATCAATCTGAATGTGTCTTCAATTGACATCTTTTTACTTTCATCTTCTTTCCTGACAAATGCTGTTGCTACTACCCCACTCCAGACCACAGCTGAGATTAAATATATATATATATTCTAAAATATAACCTCTTTATTTCTAATAGCCCTCACTGAGGACACTTTTCCCCCCACATACTAATTTAACCGCAGAGGCAGGCAGTTGCCTGCTATTTCTTCAACACCTTCCAGAGAAGACCAAAGGACAGATTCTCGCCCTTGTGTCCCCATCTTTTATTTCGGAAAGCGTGAAGGTTTCCCCAGCCCCTTCCTGCTCCCCTCCGCCCGGGGCGTGGTGTTCGCTGCCCTCGTGCGATCGGAGGCCGCGGAGGAGGCAGGTCCCTTCCCGCCCACCCCCTCCGGACAGCACTACAAACATTTATTTCGCAGTAAGCACAGCGACGGGCTCCGGCGGGGCCCGCGCCCCGCACAGGGCGCGAGATGGCGGGCGGGCCGCGCGGTCACGTGTGGCGGGCGGCGGTGACGGCGCGGCCCCGTGATCGGAAGCCGGCGGGGAGGCGGAAGCGGGCGCGGGGGGCGGCGGGGCCCATTAAAGCGGACGAGGCGGGCGGGGGGCAGCGATCGGGCCGGGCCGCGGCGGCAGCACCAGGTGAGCCCGCGGGGACCGGGCGGCATGGGGGGGCCCTGCACGGCTACGCCGGCGACGGGGGGGGCAGGGGCGGCTCCGCCCCGGGCGGGGGGCGCCGCTGGCGGCCCGGCCCCGGCGGGGCGGTGGCGCGGTCTCGGCGCTGTCTCCGTGCTCCCGGCGGGCTCCGCACCACGGCCCGGCCCATTTGCCTCCCCGCGCACCGAGCTCCCCGGGGCTGGGCCTGGCGCGCCCCCGGGACAATGCAGGGGGGTCTCCCCGGGAAGCGGCCCCTCCCCGCGGGCCTCTCCCGGGATGCGCGTTTCGCCAGCGCTTTGTGGAGCCTCCCCTGCCTGATGGGCTCGCGGAGGCCCGAGCGGTGCCTCCCGGGGACGGAGCGCATTGTCTGAGCCGTGCGGTGCTGCCGTAGCTCCTCGCGGAGCCCGGGGAGGCTTTGGGGGGGCGCTGGGCCGGGGCGGTGGAACGCTGCTCTGGGGGTCGGTGGGTGTCGCTTTTAGGATGAGCCGGCGGTCCTGGGAGCGATTAATGTGGCCGAGCAGGCGGCCGAGGGGACTGGCAGTTATTGCGAAAGTGGCTGTTGGTGCGTGTAAAGCCTGAGTCAGTCCGGAGAAGTATTGGAGTGGATGTTGGAAGTGCTTTTGGCTGTGAGTGTATAAGAAGGTAAATTAAGTGGTAGTTGCGTTATTAGTCTCCAGGTATATATAGACAAATAATTATGGAAATGCCTAATGGTTGTGCTGAGGACAACTGCACTATCCTCCCTGTAAATAGAGGGATTATTTTAGTAGTGAAAAGGCTGTCTTAATCCGAAGAGAGGTAACCTCAGCATCCAAATGAGTATGTCTTGCCTAGTGTCTCCAAACCTTTTGAGTCAAAGCTGGAATTCTGCCTGAAAACTAAAAATATTTGCTGATAAACAGAGCTGTTGTGATACATGTGTATGAGGTTTTTGTATGTAAACTGAGAACACATGACAGAACAAAGTCCTCCCAACTGTAAGCAAGCTGTTCTTTGTTTGACACTTGCCAATATGGAAGCCTTAAAGCTTTCAGCACTTGCCACTGGCTGGCTAGCTCTGGCCTGTGCCTAACACTTTGTATATCCGTGTGGGAACTGTGGCTAGGGGAAGTGGAGAGTTCTCTTTTTAGGGGAGTGGTACATAACCAGCTATGCCATGGTATTTGGCTGGCTATGACTCGAAGGCTGTGGTGGTACCAGTATTGTGTGATGGGAGCTGTATCCTGGCTGTGCTTCCAGTAGAGCCGGGCTGCTTTAGTCAACATACTCTGCTCTCTCAGGAGCTGAATTTGAGGTTAAAGTGGGTGGAGTCATTTGAATATTCCCTGTTAAATAATCAGGGCTCTCTTGCTGTACTTACTCAGGAAGAACAAGTATACTTGTCTCTCCCCCTCCCCCTTGTGACTCCCAACAGCTGACTGAACACATGACTGGCCCTCCATGCACTAATGAGTGGACCCACCATGCCTGGCCGGAGTCCTCAGAATTAGAGTAGCTCTAATACTGTTACTTTCAATCACTGCCTTATTTTTTTTCTCCTTTGTGTCGCTGTTAATACTTTACTTCTGGTGTAGAAAAGCTGTGAGATGGGGTTAATCTGACCCCTCAGTAAGGAAAACTTTTAAAATCCAGTAGCGGTTTCTTGCTCTCCCAGGCTGCGGTGAGAAGTATAACTGATAAGATGCACAGCAGTAGCTATGTTTAACTTTCTTCTTCCCTGTGATATCATGCAGTGGTCCCTGTCCTCAAATACCCTAATGATAGTTCAGCACAGAATCACAGAATGTCCCGAGTTAGAAGAGTCTCACAAGGATCATCAAGTCCAGTTCTTAGTCCTGTACAGGACAACCCTAGCAATCCCACCACGTGCCTGAGAGTGTTGTCCAAACACTTCTTGAGCTCTGGTAGCCTTGGTGCTCTGACCATTTTCCTGAGGAGAGTGTTCCAGTGCCCAGTCACCCTCTGGGGGAGGAACCTTTTCCCAGTATCCAACTTAAGCCCCCCGATACAGCTTCATGCTCTTCCCTCGGGTTCTGTCACTGGTCACCAGGGAGAAGAGATGGAGAATGTGGCACCCCAAGAGTTGTACCTTGAAGGTGCCAAGCTAAGAATTTAAATAACTGTGTAGCAGACACTGCACTACAGCCATCCTGACCCTCCTGCTAAAGCCAGGGAATCAAACTCTTTGAGTAGCACAGACATGTTACGACACTGAATCCTTAACTGAAAGTGGAAAATGTACAAGCTCTGCTCTGAAGTGACCTGGGAATATAGTGCTTTGTTTGGTTTACTACCCAAAATAAGTGCTTGAGGGCAGGAGGGTTCTCAGATTCAATTTCTGCAGCACCTTCTTAAAGCTCCTGTTGTAAGACTCTTGTGTTGGAAGGTCGTGTGAATTACCTGTTGGAGCAAATCTCTGGTAAAGCTTGTCCTTGAGGAAACATGACAATTACAATCAATCCATCTGTGCAAAACTATAAATAACTCTGTCTCTAACATGTATGGGATTTTGGTCTGACTTGTATGTGAAAATGAGACTAGTTTATGCAGAACTTAACATTTGGCTGTAAACAAAATTGCCTATACTTGATTAGGGTGTGTTTTTTAAATGCTGCATCGTGAGACTGCCTGGCAAACCCTAGGTTGAGAATAAGAGCTATGAAATAGGATGCTTGGATGTTTGCATTCTCTAAAACTGGTGGCTGATATGGGCTCACAGGTACTTACTGGTGCCTGTCCCTGTTGTTATAATACAGCAATTTCTTCAGTAACTGAAGTAAATTGGGCGTTTGATAAACAACTACAGAACCCTCACCTTGTGTACTGCAATGTTCCATTATGTCTTCTGGACTTCTCAGCTGTGACCTGACCTACTCTTAAGCCCTTGTTACTAGGGCCTGATGGACCTATGAATTTCTTGCAGAGCTGTAGTGTAGTTTAAAGCTTGTTGCCTCAACAGAAGGTAGTCCAGATAAGACTTCACCTAGATGCTGAACTTGGCTGGGCACAAGCTGCCTGGGTGCTGCTTGTCTGACAGCAATCTTGCTGTCCTTCAGATACTAGAGTGCTTCATACTTGCACAGCATTGTCTTGATAATTGCAGTTTAATTGCCTGATGAGTTAGGGTTGAGTTGGCTTCCCCCTGCAGCTTCCTAAAACGATCCTTTGTAGTTGCTGTATAACAGTCTGCCTTCGGAAGTAGTTGTGAGAGGAGATTGTGAGGATAAAAGGGTCACACTCTGCAGCAACAATCCAAACGGGAGCTGTGCATCTCAGAACTGAATTAGGTGTGGATAATTAATCGAATGACAATAGTTAATATACCATGTTCTGTTCTGCAGTTACTGGCTCTGTTGAAGATCCTATTTCTCTTTAAATGCACCTTGAATTAAACTTGCGAATGAATGCCCAAGGTCAGTGACTGCACATGTGCTGCTCAGAAATAGCAGGTGGTGAAGGGATACCCCTCTGTCACATGGCTGGTCTCTGCCTTCCAGCGTGCTTGTTGCTTTTGCTCTCTGTTCGAGGGGATGCAGCTCCCGAGCCCAGCGTGGTGCTGCATTTTCTGCTCGGTGGAGATCTGCCGTGGTGATGTCATTGTTGCTGTGAGCGCTGTTCCTGCGAGGCTGCTCCTCCTCTCCGGTGCCAGCAACCAGCGCTCCGTCCGTTGGGGAAGCTTTGTCAACACTGCTGTTGCTATCTCATGGTCAGTGACCCTGGTGAGGGAAGCAAGCTCATCAAGGCCACTGGAGCATGTTGATTTGCAGCTGATCTCGAATAGCCTTGACTTCTGCTGGGAAACCTGTTATTGAGGCCATGGCTGTCTTCACAGGGCAGTGAAACTTCAGGAGGGGTGCACTGCCTTTGAGATGGGATTGAAGCGTAAGCTTGTGGAACAAATTCCTATTTGTATAATTTAAAGGTGCTGATGTAGTGAGTGATTTGCTCATGCCTCTCCACAGCCATTTAAAATGCCAGCTTAAGGTGACTAATTGTGTGTAACTGTACTTGCAGGAGTTTCAAGCAGGAATTGCTAAATGAAATCAAGTAGATCCTTTTAATGTCAATTAAAAAACCCTTGTATTTTTTGGAGTCTGTTCTGTGCCACTTCATACTGTAACTTTGATCAGTTGACAGACAGGCTGGACCAGTGAAGTTTGGTGGACAGAAGTGAAGGCCAGCAGCTGGAGCTGCCTGTGGAGCCAACCTGCCCGGAGTACCTGGACCTTGGTTTCTGGGGCTACCAGTTTATCTAACAAATCTGTGCTGAGGCCTTGATCTCTTTCCAGCTGGAAGCAGAATCCTCTTGAAAGTAACCTGCTTAGTGCTTGTCTCCCTCAAGTGGGCTGAGTCACTCAGCTCCCAGACATGGATAATGATATCTGGAGTCCAAACTGACACAGTGGTGCCAGTGTCTCAGGCATGAGCAGTGAGATGGTTCTGAGGCATGTCTAGGCCTGACCTCTCCCTCTGTCTAACAAGAAGATGCCATTTACCATCAGAGCTGTCTTAATCTTGCCATGCAAGTGAGGTTTTTATTGGCCCTTTGTGGAGCTTCATCAAGAGAATAGCTGAAGTGATAAAGCATTCATGCAGGATCTGTGCAGGAGGTATGAGGGTATGAAGTATGAGTGTGAAACTGAGTATCCACAGTAGGAATTCCTTGTTAGGCACTGACTCAGCTGTCATGGCAAGCTACCTGTTAAGACTCTCATCCTGGGACTGATACTGAAATACTTGTCCATCCTGCTCTGCAGACTGTATTAGCATAGTAAGAGGTGTTGAGTGTGTGTAGGATCAAGAGTTCTGCTTGCAGATCAAGGTGTAGTTCTTAGATTACAGCCTGTCCCTAGAGGAAGCTTCCTCTCTAGAAGATTCATTACTGAGAACAGGACCTTCTGGAAGGAGGAGTAAGGTTTTTGCCATTAGTGTTGATCTTGTACTTCCCTACATCTGCTTGTCTGGCAGTAGGATCTCCCATCAGTATTTGTCCTTTCTATTAAGCTTCTCATGCTGCAAGAGAGACAACATTCACTCTTGGATCTGAATGTCAGGTGTAAGTTACAGGGTCTGGCAGGCCTCCCGAGGGCCGTTGTTTGACTTGGTCAAAGTCTCCTTCCAGTCACCTGTTTCCTTCCAGGCCTCTAGGAACTGTGGCAGCTAACAGCCAGGAGTGGATAACCAGGGATTGTTTACCACTGCCAAGGTCCAAGACCTGTGCTTTGCTTACCACTGCAAAAGTTATCTAACACCTCCTATTTATGTTTCTGAAACCGAAAGCATGACAAGAATGTGTGAAAACTTAGGAGGCTGTAGTCAAAACTAGAAATTAATCTGAGCACTTGAAAAATATTGTCAGATACGGTAAAGATCTAACAACTCAACTGTTTCTGAGTGGCGTGGCTGACTTGCAATATTGTGAATTCGATAGTCTTATCTTCTGGAAATGAAGATTAAAAGCCAGCTGCCCTGGCACTGTGCTTGGTTTACAGAAAGCAACGGGGGAATTGTCAGTGGGGACGTGAGAACCGTGCTGGGCCCTTGGTATTCATGTCGGGGTTACTGAAACTGTTGGGTGGCTCTGTGCCAAAAGGCTGACAGACAGGACTGTATAAACTGGGCTGTATGAGCACTGTAGCTCTGCTCCAGTTTAAGATTTGTCCTGCTGATGGGAAAGCTGTCCACCAAGGAGGCTGTTCTGGTAGAGGCAAAGCAACATGGAAGCTGTGCTGGTGTAGTGCAGTGCTTTGCGTAGGCAAGGCCCTTAGTCAAGACACATGGCTTGTTGCCTAGTGTCTCCCAGCAGCCAGCAATGTGCTCTACTCTCCTCCCACATCCTGAGATTGTCTCCCCCAGGGCAGAATAGGGGAAGTTGAGCTTGCTCTGATAAAGGGGGAGGGGTGTTAAAGCAAGCATGCCTGTTCTTGTAACAGCTTGATCCTTGGGGAAAATCTGCTGGGAACTACCTGAAAGCCTTCAGGATTTACAGGGGAACTGCTTCCTCTGGGAAGAAAGGGGCACAGCAATATTGATCCTTGAATGACATGACTTTGAGCCTCCAGGAGAAGGGTAGCTGAAGATCTTGAGATGCTTGCTATCAGTCTGGGCTCTGTACGTCTGCCCATTCCTGGGAGGAAGATATCCTGTGGAGTAAGGGTCCTTTAGGTGCTGGAGGAACTGGTGGACTAAAACTTCGTGACTGGAAACATCCATCTTTCAGTGAAGCTTGTGGATGTGGCTTTCTCACAGAGCTGTCTTCCTGTAAGCTGAAGGCTGCTGCTTCAGCAGGTCTGGCTTTCTCTCTGCGAGTCCTGGTCTTCTTACTGTGTGGCATTGAGTCCAAGAGGAACTTCCTGCACTCCTGTCCTGCTGCAGCTGCAGTCTCCCAATACCTGCTGCACCTGTGGAGATGGTGATCATCTTCAGGTTCCTGAGAAGCAAAGTGTTCCACCTAGAGTGACTGCCCAGCATAGCTGGCTACATCCCTGGGGACATTTTCTGCACTCCCTTCCCTCCCTCCCTTTGCCTCAGGGCATTTATCACCTGGGAGATCCTACATGTGCTTCTGTGATCTTAGGCTAAGCAGAGTCTGGGTGAAGTAGTGTTCCTGTAGACAGCAAGAAATTACCTCCAGACCTTTCCCAGTGCTCCTAAGTGCACTGGTGGTTTGATTGAACACAGAGAAACATCTGCCATGGTACTGTAAGGAAATGCATCTTCATACTTGTTTTGCTCCTACTTTCAAACCACATAGCCAGATCAACGTGATACCTCCTCAAGAGAACATGGCTGTTGTGATACCTAAACCAGTAGAGATCAGCTTTTGGCACCAGGGACTGGGGCTAGTCCTACATAGTTTGGACTCTTCTAGGGTAGAGTCACAATTCATTATGGCAGCAAGAAACTTGTTTAGTTCCACAGCTAATATTTAAATATTGTGCAGGCATAAAACAACTCTGATCTGGAGAAATGCCAGGAGGTGTAACAGGGTTGTGAATCAGTGAGGCTTGGACTGAAGAGCTTGGCTTTGAGAACTTGGGCTTTGAGCCTGACTGATCATACGCATCAGTGCCTCTGAGGAATGCAGTGCTCTCCAAATCTCAGCCCTGAGGGAGCTGTAGCTGAGCTGAGACCTCAGGCAGGGCAGACCCCTTCTCATGTGCAAGTCCTGTGATTCCACTGCAGACATGGCTCCTGCTGGTGGCATTGCTTCTACCTTCCCTGTGTCACCTGGACTCCTTGGCAAGCTGGCCATTGGCATGTCCTCTCCAATGAGCTCCAAGTCCTTGTCCACATCAGGAATGTATGATAGAGCCTTCAGCTGGGTGTTGAGGGTATGTTCGGGGCAAGCTAAAACCTTACCCAGTGCTGGGTAAGGAGCATCTTACCCAGCACTGGCTCTGGAGCTTCCTTGGTTGCACCAAGAGGCTATTCTGCTCAAAACTGTTCCAAAGTTTCTGCTTCCCAGCTGGATTTCCTGCGTATTTCCCCAAGATGCATGTTGCCCCATCATTCTCTTTAGCACTGAGCTGTTTTAAGAGCATGTTATCCATGAACAGCAGCAGGAGTGAGTAGGCTTGGTGTCATCTCCACCTGGGAGCTGCCTCACAGACCACGCCAGTTGGCTTTTAGCACCGTGTCACACCAGTTTGGTGCTCATTTTGAAGCAGACAATGAGCAGAACTTGAAGCCATGTGGCTGAGCTACAGCTGGTGACTGCCACTGCTGCTGGTTCCTGAGCTTTGTTCGGTTCTAGAGCAGCTTCTCCAGTACTGGAGGCTGTAACTCCACCCTCAAAATGAGTTGGAAACTTACTGCAGACAGCTGTAGTCTAAAAAGCCAATTCCTCTGGGATAGTGAAACATGTTTTAAGATTCTGTTTTGATCTGAGCTAGTGTGTTAGCAGGCATCTAAAGCTCTAGGCTGTTCTTCAAGCAAGTGAAGCTTTTGGCTTAGGACTCTCAGATGGGAGTGGGATATACTGGACAGCATACCTGCACCTGACGGCTTGCAATATAATGTTTTACACAAGGTATCAAAAATTAATTTGTAGCTGATGCTCCCAGCTCCCTGAACAGAGGTAATTTCTGCCTCACAGGGCTGGCTGGGAAAGGTACCAACTGGACAGAAGCCTGCTCTTGGTGGAGCTGCAGTCAGGAGCAGGCAGCTGAGCTGCTCCTCCTGAGCAGGGAACGATGAGCTGTGCTTGAGCTCTTGGCTGGGTACCAGCAGGACGGAATATGTTGGTTAGAACAGCATCATAAATGTGTGGGGAGGAAGGAGGTGGAAGTTTTGAGATGCTACTGATACAGCAGCAGCTAGAGTGTACCCTTTGGTGAAGCTGTCACAGGAATATCTTGCCAGCTGCTTTTGGTGTGGGCTTCACTGGAGCTGACTGCTGCTCTGTGGTACATCAGCAAGGCCTGGGGGCACCTGTGAAGCACCTCTGAGTGTATGGACTGTAGGAGCCCATTGCCCTAAAAAACAACCCATTTACAGAGAGCAGTCCTTGCAAGTTGTCAACCCGAATGACAAGATGTTCTTAATTTCCTTTTTAGCCAGCATGTGTCCCCACTAAGTGTGAGGCTTTCCTCAATGGATTCTTCCAGTGAGCTGGGGAAGCTGAGCTACTTCTAGACCTGTCATGGAAGAGGAAGAGAGTACTGTCCTGCTTGTGCTGCCCCTGTCAATGCAAGATTCATCCTGCTGTTATAAATTCTGTGCTTCTGTAGTAGTCCTTGGTGTGAGGATGCTGGGCATGTGCTCCACTTATAGAGCACTTGAGTGTGGTAAGGAAAATATACAGGCTCTGTAGCAGTCAAAAAAAGTAATTCAAAGGCAGCCTTATTTCTAGCTTCTTCCTCGAAGGCAGCTTGACACCTCTTAAGCCATGTTGATATGAGATAATAGGCCCTGCTGATTGACCTCTGGCTAATGCTGAGCTTCTGCCCAACTGAAAAGACAGGACTTCTGCCCTGCTCCTGGGCTGTTGTGTCACTCTCGGGAGAGTGCAAGTCAGATGTTGAAGGTTCATAATCTAATGGTCTCAAGTATTTGTGTTGAACTGCTCATGCTGTTACTTGTAGCTTTGTGTACTTGTGTTACTTGTAGTAGACACAATGTCTTTGTAACCAGCTAGTAGGAAACAAGATGATGTTGTTAAATTGTAATTGGTAAAGCTGTTCAGCCCCACCTTGGGCTCCTGTTCCAGTTCGAGGCTGAGGCTTCAGTTCAAAGGATGTCTGGACCACTTGGACACTATAACCAGGAACTGTGATCCTGGTCAACTAATGGCAATCACAGACTATCTGCCTTTCTTCAGGATGAGGCCTTGCATTTTCAGAGTAGCTGAATTGGAACAAATTCCTGTGTCTACTCAAAGCCTTAACTAAACCATGGCAGGGTACAGTGTGACCATAGGGCAAGTGATGTGTGCCAGGCTGTTGGTGTGCTTGATCATCTAAGAACAGGATAAGCATTCAGTGACCATCTTATTTCAGTGGCTGAAGATCTAAGCAGAAATAACCCCTTGAGGTCCCAAACATGCTAGGGAACTTGCTGCTTCTGAGAGGGAACTGGTTCAATCTGACTGAGCTGGTCCTGAATAATTTTTCCAGCTTCGGTTTCCTTGAAGAAATGCAGAACCCTTGCGGGGGGGGGAGGGAGGGATTAAAAATAGTTCTCTGGTGTAGTACAGAGACATACTGCTCTGCAGCCTCCCCCATGCAAGAGAACAGTGAGTAGAGGTGTTGTTTCTGTGTCAAAAGTGCACTTAGCTGCATTTTAGGGCACTTTTTCTGCTTTTCAGGGCAGAAGGTTCTTCCAGTATTCAGGTTTGCCTGTCTTCTGCTCAGTCTGGTCACTGTGGTGAGCCCACTGTCATGTGTGCCCTAATGGAGACCTGATCTATCCAGATCGCCTTGTCCATGGTGGGTGTTTTAGCTGAAGGTCCTGTGATACAGTGGAGAAGTGAATGCTCTGCTTATCAGCCACAGCACCCAGAACTGGCCTGCAGTGCTTCAGCTTCAAATAGGCCTTTTTGTGGAACACCTGCTTACTCTTGTGCTGTCTACTGGGTCAGGGGAGCAGCAGTAGGGGCCTCACTGTTTAGCTCTGCTCAATCCTTGCTCACCCACTGCTTTGTGCCTTCTTGGCATGGTGTTGAATATTCCTGGCAGAGGACACAAGGCAAGAGGTGCAGTCCAACAGCCTCGCTTCAGCATTCAGCTGGCTTCTAGTGGAAGGTGCAGATGGCAACCTGATAGATGTAGGACCAGAGAATTCCTGGTCAAACATCCCAGTTCTTCCAATCTCTTTAAATATGTTAGGATTGTGACTTGAACTGAGAAGTGTATGCTGCTGCTTAGGAAGCTCCATGGAGGTAAGATTCCCCCCAAGGCTGAATGATTTCTAAAACTGTGCATGAGCAACCTACAGTGTTCCTCTTGCAAGGCCTACTTCTGTTAAAGGGTAGCTAATCTAAGGTCTGGTCAATGCAAGCTCCTACTGTTCTTTGCTTGTACCAGCCTGATTAATATTAAAATGCCTGCATTGTGACTTGACACGTGTAAAAATCTCCAAGGAATCCTTAACCATCCATTTCTGCTTTGAGTTAAAGCAGCTGTCTTAATATAGCAAGTAAAAGGACAGTTGCAATGTACTCTGAAGAAACAAGGGAAACCTAATTAGACTTGGCATAGGCTTTATTTGCTCTTGTATCTGTGATGCTGTAGCACTATGAAGCTTCATAGGACAGTTTTTTTGGCTCTTCCTTTCGGATCAGGTAAGACAGTGACACTTGCAGGTCAGGTGTTATAGGTTCTCCCTTGCTGCTCCTGCAGGTGAGCCTTACAAAGGTCATAACAGAACTGCAGAAGAGAGTGTGCTGTACCAGCTTAATTTCATGAGGGTCAGCATATTATTAATGGCTTGTTTGCTTAGAGGATCTGCTTCAAAAGTCAAGTGGAAGGACTCCTCTCCTGTACTGGAGACAGCTGTGTCATTCCTTTGGCACCAGTTAGGCCAGGAGGAGGAATGGTGCTGACTGGTCTCCTGGCTGATGTGAAGTGTCTGGTGGCTCCTGAGCAGAGCTAGCTGGGTGTGCTGCTGGCAGGCTGTGGTCTGAGCAGTCATGCAGGTGATCTCGCTGCAGGAGACTTCACACAGTGTAAAACACAACTGATGTCTTGGATCAATCTTAACAAACAGGTTTTTCTTCATGGTACCTCTGAAAAAGGAAGTGTTTGTTCAGAAATGCTCCTGGGACTGGATGAGAGTCCCGTGGGAGCTCACACACTGCCCTCTGAAGGGCGTGTGTGCCTCTGACAGGGTGCTGCTCCAGAATAATTGTATCAAATACCATAAAGACAGACAAGCTGCATTATATAGTGTAAAATAGTCTTAGTGCTGAGTCAGTGGGATCCCAACTCAACTCAAACCAAGCTCCTTCTTTGTAGGAACATGGGGGAAACCCTGCACAGCCAACATCTCAGCTTACCTCAGTAAATTACCTCAGTAATTTAGTGTTTCTTGCAGGTATGACTGGAGAAACTCCTCATCTGAACTAACTGCTCCTTCAGGTATTCAAACCTGCTTCTTCTGTGAGCTAAAACTGTCTTCTTCTTGGTCTTCCATAGCTGACTTTGTACTACAAGGTTGATCAGAAATGAGATCTGTGTAGCTTAGAGCATGTATGTGGGCTCCATTTCTAGGACACAGGCAGTAGTGACTAATGCCATGTAATGTGAGAAACAGCCTGTGTTAACAAGAGAATATCATAAATTGCCTCTACCTTCACGTGAGCAAATCTGAGTACTGAACCTGGCTCAAGGTTTGTTGGTTGCACCTTATTCTATTGACACAGCAACTGTAACCAGGATTGACTGAGGTATTTCTGAGCTTACTTAAACTGTAATGTGTGGAAACGTTCTCTGCCACAAAGATGTGTTTGCTGTTGACTTAGTATGAGCTGAAGTCATCTAAGTCTTTTGCATCATGTTAAGACTGTAGTAAGACTTCAGTTACAGGACTTTCAGAGAGTACTGGTGTCTTGCACTTAGAGTACCTCAGTTTGTTAAAAACACTTGTGTCTGTAAGCAAACATTGGAGGAGACATATCCTGTCCTTGGAGTGGTTTGACCCTTTAGGTTGCTTCGTAAGAAACCCTTGTTAAGGTAAGGAGGATGTCTTCAATCCATCTAGACTGAGGACCTCACTAGGACCAGTCAGACGTCTGTTCAGCACAGACAAACAGCTGCTTTGAATCTGCTGTTGGAGACCTGTTCAGCCACACAGAGCATGGTGAGGATGAGAGAACTAGCAGAGATGCTGCTGTAAAGAGCAGCTCGATACTGCTTACACTTAGAGGGGTTTCCTTCTATAGGAAGGCTCCAGGAGCTCAAACACTGGTACTTTCTCCAGGACCTGGAGATGTGTTCTCTTCTTGTATTAGATCTTTTTATACCTTCAATGAGAAGATTAATAAGAGGGCTTGGCCCATCAACTGGCTGAGTTTCAAGGCAGCATCAGCCAAGCCTCGTAGAACAGGGGTGTAAAAACTGGGCAATGTCCACTGCTGGCCCCTGATGGGGCTGGAATTCCTCACTGTCATATGGCCCAAACCAAATACCAAGCTGAGGCAGCTCCTTCTGTGCTCTGGCTCACATCCGTTGCATCACCTGGATGGAAGCTGTGTCTCACCTGACCGGTGCTGGTGAGGCAGTGACAGCCCTTCACTGCTGGGCAGCCCATCAGCTATGACAGGGAGGCAGAGTCAGCTCTGACTCAGACCGACTTCCTATGTCTGCAGGTGGCTGCTCAGCTGAGTTGCTTCCAAGGTAATGAGTCTTGACAGAGCAGTTTTCCCTCCCTTCTTAGTGGGACTTCAGGCTGTGTTGAACTTGGGTGATAAGCATCCAGTGAGATTTAGTGTTGCAATTTAGGGCTCTGCAAATCTCTCCCTAAGCAAGAGAACTAATGCTAGCTGGTCCAAAGCTGCTTTGACTACCAGGAGGCAGTGAGCTGCAGCAGCCAGTGGCAAGTGATACTGAAAACACTCCGAGGAAAATAGAAGCAGTGCCCAGGAGCATGCTGGGTTCTGGCACAGGCGCTTCAGGGTGAGTTGTTTTCCTCTGTCCTGAGGAAATCAGGTGACTCGCACTGGACCCGAACCTATACAGATGTTTTTCATGACAGTTCAGTGTACACAGCTGTCTTTAGGCTGCTTCAAAGCTCTGCTCACTCCTTGCTCCACCTGGGCTGATTGTGCTGCAGAAGTCTCTGGCTTGGCTGGCACAAATGTCACTTGTGTTATGTGCTCTGCAGACACAGGAGGCGCAGGCTGCTTGAAGGAGCTTCTGTGGTCTGTTCTCCTTGTGGCTGTAGGGGAGACAAGACACAGAGTGTGGATCTTGGCAAGAGCAGAAGGAGGACTAAATGTTGGTGTTGTTGACAGCTTTCAGCTGATTCTGTCTTGGCTTGTATTGCTGGGCTGCCAGTTGGATCAGTGAGCAATGCAATCCCTTGGAAAAGAGAGGTGTTTACACTTGGAGAAACTATCCTGTACAGACTCTCTGGTATCTGTTAGCACCCATCTAAGGGTAGCATGAGCCCTGTGGGTGACCTGTCACTGCTACTCCCTCAACAGCCCCTTGCTGTTATGTCCTGAGCAGTGTTTCCCATCTAGATATATTACCAGATGCATGAGTGCTACAAGGATGTCATGAGGTTATGCAGGGAGAAAGCCAAAAGTGCAAAAACCCAACTAGAACTTAATCTGGCTACTACTGTACAAGACAATAAAAAGTGTTTCTGTACATTAGCAACAAAAGGACAGCTAAGGGGAATCCCCATACTTTATTAGATGTGGAGAGCAACAGTGACAAAGGGTGAGGAAAAGCCTGCTGTATGTCTTAGACATCTTGAATCTTGGGATCAGTTTTGGGCCACTCACTGCAAATCACGCATTGAGGTGCTGGGGGCTGTCCAGAGAAGGGCAACAGAGCTGGGGAAGGGGCTGGAGCACAGATTTGACAAGGAGCACCTGAGGGAATTGAGGTTGTTTAGTCTAGAGAAAAAGAGGCTCAGGGGGGACCTTATGGCTCTACTACTCCTTGAAAAGAGATTGTAGCCGGGTGGGAGTCGATCTCTTCTTCCAGTTAACAAGTGACAGGACAAGAGGAAATGGCCTCATGTTGCTCCAGGGGAGATTTAGATTGGACATGAGGGAAAATTTCTTCACCAAAAGCACTGTCAAGCACTGAAACAGGCTGTCCAGGGCAGTGGTGGAATTACTGTTCCTGGGGGTGCTTAAAAGCTCTGTAGATGTGGCACTGAGGGACATGGGTTAGTGGTGGCTTGACAGTGCTGGGTTAATGGTTGGGGTTAATGATCTTAGAGGTCTTTTCCAACCTAAATGATTCTGTGACTGTGAGGTGAGTGCAGTCCAGCAAGGTGTAGTTGTAAGTGCACTACTGCTACAGTGGCTGCAGGAGCGCTCCTTCCGCAACTTTCATGGATAGCAGCAGCTAAAACAGTTCATGTCTTTTAACCCTCAAAGCTTGAGATGATTAAGATATTTTTCAAGTGGACTGCATCTAGTAAGAGGCTTTTACAGCTTGGAGCATGTTACCTCCTGTAATAGTGGGCTGAAGTGGGTGCAGTTCCTCAGCAGATTAGGCTGTTGTGTATCCCAGGAAGCACATAGGACCCAGGTGCTTAGAAGACACAAATTCCTTGTTGTAGAAGTGAAGGCTTCCTTAGCTGTGAAAGTCAGGAATAGCTCCCGAAGAGTTATGTGGAGGAGTTGTGTGGTGCAGTGAATGTGGTGTAGCAGGATGGGAATTTTAGGGTAACCAAGTCCCCACGTAAGTGCTCAATACCTGAAGCCTGTTGTCAAGGGTCTTTGAAGTCAAATAGCACATCTATCAGCATCTTCTGGCTCCTCTGGGAAAGCCAAGGAGTCCTTGTGTTGTGGACCAGGTCACCACCAAACCAGGGTCTGTGATCTGATCAAGCCTGAGCACCTAAGAGTGGTTTGTCCCACCCTCTTCCTAGTGGTGTGGAGTAGGAAAGGTGTGCTCAGCCACTAATGGCAAGACCTGGAACTTGCTCTCACTGTGCTAAAGCATACTCAGAAGTGTATTCAGGCCTGCTGCAGCTGATGTACTTGTAGCTGCTTCAGTACCCTGAAGGAGACCTGGGAGCAAGTAAGTGTGGAACTCTGGAGCTCAGTTCTCTTGCTAATTGGACAGACCGTTAGTGGCCTGTTTGGAGCCACCTGCCTGTAAAATGGACTGGAATCATGGCAGGGTACAACTGAACAAACAACTCATCTCACAGAGCAGTAGGCAGAATGTTGAGGCTTGTCACTGTAACCTTGTCCTTCCATGGAAGGTGGGGTGGCAGCAGTCAGCTTTGTGTGCCCACAGCAAAGCCACGGAGTCTGGTGGCAGTTTGCTTTGTAATTCACCTGTTCAACTGGCCTGTGTGGCTGTTGCAGCTGCTTAACCACAGCATGTCATTGGGATTCAGTACTTTCACAAAGCACAGCTGCTAGACAGAGCTGTCATACTTTTTTCTTATATTTTTGCTGGGAAACTACTCAACAACATAAAAATGTGTGAGTGTGGCATTAGACATGTCTGCTTACATCTCACTTCCTGGCCTGTGTAAGAATTAGCCTGTGTAAGGAGCTGGTATGATTTATTGCACTGCTTCCTGCAAGGCAAGGGAGATGACCTGGGCTAGTTTATCCACCAAATGGCCTGGAAATAGGATCCAGAAAGATCTTGGTACTGTAAAGGACAAGTGCTTGGCTCATCTACCTCTTGGTATTAAATTGCCCCTACTGGTCTGACATGGCCCTACCTGTGAACTGGGCAGACACCTGGTTAGTGTAGCCTTGAAGTGGAGTCTGGTTTCAGGAGTGCTGGGTCCTGCCTGTCGCTGGCTCCTTGCTGGGAGTCAGGTTTCTCAGACTTCAAACTCGCTGCTTTCTTCTTTGAGGAATATCATGCTAACGGTTGCTGATGGAATTGTTCTTCCTTTCTAGTGTGAAAGATGACTTCTAGGAAGAAAGTGTTACTGAAAGTCATCATCCTTGGAGACTCTGGGTAAGTGGAGGAGCCTTTAAGCTGCTAATCTGTATCTGGCTAGAGCAGTGCTCTTGACTAGTGGCAACCTGGATGCACTGTAAGAAACCAGCAGTGCAGGGAGGAGAGATTTTACAGCCTCAGATAACTGTGTTACCTTACAGGTTTAAGAACTCTTTACTATCCTCTGTCCTGAATGTGTCCCTGCAGTTTAATTTCTTGAAGTCCTGCCACAATATTAAATGGGGAAAATGTGATGGACCAACCACTCCAGTAGCAGAGCTTAATAGCCTTTCTGCAGGAACATGTGCTGTTGGAATGAGTATTTCATTTAACTGAAAAAAAAAATATCACTAGTAAGCAATCTTAGGTGGCTTCCTAAAATTCTGCCTCTGTCAGAGACACAGTCTATACTGAGCCATCTGCTTTGCTTCCCTGGTCTGGCTGGAGTCTGCCCCTTGGAGGGCTTTGCTCTATGCTGTCAGCAAGGAGCCTGCTCTGCTGTCACAGGTTACTTGCTGTGCAGGCTGTAACTTGATTCCTATGACATAAGGCTTATTTATACCACTGTGCCCAGCAAGCTGTTGTTCAGGGAGTGTTTCTCAGCCACAGAGAGGGCATGTGAGCCTCTTAAACTGGCTCTCTGGGGAGGATCTCCACCTCTGGGTGTCTAACAGATGTGTGTGTGAGATCTGAGATTGTTCCTCCACCTCCTTCTGCAGAGCTGAAGATACTGTTTCTGATGGGTTTCTCAGAGGCACAGTCTTCCAAAATTGCCTTCATGGTCATAATGTGATGCCTGCTCCTTGCCAAGGGATCAGATTAGTGGCGGGGAAACGAGGTTTCTCAAGATGTAATCCGTTGTATCCTTTGGTAGCTAATGCTCTTACTCAGCATGGTGGCCCAGCATCTATTGGTGTGAACCCTCCTTGCAGCAGTGGGTGTGTTTTCCCTGGTTGAAAGGCCAGGAGGCTGTGGAAAGCAAAGGGCACTGGGATGTTCTGTTGAGGGTGGTTAATTCAAACGTTGTTGTAGAAACAGCCTACCAAGTCTATTTTTTTGTATTTGTGTGTGTGTTTCTGTACAGGGTGGGAAAGACATCACTCATGAACCAGTATGTGAACAAGAAATTCAGTAACCAGTACAAGGCTACGATAGGCGCAGACTTCCTGACAAAAGAGGTGATGGTGGATGACAGGCTAGTGACAATGCAGGTAAGGAGGGACCCTGCTCCCTGCTGCAAGGGGTGCCTGGCTGCCTAGACCCCACTTGTGTGGAAGCATCTGCTCTGGTGTAGTCCAGACTGTGTAGGACTCAGTGTACTGTGTGTGGACCTCGTTTGCACTGAACTTTCCTTGGCCATAGGTGCTTCTGGGCTTCTCTAATAATTTGTGCATGGGCTGAACAAGAGAGGGCAAAGATTAGTTTGGGCTCAGCTAAAATCAGCTTTGCCAGGCCCAGTTTAAAAAGCAGGGTTCAATACTGTAATCTAGATCTTGCTAGAAAGATTTACTTCCCTGGTGTTTAAGAACTGGAAAGGCTGGGAAAGGACTTCTAAGTCAAGTCAACTGTTTGTGTTGCCCCAAGTCCTGTGGGTGTAGTGTTAACCTGCCAGCCTGCTTATGTCTCTGGTTAGGTGAAGCTTTCATCTCTCCATGGTGAGACTGCAAGGCAGCAAAAGCCCTGTTGGAGCCCAGGTGCACCCAAGCACTGCAGGCAGGTCACCTGCTCACCCTAATACCCAAGTCCTGCTTGCCCAGAACAAGGATATATCCCTGGCTGAGGCTGAACACTAAAAGGGTCAACTATCTTTAGAAGGTGTTTCTGGCTCTTAATGGTTAGTGCCTACAGAAATTCCCAAGCCTTAAGTTGCTGCTGGCTGGGGACAGCATGTGCCTGGTGGGGAGTTTTGGAATTAATGTCCTAATTGTGGACTGACTGTCAGAGTAGAGCTGGCTTATCTGCCCTCTCTTTTGCTCCAGATATGGGATACAGCAGGCCAAGAGCGGTTTCAGTCTCTGGGAGTTGCCTTCTACAGGGGAGCAGACTGCTGTGTGCTGGTGTTTGATGTCACGGCCCCCAACACATTCAAAACCCTAGACAGCTGGAGGGACGAATTCCTCATTCAGGCCAGTCCAAGGGATCCTGAGAACTTTCCTTTTGTTGTGCTGGGAAACAAGATTGACCTAGAAAACAGACAAGTGAGTACTGGGACTTAACTAACCTCCTCTTAAGAAATCGCTGAAGTGGGAGACCTTGTGGGAACGTGGGAGGGCTCTCTGGGAAGCAGGAGTGGGAGGTGCCTGATTGTGGCTCAGATGTTGTCTGCTACTGGAGAAGGGTTTCTCCTGCCTGGAGAGGTCAGACCCCTGGGCACAGCATGCTCCTGCCCACTGGTGGAAGGATTGCAGCAGCTTCCTGGGGAGATGCAAGGAGAGGAGCTGCTTCTCCCCCCCCACATGTGCTGAGAAGCTCTTATAGGAGAAAGCCAGTGCTCTGTGGGTGCTGGATCAGGCTGTGCCCTGTGGTCTCATCTCCCTCAGCCACAGTGCTCCTTGCCCTGGGGCTGGGTGTGTCTGGTGGTGGGCACTGGTCTCCTGTGTTCTGTATCAGGCTTTGAGGTCAGAGCTGCTCAGGTTGGATATGAGGGGTCTCTACCCTTGTCCTGGAAATAAAACCCCTTCCTGTGCAGCAGAAGGTGGTGATGCTGCTCTCTGTCCACCCAGGTCACCACAAAACGGGCGCAAGCCTGGTGCTACAGTAAAAACAACATCCCCTACTTTGAAACCAGTGCCAAGGAGGCCATTAACGTGGAACAAGCTTTCCAGACGATTGCACGAAATGCACTTAAACAGGTAGGGAGAGAGCCGGTGGGTGGCCCTGCGCTGGTCCTGCCTGCAGAGCTCGCCTGCCATGGGCAGCCTGGGGCTCATCCTTAGCCTTTCCCTTCCAAGAACAGCTCCTTGCATGCTCGGAGCTGCCTGCAGAGCTGTGGCACTGACTCCTCCTTCTTTCCCACCAGGAAACCGAAGTGGAGCTTTACAATGAATTCCCCGAACCCATCAAACTAGACAAGACTGACCGAGCAAAGGCTTCCGCGGAGAGCTGCAGCTGCTGAGGGGAGAGGGAGGGGTTGAGCACAGTCCTTCACAAACGAATATCACACTTAGGCCTTCAAACACACAGCCCCTCTTCTGTGTTTAAAATGAAATTTAAAAAAAAAAAATTGCATCTCCAGCTGCCAAAATCCACCCATCTCCCATGAGCGTCTGAGTCCTGCACTTCAGAGCTCACGTTCCCACACCATCCACATCACACACTTCATGGTAACAGACCTTTCTCTTAGTTTAAAATGGAAACTCTTATGTATGTTTGGAACTGAATCTAATTCTGGGTGTCCAATGGAGAGAAACTGTTTACAGGTAATCTGTGTAACAAGTTACATACATTTTTAACTGTCTCGTGTTTTCCCCTGTGAAGGCTGCAACTGGAAAGGCTGATTACCCATAGTTCATTGCAAGCTCAGCACTCAGTCCGACTAGGTTGAGTTTTGTATGTATCTCTGTTAATGCTTGTTACTTTTAACTAATCAGATCTTTTTACAGTATCCATGTATTATGTAATGCTTCTTTAGGAAAAATCTTATAGTACATGTTAATATATGCAACCAATTAAAAATGTATAAATTAGTGTAAAATTCCTGAATTACATGTTCAAGTACTGAAACACAGGTTGTGTAGAAAGTGAGGAGGACACTTGTGACCTGCAGTGTGCTAGCAACACAGAGTCCAGATAGAGGCAGTATTCTGTACAGTAGAGATGAACTATGTAAGCCTTCTTGTTTTGAGGCCAAAAAGGCTTCATCTTCTGGAAAAATCTGTCTGGCTTCCTTGTATCTAAATTCTCAGATTCACATAACAGCATTGATATGCACACTGGATTATTGGATTTAAAATTAAATACAGCTATGAAATGACCTCATTTGTTCACCTCCCCTACTGCTTAACTCCTAACATCCTGGAGCGAGCGTGAGGAGCCAGAGCTGAGGTGTCCCTGTGGCTCTTTGTGCTGTGGAAGGAGCTCCTCTCCTACCTGGGGTGTGGTAGCTGTTTCTTGATGAATGACCTGGACTATGAATCTTCCCTTTCTTCTTACTGACTGCTAATCTGGATTTTTGGTATGGAAAAACTTGGCAATCTAGTCCCTTTCCTCTCTTCCTTTCTTCCTGGTATTTGTTCTTGCGTTTGTAGCTTGCTTAAATGGAGCCCTTCTACCTGTTTTCCAGAGGTCTACATTCTAGTACGTAGGCTGAGCTCTTATGTAAAGAGACAAACATGATGCCAATAAACTTAACAAGAACAAACCTTCTTGTTTACTCCTGTTTCTGACTCTCTTTTTTTCCTTCACTAACATGCTTGCTTTCCTCTGTCTCTAGTTGCCATTTGTAGCCAGCCAGTGCCTGCTAATTGAAGGATATTTGTGCTTCTTACTATAAAGTTTGTACCTTTCAGGTTGGTTTTTGTGAGTGGGGTGAGCTGGCCCTGCTTGCTTGGTTGGCTGGGGAACTAGGAGGGGGTTACCCCTCTGCTTCTCTGGAAGCTGCTTGCAGGGCCAGGAATGGTGCTGGATCAGATCCCTCCTCCATGAGCACAGTCCTTCAGCCCTGTCCCAAGGACATGAAAGTCTCTGTAGAAGGGGGGCAAGGAGGGCAGTACTGTAAAAGCTCTTGCTGCCCTCCTCTGGGAGGGGGTAGTGAGAAGAGCAGCTCAGCAGCCAAGGCTGTCCTGGGCTACCTTGGAGTGTACCCTCCCAGGCCCTTCCTTGGTTAAGCCTTTAATTTCTCCAGGCTGGGCATGACCCTCTGCTTGCACTCATGAATGCTGAGCTGAGTCCTGTACCTAGAGGAAGATGGAAAACAAAGTTTAGAGAAATGAGGGCAGTTATTTCAAGAGCCTTCTAACAGTCTTTGTGCTCCATATCCTATTTTATGGCTTTGTCCTATAACGCTTTTCTCACTTGACTGGGCTTTTGCTGTCCACATCAATTTCGAATAACTCTGTGATTGCAACATGGCCTAGTGGGACTCTTCTGTCTGCTTCTTTTGAAAGACTTGGACCTTCTGCTCATCTCCATTTAAAGCAGTGCTCTGCACTTGTTTTCTCTGGATACAGTTCTAATGTGGAGAAGGTCAAGCTGGGGGAGGGGGAGCAATAACCATGAAGTTTTGGGCAAAGGGAATGGTCTGAACTCTTCACCTACCTCTGCCTGCTTTAGCCTTGGGTGGTGGAGCCGAGGCTGAACCCCTAAGAGACCCTGTGTTTAATGCCTTTCCAATCAAATAAACTAGCACTGACCCAAGGCAAAGGAGAGTCCTCCAGAGGAGGTAGGACAGCTATGCAGCTCCTTGCCACAGGATGTTACAGATTCTAAATGAGAGGGGAGGATTCCATTTGCCACCTACAGATCAATGTTTTTGCAGGTGGGAATACACACAAGTGTACAAAAAACAGTGCATGAGGCAAGTACTGTGGGAATTGGTCCCCTGCTGTTACACTCAGGGCTGATGGTGTCACAGATGGGGACTCATGTTCCTGCAAGAATTGCTCGTCATCACTGTGGTCTGGAGAATCCTGGGACTGGAGAAGCTGGCTGGACAGTGTCCCTGCAGGGTAACAATGCACTTAAAACCACTCCCTGCATCAATGGGGCCTTGTGGCTTTTACTTCTCCGCTGACCTTTTTGCCTGAGGAGTTGCTGGTGCAATGACCACGTGTGCAAGGGTGACTTGCTGCTGGGTGAATCCCAGAGGAAACCTGGCCCTGGAAGAGGCTGAGCTGTTCACTGGTTCATGGAAGCAGCTCAGCTCGAGGGCAGGAGGGAGAGACCAAAAGAAGGAGCTTGGCTGGGTGAGGGTTGGTTCCCCAGTCCACACCAAGTGCAACAGGCAAAGCTACACCCAGCCCTGAGCTCGCAGGGTGGGGGAAGCCGTGCGGGGTCACGGCAGGGCAGGTGCCGAGTCTGGCGGCTGCTCTGCCAAGGGGCTGGAGCCGTTGGGGAGACAACTGTGTTTTGTGAGATGCTGGTGCAAATATGAAAGCTGGGGAATCCCACAACCACATCTGTGCTGCAGGGGCTGCGTGGGGGGAGCAGCGTCAAAGGAATTAAAGGCCAACTGCCGTCACTGGCACGTGGGAAGCAGCACGGAGACGCCGACCTGCGAGGCCTGGGGCGGGAAAGCTCAGTGCGTGCCTTGGCAGTGCCACCAGGCTGGGCTTTGGGGCTGGACATGTCCTGTGCTGCAGCCTGCCCTGACCCTACAGCAGGAGCCCTCCTGCCGCAGCCACTGCAGGCAGGCAAGGTGCCAGCCCCATCCCTGCACACCTGGAGCCCCAAAGAGCTGACACCACACCAGCCTGCCCTGCCCCAACACCCAGGTGTGCAGGGACCCCCGCCTGGCACACACCCCGGGGTGCTCGGAGGGAAGCGTGTGGTATGAACACAAAAACACGTTCAGCATTCTGTGGGTACACAAAATGTTTTTAGCTAAACACCGGCACGTACAAGGTTTGCATTCTCAGAACACACACAGGCAGGAATATGTGTATGAATTTATTTATCAGGACACGTCTTCTGCGAGCTGGAGAGCAAAACAGCAAGGAAGTGCAAACAAGACAGCACAGAGTTGTGTGTGTGTGTCTATTGCTGTATTACACAGACACGTCTCCCAAGGCTCAGAGACAGAGCACAAGTGAGCTTGGTTACAGTTTTCCATTTATGAGACACACGTGGTTGCAGCCTGACCCATGTACATACAGCAGCATAAAGTATTTCTTCCTTCATATACCTATATATTCAGAGAACGAGAAAAAATTATCTCACACAGACATATGGCTATCTTCATATCTATTTTATTTATATTTTTATATAAAACATTTAAATATTAATTATACATATATAATTATATATATATATATACTATATATATATATATATGCATATGCAATATGTATTTTCTATCACCCCCTATATGGAGAGACAGAGATGATCATACACAGACACATTTTAAATTATTTTATATGCTTTGTGTGTGTGCATGTGTGCTTTTTCTCTTTGTCTGCACACATTTTTCTTCCACATGCTTATGTGTGTGTGTTTTATATATATTTAGATTTTTTTAATATAGTTATGTATTATTTCTATATTTCTGTCTGGTTTATGTAGAAAAGGGTTGTTTACATGCAGGTGTAGTTTAGCTATTTTTGTAGTTCTTTGAGAAAGAGGAGGGGGAGGGAGGTGGGGAAAGAAAATAAAAGAAAATGCAGACTCATAAATAAATATTTAAATAAATTAGATGTAGAGGTGGATATGGGGGTACTTGTGTGTGAGTTGGGAGAGGGGAATGACTGGCTCCCTTGTGCTTGCTTTCCATATACACACATACAGGTAGTCAGAATATATGCCAAGATCAATACATGAACACACACACATATAATCATAGAATCAGCCGGGTTGGAAAAGACCTCCGAGATCATCACGTCCAACCCTTGATCCAACACTGCTGTGGTTACCAGACCATGGCAGATGCCACATCCAGTCTCATCTTAAAAATCTCCAGGGATGGAGAATTTTCTGGGCAGCCCATTCCAATGGTTGATTATTC
The DNA here is from genome assembly GCF_025592945.1 of Manacus candei. Classification (NCBI taxonomy): domain Eukaryota; kingdom Metazoa; phylum Chordata; class Aves; order Passeriformes; family Pipridae; genus Manacus; species Manacus candei. The sequence goes on from NW_026138130.1 coordinate 81,020, forward strand.
TTTCTGTAAAAAATTTCTTCCTAATAATACCTGGGATACATAAATGTGTGTGTATATATATATATGTGTATATATATATATATGTATGTATACTCTCTCTCTGTGTGGACATACATATGTTGCTCTGTAGGGAGCAAATGAGAGTTTTTCTCACGCACACAATACCACCTCTATAGATGCATATACATGTATACAGAGAGACTGTTCACACATAATGCATATAAATAAATAAAATTAGTGTGCTGCTTACACAAACACAAACAAACACTGTTCTCTCTTCATATATACATATATATATCTACATACTGAGCTGTTTTCACACACATGACAGTCCTTTCTTTTACTATATGGATACATATATATACATATATATATATTCTTTAGAGAGTTGTTCTCATACATGTAATTCTCTCACTAAATTATAGATGGTGTTCACACACACAGTTCTCATGCTATACACACATATATACACACATATGCAGAGGTGTACATGTATACAGAGAGCTGTTCACACATAATTTGCTCACTGCATGTATATTTATTACATTTATTTAGGGAGAGAGAGCTGTTCACATGCAGATTCTCTTGTGAGATATATAAATATATACACACACATGTCTGTATCCAGAGAGAGCTGTTCTCTCACACACAAGTTACCCCCCTTTCCATATGCATATATACATATACACACACACACACATGCCTATATACCATAGGTATATATGTGTGCATGTGTATATATACAGATATATATACGTATGAGAGCAATTCATACACACAAACACAGTTTCCATCACTCTCCCTCCCCCCTCCCCCTGTGTATATTCTCTGGGATGCATAAATATATGCATATATAAGTACATATGTTGAAATAGTCTCTCTCTGTATGTGTATGCTTAAGTAGAGATAGTAAGAGCCATTCTCACAGACACACTACTCTCTCTTGCCTTATATATGAATATTTATATGCATATATACTTATATACACAGAGACATTGTCCATGCACAGTTCTCACTCTCTATCCATATCTACCTATGTACAAATGTACATATATGCACATATAATTAAAGCACACACTGTTTACAGAGAAACACTGTTCTCTCTCCATTCTATGCATACATAGGTATATACTCAGTGAGCTCTTTTCACACATGATACTCTTCTCTCTTTCTATATGAATACATATATATGCATATAAACACACATATATATATGCTCTACATATAGAAAGCCTACTTTTCTCTCTCTCTCACACACACTTCTTACAGATATAGAAAGCTGTTAACACTCACAATTCTCTTCTTATATATACACATAGATATACAATATATACATAACTATATGTATATATTTATACACATACATATATACAGAGACAGCTGTTTACTCACACAATTACACAATTATTTATTGCTTTACACAGACACACACATACACTTTGTATATGTATATACATATATACATATATATACTTAGGTATAGGGGGGATGAGGTAGCAGGTCTCTCACTCTTCCCCCACTCTGCATATATATATATATATATATATATATATATATATATATATATATATATGTGTATAGATGTATGTGTCTGTATGCACACTGAAAGAGCTGTTCAGGGAACTGTTTTCATACACACAACACTTTTGGATGTGTATATGCACACATATATATGCATATATATACAGAGAGAGAGACTGTTCACAAGCACACAAACATAATTCTCAATATATATATATGTGTACACACACACACATATATAGGCATTATATTCTTTGAGAGTTCAGTTCACACCCACACCACTACACCCCTCCTTTCTCAGTCTCTGTCTATATGTAAATACATGTACATACATACACAGGGAGAGTGAGGGATTTTCACACTTTCTCCCCTCCCCTTCTCTCTGCACCCCCCCAGTGTATAAATCTACACTGAGAGAGCTGTTCATGCACAAATACATACACAGGACTCTCTCTTGCCATACATATAGACACACACACACAGTGAGAGTTGTTCACACACATTATCCTCTCCTGATGGGGGTCTCTACATCAGTATACATTTACCCATATACTCAAGAAAAAGAGCAATGCATTTTAAAGCACACACACATACACACATTTTGTTTCATTTTCTCTACCTCTTGCCCTCTCTCCCTTCATATATAATTTCTGGGATGCATAAATATATACAGTCATATGTTAATATTTTGATATATATTCTCTCTGTATGTATATACATATGTTCTCACACACACATTGCTCTTTTTTATAAAAGATAAATCTATATACATACTTATATATATATAGATATAAACTGTTCACACAGATAATATATATATACATATATAACTAAAGTGCCATTTACATGCTCATAGGTATATACAGAGCAAGAACACGTGAGCTGTTCACACATCTGCATAATTCACATACTTAGAAATGGATAGAGACCTCCTCATGCACAAAATCTGATATCTATACAGATAGATATAGCTAGATACATTGATAGATATACACACATGTATACATGTATATGTATATATGTATACATTCTCATATGTATATGTATATACATATGTATATACATATGTATATGTATATATTCTCACACACACACACTCCTCTCTTGCTGTAAATACAGGAACATATATATGCATATACACTTATACCAAAAGGGGAGACTGACCTGTTCACTCACCTCTTGCTGCATATATACATATACACTCATCAAGAGAGAGAGCACTGTTCACACACACATATAAATCCTAGATATTATACATGGGAATCAGAAGAAAGGGTGAGAGAGACCAGAGGCTCACACACATAGATACCCTACGTGCATTTTTAGGGGTGAGAGGATGTCAGGGTAGTATTTTTTACCATTCTCCATGTAAGGTCTTTCTCTCCCTCTTGGGGGGGAGAATGGTAGAAAATACAGACACACACACACACGGTCAGTTACACATATAAATAAAATAGTGGAGAATGCTCAGTGTGTGAATGCTTCATGTATGTATATATGCACATATGTGTGTGTGTATAGCAAGAGAAAGAATGAGCAGATGACAATCTCACTGTAAGGATGTATGTATCTGTGCAGGCAGAGAGAGAGGGTGTTGTGTGTATAGTTGGGGGGATATAGTATGTGTGTGTGAATATCTCTAATTATATATGTTATAATATATGGAAATATATACTCATATATATGCATATATATAGCAAGAGAGAACAGTACTCTCTCTCTTGATGAGTGTATATGTATATATGCAGCAAGAGGTGAGTGAACAGGTCAGTCTCCCCTTTTTCTATAAGTATATATGCATATATATGTTCCTGTATTTACAGCAAAAGAGGAGTGTGTGTGTGTGAGAAGAAATCTCTCTATATACATACATATGTATCTATGTGTGTATATCTATCAATGTATCTAGCTATATCTGTCTGTATAGATATCAGATTTTGTGCATGAAGAGGTCTCTATCCATTTCTAAGTATGTGAATTATGCAGATTTGTGAACAGCTCACGTGTTCTTGCTCTGTATATACATATGAGCATGTAAATGGTACTTTAGTTATATATGTATATATATATTATCTGTGTGACCAGTTTATATGTATATATATATATGTATGTATATAGATTTATCTTTTATAAAAAAGAGCAATGTGTGTGTGAGAACATATGTATATACATACAGAGAGAATATATATCAAAATATTAACATATGACTGTATAAAATATTAATGACTGTATATATTTATGTATCCCAGAAATTATATATGAAGGAGAGAGGGCAAGAGGTAGAGAAAATGAAACAAAATGTGTGTATGGGTGTGTGCTTTAAAATGTATTGCTCTTTTTCTTGAGTATATGGGTAAATGTATACTTATGTAGAGACCCCCATCAGGAGAGGATAATGTGTGTGAACAACTCTCACTGTGTGTGTGTGTCTATATGTATGGCAAGAGAGAGTCCTGTGTATGTATTTGTGCATGAACAGCTCTCTCAGTATAGATTTATACACTGGGGGGGTGCAGAGAGAAGGGGAGGGGAGAAAGTGTGAAAATCCCTCACTCTCCCTGTGTATGTATGTACATGTATTTACATACAGACAGAGACTGAGAAAGAAGGGGTGTAGTGGTGGGGGTGTGAACTGAACTCTCAAAGAATATAATGCCTATATATGTGTGTGTGTACTCATATATAGAGAGAGAATTATGTTTGTGTGCTTGTGAACAGTCTCTCTCTCTGTATATATATGCATATATATGTGTGCATATACACATCCAAAAGTGTTGTGTGTATGAAAACAGTTCCCTGAACAGCTCTTTCAGTGTGCATACATATACATACATCTATACACACACATATATATATATACATATATATGCAGAGTGGGGGAAGAGTGAGAGACCTGCTACCTCATCCCCCCAATACCTAAGTATATATATGTATATATGTATATACCTATACAGAGTGTATGTGTGTGTCTGTGTAAAGCAATAAATAATTGTGTAATTGTGTGAGTAAACAGTTGTCTCTGTATATATGTATGTGTATAAATATATACATATAGTTATGTATATATTGTATACCTATGTGTATATATAAGAAGAGAATTGTGAGTGTTAACAGCTTTCTATATCTGTAAGAAGTGTGTGTGAGAGAGAGAGAAAAGTAGGCTTTCTATATGTAGAGCATATATATATGTGTGTTTATATGCATATATATGTATTCATATAGAAAGAGAGAAGAGTATCATGTGTGAAAAGAGCTCACTGAGTATATACCTATGTATGCATAGAATGGAGAGAGAACAGTGTTTCTCTGTAAACAGTGTGTGCTTTAATTATATGTGCATATATGTACATTTGTACATATGTAGATATGGATAGAGAGTGAGAACTGTGCATGGACAATGTCTCTGTGTATATAAGTATATATGCATATAAATATTCATATATAAGGCAAGAGAGAGTAGTGTGTCTGTGAGAATGGCTCTTACTATCTCTACTTAAGCATACACATACAGAGAGAGACTATTTCAACATATGTACTTATATATGCATATATTTATGCATCCCAGAGAATATACACAGGGGGAGGGGGGAGGGAGAGTGATGGAAACTGTGTTTGTGTGTATGAATTGCTCTCATACGTATATATATCTGTATATATACACATGCACACATATATACCTATGGTATATAGGCATGTGTGTGTGTGTGTATATGTATATATGCATATGGAAAGGGGGGTAACTTGTGTGTGAGAGAACAGCTCTCTCTGGATACAGACATGTGTGTATATATTTATATATCTCACAAGAGAATCTGCATGTGAACAGTTCTCTCTCCCTAATTAAATGTAATAAATATACATGCAGTGAGCAAATTATGTGTGAACAGCTCTCTGTATACATGTACACCTCTGCATATGTGTGTATATATGTGTGTATAGCATGAGAACTGTGTTTGTGAACACCTCTATAATTTAGTGAGAGAATTACATGTATGAGAACAACTCTATATAGAATATATATATGTATACATATGTATCCATATAGTAAAAGAAAGGACTGTCATGTGTGTGAAAACAGCTCAGTATGTAGATATATATATGTATATATGAAGAGAGAACAGTGTTTGTTTGTGTTTGTGTAAGCAGCACGCTAATTTTATTTATTTATATGCATTATGTGTGAACAGTCTCTCTGTATACATGTATATGCATCTATAGAGGTGGTATTGTGTGCGTGAGAAAAACTCTCACTTGCTCCCTACAGAGCAACATATGTATGTCCACACAGAGAGAGAATATACATACAAACATATATATCTATATATACACACATATATATACTCATTTATGTACCCCAGATACTATACATGTATATGGGGCAAGGAGAGAGACAAGTGATAAAAAATATGTGTGTGAGAGACAATAGCTCTTGCTCTTCTCAGGTTATGTGCACGTGTATCTGAGACAGCAAGAGAGAGAATAATACGTGTGAACAGCTCTGGTTCACTCTGTGCCTGTGTCTCTATGCATATGTGTATGTATATAGTGAGAGAGAACAGTGTGTACAGATTTGTGTGTGAATAGCTAAGTATAGATTTACATATGCAATTCCTTTTATCAAGGGGGTAGCATGTGTCTGATATCACACAGTTGCTCGCTCTCACTGTGTGTGTGTAATAAATATATGTGTATGTGCATACAGAGAGGTCAAGAGAGAAAAGAGTGTGTCAGAGCTCACCCTCATATATATATATATGCATACATTATACATGTGTGTGTATAGTGAGACTGCTGTGTGTTTGAATAGCACACTTGTTCTCATCCCCTGTTTCTATATATGCCTGTATATGTGTATATATAGTGACAGAGAACTGTGTGTGAACCTCTTACACTCTCTCTGTAATATGTATATCTCTGTATGTATATGAGAGATGTGTGTGTGTGAACAAGACTCACCCTTTGTGTCTATATAAGTACACATGTATGGGGAGAGAATGTGTGTGTGTGGTGGGGCTATTTTCTCTCATTCTCTGTGTCTCTTTCACACACGCACGCACAGCCTCCCCCATACATTCAGCTCAAATATTTATACCTCCATATATTTATACATGTGTGTTCCATTCCCTACCCCCTCTTTAGGAAGGAGAGAGAGGAGCCTTCACACTGACACCCCTGGTGCTCTGCGGGATGGGGACTGTTGCTGGATCCCTGGGCTGGATGCGCTGCCAGCCACCCAGCTGGGGTGAGATCCGTGCACTCACTGCCCAGCCACATATATTGTATTTAAATATATACTTCTGTCAATATTTTAAAAATATATAGCTAGTTCTTTATGTGTGAGCATGCACTTACATTTATTTTAAATTTACATACAGCTTTCACAATAAATAATAACTATTAGATATCACTCATCTGCAATACACGTATGACACACACACTCCCCCTATACAACCACTACCTATAGACGGCTTAGCTGTAAGCTTCCATTCGGCTACAGCGTTACCTTTACGTGTCTGCAGGTACGTGTTTGTGTGTTACACACACACACGTACACATTATACATCCCCCCGCTGACAGCCGTGCCGGGGGTGCCGTGTTCCAGGGGTGCGTGCTGGATGCTGCCCGTCCCCGGGGCCGAGCGGCTCCCGCTGGGGGGTCCCGGGGCCGCGCCCCCGTTCCTCGGGCTGCGCCCCCTCCTCCTGCCCGAGCGCCCCGCAGCCCCCAGAGGCCGGAACAACTCATCGCAGGGGTGCTTGGCCACGGCTGCTGCGGGGGGTAGGACCCCGCTGTTCTGGGGGGCTCTCTCCTCCGGGGGGGACACGCACCCCGCTGAGGGATGGGGACACACAGACACACGGCCGGGCAGGATCCGGCGGCTCCAGGGACCCCCCCACCACCACCGCGGGCAGTCGGGGCGGGGGCTGGGCGAGGGAAATGGCGGAGGGAGCCGGGGGATGGGGAGAGGGGGAGGTGGAGGAGGAGGAAGGGGAGGCGGCGGGGCTGTGCGGGCTCGGAGCGGCGTGCGTGGGCAGGGGGCGGGGTGCGAGAATGTGTGCGGGTGTGACCGTGTGTGTATATCTCTGTGTACATGTGTGTGCATGCCTGTGTTATATGTGTGTGTTACATGTGTTATATGTGTGTGTTACATGTGTGCACATGTGTAGGCGTGTTTGCCCGCCTGTGCACACACCCGTGCTTGCTCCCCGCGTGTGCCGGCTGCGGGGATGCCCCCGCGCACTCACACCCCCGGCCCACCCGTGGCGGGGGGCACACGGATCCCACTCCCAAGGAGCGGGAGAGAGGGACCCCTCCAGGCATTGGGGGCGTTGTGCATCCTCTGCCCCCCTCTCCCCTGAAGCCGGGTTCTCCCGGTGGGATTTGGGGATTGGGGTGACTTGGGGGGGGTGTTTCATCCCACCGCTGCTGCCCCCCTCCCAAGCCCACGCGGAGCTGCGCCTGCAGCGGGGGTCGAGCCCCTCGCCCCCCTCCCACGGCGCGCCGGGGCTGCGGGGGCGGCAGCGATTCACAACCCCCCACCCTCCCCTCCCGCACTGAGCCAGGCCTGGGACCCCCCCAGCCTCCCGCTCCAGACCCCCGGCCTCGCCGCGCTCCCCGCATCCCTCGCTGCGGGGCGATGCCCACGGAGGGGGGGGGAGGCACAGGACACGCACCGCTCCCCCGTCGGGGGCCCCGCCCGGGCGGCCGCGGGGCCGAGGGTCGGTGGGGGGGCGGCCCCAGTCGCCGGGGCGGAGACCCCCGGCCTCGGCGCGGCCCCTCCGCGCTGCTGCCGGCGGCCGCGGGAGGGCGTCGCCTGTGTTAGTTCCCTCCGGAGAACCCGGGGCCAGCGCCGCCGCCGCCGCCCCCCGCCGCCCGCCGCCTCCCCCCGCCCGCGGCGGCCCCTCTTGGGCGGCGGGCGGCGGCGGCGGCGCCGCGCGGGGGGGCCGCGGCGAGGCCCCAGTCGCCGCCGCGTCGGGCACCCCCCTCCTCGTCGCCGCCGCCGCGCCGGGCGCGCCCCCGAAATCCGGGCGGGGGGCGGCGGGCGGAGCTCGGCGGGGGGCGCGGGGGCGGCGGCGGGGCCGGGGCCGGGGGGGCGCGGGGCGCGGGGCGCGCGGGGCGGCGCGGGGGGGCCCGGCGGCCGCGCGGGAGCCCCGCGAAGAGGCCCCAAGAAGCACAAGTTGGGGCTGGCGGCGGACCAGGCTGTTGTTGTTCTCAACGTGGTCCGCCCCGCGCCCATATAAAGGGCGGCGGCGGCGCCCGCCCCGGCAGAGCGCGGACCGAGCGGAGCAGATACAGCGTGCCCGCCGGGCCCCGCCGCTGCCCCCGCCCGCCCCCGCTCCGGCCCGCCGCCCCCCACACCCCGCACCATGTCGGTAGAGCTGGAAGAAGCCGATCTGCCCCTGACTGAGGCAGAGGAGGCACCGCTCTCCCCGGAGAAGAAAGCGGCCGCTAAGAAGGCGAAAGGAGGTGGCGGCGGCTCGTCGTTGTCGCCGTCGAAGAAAAGGAAGAACAACAAGAAGAAGAACCAGCCGGGCAAATACAGTCAGCTGGTGGTGGAGACGATCCGCAAACTGGGCGAGCGCAATGGCTCCTCGCTGGCCAAGATCTACAACGAGGCCAAGAAGGTGGCCTGGTTCGACCAGCAGAACGGCAGGACCTACCTGAAGTACTCCATTAAGGCGCTGGTACAGAACGACACGCTGCTCCAGGTCAAGGGCACCGGCGCCAATGGCTCGTTCAAGCTCAACAGGAAGAAGCTGGAAGGCGGCGGCGAGGGGGGCACGGGCAGCAGCGCCCACAAGTCCCACAAGAAGGCGACGGCCTCCACGTCCCGGCGGGCGGAGAAACCCGCGGCCAAGAGCAAGAAGCCCGAGAAGAAATCGCACAAGAAGGGAGCCGGCGGCGCGGCGGCGAAGAAGGACAAGGGCAAAGCCAAGAAAGCCACCAAGAAGGGAGCCGCGTCTCCCGGGGGCAAGAAGGTGAAGAAGTCGGCAAAGCCCAAGGCGCTCAAGAGCCGGAAGGCATGAGATCGGGGCGCTGGGAGCCCCCCGCCCCCCGGCACAGACTGCTCTGAGGACAGACCCCAGGGGACCCGCTTTGTCTTTGTGTTGCTGACTCGGCTCCGCAGCCGCCGCCGTGCGCGGTGAGCGGGGCTGCGGCCGCCCCAGCCCCCCTTTCTTCTTCTCCGCTGCCTTATTTTTTTTCTACCCCACCCCCCCATCCTGCCCCGCGGCTTCTCCCCGATCGCGCCCTTTTGTTTTCGGCCGTGCCCTTCCCCGCCTGTAGACGGTTCCCAGCCCCCCCCCCCCCTTGTCCGCCCGGTTGTTCCCAGGGATTTTTCCCGCCCGGTTTCCATAGCAGCCATTTTGCGGCGGGGCCCCCCCGCGCCACGTGGGCCGGTCCCGCTCCCGCCGCCCGCGCGCGCCCCGCCCCGCCCCTCCCGCCGCGCGCGCGTCCCGCCCGGCCCCGCCCCTTTCCCCGCCGTGCGCGCGCGCGCGCCCCGTGCCTGCTCGCGGCCGCCCCGAAGGGACACGGCGCCCCCTGCCGGCCCGCGGCGCCCCCCGCTGCCATGGCAACGGCGCGGCGCGTGGGAGCGGGCGCCCCCAGTCGGCCGCCGGCCGCACCTGCGATGGCCTTCAATGTTTTTGTATGGGTGTGGGGAGGGAGGGGGGTCCGGGTTAGCGGGGTCTTTTTTTTGGTTTGTTTTTTTCTTTTCATTTATCGTCGTTTCAAATAAATTGTTACAAAACACCGCCGCGCTGACGCGTGTGTGCTCCCTGCAGGCGGGGAGGGGGGGAAGCTGGTCCCCGCTGGCCGGGGGTCCGCCCGGCTGCTGCTGTGCCAGAGCCCGCGATCCCCTCCGGGAGAAGGGCAGGAGCAGCGGGAAGGTCCCCTGCCATGGAGTCGGGGGAGGAGCGCGGTCCCTGCATAGCTGAGCTCCCCGGGGGCACTCCCAGCACAGACCCCCACCCCAAGCGGGATCGACCCCCCCGCACCACCCGGCTTGGAGGGGGAGCAGCTCCCGGGGCTCACCCCCACCTGCCTTCCCGGCCTGGAGCGTCCCCCCCGGCTGGGTCCCCGCGGAGGGAGCGCCGGAGCCCCCCGCGGCCGTGCCTATTTATAGCACCGGCGAGGTTGCGTAAATCCCGGCAGGATCTGGGCCATCTTGTTCTGCCGGCTGCGGGAGGGCTCATCCCTCGCCCCGGCTCATCGCCCTCCGCGCCCCGGGGACCCTCGGGGCTGCAGGAGAGGGAGGGGACGGGAGAGCAGCCCCCGTGTCAGATCCCTGCCGCAGGACGGGCTGTGAGTGCAACCCAGGCCGGCTGTGGTTAAAGCCAGCCCGCACCCAAACCATCAATACCAGCCCCACTGCCCTCACCAGTCTCAAGCAGGAGCATCACCCCACAGCTGCTCCAGCCCCGGCGAGGTGCTGTGCCCGGAGCATCAACATGCTCCCTATGCCTGGGGAACACAGCATGGATCAGCCCCATGCACAGCCATCCCCGTGACAAGGGGACAGAAGGACAGCAGCCAGTGGTGCTTGGGAACGGCCACAACACGAGGCCATGGCAGGGCCTTTTAGCATTCCTGGGAAAGGAGCAGCCCCTTCCTCCAGGGCCCAGAACCAGCAGGGAGAAGGGAAGAAAGTTTTACTCCCTGAAGCAAAGTCAATCCACTAGATCCAGCAAGAAAAAGCTGCTGGAAGAGACCAGCAATGCTCTGCTCTGCTCCAGGGAGCTACAACCTCCCTCCAGGTCTGTATTTAGGACAGGTCAGCCACCATCCCACTGCCCATGCGAATCTCACACCAAGCCTGGGCACCTGCCAGCAACCTCGGGTCCCAGGAGAGAGCTCTTGCTGTCCCAGGAGAGAGCTGCTGCATTCCAGCACTGACCTGCAGCTGTGTCTTAGAGAAGAGCTGACACTGCAGGTTTGAGAGGGGACACCCTCCCCGAGGGCTGACAGTGACACCTGGGGCAGGGGGGTCACCCCCTGTAGTTGGTCAAACCAACCACGTCTCAGGGCACAGCTCCCCTTGGCACTCACCTGCAGGCAAACAGTGGCTGTAATAACCACCCCTCCAGGTAAACCAGCAGGGCATTCCTGTGGGCAGGTAAGGGCAGGGGGAAGGCAGTGATCCTCTGGCTGCCCAGCACAGGGACAGCACCACGGTGACACACTGTGCCAGCCCAACTGGAGCTGTCTTACCTCACAGGTTGGGATGCCAGGAGCCACGATGCTGGATCATCCCCGAGTGAGCTGCCAGGGGTGCTGCCAACCAGGAGGGCCAGGCTTTGGAGAGAAACCCAAGCCTTGAGGACATCCAAGGGCCAGTGACTCATCTCACCACCCAGACAAATAAAACCAGTCCCAGAGCTGAGGGACTCAGCTGGCAGAGATCCTGCTGCACGTGGCACGATGCACAGCAGCCTCCCACAGCAGGCAGCTGCAGCTCCAGATCTGTGCTCATCTCACTTTCAGGTACCCAAGGAGGCAGGGGAAGAATCCTGCAGCCCCCCTGCCCTCTCCTTAAGGGAAGCACAGATCAACAGACACTCTTCCAGGCTTGCTTGACCTTTGAGAAGCCTCTACCGAGCCAAGTCCTTCACATTTTATGAGCTCGGCTGCTCTAGTGCTATTAAGCTTTAGAAGAGAGAGCCAGGACCAGCAACACCAGCTCCAGAAAGCTACAAGACCAGTCTCTGGAGCTGCAGGATTAAAGGTGACCATGTCCACTCCAGCTTTCTAATAAAGATCAAGACTTCCAACTCTCCTGGTCACAACAACATTCAGCTGGGAGGTTCATGAGGCGATAAAGGCCAAGCACTTCAGCAACGCTTGGTGTGACAGACAGGATTTCCTTCGGTCTGGCTTCCAACAGCCCAGCTTTCCCAGCTGGTCCGTCATATGCCTGCAGAGGAAGCTCAGACCCTGGCTGGAGCTCAGTGTTGAGGGCACTACATATACACCAGCACCCAGCCATAGTGCCCACATCACCCACAGTCCCGGGCAGAGCCACACAATGGCCAGGGTGGCTGCAGAGCTCCTCAGGAGCACTTCCCCTGTCCTTGTTCCTGCCTCGAGTGCTGGCAGTGTGGTTGGCAGGGCAGCAGGCAGGACACTGCCCCACAGAGACTGTCCCAGCACCCCCAGTCCAGCCCCACACCTCCTACAGCCCAGCACAGACCAACCAGCACCAACCCTGACCCCACTGGGAACTGTCCAAGCTTCCCACAACCCTTCCTCCCCAAAACCCAAGCAGAGCAATGCTGGTCTGCAGAGTAGCCACCAGGACAGCAAACTGGGAATGTCCAACAAAGGAGAGGGTGTGAGACCAAGAAATAGTCTATCTCCAGGTTCCTCCCTTCCCTTCAGGTTTAGCTTTTCTCATCTCTGCCTACCTGCCTGCAAGGTCACCCTGAGGGTCCTGGAGGAGCCCACTGGGAGGAGAAAGCACCTCCAGCACTGGGGGAGGGTCCTGGTCCAGCCTCACTCTTTCTCTGCTGTATCCAGCCAGGAGCAGCCGAGGCTTCCTGTCACTGGTGACAGAGCAACCAGGCAATGTGGCATTCCCATAGCAGGGAGAAGAACCAGACAACAGTATTATCTGCTCCCGGGATAAGAAAAGACTGTCTGAGAGAAGGGCCTACACAGCCTAGCAGTGGTCCTGTCTGGTGTTTTACTAATCCTTCCTGTTGGAGAAAACTGAGCCCAGACAACATGCTGCCACCAGAACCTGCCAGATTCCATGGATTTTGTGAGGTGACAAGACACAGCACATTTGACAGCATTCAACAGGGAACCAGTTTAATCAGATATTGGGTTTGCACCGTTCTTTTCAGTATCACAAGTTCTGCATTTTTCTAAGAAATACAAAACACTCTCAGGTTTACAGAACACTGGTCCTGGAGAAAACAAGAGGGAGAGAACAAGACACTCGGATACAGACACATCAACCACCACACTGGGCAGCAGAAAGCAAACTGCTCATCCCCACCTTGCTGATTGTAACAGTCCCTTTACAGGAGGCAGAGAGATCCCAGGGGGGCTGTGCTGCCACAGCAGGGCTGTGCCCCCCACCCATCCGAGCTCAGTAACCGTGGGACACCTCCACACCCCCACTGGCACACCAGCAGTGAACACATCGCTTCCACATTCCAGAGTGAAAACCCCCTTCCTAAAGCCAGTTGACAAGCGTCCAGGTTCATCTACTCTAGATCTAAACATTACACTGAGAGCCGGGGTAAGTTACTTCATCCACGAGATTAACAGCTGATTCCATAGGTCGAACACATGCTACTTAACAGCACATAAATAGGAGATGCTCTTTTTTTACTTAAAAAACACGTGATGAAGGTCTATGGTCGGGTTGCCTCGACACTGCCGCATGCACACGGGCTCACAGAAGCGGCTGCGCTGGGCAGCCAGGAAAGCTGCCTCTGCATCAGCTATTCCAGGGGTCACGGGACAGCTAGCCTGCCCCCATGCTCGCACACTATCCACACAGCCATTAAATAAATACAGTGCTAGCTAGGAGTGGGCTTTGATACAGGTTTTGAAAAGAAATATTAATCCATAGAGGGTTTACAGTTAACACATATCATCGTCACTTTATTTCTCAGAACCAGAAATAGTGCTGAACAAACAAACAAACAACAAAAAGGGAGACACAGGATATCATTTTCCAGAAGTGCAACCAGGGTACAGGGGAGCTCTCAGCGAGGCGAAGGGCTTCTGCAGCTGGGAGAGGAGGGGAGCCACAGCAGAAGATGGCAGCTCCCGCTCCCGGCGGGCGCCTGACCTTGCGACGCTCTCCGAGGGGATTTGTCACCGCAGCCTCCACCCCACCCTGCCAGCAGGACCCACGGCATGTGGGACCACCGAGCCCCCCAGCACCCACCGAGCCAGGGAGCTGCGGGGAGGTGACTTTGCAGGGGAGTACCCCAGAATAAAAGAGACCTCAAAATAAATAGGATCAAAGCTTCTTTACAGTAGGCGATGCACTAGCTTTACCAAGAACAAAACTAAGACTAACAGCCACTTCTTGCCAACGGAGAAACTTTTCCTCCTCTTCACATTTTCCAGCCCCCCCGCTCTCGCAGCTGCAGTGCGGCCGGAACGGCATTGCTGGGGATGGAGGGGGGGGCACGGCAGCAGCGAGTCCCATCCTCACACCAGAGCGAGCAGGGCCAGCTGTGGGGGCCCTGCACAGTCCCAGGGCTGGCAGAGGGGAGAGGCAGCCGGGGATACCCGTGTCCATCCCCACACCAGCCAAAACAATCCTCAGCAGCTCCCAGCAGCTCTGCACCATGACCCAACCATACGGCTCCAGATATCACCGCTACCAACAGCTGTGATCCAGCTGCCTCCTCCAAAACCACTTCTTCCAGAGGGAAGAGGGGCAGGGTGGGGGCACAAGCAGGGCCTAACCTCACCCATGCTCCCCCAGCACCCTGCCGCAGCCCAGGCCGGGGGGGGCTAGTGGAGGGCTGGTAGGGTGCTGCCAGGGCTCACCACCCAGCCCGGGCTGAGGGGCAGGACGGGGAACCCCAGCCCCATCGGGAGGAGAGGTGAGGCAGTGGTGAGAAGGGAGCTGGGGGCAGGGGGACGGGGGGCAGCGCTCACTTCTTGGAGCTCTGCGTCTTCTTGGGCAGCAGCACGGCCTGGATGTTGGGCAGGACACCGCCCTGGGCGATGGTCACGCCGCCCAGCAGCTTGTTGAGCTCCTCGTCGTTGCGGATGGCGAGCTGCAGGTGCCGCGGGATGATTCGCGTCTTCTTGTTGTCGCGGGCCGCGTTGCCCGCCAGCTCCAGGATCTCGGCCGACAGGTACTCCAGCACCGCCGCCAGGTACACCGGCGCCCCGGCGCCCACCCGCTCCGCGTAGTTACCCTTCCTCAGCAGCCGGTGCACCCTCCCCACGGGGAACTGCAGCCCGGCCCGCGACGAGCGCGACTTGGCCTTGGCCCGCGCCTTCCCGCCGGACTTCCCCCGGCCCGACATGGCCGGCAGGCAGCGGCCCCTCGCCGCCGCCTCTCAAAGCAGCGCCGCGCACAGAGAGTCCCGGCGCCTGCGGGGAGACAAACGCCGTTACACCGCGCCGGGGCCGCGCCGTCCCCGCCCGCGCCGCGCCGCCCTTACCCGCAGGAGCCGCCGCCGCTCCGCCCTGCGCGCCGCCCGCCGCCGCACTGCCCGCGCTGCCGCCGCCGCGCCGCGGATATCACCTCCCGCCCGCCGAGCGCCGCGCCCCATTGGCTGCCGCCGCTGCCGCCGCGCCGCCGATTGGTCCCCGCGCCGATCCCTGATTTGCATAGGGCTCGCGGCGCCCCGGCCGTGCCGGCGACCAGCGCGGGCAGCGCCGCGGCTCTGCCCCGGCTCCGGACGGGCCCGCTCCCCAACCGCGGAGCGCTTTCGTGCCTGCGCCGCAGCCGAGGAGAGGGGGTTTGGCCGGAGCCCCCGTGGGTGTCCCGGCAGCGCTGCTCCTCACCGGTGCCCCGCTTGCCTTGCCCGAACTCGTGGCCCCCTCCCCGGCCAGCGGGATGCCTCTCCCGGGAGGATGCCAAAGCCTGCGGGCGGGGGGTGATGTTCCGGGGGAAAGAACCCCCCCTGGGAAGAGCTGCCCGCAGCAAGCACTACCCTCTCTTGTGTCATCACGCATCAAAGGGGCAAGTTGCTCCCCAAACAGTTTCTGGGGACAGGTCACGCCGGGTGGATTGACTCCTCGCCAGGTTGCTACAAACAGCGTTGGGCAAGCAGCCAGGCTCCAGTTTAAAGATGATGTAGTTCAGCAATAACAACTCCTCATTAAACACTCAGCATAGGGTTTTTTTGGTGATGCTGCTGCTGGAGCTCACAGCCTGGAGGGAGATAATCTGTACCCTGTGTCTTTGCATCGCCCGTGACTTCCCAAGGGAAGGATTATGTTCCCCAGAGCAGGGAAAGTTGAGCATCCCCAACTCGTGCTCAGCATCTTCACTCCCTCCACAGCAACTGGAGACCTGAAATGAATTTGAGATGAGCTAGTGACCTTTGGAAAAGCCTGATCTGCAGTTAGCACCGACCAGGCTAGGTCAGCTGAGCCACTCATCTTGGAAAAGTGATGGCTGGGCAGGGAGAGAAACCTCCTGCAACAACAGGTACCACGGTGACAGCCCACAGCCTGAAAACCTATTTATTCTGCCAGGAACTGCTAATACAGTGATTCTCTTGCCTCAAGTCATGGTGGAAGCAATGAGGAGCCAGCTAGCAAGAGGCTTTCTGGCTAGAAGTCCTAATCCCATCCCTGCTTCCCATAAGCCAGGAAACCTGGGATCAGCTGCCTCCATAGCACGCGAGGGATTCAGAGGCAGATTTCGCTCCAAGAGTGCTCAGGTCTCCCCAGGTATCCATCCAGGGCTCCTGCCCTGGCTCTGCTATCCCTCCCCAGGGACAAGCCTCACCTACAGCCACCCCTGCAGCTCCCTAGGAACAGGTGATTCAAAATAAATTCCCAAGGAGTATTTTCCACTGGCAAATGGAAATGCTCCAGCAACGTGGTCCTGCCAGTACCATCAGAGCTCAGCAGTGGGTAGATGGTCTTCCCCTCAGCACATGGAGAGGAGGTACAAGCTCTGCCTGCGAAAGAGGAGCACTGGGCAAGGGGGGACACAGCCAGGCACACAGACAAGGGCACTGCACAGTCAGCCAGTGAAGCCCATTTTATTGTTTCCAATACAAAGGAAGTACTGATTTCCAGCAAGGATTTCACCGTGTAAGGCTTTTGGTCTGTAACATCTGGCTATGTTTACAAAATCCCTGACCTCAAAAACATGCTGCCCTATGCTGCTCTGTAATGGCACTTCGGTTATCTGGGCTTTAATGAATGACCTTTATGAACAAGGCAGAGTGCATCCCTCCACAGATCAAGGAAATCCTCTCTAAGTCTTCAAATCCCATTAACAAAATGACTGTACAAACAACGTGACTGAGACACACTGTCCCACCCCGCTGCCCGTAGGGAAAGCCAAGCAAAGTGCAGCTCCTCCCAGGCACTGCCTAAACATCTCCCTGTTTAGGGAGCCATGGATGTACATGGCAATGCTGGTGCAGAGTGGGATGGCTTTGGCAAATCTTCCCAGCCTGGAGTTTCCTTATAATATTTACATCTTGTTTCTCTGTACTGCAGCCATCTTTTGAGGGAGAGAGTATTGGAAAGGAATTTGTACAGAATCAGTGTGGAATTAAGTGGAAAAGAGGTATTGGTTTAATACCAAAAAAAGGGAAGAGAAAAGCAAACAGAAGGAGACCTGAACTATGAACGCTGACAGGAAGTAGAAGCTATTCCTCCCTGGCAGACTGAGATGCTTCTCAGGGCTTTATCTGTGTCTGGCACAAGTGACTGGCAGGGAGGGAAGCCAGCAGGTTATATTCACTCCCGTCAGCACAAGACAAAGACAAAATCTTTAAAGACAAACATCAACTTTTAACAAAACACAAAGAACAGAGACAACAACCTAGAGCAGCGGATCAAGGATGGCCAACCATCCCAGCTGGTGCCTAAGCCTTGTGCTTCTTCGCAGCTGGCTCTCCCTGCTTCCCCAGCCACTGCTGCAGGATATCTGCACTGGTTTTCTTGGGCGAAGGGCTGTGGATGAACTGACTCTTCCACTTGGGCAAATTGTTTTCTTTCTTCTGGGGAGAGCCCTCCTGGGAGTTTTTTAACCAGCCCAGCAACACTTTGTTGCTTGGGGTGGCTTTGACCTCCTGGAGAGACAAAAGGCAGTGTGGGAGAGGTCAGAAGCATGGTAAGAGCAGGGCACTGCGAGAACTGGTCCAGAGCAGGATGTGGAAGCTGAGCAATGGCCCTGCCTGCAACCAGGCACATCTGTGGGAGGCTCCCCAGGCTGCTGGGGAACAGGCTTGTTCCAAGACCCGTTTCACATGAAATTTGCCTCATTTGGCAGAGAAATCCTGGCACGGGGTGACAGTTTATTTCTGGAAGCGGAGGGAAGGGAATCTGTCCAGGGCTCTGCACTCCAGCATCAAGCACGGGCATGCCCTGCAGTTGCTGCCTGCTGCCACCCATCCTGCAGCCTGGCAGCTCTGTCCCAGCCCAGGGACACCACCATGACCGAGATCCCCCTTGCCAAGCCCCCACCAGCACCCACCTTCTTGGCTCCCAGCTCGATGGGTGCAACACACTCGGGCGTGTTGTTGCGGATGCTGTTGACAAAGGTGGACACTGGGTGGAAAACAATGTTCTCTGTGGGCTGGATGAGTTTAACAGCTTCTTGGGTTGGCACTTCAGCAAAGTCCAGCCATTTCCTGATGGCTTCATCCCCGTCCAGGATGGCTGGCATCCTAGGGCATAAGACAGTTGGAGCTAAAGCTCAGCACCGACACAGCAGTGTGTGGTGGCAAAAGCCAGATTTGTAGCTAAAAAGGAGCTGGCAGTCTGGGGGGAAATGGGGAAAACTGAAGCAGCAGGATGCTCTTCTGCAAGGCAGAGCACACATTCGCTTCACCAAGGTAGCTGCTCTGCTGGAAGAGGCAGAGAGGTTGACTGCCAGGCTGTGGTCAGGCAGAAAGTGATACAACTCCAGAGAGTGATCCAACTCCAACCGCCTCCCACAGGGCACAAAGATGGTGATTTATGGAAAGGGCATGAGCTGGTGACCCGAAACAAGCCGGTAATGTTGTAGTGTTTTTCTCTGAGGGTAGGAAGAGGAGGCAGGGCTCTCTGCCTGCATGCTGCCAGGCTGGTGTCCAAAGGTGCAGCTCTCCTCCCCTGCCCCCCTCTGCCCTGCAGCCCCTTTGCCTGCTCTCACTTACCTGTGATGGATGAAGCTCACGTCCTTGGAGGCATCCACAGTGATGATGGTGTAAGTGTACAGCATTTCCCCTCCCGACGGTGGCTCCCAGCAGTCGAAAATTCCAGCCATGGTGAGCAACCTCCATCCTTTCCACTCCTCATCTCCCTCCATCCCCTCATCCTGCAGGAGAGGCCCCATCACCCCGGTCAGTGCTGGCCCATGGGCAACCAAAGCAGCACAGATTTTCCAAAAACTAATCTGAGGGCTTTCCAGGAGCCTTTTTCCCGCAGGGAAGCCATCACTCCCCTCCCCTTCTGAACATCCCAGCCACCAGCTCAGCCGAAGGAAAGAGGTAGTGAAACTCCCAGCCCAGTCCCCTGTGAGCCACATTGCCCACCCATGCAAATACCCAGCACGTGGGGAGCAGTGAGCGTGACGGCGGGGACGCCGCATCACCTTCCACAGCCCGGGGACCGCCAGCCACAGAGGGATGCCAGAGTGCCGAGCCCACTGCTAAACTCTTTTCCTATTGGGAAAGAGGCTCCTAGAGATGTGCACAGCTGGAGGGAAAGGGGCTTTTCGCCAGGGAGCTGGCGGGAGCAGGGGCACAAGTGTTAAGACACAGCGAGGGACTCCATACCACAGCATCCTTGGTCTGGGGGAAGTAAATGAAATACGGCTGCTTCCCCCCACTCTGCTGCTGCTGCCACTCGTAGAAGCCATCGGCCAGGACCACGCAGCGCTTGCCCTTGAGGAGAGCACCCTGGGGAGAGAAAGCACAAGTGAGCGGTGAGCAGCAGCCTCAGGCAGCCTGTGAGGGAGGACAGGGCTCCTGGGACCACTCAGCCCACTTGCTCCCTCTCAGGGCTTTCCTAAACTGCCCCGTGGGGTGCACAAATGCCACTAGTGCTAAGATGAGCTTCACCAGCAACTACCCTTTCAGCTCTATTTTAATGAAATCCACCAGTTCCACAGTACTGGGACTCGCTCCCCTGTGCAGCAGGCAAGTGGAGACCATTACTCCCCAGGGAGGTGCTTCAGCCCTGGTTCTGCCGACTACAAGATCTCTTCAAGCGGGGCACAAAGCAGCAGCTCACCTTGTAGGAGGTCTTTTTCAGCATGGTGTCACTGCGGCAGTTGGAGGTGTTGAACTGCAGTTTGGAGGGGTCGTCATTTTTGAACCAGGAGGGCACCAGGCCCCAGCGCATGTCCATGAGGACCCGCTCCGAGGAGTCGGCATCCTTTTGACAGAGAAACACCTCAGGTCAGAGCCACGTCACAGGGACCACGAGCATCCCAACAGCTTGAGAGGGGGGCTGTGGGAGGTTCTGTTGAAGCAGCTTCTCCCCCTGCAAGGGGGAACCAGCCAGTATCTCTGCTGAGAGCTGAGCTGGGGCTCACCGCCCCTCCAGCACTAACTCTGCCTCGGTTCTCCTGCAGGGATGCCCCTCACAAGCCGTGCAGAAACAGCCACTGATTATAACCCTCTGCATACCTTTAACAACTTTCCTGTAAGAATGAATACTCAGCAGAAAGCACAAGAATATTTTGCAGGAATAAATAACTCTGTCTCACTGAAGCTCACGTGACAACTCTCTGGAAGAATTAACACAGGTTCTTTTCAGTGGAAGTGGCTGGAGACATCAACTCCCCAGCTCTTGAGTAAACAGCCATGTCAGGCTGGTGTCACAATCCTCAAAACGCCCCTGGTGACAGTGGGCATCCCAAACAGGGTAAAAGCCTCACCTTCATTTTAATAACGTGATTTCTGCCGACCTGGTGCACTTTCACTCATGTTTTGCATATTACCTGCCTTAGGACAATGGAAACGGCTTGTGGTTTTCGGTTCTCCCCCAGCTCACTCTCGCTTTCTGCCCACACGTGCCAGCCCAGGCAGCGCCTGCTGGGGCGAGCGGGGCCCCAGGGAGCACTCATGTGCTCCCATGGGACTGCAGCACATACACACATATACACACCTGCCACAGGTGTGTGCATGCAGGGACGTGTATGTGCCCAGTTTTGTGAAGTCTTTCAGGGCCTCCTTCAGAACAGGAGTGGCAAAAAGGAACACCCTACACCACACCAGCATCCCAACAACTTGAACAGCGATGGACAATCAAGCAGGTGTCTGCCTGTGTCCTGTATCATGTTCCCAGACCCGTACTCCTCTGCTCCATCAGCTTATTGCCTGCTCTCTGGGGGATATGGGACCCCCAAGGCAGGAAAGGAGGGTATGAAGGATGCCTGATGGCACTTCAGAGTGGTCCCACCGAGGTGTCCCACCCCATCCCCTGTGCTGGTAACAGCTGCAAAGTGCAGCAGCCCCTTCTGCTGCCCCGCCAGCTGGGGAGGGAGAGCAGAGGGGGTTCAGAGCAGGGTGTTTCGATTTAGCACACCCTGTTTCACCCCACTGAACGCCAAAGAGCAGCAGTTGGCCGGGCACCCTCTTATGTGGAACCAAATGAGCTGCTCAAAGAGTCGTACAGGCTGCCCAGGTTGTCTGGGGGAGGTCGGGTAAGGCTTAAATTAGCCGGGATAACGGTCACCACAGGTGTGCAGCTACTGTACAGCTCTGAAGCTGAGATTTTTTTCTTTTTTTTTTTCTACTCTCCCCTACCATCAATGTGACCTGGGCACACGCAGCAGTGTTATGAAATGCAAACAAAAAAAAAAAAAAGCCTCAGGAAAGCCGATTAAAATCAGCAGAGAAATTATAGGCATTTGGAAAAAAACCCCACAAACCTCTACTATGGTTAAGCACTCATATACACATTTCTGCAGAAAACATAAACAACGTGCTGGAAGCACGGTACCGATTCCCCCCCTCCTTCGGAACACGTAAATAACGAGACATTTTTTCAATTAGAAAATGCAATACCTGCCACGTACAGAGAGCAAAGCGAAACCAAACAAGCCGCGGCCGCTCTGACCGGTTCCTACACCCTCTCCCCGAGACCCAGCACGGTCCCTTTCCCACCGCTCCGCTTTGAGCCGCAGGATGCCCATCACCCGCCCCTCGCCCCAGATGGCCCCCGCCGAGCCGGGAGGAGGTACCTGGTGGAGGTGGCGGCGGGAGAGCAGCACGGGGCCGCTGGACTGCGGGCCCTTGTTGTAGGAGGGCTGGTACCGCTCCTCCCGCACCCAGTCGGGCTGGCGGCGGCGGCCGCGGCGGTCGCGGTAGGCGCAGGCCCGGCGGAGGTTGTCGGCGGCCAGGGAGCAGGCGGTGCGCCCGCACATCCCGCCGGCTCTGCGGGCCAGGGCACCGCGCTCCGCTCCGGGCCGCCCGCGGGGAGGGGCCGCGCCGGGGGCAGGGCCGGGCCGGGCCGCGGAAACGCCGGTCCCGCCCCCGACACAGCCAGGAAGAGCCACGACACGGTTTTATTGGAACGACACCGGGAAGAGGACACGGAGCGGCGGTCAGGGCCGCCCGCCGCGAAACGCTCCGGTGCGGGGACAAAGCGCGGCGTAGGCAGAGCTTAAAAACATGGTGGTTTTATAGACAGAGACCCAAGTACAGCTGTACTGCAGAGAACACAAAAGCTGCTCTAGTGACCGCGATTCCTATTCTGCTGCCAGAGAAAGAAGCGTTGCCCGCGGGGGCTCGGAGTCAGGGCAGTCCTGGAGAGGGGAGTTTATCCGACGGAGGCCATGATCACATCCACGGGCAGCTCCTCCCCGCTGCGGGCCGTGACCTGCATCGTCACCGTGTCGGTCAGGACCAGACGAGACCGCACCAGGAGGTCATGGCCACCCCGGAACACACCTGGAAGGGAGAGGGGAAGGGAGGGGTGAGAGCGCTGCAGGCTAAAAATGAACGCTACTGCTTGGCACGGACAGGTTCCCCACAGGTAGCCTGTCAAATCCCAGCACTGGGCCAGGAGAGACCCTCAAGCAGCATTATTCCCATTCATTATAACATATCTGGGACTCCTGCTACTGTAAAACCCATGAAAGCAAAGTGTAAAATAAACTTCAGGTGAGAAGAGATACAGACACTCATCCAAGAGCTCCAGTACTGATCCGTTTTGCTGGGCAAGGCTGCTCTATTTCCTGCCCCAGACTAGTTCCAAACCAGGATGCCACAGATCACTAAGACAGTAAATTCCACCCAGCTCAGCCTGGGGCTAATCCAACATCCCCCCACCACAGCACCCTCCCTGATCCCAACACCAGCTACTCTACACTGCAGAGACAGAAATCATGGCAGGCAGAAGCCTCCAAATCCAACCTGAACTGCAGTGGGTTCCATCAGAAACTCCTGCCCTGATTCTCAACAGGCAGCTCTGTGTGACCTCCCAAAGAGCTGCTCCTCATGCAGAGACCTCACTCCACAGCTCACCTGCCAGGTACAGTGTGTGAGAGTTCTTGTTATCTGGCACTTTATCCGACCGCTCACAAGGCTGCATTCCCAGGAACTTCACGATATTGCTAACTGCCTCTGTTAGAAAAAATAAATAAAAGGGGCTCCATGTCACAAGTATCTTAACAGGGGCACCTAAAGGTGACTCAAGCCTTTCCAGCATGTTAGGGTTCGTGCTCATTGTCTTGAGGGAGACACAGCATTAGTCAGAAGGGTAGTTTTAGAGGCCACCAGGGAGGCAGAGGCAACACATAAAAAACCCACTGCCATGAGAGAGTTCTGTGATGTAGCAAAGGTGCAACAGAGAGGGTGAATGAGTCAAACAAGGGCAGTAGGAGAGTGCAGCTGGCTGCACTTCCTGCACAGCCCTGACAGTCTGTTCACCTCTCTGGAGAGAGATGCAGAAGGAAGGAAATATCTTGCAGAAGTCACAGGTCTTCAGGAGGAATCTGAAAAGGCCTCAGGGAGGGTATTTCAAACCCCAAGGGGCTGTGCAAGGGAGCACAGAGATGGTTACAGGACAAGGACACCCTGCTAAGGCATCAAAAGCACTGAGTTTTCATAGGCTTCTCAGTAAAAATAGGACTCTTTAATACATGATGAAAGACAAGAGGGCTTATACCACCAGCCTGCCCACCAACCTCATGTCTTCTGCTTTTTGCATTTTTTCTTACTGGCCTCAAGAACAGTGGTGGGAGCCCACAGCTGAACTATGGTCTGTCTGCTTGGGAGGGTAAAGTGTGAAAACAAACCAAGATATTCTCTTGCCTCCCATAATCCTGGTTTCCACTGGGCCTAGAACACTCATTTGTTTTTTTGAAACCTGAGCTAATTTGTTATCACAGTAACTGTAGCTCCACATTAAACAGCTCTGGTGAAAAGCTTATGAAGGGTTTTGCCCCATTAGCTTTTCTGTGAGAGCTCTAAAGTGAGCCAGATTGGGCCTCCAGACTCTGCCACTGGAGGGAACAGTACAAGCTTTGCTGTGCTCAGACACGCCCTTCCTTACCTTCAAGGGTTTTAATAGCAGATAAAGTAAAGGTCTCTTCCTTTTCAAACTCGTCACCCACTTCATCCCAGGCTGCTCCAAAGTTTGGTTTCAGAACTCGCTGGATGTGATCAGCCACTGTTACCTCCAGGTCTTCAAGCTGGTGGCAGAAGAGGTTCAAGTGAAACACGGTTGTTCTTGACCCTGTTCTCCACAAAGTGAACCTTAGACTGGATTCCCTGAGATCAGGTGAAGGCAGGAGACTGCCTCCACTTCCACTTCTGGTTTGCTTGAGCAAACACCGCTTGTTTGAGCAACTGCTAGGCCTGAGAAAGGCCCTGGTGATGCTCTCTCCAGGGCTTACAAATCAGGTTCTCCCTCTGAGCACAGCCCTCAGCCTGACAGAGATCAAAGCACTGGACAAACAGCCAAAACAGAAGGAAACCCAAAAGCTTAGAAATAGCTGCTTGTGCTCACACAGATGCAGCATTTTCCCCTGAAATGCATATAAGCTTGTGTTTTGCTTTTCTGGTTTATCGTTTTGTAGGTTGGTAGAGTGAGACACTGTCAGACATGCTATCACCTAACACTGGCACTGGGGTAGCTGAGCTGCTGCTGTGACTACACCTGTGCAAGGCAGAACTGGGCTTGTCCCTCCAGAGTGCATACTGAAGGGCAGGCAGTGCCAGAGCTGTCTGCACACCAGCCTGCATTCATTTCAGCAAGCGCTGCAGGAAAGAATCTCCTCCTGATTCCAGTTGAAACACATGGAAGATTTTGTTTAAATATCACTTGGTGACTTGGTGAGTGGTGGGAAGCTGAAAGAGGGGTTAACCTTGCACATTCCATTGAGAAAAACCCTCCCCACCCCTGCTGGGAAGACAGTGACTCACTGCACAGCAGTGCCTCTAATCAGATTCACAGCAGTGACAGGCGATGCATAGAAAACAGTCTCTGGAGCTAACAGGGCAAGCTGAGGCTGTGTACAGCATCCCTTCCTCTTTGAGGAAAAGAGATGCTTCTGCAGCATTGGTGCTTTCAGCAATCTCACTGCTGGGGAGTGAAAGCCCCACGTTCCCCAGAACAAGAACAAGGATGGCAACTTTCCTGTACCAGGCAAGCCTCTAGACAATTAACTGTGCCACCATGGGAGCAATTCATGGAGAACAAAAGATGCCCAACAGCCCTCTGTCTCCACAACCCTGAGTGTGCCATTGCTGCAGTCCATAGGGCACAGCCAGCCAAACCTGGGGGATGCACTGTGGCCCCCCAAAACTACATATCCTGCACAGTCAGGTGTCCATCTGGAGAGCAATAGGAGAATACTCCAAATGAGACAAGGCAAGCTCTGCAAACCCCCATCTGCATCCTTGGACAGATACCAGAGACAGCAAGAACTCTCTCCTCACATGATGCTACCCACATCAGTGTCAGTGGTCACATCATTGCTTGCAGGGATCCAAGTTCAGCTCACAAACCCCCTCAAAATGACAGCAGTTTCCATGACCAGATACATGCCCAGCTCCTTACCACATACTCATCCTCGTAACCCTCGTCGTCTGTCTCCCCCGTGTTTGGGTCACAGTCCTTGACAGTGAACTTCATCATGCAGCTGAAGGTACAGGCCACTGGAGGCAGGGAGACAAAGGCAAAACCACAGTTGCCACCACATCCCCATAACTCTGCAGAAGGGGCTGGGAGGTTTGGGGCAGCCAGGTTCTCCCTGTCACTGTCAGCAGCACAGGCTTAGCCAGTGACCTAGAAAGGGCTCTCCAACAGTTTCTGTCTCTCATGCACAAGGTATTTCTCTGTATATTAAGGCTAGCACACAGTGATAAAGACAGGCTCATGATGGTTCTACGAGACGATAATCCCCAGATCAAGTGCTATTACTGATGAACCTCATGTTGTTTTGGGAATACTAACTAAACATGTCCCACCAGCACATTGTGAAGAGGCAGGATCCGCACCTAGGGATGGGTTCATGCGCCTCTGAAATGAAACCACCTTGCACTGCAATGCTGCAGCTGATTAATACCACTCAGCTGGGATGGGAGAGGAAGCGATGACTCAGTCCTAGGAACTGGGTACTGCTGAGTGAACAGCAGCAACACACACAGGTGAGCAGTGCTAGAGCACAAAGCAGGGAGACCAAAGCACAGGTAAGGCCTGGTTCGTGTTCCGGACAGTGGCAAATGGGGGGATGTTCAGTTCAAATAGGCATCCCTGAAATTCTAGTGGTTTGTCTGAAATACCCCTTTGCTCCTCAGAGCATCTGGGGACTCAGAGCACTTTATAAGTACCAGCCTCCCCTCCTCAAACATGCCAGAGTGCATGGGAGACAACTCAGCAGAGAGCTGAATGCTCATCTGCCAGCTCTCATAGCCTGACTCGACAGTGCTACAGTGCAAGGGAACCAGGAGAGGAGAAGGGAGGCCTGACAGCCCCCAAACAGCAAAGACAAGTCATGCTCAGCATCACTCAGGGCTGCACCCACACAAGGGCTATAAATATCTGGCTAGGATGCACGGTAGAATGTGTGGGGATGAACAGTACAGGAAAAAACAGAGTGCAAACTGTTTACCTGCTGTCGGATCCTCTTCAGACAGTGCCACCAGCGTGTAGCAGGTTCCTGGCTGGTTGTACACCAGGGTTTTGGCAGGTACATAGCCAATGACCTCATACCCCTCTGTTGGCTCCATCTGCACTGTGACATTCTCCAGGATCTGATCGTTCAGGGTATTTGTGCAGTCAAACTAAACAGGGAAGAGGAAGGCAGCAACAGCTTGAAGCTGTTCACTATTCATCTGATAGCAGGCTCAGTTTAGGCAGAGTGGGAGCGTGGTGTCACCTGGTGAACCCCCAGCTCTTTTTGTTTCCACCGTGCTCCTTGCTATCAGCTGGGCAATCACAGAGCAATTTACAGGAGAAACCAAAACCCTGAAGGGGAGTCCTTTTTCCTCCAATGCCCTGGGTGGTCATTCCTGGGTTAACTCTTTGCTCTATGGAAATGCAAGTATTGTGTTGCCTACATCATCCCACCCGATGCTACAGGGACACAGTGCCCCATAGCAGGTGGGAAGATGATCCTTTACATAGCTCAAATTAGGGACAGCTTGAGCAAGTTTCAGCAAGCTTCATGTTTTTAGCAAATCTGAACTTTCTGATTAGTCTTTGTTCCAGCTGAAATGCCATGTCTTTTAGCCTCATACAATTGCATCTGGTGGATGGACAACAGAAACAAAGATCAACTCCTGTGAGGGCTGTGTAAGCAGTTCTGAGCTTTTGAGGAAGGAGCTGGCGAAGGACAAAACACGGCCGTTCACAAGGTACTGTAGGACTCACTGTGCCTCAGACTCCCCGAGGCCCAGGAAAAGATGCTGACACATCAATCCTAACACCTCACATGTACGGCCAAGGCCAAGATGTACAGAAAACAGCACGTGTGCTACACAGGCTAAAACAAAAAGCAGAGCATGAAGAGCTCTGCCCCCCCACCCCGCCTCCCTTTCTTGGGTACCCTTTTCAGCTTCTCAGATGTAGCAAGCTTTGCTCTTTGATGCTCAAACCACGTCCTTGGGGACTCTGAGGGAAGAACACAGCTCCCCTTGCCAACTGCTCAGTGAGAACAGCCCCATCTAGTGCTTGTTGGATTTGTTTTGATTGTACCTGTAAGCATTGTTCAGCCACACCCCCACCCACACCCCCCCAAATTATTACTTTTCTCTGGGGCTCTGCTGCCATGGATAAGAAACTAAGGACTCATCATTGCAATGTCCTGCTTTGAACAAAGATATCCCTTAGTTATTTCTTCCCAGTGGAGCTTTTAGCCAGTCAGGAGCTTCTTTTCCAATAGTTTTCAGTACCACACCCCATAGCTACCCACCTGGAACACCATGTGGTTGACAAACGTGTGCTTGGTGCAACGAACCACATACTCTGTCTCCAGCTCTGTCAGGGCGACAGGCTCTGGGGAAGACTTGAAGAGTGGACCCAGTCCCCGAAACTCTGGGATGGCCCCCAGTTGCTCTGAAATAGAGGACACAAACCATTGCCTTCCTCAACCCACAGGAAGGTGTTAGCAGATTCAAACCCCTTGTTTCAGCTGCCAGAAGCTGCTACAGCAAGGAACTATCCATCAAATACCCATAAACATTCCCTAGGGACTTCTAAAATTAAAGGCAGTCATACTTTGCCCACATCTACTGCAAGGTAGAATGAACAGGACTGCAGGCACCCCCACCCCTCAGGAGTGAACAGCTGATCTTAAGATGAGAGCCTGTGTCACTCCCTGCAAGAAGATGAGAGAAAGCCAGAGGGGCTATGGCAGGCTCAGCAAGAGGTGGCTGCAGAGTTCTCACACACAGACACAGAAGAAGCCTTGCATCAGTTTACCTTGGAATATTTCTTGCCGTGTTGCTGCCACCTTCTCTGGCTGTTTCACTACAGCAACAGGGGCATTTTCTGCAAAAGAAAGAACCAAACATACAAAAACAAACCCAAAAAGTTTGAAGGTGAAGAGTAAGAAGTAACTAAAAACAAATCAATGTCTGGAGAACAATTTGCCTAAGGAAAGGAAGGGAGCTCATTTCTCATTTTGATATAGACTAGTCCCCTGTATTTGGCTTCCTAAACACCTTTAGAACTGCAGCAGCTACAGTGAGGATTGCCAGCTACTACTATTATTAGCAGCTGGACTTAACTGAAACACTAATGTGGGAGCAGCCAGATTTGCTGCTCTTAGTCTTTACAGAAGATGTAATCCCACAAAATTCAAATAGGATGGAGCTCAGCAATCCCCAGCAAGCTCAATGCTGGGAATCACTAGCATCCAGGGGACTGCTCCTCACCTGCTCTTTGCTCAATGATAGGAGCTGTTGCCAAAGGAACAGATTTCAAGTCAAAGGGCTTCTCGGAGGGCTCCAGGGTGTACTGATGCAGAGCCCTCTCCAGGCCAGGGATGGAAACCGTCAAACCTGTGGATGGAAGGGACAGGGCAGTGAAACCACGATAATGCATTTAACTCTTGTTAAACCAGGAAAGGGGTGCAGACTTTTTTTAGGCCTTCCTAAAGGCCTAAAGCCTTTTTAGGCCTTTAGACTGTTTTTAGGCCTTCCTGCAGTACCATTCAGGATGTAACCAGCATTGAGGGCTTTCTGCTTCTGCTCCAGAACGTTCAGGTAGAAGGTGGCTCTGTCTCTCACTTCGTTGTCATCATCCATCACACACCTGAGAGGAAAGTCGAAAAATTTCTTCAGAGTCCACATGAATAAATCCAGGTGACTAAGCCACTTCACAGGGCCAGAAAGAACGTGCCACAGGAGGGAAGCAGCAGTCTACTAGTAATCGTATTAGAAAAGCAATAATCTGCCACACATGGCTTCTGTCCACTATGTGGTGCTGAATGCAGTGGTGATCCCATCACAGGATCCCAGAACAGACTGTACCTTCTCAGATCCACAGCCAGAAGAGACTAGACATGCATGGGGATGCTAACAAGACCTCATGCAAACAGTGTTTTTCACCTAGGATGTTGAGAAACTGTGAAGTACAACTGACCTTTTCAGTAAAACCAGGATACTGGGTAACATCTCCTCGTTCTGGGCTCCAAACTTGGCCAGGGCACTTACAGCACCTGTAAGCACAAGTCGTGGAAACAGAATTAGAAGGCAAAAAAAACAGATGAAGTTTCCTCCATTTCTTGGCCTTGATCAAATGCCATATCAGAGATGCTACATTAGGAAAGCATTACTGTGACAAGAAAGAGGCAGAGGTATTACAGCAGAGTGCCTGCAAAACTCTGTCTAGTTTCAGAGCCAGTGCATATCCCTTCCCATTTCTCAGCTGCAGGCCACCTCTTCCATCAATACCAGTGCAGGATCTTTGCTGTGTAAAAAGATCTGCTTAGGCCTAGAGCAAACTACAACCCTCAAAAGCAGAGGTGTTCCTACACTATAGTTCCTTGAAGATCTGTCATAAGGCAGACAGTTTTGCAGGTCTGTCCCTTACCTGCCCGGACTTCTTCATGCTCCAGAACAACCCTGTTGTAGATGAAACGAATGTATTTGGAGGGGTTGTTGGTTTTGGGCCCTTCCTGCCCCAAGAGGTGGAGGATTCGTGTGGCCAGCACAGTGAACTCGCAGTCCTCGATGAATTCACAGAGGTGAGACAGGCCTGTCTCTTTGCTCTCCGAGTTCTCCTCAATGATGCTGATGATGCAGTCCACGATGGCCCTCTTGTATTCAAAGCCGCCCTAAGGAGCAAAAGGGAACTGCTCAGCTGGAAATCTCAAAGTATTTTAGAGACTGAGCTAGCTAGACAGGAAAAAACTTCCTTTGAAAAGGTCACCCACACTCAGTTCTTTTAATCTGTGTTTTAAAGGAGAAGGGTGGTAATGTTGCCCCCACTTCTGACCCTCTTTACACCCAGAGGGCCAGCTAACATTCAGGCTCTCTTGCCACAGCCCTTCAGAATGGCTGCAGTGAAGAGAAAAAAACCCCAAGTCCTAAAGAGGGCAAAAGAATCTATCTGCCTGAAGAGTCTATATCTCCTTCAAAATCCTCTGATGCTAGAATTAGTGCTTAAAAACAGCCATATGGGAGGAGAAAAAAACCCAACCCTCTCCCCTTTAGCACCAGACATCTGAGGATGAATCACAAGAGAAATATATGAAGGATCATATCTGCCACAGCAGGATGCAGCACATAGCCCCATTAGTGTGGGATGACAGACAATCAATACCTCCCCAGGTACAGCCCATAACCCAGTAATGCTTGGTTATCTTCAGACATTATTTACTGGTGTCCTCAATACACACCAGGGGATTAAACCACACGCCATCCTTTGCCAATTACATGCACAGTGCCGGCCATTTGGATCTTTCCGGAGCTACTTTGGATTAAAAAAAGCTTTAAAACGGAATGGTTTGAAGTACAAAACCACATTCAAAACGATACCATCCACCCACAGAAAATCTGGAAAAGGAGAATGGTCCATTTTTCACAGGAGCAAAATGAGATGCTCTGGTTTGTTCCCAATAGAGAGGCTGTAATAGGCAGAAAGTGATGTCAGAGCAAGCAGCGGTGCCAGCTGTGTTGCAGGCATGTTTGCTCATTTAGAAACAGCCTCAGCAAACCTCTGTAAAGCTGTCTCTCTGCAATTTATGTCTGACTGAATGCAGAGAATGGTTATAGGTACTCGTGATCCCTTCACTGCCACAGCACAGACACCAGAACAAAAGTGGTCCCGTGTCATCAATAAATAGGTTGTTACCGAATCTTTGTGTACAAGACAAAACTTCTTGGAATTTGCTGTCAAAGTACAAAAGAAAGCTGGTTCAAATGTGAAACACACATGGATTGTCAACAGATCTGCTGTTGCCTGCATTTGCTTTGAGAGTTAATAAACCCCCAGGAAAAAAAAATCAAAGAATGAAAACCACACTAAAAATATGCCTGTCAATATGCTTATAACTGTTGTGCACAGCTGGGCATATCTGCAGTTAGGCTGCAAACCTCTTAGAGAGAGGCTCTTACTGCACAGCATTATCAGCAAAAGCTTGACTTGCACAGGGGCCATGGTTCACGCACACAAACAAGGAACACATGGTTGTCCTGCAAACTTACCTCTTCCCGAAGCATAGTGAAGAGAAAGTTCATGAGGACGGCGTGTTTGCGAGGGTACTTCTGGCACAGCGCGTTGATGGCCTGCACCACCACCACCTGGGGGAAGAGGGCAGGGAGTAAAAAACAATTCTGTTTCACCAGGCAGGAAAAACTATCTGAATTGTGTCAACTTTGTGCTGGTCCCTGGCCTGGAAACCACGATTTTGTCTTTACTGATCCAACAAATGCAGTTCCAGGAGGTACAGTCCTAGGAACTGGAAGAGATTGATCTTTAGGCACAGGTTAGCCCCCAGAAAACCCCCACACCCACTGGAAAGAAGGAAGAGATTTGATTCTCAAAAGGCATCTCCCCAGAAGAGAGCATGTGACTTTAGAGCTAGGTGTTGTACAACCAAGGCATATAGCTTCAAAGTATTCCATGGCCCAGCTGCTGGAAGCAGTTCCACGCAGGTTTCAGAGTGCACACACAAACATGGACAAAGACCATGGGGTTTCTTCCGGAGCCTGGTGTCCCTCCCTCCTCCCACTTCCTTACCTTGAACTCATCTGAAATTTCTGACATGAAAGAGGAGATCTGTTTCATGAGCCGGTCAATGCTGCTCTCACTGCCGGTTTTCAGTAGCGTGGTGATGGCCAGGGTGGCGATGCTGCGGTTGGAGTCTGTCACAAGGTTCTCCAGGTCCAGATTACAGGCAGTCACAGCAGATGGGTGCTTCATGGCCACCTACAGCAGAGGAGGAAGAATAAAAATCACTCAATAGATGCAAAAGGCCCAGCTGGCAAAACCCACCAAAACTCACTCCCTTCCTATAGAAATAAATGGTATACACTGTACACAAGGGGCATCTCAGACAAACAGCTAATCTGGAGTTAAGGTAACAAGCTCTCATTTCCTGCAGAATTGCACCCATTGCCAGAAGAGAAGCAGTAGTAAAATAAACAATCTTTTACTATTTTTATCTCTCTCATTCTCTTCTATATAGAAGGAAAAGAAAGCTATGAACTCCCAACAAAAATTCAGTCAGACTAGCTGGGCAAAACACCTCTGTGGGTGGAAGCACAGCAGTTACCAGACACTAACATTCTTTTTCTTTTATAGACTTTGTAAGGTGAAGGGAAAAGCAAAGACTGCCATGGAGCAGGCAAGAAGCAGCATCAAGGTTTGATCCCTGTTTTACAAGGAGCTTCTTCACCATGGGAAGCTCAGAAGTGAAAGCAGTAACACCAAGAGCAATGACACTCTAAGAGACCTGTGAAAATTATTGGTTTGGTTTTTTTCTTCCTTCTGTAGAGTGTTCTTTGAGGTTTTACTCCACTCAGAAAGCAATGAAATGTAAGGCTGTAGCCACAGAGTAGAGGTTATTCACACAAAATCATCACATAATCTGGCCCCTTCTTCTTCTGAAGCCTGCACCTCCCTACACAAGGCACTGTGGGAGCTCCCAAGGGACTGGCTCCTACCTTGTTGAGGGTACGGACGGCTGCATATCTCAGTGCTGCCTTCGGGGAGCTGCAGAACAGCTGCAGAACTGCAAGGTGGGAAAAACAACAAAGGCAGACATTTAGGCACTCTGTTATTGAGAAGCGTTTCATACCTAGAGAAGAGCTTCAGTGAAAAGAGACAGCTGCAAGCACAAGGTAACTAGCAACTGTGAATTTGTCACCTTCCTCCCTTCTTGTTGTCCCCTTTGCCACACATCCCTGCTAGCAACTAGCTCTTACCCACCTCCTTCTTTTTCCACGGTGCTGCTGTCCTTCACTTCTCATGAAAGCCAATTTCATCACTTTGTCATCTTTCCGATTAAGTCAATTTGAACTGCTGTTCTCCATTTCATGCAAACCCTGCTCCTTTCCCAGGGCTGGCCCATGAAGGGCTCCCTCCCTGTGCAGAGAGGTGACATACAACCTCCCTGCCAAGAGTCTCAGCTCAGGAGAACCTCTGGATGGACTGAGCTGATAAGGCAGGACCCCAACACCTTGGCTTCTTGCACAGTTACACTCAGCCTAAAGCAGGGACATTTATCAGTTATAATTCAGCCCTGTTTCACAGAAAAAAAAAAGAGACCCCTCTAGTAACCTACACTTGAACACACCAGGAAATACCTTTATATAGGAGCAAAGCTATTCACAGACACCACAGGCTCTCAGCAGCATCATAAAGCAACAAAGGGTACAGCAGCATTACAAGCCTGAAACTACACAAGGTCCTTGTTTCTTGGGGCAATCAGCAGGTGTCCCCTGTAGGTTACCACAGGCCCATAATTCCACGGCCAGGAGCACCACACTTACCTGAGACAGCTGGAGCTAGCTCCTTGGCAGTGCAGTTGGGCAGGTTAACAATGGCAGATGCAGCTTCGTACACCACCATCTCATGCTTGTTCCTTAGGCAGCTCTCGATGAAATCAAACAGGGGGCTATCGCGGCTAAGGGATAAAAAACCCCACAAGAATGAATCAGAGCAAAGGTACTAACAGAAATGAAGAATTCAGCAGCAGAAATGGGCAGGTACCATAACCTGTAGAAAGGCAGAAAGGTATAAGCAGCCATAAACCCACTCCGTCCCCGGATTTTGCAGTGGTCATTATACTGTACTTTCAGCTTGCTTGAAAGTCAGGCTGCCTTCTGAGAAGACACCCTCTACCTCACTAAAGGGAATCTCCCTTAACCCACCCTGAGAACTGACTGTACACACCACAACTCTTATCCAGGAAGCCACACTGGATACATGGTCAACAAGTAATTACAGAAGAGAAAATAAAGTAGAACATCTCCATAAAGAAGAGCTGAGCAAAACAGTCCAGAAAAACAAGAAAGCATTCAATGTGCTAGCACACAGACAAGACTCACAGAAGCCATCTCAAAGCAATGAAAACATCCTCTATTTTCTCTGCTTTTTGACCCAACAATAAGAGGGTAGAACCTGCATGCTGCTCTTCAAAGACAGAAATAATGAAATGGCAAGGGAGCCTGCAAGAGGAGATGGAAGCAGGACCTGAGGAAATTCTTCCAGCAGGGCAAAGGAGCACCCCCACCTGCCAGCCTCCTCCTCCAGCAGCTTTGTGGCTATCCGGATCATCAAGCAGTAGGCAAACGGGGACTTGAGGCCGTGGCGCGTGAACTTGCTGAGCATCTTGTTGACTGCCAGGCGGTCGTTCTTCCGCACGTGGTAGAGCAGGCCCAGAGCGTGGTACTATGCAGGGAAAGAGAACATAATAAACCCTTTATGTCCCCTCTGTTGCCCAGAGGTGGCTGGCTGAGCTCTAGCAGCTTGCTCCACTCCCAGCTGCTGCTGGCTATTCCCTGTGTGTCCTACCTGCACCATGATATTGTCACTGGAAGCTGCCTCCTGAGCCTCGTTCACCCAGCGTTTTACCACATCGTAACTGGTCTTCAGCAAGTGCTGGAGGGAGATGAAGCCACGGACAACCCATGAGATAAGGAAGCCTTGGGAATTGCAGCTCATATTAAGAAACAGTGAGCCCTCCCCATGAGGGTGCTGGCAGCAGCAACTTATAGAAGAGCAAGGCATCAGCACGCAGACCTGGACATGATGGCCGAGGCCTCAAGAGGTCCACAATCTCTCTCAAAGTCAGCACCACTCCCTCAGTTCACAAAGACAGGAATAGCAAACAGGAAACCCTGAAACTGTCAAGCTGTCCAGTCCCACCACAGATGACTTCCCACCTGACAGAGCCTCAGGGAGTACCTACCAAGGAAGACACGAGAGCGGAGCTGGATACACTTGGCACTTTGTCAACAATTGCCTGCTTCATGTAGCGCTCAATGGCCTGCAACATGGTACTCTGCAGGGAGAGGGAAACAAGAGCTGATATGGAAAAGCTGTTAGGAGTGTGAAAGGGG
Source organism: Manacus candei (assembly GCF_025592945.1). NCBI lineage: Eukaryota > Metazoa > Chordata > Aves > Passeriformes > Pipridae > Manacus > Manacus candei. The sequence goes on from NW_026138130.1 coordinate 117,163, forward strand.
AGATGCAAAGGCCTGAAGAGCAGAGTAGAAGGTGGGATGGGGTGAAGTAGGAAAAGGTGAAGGGCCTAGGGCTGCCCCAAGGGAAAAGCAGCACTTACATCAGTGATCTGACAGAGCGCTCTCACAGCGGGGCCTCGGTAATTGTCATCCTTCCCAGTCATGTCTTTGGTTAAGCTGGGAAAACAGGAAGCTCTCAATACTGCACTCCTGAGCCAGCAGCTCCCAGGTGCACACACAGTGCACACAGAGCAGCAGGCAGCCAGCATCCCAGCTGAATGCCAAGCAGGCAACTGCAGGCCTTGGGCAAGTCCCACCAGGGTGGGCAGGCAGGAGGAGATCAGTACCCAGCTCCAAGCCCATCAGCAGCTGCATGGGCTCCTGTTCACCAAGTGGGGCTGGAGCACACACACACATACCCTCCGAGGCATTTGCCTTCCTGCTCATTCCTGCCCTTTCCCCAGGGTCCTGGTCAGTGTGAGACAATCGATGAGCCCTCAGCAGACCCTATACCCTCAGGCTCCTGATTCCCCACAGGGCATTTCAGTGGGATGATCAGCAATTCAAGAATGAATCACAGAGAGAATTTTGTTCCCTGGTGAAGTTGCACTCTATGCTGCTACAGGAGCAGTAAATCCTTGTCTACTTGTTGAAAGCCTTGGGATTTATGTCAGAATTCTTCAAAAAGCTTCAAGGCATTCAGACAGGAATGAAATGAACAGCCTTTTGCAAAAAGGGAAAAAACAGCAGTGCTGCTGTATCAGGTAATCAAAAGAGACAATCCAAACACCCATGGGCATAGGATATGGGGACACAGCACATTTCACATATATCACTATGAGTCCCCTGTCTGTAATTTTAATGATCTTTTATAAAGGAAAAGTTTTTCCTCACCAAGGTCATTCCCTATATAAGCACACTCTGCTTAGGGACTACAGTCATCTCCAAGAGGTTGGACAGACATTGCTGGAGGGCATGTCGATATAACAGTAAGAGAAGTGAAGTGACTGACCTGCTGGTAACAATGATCACATCTTCTGCAATTGAAGACATCTCTTTGATAGTTAGGTAACACATCCTGCGCAGAGTTGGCTGACAGGGAAAGAGGGAAGAAAGACATCAGCTGAGATGATCCCAGATAGGAAGGGATCTCAGTTTTCCCTGCTTGCATAATTTTATTGCAAAGATCACACGAACCTGATACCTTCAGAGAGCCCCATTCCCCAAGTGTAAAAGATGTACAAAACCCATATTGATTAACAAAACACCTCTTCCTCTTCTAAATCCCTCAGTCTTAGGGTGAAGCTGTAGAAATACCACTTAGCTGGATCTACAGTTTCATTTTCCACTTGTCATTCACATGAACAAAGAGAAAAGCTTGAAACCATTAGCTGAAAGCACCGTGTAACTTCAAAAGCAAGAAAGCAAGTGACTTATATTCCTGAGTCTGGGGATTTCTACACTGGTCTCATGATTTTAATGCCTTGTGGTTTGGGGGACAACTAGTGACAGTACTACTGCTGTGGGTAGGCACTAATTCCTGGCCTCCTCCAGGACATGCAATCATTGACTATCAGCAGGAAGCAGGATCTTTTAATGTTGGGCACAAAGCACAGAAAATTCCAGCTGATCACATGTTTTATCTGTGCCTAGTATAATCTCAAGAGTTAAACATCAATTCAGAGGTAGGAATCTCTGTCTCAAGAGCAGAGCATGTTTCAGTTAAGCTGCTACAAGGTCTAGGAAGGGCAAGGAAGCTGATCACTGTTTCTAAACTTTCACCCTACTCTTCCCACTCAGATCGGGTACCTCCAGCCAGGACGGAAAAGCTGTGTATAAAAATGCACATCTCAAGGGACAACTTGTCCCACCAGGTAAATACAGAAAACAACAAGCAGACTTACATCATTGGACTGAAACAGCTTCGTCATAGCAAAGAAGGATTCGGTAGCTTCCGTGACACCAAGGTGCTCCCCCTAGAAGATGTTTGGAAGGAAGGAAGTTAATCCCAGCTATCACAACCAGCTTTGGGCCTGATGTACATATTTGTATAGCTGCACATTTTCTCTCTCTTACCTGGTTTATGAGATACAGGATCTTGGTGAGGATATGAGCACATTTTCGTGGGTTTATGGGTGTCTCATTAAACACTCGAGCCTGGAAACAAAGCACAGACAAGGATGCTGCCACCAACGCCCCCTAGTAAACACTGTCATGTCTGGTCTTGGACACTGATACAAACAACACACTGTGAGTGAGGTGTGGCAAGATCCTCAGCGACTTTGGATCAGGTTTCCCCTTAATTCCTGTTAAACATGGAACCCTTTTAAACAGCGGGTTGTGCAGTCTAGGATGGCAAATCCAAGTGCAATGAAGGTTTAAAGGCTAAATCCTCCTGACACTTTCACCCACACAAGTCTGGATTGTGTGCTAGCTGAAACACCACTCTTCTGACAGAGAAACAGGAGGTCGGGCGCCAACACCGAGCAAACAGAGAACACTCAAACAACAGGGTCTGGGGATAGAGACATTCACCTGCTCTTGAACAGAAAGCCATTTTTTTTCAGAGGGAATTCATAGATCATTCAATAACCACTCACATCGGCTCAAGGCCGATTTCCCATCCTTCCTGTTTTAGGGTGAGCTTTCCCAGATAATTTTATTCCTTTTATTACCATTTATAGTTCACAGTCTTTAATTTGTTACAGAGACTATTTCAACCTTCTCCCTTCCTCTGTCCAATAACAAAATAAGAACTGTTGCCCAATTCTTTCAGAGCTAGCAGGACCGTAACAAACCCCCACTTCCTTGCTGAAGTTCTCCAGTGACCTACTCAAGGGAAGGAGAGACTTGATCGAGAAGGGGGTACACAAAAAAGATTGTCTGAGGATTTACCTCTTGCAAGACTGCACTCTTCTCCAGGTGCTGGAATGGGTTGGAACTCCCACCTGCAAAATAAAGAGAGTAAAAATCTCTCCAGGGATGGTGCTGTGGGGAAGCAACTTTCTAACCACACCCATACTTTAAAAACAGACTGAGCATTTCAGGTTGATTCTTTTCATGAACACCAAGCAAACCAGAGTTCCCTCTTTAAGTAATATTAATTAGATGTCTTCACGGCAGTCAGGGAAGTCAGAGCAGACAAGACATTCTTCAATTTGTCATCCCCTCCAGAAGTAACTGACTTTGAGCCAAGGTAGACTGATTAGCTGTAAAATAACTGTGCTCCACTATATCCCCAAAGACCTATTTCCAGCCCCTGGGCTGGGAGCTTGCTGACAGTTAGAGCATCAATAAGACAGGTCTAGAAACAAAAGCTTAGACAAAAAGAAGTATTGCTTGCCAGACTGGTGAGTCAGGAGTGTTTTATGCCTCCCATATAAACCAATCAGGAATCCACCAGTAAAGTATTTTTGGCTCTATCACTAATTAAGATAACAAAACAGCAGACTAGATACACTGGACACAGAGTAACTTTCATTGTTCCACTTAACAAAATAAATTATACTAAATAATTAAAACCCTCACCAATTAAGGACAAAATAATCAGAGGGAAAAGCACTATCATTCTGCATGGCCTCAATTAGCTTGCCTCCCAAGCATTTGTGAGCTGCAGCTTTTCAAAAGCTGCCAGTTATTGATAAGCAGGTTTTAATTAGTACCTATGTTCAGCCTGGCCCTGGGACAAAACGCAGCCGTTTTCATGGCTGTGCCAGTGCTTGTTCCAAAGCCTGATCTGCCAAAGAGAACATGTCCCAGGGCCAGATCCGACCTGACCCAGGCATGAGGCATCCTAGGCTGGTGCCAGGAGCCTTGGCTAGAGTCAGCCTTACACCCAAAAGCAAACACATCTGCACTCTGGCTCCTTCCTGCTTGATAAACTGCTCTCCTCTGGCTCGGGAGAAGTTTGTAAAGGCAGCAGGTGGCTGAACAAAGCACGGACTTTATGTGGGGTTGAGGAGAGAAAACAAGGGAAAAGAGCAAAACCACCTCTAGTGTGAGTATGAACCAGTTCCAGTATGAGCATGTGAATATGTTCCAAAAAACCTGCCAAGCAGCACAGTATTCCCAGAGTCTACAGTCTCTAAATCAGCCATGAACAATCAGCCACAGCATTGGCTCTTCATCTTTCACAGCACTAAGGATCTTGAAATACATCGTACATGAGGTCTCAGTCCTCAAAGCACCTTGTGCCAAAGTATTCTTCCATAGAGAAGGAGAAGGATGCAGGGAGGGCAGAGGCTGTGTGTTCAGGAAGCTCCTGAATGACTAGCAGCAATTGGATGACTAGCAGCAATTTGTTTTAATTTGTAGAGAGACAGTCACTGGCGAAGGAAGGATCTCAGAACAATTTTATGCCCAAAATAACATGTCAAAGGGCATTTCTGAGCAGAAGCAGCCCATCCAAAGCTAGCTACACTATCCATGGAAAGCAAAGACACAGAAGCAATTAAATGGATACACTCATCTCAACAAAGACTGTCCTGTTAGCCTTTACATGGAGAGAATGAGAATTCAAGGCCTGTAAATTCAGGGATGATGCATTCCACCTAATACTGAGAACATCAAGCACTCAGGATATACATTTTGGACATAGACACAGTCCACAGGAGAAAGGCAGGCACAGTAAATGCTAAGAATCTTCATTCTAGACAGAAGCAACAGGATGAGAAGTAAATGCAATAGCAAAGAAAAACTGCTGTGAAGCCACAAGCAGCAGTGGCAGAAAGAATAATGGAGGGTTCTGTGAGCTCCTGGTATGAACAAAGCCAACAAGACTCATCACCATAATACAAGGAAGTGCATCTCCTGCCAGCCTTGGCCATAGGTAACGTCAGTACCTTGAAGAGTGTGGCAGATGTAAATAAAGAATATCTCCCAAAAGGAAAGTAAAGAGCAATTCCCCTCCAAGAGCTGCCTCACTAAATTCTCTGCTTATCAAGATGTCACTGGAGGTTTTGGACAAGGGAAACAAGGGCAAAGCATTTAATGCACATTAAAATAAAAAGCAAGCAGAGTCACGCAGAACCATCACCAAGATTTACACTGAATCAATTTGCTGCAGGACAGGGTGATTTGTTATGCAGAGTAGTCTGCACAGAAGGAAGATGAAAAAGATACCACAAGGCACAATCATGAAAGTAAACACTGTCTTATGAAGCATCAGTTCCACCTGAATTACACACCACAGAAAATATCAGAGCTTTCCTTACTACTCAGCCTAAAGTTCTGAAAGGTCAAGCAATCACTTCATGTTCCTTTGGTGCTCTCAGCTTTTCCTGATCCACTGAAAGTCGCAGTGATTGCGTTGGAAGAGCAGACGATACGGTTCAGAAAAAGTGCCAGAAATTACGAATAGGATTCTGCCTGGCTTTAGCACCTGGGTTGAGAGCTAGGCGACTGTGAACAGAGCTAATATGCTCAATATTTAGTCTCAGACCTTGCATCTGGTGATGTGGCCGGGTAACCTCGGCGTGTTGTGCCAATGCAACCGGTTTAGCCCCTGGCTGCAGCTGTGAGGAGACGGCAGCAGAGCAGAGTGCTTCTATGGTGCTCCCATGGTGCTTCCACGGCGCTTCCCACTGCGCTCCGTGCGCACCAGCTCCCGCTGCCAAGCTCTCCTGGGGGTCTCCCCGCACAGCTCCCCCCACTACTCACAGGAGGGGTCCCCCCTCACAGCCCCCCTCGCACCCACAGCAGGGGTCCCCCCTCACTGATCCCCTCCGTAGCCACAGGAGGTCTCTCCCCTCACAGCTCCCCCCGTACCCACAGGAGGGGTCCCCCCCTCACAGCCCCACCCCGTACCCACGGAGGGCCCTCCCTCCTCACAGCGCCCCCCGCCTCCCCTCACCCGACTCTTCGTCCTTCTTGTCGAACTTCTTCAGCATGGTGCTGCCTCGCTGCGGCCCTCCCGCCCCGTAGCAGTGGCAGTGGCAGTGGCAGTGGCAGTCCCAATCCCGGTCCCAATCCCGATATCCCGGTCCCGGTCCCGGCCCCGCCCCTTCCTGCCAGCCTGTCACTGTCACGGCGGCGGCCGCATTGCGCACGCGCCAACCCGCCCCCCTGACGTGTCTCGCGGGGGCGAGCAGGAGGGGCGGGGCGCTGTAACTTGATTGACAGGGGTGGAGGCGGGACCGGGCGGCAAGAGCGCGGTGTGATTGGCGGAGAGGCGGGGGCGGGGCCAGGGATCTTGGAGCTACCCTGGTTCTGGGGTTGTGCTGGGAATACTGGGGGCACTGGGAGTGGGGTTAGCGGGGGCACACTGGGGGACTGGGCCTGGGGCAGGGTGCACTGGTACCAGAGGAAATACTGGGACTGGGGAGGGGCCCACCGGGATTCTTGGGGAGACACTGGGCAGGGGAAGGGCGGAGCGGGACTCTGGGCAGGTGAAGGGACACTGGGGACAGAGGGGGCTGGAGCGTGGGGTCACACTGGGATTGGGGAGGGGAGGTGGGGCGCTAGGGCAGTACATGGGAAGGAGATCCTAGCAGGGGCTCAGCACCCCAGGCGGCAACTGGGGGTGGTAGAGGGGAACCCCCTTCTCGGGATGGGCAGTTGTCACCCGGGCTGCCTGCCCTGGAGCATCCTGCTGGGTTGCACCGCCTCTGGAAGCGTCTCCTGGGCCCCCTGTCCCCACTGCTACTGGCGTCCTGTACCCTGTACCCACAAACCCCAGGCCCAGCCCCGGAGCACCCACCTGCTGCAGTGGGGTGTCCCCACGGGCCAGCGCTGCCCGACCATCCCCTGAGCCCCGGGACAGGCAGGGACGACAAAGGACCTGTTGGCCACCTCACCACCTCACCCCAACCCACCATCTACTGGCACGTCCCTTCACCAGCTACCAAAATATGTCCCTCCCATGGAACGTGGGGTCACCTGAGTTGCTTGGGCCCCCTTTCCAAAGCCAGTGCCCGCTCCAAGGCCAAAGGGCTCACTCACCCTGCACCAGGTATTCCTCAAAGAGCATGGCCGTGTCCCCCACCAGCTCCAGCGGACCTCCCACGGCTGTCCCCCGGCCTCTGCCTTGCCTGCACCACCCTGTACTTTGCACGGGGCGGCCTCACTCTGCTCCGTGCTGCTCTTATCTCCCATCTGTGCCGAAGACGGCGGCTCTGGTGGCACAACACAACGTCCCCGCTAGTACAGAGCTGCTGTGAGCTCCCTGGGATGGGGGCTGGTCCCACTGCTGGTGCTGCTGACACCCCTCATTTGGAGTTTAATGAGTTCCTGTGCTGGACCCAGCCCAAAACATGCCCTTGCTGCAGCTTTGGGGAAAGGGAACACGAAATGGGGGTGTAAAGGGGTGCAGAACCAGTATAAATAAAAAAAAGTTGCATTTGATGCTGCATTTTATTGTGCATGCTCACCAACTCCAGCTCCAAGGCTCAGCCAAGCTTTGTGGAGGGTTTTGTGTGCTGCAGTCACACAGGGAGAAGCAGCACACAGGAAAAGATGCCTGGCTGGATGCAGCCCCTTTGGAGACATCCCAGTGGTGGATGAGCAGGGAGCAAAGCCAGGCACAGAAATCCCCGCGGTTCCTGAGGCTGGGACTTGGCTGTGCTCCAGCGCTGGCCTGGGCAAAGGCAAACCCGGCTCTGTCTTCTCCAGTGGTGCTGAGGTGATGGTTATTAAACCAAATCCTACCGTGGCTGCTGATTGTGCCATGAGCACCGGGACTAGGGGGATGAGATGCTGTGTCCGCAGCCCCCTGCAGGCACACCAGTGCCACTCCACACTTCCCTCCATCTGTGCCCCTGGCAGCCCCCCTGCCCTCTCCGGCCCTGCCTGAGCAGGCATGTCCCAGCCAGGGGAGTTCATCTCCTGCGCCCGAGCTGGGCCATCAGCTCGGCATTGGCGACCGCCTTGTCCTGCTGCTCCTTTTCTCTGGCCAGGTCGAGCAGGATCTCCAGTAAGTGTGTGTGGACATCAAGTGACAGGGACACCTTCCTCCCCTTTTTCCTGGGAGCAGGTCTCTTCGTGGCTGGGCTCGTCGGCCAGGGCAGTGCTTTCCTTGCTGACCCCTCTGGCAGCAGCGGGCTGGCTCTGTCTGGATGAGATCCTTCCCCAGAGCCAAAGTCGCCCCTCCTCATTTTGGGGAGAGCTGGCAGCATCTTGTTAGTGCCGGTGGTTTCCTGGCTGGTCAGGTTACCTCCATCCCCAGCTCGAGGGGCTGGTGGGAGCTGCTCCAAGTTCAGTTCCTTTCGGGCTGTTGCTGGTGCCCCGAGGACCACCAGGAAGGTGAGCAGCATCCTGCCTCGCAGCACGGCCGGGAGCGCCTGCAGGGAGTGCGTGGTTGAGCTTCACCCCCCCATCACACTGCCATGGCCCCACAGCCCCTCCAGCAGGACATATCCCCACCAGGGTGCCACATGTAGACCCTCCCTACTCCCCATGCCAACTGGGGGTGGTTCACCTCCCTTTTGGGAACCCCTAATTTTTCCACCCTGATTTTAACCTTTTCGAACAGGGTGGGAGGTTTTGAGGAGGATGAAGGGGATGTGGGAATCAAATCAGTGGGGTGCCCCTGTCCTTTCCCACAGCCCCTGGCCAGACACTGGCTGTCAGCTCCATTTCACTCTCTCCAGCCCTCTGTCACCCAGGGTAGGGGACATTCTTCTCGGGAGGCTGCCTTGGGAGTGTGGCTGCTCCCCAATCCATTACTGCCCTTTGGCCAGGGAAAGGTGACGTGCCCGGGATTTCGGGGCTGGGCGGGCTGTGGGGCTTTCTTCCTCCCACGCCTTCCCACAGGGTTCCTGGGCTCTCTGGGGCAAAAGCCAAGCTCCCTAGGAGGGATATGAACCACCTGGCCCAAAATACACAGCAGATTGGTGGCAGTGGGGTGACAAGGGCATGAGTTGTGCTGAGCCTCCACCCCATCCCTCACTCTGGTCCCAAGGAGGGCCCTGGGGGTTCCAGGGTGCTGTGATGGGAGGTGGGGGTCAGAACAAGTGCAGGGGTACTGCTGCACAAATTCTGCTGCATTGGTGCCTCTCCCCCAAATCAGTCACCCAGTCAGGTTTGTCCAGCTGGAAGGAGAAAAGTGAAAGGCACCCAAACTGCTGCAACTTATCTCCTGGGTGAAACCCTTTGGAAAGTCCCAGAGCAGGTAGCCAGAGGTGGTTTAACTCACCTGGAAGTGGGCAATGAAAAACATCCAAACCCTTGCAACCCGTTTCCCAGCTAAAAGCCCCTGAAAAGCACCACTGAGGGCACAGCCTCACCATTTCCAGCAGGTCCTCGTCTCCCCGATGCTCAGGCAATGCTCCTACAGTGCAGGGACCACGAGCTGGGTATTTGCCCTGCTCCCTGCCAAGCCCTTGCTCTTATCCTGTCCCAGCTCCACCTCTGACCCGCAGAGGGGGTGACGGTGACATGGGGAGGGGGGAGGAGGGAGGAATGTTATTAATACATTTTCTCTAATAGCAGATGAAATCATCCCGGGATGTGGGTGGGCGTGTGCCCCCTTGCAGCTCTGTGAGCTGCATTTAGAGGGGGTTCCAGGAACCTGGGGCATCTCAGTCATAATTGTTTCATGTCTGACTTGTGAGATGTTTCTTCTCCATTTAATTAGGCCTGTCAGCCTTCCTGCTCCTGTCAGCCTTAAGGAAGGGAGAAAACATGCATACTGGTGCTGGCCAATGGCCATGGCACTGGCTGTGAGTGCCAGCCCTCTGGGTATTGTGCCTCAGGAGGCTCCTGGATATCTCCTGGTACTGGTCTGATGCTGTGTCCTGATAGACTTCCTGGCCCTGGCCAGCTGGAGGACATACCTGGAGAAATGTCACCTCCCTGCTGTTCCAACTGTTTTGCAGCCCACCTTCACCGAGTCTAACTGTGATGCCACCAGTTTGCAGCCTACCTGTACCAGTCCAGTCTGGCCCAGCTGCTCTACCAGCTGCCCGTGGTAGGTAACAGCCTGTAGGCATTGCTGTGGGGTGAGTCCCACAGGGAAGGGCTTTGCCCCAAAGCCCCCTGCTTAGGGACTGTGGGAGCATCCCAGGTCTCTCAGGCCAGGCAGGAACCTGCATGAGATGAGCTGTTGAGTGCTCAGCCCAGAGGGCTGGCCAGGGCGAGAAGCCAGGGTGCTCTGGCTTCAGACCACTGGGGGTCTACCCACCCTCATGGCCGCAGGGTGACCAGTCCTATGCCACCCTCCCCAGCAGTGGCCCGGAGTGGAAATAATGCTAGCTCTGTTCCTCCTCCTGGGGACAGCCAGGAACTCACACCCAGCAGCCAAAATTAGCACTGATTCACAGAGCACATCATGCAGCACCACAGACTCACGTGCTGACACGTCAGGGCCTGGACAGGGGTCATGGCCTGGCTTGCGTCAGCTGGGCATGTGCTGGGCACAGGGATGGGACACTGGGTTCCCTCAGGGGGGTGAGGAACCCCAGCCAGCGCTGCCAGCAATGGGCAGCAAGAAAGGGCAACCCAGCTGGGGTGGGCAGGGGGCATACCTGACTCAAGAGCCATCCCCAAACTCCACGGGCATCTCCAGCAGCGTGCCAAGAAGCATGACACCTCCCTGTGAGCACAGCTTTAATATCACATCCCCCTCACATTGGTACACATATACATTCGCTGTATACAGATATACACAGAGAGCAGCGGTATGTGTGGGGGCCACAAAGCCCCCCAGTGGCCTCTCAGGCCCTGGGGCAGTGAGGGGCACATTCCTGTCAAGCCTGGGGTTGGGGGGAGGCAGGGGCTGCGACCCCGGGAGCCGACATCGCTTTCACAAAGCCTTTGAGAGTAAGCGTGGGCAAGCAGGAACCTCTTCTAACATAGCACCATCCTCAGGGTTTCCCTGACGGGCCAGGGATGCAGGTGAGTACCCCCCCAACTACAGACTGGTGTGCTGCTGGCAGTCATGTGAGCTGGGGGACAGCACATGGAGAAAGCCTCCAGTCTCCCCACAGGTCATTGCCAAACCATCGCAGCCACAAAAGGGGAACTGGGCCCCAGCTGAGGTTAAGGTGAAATTCATTCAGATGGAGCTGGTTGCAGGGAGGGGGTGGGGGATGATATGCAGGGGGGTACTGCCTGGCCCAGGGATGCAGGCAGCTCTCCCATCAGAGAGGGGAGGGGAGCCCAACCCTGCCAAGTCCTCCTGGGCTGCCAGAGAGGGGGGAAAGGGATAAGAACCATCCTGTTGGCAGCAAATAATTTAAAAATCAAACTGGAACAGCCCAGGAAACCTCCGTGGAGGTTCAGAGCCTTGGTGGGAGGTGGTTTCCCATTTGATATAAATTTCACCTTAACAACAATAAAAGTGGTGTGAAATGAAAAACCCATGAGCAGCATAAAGACACGTTAGAAATAGCACCAGGTTCCTGCCAGGGGCTGGTGGGTAGGTGGCCCCCACCACCACGGGCAGCCCAGCCCCAGCTGGGGTGGCAGCCGGGCCCCACCTCCAGGCAGCCCTGCCTGCCGGGACACTGCCCACACCTACACCTTTGGCTGCCCTCCCGTCTTGCCACCGGCAACATCACGGGCACCTGTGGAGAGAGGCAAGGTGGTGTCAGAGCCGAGGTGGGGGACCAGCATCGTGCCCCCAGCTCTGCACTGCTGAGCCCACGGCACCAGGTGGGGATGCTGCCAGGCCTGCCGGTGCCGGTGGCTGTGCCAAGCCCTGCCTACCTGCCCGTGAGCGCTGCCTGCAGTGCAGCTCACACTCCTCCTTGCTGTCGAAGCGGTTGAGGTTGCCCTGGCAGCCGCTGTAGACAAAGGGCCGGCACTCAGTGACTCTTTGGTTGTAGTACCAGCGCAGGGTGTAGTGCTGGCAGTGCCCCTCATCCAGCGGCAGGCTGCAGGGCTCAGCTGTGGGGGCAAACAGTGATGGTGAGGGCAGGCAGGAGCTGGCAGCACACTGGCTGTGCAGGCAGCCAGGCACACTTGGTAGAGGAGGGGAAACTCCAGAAGGGGAAGGCAGGGGATGGCTCCCAGCTGAGCATGGGCAAGGTTTGGCTGGAGGGGGCATCTCTGTGCTCTGCCCAAGTGCTGGAAGTGAGGGCAGGAGATGCTGCTCTGGACAAGTCCTCTTCCAGGGGCAGCCAGCAAAGGTTGGAGATAAGAGCTGGGAGGGAGGTGGCATGGCCACAGCACACCTTGGAAAGGTTGTGGGGGGACCCTCTGCATGCTGCTGACACTGGGGCTTCCCTGATCTCCTGGGGCCTTTGAGATCCCCTCCTGCAGCTCATGACCAGGAGCACAGGAAACCTGCCAGGGGCAGCAGATCCCACAGGCACAGCAAACCACCCATCACTGCTGGTGATGGCTTCAGCAAGGGGAACAGAGTGTGAAGTCTGCATGGCGTGTACAGCACTGTGCTCCGATGGGGACGGCACAACGTACCCAGATACTAGCAAGAGGGCTGCAAATCCTAAATCCCCACAGCCAGAAGGCACAGGGACCCACTGCCAGGCAAAGGCCTGGGGCAGCCCCGGGGTCACCCCAGGTCATCCTCAGTGTCAGGGAAGCTCACCATCCATCGCAGGTTGCTCCAAGCTGTCCATCTCCGGGGCCTCATCGTAGTCCTCCTCCTCCCCATACATGCTGTCGTACTCGAGGTCATCGGTGTCGAGATTGATCTCCCTGTCCTGCCCTGGGAGACAGCACCAGGCATGAGCAGCTCTTGCCACACATGTGGAGCAGGGAAAAAGGAGGACAGGGAGATGACAGACCCTCCTCCTCTTCAGTGTGTGACAACTTGAGCACAGGGACTGTGTGAGTGCTGCCGGCGGACTCTGTGAAGGGGAAGAACATGGCACAGGCATCAGGGAAGAGGTGAGGGAGTCTGGGGCACTTTCCCCTTCCATCCCAGGGGAAACCCATGACAGGCAGGTGCAGGGCAGTCCAGCACTACCACAGCACTTCTGCAGCCTGACAGGATACATGGACAGGGGTTGGGGACCTGGGAACACCCTGTCCTCTCTGTGCACCACAGACCAGGGCTGCCAGGGGCTTCTGGAGGATGGACAGGCAGGAGAGGCCCGGGGAGACAGCACCCATTTGGAGCCCAGCAGGATGGGGACAGGGGAGGGCACAGGCAGGCACACATGCCCATGGGGCCAGATCTTGTAGGTCCTCTGGACTCTCCATCACCTGTTTGGCCATGCTCCCTCTCCTGGCGAACGATTCTTCCTCCTCCCTGGGCAGAGCGGAAGCTGCTCCTGGCCTGAGCCCCCCAGCCTCCTTGGAGAGAAAGGACCCACCTCATCCCAGCCCACCCCTTGCTTCCATCCCTCCAATCCCACTCCTCCAGCCCACCCTCCCCTCCAGCACTCCTGACCCCTGAGAGATCCCTGCCCCAGCTCTGACACCCAAGCATGGATGGGGTGCAGTCCTCGTGGTCCATTCACAAACGGGCAGACCCTGGCAGCGCCCAGACCCCACTGGTACCATCCCAAGCCAGCTGTCCTTGGGGATCCCTGCTGAACCATCACTCCTGCCACACACCATCCCTTCTCCCTGTGCACACTCCTACATGGATGCCGACCCTGACTGAGGGGGTCATGGAGGGCCCAAGCCACATCCAGCTCCCCAAAACTGGCGGCACACCTGGGTGCCAGAACCCTTTGGTGCCACACGTGTGGGGCAGGGGAGTAGAAAGGAAAAGCCACAACCTGAGTGCTCACGTGAATCCAGGTGCCGTGGGAAGTGGCCGCCGCAGGCTGTGGGAGAGACAGGACAGGGGTCAGGGGCAGCAGGGCCAGACCCCCAGCCCCAGGGCAGCAGAGGGGGTGCTCACCACAGTGCTGGCTCATCTCCTGCCTGACGAAGGCACGGATCTCGTCCTCCTGCCGGGCACATGGAGGGGCAAAGGTCCCACATTGCAATAGGGGATGGTGCAATTAAAGAGGAGGAAAAACCCTTTCCCCAGGCCCCAGCAGAGCCCGGAGGTGGGGGCAGCCCCTCCATCAGTGGCAGTGGGATCAATCCAGCACCCCTTCCCACCCCGGTGACCCAAGTGCCATGAGTCTATGCTGGCTCCCTCCTGGTTCCTTACCGTCAAGCCCGGCTCCCCCTTCTCCCCACGGAGCCCACGGGTGCCAGGACTGCCCTAGGGACAGTAGAAAGAAGGTGGGACACTGGCCCTGGCTGGGGCTCCACCGGGCAGGGCCAGGCACCCGCTCACCCACCTGCTCTCCTCTCTCACCGGGGATGCCAGGAACGCCACGTGCACCCGGCACTGACTGTCCAGGGGGGCCTCTCTCCCCCTGCAAAGGACACATGCTCAGGATCTGGCTGGTAGTGCTAGAGTCATTCTGCTCTCCTCAGCACTATGGATGTGCTGCTTTCCCCACCCCTGCACCCCGGAGATGCCTGTGCAGGCTGGGATGGGGATGGGTCCAGCTCACATCAAAGACAAGCAAGGTCGCAAACCCCTCAGGCTCCTATCCACTGGGCAGGGGGACACAAGGGAGGACCCCAAAGCCAGTGATCTGACAGGGCAGGACAGAGCCGAGACATAACTTCAGATGCCACCAATCCCTCATCCACTCAGGGACCAGGCCCTCCCTTCCTAACAGCCCCAGAGAGGGACCAGCCACCCATGGTGAGGACTCACCTTCTGGCCCTGCATGCCCTCAGGACCTCGTGGGCCAATGTTCCCTGGGGGGCCAGGGGGGCCAGGAGCACCATCATTACCCCGGGGACCGGGGCCACCAATAATGCCAGGGGCGCCCTGCAGGAGAGCAAAGGGTGAGACCAGGGGTGTCAGAGACCCTGACCCCAGAGTAGGCACCATGGGCATCCTCTGACCCCACAGCTGGGCATCCCTGAAGCACCGGCACTGGTGCCTTCTTGTAAAGAGCGGGGAGAGTTTTTGTCACTCATAGTTCAGTGATATAATTTAGAGCAGCGCCAAATGACTCTTCTGGAAGCATCAGGCTCTGATGTGCTTCTGACCAAGGCCATATCCTGGTACAAGCAATGAAGTGCAATGCATCCCATCTCTTTCCAGCTCACTCACCCGGTCTCCTTTCTCCCCCTGATCTCCTTTAGCACCCTGCTGCCCGTCAAATCCCCGGTCACCCTGCAAAGAGGAAGGGACAGGCAGCAGGGGACAGGCAGCGGGGGGGAGGCTGAAGTGCCAGCACAGCTTTTCCCAGCACTGCTCTGACCTACCTTGGGTCCCATGAGCCCTTCCTTCCCGGGGATGCCCGGTGGTCCCGACAGACCCAGCTCTCCCTGGGGGACAGAGCAGATATCCGGCAGCCATTGGCCATGTGCTCCCGTCCCACCCTGGTGTCAGTGAGGTACTTACCGGCTCACCTTTCCTCCCTGACAGCCCTGAGCGCCCTGGGATCCCCGGATCCCCCTACAGCAGGCAGGAGAGAGGCAGGACAGTCAGTCCTGCACCCCTCAATGCTCACCCCAGAGCCACAGGCTGAGGAGGGGACCTCATGACCCTGTTGCAAGGTCAAGGTCCAGCCTCAGCCATCTCCCTGCTCCCACTGGCTGGCGGAGGGGATCCAAAGGGCCACAGCCTCCAGGTAACATCCAGGCTCCTGCAGCACCCTGCGGGCACCCACTCACCTTCTCACCCTTCTCCCCATTGAGGCCACAGGCACCTTTCATGCCCCGTTCACCCTGTGAGGATGAGGAGGGGAGTCAGAGCTATGCCACGCTGGCACTGGTCCTGGCCAGGAGAGCACCAGTAGCCAGAGAGGACGACCCACCTTGAGGCCACGCATGCCCACGGGTCCCATGTCCCCCTTCTCTCCCCGAGCTCCAGGGATCCCATCACGGCCAGGCTGACCCTGTGGGAGAGCACACAGCATGACAGGGGTCCGCTCCTGTCCCACAGCAGGGTGGCAGCAGCACCAAGATGCAGCTCCTCACCGGCTCACCAGGCTCTCCCAAGGCTCCAACCTCTCCCTGGGGAAGGCAAAGGCATCGGTCAGGGCAGGCAAAGTGGATGGTGCCACCAGCAGTGGGGTATGTTCAGCTCCTTACCTTCTGCCCACCAGGGCCGCGTGCCCCAGGAAAGCCCGTGGAGCCCTTCTCGCCTTGCTCACCCCTCATCCCCTGCAAGAAAACCCCCAGATCAACACAGGACAGAAGGAAAAGCTCCAGCCACTGTGTGGCCACAGTACAGCTGTGGTCACCCCTGAGGCTGGATCCAGCAGCTCCCCTGGGTCAGGGTGCCCAGAAGCATCAGCCCATGGGGCACAGGGATGCCATCATGCCCTGCTCCTTCTGTTCAACATCCTGTCAACAGCCCTCCATGGTCCCCAACCCAGCCACCCCCAGCCCTGTACCTTCTCTCCAGGCATGCCTTGCTCCCCCTTGTCCCCCTTGTCCCCTTCTGTGCCCTTCAGGCCTCGGTCTCCCTGCAAAGGGGGAAACACAGGGAGGGGTCAGGGGATGGGGAGAAGCTCAGACACACATGAGGGTGGGGGGACAGATTCCCTGTGGGCAGGGACAAGGGAGTCCATAGCCAGGCTGAAGGAAAAAAGAAAACGTGCTCTGCAAGGGAGGGTCCTTCAGCAGGAAGAAGTTCCCTCAGCACCTCCCAGAGGGACAGTGAGGATGGGAAGAGGGAGGTTAGGGACAGCTCTTACCGGCTCCCCTTTGCTGCCCCGTGCTCCAGGCGGCCCCTCCACCACCACAGTATCGCCCTGTACACCCAAAGGAGAGAGAGAGGTGGGGATGAGCAGCAGGGTCAGGGCTGCTGTCTGCTCTTCCACTGCCCCCCCCACTTCAGGGACTCACCTTGTCTCCTTTAGGTCCTGGGGCCCCAAGGTCCCCCTGTGAGGAAGGTGAGATGCTGCAAGCACGCACAGCGGGGAACAGGTAGCACCTCCCTGGAGGTCCCAATCTCTGGAGGTGCATCATTTGCCCCCCACAGTTCCCCAGCCCACAGATTCCCTTACCTTGTCCCCACGCTCCCCTCGGTTCCCAGGCAAGCCCTGTGGGAGAGAAGAGAGGGTTGGTTAGGGAGGGGCCTGGATTGGGGCGCAGCTGGGGAAGGGAGGTACTTACCACTGGCCCACGATCCCCTTCTGGCCCTGGGCGCCCATCTTCACCCTGTGGGAAGGAAAGGATGTGAGAAGGGGGCTTGGAATGGGGGCACTCCAGTATCATCTCACCCCAGGAACAGGTGCAGGTCTGGCTCAGAGTCTCCTCAGGGCTGATAATGTGGGATTTCCTGTCCCTGCCTGTGGGCACACGGGGGGCTCTGGCAGTACCTACCCGTGGCCCTGGGTCTCCACGCTCGCCTCTGGCTCCTGGCAGCCCAGCCCCTGGAGCGCCCTGCCGGGGGAAGGCAACACTCATACCTGTCCTCCCAGCCCTGTCATGTACCCCCCACGCCAGGGGACACCCCACAGTCCCCAGCATCTCCCCGGGTGCCTGGCACTTCTTCAGGCTCTCATGTGCCACCATTCAGAGTGGGCTCAGCACTCTCAGGGGGGAGGTGGCTGCAGGGACACCCCACAAGAAGAGCAGCATCACACTCCTCATGCTATAGGGTTGGCCCCATCCTACCTTGTCACCCTTCAGGCCAGGGGCCCCTTGTATGCCCTAAAAGAAAGGAGAAGGGTGAGCAAGCCACAGGAGGAAGACACTGCCAGGCGCACACCTCAGACTCCCACAGTGGTTCTCACCCAGTACCAGAGACCCTGGCAACCCCCAGGCTCAAGGGCCAGGGAAGTGCAGGGTGGGTCCCTGTTCCCCTGTCTGAGCCAGCAGAGGAGCCAGGGCAGAGCCTACAGACTGCTGTGGCACCATACTCACAGCGGGCCCTGGGGGCCCCACAGGTCCTGGTGGTCCAGCAGTGCCATCTCTGCCTGGAAAGCCGATCAAACCCTGGCAGGGAAAAAACAGTGAGTGGGCAGGGACTGTGGCTAGGAGGCAGTGGGGCTTGCAGGGCCCTTGCTGACACTGCCCAAGGATCCAGTGTCACCAGGACCAGGTTGTGGTTGCAGTCTTTACCCTCTCTCCTGGGGGACCTGGAGGGCCAGGCTGCCCATTGTCCCCTCTCAGGCCTGGCTGTCCTGGCGTCCCAGCAATGCCTGCTAAGCCTGGGGGTCCTGGTAATCCTGGCAAGCCAGTGTCCCCCTGAATCAGGGAAGAAAGAGATGGGGCCCATGAAAGCAGCCCCTTAGGACTGTGCTTTTCCCTTGGCCAGCCAAGCTAGGGCATCACCTGGGCATTGGGGATGTGATGAGAGCCAGGGTGACATGGGGACAGGAATTACCTTCAAACCTGGAGGCCCATCCTGTCCTGGCGGTCCCCGTGCACCGACACCCGGTGATCCCTGTGTGGTGGCAGAGAGCATGTGGCACATTCCCTGGCTGGTGGGCACAGGGGTGCCAGGAGCACTGTGACATCCAGAGCATCCCCCCAGGGCTGAGGAGCCCCTCTGGGAGCAGGGAACATGTACCTTCTCGCCTTTGGCTCCGGAAGACCCCTTGGCTCCCTGTGAAGACATCAAGCCCCCAAGAAGGGCTGGGCAGTAGGTGACAAGGGCACAGATCCCACACCCCGACAGCAGCCCCTGTCCCCAGCATCCACATGCCTCCTACTCACATCTTCCCCAGGATCTCCTGGCTCCCCGAATCTTCCTGGCTCCCCCTGGCAGGAGAAAACAAGGAAAAAGTAGACGTATGGGACAGTGGATTGGGGGAACAGCTGCAGCTGGATCCCCACACTATGACCAAGCAGCGAGGAAGCCCAGGGTCCCCAGAGCCCCCTCCTCACCATCCTCCAGGGTAGCACCCACCTTCTCGCCCTTGGGGCCTGGCAAGCCTCTGTCACCCTTGGAGCCCTGTGGGGGGAGAGCAGTGTTAGGGGAGGGGGCAGCCACAGGGCTGGCTTGTCCCACAAAAGGCAGGGGTGGTGGGAGGGGGAATGACGTTAATGAGGGGTACAAAGTTAATGCGGGGGGAAGAGTTAACGGGGAGAGATTAGGTTAGTGTGGGTGATGAGGTTTACGGGGCCAACTCACGGGCTCTCCCAGCACACCCTCCAGCAGCACTGGCTCTCCCTGCAGGGACACACAAGTGATCAGACATGCCTACAATGGATGCCAGCACCCTGCAGGCCCCTGCCCGCCCCAGCCTTGGGGGCTTTGGCAGCTCCCAGGGGTGGGGGTTCCCCCACCTCCCACCCTGGCTCCTCACCTTCTCGCCTTTGGGGCCGGGGGGGCCAGCGATGGCCTGGGGCACAGAGGAGAGAGGGGGCAGGTGAGTAGGGCTGCATGGGGATGCTCCCCCTCATCCCGGCCAGGAACACCAGGCAAGGCAGCTCTGAACTCACCTGCCCTGGAGCTCCGGCATCCCCTGGCTCTCCCTTGGGACCAGCAGGGCCCGAAGGTCCTGGCATGCCCTGGCACAAGCAGCACAGCCCTCAGCCTCAGCCACAGACACCCCAGGCTGAGCCTCATGGGGCTCCCGCTGGGATGGGACAGGGTGAGTAGCAACGTACCATCTTCCCAGGCATCCCTGCCTCGCCGTCCTTCCCTGGCACGCCATCCCTGCCTGGCACACCAGGCTTCCCACTCTCCCCCTGCAGACAGTAAGAGTAGGGTTGGGTCATGGGAGTCCAGGCAGCCCTGAGCACCCACAGTGAAGGCAACCAGGCAGGAGGGACACAACACACTCACCACTTGTCCCGGTTGTCCAGGGACACCTGGTGGGCCCTGCAATGGAGACATGAGCAGAAATCAAGCAGCATCCCAGGCACGAGGAATGGCCAAGGGGCAGGTTCGGGGGGTTGCAATACCTACCCCTGGGCCAGGGGGGCCAGGGGGCCCTGGCAGCCCCATGCTGCCCTGGGGACCTGGCAAGCCCTGCAATGGAAACAGCCTCATCAGAGAGGGGACAGCACAGCCAGGACCTTGGCTGCCCCTGTGGGAAGATGTGTTGTGGTGGGACTGGCTGATTCTGGGGAGGCTGGATGGCTTTGGAGGGGCCATGTGGGTGCTAGTAGGGATGGTGTGAGTACTCACACGGATGCCGGAGCCGGGTTCCCCTGGATCACCCTGAAAAGAAGGCACTTGCATCAACCCAAAATCGTTCCAACCCACAGGCTGCCGCGGTCATAGCCATGTCTCCACACCTGGATCCAGGTCAAAATGTCCCTCCCTCCAGCCCAAAACTTCCCAAAATTTGGCCCTCCCTCCAGCCCTCAAATCTGGCAAGTCACCATTTCCCTCTGCCAGGTTGGAGATGGCAATGCCAATGCAGATGCCAATGCCATACCTTGGTCCCAGCTGGGCCCTGGGTCCCTGGTGGGCCAGTGCTGCCCTGCAGAGAACAAGGAGACATTATTGAGGTGGTGCTTGTTGCTGGCCCAGGACAGGGAGAGGGCAGCAGGGCTGCTTGGTCCCAGCACTGCCACCCCACCCCTGCTCCCTGGGGGAACACCCGGCCTGGCTGATGTCTCCCTTGCATGTGGTACAGGGTGGCACCTTACCGGAGGTCCTGGGGGTCCTGGGTCTCCCTGGTTGCCCTGAAGGGAGAAAGAGATGGGGTCACTACAGGGAGGGGTTTCCACCAGTGAGGAGGGGTTTCCATGGGTGAGGAGAACCAGACAGTGCCAGTGGCTCTGTCTTACACCAAGTAAGACAAGCCTAGATGGCTCCTGCTAAGATGCAGGGGGCCAAACACCCACCCCCACAGCAGCATGACCTCACAGCTTCACCAAGAACTCATGGCTAGGAGCCCCCAGGTGTGTGCTGAGATGGGGGAGGCACAGGGACACAGGGGACACACAGACACCTACCGGGCGTCCCAGCACGCCAGGGAAGCCTGGCAAACCCTGCAAAGAACCACATCAGTCAGTGGGCAAGCAGGAACACCCCACTCCCACACAGCCCTGCCTCCCTCCCAGGGATGCCCCCCATTCCTGGCATGTGGTACCCAGCCAGGGTGCTTATGGGAGGTAGGTGTGGGGGGAGGCCCCCTAAAGGCCTGCAGGGCCTGCATGGGGTGGGGGGAAAGGAGATGAAAGAGGCAGGAACACTCCCACTGGTGTTGGTGGAGGCTGGTGTGGGACCACAGGACCTTTCCCCACTCCCAGCCTGCATCCCTCCACCATGCCCCCACTCACCGGCTTCCCCTCGGGGCCAGCCAGCCCTCTCTCACCAGGAAGACCCTGGAGCAAGAGATGGAGACAAGGTCAGTGCCAGGCAGGGGGCTGAGGTCAGTGCTAGGCAGGGGAACAGTGCAGTACTCACTGGGGCACCATCCCTGCCCTTCTCACCAGGCTCCCCTCGGTCACCCCGCAAGCCACCTTCACCCTGCAGTTGGGACAGGCACAGAGTCACAGGACAGGCAGGGACCTTCCCATGATGTTTCAGGACCTGCTGACACCCAAAGAGGGGTGCCCCCAGCAGTGCCCCCATGCAGGGCTTTGCTCTGTGAGGCTGCTACTTTGGCAATGGGACAGTTATGACCTCAGACCTTATCTCCTTTGGGTCCCCGCTCGCCCTCGACTCCAGGCTCACCCTGTGTTAGGAAGACAGATGCCATCAGTCCCTCTACCCTGCCACCATCCCCAGCCATAGCTGATCATGTTGCCCTGGCTCAATTGCCTTGGCTGCCCCCCTCCTCCCTGCCCAGCCACACACCTTCGCTCCCTTGGGTCCAACGGGGCCACGCTCGCCAGGAAAGCCCATCAGGCTGCCCTCCACCACATCTGCCTGTGGGCAGGGAATAGTCAGGGCCAGCATCCAGGGGACCCCAGGAAAGGGGCACAGCCCTCCCCAAGACCCTGTGCCAAGGGACTGGACATGACTATCCATCCCCAGAGGTGCAGGTTGGCATCCTGAGGATGGTCACCAGCAACAGCCATCACCTACCTTGGGTCCTGGGGGTCCTTGGGGTCCAGGCAAGCCATCCCTGCCCTGGGAGGGTAGATAAATAGCTTGAGCACCAAAGAGGACAACAGGGCATGGGGGAGCAGAGCCATCCTGGTATGGCCACTCCTGGCCTCCACAGGGCATCTGCCAGCCCGTTTGAGAGCCCTGTGTCCCTTCGAGAGGGACACAACACAAGGGGAGATGGAGTGGACCATCTCCCTCTCCCAGCTCACCTGCTCACCTCGGTCGCCCTTCTCGCCCCGGTCGCCCTGTGAACACAACGTGATGGCTGTCACAGCGCTGTCCCCAGGCCCCTGGACCAGGTGCCCCAGCCTCCCCCTCACACTTCCACACACACTCACCTTCTCACCGGGCCGCCCGGGTTCCCCCAGCTCCCCAGCCCGGCCTGGCACCCCGGGAATGCCTGGTTTGCCAGGCTCCCCAGCCTGCCCGGGCAGGCCCTCGGGACCCCGTTCACCCACGGCCCGGCCCATGGGGCCTTGGGGGCCAGGGGTGCCTGGGTCCCCCTTGTCACCTTTGGGTCCTCGTTCACCAGGGAAGCCTAAGGAACCCTGCAAAACATAAGCTGTGCTGCAAAGCAAGCCCTGCAGTTGTCAGTCCCCCCGAGCCCCACAGGGCTGAGCTGGCTGCACACCCCTCCCTGCCAGAACAGGTACCACGAGTGGGGCAGCATGTTGGGGCTTGGCATCGAGCCTGGCTCCACTCACCTCTCGGCCTGGGGGCCCCCTCTCTCCTGGATCCCCCCGACTGCCCTTCTGGCCCCGCAGTCGCTCCGACACAGGCAGAAGTGAATCCGAGCTCCCATCATAGGCACCCGTGAGCTCCTTCAGGGATGAAATCTGGGAGGGAGGAAAGACACGCCAGTCAGGACATCAGTGCAACCCAGTTGTGGCAGCACCCCACAGCCCCGCTAAGCTGCCCTGGATTGCTCAGATCTCCCACCACCTCCCATGTCCCCCTCCTGCTGCCATGTGGCAGGAACAAACCCCAGCCCAACAGCCAGGAAATACATACCTTGATGCCAAGCGCTTCCAGGCTACGTTCGACATTCTGCAATAAGGATGTTAAAAACCAAGTGGGTGTTAGCCTGTTCCCACTGTCAGGGCTGTGGACAGTCCTCTGTCCCCCAGAGCTGATGTCCCAGTCCAGCAGTAAGGACAGGGACTCACCACTGCAGTCCCAGGGTCTCCACGTACTCCAGGGCTGCCAGGTCGCCCCTAGGTTTGCAGAGAAAGAGGGAATGAAAAGACGTGCAGAGGTGCAGTAGGTGAGGTGAGCAGTGCTGGTGCTGACCTCAGAAGGTTTCAGAGTTAACACTTTTGGTGCTGCCTGAACAGGGGCTGTGGTTGCCACTACCCTGGGGTGCTGGTAGCTTGTAAGGCTCAGTGCTGGGTACTCACCGGCTCTCCTTGCAGCCCAGGCTCCCCTGGGTCCCCCTGAAACAGAGCAAAGGGGTCAAGGGGGGCAGAGTCAGGCTGCCTAGCACCGACTGCAGCACCAGGGTCCAGCCCTGTCATCTTGGGAGCCTGCCAAGGACTTGTTCCCTCTGGCACAGGGTTCCCCAGACCTTTGCCTTGAGGGGCTCTGGGGCAGGAGCACACTTACCTTTGGTCCAGCCACCCCACGGAGCCCTGGGGAGCCCTGGAAGACACAGAGGGGACACAATGGTATGCAGAACCCATGGACACAGGGCA
Source organism: Manacus candei (assembly GCF_025592945.1). NCBI lineage: Eukaryota > Metazoa > Chordata > Aves > Passeriformes > Pipridae > Manacus > Manacus candei. The sequence goes on from NW_026138130.1 coordinate 140,689, forward strand.
GTGCCCTGAAGGAGCCATGGACAGGGGTCCTGCCTGACTCCGGGGTCTGGTGCTGGGTGGCACTGTGGGCTCGAGAATTACGCACCTGGCCTGGGGGGCCGACCTGCCCTGGGACACCGGGAAGGCCAGGGGGGCCGAGAGGGCCTGGCACACCTCTGTCCCCCGGCTCGCCCTTGGCACCACTGCGGCCCTGATGAGAGAGCTGTGTCACCCCCAGGACCTGGGACCCAGGGATATGTACTCAGCAGCTCCCATCAGCACACTCCTCTCCAGGGAGTACTCACCTCTCTGCCAGGTGGTCCTGTATCACCTTTGTCTCCCTAACCAGGAGAGAAAGGAGTTAGAGGGGTGCTGCCCCATTCACATGCCCCAAAATTATTCTCCTGGGCCAGGCAGGGAGGAGTCACTAGACTTGTGGGGATCACAGGGGGACCGTGCAGGGACCACACAGGGACCACCCATGGCTCATCTCCTTACCTTTCTCCCATCCTCTCCTGGCGTTCCATCTTCTCCCTGGGGACAAAGGCTGCCAGTCAGAGCCCAACTTGACCATCTCAGCATGGGCACCACACAGGACAGGGGGTTGGCTCAGAGCTTTGCCACATCCTCCCCTCGCCTTTAGGTTGTACTGGGATCACTGTCCCTCAGCACCCCTGGGAGAGCTCCAAAATCCAGCCCTGGTCCCCCTACTCACGTTCTTGCCATTGAGGCCGGGTTTGCCATCCTCACCAGGTTTGCCCTGGGAGGAAGAAAAGGCAGTGAGAAAGGCCCCCTATCTCCCCACCAGCCAGGGGCCCCTGGGCCTCACTGCAGCCCCAGGGTGCAGGGAATGGGGAGCTGGGCACAGGGCAAGCCTTGGAAGATGGACCCAGCTGGGATTCAGCAGAGGGCATGGGGCAGAATGTATCCCCAGGGTGTAGGGTGGCTGGTACTTACAGGGATGCCAGGTGGTCCCAGTGGGCCCACGGGGCCAGGCTGTCCCTGCTCCCCACGCAGCCCAGGCAGCCCCTGCAGGGAAAGGAGATGGAGGGAGCACAGGGCAACAGGGTATCCATCTGCCCCAGTCAGCTCCGGGAGGAGGGAGTGTGACTGGGACAGTGGCACGCTGCTGGGTCCTGCTGCACTGCCCCAGACCAAGAAGAATGGAACAGGAAATCAGTCCCTTGCAAGTACAATGGCAAGTAAGCAGGAGCACAACCAAAACCTGCCCTCTCCGGAGGTACTTACATCTCGGCCAGGGTCCCCCTGCTTCCCCGGGTCCCCCTGCAGACAAGGAGAAGGTGAGAGCAGGGACACCCCTATCCTGCCAAAGGCCCCCCCAGGAACATCCCCAGCCTGGAGCAGAGGGTGTCCAGGGGAACAGCTCCTCCTGCACCATTGTCCCTCTATCCCACAGCTCCCACCTGCAGTGCCCAGGGACAGCCATGTCCCCCACCCCAGACCATGCTCACCCGCAGCCCGGCAGGGCCCGGTGGCCCAGGCTTGCCTTCCAGCCCATTGCGGCCATCCAGACCTGGTGAGCCACGGTCTCCCTGTAAGAGAGTAGGGCAGGAGTGTTGGAGCTGTGAGATGTGATGGGGGTGTCATGGGACAGCCCCCAGCCCCCAGTCCCCTCACCTTCTCTCCTGGAAGGCCTCGGTCCCCAGGGTCACCCTGTGGGGTGGGAAGAGCCGTGAGCATCATCTCCCACAAACAGTAGATGAACAGGGCACAGGTCCCCTACCCAGATCCCTGTGGGAATGGGGACACTCACCCGTGCGCCAGGGGAGCCACGGGGGCCCTCCACACCCTGCAAGAGAGAGACACGCTCAGCACTGGGGCAAGGGGGGAATAGGAAGGGATCCTGGGTGCTCACCAGCCACCCTCTGCACACCAGGATCCCCAGCTCTCCTGCAGAACATCATCGCCTGCCGTGCTGTCCCACCACTTCCCACACCAGGGACCCAGCACCTACCCTCTCTCCAGGCAGGCCAGGGGAGCCGGAATCGCCGCGGGCGCCCTTCGCGCCATCCTCGCCAGGGTCCCCAGGGTCCCCCTGCCAGGGAAGGGCACGGTGGTCAGAGGGTACTGCCCTGTGCCGAGCCCGTGCCTGAGCACATGCTGAGCACCTCTGTGGTTTAAGGGTGAGATGATAGCAAGGGTCTCAAAATAAGAGATTGAAAAAGAAGTGGCTGGACTCAACCCCCCCTCTGAGGGGCCAGAGAGCAGTCACAGAAGAAATGCACTGGGTAGCACTGCTGAGCCAGGAGCCAGCTTGGCCATGGCTTGGGACCATGATGCCACCCAGCACAGAGCACAGCCCGAGGCCAAAACTGCCCTGACCTAAGCTGGGCCATAAATGCAGAATGCCAAGAGTGTGGGGTGCTGCCACAGGACCCCCGTGGGGCTGGGGAGCCAGGAGAATGCTGGCTCCTTTGGGGACCTCAGCCCTACAGGGACCTTGCAAAATGGCACCCTCCTTTCAGCACTGCGCAGGAGCATCAGTCCACATGTCCCCCAGATCCCACATGTCCCCCAGATCCCACATGCCCCCCAGATCCCACATGCCCCCCAGATCCCACATGCCCCCCAGATCCCACATGCCCCCAGATCCCATGTGCCTCTCAGCTGTGGTGCACATCAGCTCCACATGGCAGGGGCTGTTTCGGGCAGAGAGGGCTTAATGGACCATGATCCCAGTGCCCAGGCAGAGTCCAGCAAGGGACAGAAAAGGGTATCCCAGCACCAGCATCCCAGGGACTCACTCATTACCTTCTCACCCTTTTCCCCCACTCCTCCAAGCCCCACGTCGACCTGTGGGGCAGAGAGGAGCTGTCAGAGCACTCGGGGCAGGGCAGCAGCCCGTGGGCAGGGAGAAGAGAGGGCAAAGCTTACAGTTCGTCCTGGGGGTCCAGTAGGTCCCTGAAAGAAGGGCAAGGGAAATGGGTTAAGAGGAGCTGGCATGGATCCAGGACTGTCTCTGGGGTGGGGGTCACACATGGCCCTGCATCACTCACCGGCTCTCCACGGTCACCCTTGTTCCCTGGTGCTCCAGGGCTACCCTGTGGGAAAGAGGGACTGGGTGAGAAGGGGAGAGAATGGGGGACCCGTGGTGTGGTGGAACCCCTGGGGTAAGTGTGGGTGCAGGGCAATGGGGTGCGAGGTGTGGTGGTGCCCATGGAGCAGTGGGCACACACGAGGGGGTACTCACGTTCCTGCCTTCAGGACCTGGGTCCCCTGGGTCACCCTTCTCCCCAGGGAGGCCACGGTAGCCAGGGAGGCCCTGGTTGGAGGGCAGAGGGAGGGTGTGCATTAGCAGGAGCCACCCCAAAGGCCACAGGCATCTCACCTACTCCAGGGTGTCCCCCAGCCCCGCACTTACCCGGGGACCCCTGTCTCCAGGTTTGCCAGGTGGACCAGTTTCACCCTGTGGGGAAAGAGGGGGTGAGCGGGGGGCAGTGGAGAGGGGGACAGTGGTCCTGGTGGGCCCTCACTTACCGGGGTGCCTTCGTCACCCTTCTCTCCTGGTTCTCCCTGTAGCACAGGTCAGCGGGCACCGGCCAGGGTAGAAAAGCACAAGTCACCAGCATCCCCCTGCTCCCTGACAGCCCCTCATCTCCTCGGGGCCACAGTGCCCCATGGCCCCTGGTCCCACCTCCCTTTTGCCCCATACTACCTCCTTGCCTCGCATCCCAGTCTGCCCCGGGGTGCCCGCTCGGCCCGGCTCCCCCTTTTCCCCTGGCTCCCCCGGGTCGCCCTGGGCAAGGGAAGAGGCAACAGGTCAGGGCAGCATGGGGGCAGCACAGGGGCTGCCAGGGGGAGAAGAGGCACAGCCCCTCCAGAGTCCGATGGACAGATGGATGGATGGACAGATGGATAGAGGGCAGAGCTTCCTGCAGTGACAGTACCTTCGGGCCACTCCTGCCTGTGAGGCCAACGATACCCTGGTTGTTGAAGAGAAGAGCATGTGTCACCAGGAACCTCAGTGACCCCGTGCCAGGGTAGGGACCAGGATCATGAGCCAGTGCCCTGGGGTGCACTCAGACTCACCCGATCGCCCTGCTCGCCTTTGGGACCGGCTGGTCCCGGGATGCTCAGGCCAGGGGCACCCTAGACAAAAAAGGATGCAGCGTGTGGGGCAATGGCACAGGCACCATGAGTCCAGGGAGGTCTGTGCTATGTGCCCTGTGCCTTCCATCCTCAGGCAGTACTCACACGGGCACCTTTATCTCCTGTATCACCCTTGGGGCCAGGAGGTCCTTCTGGTCCTGGGAATCCTCTGTCACCCTGGAGCAAACAAAATCAGCACGCCAAACCACCCCCTTTTTCCCCACTGCAGCTGTGGACAGCCAGGCCTGGGACTAGGACAAGCATCCCCTCAGGTCAATGCCCAGCTGTGCAATCCCCCTCCCAGGCCATGGCCATGCCCAGAGGACAGGAGGGCACAGCTAGGGCAGGGTTACCTTCTCTCCTCCAACACCAGCCACGATAGGAGCCTGGGGGGGAAGCAGAGGAGACCATGCTGGGTGCTGCCCGTTGCTCCCTGTCCTGGGGCTGGGACAGGCAAAGGTGGACTCACTGGGCAGCATCACTTACTGGCTTGCCAGGTGGTCCTGGATCGCCCTGTGGAAACACAGGTGTCATTGCCAGCCCCTTCCCCACCCATCCCTGCCACCCCACTGGGACCCCACTTTGCCCTCACCTTCTCTCCACGGGGGCCAGTCGGCCCTGGAGCTCCCTGTGGCAAGAGAAGAGACCTCAGGGGCTGGAAGTGCCTGGGGACATGCCCCCAGGGCATGGTAGCCCCTGCTCCACAGCACCATGACCGCTGCCTCAACTCACCTCTCTGCCTGATGGCCCTGGGCGCCCCGGGGCTCCTGTCTCACCCTGCAGGAGAGGAGGAAGAGGAAGGTGTCAAGGGAATCCTGCCATCCCATTCCAGGGTGGCTGCTCCAGTGCAGAGCAGGCGTCACTCCAGCATGGCTGGAATCACCCCAGCACACTTACCTTCTCACCCTCAGGGCCCGGCACACCACGGTCCCCCTGCAGAGCAAAGCAAAGGAGGGTTTCAGGGAGCCTTCCTCCCTCCATGCCACACTATTCCCACCCCACACTGCCCCAGAGCCCTTCAGAGCCCAGCTGAGCCCCAGAATCCCATCCAAGACCACTGGGTTCTGACAGCAATCCCCAGACACAGCCGCCACGGAGCCACAGGGACATCAGGACCTGCCAATGCTGTTGAATGGCACAGTCCCTCTCCAGTGCCATCTCACCTTCTCTCCCGTCTCTCCCAGCTCTCCTGGCGCCCCACGGTCTCCCTGGTGCAGGAGGAAAACAGGGTCAAGGGCAGCAGGACCCATGGGGGGACATCATGGGTCCTGACACAGAACCCAGAGCCCTTCTCATCCTGCCAAAGGCAAGGTGAGAGCGTCCCTTCAGTCCCTGCACCACTCACCTTCCTGCCCTGCTCCCCTGGTGGTCCCCGAGGGCCCTGCAAAGGAGGGTAGAGACTGTCTGAGGCTGTCCAAAGCGGGTGCCCTCAGGGCTTGGCTCACCAGCATGGCAGCTCCTGCTCGCCTTACCTTCTCTCAGGAAACTCACCCGATCTCCTGGGTCCCCGGGGCGGCCAGGTGACCCTGGAAAACCTTCTGTGCTATCACCCTGGAGATTAGGAAAGGTGACAGCCACTCCCATGACAGGGGGATGCCCATGAGGTGGGAATGGGAATCCCCCCTGGAGAGTGGTGTGAGGTCCAGCCCCAGCAAGGGAGTATCCTCTCTTACCTTCTCTCCCTTCAGGCCGGGGGGCCCGGCAGGTCCCCGGGGCCCAGGGTCCCCAGGCAGGCCCTGCAAGACAGAACAGCTCAGCCCCTGGGGATGCAGCTTGGCCCTGGGGACACACGGCCACTGCAGCCCTGCTCCCTTCTGCTGTCCCTGCTGGCCTAGGGGCCGGACTCACCGGGGATCCAGGCTCCCCTCGAGGTGCTGCCCCATCCACAAGTCCAGGGGGGCCCTGCAGAGACAGGGGTCAGCTCCTGTGTGGTTGCACTGGGGGCTCAGTCCTTCCCAGCACCCTAAAGGGCTGCAGTGCCCTTGGACATTCAAGGGACCTCCATCCAGGAGAGCAGAGGAGTTAGGGAAATGCAGAGGCACTCACCCTTTCCCCTCGGTCACCCTTTTCTCCCTGTGAGGGCAAAATTGCAAATAAGGGCATGTCCATGCTCTTCCCATGCCCTACTCAAATAGAAGGGGAACACACTGGGCAGAGCCCATCATCAGTGGTATCAGGGCACGTGCACACCATGTGCCTCTCTCCACACTGCCCAGTGCCAGCAACAACTCACGCAGGTGTGAGTGTGTGCAGATACAGCTGGTGGGGGCACAGCCCACAAGCAGGACCAGGAGGAGTCCACAGGGGAGCAGCTCCAAGCTGCTGGCTGTTCTCCCATCCATCTGCCCACACATCCCCCCAGCCATTCCCACGCAGCACCGGGAGGATGTACCTTTACAAACTCTCCTGGAGGTCCTGGTGGCCCCATGGGTCCAAGTGGACCAGGGGGGCCTGGATCACCAAGGGGCCCCCGTGGGCCGGGGATCCCAGGGGGGCCGGGGTTGCCCTGGAGGACAGAGATGCTCCATTAGCTGGGCCTGTGACATGGGCTGGGGGTTCCACATCCATAGCCCCAGACCTACCGGCACACCTGGCTCCCCTCTCCGGCCTGGCAGCCCCTGTTCTCCATCTGTGATCACCCTGGCCTCTCCCTGAACAAGGACAGGGAGGAAAAATCAGTGTTCCCATGTGCCCTGTTGTGCCCTTAGTGCAAGACAGGGGCCACAGTGCCACAAGACCAGGAGTCTGGCAGGGAGATGGGGAGACCCTGGGGTCACGCAGCCACCAAATACCAGGAGATGCCAGGGACCAAGATATGCCCACCAGGGTCCCCACTGCTCCCCAGGGACCCCCATGGGGCAGCCCCTGCTCATCACCTACCGGTTCACCTTTCTCTCCCTTTGGGCCAGAAAGTCCCATTGGCCCCCGTGGTCCCTGGGAAGGAAAGATGAGAGTGAGAAGGGGTGTTGGGTGTGAGTGGGTCTGGGGAGGGCTTGAGGCCATACTCACAGGATCCCCTCGGGGACCAGGGACTCCCTGGATGCCCTGGAAAACAACAGCTCAGGAGGTGAATGCATGTCCCTGCCAGCTGGGGGAGCAGGGATGGCATGGCATGGCATGGCATGGCATGGCATGGCATGGCATGGCATGGCATGGCATGGCATGGCATGGCATGGCATGGCATGGCATGGCATGGCATGGGAACTCTAGCCAAAATAGGGAGAGATAGTCCCTTCCCAGTACACTTGGCCTGGGTACACACACAGGAGACAGCAGTGACTTTGCCAGCTACTGAGGCAGTACAAGGAAAAGGTAGGCAGAGGCCGGCTCAGGGAGCAGGCAGGGTGATGGGAGGAGCCGACCATGCAGCAGCAAACCTAAGGGACATCCCCACTCACCGGTTGCCCAGGTGATCCAGGATTCCCTGGGCGTCCAGGGCTTCCTGGTGTTCCATCAGCTCCAGGGAATCCCTGCAGGACAGAGAAGCATCACACCAGCACCTGATGTTCCCCAGCACTGCCAGACCCCCCCAGTGCCCCAGGCAGTGCTGCTTCTGGCACTGGGAGTCCAGGGTAGCCCCATGGCAGAGCTGGGTTCAGGGGTGCCTTTCCCCTGTGTATTGAGCTGGGATGTGAGGGACCAGTGTGGGGCTGGACTGGGGCTCTTCAAGGGGATCCCTCCTCCAGCCTGGGTGAGGAGGAGAACAGAGGGATGAGGGGCACAGAGAGACCCTGGGGGCCAGGTCACTGTGCCCAGGAACCCCGAGGTGCCTGGGTGAGGGAGTCAGCTGTACTCACCCTGTCCCCCTTCTTGCCTGGACGCTCGATGCTCTCTCCTGGTGGACCCCGTGGCCCTGGGGGTCCTGAAGGGCCAGGCAGCCCATGGCGACCCTGGAGGGAGAGTGGAGAGGATGGGTTGGGTGGCAGGTGGTGGTCAAGAGGTGCTCCCTGTCTGCCCCTGTGGCAAGGGTTGGACAGGTTCTTGCCCCACTCCCACCTGTTGGCAGGACAAAGGAACAAGGGAACAACAAGGACATGGGAACTATGTCACTGCCCCTGCCAGGGATCTGTCTCTCCTCTCCCCCCCTTCAGCAGGATATTACCGGCTGGCCAGGGGGGCCTGGTGGTCCCACCCGTCCTTGTTGTCCCTGCAGAAACAAAGCCAGTGGTGAGCATCCCCTGTGGGCTGGCATCAGTGTGGTTTAGGGGATGCAGATGCCCCCTAGAGCCACCAGCTGGGTGGGGACACTAAAGCACTCACTGCCTCGCCACGGTCTCCCTTCTCGCCCTGCAAGGGGACAGAGGGAAGTGGTTATGGGCTGGCACCCCAGTTGTTCAACTCCTCGCTGGGCAGCTTCCTCTGTGCATGGCAGACAGTGGGGATGCTCACCTTGGGGCACTGCATAGTGCAGGGCTTCGGCTTTGGCTCTGGCTGGCAAGACAAGACAAGCCTGTGTGAACCCAGGGGTGGGAGAACCCCCTGGCTTATATAGGGGTGCCCCCAGTCCACACCCCCTGAGGCACTCTGACCTTACCCTGGTGGAGATGATGGTGCAGAGGTCATCGGTGAGCTCTCCCTCCAGCTCTGCCAGGTTGTCACCATGGTAGATGTACCGCGGGTCCTCGCTGGTGACCATGCGCCGGAGCTGCTCCCGGTCTGCCCCCTCCAAGCCCACCGCCAGCACCTGCACCCCTGAGCCAAGAGCACCCTCAGCACCCCACAGAACTCCCTGCACACCCTGCTGGGATCCCATCCATTCTCACCCCCAGCCTTGACATCCCTGGCTGCAGCGATGGCATCGTCCCCAGAGGGGCCATCAGCCAAGACCACCAGCACTGCTGGCACCCTGGGCCGGCGCCCTGCACCAGGGCTCAGCAGGTAGGTCCTGGCAAAGGTGATAGCTGCCCCTAGAGAGGGAGAAGGAGGAGGGGACAGTCAGCAGGATCCCGGCAGCCACTGCCCCAGCTCCCAGTGCAGCCCCTCACCGATGGCATTGCCACTGGGCTCCTCATAGCGCATGGTGCGGATCTGTTCCAGCACGGCGGGCAGGTCACTGGAGCGGTTGAGGAGCAGCCAGGGCAGGCTGCGGTAGCTGTATGTGGCCAGAGCCACCTGCAAGGGTGCAGAGGAGCAGTGGGCACCGTGGCCTGCCCATGCCCTCTGAGCCCCCACTGCTGCAGCAGCACCCTACCTGGGTGCCCTCAGGGCCCAGGCGCCCCAGGGCAGACACGGTGTTGGAGAGAAGGGTGCGGACAGCGTCGGCACCCGAGGAGCTGTCACGGGTGCCATGCACCAGAAAGACAACATCACCATGGGCATCCCTGCAGACTGTGGGCAGGGAAGGGGTGAAGCCACCATCAGAGGGGAGACAAACCCAGCCCATCCCTGCAGTGACCACGCCGTACCTGTGCGCTCGCTGACAGATGTCTCGGTGCCTGGTGCACTCCCCAGGAGCGGGCGGAGGGTGAAGGTGTAGCGCTGGCCCAGGCGCAGCCCGGAGACCTGCTGGGAGCTGGCAGCACTGGGCAGTGTCCGCCCCTTCTCCCCACCAGCTGCCGCCCAGGGGACAGTCAGGGGGATCAGCGTGCCCCCACGGGGATGCTGCCCCCCATCCTGGGGCCACCCATTCATCTCACCTGCAGGAGGGCTCCAGGAAAGGACGTAGCCAGAGGCACCGGGGACTGGGGTCCAGGTGAGTGTCACCGAATCTCTCTGCACCTCCGTCACCCGCAGGCTGGTGATGTGGCCTGGGGCAGCTGCCAAGGAGGAGGAAATGGTGTCCCAGCCCCATGGGGAAGCCCTCAGCCTGCTCCCAGCTCCCTCCCCAGCCCAAGGCTGGGACAGCCCAGTTCCTGGGTGCCCCTCTGGGCTCAAGCCATGTGTCAGGGAGCTGATGCCACCTTGGCACCAGGCAGTCCCTTACCAGTTATGGCAGTGACAGTGGCTGGCTCGCTCTCCCGGTTGCCAGCCAGGTTGGTGATGCTGATTTGGTAGCGCCGGCCGGGTTCCAGCCCTGCCAGGTCATAGGATCTGGAGGTGGCTGGGAGTTGCTGGCTGCGCTGGGGCCCCCCTACAAGGGGCAGAGAGAGGTTAGCAGGTGTGAGTGGGGGCTGTTGGGTTTGCAGGGGTGCTGGCCGGCCACGCTCACCTTCAGCCAGGCGCCAGACCAGGCGGTACCCGGTGCTGCCATCCACCGGCAACCAGGCCAGGCGCAGGCGGTGCTCCGAGGCTTCTGTCACCTGGAAGCCACTGACAGGGGTCAGTGGGACTGCCTCCGCTGTGGGGCAAAGGGACAGGCATTAGGGGCAAGGGTGCCCAGTGCCAACCTGGAATGCTGTCACCTGCCCCAGCACTCACGGGTGGTGACGACAATGGAGACGGGGTTGCCCTCTCGGTTGCCAATGAGTGCCGTCACCTTCACAGTGTAGGAGACACCTCCCTCCAGGTCGGGGATGTCAAAGGAGTTGGTGTGTCCAGGAACTCGCTGGCTATTCTCCGAGCCCCCTGTCGAAGACTGCGGCATCAGCCCACCCACCCTGTCACACTCACAGCCCAGCCCCATCCTCATCCCACATTACCATCCCTACGGCTCCACACCACGCGGTAGGCAGTGGCTCCTGGCACACCGACCCAGGTGACACGGGCAACGTTGCTCCTGGATGCCTGGACCTCCAGCTGGGTCACTGTCCCCACCTGCTCAGGTGCTGTGACACCAAGGGGGTCACTGTCACCAGGGTTCACAGCAAGTGGCAGCAGACAGCACTGACGGGCAGGAGGACACCTCACCTATCCGTCCCGTGGCAGTGACAGGACTGCCCTCGCGGCCATCCATGATGGCTGAGACACTGACTGTGTAGACGATGCCAGCACGCAGCCCCTCAATGGTGAAGGTGGTGGGGTCAGCAGGGAGGAAGCGGGATTGCTTCAGACCTAACACAAATGGCTGGGATAGGAAGGGCTCCGCCAGTACCACCACAGCATCTCACAGTCCACACACTCACCGTCACTGCCTCGCCATGTCAGCAGGTAGCCCCCAGCGCCTGGCAGCCCTCGCCAGGTGACCCGCAGCTGGCTGGGACTGGCCTCTGTCACCCGCAGCTCCGAGATGCTGCCCACAGCTGGGTACTCTGCACCCCCCCATGGCACCACAGCGTCACCTTGGGGAATCCAGAGGGACCCCAGAGCCACCCTGCCACCTCAAGGGGTTGCAGGGGGACAGAGGACAAATGCATGCTGGAGTGGGAAAATCCAGGACCAGCAATCCTGGTGCCGGATGTGGACTTACTGAGGCGGACGGGGAGTGTGGCAGCACTGCCCTCCCGGCTGCCTGCCAGCGCCGAGACACGCACCAGGTAGGTGATGCCCTCCCGGAGGTCACCCAGCTCCAGCCCCGTCTGGCTGCCTGGGATGCGCCTTGTCCTCTCCGTGCCATCTACCGGGAGCGGGGCAGTGCGGACCCTCAGTGTCAGCTGGTCAGGGTCCCCCAGGTGCCACCCCTGCCCCTGCCCACAGACTCACCCTGGTTGTTGCGCACCACCACTTTGTACTCGGTGGCACCAGGGACGTTGGTCCAGCTCAGCCGCACCCACCTGCCCGATTCCTCAACAAGCCGCAGGTCTGACACAGCGCCCACGGGCCCCTCCACACCTGCGAGGGGACGCGTGAGGCACAGCTGGAGCTGCACAGCCTGGACAGCACAGCCCCTCATAGTCATCCTGGGCCATGACCAGGCAGCTGAGGGGTCTTGTGGCCAAGGGGATCCCCAAGCTGAGCAATGCCACGTGGGGGACAACCCAGGGGACCTACAGCAGTCACTCACCTGTCTGGAAGGTGGTGACGGGGGTGGCCACCTCCCCACCATCATAGAGCGTGTAGAGGGTGATGCGGTACTCGGTGCCTGGCTTCAGCCCAGTCAGCTGGTAAGTATTGGTGCTGCTGGGGAGAGACACTGTTCTGGGGGGCTCTGGTCCTGTGGGGAGGAAAGGGTCACTGCCAGCTGCTGGAACGGAGGGTCCTCAGGGGCAACGGGCACCCTGAGCCCACCTGTGGCTCTCTTCCACTCTAGACGGTAGCCACGGGCATCACGGGCACTGGTCCAGAGCACCTGGATGGATGTGGGACCCAGGATGTTGGTCTGCAGCGTCTGGTCTGTACCTGCCTCTGCAAGAGGAACCCCATGGGCCAGGCTACCCTGTGCCACTCTGCAGCCAGCCACAATGCCAGCAGGTCTCCAGTCCCCGCACACAGCAGGGTAGGCAGCATGTGGGACGATGGCAGACGGTCCCGGCCTCATCCCAGGGCAGAGTACAGGCCAGCAGAAGGATGGCATCACCTGTACCCAACACCTACCTGTCCTCTGCCGCACAGTGGCTGTGGGCCCCTCCAGTTCCCTGAAGAGTGGGGCCACTGTCACCACATAGTCGGTGTTGGGCTGCAGCCCCACCAGAGCGTGTGACGTTCGACCAGCATCCAGGTCCACCCTGTGCTTGTCCTGCCCTGTGGGAGCCAGTGCAGCAGTCCCTTGGGGGCTTTGGGCAGCAGGTGCCACCAGCCCCCTCCTCTCCCTCCTCCTAGGGGCCACAAGCTCTGGGACAGGCACCTACCTGCGAGGGTTGCCCAGGAGAGCCGGTAGCCGGTGGCACCACTGACAGGCTGCCAGGCCAGCAGCATGCTCTGTGCTGAGATGTTGTGGACAGCCAAGTGCTGCACACCCACTGGATGTCCTGCAGGAAGAGAGGTGCCTGTCCATCCCCCACATGAGAGGGGCAGGGTGAATCACCTTCGTCTGCAAACTGCCTGCTTCAGGGGCAAGAAGCCCCTCTTGCCCCTGCTGACGGATGCTGAATTGCACTGAGGTCACTGAGTACAGCTCGTGCCCAGGCGGCTCCTTCAAAGCACGAGACTCCTGCAAAGTGGAGCTCAAAGCCTTCCTCTTAATACCTTAAATACTTTCTATGGGTTAAGACTGCCTGGGGCAGCTGAAGGAATCGGTTTGCCAAAATTTGAGGCTTGTAAAGGTGTTGCCCCGGGGGCCTCACCCTCACTTCTACTCACTTTCCACCACTCTCTTTCCTGGTGGAAACCACATTTTCCTCCTGCAGAGCACCACACTCAAATTAAAAAAAAAAAACACCACTGCATTTTTTCAGTCAGAATTTTTTACGTCATGCGAGGAAAGCTCTGGTCGACACACTCCCAGAAGGCAGCAAAGGAAATTGGAAGCGCACAGCGCTGCACCCTGCCCTGGGACCAACTTTTGGGGCTCAGAGCATCACCTTGTAGTCATGCTTACCTCCATCCCACCCCTACAGGCAGCAGTGGGCCTGGCAGCCCCATCCCAACGAGGCACAGTGACTGAAGGGACTGTGCTGGGAACCCATCCCTAACCCTGGCTGAGCCCAGGGCCAGGCAGTGCTTACGTGTCCGGGCGGTGAGGGTGGCAGGGACAGCAGGCTGCTGTGCGTAACGGGGTCGGAGCATCACCACGTATTCCGTGTCGGGGCGCAGGTTGCTGAGTGTGGCTGATTGTGCACTGGCCTCCAGGCTCTTCTCCTCCCCCTGGGCTTCTCCTGAAAGGACAGCAGAGGAGTGTGGGTGGGCGCAAGGACATGGAACACACCAGGCCCGGCAGGGAAGGGGTGTTTACAGGCTGGCATCCTGCCCTGAGGATGCCAGTTGTTGCCAGGGGTGGGGAGTACCGGGAGAGGCTGGGACATGGGCCAGAGCAGGGGCACCCCTTGGATCACCCAGGGCCAGGGTGGGGCTGCCAGGTGTGCAGCTTCAGCCCAGCCCCTGGCTGGGACGGGGGTCTGCTGCCTGCCCCCCCCATGCAGCAGTCATAGGGGAAGATATGTGCCTGTGCTCCCAGCCCTGAGTTGGGGTGCACATATCAGGCCCCTGGCCATCATGCACACCCAAGCACACACCCTGAGCCTTGTGCATGAAGCCTCCAGGAGTACACAGGCTGCCTCCACAGCCCTGCACACACGTGTGCCCCACAGCCCACGCACGTGTGCTGGCTGCTGCAGCAAAGGCAGGCGTGCACACACCCGCAGCACTCTGGGCATGCATCCCTGCATCAACCCCCATCCATGTACTCCCCGTGCCCATGGGGCTGCTGCGCAAAGGTAGAGCATCCAGGCAGCACCGACCCTCGTAGGACCATCCCCTCACCTTGCACAGTGTAGCTGAGGCTGTAGCCCTGGGGGAGCTCAGGGCCAGGCTGCCAGGCCAGCCGCAGGAAGGTTGGTCCAGTCTCCACCACGCGAAAATCCAGCATGGAGCCAGCACGGCTTTCTGGGGGCAAACAGGAGCAGGGATGAGCTCCCAGCCTCATGTGCTGTGGGCACCCAGTGCCTGTGTTCGCCCCTGTCCCCAAGTGTATGGACACTCACGGGTCCGTGCTCGGCTGGACACTGACTCGCCGATGCTGTTGGCATACTGGGCGGTGACAGTGACCAGGTACTCCGTCCCCACGCGCAGTCCCCGCAGCACAGTGCTCGTCTCCCGTGGCCCCAGACTCACCTGGGCAGGAAGAGTGTCACCCCTTTGCCATTCCTAGGTCACATGTAGAGCCACCAGGGATCCCCAGGAACTCTGAGCAGCCAGGTAGGAGCGCTCACCTCCTGCCTCTCTGCCATGATCGGCTGTCCCAGCCCCGTCAGTGGCACATGTTGCACCCGGTAGCCAGTGACGGGACCGCTGGCTGCCGTCCAGCGGATCCGCAGCTGGTCAAAGCCCCGCTCCAGGATCTCCAGGTTGGAGGGGCCGGTGTGGGTTTGCCCATCTGTGGGGAAGCAAGGGTTGTCGGTTCCAGGGTGCATGAGGCAGAGGGGAGACCTTGTTGGGGCAGCACAGACGTGTCTGTTGGGATGGGAGGGCCAGGAGGGCATTTTGGGTAGGGATGGGTGCTAAGAGTGCACCCATGGTGAGTGCAGCCTGGTTCCTGTCAGGGAGAAGGATGGGGGCCCATACCCAACAGACGCAGAGTGCCCCCGACACTCGTGCACACCCTGCGTGTCATCAGTGGCACCAGCGTGTTCAGCAGCTTGAAGTCACCAACGTAGAAGAAGAAGGCCTCGGTAGGTGTTGAGGCCACACGAATTAGCTCCTTGTGGTCAGCGTTCTTAACCCCTGGGAGGGATAGAGATGATGGGTGAGGGAGGGACCCGAATCAAGCAGGAGACCCCCTCACGTGGAGCTGAAGCCTCGCTCACCCACGGCAAAGATCTTGATCCCCTGGCTCTTCAGCTTTGCTGCCGGCCCCTCGGCATCATCCTGGGACTTGCCATCTGTGATGAGGATGCAGATCTGTGGAGGCCAGGCAAGAGATGTGAGACCCAGCATCGGGCCCATGGACCCAGTACTTCTTCCCATGTTGCCAGAACCTTGCACGTACCTGGGGGACCCCGGGCCGGAGCTGTGCGGGGCCAAAGAAGTTGTCAGCAACGTAGCGAAAGCCAGCACCAGTCCGCGTGTTGCCGCCCTTGTAGCTCAGCTGCTGGATGGCCCTCCGGACACTTGTGCCATCAGTGTGCTGGGAGAAGGTGAACTCCACCCTGGGGGGGTGCAGAGGGACAGTGTCACCTCCCAGCCCTTCCACCCTGCTGCCCCACATGCCCCCTCCCCGGGGCTCACCGTGGGTCGTCACTGTACTGTGCCACGGCAAAGCGCACTGCCTTCTCACCCACCACCTGCACAAAGGGCCCCACCAGGTCATCCATGAAGGTGCGGACAGTGCGGAAGTTGTTCCTGCCGATGCTGGATGAGCCATCCACCAGGAAGGCGATGTCAGCCTCCAGCACATCCTCGCACACGGCTGTGGGGCAGTGACAGTGCTCAGGGCATGGAGCAGCAAAATGGCATGGTGGTGCTGGCCCTTTCTCATCATCCCACCTCTCTCATCATCAACCCAGTGCTCAGCACCCACCTTGGTTCCTCTTCTGTGCCATGGCAGGCAGGGGACCCAGGAGCAGGGGAAGCACAGCCAGGAACAGGAGCTGGCCGCTCATCGTGGGAGCCTGCAAGAGAGGATGCTGCCACCATTGCCCCACAGCAGCCCCACACCTGGGGGACAGCAGTTCGGGAGGTTCCCAGCACCACCTGTGCCAGGACGCCTGGCAGCATTGGGAGGGCGGGGTGCCAGTGCCGTCCCAGGCGCCCCACGGCGCAGGGAGAGCCCCGCTTCAGGCCGGGGCAGGCGGGCAGCAGCTGGCCCGTGTACACCCGGTGGGGTTGCCCAGAGTGCGGGAGACACGGGCAGCGCCTGGCCCCACTCCAGCCCTCCCGGTCCAGCCCGGGCTCTGCCTCCTGCCAGCCCTTCCCCTGCCCATGCCGCGGCACCGGCAGCAGCGCACCCCGGCCGCCCCTGCCTCCCGGTCCCCCCACCGCCCGCAGGGGCTCCCTCAGCCCCAGGAAAGTGCTCTAGGGCAGCGGGGAGCCAGCGTGGGCAGCCCTGCCCGCCAGCCCCACGCCCCACCGCGTCCCACCCACGCGGCGCCGGGGCACACCTGGCCCGACACCCCCGCGATGGCCACGGCGGTCCCAGCCCCAGCACCGCCCGGCCCGGGTGGAGCAGCCCCGCCGCGGGAGGGTGGGCGAGCGCCCGCGGGTGCCCGCGCGGGAGGCTCGGTCGCCCCGCAGCGCCGCCCGCCCGGGCGGGACCCCCGGCCCGGCCCCGCACTCACCCGCCGTCCCCGCGGGGACGCTCCGTCCCGCACCGCTCCGCGCCGTTCCGTGCCGAGCCGAGCCGGGCGCAGGCGGTGCCGGCGCGCACCGGCCCCCGGCGCTCCCGCCCCTTTATGGAGGGCGGCCCGGAGCGCGGTCCGGGGGGGGAGCGGAGCGGCGCGGCCCCCGCCCAGCCCGGCCCCCCCAGAGGGCTTTTCCCACCCGCTCCCCTGGGAGGGAAGAAAGGGAAGCGGCTCCTCGGGCTGTCCCCCATCAAGTGCCGCCCTTGGCTGCACCACGCACAGGGGCTGAAGGGCTCCGAGGCCGGGATGAAGCAGGAAAGGGCTGGACCCCAGGGAGCATTTCTGATGGACTTTCTGCCGAGACCTCGTTGAGGGGCCGAGTGGACTCCAGTAAGGCCCAAGGCAGTTTTCCCTCCTGCATCCTCCGGGAAAACGAGCAGCTCTGGGACCTGCCAGCCAGGAGCTGGCTGCTCACCTCCATCCATCTCAGGAGAATGTGAAGCCAGGGCCTCACCTTGGGCAGAGCTGGATGGAGCTGCCACAGGGACCTGAGCCCCTGACCCCCTCCATGTTAGAGGCTGACTGAGCACCAGCCCTGGGAAGGACGATGGTGGGGAAGGGCTGCTCCCCACACCAGCAGAGCTCCCACAAGGCTTCAGGACCGCCAGGCCTTGGCTGGGACCTTTCCTGCCTCCACAGCTTGGGGGCAGGAGCACGTAGGGCTCTAGTACCCACGGTTCTTGTACAGGAACTGCCCTGGAGCCATCTGTGGGGCATCCTCCTGCCCTGTTCTAGACATCATCTCCCAACAGTTATCAGAGCAGACCAGTACCTGAAACCTACCCCAGAGCTGGAGAAACTGGCCACTGAAGATGTGGCTGCAGTTGCTGGGAGGAGGCAATAGGGAAAGGATGCCCAGCAAGGTGAGCAGGGACCTCATGTTGCCCTGGTCTCACTTCCTACCCACCCAGTGACTGGTGGAACTGTGCCCTGGGGCTCCTCCACAGCCCAGGGTGCACCCCTGACCCCCAGGGCACCCTGTGGGGCCACACTGCTCCTTGGGGCACATCACACTGCACCCCATCCTCCCCCCTGGTGTCTGTGCTCACCTGAGGCTGACCCTGGCTCATGGCCCTGCCCTGCACCTCATGCCACCTGCGCTCCATCCCCTTGGTCACCCAACATTCCCCTGTCCCCAGCACCTCACATACCTGTGCCCTCCCAGCCACTGGTGCAGGGGCTCCCCTCCGGCTCCTGGCAGGGCAGTGGGTAGGTCCCGGGGCATCTTCTTGCAGGCAGCAAGGAGAGCGACAGTGGGGGTCGCTGGGACCCAGGGCCACCTCACAGCTGGGGGCCCGGGGCAGGGCCACCGGCCACGGAGCAAAGATGCTCCAGGGTCGGCTGTAGGCAACTTTCCCAGGCACACGCTGTTCCCGAGCAGGGGAGGAGTGGCGATGCCCCAGCTCTTCTTAAAGGCGCAGCAAGCAGTGCATCCCCTCCTCTTCGTTAGCCCTCCTCTCCTTAGACCCCAGCCCTGGCCCCCACACTTGGCCGGGGGGTTCCGAGGTTCACCGTGGTCACAGGTTTCCCCCTGCCTGCCCCAGCCCTGTGAGTCCGGCCGTGAGTCCCGCATCCTCAGGTCAGGACCATCCCCAAACCCTCCTCCAGCCAGAGCTCGTTTAATGAAGACAAGGCAGCCTGTCCCAATTAGACAAGGGGCTTCGTTAAACAGGGAGCGGAGGGGCCTGCCAAGGGCGCCGTGTCTGGCCCCGGGCCCGGAGCTGGTGGAGCAGCCCCAAGGCGCGGTGCCGGCGACAGGGCACGGGCGGCCGGGGGTCACCCCGGCAAACGGGGGCAGCGCTGGGGCGAGCATCGCCCAGCGGGCACCGCAGGCAGTGGCACCGGGACAGCGACACTTCACAGCCATGCCAGGGGCTCTGCCTGCCACCTCGGCCCCCACGACTGTGGAAGGCACCGATTTGGGGTGGTCCCCAAACCCCAATCCCCCATGGACAGCATCTTGACCATCTTGCCAGCAGCATTCCGCTTACATTGGCACTGGATGGGGGTACGCAGGTGTGCTGGGTCCCCAAAACCAGGGTGCCTCCCCCTCTGCGGTGTTTCCCAGCTTCCCCTGCATACCAGGGCCAGGGAAGGAATCCGCGGCCCGCGGCGCGGGACGGTACTGCCTCTGCAGAGCGAGAGCACCAGGTGCGAGTGACTCACGCTGCAGCCTGTCCCTCCGGGAACATCCCGAGAGGCTGTCAGCCCTTCCTGAAGCCTGGCAGGCTGGTAGCCAGGCCACCAGTCACTCCTGTAGCCCAGACTTGGGGTTCCCCATCTCCCAGCTGGCTCAGCCCCAAAGCACGCTGACTCCTCTTCCCTGACACTAATAAAAGTTTGTAGGGCTGACCCTGATCCCAGCTTCCTGCCTGTGCATGCCATCCTGGTCCCCAAATGCCACTCACCAGCCCATCAGATCACGAGAAGACAAAAAACATATCCCCAGGTCCCACTGACCCTGCTCAGGCAAGCAGGAGGTCACGCCACCCCCAGGCATAGGAGCCCCCCCAGTTTGAGAGTGCACACAAGGGAAGCACCAGGGCTGAGCTTCTCCTTGCCCACACTTGCCAGGCGTGAGGCCTCACCGCTGCTTTAGTGGGAAGCAAGAAGTGAATCTGTTTTCTTCAGCCCTAGGTGAGGTTTTAGCTCTCCCGGGTGGGATGAGTCATACATACATCATGGTGAGATGCTGCACGGTGAGACGAGTGCTGGGATGCAGAGCCAGCTGTGCTTGTAGTGCTGTGGGGTCTGTGCCTTATCCTCTGCTCACCCCCTCCACACCCCACAGCCACTGCCTCTGGTGCTGATCCAACACAGGCTGGGATTCAGCACAACTCTTACAGGATTTCAGTTTTCTAGTCCTACAGTGATCCTGCAGTGCTCCTCACTCCAGCATGACACAGGCCTTCCCCAGCCAGTGGGAATGCATGGGGCAGCTCTGTGGGTGCTGGGAGAGAGAAACCCCCTCTCCAGGCACTTTTAAATTGGGAAGCTTTCAGACAGAGGCGAGCAGCGGGGAGCTGGTGCCGAGGTGGGTGAGGAGAAGAGAAGCTGGCCAGAGCCCGGAGGGGGAACCTCGCCTGCGACAGGGGCCAGTTGGGACACGCTCCAGGAATGTCTCCTTGCACCACTCACTGCCAGCTCTATGCTGTGGCACCCAGCCACTCAGTACCAGCATCCTGGGAAAGGGGCCCATGACCCCTTGCCATCATCTCCAGTCAACTCAGGGACAGCCCAGAGGGACAGCATCACACTCACAGTGCAGCCTTGGGGAACCCCTGTGCCACCCCATGGGACACCCCAGCAAGCCCAGGGGCCACAAAGTAGGCCAGAGTGGGTAACTGATCACCCCTTACCTCCTACTGACCTGTTCCAAAGGATCTGGGGTGGGAGACAGCTGTGCCAGCCCCACCAGGCTGCAATTCATGCAAGGGGAACAGGCAGCAGACCCCCAGCTCCTCCATGCCGCAGGGGACAGGTTGCAGCACCCCCTATCCTGCTGCTGCCCAAAGCCACATCCCTGCAGGAAAAGGAATCAAAGTATGACATCAGGGTGAAGCCATGACCCACGAGCTGCCCTCTCTGCCCAGTGGCTCTGGGGATGCCCAAAGCGAGGGGGATGGTCCCAGTTGCGGGGTTGATGGAGGCAAGTGGTCCCACTGCAGTAGGGCTTGGTTAAGATGAGCCCACTGTGCCCCCAGATCAAGGCTCCACGTGGGGTGGGTGCGTGTCCCAGCTGTCCCACAACTGCTGTGCAAGGATGGGAAGTTTTTCCTGCCCATAAACTGTTGTGTCTGGAGGCTGCTGCCAGCACGGCCGCGCACCGGCATCGCACGAAGCTGCACTGGAATGCGGCCAGGCCCTGCTGGCCACGCAGGACAGGCTCAGGGAGAACGGTAACACCATGAGGATGTGACCCCCCCCTTGGCTAAGTCGGGCAGGAGAAGGCAGCCCTGGTCAGAAGACAGGAGGCTGGCTCTCAGGGACAGCGAGAGAGAGGAGAGCCAGGCACCACCAGGGCTCTGCAAAGGGCCAGCGGTGCTTTGCAATGGCATGTGGCCAGCATGCCAGAAGGGGAAGGTGATGATGGGGATGATGGAAGCAGGACAAGGAGCCAGCAGCACTGCATGGAGTTCTAGAGTTGCCAGTTAACAACTTGCCTTCAGCTGCATCCTGTGGCTGGGCTTTGGGTGATGCTGGGGCTGCACAGTGGCTGGGGGTGGGTGTCAGGGACCCAGGGGGAGGCAGGGAGAAGGGTTAAGCAGGCTGCAGACAGGAGCTGCAGGTGACCACTCACACAGCCCGGCTCATCTGCAGGAATCAAGCTTCTCCACTTACTGAGGCAAGAGCTGCTCCCCTTCAGTCCTGGCCCTACAGCACCAACTTTGCAGCAGGGTCCAGGCTCAGTAAAATCAGCCTTGCTTGCCCTTGAGGATGAGGATGCAGGAGACAGTGGAAATGCAGGGACCAGTTGCAGCAAAGCTCCTTCAACACCTTTGTGTGAAGCTAATGCTGCTTTTCCTCATGCTGAGGATCCCATGGGGTGCTCATGCCCTAGAGATGCCCCAGACAGCCCAGCACACACAGCTATGGAAGGGAAACTCCTGCTTCTTTGTACGGGCAGATGAATTCCCTGCCTTGGGGTTATGAGGATCGAGGTGCTCCCAGCCCAGCCCTGGCTGCAGGGTTTGCAGGCAACAGCAGGCAGTGTCTGGCAGCACCTGGGGCACAGCCAGGCTCGGGGTGCATGAAGGGAGACCCAGGGACCCAAAGCAGTGCAAGAGCAGGGACTGACAGAGCAGAGGGAGTGGTTTCCCCTTGGGTGTCTGCAGGAAGGAGGAGATGAAGGGAAGCCGAGGGAGTGCTGCCAGCCCACGCTGTGCACACTCAGGGCATGTGTAGGCTGGGCGGACGGTGCGCAGAGCGTGACTCGACACGCAGGGTGGCTGAGCCAGCCCGTGCCCACCTGCACCCACCAGAGCTGCCCAGCCTGCCTGCTCAACCCTGCGGGGGTCCCCAGGGACAAGCATCATCGGCAGCGCAGCACCTCGGGCCAGGTGATGAGATGCAAAGGTGAAAGGTGGCATTCCTGCTGCCCCGTTCCAGGGAGAGCAGCCCGGGGCAAGGCCAGGTCACCCGTGCTTCCCTGCAGCGCTGGGGAAAGTGAGGGGATCATCTTACCTGCCATATCTCTGGCTGCCTCGAGCCCTCACCAGCATCCCTCTGGAAAGCTGTGCGGTGGATAGGACGGCTCAGCCCCTGCTGGGTGCTGGGGGGCTGTCACTTGGCCTTGCAGGGTGCTTGCCACACTGCTCCAAATCTGGCTCCCAGGGGCACACGGCTTCAGGGAACTGGAGGGGCACACAGGAGCCACAGCACTGCTGCCAGGTACCTCACAGGAATGCAGACCAGCACCATGGGCAGGGTGGTACCACAACTCTCTGCTTCAAACCAGACTGACCTGGGAGCAGCCAAGCAGGGGTGTCCACAGCAGCTCAGGACAGAGCCCAGCCCTGCAGGGCCAGGGCACTTGCAGCAGCACAGCAGCCCCTGCCACAAGCTGCCTGCCAGATCCCAAACCTGGCACTGCCCCCACACCACATCAGAGGGGACAAGCACCACGAAGCCATGGCTGCCCCATCCCTCCCCATCCCGTGCTGGGGAAGGCATCACCACCTTCCCTGTCCATGGGAGCTGCTCTGCTGCCTAACATTGAGCTCTTCTGGGAAACAGCAGTTGCCCAGCTCCCAGTGTGGCACCCAGGGCCACAAAGCCAGCTGTAGCCTAACCTGGCTGTGGGAGCCCTCACAGACCCTGAAGACCCTGCAGGAGTGGGCAGCAGCATGGCAGGGGGTGCCAGGGGAGCAGCACGGTGGCAGGGGCTCACTGAAACTGCTCGCCAGGCAGGGAGGAGGAAGGGTAGACAGGCAGCATGCAGGTCTGGGAAGCTGGAGTCGTTCCCGAGATGCTGCCAGCTGTGCTGCAAGAAACTGCTCCTTGTGGGGGGTTCACACAGCTTGATGGGGCTGGGAGTATTTGTTCCTCCCTCCAACGGCAACACCAGATGCCTCCCCGGCTGCAGGGGCTCAGGGCAGCTGTATTCCCAGGGGAGGAGCGTTGCCAAAAAGAATAGCTGTGAGCCCGAGGAGCCAGCCCTCAGGGGCTCACTGTGGACTGCCATTTCCTTCCCAAGAGATGGAAATAACGAGTCACTAACACCTCATGCTCAGTCCCTCCTGCTGCCAGCCCACAAGCATTGGCACCACCGCCCGCGGCAGAGTAGCACACTGGCCTGTGCTCACAAGTGACAGCAAGAGAGACCTGCTCTGGAGCTGCCCAAGAGGGAGTTTGCTCACCTCAGCTCTCCAAAACCAGTTCCCTTGTGCCAGGGAAAGGCTGTCCCTCACTTGCTCCGCTTTCAGCTGATCCTGCTCTTAGTTCCCCACTTCCGCATCTGGGATGCAAGTCTGGCATCTGGGAGGATGCAGTGGTTGCTCAATTCTTCCTCTCAGCCTCTATTCAAGTATTTCACAACCTGCACCAACACCCCCCTAAAAAATACCTGCAGCTTCTTATAAAGTTCTGGCAGGACTCATGAAAAGAGCCCCCAGCTAACTCTTCCTGGGGCTTGGCTGCTCCTTGTGCCAGGGGTGCCCAGCAGAGCCATGGAAAGCATCCCCTGCAGCCTCTGTTTGGGGGGCTCTGCAGCCCAGCAGACACTTATGGGCATGTGCTTCACCAGGGAAGGGACGGCACAGCTCACACCCTACCTGTCCCAGGCAGGGGCACAGGACAGGGTACTTACCCTCTGGAGAGCTGGGACCATGCTGCAACCTCTGGGGAAGGGGCTTTGGAAAGCCTTGTGTGCTGGTCAAGGCACATGGATGACACAAGCTCTTTTACCTGCACCTGCCTGTAGAAGGGGTATGCTGGCTAACAGTGCTGGATCCCCAGCAGCTGCAGGATGCTGCCCTGAGTGTTTTACACATGGGAAGGACGATAAAGGTCTGGTCATCAG
The DNA here is from genome assembly GCF_025592945.1 of Manacus candei. Lineage (NCBI taxonomy): Eukaryota > Metazoa > Chordata > Aves > Passeriformes > Pipridae > Manacus > Manacus candei. Next base: position 164,548 of record NW_026138130.1, read on the forward strand.
TCTGCTGGGGTAGTGAGGAAACTGCAGGGACCCCACACCCAGGGGACCAAGGCTGCAGGAGGGGTCAGGATCGCCCCTCCATGTGGGGCAGCAGCCAGGCTGCAGGGGGGACTGTGCTCCAGAGGAATTTGTGCAGTTCACAAGACCAGACTTGTCCTCGTGTCTCTCCCCCGCGAGGCTGGGCCATTGCTCCTTCAGCTCTTTGGCTGGGTGCCCGACTCCAGAAGAAAGGAATAAAAAGGACGAAGCACCCGCCCTGCCCCGTCGGGTGAATCGCTGTCTGTCACCATGGGAACTCCTCCCTCCCCAGGCCCCCCCAGGATGACTTCATACCTCCACTGAGCAGGAGGGTGCGTCACTGGCATGGCACAAGGCGGGTGGACACGTACACCCCACACGAGGACCCTGTGGGGTGGACATGGGGCAGGATGCTGCAGAGCTCCAGGGGGAATGCTGAGCAGCCCAGGTGGGGGACCCAAAGACAGTGGGGATACTGCACCCAAGAGAGTGCGTTCCCAGGGGAATGACAATGGGGGGCTCTCAGAGCTCCAGCTCCTTGCAGAAAAAGTGTCACCAGCACCTCTGCACACCCCCCGTGCTTCCATGAAGGAGGGAAGAGTGCAGCATCCTGTCTCTGGCCCCTCACCACCTTCTGGAGTCACCTTGAACCACGAGGACCTCATCCTCCATCCCCCTTAGCAAAGCTGGGCTAAGGTCACCTGTGAGTCACCGCTGTGCGTGTGAGGCAGGAACAGGAGATACTTGTGTTCCCATGTCATAGGGGCTCCTGCCAAGCACTGCACATCTGGAACAGCTGTAAACAAAGCAGAGGAAGACTGAGAACCACAGTGGACAACTGCCAGGGGCAGCAGGGACCTCCAGCCTTGCAGCAGCCAGTGGGGGAAGGGATGGAAAAGCAGAACTGCCACGTGGATCCTGGATGCCCAGGGCTCAAGCACACTCACGGGCTGCCTCTCCCTGACAGCCCCTTGGCACACCAGGGCATCCTGCTGCCAGGGGAGCAGAGGCAGAAACTTGCCACAGACACAGTGCCTGCTACTCCAGCTCCTAAAGCTACTGCTCACCAAGCCTTCCGTGAGAGACACCAGCCCTGCTCACCATACCCATGGGCAGTTATCCCTACCTGGAAATCCCACCCTCCAGGCTTCATGGGTAGCACCAGGTCTGTTTCTCAATCACTACAAGTTCTGCTCAAGAGCGAGTCGGTCTGAATGGAGGGGCCATGGGTTTGTTTATACAGCAATCTGTACAGTGCCAAACTGTGCACTGCACCCTGAGAAACTCAGAATGCATTTTTCTGAAGCTGAAATACATCAACTGCTAAATCTTGGAGCAACATAACTTTAATTCCCTGGATTAAACATTCAAATAAGGAAGAAAAAAATACCCCCCAGAAGAGTAAACTCATCCTTCTCTGAATGTAACAAATCAAAGATAAGCAGCACGCTCCCTTTACAGCATTGTCCAAGTGCCTACTCTGGATAAAAGTCACATGCAAAGCAGAATGCAGTGAGTGCACACAGTACTGGGGCTGTTTTACAAAGCGCTTTGCACACCTGAGTCACCGTGTGCTGAGGGCAGTGCACAGGGAGCAGCTTTTCCTTGTGCATTGCACCCGGTGTCAGCACCCACCATCACAGCAGGACAACACAGCACCCAGAAAAGCTGAATGCATCACATTGCAGGCTCTTGGTAGAACCAAGAACAGCGCTCAGATATTCAGGCTCCTCTTTCAGTATCTTAAAGCCTTGCTCAAATCAGGCCATGTGGCATTCAATCCAGCCTCCTTCACTGTCCCTGTGCTGTCTGTGCTGTGCAGTTCTTGCATCAGAGCAGGATATGGAACCTTAAATAACCCCAGAGCACAGCAGAGGCTCAGCGATGGATGGTGGGACACTGAGCAAGAGCAGTGTCTTCAGGGCACCTGAGAGGTGATCCAACACTGTTGATACCTCCTTGTACAGAAAAAGACCCTCCTGCTCTCACAGACCAGGGCTGGAACCTCCCTATGCTGCCATCCCAGCAGCCCAGCGCTGGGCCAGCAGCTCCATTTTCCATTCCTGGGCAGGTAAGGAACCTGGGCAGATCCTCCTCCAGGCCCCACGCCTGAAGTAGCTTTTCTGGGCATCCCCACTGATGGGCTGAATGGACAGCAAAGCCAAACCTCTGCCTGGCAGCCCCACTAAAAACCTCAGAGCTTTGAGGAAGGAAAACATATAAGAGGAAAGGACTGGAAAGCAGAGACTTGCATGGAAAAGTGAGAACCACTGATCCTCTTTGGATGGCACGTGGGGTAAAGCAGCTTTTAATGAGGATGTTCAGGGCTCTGAGTCACCCCTTCCTGATACACCATTGAAGACAGAGCCGAGACAAAGACAAGTCCTGCCACCATGCCTCGTGCCTCAGAGCAGCCTGGGTTGGCTGTAGCTGGCAGTCAGGCCTGGATGGGCCTTTTGTCCACTGCTTTTCCACGCAATGAACACGCTAAAGCTTTACACGAGGCATTTCCTTTTCCAAATAGGAAACAGGATCTCTGTGTATGTGTCTGGATACCACTGCTCAGTGCTCCTCTCTTCTGGTGTATAAAGCCCCAGTAGTGCACAGAAGGGTAAGGTGAAGTGTAGGAGCCCTGGGCAGGGCAAGTCTGTGAGTCTGCCAAGCACCAGGTAGCACCCTCAGCCTGGCAATCCTGCAGCCCTGCTGAGACGCTTCATCGCAAGGAGAACCCATCCCTCTCCTGAGCAAACCACACCCCCTCTCAGGGGCTGGCTGGGGGAGAAGGTCCCTGGTCACAGCCATGCTGATGCACCAGGGGTCTGAGCAGAGCCAGGCCCCAGCAACACGATGCAGCACAGAGCTGCACTGCTGCCCTGTCTCCTAACCCCCACTCACCTATGGCTCCCACTGCTTCACCAGCCTTGGCAGGAGAGCAGGTAGAGAAGCAGGCCCAGAGGGCTGTGGGCTCTCCTCCCAGAAGCTCTGGCACCAAAGAATGGCACAGCTCCAAGCCTCTCATTTCTGTGAAAGCCTCCCTGCAGCTCCCTGCTTCCCCAGGACAGGCTTGGCTCAGCACCTATGATTAGTATCAACTGTACTTTCCAGGGCGGGTAATTAGTTCAGGTGAGGCAACTCTGACAATTGGCTGCTGTGGCCCCTCTCTTGGCAAGCACCCGGATCCCAAACAAGCATCTCACATATCAAAGGGGCTGCCTGCTCCACAAGCAGATCCACCCTGTGCCTCTGCCCAGCCCTGCACTGGGGGTACTGGCAGCTTTTCCTGCAGAGAACAGGGAAACACGGAGCGCTCAGCACACGGCTCTAGTGAGTGCTCTCCATTTTCACTGCTGGAGTTTACATACCTGGAATAGCTCTGCATGGTGGACACAAGCCACTGTGCAGGTAAACTGCACAGAGCCTTGCACAGGATGCCACAATGAGCACAGTATCCTCCTTTCCAAATCCTCCTTTTTGACAGCCAACAGACAGAATGTCAAGGTGTCATGGAGGAAAGGAAACTGCCTAGAGGTAGGTGGAAGGTGTGAGGTTCAAAGAGGGAATTCACCAGAAGAGGATGAGACCGTGCAGAAGGGGAGGGAGCAAAGGCCAATTCATACACCAGGCTAAATTTATCAGCACAGTCTAATGGGATCCCAAGTAACCTTCCAAGTGAAGTAGCAAAATAAAACACTTAAGCCATTGAAAACTAAACTGGTCAAAGAGCCCCGCTGAACAATCCCGCATTGTCCATGGAGCCAGGAAACAGATTTATTAGGTCACCCAGGCCATCTCCAGTTACAGTAAACTTGGGATGGTTCTAGGGATGGTTCCAACTCCCTCCTCTGGCACTGCCACTGTCCTTCACTGGGCAGCGGAAACTGCAGGAAGGGGAGGGGAGAAGTCCAGCAAAAGATCTCACTTTTCCAAGGTTCAGGAAAAGCACTGAGGCTGGACACTTCTATCATGCCAGACACTTCCCAGTTTTGATTCCCTTGGACTGAGGCTGCTACAGTGGAGCAACAGAAACACCCTTGGATAGCTCAAACAACAAAAGGACCTGCCAGTGAGACTAGAGCTTCAGTTCCTCCAGCACCAAGGGACTCAGCTGCCAAATGCTCAATGACTCTGCACCAATTCCAGGCTACGCTTTCCAAGTCCCAGACAAGGCTTAGAGCCTGGGTGTCTTTGCCAAGCAATAACGCTCTTGACTCCTGAATGCATTTCCCCCCACCATCTTTTAGATCCCCAGTCTGAATGCTTGTTGTTTACCAAGGAAAAGTTATGTGGCAAACCTCTCAATCCTTGGAGCTGGGGAGATGCCTGTGTTTCTGGAAGCATGGAGTGCCACAGCACGCAAATACAACAGGCACTCACTACAAGGCAGAGTGCCATCACAACTGCAGCCAGAAGATGCCAGCATCTCAACCTCAACTCCTAGCAGGCACCCAACAGCCCTCTGCATCCAATGCCAGTCGCCTGGGCATGGCTCCTAGTCCAGATCAGCACAGATACTCAAGAGTTCTACATGGAAAAAGCATCTACAAAATCCACCTTAGGCTGCATAAGCCAGGCACCCTTGAAGAGCTGCAGCCCTTTAGTCAGGAGTTATCTTTGCTGCAGTGCTGGGAGTACACTGCTCAGCACAGCCAGCTGCTTTTGCAGAGAAACAGAGCAACTTGGAAAGCAGCAGTTGCAGAGGGGTTTGAACCTGTTCCTAGTATAAACTGGTGCAGGAGAGCCTGAAGAATTAATTACTCAATAAAAAGATACCTCCAAAGAAGAAAACTTGTAGGAAATGCTAAAGCAAGGATACACATCTCCCTTCCCTTGTATTTCTCACCAACTGCAAAACACCCTGGGAAGCTCACCCGGGAAGTGAAAATATACAGCAATGGAAGACAAAAGAGGATTACAGTCTGATTGCAGTCACCGAACTAAGACAGAACCATTTATTGGTTCCACAAGGCTTGAGGCATAAGTGAGCTTGTTTAGTTTTTCAGCCCTCAGTGCACTTCTAACGAGCCAGAGCTTGTGATGTTAAACCCAAATTGCATCAAGAACATTTAACAGTTTCAAACTTGCCTTGTATACGCAATGAGTTCAGACACACTGACTCTCTGATCAAGAATCCAGATTCAGCACAAATGATTTAGTACACTGGATTAGTCTCAAGTGTAATGACTAACTCTGAGAAACTTTTACACTATTTTTAAATCTCACTTGTCAGGGCAGAACCTGGAAACTAAATGAGAATCCCAGAGACATTCATCCCAAGACAAAAATCAAACAGGAGTACCTCGCAGCTTCCAAGGGTAGCTGTGTCAGGCTAGTGCCACCTGGTGGGAAACTTTTCTCCACCCCCCTTGCTCAGTTTCATCCTTTCTGTTCCACGTTCCAGCTTCCCAGAGGCAAGACAAGGGAGTAACAACCAGATTAACACCAAAAAAGCAGAAAGGGCTGCGTAGCTCTTCCAACTATTCAGATTATCTTCCAGGTATAGGCCACAGTTTCTCAGCTACTGTGTAGCTGAGCTTGACTGGATGGATGCAGGCTCATCTGCAAGAAGAATGTGTAGACCAACACCAACACACCTCACAACAATCTCTGTGCATTATTAAGATGGTTTAAGGATAACCAGGAAGATTAATTTAAACACCTCCCTATAGAAACATATGGGTTATTATAACACAGCTCCTCTGGAGAGATGTTTGTCTAGCAACAGCTCCAGCTCCTCACACCATCCTGACTCTGCTAGAGCAGCACCAGCAAGGCCCAGCCGACCACCCTCAGCAGGTGGTGGGGACTCAGCTGGCCAGGTCTGGCTGCAGCTGATGAGGGATAAAGGGGTTGCACAAGCTGTCCCACCACACTGGTGCTCATTTCAACAAGAGGGTCAATACTAACACCACAGCCCAGGGACAGGACAAGGACCCACCTTCCATAGATGCATTTTAATCTCCTTGGTGAGCAGGAAAGTGCAGAGGTTCCCCCAGACAGTGCCCTCTACTCTTAGGTCAGCACAAACAGCACAGCTACAGCTCCAGTCTGACCAGGCTGCTCCTTGCACAGAAGGGCACACTGAGCATAGCTTGAGGTACCCTGGCAGCCTCATCCCAGTGGAAAGATTTCATTCAACCAGCCTAGAGACAAAACCTCTAAATGATACTGCCAGCTCAGGACAGAGAAGGCAGGGCTAATGACAGACCCATAGACAAGATTCTAGCATGAGCCCTGACAAATGAAGACTGATTGGTCCAATATCTCCCCAGTTTGGCAAGATTAACAATGTCTACGTACACAACCCAGCAAGAAACACTTGAATCCCAGCAGAACCAACTCCACACGGGATGTTTTTATTTTTATACATTTAACACCGAGAAGACAGCTGCTTTGAATGGACTCAGCCTGCCCGTGGTGCACAAGGCATTCAGTGGCAGAAGGAACCTGTCACAGTCCACAGCTTCACTCCTTCCAACCTGCAGGCACACATCCTAGAGACGGATCCAGTACATGGCACTGCGGAGACGGTTGTAATCCAAGAGCTGTTCAATGGGACCTGAGTGAACAGAAAAAGAGTCAGTCACTGGAGACATAGTTAAAATCCCTGTGCAGTTTCTCATGGTCTTAAAGTAGATGGTAGCAAAGCAGACCGTGCTCACAATCCAGAGCAGTTTTGCACAAAACCAGGCAACCACAGCTCAAACCTGCATCAGGAAAACCAGGAGATACTATCTCCTGACAGAATAAGCTATTTTCTCACACTGCTAAACAATGCTCAGTACAGCTCCACATACAGGTTTGCAATACAGGGAGCCACCAAGTCATTCCAACTTCCTGTTCATAAACTCTCCCTTTCCAAGCTGCTCCACTTTGAAGGCCAGAGGAAACAGCTGCCTGGAGGAGGGGAATTCACAACACACAGGAAGGAGGCAGCAGAGCGGAGCTGAGCTGCTTAGGCAGGTTTTCCGAGAGGAATTTGTCCTTGGCCAGACAGACATGCCAGAGCAGCACAGGAGAATCAGGTCCCTTCACTTCCCTTACATAAACCACCCTGACCCCAGGGTAAGGACACCTGGCAGACGTGCTGGGCCCGCACCCAGCTACAGGACTCCCAGCCTTAGTCACAGCTCCACAGCAAGGAGAGGTGGGAGAACAGCCAGCAGCTCCCTGCCACTGTGTCTCCATCACCTGCAGGTCTGATCTCCTGGAAAACGTGCCTTGGCACACCTCATGTGCACAGGCAGGAGGATACCAGAAAAGAACCAGCGTGGTTAAGGAGGTCAGGGCAGACACACGAGAACTGCCTGCAACTCACTTCCACTCAGCTCTTGGCCCCGTCCTGGTTTTTAAGCGAGTACTAATTGCCTCACACTACTTACCCACTGCTGCAATTGCCGGGCATTTGTCATAAATGTATTTACTGCAGACATCTCTCACCATTCTTGCATCAACAGCCTAACAAATATCAAAGAACCAATTAATGACTCTTCCAGCACATCTGCACTTCCCAAAGTTGCAAGTTACTGTTGCCATTACATATTAAGATCATTAAAAAGATACACTCAGACTCTTGGGGACCAACTGCCCAGCTCTGCCTGCGAGGATGGCTAATGTCACACACAGCACATTCTTCTGAAGGTACAGAAGACAAGGCAGTCCAAAATCTGAAGCCTTCAAAGGGAAACATTGGCTGCAGAACTACACAAACTAGGTGTTGGACACCTCTAGGGGAAATATTAAAGGGATTTCAAGTTGTGCTGCTTGAAACACATGTATGCCCTCTTTCTGGGATGTCCACACAGACAGAGGATACAATGAGTCTATGCCACAGATTCAGACATCTATATCAGTGTCAGTGGGATAACCACCTGGACTCCAGGCAGTTTAAGGGATAAATAAGCCACACATTACTCCAGCAAACTAAGGCCAGAAAATGCTGACACTAACCATGCTCAGGTACCCCAGCCAACACAAATGGATACTTACAGAAATCCTGGCATCCCACTCCTCCAGAGGGATACGGCGTCCATAGTTCAACAGATGGCTTGCAATATTCTCACACACTCGTGTAGTACCTAGATATTGAAAATATCACGTGGTCAGTGAAGCAAAAAGCCTTCCACAATAGCACAGCCTGATCACCAGCCAAAGCACAGAGAAGAAACTCTAACCATTAAACCAGTTGTTAACAAAGCACAGTCCTAATTCCCACTCTATGCAGCTCCAGCAGGAGTTAAGCAATACAGAGATTGCTTCAGTGGTCTCCAAAGTCTTACAACTAAGGCAGACCAGTCTGAGGGTGTCAATTTTTAGGTCACCAGGCAGCATGTCACTTGCTGGAACACAGCAGGCTGGGGTTAGCTGCTTTGACATGGCAGAAGAATGAGGAGCAGGGAGAGGAAGTTTTGCCCAGTGCCTGCCAGCAGAACTGCAACATCTAGCACAGCTCCTGCTGCCCAGGAGAGACACAAGCAATAACCCTCTGAAAGCTGCACAGTGGTCCATCCATAAACCAGAACATACCATCCAGTTGAGCCACCATGGCATTTCGGAGATAGTTCTTGGCTCTTGTCACCTCTGACTCTGTGGTACTGGTGCACAGACGCATCCTGCAGAGGAGATGGAAAGACCACGAAAGCTCTTAAAGTTGCTTGTCTGCTCAGACAGAAAGGGAATTCCTCCCTTTCCCGAGCCTCTGCAAAAATAAGCTATTATCAACGCCACTTGTCTTGCAGGCTGAGATTCATCCTTGATCACCACAGAGCAGCTAAGAACTGGGGAAGCACTGAACAGCAGGAGGTAAGAGCTCAAGCTCACAGGCAGGGGATTCAGCCAGCAGGATACACGCTGAGTTACACTCACAAAGGTCTGAGCAGCCCTGGTGCTGGCTCTGGCTTGCCCAGCAGGCCCAGCAGCATGTGGAATGTATTGCCCTATCACAGGAGAAGGAAGGCGTGTCAGCCATTCCCACGCATGGCAAGCTGCTATGGAAACTGATGCTGAAAGAACGAGACAGCTCCACAGAGTCTGTTTGGACTCCAGCTGCTAAATCCCTTCCTCCCCTGCCAACGGCAACGTCTCTGGGGCAAGGGCTCACTCCACCTGCTCCATACACAGCACAGCTCGGCTCTGAATCTCAGATGTAGCCTCAAACCATTACTGGTTCGTGGACATAATAAGATGGACAGCCAGAAGGTTCCCAAAAACTGGCATGACTCCAGCAGCAGGACATTAATCAGCTGCAACACAACAGCCTGAGTGGCAACAACTCCGCCTGCTTTGCTTAGGCTTAACAAGACAATGGAGATATGTCTCTTGGGCACCCAGGAAAGCCTTGTCTCTGAGGAATGATCTCCACTCTATATAAAAAAACCCCAAAGCCTCGGTGCTAATACTTGAAAGTGTGAACAAAAGACATGAAGAGCCTTAAGGGATTAAAACAGATCCTCAAAAACCACATCCTACGAGATTTACAGAAACCACTTACAGGATCACTTAAACAGAATGCAAGTTACCAAGAAGTTCATAAAGAGACAGCTCTCTGCAGACTTAATATGCTCCCCCAGCAGCTCAGTCTCCCACGAGAGGGTCAAATCTTAAATGCAACTTCTGCCAAAGTTGTACTTACCACTCCCCCTGAGCACAAAACATCATATCATCTATGGACAGAGGATCGGAAACAAAATGGAAACCGAAGAGGCCAGTGTCAGAGTAAGAGGTGTTGAATGTCTGGAAACTGTGGCAGAGATTATGCTCCACAGCAAGCGTAGCCAGCCTGCTAGACTGATTCTGTAAATAAGGAGATACTGTCAGCCATTTCGCTCTCAGCTTCCTCACAGCTCAAATTCTTTCCCACTGAGCTGTTTTCACAAAGACCACAGACAAGACAGAGCGGAACACTTTGTTGAAGGGGATCTTAATTTAGACCCTTCATGTGGTCAACAGATGAGAATCACTGCTGGAAAAGCCACAGACAAAGGCCTAGGAGTCCATCCAGCAAAACCATTTCCTTTCCCAGCTGCAGATGAGGAGCTGGTATGCATACCACCACAGGAGAGGGAGAAAATGGGAAGCACACGGTCTCCCAGCAGCAGGGGTTAGCACGGTTATACAGTCCAGACAGATTCCAGACAATAATGGATGCAATACTGGGGTTTTGAAGAAGTTCCACTTGCTCGGCAGTTGTAAGGCAAGCTTGCATCATGAGATTGCAGACTATTTAAGCTGTGCTTCCACCCCCACCCCCACCAAGTGGTTAGTTGTGAGAGTGGGAATAAGCTGCTGAGAATTCACCAGCTAAACCTCTTCCAAACTTAGCAGAGAAGGCTCAGTTCATCTCCCAGCATCACCCCTCAAGATCTGGCCCGGATTACCCTTGATTACTCTTCTATCCTATTTTCCAGGCTCCTAACCCCTTCACAGTTGGAAGCTAACCACGAGAGCCTTCCCTAAGGCACATTCACACCTAGAATCCCCATAGTACTTCATATTAAAAGGCTCCAGGCTCTCCCTGTCACACTCAGAAGCCTCTTACCTTCCCACCTCCAAAAGTGCGGTCGTAGCGCCCGATGATGGCATTGGCCACGTTGAGGACAACGTTGTCTGGATCAGCCCATCCTGGCCCCTCCACAGCAAGAGCAATATGGGCAAGGGGCAGACCATCATCTCTGGCACGGATCTAGGAAATCATCAAGGAGTGGAGGAGAACAGCATGAGCACTGTGACTTGCCCGCAGCCTGCTGCAACACCAGGCTGACAAAGTAGGGTACTTGATGTGATTCCAGTGACATGAAAGAGTCTCAGGCATTACTGAGCACAAACTGCTCTGATGTGAGTTTTCCAGCAGATGATGTGAGCAATGGCCTCTCATTCCTAACGGATGTGGGTCCCATCTAAAGCCCAACACGTGGCAATAAGCCCCAAGAACAGAACATGGGAGCACTACCAAGAGCTTCTCCAAGATACACAGATTTTTTTTCCTCTCAGAAGCAGCTGTAATTGGTTTCACATTCATTCAACAGTTGGGCAAGACCTGCTTGTTTTGATGAGGACCAAAACAACTTTACCTCACTCCCTGTGAAGCGACAGTGCGGGAGGATAGGCACAGCATCCTCTTTGTATGCGACAGGCACTCCACTGAAGTGTTGCTTAGCTGCATCTACCAGCTCTTTGTGCGAAATACCTGGCAACGGCAAAGAGAGAGACTTACAGTCCTAGAGCAATTTAACAAAATGATCTGATTTTACATTAGAGTTGCGTGACAGGGGTTTGGGTATTTGAAAATACCAAGGCTTCCCAGAATCACAAGGATCTAGAACTTACCTCCAGCAGCTGCCAGGACCATACGGGGTGCCTTGAAGTGAGTATCAACATATGAAGCCAGATCTGCTCGAGTCAGCCGCCTAGAGAGAACACGGAGAGAGAACGTCAGCATCTCTGACTTGGAGGAATGAGAGGCTTAGGAGAAGCAAGTCTGCAGTGCAGAGACAGCAGTGATTCTCTTTGTTGTGGGGTAACAATACCTTTTAGAAACAATACGTTTTAGAAACAAGATTGTGCACTGTGTTTTCCCCGTGCTCTAAATCTAGAACACAAAGAAGGGGAACCAGCAGTGAAGATGAAGAGTTAAGGATAAAATTCAATGCAGATTGGAGAGTACTGAGCCCGGTCACTGACCCAATGCAAGGCCACTGCTTCAATGACCACCCTATCTCTTAATTTCTCTAACAGTGTCAAATTGACAAGCATGGGAGAAGGTTCAACCTGTCCCTTCTAACCTCAGGTCTTGCACTAGGGCTTCTAAGGAATGTGTGCAGCATTATGCTTTCACCAGCTCCAACGAGGAAAACACAGTCAGGGCACAAGGAGAGCCCCATGGGCACAGATCACCTCCGTGTACACACTGGTTTCCTCGGGCAGTCACCACGACCAAGCAGCAGCAGTCATGCACCCCATGGACTGAACCCCTGGGCTGTGCCCTGCATCCAGCCTGTTGCTCACTTGATGTTCTCTGTGGTCCCCTCAACAGTGTGGGCCAGCGGAGTGCCCTGGAAAGCAGTGGCATGAAGGTAATCAAAGGTGACATCCATCAGGTTGCTGTCCATTTCTTTCAGCTCCCGAAGGATGACGCCACGTTCCTTCTCGATCTGAGAGTCCTCCAGCGCACAGTTCTGCACAACGTCAGCCAGGAGTTCTACAGCTGCAACACAATTCCCATGTTAGCACCCCACTGCCTGACTGCCACCCAGTGCTGCTGAAAGGAGAAGAGACACAGAGGAGGAGTGAGCAACAAACCACACTGGGGAGCGGATGCAACATAAAAGAGCTGAGTGCTGCCTGTTCCCACAGCACAAACAACACCAGTTTAGCAAGAAGTCTTCAAGTCAGATCATCACTGCCAGTGGAAAGCAGGCAACATCTGCAGAAAGTGAAGCATGTCAGAAGCAGGGCACTGCTCCAGAAACACACTGAATCCCTACAGAGGGCTTGTGATACCTACAGCATAGCCCATATCTACAGCAAGGCCCACAGCTCTGACTCAAATCGCTGCCTCTGGCCAAAACCAACCCAGAGGAGTCTGCACATGGCAGCAGAGCACAAGCTGCACTCACAGGAGCTGCAATGAGCACTCCTCACACAGCAGCTGTTGCGGACCTCAGTTTCCCAGCTCCATAAAACAACCACGGACTCCTGAACCCCCCCCTCCTCCCTCCTGGCAACACAGTCCAGCCTGACATAACTAAAGCTCTTTGTTTAGGAACGCATGAACTTGCAGCCCTGAAGCACCATGCCACTGCACTGCTCTCTTCAACTGCCAACCAGAACCTCCAATTCACCGTTCAGCTACTTCAATCCCTGGTTGGTAGAAAAGATGCTTGGGGAGAGAAACACAAGTACACGCACTTCCTTAAGTTCCTGATCAGACTTTGCCCCCTGGTCATCCTACCTTTGGGCATGTCCTTGGACAAGGCTTTTATGTAGAAGGCAGTATGCTCACGGGATGTGTACCCATTCAGGTGAGCACCCAGACTCTCCACTTCCTTCTCAAAGGCAGAGCCAGGACGCTTCTTTGTGCCCTAGAAGGAAACAGATAAACTAAATCATGAAATGAACAACTTTCCCCCCACCAGGCAGAATTAAAGCAAGGAAAATAACAACAAAGACATAAAGCAATAAAAACTGTCATATGATTCATAAAAGCCAAGAGCAAGCACAGAAGGCAAGAGATTTAAAACTTGGCTTATTTTCCCTAGATAAAGGATGGTTGAGGTGCATTTTCAAAGACCAACATAAATTCAGCAGGGAAAGAGAAGACTTACACTGAGAGACAACAATGGTTGAAGAGCACATCTGTGGAAGTAAACCAAGAACAAGCCTAAACCAAAAATAAGCAGGCGTCTAACTATCCAAGGAGTGAAACTCAGATGAAGCAGAAAACTTCTTTTAAGATCTTATCTCCTAAGGAGCAAGCCAGATACTGCAACTGCCCATGAAGGCACAGGCTGGACTCAAGTCAGCAAGTCCCAGGCTTAGATGTTCTCTGCCCTGTTCAGTAGAGACTTAGGTTATTTAAAAAGCAACAGCTGTAACTCCTAAGCTTCCCTCAACTGCTAAGAAAATCAAAGAAAAACAAATGGCTGTAAGAAACACTGCTTTGAGTTCTCTCTGCTAACCTGAGGAAACATGCTTCATACCACAGTGCTCCAGGTGTGTTATACAGAGGCTGGGACAGCCAAGGATTGGAACCACGATGTCAGACACTCTGTCTGAATTATCAGTTACAGCATTTTTTACTTTAAGAGGAAAGACAAGTAAATAGCAAATAAGAGTCAACAACAGAGCATTCGGCGCAGCTCTGTGCAGGCCCAGCACATCTCCTTACCTTAAAGGCCAGATGTTCCACAAAAAAACCAGCCCCGTTGTTCTTTGCGTTTTCATAGCGGCTCCCGGCCTCGATCCACACACCCACCTGGCAGCAAAAACAGGGAGTGACATCAGAGAAGAAAACAGTCAGCATCCTCGTGCCACAAACACAGCAGCAGGGACAAGAAGTCTGCTACCCATACATTACACCAGTAGCATCAAAAGAAGCAAACACAAGCAACAGTTTCCTGCGTGTGTTTTGGTTTTTTATCTGTCAGCTTCACCAAAGCTGGTTTTGCCAGAGGGAGAACTCCTACTGATCACTTACTGCTCACACAAAAAATGTAAGGCTGAGAAAACTTGTAGAGCACGAAAGCTTGACTACAGACTTAAGACAACACCAGGCTGGGCCTTCTGCTGTTACATTAATCCCACCAGTTCATAGAAAGTAACAGTGGAGTCACTGTCAAAAGCTTTGGTTCAGACAAGGTTTGTCACTTTTTAGAGACCAGATACAGGCTTCAAGGAAGCCCTCAACCTATCTTAAACTTACCGTGCAGGTTGGCTGCCTGGACTCCTCTGAGGCCACACGGAGCCCATTCTCCAGGGTGGTGACCTGAGTCTCGGGGATATTTTGGAGTGTCTGGGCATAGGTGGCAGCACCTCGCTTCCTTGTCAAAGTCAATAAAGCTGCCTGAAAAGACAAAGGCTGTCACGACCACTAGCTAGGAGCTCCCCTCGGCAGGGCCGGGAACCCGCCGCGGAGCCAGAGGTTTGGAGCAGGTTGAAAACTCCAGGGAAAGCCCCACTGACAAGTCACACCTCGGCACTGGGGCGTGGAGCGGACGGCGGGCCCCCGGCAAGCCCCGCACCGGGAGACAGTGACAGCCGCCGCCGCCCCCCGCCCGCCCAGCCCCGCTCCAGCCCCGCTCCAGCCCCGGGGGTCTCACGGCCACCGCCGCCCGCCCCGCGCCGCCCGCCGCGTCCCCGTGACCTTCCCGGCCGGCGCACAGGCTGGGCCCGGCGGCAGCACCACTGCACCGCGGGGCCGCCCGCGCCCTGTCCGGACTCCCCCGCCGGCGCTGCCCGCGGCGGGCGCGGTGACTCACGGAGGGGCGCGGCCCCCACAGCAGAGCCCGCCCGGCCGCGCTGCCGGCCCGGCACACCGAGCGCGCCGCCATCTTGTCCCTGCGCCGACCGACCGACTGACGGCACCGCGCCTGCGCGGGGGGCGGGGCCTGCGGCTGGGGCGGGGCGGCGCGGGCGGTGGCGGTAGGGGCGGGTGGCGCCCCCTGGTGGCGGGAGGGCGCGGGGTGGCGGGCAGGGAATGGGGGTCCCGGGGAATGGGGATCCCAGGGTATAGGGGTCCTAGGGAATGAAGGCCCCAGGGTATAGGGGTCCTAGGGAATGGGAGTCTCAGGGGAATGAGAGTCCCAGGGGATGGGGATCCCAGGGACAGGAATCCTGGGGGATGGTGGCCCGGGGGACAGGGGTCACAGGGAATGGAGGTCCTGGGAATGAGGATCCTGGGGAAAGGGGGTACCAGCTCATTCCACTCCCTCGGCTGCAGCCCCACGGCCCTGGAGGGGTCACGGGGAGAAGGGGCAGAACAGAGACAGAGGGTGTCAGGGCAGCCCACCTGCAGGGCAGCGCTGGGGGCCAGCTGGGTGGCCTGACCCAAGAGTGCTGTTATTGAGAAAAGGGCATTGAAACCAACCCTGAGAAACACCACATGGCTTTATTGGCAGTGCCAGCCCACTGCTGGCAGCAGGACCCCCTTGGCCCCTCCACCACCCCCCAAACCACGTCTTGGCCCGGCGGGACAGGCCCGTGCTGGGGCAGAGTGGGAGCACCAAGTGGGTCACCAAGCGGGAGCACCAGGCAGCCCCTCGGTGTGAGGGCCAGCAGCAGCTCCGGCCAGCAGCAGCCCCATCACAGGGGGTCACAGTCAGGGCAGGACCCTGGTGGTCAGAGTCCGGAGGGGCTGGTGGGGGTTCAGGGCCTTCGGGCCCTGGGGCGGGCGAGTCAGTGCCATCAAGGTGGCAGAGTCCTCCTCGCCCACCCAGCTCTTGGGGGAGACGTCTTCCTCTTGCACAACTACATCCTGGTGCTGTGGTCCGCCTAAGGGGGATGAAATGGGGAGAGGTTGGCTTGGCTGCCCCCTCCGTTCCCCCCCACCCGTGATGGGGATGGTGGGGCCGGGTGCTCACTGAGGCCTGGCGCCGCTCCCTGCTGACGTGCTCCACGGTGTCGTGCACGGAGGGGAAGAAGGAGTGCTTGGTGATGGTTGAGCTGAAGAAGTTGCCCCGTTCCAGCTGGGCCAGCACGGGCCCTGTGTGGAGGGAGAAGCATCTAAAGTGATGGCACCTAGTTAAGCCCCCCACCCCTCACCTGAAGCAGCCTCCCGCCTCCTGTGTTGTGGGGGAACACCAGGATCAGCACTAGGGACCCACGCTCAGATTGGATCCATGGGACAACCTGCAGCACCCATCCCCTGGGGAAACCCTGGGCATTGGAACACCATGGAGGGACCCCCAGGCCAGCAGCTGTGTGCAGGAGGGGTGACCATGCCCATCAGGGGCTCATGGCTCTGCAGATCCCCCTCACCCGGGCAGCTGGCAATGAAGACATCCACTTCTATGTCACGGAAATCCCTGAAGATCTGCAAATGGCAGAAAATATTTTACAAAGGAGGAGGGAGGGGGGGCCACCCCACAGGGCCTTGGAGACGCCCTCGATGAGGCTGCTGCCCTGGGCCCTTACATTCTTCAGGATCTTGATGGAGACAGTATCCACGAAGCTGACAGAGCTGAAGTCCAAGATGACGGCGTGGAAGCTGGGCTGGGGCAGCCCCAGGCTGCGCAGGGTGGGCTCTGAGGGCGCACCGCTCTCCCCTGCACTCAATTCAATCACTGCCACACCTGGACCATCCTCTGTGTTCTGGGGGGGGAAGGAGATCCGGTGTCACTGCTCTGGTGCTGGAACCCCTGGGCTCACCCTGCCCTACAGTGCAGTGTGGCTTGGTGAGGCTCTTTGGCTGCATGAGGGCATGGGCAGTGGGTGGTCCCAGGAGTGGGTGCCCCTCTCACACCTTGACCCACTTCTGGGCTCTTTCCAGATGTGTCGAGACCCACCCCTCTGCCCATTGCTGCTCTCTGGAACCGGGCTCATTAGCTGGCATCAGGCCAACCTTTGCTCTTGCTCTTAATTCTGATTAACTTACCAAAAGGTTAATGACTATCTGGTTTCACCACCTAATCATTAACAGCCTGGCTTTCCCCACCGACCTTGGGTATGACGGTGTGGCCCAGTTCAATCCCAGTGCCTTTCTTACCCATTGGCCCCAAACTGAGCTGGGAACTCTGTGGGCCACCAGGCCTGGCCAGTGCATGGACAATAGGGCCAGAACCAGGCAGAGAGGCAATGCTGGGTGGCACCAGAGCTGTCCCCTGTGTCAGGGAAGCACCTTTTTCCTCTTTGCCTTTTCCTTCTCTGCTTTCTTCTGTTGTTTCTTCAGCTTCTTGAGGGCTTTCTTCTTCTTCTGAATGAGGCGGTCCACATCGATGCCGCTCTGCGAAGCAGCGCAGCTTTGTGTCCCCAGCTGCCCCACTGCTATCCTGGTGTTGGCAGGCAGGGGGACACGGGGAGCACTGTGGGGCTGGTGACTCTCCTACCTTCTTCTTCAGGGCATCGGCGTACAGCTCCACATTGGCAAAGTAGAGGGTGCAGGAGGAGCGGAAGATCTTCACGCCAGGGACCTCCTGTGCCTGGGGGCAGATGGGCAGGGTACTATTCCCAGGGATGAAGCCACCTGCTCCCCTTCCCTCCCTTCCCCAAAATGCCCCCAGCTCCTTTCCCCAGTGAGCAGCCGCTGGGGGTGCATTGGAACGCCCCCCCATTGCAGGTGGCTCTTCCCCCAGCCCGGTGCTGTTACCATCTCGTATTCCGCCACATCCCTGTAGACATCGGTGTTGGAGATGCGCCCCAGAACGGAGTAGTGGGGGCTGCGGGGAACACAGTGAGGGGCTGAGGTCACCACGGGCTTCTCCTGCCCTTGCGATACAGCATCAACCCCAGCCCCAGGGTACTCACAGCTGGGTGCGGAAGATGACCGTGAGCAGCCCAAAGGCCACCGAGGCCGCCAGGCCAATGTCCAAGTTCAGCAGGAGGGTGGCCACAAATGTCACAATCCAGACCATCTGGAGAGGGGACACGGTCAGCTGCAGCATGGCCTCCCTCGAGCACCCACAAGCCTCAGGGAGGGTGGAGAAACCCTCTCCAGGGACAAGAGCACAGCCCCAAGGCTGATCAGCACCTTACCAGGTCCACTCGGTTGGATTTCCAGAGCATACTGAGGTCACTGAACTGCTTAAACATGCCCTTGAGGTTGATGATGATTATGGTAGCCAAGATGGCCTAAAAGAGAAGTCTCTGCAACTATGAGGAAGCTGAGGGAAGGTCTAGGAGTGGGCTTTGGCTGTTCCGCTGCCACACTACCATGCCATGGGATAGGCACAGGGGTGGGATGTGGCACAGAGGCCATGGGACTAGTTGTACCTTGGGCAGGTCATAGAAGAGCTCTCCGATCTTCAGGATGGTCACCAGGATGACCAGGGATGAGATGACACCAGCTACCTGTGTGGAAGGAGAGAGGGAGGTGAGGGGTGAGCCCCCACTGCTCACTGTGCTGCCTGCCCCTGCTCCAGCCCCACAGAGGGAGGCAGTGTTGCCCAGACCCACCTGACTGTTGCCACCTGTGGTCTCCTGTACCAGGCTCCGCGACATGGAGCAGCTGATGGCAAAACACTGGAAGAAGCCTCCCAGGAAGTTGCAGAGGCCCAGCGCAATCAGCTCCTGCAGGGACAGAGCAGCAGGAGGGCAGCACCATGCTTTCCTCTGGCTGCAAAGGGAAGCTTGGCTTTCACCCAGGGCGGGGGCCCTGCACCTCAGAGCATCACCTGGTTGCTGTCCACTTTGTAGCCATGCTTCAGGGCAAAGATCTTGCCCAGGGAGATGCAGATGGCATAGCCAACCACAGCAATGGCAAAGGCATTGCCTGCCACCTGCCCAAAGTAGCTGAAATTAGGGACCACAGGTGGCTTCAACCTACATTCAAGACAGAGAGATGTGGCTCAAACAGGGGTGCTGTGGGTGGCTGTGCCCCTGCCCAGCCCCCACCATCACCTGGCCCTGCTCACCCGCTGGGGATGGTGCCCACCACGGAGATGCCAAACTTGTCACTCAGGTTGACACCGTAGGAGATGCCAGTGGAGATGATGATCTGGGGGAGAATGACTGGAGTGAGGCAGGGCCTTTCTGCACAGGGACCGTGGAGAAGGAGGAGGAGGAGGAGGACGAGGAGGAGGAAGAGGAGGGCATGACGTGTGCCCTGGAGCTGCACTCGCCAAGGAACCCCATCCCACGCCTCCCCTCCCTGAAAGGGACAGGAATATGCATGGCTGCATCCCACAGCAAGCTGGGGCAGCTCTGGGTACCGTGATAAGCTCGATGGGGATGGGCATAGGCAGCTTGGCGGCAAACTTGTGGTTGAGCTCTTTCACAATGAAGATGACCACCATGGCAATGATGGCAGTCACCAGGGTGCCCACGTTGGTCTGTGGCAGCTTCTTGCAGATCTCAATGACAGTCTAGAGGATACAGAAGGAGGGAATGTGCTCAGGAAATCAGATGTCTCCCCCAGAAGGTTTATGGAGGACTCTATGTGCCCCACAGGTGAGCCCCCAGGGGGTTCTGGGCAGCAGCGAGCCCCCACTTACCATAAACAATGAAAGTGGCCCTGAGTACTCGCCCACGGAGACCCCGAAGACATTCTTGAGCTGGGAGACGAGGACATGCACAGAGGCAGCAGTGGTGTAGCCACGCACCAACGGGTCCGAGAGGTAGGTCACCACAAATCCAAACTGCAGGAGACCCAGGGCCACCTGAAAGGAGAGGCACCAGAAGTGACCCACAGCTTACAGCCCACTGTTCTCTGCTAGACTAGGCTGGGGCCACCTTACCTGGAAGATGCCTGCCAGGACAGTGACGGTGGCCACCAGCTCCACCCTGGCAGCATCCCGCAGTGCCTCATTGACTGTGGCGTTGCTGCCATTGACAGACTCCAGGAAGTCCTCACTAGGCAGCAGGGACTCCGTCAAGCTCCCGATCATGACAGAGATGACGGCGAAAGGACCTGGGGACAGGTAGAGTGTGGGCAGGGAGCCCAAGGTGAGCACCAGGACCTTTTTGAGGGTACCTCTTAAGGGGTCAGCTCCTTTCCCCTCTGGCAAGGCTCAAAGCCCACCCACTGTGCTTTGGCTCTGGTTTGGCCAATCACCTTCTTGATGGGGCAAAGTAAAGGCAAGAAAGGCCCCCCCCAACCATTCCTGTGGCAATGCTGAGCCACGGATGAAGACTTGTCCCTCTCATCCTCGCTCCCTCCCCACCGTTGCTGTCCAAGCACATGGTCCCTCAGCTCACCCACAGAGTTGTGCCTTGATGTCCCGAAGAAGAAGTAGAGGAAGACAGGGTAAAAGGAAGAGTAGAGACCGGTGACGGGTGGCAACCCAGCCAGCAGTGCATAGGCAAGACCTGGATGGTGGAGCAGGGAGAAATGTCATGAAGGGCCAACTCCTGGCCCTCCCCAACCCGCAGGGAGCCCCTGGAAGCCTGGGCATCACTCACCCTGGGGCAGGTGCATGATGCCCACACTGAAGCCTGAAGTAATGTCCCCCAGGAGCCAGTCCTTGACTGGGTAGCGGGGCAGCCAGTACAGGAAGGGCAGGAAACGGAACAGCACGGACTTGGCAGCGGAGCCCGTGCATCTGGAGGGAAAGGAGTAGGAGCTGAGGCTGAGCACAAGTGCAGGGGTTTGGGGACATCAGTAGGGGTAGACAGGGCCCCACGAGATGCAATGGGTCCCATGGGACACCCAGCTCCATCCACTGGAGCCAGGTGTCCCTTCAGTCAGGAGAACAAAGTAGGGACACGGGTACTTGAGCTTAGGGGAAAGGATCCCGAGGTCTGCAGCTCCCCGTGGTGGTGGGGCTGGGCTGTACAGTGCCTGGTGAGGTCCAGGCACATCCCCCTGGCCATATGGTCCTACCTGATCTTGCGGAGACGCACCGAGGGCTTGGTGGGAGGCTTCCGCTGTGCCACCTCCTCCAGTTCAGCCTCACTCAGCACCTCACGGGGTGCTCGGTGGCTCAGTGCCATCTCTGCTGCCATGCCCACCTGACCTTCCCGCATGCCAGTCTACTGCAGGGACATCAGGGACAGCTCAGCTACACCCCCATAGCTGGGGACACCCAGCACCCCACCCGCGCCCCAGCCCCTCCTCCAACTCCATTCGCCATACAGAGCCATCCCATCTCGGCCAGGCAGGCAGGATTGGCCCTGAGGATAAGCATGAGCCGAGCTTTGGGAGTCCTGAAGCAGCGGCAGTGGCTCACAACGGCAGGTGGGCAGGGAGGGAGCTGAGGCTTCGGCAATCAGTGCTGCCTGCTCCTGCCCCGCACCAGACCCCTCTGCGCAATGGAATGCACAGGCGGGGTCTGCCAGCAGAGCTGCCCCAGGGGGGCTCCCCCTCTGCCTGCCCGTGCAGGACCCACCTCGGTGCCCACCACCCTTCCCCTCCGTGTACCACAGCAGGGCAGGGCACAGCTGCCGAGCAGAGCCCTGGCCATCCCACAGCCCCGTCTGCAGACTTTGTCCCTTTGCGCATGAGGGGAGCAGGAATGTGAACCCCCGGCAAAAGTCACGGCTTTCCATGTCTCTGGGAGTGTCCTCCCCTGACCACTGCACTGGAGAGTCGAGGTGAGCCTGTGGTCAGAGGAGGGAGGCTGGGCTGAGGTCTCACCCTTCTCAGGGCTGGGATGGTGGGACTGAGGCATCTCTGTATAGATCCACAGTCTGATCTTGCTCAGGGCTTAGGCTGAGACCTGCACCATCCTGCTGGGCTCACCCAGCTGGTGGCCTGCCTGGTCCTGAGGTACAACTGGACCCAAAATCCCCTCACAGGGTGCCTGGGGTTGTGCCAGCCCGAGTCCCTGTGTTGCCCCGTTATCACTCCTACCTGCTGTGCCCAAGCTGGTCAGGAGCTGGCAGGCAGGTGCACGCTCTGCTTCCTCCTATTTATTAAAGCCAGCCCATGATCTTTGAGACACCGCTCCCTGACTCCTGTCCTTCCTCCTGCCCTTCCTCCTGCCCTGCCGAGAAGCTGCCTGCTTCCCAGCCCCACTGCTGCACCCATGGCACCCACCATGCTCCCCTCCATACCCTGGTGTGCTGAGTTCCTCAGCTGTAGCAGGCCCAGAACTGTCACCACTGTCCCCAAAACCATCCCATATTGGGGACTGTCCATTCCAGTCTCAGCTCCTGGACTGTCCATTCCAGTCTCAGCAGAGGGTGCTGCCATGCCCAACCACCCATGCCAGGTGCAGAGCAGTGGTCTTCTTGCCATTGGGCACATCCTAGTGCCAACCTCCTGCCAAGAGCTGCTGGGCACTCACCACCTCAGGGCACTGCTCAAGGTCCTGACATCATCCTCCTGTGCTCCCACAGCTCCCATGGGTGTCCCTTCCCCACCCCATGGTGGGGAAGAGCAGGAGCTCTGTCCAGGACAAGAAGGGCTACCCACAGCGTCAGGTCATAGCATCCAGAGTATTTTCCACAGCCCCTTGCTTACCTTGCTTGGAAGAGGTGTGCTGTGCCCTGTGGACTGCCCCGCTCTCCCACAATTTGCACAGACCCAGCCGTTATCTTGTTCCAAAGGTCCCCAGCGGGCACCAGAGTCCCACTGAACCCCTCATTCCTTCCTGGGCTCCATCATGACCTAGAATTGGTTTCAGAGAACTTCTGAGTCATGCTTGGCCCGGTCCCATAGGGACATGACCAAGGAAATCCAGGCACCGGTAACTGACTGGTACCAGGGTGTGGGGTGAAGGCAGTGGGCAGGGCCAGGCATCAAAGAGTCCTGGGTCCCCTGGGTGGTGGGATAGGGCTGGAGAGCAGAGTAAGCGGTGACATCCAGGGCCACAATTTCCAGAGTCAGAGCAACTCGTCCCCCTCCCTGGTGTAGGGTAACCCATGGCCACTGGCTCTCCCTGTGGTGAGCATGACCCAGGTCCCACAGCAGCCATGCACCTTTCAGGCAGCAGGACTGAGCCTGCTCCCTCAGCCTCTCCCACATCCCTGGCCCCTGCCGTCCACCCACATGCCCATCAGTCCCACCGTGGCCAGGTAAAGGCACACTGACACAGGCACAATGTGACTGTTGCCTCCTCATTGTTTATTCACTCACCCAGCAGAGTGAATCAGAGGCCATCCTAGGGCTCCTGCTCGGAAGCAAACAGCACCAGTGTCATTTAGTGCCTCCTTATCGCTGCTCCTTGTCCCCACCCGTGCCATTCCTTCCCACATCCCAGTGTCCAGCCCCTGACCTGCACCCTGGGCTGGCCACTCTATCTGTGACCTCCCCTTGCCACCCCAGCCAGCTCTCCCTGGCCCTTATCCTCCCTCCCCCAGCCTCAAGAAGGGCTGCAGGACAGGACCACAGCTCCTGGCACTGCCGCTGCAACTCCCAAGGGCCACCCTGAGCTGGCCCCCAACTGCTTAGAGGATGGAGCCTGTGAGGGACAGAGGGATGGCAATTGATGGTGACCCTTGCTCAGGGTGCTGTGGATCGATGCTGCCCTTCGATCTCCTGCTCTTTCCTCTTCAACAGGAAGGGAGGGACAGAGGGCATCAGGATTACGCTTGGCCTCTCCTCCACACACTTTTTTCTCCTTGCTGGCACCCAGCTTGACACCGCTGAGGTCAGGCAGCCTTTGGACAATGGATCTTCTTCCCTTGGTCTAGGTCTGATTGGGGGTGCCAGCTGCTGCCAGGCACAGGTCCCACGGCTAACCACAGCCACTGTGGCACCACAGCCCTGCTGGCAGTGCTGGGGCCACTGGCCACCACTGCAGCCGATCCCAGGTCTGGGTGAACCAGCCTGGACACAGCCCAGTTCAGGCAACTGACAGCACCTGAAGTCCCTGTCCCCTGGTCACCTCACCCTGTTCCAGGCAACTCCCCTTCAGCCTACAAGCTGGCTGGGAGCTCCCACCCAAGCCTCCTCCCACCATCAGCTCAAGCCCAGGCGCTGCACTCATTGCCCCATCCATGGATCCACTGCACAGGGAGAGATGGCAGAGAGGCCAGCACCATTTTATAGACTTTTATTTCCAAATCTGGCGCTTCCATGATACACTTTTACACAGCCAGAGAGGGGGCACGGGCATCTCCCCACTCCCTGCCAACAGAATCGGGAGACAAAGAGAGGAAAAAACCCAACCAAACCCCGCAAAGGAAAAAACCCAAACCCAAGGAGGATGCTCCCCAGAGCCCAGGTCACAGCACTACAATCAGGGACCAAGCCAAAGACTGGTCTGCAAGAAGTAGACTCCTGCTTCCTAACCGGCCCAGGTCTGCAGGGACGGCCACCAGCTCCGCTGCTCTCTTCTTTTTGGCACTTGTCACTTGCTCTCCATTTGGCATCAGCATTAAGAGCCCCATACCCAACTTGGCAGAAACATGGGTCCTACAGCACCATAGGCAGGGAATCCCAAGACTCTGGTGCCGGCACTGCACAGCCGGAGAGAAACATGTAAACGAGCTTGTTCCCAAAGGCAAAGATGGGCAGCATGGAGGGGCCTGGCTGTTCCCAGCATGTGGGGCCAGCAGGCTTTCCCTCTGCACACTGGTTCCGAATGGCATGTAAACATGTCAGCAGGCCCTGCTGTCCTCATCCCTGGGAAAACAGTGAGCCTGCCTCATCAGGGCTGTGCCGGGGGGCCAAGGCACCTCCCCAGTCACCAGCCCTTCTGTTCCCTCTGCGCTCTTCCCGCTGACTCTGGGATGTAGCCAAGAGGCCTTGGCTTCCCCAGGGGCCTGGAGGACAGCAGCACAAGTCCTCTTCTGTAAACATGTCAGGCTGGGCTACAGTAAGATGCTACGGCAGTGTGGCAGTAAGGCAGTAAGGGGCACACGGTCACACAGCCCCAAGAGCACCACGGGGCGGCTGAGCAGAGGCACCACGCTCGGCCGGTGAGAGGGAGCATGCCAGTCCCCTGAGCCAAATGCCCTGGCCCGAGGCTGGGGTAGGCACAAAGGAGTGTTACTTCATGGCAGGGCTAGTAGGAGCCCCAGGCCAGGCCCCAGGCTGAGCAGAGACACCATCAGGGCAACCTGAATTTCCAGAGAGGGCAAAGTGTTGTTTATCTCCATCTCCCAAAATCCAGGCCACTCTGATCTGGGGTCCTCTGTTAGTCAGAGGATAGCAGATATATGCAGAGCTCCCAGGGATACAGCTAGATACAACTGTTGTGGGCAATGCTGGACCCTGAGACTGAAGCCACATCATGCTCCTGCAGATGCTAATCCTCTGCAGAGGGAGCACTGGCTCTGGGAATAGCCTAGCCTGCTGCTGAGCAGGACAAGGGTCATCCAGCTCCTTGCCTGGACCTACAAACCAACAGAGATTTGCTTTGTAACATCCAGGTTAAAGAGCACAACACCCAGTGGGTAAAAACACAGTGCTCCCTTGCTGAACAGAGGTAACCAGCACTGATGAGATTGAGACCATCCTGGTACAGGACAGGGCTGCACAGCAAAGCTTGTCTCCTCCCCAGCAGGTCCCTACTCCTGAATTTGCTGCCCCATTCGTTTGTGCTCTCACTGGCACACAGCCCCTCACCGAGGTGGGGCAGCCCCAAGTGGGAGGGTTCCATGGGAGGGCAGAGGGAGGCCTGGCTGCATGGGGCTGAGGGACACCAGGCAGGAGGAGGGTGGCAAGACACATGTGGAGCTGCACAGTGGGAGGGTGGGGGGCAGCAGGGCCAGCTGTCCTGCAATGCGGCTTGGGCAAAGCAGTGCCAACAAAGACTTAAGGACTGCCTGGCACTGTCTCTCCAGTCCACTGGGATTGTGGTCCTCATAACCCCAGGGAAGGTGGTAAAGGGCTGTTGGTGAAACAAATGCTCCAGGTCCCGGGAACAGACCATCCGTAAAAATAACCATAGAAATTTCTTTTCTCTCTGATTACAAAGATACAAAAAGGTAGAAAACCCTCCCCTGCTCCCACGTCCTGGGCTCCATCTCTGTCCCTCTGCCACCGCCCACCCTCCACACACACACAGGCACACCCCATGTACAAACAGCTCGCAGAGAAAGAGCTCAGCCCTGGCGGGTTGGATTTGCCCAGTACTACCTGTCACACCGGGCAGGTGATGGGGAGCACAGCAGCAGTTGAGAGCCTGGAGGCTCCTGGCAGTGGGTGGTGTGCACTGCCGGCCCCTCGGCCCACAGGGCAGGGGAAGGCAGGGTTGGTTTTGGGCCTCTGACCACCATCGGTTCTGGCCCCTGCCCCCTGGGGACACCAAACCTCAGCTGGCAGTGCCTGGCGAAGGGCTCTGCTTCTTCCATCTCTCTTCTGGACAACTTCGGCCCCTCAGGAATGGCCCTCGCTTCTCATTATTCTTCTCAGAGGAAAGAAAAACAGCATTAAGACATGGCATCTCCCCTGGGCTCCAGCATCCTTCCCCTGCTAAGCCAGATGGGGACAGGGCAGAGACTCACTCCCATGTCAGGGCAGGAACAACTGTATCCAAGTCCCTGAGTTCAGGGAAGAGGAAAGGAGGGATGAGGTGCGGTGGGGTGTGGTAGCAGCAGTACCAGCAGGGAGCAGAGCTGGAGGGGAAGAAATGACAGAATGGGACAGGGTCCCTGGGGAGAAACATGGCTGGGGCAGGCAGAGCTCCCCTAGGATTTGGGCTCCCTCCTCTCCAGCCAGCCTGGCCCTTGCATACCTCCACTCACTGGGACTTAGAGCCAGCATTGACCAAGGGGACCAGCCATGAGGCCAGCCTGGCTGCACAGAGCATCGTCCCCGAATCCCCACAGGCCACAAGCAAGGGCCATTGTCTCTGGCAGAGTGGGTAGACTCACATACACAGATGTTCCTGCCTGTGCTGCACTGCAAACACCCAGAGCTGTCACACCTGAAGCTTCTCCCTGCCCAGTCACTGTTCAGGACCAGGAGATAAATGCCGTTCACCCTGGGGACTCACCTTTATACAGCCCTCTCCCTCCAAACCAAACCCCTTTCGGGAAGAAGCCAAGCAGGTGGACAATGCACAAGATCAGCTGAGGAATGCACAAGAGCTGGCTGAGGAAGGAAGGAACACACTTACTCTGAGTCTGGTGACAGCTCCGAAATGCTGTGGGAGGTGGCAGAGCGAGGCGTCGAGGGACACATTGCGGAGGGTGTTGAGGTCTGCAAGGCAGAGGGGGTGGCGGTGGTCTGGGGGCCTGAAGGCGTGCTGGAAGATTGCACTGAGGACAGGACGGAGGAGTTAAAAGAAGCAAGGATAGAAGAAAGGATATCTAACTGTTCAGTGGAAGGATGTCGGCTGGGAATGGCCTCCAGGTTCTCCCTAGAAGGGTGTCTCCTCGACAGCGGCTCTAGGCTTTCCCTAGACAGCTGCCTCCGAGAGAGACTCCCCAGGTTGTCCTGTGAGGGCTGCCTGCTAGGCACTGTGTCCAGAGGCTCTCTGGAATTAGATCTTCTGGATAGAAAGTCCAGCTGCTCCCTTGAAGCTTGTCTAGCTGATGCTAGCAGGTCCCTTGAAGGCTGTTTTCTAGAAAGTAAATCCAATTGCTCTCGAGAAGTATCTCGACTTGGTAACATGTCTATTCGGTCTCTGGACACTTGCCTACTTGGCAATGTGTTTAGCCACTCTCTAGAGACTTCTCTCACTGGCCCACAGTCTAGCTGCTCTCTTGACCCAAATCTGCAGGGTAAAGTGTCAAGGCAGTCTCTGGAGCCCTGTCTCCGAGGCAACGTGTTCCCATGATCTCTCTGACTGGGCCTAGCAGTGAGTAGATCCAAGTTTTCCCTAGATGCATGTCTGCTTGGGATACTTTCCAGGTGTTCAGTAGACCCATGCCTGCTGGGGATAGTGTCCAGCTCCTCCCTGGACCCATGCCGACTGGGCACAGCTTCCAAGCACTCTCCTGAGTTGTGTCTGCTCAGCTGCTCCCGGGACATCTGTCTCCTCATCAGCATGTCAAGCTGCTCCCGTGACGAGTACCGGCTCGCTGGCTGCGACAGGCTGCCAGCTCCAGAGTAAATCCTGCCGTAGGAGGCAGCAGGGACAGCCCTGTGACCCAGCGTGGAGGTCTTGTACCACGTCAGCTCGTTGGTCATCCTGCCAACGGATGGCAGGCCCTGGAGAGTCGGTGGGTACTGGAGACGGTTCTTCAAAATCCCTGCACCAGACAGAAAGAGAAGTCAAATCTTCGCACAAAAGCAAAAAGAGCATGAAAACCAGGGAGATAAGCCATACCTCCCCAAGGACACAGCCAGATGGATCTGATGCTGTCAGGCCAAGTCATCCTGACACAGGCAAGGCCACCCTTGCCCGCTTGCTCCAGGCTGTTACCTTTTCTCTGCCGTTGGGTCTGGGTGAGGGAGTTCTCATCCCCACTGGTCAAAGCCAGGTCTGGCTGATTATTGTTGGCTGCATCCTTGTTGATGTCAAATCCCAGCTTCCGCTCGGAGCCCCACTTCTGCAGGGAGCAGGGGTGAACCTCACACTCGCCCAGAGCCGGCCAATATGACATGAGGTCATTGCCATCCACATCTGAAGGATGCAGGGCCCAGGGAAGAGGGAGAGAATATTTCCGTGAGCAGCAATTGAGCCATCACAAGACATGGCCTGTCCCCCAGGGACCTGAGCTCATCCCTTTCCCTGCCAAAGCCCTGGGACTTGCCTTTGGGAGTGGTGTTGGCAGGGTTAGTGAGGAGGCGTTCGCTGTGTGCCGCCCGCTTGAACTGGCGCTGGAAGCGGCCCCGCAGGCGCACATTCTCCTCGCTCTCCGAGGATGGGATGGAGAGGCTGCGCTCTTCATCCAGAGACAGGTCACTGTCAGAGTCCGAGTCCTGGTCTGCAGGAGCACAGTGTGTGTCAGGGAGATGTTTGGAATGAAGGTGAGAGAGGCTTCTCGTGGCAGTGCCAGGAAGGCGGCAATACCCTAGAGCTGACCACACTTACGAGAGTGACTTACCCCTCACTGCCTTTCCCTCAGCAGCAGCCTGTGCCAGCTGCCCTGGCCCTATCACCAGGTACCCACGAGGAGTCTGGCTCCCTCTCACTGCACCTTCCTGTAAGGCAGCTGCAAACAGCCATAAGATCCCCTCTGCCTCCTCCTCCAGGCTGAGCAAACCTACCTCCCTCAGCCTCTGCTTGTTTGCTCCATGCCCCAGCTGTGAGGGTGGCTCCTGCTGGTCTCACTCCAGTGAGTCAAATGTCTGTACTGTCCTGGACAGCCCAGTATTCCCACAGATCCCGCAACAGCCAATGTTCCCTCTCTTGCTTTCTCCATCTCTAGCCCCTTGGGGCTTGGCTATGCCCTTTGCCATCTGTCCAGGAGGAGGCTGTGCTAAATGACACAGTAGCTGCCTTTCCCTCCTATCCACAGTGTTTGGAAGTCACAGCTGAGCATGGGGTGGAGGGTGTAACCATATAGCCAGAGCCTGCACTGGGAAGAATTTCCTTAAGCCAGGAGTTAATTTAGGATGCACAGAGTTGGCCCCAAATCCAGGCACAGGGCTGAGTCTTACCTCCCCCAGCATCACGGTGGAACATGGCCACGTCAATGTCCGTGGGTCCAGCATGAGCCAACAGGCTGTGATCCAGGACTGAGCCCTGACGTGCCGTCACATTGTCTCTGAAACACAGAAGGCCCAAATGGTCAGGAGCCTCTGTCTGCCCGGGCACTGTGGCCCCCCAGAGCCCCGCTCCCTACCTGAGGTACGCCCGCTGGCTGGAGTGAGTGCGGGCAGAGCGCACGCTGCTCACTGAGGAGACTGTGGAGGCCCCCAGGGTGATGCGGATGAGCCCACTCTCCTCAAACAGCGCTGTGTTGTTGTAGGCACTGGGGCCCTGGGAAGGGCAGGGAGAGGGTATGTTAAGGAGTTGCTATGGCAGCTGCCATGGGGAAGTGGGGACATGCCTGTCAGCTCCAGTCCCAGACATGCAGCCTGACCCCAGAGCCCTGGGCTGCTCTGCTCTCGCCCACCTGTGTGCTCCTCACGGCCTCCTCGCTCTGCCCTTTCTTGCCGAGGCAGGCCAGCTTCCAGGTCTCCCACACCTCCTCATTTAGCACACAGAACAGAACCAGCACAGCCAGGCCCTGTGGGGAGAGATGCCCTGAGAGACAGCCCCTCATTGCCAGCTGACCCGCTTGCCCACAGCACCAGTGGAGGGACAATCCCTGGCTCCTCAGGAGCCCAGCACATTGGCTCTGGTGGCCACCAGGACTGGGATGCACCAAAGACGCCCCAAAGCTGATCGGAGGTACCACCCATGGTGGCCATGGGTGAGAGAGGAAAGGGTGGGGTGTCCTCCTGGCTGGCAGTAGCCAAGGAGCAGATGGCAGGGTCCCCTGCAGCAACACCAGCCACAGTGGTAGCAGGAGGTTGGCAAGGTGTTGCCGCAGGTCTGATTTTGGGTGTCCAACACTTCTGCTGCATGCTGTCCTCTTGCTCTGCCCTCTGAGAGCATGGAGGTACCTTCCCTCCAAAGATGGGCCTTGCTATCCCTTGGATGTCACCTCTGAACCAAACACCTTGCAGCCACCTCCTACTCACCAGAGGCACAGCAGCAAGGACGGGCAGGAGTCACTCACTGCCAGTCACAGCGTCACAGTGGTGACAGCAGAAGGGACAAGGAGCACAGCAAGATGCTGGGAGCTCAGTGCAGGCCACCCACTCTCCACAGATGGCTGTGGGGACCACAGGGACGCTCTCCTGGGCTGACCCACGCCCTCCCCAGCAGAGGCTGGGCAGTTACCTGGAGGCTGCAGAGGACAGTGTAGAGGTAGTGGAAAGCCAGGACACTGTTGTTGACAGCCAAGAGGCCAAAGAGCCAGGTAGTGCTAATAACTAGAAGCAGAACAAAGGAGCTCCGTAACGTCATGCTGGAGAGAGAGACAGACAGACAGACAGACAGGCACACAGACACACACCAAGAGGTTAGTGCGTACTGTTAATCTACAGTCTAGTGCTCACAGACAGAGATCCAGAGGGGAAAGCGATCCTCTCCAGCCCTCCCTGTCATTCCCAGCACTGTGGGCACATCCCTGCAAAGCGGACCAGCTCCTGCCAACTCCCAGGCCTTCCCTTCTGGATCACACATGGCAAACACAGGTCATTTGGAGCCACAGAAAGCTGAACCATGTTCCAGGGCTGGCTCAGAAGGGAGTGGGAAAAGGTCCTCAGGAGCATGTAGGAGAGGAAGAAGCAGGTGCTGGTAGCTGACAAGGGTGAAGTGTTGAATCCAAGCAGACACATGGGGTGGCTGTGAGGGCAGGTGGTGAAGGAGGACCAGTTGGTGGGTCAGTGTGGAGATGAGGACGTAGGAACAAGAGGAAAGGACAAAATTTAGGAAGGGTTAATGTGGCTGGCAGGTGTGGGAGAGGAGAGTGGCTGCGAGGCTGACACTGATGCACAGAGGGGCCCTCTGTGATGGTGGAAGAAGGAGGATGGTCACTGAAAATGCTAAAAACCACGAGCTGTCGGAGCTCTGCTGGGAGTTTGGCCACTAATACTCACAGAACCGATTTCTTCTTGGTCTCCTTTTGGCCTGGGGAACAGGACATCTTGGCCACAAGCAGGAACATGACCCCATTCATCTGAAAGCGTTGGCACCGATTAGAAGCTGTGCCAAGGGCTGGCTCTGACCTGACTTCCCCAGTGCAGAACATGGGCAGACTCCAGGTCCACCAGGCCCATGCAAACATCCCCTCCTTTCCCCTTCATGCCCGAGCCATGGCCTCCCCCAGATTTGACTGGAGTGAGGAGAGACAAAAAGAAGGCCTCTAACTGAGGGAGGGGTGGGTACATAGAATGGGGCAGGCAGTGGGCAGCCAAGGAGGAGCAAGTGCCCATGGTGCGGAGAAAGGAGGCAGGAGAGGGTTGTGGGTGAAACAGGACAGGGTTTTACCACAATGACGACAGTAATGGGGCCTGCAAAGCTCCAGACCAGCTTATCATGAATGGAAATCCAGCAGAAATCAGGGTTCCCATAGCCCTCAGGATCCAGGCCAACAGCCAGCCCTGCAAGAGGAAGGGAGAGGTCAGGTCCAGACCCAGCAGCCTTGGACTTGTCCGAGCCATATCAATCCCATTGCAGCACTGAAGGTAGTGAAGAGGCTCTCTCCCTGCTCCTTGCCCTGTGCACAGGCTTCCCCACCACAGGGAAAGAGCCAGGACTGCGAACCCCAGCACCAAGGGCCTTTATTTCCTTTTCCCCAGGCATCCCTGATACAGCCCAGCCCAGCAGGCACTCACTGCCAGCAACAGGTCACCCAAGCATGCAGGCTTAGGAAAGCAGGAGACCTCAGCTACAAGTCCTGGGATAAGCCATGGGGAGGTCTGCTGAGAAATTACTTCTCCCCAGGAGGCAAGAAAACAGCCCCTGATACATGGTCCCCAGCTGACCACCCCAGCACTGCTTGCTGCCAGCGCTGCTGTCCATGGCAAACCCACCTTCAGCTCTCCACACTGGGTGAGCTGGGCAATACCAGGTGGTCAGGAGGCTGCTGAGAACCAGCACAAATGGTTTTGGCACGGCTGCAGGACAAGCAGCTCTTACCAGTGATGATGGCAGGCACTCCCCAGCCGATGGCATAGTAGAAACGCATGGCCCCGAAGTTGACGTTGCGGGCTTCGGTCTGCATGCGGTAGATGTGGAGGCCCTGGACGAAGAGCCAGGCAAAGGTGGAGAGGAAGAAGCAGTGGAGGAGGATGGCAATCACAGTGCAAAGAAACTGGGGAGACAGAAGCCACTCAGAGATGGTGCCACTGTGCCAATGCTAATGGCATCATCCACACCTCACCCTCACCCCACGGGCATGCTGGTTCAGCCACAGACCTGGTTCTCAGTGCGGTTGATCCCCAGGAGAAAGAGCAGCTCAGAGAAGAAGAGGGTGACTGATATGTTGGAGTGGATGCCACGGGTGTTGGACTTGAGGCCTTTGAGGCAGGTCAGGAAGGAGAAGGTCAACAGCAGAGACACCAAGGAGAGAGACACCAAGGAATAGGTGACAATTGCCAAAGTCTCCAGGTCACCTTCCAGTTGCTGAAGCAGCAGAGAACCAAAAGCAAACAGTGGTGTTAGGGGAAGACACAGGATGCTTGCAGAGTTCTCAAATTCTAGTTGTGCCCACAAGAAATTTTCTGCCTGTGCCTGTTTATTATTATTTAACAGTCTCCACCACTGCCCACAGCCCCACGGGCAGAGTTTACCTCTCGGTGCGAGCTGTCCATCAAAACCCCAAAGGTGCCAAACTGGGAGCACTGGCAGTGGACGTGTGTGGTGTTTCGGTACACAAGCTCGCAGTCCCTGGCTGTCCAGAAGCCAGAGGGGTTGGTCCTGCAGCCACCAAAAAGCAGAGTGCACTTAGGAGAGAAGACAGATGAGTGTGGTGTGTGGGGGAGGAACTGCAGAGAAGATGGGTGACTGGCACGGCTCTTCTGCCAGCAGATACAACTGCACTCCTACAGCTTAACTACTGGAGCCAGAGTGTGGATGTGGCACTCAGGGACATGGGTTAGTGGTGGGCTGAAGAGTGCAGGGCTAACAGTTGGACTCAATGGTCTTAGAGGGCTTTTCCAACCTAAATAATTCTATGACTCTGCTGTGCCCTCCCAGCAGGGAACCCCACCAGGAGAGAGTGGAAATCCCCCACATCCCAGTGCTGCCCAGGTACACGGACTGTTACAACCAAGGAAACCTGGGGAATGAGGAGGTGTCTGGGGAAAGCAGCTCAAAGAGAGCAGCCCGGCCATGCTCGACTCACGGGTTGGAGTGGTTCCACTGGACACAGAGAGGTTTACTCCTGTTGGCTGTCTCCAGCAGGTAAAATTCCAGCACAAGAGGGGTGTCCAGGGGCCCTTGCAGGAAGGTGTGATTGCTGAATACAGACACACTCACGATGGGGGAGTTCATCACAGGATTCTTGGGGAGCCTGCAAGGAGGAACAGAGCTCTACCATCACTGTGCATGGCATCCACAGACCCTTGGGGACTTCCCAGACATTCTGTCCTGACATCTCACAAGGAACAGGTCTGCACAGGCTGTGCACAGGTCCACACCAAGGGGTTGGGAAACATGGGACAGAGCAACACCACAGTGGGGAACAGGCAGAGCACTGTGGGACTGCCTGGCTGAGAACCAAACCCACACCATTGCAGACACTCTTGGCAATTGCTGGAGGGAACAGAAGAGAGTCCAGCCAGCCCCTCTCCACGAGTGCTTGTGGGAGCAACAGGGAGGGGACGTACCTGACACTGCGACGATCCACCTGGTAGCGTGCAGGCAGCAGCCCCCCGAGGGTGCGGTACATGATGAGAATGACCACAGTGAGAGTGGGCTCAGGCTCTGGCAGTGCCTGCCTTGGGGAGGAGCTCTCCACGGTGTAGTTCCCTTCGCCCCCAGCCAGTGTGGGCATTGCTGTAGGGGCAGCTGAGGCACACAAGGGGGTGGTGAGAACACATATACACACGTGCTGCTCCGAAGACAACTTGCAAGGCCATCAGGAGCCTTTGGGATGTGGTGAAGCCAGAAGCTCAGGCTATCAGGGGTGACTTGTGGACCCCTGACAAGAGCCAGGTCTCAGCAGATGGCCTTTAAAGGTCCCTTCCGACCAGAACCATTCCGTGATTGTACATCCTTCCTGCCAGCCATACCCACCCAAGCTGTTCCTTGAGTGATGCTCACATGCTCACCTTCAGCTTTTGGTGGGCTCAGCACAGACAGTGGCAGCACAACGTGGGTGTGGGGGTCCCAGGCGGGCTGGCCCCGGAAGAGGCTGCTGTGGTAGCGAGGGTAGCGCCGGTGGATATGGGAGTGGTTCTCCATGCGATCGATGCTCAGCACTGCAGAGGAGCAAGAGAGTGAAGTCAGATCTAGAATGGCCACCTGGAGAGAATCACGCTCCAGGGCACCTCAGGTTTCAAGTCGCTGGCGAAAGGACCACACGAGCCACAGGCTGGGTTGTGGCTATGTCCTGTGTTTGGGCATGACACATGACACAAATCTCAGCACCCACAGTGCTCCTTCCCAGCCCAGATCCATGCTCTACTATAGGGCAGACTACTTCAGCCACCAAGATCAGCTGCTGTTTCACTCTAGACTGGGAAGTAAGTGGGAGTGGGCAGCACACTCCTGGTTCTGCTGCTTTTGGTGGCGTGTCAGCTAGTCCAGGCAGGGATGGGCCCTGGAAATCTCTCATGACCACCTCCCCACATTTAAGAGAGCCACCAAGGACATTATCAGCACCCTCCCTGAGATGCAATGAGATAAAAAGGGAAGCAGGTGTAATGGAGGAGTGTCTCTGCACCATCCCAACCAGCCCCAGCCCCAGCCAGCTCCCACTCACTGATGTTGGGGGTGACGACACCAACGGGATTGAGGTAGGTGAGTTTCATGTTGCTGGCCAAGGTGCCAGAGTAGTCCCGCAGCTGCTCCATGAGGCTGGCGCTGCCGTGCTCTCCGTGTGGCAGCATGGCCCAGTGCTCCCGGTTCTCAGGCGCCAGCACGGAGCTGCCTGCGCGCAGCAGGTTCTGCACAGGAGAGACACGGGGGTAGGGGGTGAGGAAGCACTGCCTTTGGGACCTTTCTGGCCACCCCTAGACTGCAGCACTGTACTCTCTGCCCAACTTGCTGCACAAGGGCTTGGGGTAGAGAGGTACTTTCTGCTACAATGGGCCTCCACCCTCATCGCTCATCAACCAGTGCCCTACAGAGACATCTTCCAGGCACTCCTGCCATGAAGGACTTGCAGGCAGCAATAAGACCTCCCTTTGCCTTCCCAGGCTGAGCGGACCCAGGTCTCTGCTTCTCCTCAATCAGCTGGTGCTCTAGTCCTGACCATGCCTGTGTGGCACCGGGGAGCCCCGTGCTCCTGATGGGGTCTCACCATATCTTCAATGCCCTCAGAAACACAGGCTCACGGTGGCTGACAGGAGAAGCAGCATCAGAAGTCACTGATCTGGGGGAAGGACTCACCTCATTGAAGTGGGCGTCCTGTGTGGCTGTCAGGCCGAAGCCACGCTGCTGGCTCTCGAAGGCCATGAGGCGGGACAGCAGGCGGAAGGCGATGTGCACGTCATTGCCAAAGTAGTGGTCCATGTGGTCTGTCACAGCCCGGAGCCGGTGGGCCAGCTTCTTGGCTTCAATTGTGTTGAGCTCAGTCTTGTTCCTCTCCAAGCCCTCCAGCTGCCAGTGGTGAGAAAAGAGGGGATTAAATAATTAAGCAGGTTCCTTATTGGGAAACTGGGATGCTGCGGGCCCCACTGGACACAGAGATTACTTTTGAAGCCATGGCACAAGCCACTGACAGTCACAGTCGTGGTCACTAGAACAGGGAGCACTTCTGGCAGTCTCCAGCAACACGCCAGGAGCTGCACTGGCCCAGCTAACCCAGTGCCACACACAACAGAGGCCAAGATGAAAGGACAGGGCAAGGGCCTGGCGATACTTCCCTGGAAACTCTCCTGGCTTCAGTTTCAATTCAGCCCAGGTGAGATGCAAGTATTGAAGACACTTGCCTGGAAATTTTAAAGGGATTTGTCACTGACAGAATCTGGGGGCTACAGAGCTTCCATGGAGCAGACATCCCATCAGCTTCAAACCACTCAGCCCAGCTCAGGGTTATTTATTTTCCTCCCAAATGCTGTGGCAGGACACAGGTAATTTCTGATGGGGACACTCAGATTAGACAAAGCCAAGTGAACTTAAGCTCAGACCAGTGCTCCCACAGGATGGGTTTGGGGGCAGGAGATGAAAAAAAAAAGGTGCTGAGCACTGTGGCAAGTCCCTCTCATACTCCAGGCACTCCTGGAAAGCTGAGTGCTTTGAAATCTGGCTGTGAGCCAGTGTCAGAGGGTCCATGCTCTGTCAGGGCTGCAGAGCCAAGAGGATTACCAGCACAGACAGTTCCTTGAAGGCAGGTGAAGTGCAGTTGAAGAGATCTGGCTCCAGCCAGCCCTTTTCCTCATCACAGTGTCTGACAGCTGCACCTGAAGCAAGAAGGAAGGGCATGTTGGAAATTCAGCACAGGATACACATCCCCAGCAGGGACCCTCTGCAGCAGCTAATTCCAAAGAACAGCACTGGCAAGTGATGGGGAGGGCCTATAACACCCCAGGGCCATTGTCCTGCAAGTGTGCAATTCATTCTACCCTTGGTCTGTAAAATCTGCAGCTGCTGCTGTCCCCTCCCTCCAGGAGCTGGATTCCTCTGTGTGCTGTGGGGTTGCATCACACCAGGTGCCATCACACAGAATTGCAAAAAAGACTAAGTAACTTGGCAGGACTCAGGCTGGAGAAGCTCCACGGCATGTGACTGTGTCCTCAGGGCACATCTCACCCCAAGCTACAGAAGCCCATGCAGCTATAGGCATCCCCTGGTTGACAGCCTCAATGCTTGCTGAGGTCCTGCTCTCTCTACAGGGCAAAGTCACTCCAGGAGCACAACAGCCCTGCTATGGGCTGGCAAACCCGTCCCAGAGATGAGCCCCTGCAGTTGATGGGGATGGAGCAGTGGGATGGAGGACCCCAGTGTGGAGGATCCAGCACTGTGGGTTCAATATCCAGTGACAGACCCCAACCCCTGGCTGGGGCCCAAGCACTACTGCACAGCAGTGGAGTCACCAGCACTGAGTGGGATCAGCTGTTCAACATCACCAAAAACCCTGCTAAAGCTGACACAGAAAAGTGTTCTGGGCTGCTACAAACACTTTACACAAGAGGAAACAGGCAACCCCAGTGTACCCAGTAGGACTGTGGAGGAGGTCCTCTTGGGGAGAGCACCAGGGCACAGGAGCCCACCCGAGTGCCTATGGCTGGGAGAGGGCAACAGCATGGCCAGGGCAGGGAGAGGGAGCCTGAAGGAGACTCCAGTTGCTGCTCAGAAAAGCCCCAGTAATAAATGTGTCCCTCTCACCACCTCCACCTCCTAGCTGTCCTCCCAGCCACCTTTCTCCCAGCTGCAGAAGCACAGGGACCAGTGGCACTGCAGCTGAGAGCGGGGAGGACAAGAAAATCTTCACACTGCTGGCCTTCCTCTTGGACAGAACAGAGATCGGCTCAGGATCTGACCCCCAGGTCCCTGTGCCTCCCCCCACCAGCTGGGCAGAGGGACCAGGACCTTGTGCTGTGCCTGCCCATCAGTTCCTGACCCTGTCCTACTGCCCCCCACTCTAAAAACTTCCCCCTTCCTCCACCCCATGGCCATTCAACCATTGCTCATCACCAGCTCCTTCCCCTCCCAGCCTAAGCAAGCAGGTACCACCCAGGAGAGCCAGCATCCATCCCAGCCAGGGAGCGGGGCACGGGCCCACCCAGAGCCAGCACTGCAGGCTCAGGACAGTGGGTGGCAGGGGCTGCATGCGGCTGCAGCTGGGTTTGTGCTGGTTAGTGTGCTGGGAGCAGGGAAGAGCGTGTAGGAGCAGTAAGGCCAGGCAAAGCATTGGGAAGACTCTTGGCAGCTCCAGAAGCAGAAGGGAAAGTGCAGGGGTGCGCAGGGTGTCAGGCAGGGAGCAGGAAGGGAAAGCCGTGTGGTGCAGCCCTTACAGCACAGGAGGAAGGAGATGGGAACAACCTTACCTGCACCCCTCAAGCCTGAGCACGGAGGGCGAGAGAACCGGGGAGAGAAGCGACAACAGTTAGGAGCCAAACCTGCCTCCTCCTGGGGCGAACGGCTGGAGAAGGACAGGGTTTGTATTGTCCCCTGGGGCTCCCACTGCCCTACATCCCAGACACCCCATCACTGAGGACAGCTTCACCTCCTCCAGCTCCAGATGCTGCCTCCTACCCCACATTCACCTGCTTCCCTTGCAGGGCACATGGGGATGGGGCCGGTGGAGCCACAGAAAGGCACTGTGCTGCTGAGCTGCTGTGCCAAGCCTGACCTCAGCCTCAAGCCCACTGAACCCAGAAAGCAGCAGGAACAAGGTGGGAATCGAGGCTGAGGGAACAGCACAGCCTCAGGGCTGGGTGATGTGCCTAGACCTCATAGCTTTTACCCAGCCTCAGCCCCATGTCCAGCCCCCTCTGCTCTCCCCCAGGCTGTGGCATTTTCTCCACCAACTTCCTTCTCCCAGACCTCAAGTCCAGCTAAATGAGCTAAATAATATGACAGGAACAGAGTGATATCACTGGGGCTGCCACAGCCCCTGGCAGGACAGCCAGGCTGCCCCCTCCCCTCCCCATTGTGTCCATCACTCACCCAAGGAGCCTTTGGGACACAGCACTGCAGCTGAGAAGCCAAACTTGGTCTGAGGCCACCACACACCTGCCTTCAGGCTTTTGGGGCAGCCGTCATAGAGCACTGTGGAGACAGGCAGCCCGAGGAGCTGGTCACACGGGGAAGCCACTGACACTGAGCCCCACAGCACCAGCTCCCCACTGTGCCCACACTCACCCTCACAGCCGCTGGGTGTCACCTCAGCAAAAGGGCTGTCACAGCTGTTGCACTGGCGGCCGATGACCCCAGGACGGCAGTGGCACCGGCCTGTCTCCCTGTCACAGGAGCGGGAGGTGGAGCCCACGGGGTAGCAGTCGCATGGCAGGCAGGTGTCACTGCCTCTGGGGCGGTAGTGGAAGTCCTGGGGGGAGACAGGGACAGTCATCCAAGAGCCCCTTGGAACAGCAGCTGAGGCGGGTGCCTGGGGAACCTCTGGAGCCAGAGCAGAGAAGAGCCAGGCTCTCCTGATTTGCAAGCACCCACAGTGCCCCCACCATCACCATGCTGGGGCAGGAGGGCCACACAGAGGAGCTGAGCAGGGATCCAGCCCAGAACTGGCACACAAAGCAGGGCCTGGGCAGCTGCCAAGCCTTTGGAGGGGACAAGGAGCAGCATCAAGAATGAGCAGAGCTTCAGGCAAGCCACGGGCCACATTCCCATTGGCACAGCTGCCCCTCACCTTGCAGTGGCACTGCCCGTTGGTTTTATTGCAGTCGGGGTCAAAGCCCTTGTTCACATCACAGTTACAGGGCCCGCAGCTGGGGTTCCCCCACCAGCCCTTCGGACACTGCTGGTCCATCCTAAGGAGAGAGACACCTTCACTGTTACAGCCAAATCCCCCAGACCTTCTCCTCCCACCAGCCCAGCTCTCAGCAGCTCCAAGGAGCCAGGTGGCACTGAGAGGTGCCAGGATGAGAGGTCAGCATAGAGCCGGGCACAGAGGATACAGCTGTGCCCTGTATCTCACCTGTGCTCACAGTACTGCCCAAAGAAGTTCCCGCTGCACTCGCACACGTAGCCCAGGGAGGAGCCTGGCTTGCGGCGACACACAGACTTGTTCTTGCAGGGGTTGAGGTGACACACATCCACACAGTCCCCTCCGTAGTACCCTGAGGTGTGGACAGACACCACCATGTAAAGCAAGTATCTTCCCCCTGAGAGGGGCCAGAGCACCAAGGAGTGGACTCAGAGGGCTCAGGAGGGATTCTGCCCCCCAGGAAAATTGATGACTGTCTGACAGGGATGTGACTTGCTCAAGGGGTGGACAGCAGAGCAGTCACGGGCCAGGAGACAGTCACGGGTAGAGGAGAAGACAGGCAGGCATGGAGAGCAGAGGAGCGGCAGTGTGCTGCAGGTCCTACCTGGCTGGCAAACACAGGAGTAGCTCTGCCACTCATCCTTGCAGATGCTGTTGGCTGGGCAGGGGTTGGAGTCGCAGGGGCTTGGCACGCTGCAGCCAGCCTCCACTCTCAGGGCATGGCTGGGTTTGGGCAGCACAGTCCCAGTGACGCTGTCACCCAGTCGCACACCCTGCAGTGCAGGTGACAAATTCACAGTGAAGCTTTGACAGATACACAAGGTTCCAGCTCCCTACTCTCCACAAACCCCCAGCAGCAGCCACTCCCCACCACCGCTATTTATGGCTGCCCCACAGCACCTCAGAGCCTTGAATGCTCAGAGGGAGAGTGACACCAGCAGTATGGATGCTGACAGCAGCTGCCAGACCTGTGTTTTCACCCCTTCAAGTAACATATCCACTGAGGAAGGATCAGAGCAATGGACTCACCTGTATGCAGCCCCTCAGCCCGTTCTGCACCTCGCCAGAGCCCAGGACTCCCCCCACATGCAGGTGTTTCACCTTCAGGCCATGTAGTTCATTTCCTACGACCACTGTATCCTGCAGAAGGAAAGGGAGTAACATGAGGCAACCGGCACCAGCCCTGCCCCAGCCCTCTCTGAGGGTGCAGAGGCACAGCCTGGCCTGTGTTTGCCAAGCACCCCCTACAGTTCCTGTCCTGGTGCCAGGGTCTCAAACAGCACCTACCTGGTAGAGCCCAAAGTCCAGGGTGAGGGTGATGACGTAGCGCGAGTCTCGCCCACTGCGGACGTCCCGCAGCTCCAGCTGGAGGTCGTGCCATTTCCCATCACTGAGCTGCAGCTGGTCCAGGAGGAGGCTGGTGCTGCGCCCGGACCCCCTGCTCACCATGAAGGAGAGCAGACCCCCAGCCAGCTGCAGAGAGGCAACCAGCAACGCCAGCAGTAAGCAAAGACGGTGCCAACTCTGGCTGCTTCCTGCCTATCCCCTATCCAAGAAAACCCAGCCCTCTAAATGTCTCTCCCCACAATCACACTCTGCTTGGGATGGAGCCAGCAGGGAGAGCAGTGTCCCCCTGCTCTCCTGGGGCAGACAGCAACAGAGGCTGAGGCTGTGTCCCTACCTGGCAGAGCAGGGTGGTGTACTGGCCTGCATGGGCCTGCAGAAGCACCCCATCCATCTGGCGTGTCCGAAACGCCAGCCCCAGGTACCACGGCACTGAGATCTTCACATCTGTCTTGAAGTCCCAGGTCAGGACACTATTGCCCTGGAAATAGTGGGCATGGTGCATGGCTGGAAAGGAAAGTGGAGGTGAGGAGAAGGGACAGGTACTTCACAGGGAGCACTAGGTGCAGGGACAACAGAGTTAGTTCAGCTCACACAGATCCCTTACTCTGCTTCCACAGCAACCCCAGCACAACCTTGCACATACCCACCCTGCCTGTGCCCAGCAGTGCCCGCTCACTCACGGTGGTGGCAATCTTTGCCCCCGAAGCCAACAGGACAGAGGCAGGAGTAGGTTCCCCAGCTGACAGAGCAAGTGCCACCGTTCTTGCAGGGGTTGGAGTCGCAGAACGTGTGCTTGGCGTGACAGCCTAGAGATAGCAAAGTCACCTGTATCAGCATTAACCCGCTCACCACCTCCCCCTAGCCCACATGGAAAGGGGGAGAGCCTGCCAGCCTTTTCCCTGGTTGCCAAAGGGGTAAACCCAGACTCTTAGTCTCTCCACACAGGCCCTGTGTGCTCAGTGATGAGGGTCAAGGCTGTCACTACTCCTTACGCCAGAATCAAGACAGTGTAGAGCTGAGCTGACTATCTAGCATCTCCCAGACAGGCCAGCTCTGCAGGCTCTGCACTTGGGATCAGGGGACATTCCCAGAATATTAGTTGAGGTGGGCATTGGCTCATTTAGGAGGATCTGGAAGGCCCATTCCCCAGTGGGAAGCTGCTCAGCTCCAGCTGTGCTGCCACGATGCTGCTACAGCCCAGCAGTGCTGCTGCCTGAGCAATTCCCAGGGCAGGGGCTGGCAGGAGCAGACAGAGGCACTGGCACCTGCAGTGGTTCCGTTGTTGGCGATGTAGGAGGCCAGGTCGATGCGTTTGCTGTCAATATACAGGTCTCTCATGCATCCCACAAAGTCACGGTGAGTGATGGGGAAGTTTTCCGGAAGGTTGGGGACCCCTCCAAGGAGTAAGGGACCTGTGAGATCCAGGGACCTACAGGAACAGAAGCCCAGGGCGTTAGGAGCTACAGCACCTCAGGCTGGCCCAGCCAGCTCCCCAGTGTACGGGGCGGGGAAGCAGACATCCTCGGGAACAGGCACACACAGCCAAGGTCCCAGATGTGAAGAGTTGGCTCCTTAGGGGACCTCTCCCCACCACAGCAGTGCCCATCAGTCTCCAAGGAACTCACTTCTTCGAGCTGGTCTGCACACCTTCTGCAGCACAGGAGTAGTTCCCAATCTCGCTGCCGAACTGCAGGGCCACCGAGGCATCGCATTCATCTATTGTCAGGATGGCCACCTTGTCCTTGGAGGGGCCCTGCACTACCCCCAGGGTGCTGACCTTGGGCTGAAAGTAAATGCAGGGCGTCAGCAGCACGTGTGCCCCAGACCCAAGCACTCAAGGGTTCACACAACAGCGAGGAAAGGCCTGAGCATGACTCAGGCACCGCTGCACTGCTGGAGGTTTGAGCAATGCAG
The DNA here is from genome assembly GCF_025592945.1 of Manacus candei. Classification (NCBI taxonomy): domain Eukaryota; kingdom Metazoa; phylum Chordata; class Aves; order Passeriformes; family Pipridae; genus Manacus; species Manacus candei. The sequence continues at coordinate 207,802 of NW_026138130.1, forward strand.
GGGGGACACCTATGGCTGAGCCCAGCAAGCAGCACCAGAGAGGGGCATGGGCAAGGACACTGCATGGAGAGCATTCCTGCAGCCTCCAAGTGCTGTCCTGAGTGTCAATGTCCCCCTGCACCTGGCTGCCTGTTCCACTGAATCCATCCCTAAAGGGCTGAAAACCACCTCTACCTTCTCTCCACAGCCTCCCTCAGAGAACAGGAGAGCCAGAGCCACTCACTGGTGGTAAGAGAGAACCAAACGTACCTTGTTGTAGTAGCGGAGCTGCAGCGTGTGCCACTGCCCATCACTCACACCCCCTGGCAGGTAGGGGCTCACCACTGTGCTGGACTCTCCTGAGGAGACAGGGATGATGGCAGGCTGAGGGAAGCTGGACAGCCCTCAGATGTGCCTGCCCTTCCTGAGGCACCAAGCCCACCGTGCTGCCCATGGCCTTGTGAAGTTTGTGGTAACATAACGGGCCAGAACAGCAGCAGAGACCCCAAAAGGGTTTGTCCTGGTTTGTGCTCACAAAGCACTGCTGCACTTGCACTCCTGAGCCCAGGGAGGGTCCTGAGATACACACCCATCCCCTGTGTTATCCAGTGATGCTCACCAACACTTCTCACCCCTGCCTCCCTGAGCATGAGCTCCATCCAGGGTAGCACTCTGCTCTCCCCGCTCAGCACAGGCCTTCTCACAGCTCCCGTGACACCAATCCCACAAGAGGCAGGGCTGAGCATACCTGTGGAGTATTTCAGCTGGACCTGCCCCTGGATGATCTCCACTGCCAGGAAGTCATGCCTCTCGTTCAGGCGCCCATTGTAGAGCAGGAGGCCACTGGGCTCCACAGTGCTGAACCTGGGGAAAGGGAGGAAGCAGGAAGGCAGAGTGTGTGCAAGGAGCACGTGGAGATCCCCGCTCTCCTGTGACATGCACCAGCATCCCAGCACAGGGACACTGAGACCTGAGCAGGGAGGCAGTGAGCTGGCAACATGGAAAGTCTGAGGCACTGAAGGGAGGGATGAGTTGATGCCAGGGCAGATTCAGAGCCCTTTGGTCAAAGGTGCCATGGCAGCCCCACGGGGAAGCAAAGCCAGTAACACACAAGTCTGGAGACCATCAGCCAGCCCCTATATTGGCCCAGTGTGCACAAGAGCCACCAGAGCAGGGCCAGGTGAACCAGGGACACTGGTGTCCAGCAGAGGAAGGAGAGCACTCACGAGAGGGCCAGGGTGAAGTGGAAGCGCTGGCGCAGGCCCCGGAACATGACGAAGGATCGCGGGGGGAAGGAGCGCGTGGACACCTCGCAGAAGGGCATCTCGAAGCCGCCCGCCGGGCACTGGCAGCGGAAGCCCCCGTCGGCAGCGTTGGTGCAGGTGCCACCATTGCGGCACACACCGGGCACACACCGCCCCGAGCGGCTGTCCACTTCACAGTTCTCACCTGGGGGAGCAAGGAAAGAGCCTTGGGACACGGGCGCAGTGGCCACTCATCCTTGTCCCGGGAGTGCAGACCTCAGTCAGGTTTGGGGCAGGGCAGCCAAGGGACAGGACTCTGTGGAGCAGCTGGGGGCCAACAAAGGATACGACAACCCAAGTGTCACCCAGGTGTTCCCCACAGTAGCAGTTCCCCACAGGTAGCCAGTGAGTGAGCTACCACTGCCAGCCCTGCAGCACAAGCCACTGGGCTGGATGGGATGCCAGCTCTGACTTTAGGGGCAAGTTGGATCCAGTATGGCATGGGAATGGGACAGCAGGCGCTGGGTTGCACAGTCCTAAGGATGAAGAGGCAAGGACAAGCCAAGGAAGTCATGGTAATGGAGAAAGTACTTCCTTGGTCCCTGCCACCACACAGGCCTGGGAAGGCATCATAGTTCTGTCTCTGGGGTATGGGGACAGCCCAGTGCCACTGAGCTCCCTTGCCAGGTGCCTCCGAACCCTGTGTGCAGGCTCTGACATAAGGAGCAAAAGCCAAGTGGAAACCAGTCAAATGAGGGACAGCAAATATCCTTGCACCTTGCTGCCATGGGTAACAGGGATGCCTCATGCCAGCTCAGCAGTGCAAGTGCAGGGGGTCCAGCCAGCCCCTTTTCCCATGCTATCCCCATAGCACACTCAGCTGCAGTCCTACAACCCCAGCACTGCTCCCACTACTTGCTCTGTGGCACGCAAGGAGGATGAGGAGAAAGCATGAAGTGACAGGGAAATGAGCTCATTAACCCTTCTGCTAATGGCTGTTCACGCTTCAAATGCTAGGGGTTAATTACCACTGACTCTGCTTATCTCACCAGGAGCCACCAACAGGAGAGCAGCTCTGAGGCAGCCATCTGCTGCTCCGCTCCCTCCCAGCAGCAAGGGCAAGGCAGGGGATCCCTCCTCAGTAGCCACAGACCACCTCCCCTTTCCCACAGTTGCCAGACATGGGTCTCCACAGCCTGCTGGTGACTTGTGGCAACAAGACACTGGCTGGACTGGAAATTTGTCCCCCACAGCTAGCACCAGATCTGCCTGGATCGGATCCTACCTGGTTGGGCAGCAAGGTCCAGCCTCCCCTTCTGTTCTGGGTGGGCAGCAGCTTACCCATTGCACATGGGGCCAGTGTGGGCTCCACACCTCTGCCAGACCAGCTGAAGCACAAGGTACACACCAGCAGCTCAGATAGCCCCAGAGCCTGCTAGCATGGAGGATGGCCAAGAAGCCTCCTGTGCCCCAGCCTAACACAGTCCAGCTTAGTCCTCCTGCTCTGTGAAAAAGGCTCCCCAAGAGCCTTTCATGCCACCTCCCAACAAGACAGATTTCTATGGCAACCTCAGCCCTGCACATCCAGCACCATGGAAACACGGAGAGCTGGGCTCCGACACTCGCTGCCCTCCTGCGAAGAGCACCCTGCCACGGTGACAGCAACGCCAAGGGACCTGCCCACCTGTCCCCCCACAGTCCCCCAGCTCAGCACTCACCGCTGAAGTGCTGGCGGCAAACGCAGGTGTATCCCCCCTCCTTGTGGGTGCAGATCCCGCCATTCAGGCAGGGGTTGGAGTAGCAGAGGTTGATCTCCGTCTCACAGTAGTCCCCGGTGAAGCCCTGCGGGCAGCGGCACCGCAGGCCAGTGATGGGGTGGATGGGCCTGAAGAGGGTGGAGGGGGAGGTGATGAAGGGGGCCGAGCTGTCAAACTTGAGGACGGAGATGCACTTCATGTAGTTCTGGCAGGGCTCCCGCAGGCAGACGTTGTCATCGAAGGGCAGCACCTCCAGCATGGAGGCGCCCGTCAGCACCATGCGCTTCATGTACAGCTGCTCCTGCAGCTCCTCCGAGCTGAAGTAGCGCCCGCCCCGCGGCGCCAGGGCCGAGAAGCTGACGTTGAGCACCGTGCCGCCCACGTCCGTGTCGTTCTGGATGTTGAAGATGAAGATGTCCTCCTTGGGCGTCGCAAGCACGGTGGCCACCCCTTCCAGGAAGGTGGACAGCAGCGGGGAGAGGAACCGCTCCTGCCACATGTTCTCCAGCCGCACCGTAATGCTGTTGGCCAACATGTCCTCCGTGATGATGATCACCCGCAGGACGCACTGGGCCGTCACACTGTGGATCCCATCTGTTGGAGGGAACAGGGACACACTGCAGGTTTCTGCCGCTTGGAGGGTTTCCTCCCTCCCTCCCCAGAGCAGAGACCTGCACCCCAGTGTGGCCCTTGACAGGTCTGAGTCCTCGGCTAAGGAAGCCTGGAGCCACAGCCCCAGAGGCCAGCAGGGTGCCACCTGGGCTGGAGGGGGAGTGGCTGGTGTGGCTGCACCTTCTCCCTCCCATCAGCCTCTCCACTGAGAGAACTCTCAGGTTTTCTCCCTGTCCTGAATCTCGGCAGCAAACTGAGCTCTGAGGAACAAAGGTGCTCAGGAACAGAAGGAAGTCCCAGCAGGAGGTTTGGCAAACACAGAAGCCGATGCCAGGGCCAGGGGTGTTTTGCTTCCCTGCTGTGCCCTGTCTGCCTCCCCCACGCTGCCTTTCCCTGCGCTCTGCTCTCCTCCTTCCGTTTCCTTCTTCTCTCCTCCAGGCTCTCCCAGGCTTTTGTGCTGGTCTCCCTGCTTCCCCCCTTCCCACCATCTGCTCAGCATCTCTTCCTCCCTCGGTCCATCTCCGGTTTGTTTAATTCCCTTTAATCTCTATTTTCCTTGGAAACAAACTCCCTCCCTTTGGGACCCCGCAATCTCCCAGGCAGGAGCACAGGAGCATGCAGACACTGGGGCGTGCCCGCCTGCTCTCTCCCAGGACCTTGGCCAGCAGCAGCAGCTCACCCGCCCCACATCAGGTGCACTCACAGGCAGCAGCTCAGGCTGCAGGGGCACAGGCAACACAGCACAGCTCAAAGCTCCCACCCCAGCAGTTCTGCGATCAGGGGCACCTGTCTCACCCCACCTACCCAGCTCCCAGTAACCCAACAGATCCTGCTACCTTGGAGGGTCATATGTCCCCCCCACCAGGCCACCCTGGACACCTCTGCTAGAAGCTTTTGCCAGACACACAGCAGGGAGAAGCCTGTCTGCTGCCCCCAGGATGCCTCCTTTCTCCTGTTCTGCTTCTTCTGGGCCCTCTAGCCCCAGCACAGGCTCTGGCAGGCAGAGCCAGCCTTCAGCATAGCAAAGCAAGGACCACACCAACATCTGTGGCCCCAGAAATGTTCAATGAGGCTCATCAGGAACCTCTCTGCTCCTGAAATGAGGCAATCCATCTTCCAGCCCATTGACAGCAGCCCAAAGCTGGTGCCCCATGGGCATCAGCAGCACATAGCTGTCACCTGTTGTTCCCATCTCCCCCCCCACATCCACCTGAGAGCCCTAAACCCCCACATTTCCTTGGAAACCTGGCTCTCCATCATCATACCAAGACAACACTCACACTCACATCTCAATAGTGACTACCAGGACTAATCCTGGATCCCAAGCCTTGCTGCAACATCCCCTATGTGCTTCACCTCCTCCAACCCAGCACATGGAGGCACAAAAGGCAGCAGGTTTCCTGGCACCCTGGTCAGCCCCAGTCCCAACAAGGACCAGGAGTGCAAATGCCAGCCACCCGTTCCCCCATCCATGCCCCAGTTCCAAGCCTCATGAGCAAAGGTGCCTTTACTGTTCCCCTCTTCCAACGGCTGCTGTGCTGCAAAGCCTTTTGATTTCCCTCAGCCCTATTTGAAGTTTGCAGTGCAGGAGGATTTAAAGATTGTAACGTCTCCTTTTCTTCCCGCCTCTCTCTTCTGCTCTTCAGAAGGTGAAAGCTTTCTGGCGACCCTGCAAATTCCCGCGCAAGCACCAGCCTGCACACCGGGACTGCTGCTCTGGAGATAAGGCTCGCTCCAGGCTGGGGGAGCAGCGTGCCAGTGCAGTCACCCAGGAGCTAATCTCCTGCAGGAAAGGGGGGGGTGCTTCTCTCTGAAATCAAACTGCTCCCACCCCACATGGAAGCAAGGTGAGAAACCACCCCTCCGTGTGACACCCTGCCAGCTCTGACATGGAGGGCAGCACGAGCAGCAGTTACTAAATGGCTCTATCTGGCACCTGGCTGGACATGCCAGCAGATTTAGACCTGCCTGGGCTCAGGGCAAGGAGCTGGCATCATCACCTGCATCCCCAAGGCACCTTCTCTTTGCGAGAGGCTCATGGGGTGCCAAGATCACCCAGACCTTGAGGGGCAGGAGTGAGAGGAAAGCCACAAGCCTGACTCAGTGGCATTTGGCATAAGATGCTCCCCAACCCACCATCAGCCTGGTGTCCCTCCCTGAGGGGCCACTTGATGTTGGAGCACCCCGGGATGCCACCACTTTTTCACCAGCTTCCTTCTTAGCACACAGCTGGGTCATGTCCCAGCTCCCCCTCCTCTCCCTTTGTCCCCTCCTCACAGTTTGCTTCTCTGGCCAAGGCAAGGGTGAGCTCAGCCCAAGCCCAGCTCCCTCCCCCCTCCTCTCTTTGGCTCATAGTTCACCCGGAAGCAGCCATGAGGCCCTGGGGACAGCTCTCTCTCTCCCCAAGGGCTGCTCAGTGCCCAGACATCTGCCTGATTTATGGCTGTTATTAGGCCTTGGCTGACACGATGCCGAGTCCTGGGGCAGGCCAGGGGCTAGCAATGCCTCCAAGGAGCAAGGAGGCTGTGCCTGGAGAAGAAGGTGGCCTGCAGGGTGCCTGATGCCTTTGGCATTGCCCAGCCCATGGCAGGAAAGCCAAGCACCCCCTTCCCATTTCCCCACAGCAATGTGGAGCTGGAGCCAGCTCCAGCCCCACAGCCCTCCTCAGTAAGCTCCCCATAACACACTGTCCCACCTCAGCATCACATCCAGGGCTGCCTCCAACCTCAGCTCCGTGCAAGGAGAAGCAGATGGTTAAGAGAATGACCCGCTGCAAATGGGGAAAGCAAAAAAAAAGGCAACCAGAAGAAAGCCCAAAGCTGGCTGGAGGCGCTGACCCCCCATGGGAGGCATTTTAATCACAAATGCTCAGCCTTTCTGATTAAATCCTATGGCTGGAGAGCTGGTGCCTGGTGAATATTCATGCAGCAGAGTGAGGAGTCCTAGAAACATGGCTACAGGGAATGGAGCAGGGAAAAGGGACAAGGGGCTCTAACCCCTGTGCTGGGCAGCATTGTGTTTGCACTTCCAAGACTGACAATTAGCAGCTTCAAAAGCACCAAAGCTAAAGAAAGAAGAGCTCTGTCTGGAGAGCAGGATGGACAGCAGACTCCTCCTGGGAAGCTGCACTGTCAGTCTGGGAATGGACATCTAGGCTTGTACTAGAAACCTTTTGCAGGGAGCAGGTCTGCCAACCACTGCCAACCACTGCCCTCCTGGGTCTGCCAGAGTGAGAGCCCATCTCTCCTGTTCCTTTGTGCTGCCAGTGGCTCCCTGGATCCCTGGGCAACATCTCAGCCTGCTGTGTGGCATGAGGCATGGACTCCAGCCAACACTCCCACTCCAAGAGCCACCGAGTCACTAGCAGAGGTTCCTCTTCCCCTACAGCAAATGGTTGGGCCTTCGACCTCTCAGGAAGCTCTAGGGATTGGGAAGAAGGCAGCTCAGCTCAAACAACCTCCCTGATCCCGTCCCTCACTTGTGGGGACCAGAAGCTCACAAATAGGCTCCAATGTATCACTGCCTGTCCTGTTCTGAGTGGCAGAGACAGTGTCCAAGAGAGTGAAAGCCACCACTCTGCCTGCAGTGGCCACCCTAGGGACAGTGAGGGTGTTCTGGGGACAGACAGGGTGGCTTTCACGTTTGCAGCTGAGGAGCAGTAAAACATGTCCAAAGGGAGAAGTCAGGAAAGAAGGAGATGAGTATGGGTATGGTGAACATTCCTCACCGCTGCTGAAGGGCTTTGGCAGACCTTTCAACATTTTGATGATACTTTACCAGTTAAGAGATCTTGGAAATAAATCAGGCTCCCGTCACCCAGCACAGAGGAAGAACGTCACTGTCCCACAGCTGAGCCTCCACCCTTGCCACCAGGCCCAGAGAAACTAGTCTGAAATGGTTCAAAGTCAACATGATGTCAGTCTCCTACACTGTCCTGATTTCACACAGTAGTGCTGGCCCCTCCACCCTGCTGTCCTGCATCCTCAGCAGTCAAGAGCAGATTTTAGCAGCCATAGGTGTCCACACACCTGTGAGAAGCTGGGGTCAGTTTTGGGGCTGTCAGTCCCACTGAAAAGGCACTGGTTTGTGATGGCCCAAGTCTTCTCTGTCTCCTACAAGGGACTGAGCTAAGGATACACACAGTTTGTAGGCAGGCAGGCAGAAGGGCCCCTTGCCCTGTGTTTTAGGGGGATCCAGCCTCCCCCAAAGGGGTGATAAAGCTCACAGGTAGGCAAAGAAGCCACTCCCTCCTTGGATGCTGACCTTGGGGTACCCACCTAGGTGCTACTGCTGCCTTCCAGCAGCAGGAAGGTGCTCCGACATGGTGCTGTGCCCGGGGCAAACAATGCAGCCGGGTCTGAATGTCCTGGCTGCCAGCTCTGTAAACCAACCCTCCCTCTGCACGCAGCGACAGCGTGGGGCTGACAGAGCTGCCAGCTGGGCGGGGGGCTTCCAACAACAAAGACAGAAAAACCAAACCAGACTTCCACCTCCACAGCCAACACCAAAGCCAACAAAAGGCCTGGTTTCCAGTGTCTCTCTTCCCTCCCCGAAACGGCTCTTCCCCTTCCATCTTCCCCCTTCCTTCATGAGCACACCTCTCCCATTCTCCCTTCCCACTGGAAGATGACGACATTCTAATTGCAAGGGCCCCCTTGCCGCGAGGCGGCTCGATACAGGACTTGGGGATGTGATTGTCTCCTGCCTTTGTGCAGGGTTAAGTGTGTGAGGAGGCAGGGCTTGCATAAACACACTGGGGCAGAAGCTGGAAAGGTCAAAACCACCCCCCATCTCCAGCGACGGGCATGTGTGCGCCTGCACCCGCTCTCGGCCAGCCCTGCGGCTACAATTAGCCCCCACAGAGCCCCAGCCCACCGCTCGGCTGGTGCTGCCCATACAGGATTGCCTTGAACAGGTCTCCTCTTAAAGCCCTCGCTCCATCTTTTGAAAAAGATCCTCCTCTCACTGAATAAGCCGGATAGAGAGAGGTAAAAGGGAGGGCACCTGGTAGCCGATGGTCGGGGGAGCATCATGATTTAGCGTACGGCTCCCCAGGCACTCTTGGTAACTCGGTGCTTGGCCCCTCAGGAGAGGGCTGTTGCCCTCCCTCCCCCAGAGCCACTCCACGGTTCAGCGATGGACAGACGCCTCCATTTCCAATCACACATCCGCCAGCAAAGAAAGGCTGATGGTGAAGGCAAACGTCAGACTCTGGGAGCTCCAGGTCCAAACCCCACTTGCTGACAGGCAAGGCCCTAGGTCCATCTTTGCCCTGTCCTCAGCTGGGCTAGAGGGGACCCCAATACTCCGCAAAGCCATCCCGGCAGCTACCACTAGCATTTGCATTTGGATACTCCGACAACACACACTAGGCAAGAGTTCCGAGCACTGTGCTCAGGTTTGTCGCAGCTGTCCCTGGCAACAATAAGTTGGCCACAGAAAGGTAGTACCAGGCTTTAGAAGTGCAGGTGTTGGCAGGTGCCACAGCCAGAATCGAGACTGAACCATTTGCTACCAGCAGATGGGTATTTTTAAGAGGGTTCCCTTCACACTGAGTTCAGTCCCTCTCTCCCACACGAAGTCGGAGGAAGACTCAGTCCCAGCAGGGAGAAGAACACCCCAGGCTTGGGAGCAAAGCAGTGCACCAGCCCCTGGGCCAGCAGCTTGGCCTTCCTGGGAACTATCTGCCTGCCTGGCCAGCAACCTATGGCACACAACACAGCCTGGCTGGCCACAGCACCTCCAAAAGTGCCTCACTCGCAGCTACAAGCGATCCCCGCACCTGAGTAATGATGCTTTGTTCTTGCAGACCATCTCCAGCCTCAGCCCCTTTACAGAGCACTCCCCAGCACCTTGCCTCCAACTCCCACCCTTCCCACCACTCCAGTAGTATTCCCTGACTAGAAGGGACTCCCAATCCAAATCTTGTTGCTAGTCCCCAACCCGTCCCTGACACAGAATGGGGTCCCCAAGGGGGACTGCGTGGAGCTCCCCCTAGGTACTGCATTGAAGGTTTAATGATTTTTCACTCCCTACCTGTGACAGTCACCAGCATGGAGGCCACAAGTGGACGGTTGTTATCCAGCTTACGGCTCAGCCTCAGCTCCCCGCTCGATTGATTTACAATCAACAAGTGCAGTTCATTTCCCCGTTCAAAGGTGTAGAAGAGGCGGTCAGATGCATCTGGGTCATACGCTGGGACCTTCCCTATGATCCCTGAGGGGAAGGTGTTGGACTTATTGGACACGTAGTTATTGAACAGGATTTGGAAGTTCTTGAGAACAGGGCTGTTGTCGTTCTGGTCAATGAGTTTGATGTGGACTGTGGCTCTGCTGACCAGAGGGGCAGAGGTGGCCTGCACTACAATCACGTACTCAGGTTTTGTCTCATAATCCAAGTCTATCAAGGCTGTGAGCTCCCCAGAAAAGATGTCCATCTGGAATATCTCGGGGATGTTGCCCTCCACAATTTGGTACATGATCTGGGCGTTGGGTCCCTCATCTGGGTCAACAGCTGTGATTTGGGCCACCACAGAGCCTACGATGCTGTTCTCCTTTACCAAGACCTCAAACTCTTCAGCAGGAAAGACGGGGGCATTGTCATTCACATCCTGAATGGTGACCTGGATGTGGACAGGAGTTCGCTGAGGAGGGATGCCCCTGTCCACAGCATACGCAGTCAGTTCGTAGACGGGAACGTTCTCTCGGTCCAGCCTGCGGACGGTGCGAATGATCCCCGAGGTGGGCTCTATCGTGAAGTCTCCATCTCCATCCTCCCCATTCTGGAAGGTGTACTGCACTCGCCCGTTGGTGTGAGCATCCCGGTCAGTGGCAGAGATCTGGAGCACGCTGGTGAAGGGAGGCGCATCCTCAGAGATCACGCCCTGGTAATGAGGGTTGACGAACTGGGGGGCATTGTCATTAACATCATTCACCATGATTTCAACGTACGTGGTGTCCGCTTTCTGGGGGATCCCATTGTCCTTGGCAGTGATAGCCAATGTGTACGTGACCTGGTCCTCATAGTCCAGTTCTGCCTGGAGAGTGATGGCCCCAGAGTCTGGATCAATGCGAAACTGAGGGACGTTGTCTTCCAGGTAGTACGTGATGCGGGCGTTTTCCCCCACGTCATCATCTGTGGCGCTGATCACCACCACGGTGCTGCCCACAGGCCGGTCCTCGTTGATGCTCACAGAGTAGTGGGCACTCTGGAACACAGGCCGGTGGGTGTTGGCATCGGTGATATTGATGTGAACGTGGCAGTTGTCACGCAGGGTGCGATCAGAGGCTGTCACGGTGAGCACGTAGCGCCTCTCCTGCTTGTAGTCCAGTGGTAGAGACAGAGTGATGAGCCCTATCCCACCTTGGGTGCTGATGGAGAAGCGGTTCCTCGTGTTGCCTCCCGTGATCTGGTAGGTGATGGCACTGTTCACATCCCGGTCGATTGCTGTGACGCTGAGGACGCTGGTTCCCACAGCTGCATCCTCGTTCAGGCGGATGAAGTACTCCTTCTGGGTAAACTCGGGGCGGTTGTCATTGACATCCATGACAGTGATGGTGACGCTGGCCGAGGCGGATAAAGACGGAGAGCCATGGTCACGAGCCTCTACTCCAAAAAAATAGTGCTCGACTGACTCCCGGTCCAAGGGCCCACTGACCGTGATCCACCCCGTGGCACTGTTCACCACAAAGGGTGTGTCAGCAGAGACCCCTGTCAGTTTGTACTCCAGGCGTGAGTTCTCCCCGTAGTCCGCATCCACGGCCTGGATGTGGATGACAGAGTGGCCGAGGGGAGCATTCTCCAGGACAGAGATTTGAAAAGGGGTGCTGACAAAAATGGGGGCATGGTCATTGATGTCCACCACCTGGATACTGGCCATGCCAGTGTTGTTAGAAAGGGGAGGACGCCCCGCGTCCTGTGCCCGGATCCTCAGGGCATACTCCCGCTCCACCTCAAAATCCAGCGGGGCCACCACCTGTATCTCCCCAGTGACACTGTCGATGGAGAACTGGCCCCGGCTGTTCCCACTGATAATGTTGTAGTGTACCAGTGCGTTGTTGTCCTTGTCCAGGTCCGTGGCGGTGACGCGCAGGATCTCAGTGTGGGGCCGTATATCCTCTCTCACTTGGACAATGTAGCGCTTCTCACTGAACTGAGGGATGTTGTCGTTCTCATCAAGGACTGTGATGTAGACCTTGACTGTGGCAGAGCGGGGCCCCGGTTCCCTTCCCTGGTCGTTGGCTTCCACCACAAGTGAGTACCTCTCCATCTTCTCCCTGTCCACAGGCCCGCTGGTGGTGATGAGGCCGGAGCGGGGGTCAATCTCAAAGACGTCATGGGCAGCCCGTTCATTGACAAAGCGGTAGCGGATGTTGGCGTTGGGCGGGGAGTCGACGTCCGTGGCCCGCAGCTGCAGGATGGGGTATCCCTCCTCCACGTTCTCCCGGATGGTCTCCCGATACTCGCCCTGCTCGAAGACGGGGTCGTGGTCGTTGCGGTCGGCCACGGCGATGGCCACCATGGTGGTGGCGGAGAGCCGGGGCACCCCGTGGTCGGTGGCCGTCACTCGGAAGTAGTGCAGGTCCATGCTCTCGCGGTCCAGGGCCTGGGTGGTGGAGATGAGCCCGTCCCGCGGGTCGATGCTGAAGAGCTCCCGCGAGCGGCTGTTCATCAGCGCGTCCATGGAGTACACCAGCCGCCCCGCCTCGCCCCCGTCGGGGTCCTGGGCCGCCACTGCCACCACCGCCGTCCCCGCCGGCTGGTTCTCCGCCACCTCCACCTGGTAGTTGTACTGGGGGAACAGCGGGTGGCGGTTCGGGGCTGCGCGCCGGCTCCGCCGCCCCGAGCCCGGCGCCGGGGACAAGGGCAGCGGGCGCGGCGGGACGGCGCGGGGCGGGCAGCGCGGCGGGGACCGGCGGCGGGGCAGCCCCGGGGGCGCGGCCGCCGCCCGGCACGGCACGGCGGAGGGGCTGCCCCCGGGGGCCGGCGGCCCCCAGCCCGGCGGCGCGGCGGCCCCCAGCCCGGGGGGGAACAAAGGGAGCAGCAGCAGCGGCAGTAGCACCAGCAGCAGCCCCCGGTGGTGGCGGCGGCGGCAGCAGCAGCAGCGGCGGCGGCTCGGGGCAGCCACCCGCTCCTCCGCCGCCGCCATGGTGCCTCGGCGGCCGCCGCCCGGCCCGGGCGCACGGCGGTGGGCTCGGCGCCGCCCCCGCTCAGCGCCGGCCGCCCCCCGCCCCACCGCCGCCGCCGCTGCCGGGGGAGGCGGTGGCTCCTCCCGCAGCCCCAACATGGCTCCCGCCGCCCCGCCCCGCCGCGCCCCCGCCCGCCCCTGCCCGCCCCGCGCCGCCATCTTGGGCGAGGGACAGCGGGCGGCGGCGGCTCCGCGGCCCTGGGGCTGCGCTCGCGCCTGGGGGACACCGGGCACCGGGCGGGGACACCGGGCACCGGGCGGGGACTCGTGCCTGCCGGTGCCAGCCCTGCCCCTGCCCGCCCTGCAGCGAGGTGTGAGCCCCGCGGTGCCGGGCACGGCTGTGGCGGGGGGGCTGACACCGGCCAGCCCCGGGCGAGGGGCTCCCGGAGCTTCCCTACCAAAAGCGCAGGGCCCGTAAACACCGACACCGTGACATGACACAGCACACACCTGCTGACCCCGCCGACCCGCTGCTGCGGCGCTGCCCCTGCACCAGCACGGTCCTTGTGCCGCCACCAGCGCCCCCAGGGCCAGGCTGCTCCCCCAGGGTGGCGCGGGTTTAGCTGTTCCACTCCTTTTCCCAACGCGGACCTCAGCCGCCACCAGGTGAAGCATCAGCACCAGCGAGAAAGTCGCACGTTTTTCTTCCTGCATCCGTGATTAAAAAAAAAAAAAAAAAAAAAAAAGCCAAATGTAACCAACATTTTTCCAAGGAGAGTTCAGTTTGGAGCCCTTGCACCAGGGTGGGTCATTAGCTCATCAGCCTCATAACTTAGCTGTTGGTTTGATCTCAATCAACTAATATCGCAGCCTAATCCACTGGAGCTTGTAATAGGTTTAGGAATAGCAGGGGTTTAAGTCCTCATTAGCGTTCCATGCCACAGTGGGGGGACACCTTTGTACACGTCCTTTTGAAGGAGAGGGCACACTGGGGTGAACGCTAGGGAAGAAAGAACTGTCAGGGAGGAAAATAGGGCAAATCTGGGAGATGGGGGGGAATTTAGGATGGGGTAGGGAAAGGCAGGGAGTACATGAGACACACAGTGCCTCTGTGCACATCCCACCTCCAAGGGGGCTGCAAGAGCCCCCTGTGCCACTGTGCTGGATGGGCTCTGGTTTGAGGTAGGTAGGCTGGGGAGCAGCCCTTGTGCAGCCCCTGCATAGCTCCCCAAAAACCTCACAAACTAACAGCGAGATGGATTCAGACTGGGGAGATGGGACTTCGCTGCTCAGCCATCACTCCCAGCACAGCAGGAGCCACGCCCACTCTCCAACAACTCTCCCATCCCGCAGGAAACCACACAAGGCTGTGCAAGGTCCCCCAGTCCCTTGGCAGAAATCCAAGTGGTGGCTTGGGAGCCACACACTGCTTTGGACAGCACAGGCCATCTGCACAGTGAGGAGGGGGTCAGAGGGACATGCTGGCCCCAGGACACAGCAGGTCTGGGGACCTCGAGGGTGTCCAGCTGCCACTGCCATGCTGGTGCCCTCTGCTCCAGCTGCTCTAGCTGCAGCGCTGAATCCTGATGTCACCAGTGCCTTGCCTCTGCTGATGCCCCATGTTCCTGTGCTCCCCCCCCAACCACGACCACCACCAGCTCTTACCCACCTTTGGTTCCACTGACAGTGACAGATGGTCCCCTAGAAATTATTGTTAATGTAGATGAGGGGGTGGGATGAGCACATGCTGCCCACTGATCGGGGGTTTGACAGCAAGCAGGCTTCCACTCCCAGGGTGGAAACTGAGCGAACACAACGTGGGGTCTGCAGCACACCCAACATGTCCCCAAATCACCCTGCATCATCCTCATGGCTGGTTGCTTTCCACGTGGGGCTGGTGTCTTCCAACACCATCACCCATGAAGAAGCCAAGGCTTGGCCATCACCTGGGCAGCCATGGGGTGGGCAGGGCAGGCAGGGCTCTTCCTTACCCTAGAGCTTGTAGTGAGTATGGGTTTTAGGACCACTATGGGAAACAAGCAAGCCCTAAAGTGGTGGCCAGCCCAGCTCAGCATGTGCTGAAAAGAAGTTCCCCTGGTGCTTACACAATGCTCAGGGCTGATAGTCCCTGGGAGTGGATTTCTAAGCCTCCAGAGACACGGGCATGTTAATTTATAAACTCCTGGGACTGGCATCTGCTGTGATTAACTCCTCAGCCACCACAAAACATCTCTGGCTTGACTGGTCCAGCACCAGCACTGATGGGGCTGAAGCCATGCCAGCTGTGCAGGTGTGGTGCACCAGATTTACATTCTCTGCTCCAGACCCCCAAGCACCCACCTGAGCCCTCCTGGTGCCATTAGGCTGATGCCAGAGCAGCCCCGGCCCCACACACAGCTCACCTGAGAAACCTCATCTAACAGAGGGCAGCACATCACCCGTGTGCAACAGGAACATGCTGGCTGGATCATCCATCATGCCCCCTCAAACTGGAGATGTACCATCAAGAAACTGAATCAGGAGAGAGGCAATACTTTTTAAAAGTAATGAAGGCTTTCAAGTTTATTTGTTCTAATTGCCCAGCTGACAGCTGAGGGGAGGAAGAGAAAATTATCAGGGTATTACTGCCACAAAATAGTTGTAATTGAATCATTCCAGACAATAAAGCAGAAGCGCAAGTCACAGGCAACGCATCTCTCCCCCCACGCGAGCCCCCCAACTCCCTTCACTGTTGCACCACAATAAAAACACACCAATACACGGAGACAGTGCTCTAATAGCACCCTATTACAGCTAACAATCTCAAGTGTGTCACTTACATGGAGAGCAGGAACCGCTGAGCAAGCTGAGTTTACACACTGCAGTTCAATTTCCTGCAATGTGCAAAGGCCTTTCCTGGGCAGTGGGTACAGCTTTCCCCTGGGATCCCCACAGCGAGCTCCCCCCCAGCTCTTCCAGACCTGGCTGCAGTGGCAGCAGGGTGGTGGTGCAAATGTCATGCAGCTGTGCAGCTGGGACACAGGGTGAGTGACCCCAGGGACGGCAATGGCTCAGGGATACCGACAGGAGGCACCGGCTCTGCCAGTCCAGGCTCCTGGCAAGCACAGCCTTGGGTTCTGCTGCTGCTGGGTTTGCCTGGCACAGCAAAGCCTGGGCTGCGTCACCGAGGGCAAGTGCCAGAGGAACATCCCAGCACGGCAGCAGGGCACGGGCCAACAAGCCCCAGCAGCACTCAGAAACAAGCCAAGGTTGGCTGAGGGGGACATGCAACCATGCGCTGCACAGAGCAATGGGGCAGAGAGGAGCCACTGTAGGGGAGACACCACAGAGTGCTGGCAGCCCTTGTGTTGTGATTCTCCCCAGGTGTGCAGCTTGACACACTTCGAGGCCACACGCCGGGACACTTAGGAAACATGAGTCAAAGAGTCAGGAGCTGGGACGCAGCCCTGGCCCCATTTCTGCAGGCAGCTGTGCTTGATGCTGTCCTCATGTTTGGAGTGGCACAGCTTGCACCTGGCATTTACACCCCTACCCCTGGCCAGGGCTGAGCCCACTGCCTGGCTGGCTCCCTCAGCACATAGACCAGCTTCCCTGCTGCCAAGGCAGTGCTTTACCCAGCTCCCACTGCCCTCCCACCACACACACCCCTAGCCATCCCAGGCACCCCCAAAGCTGCACACGCAGGGCTGAGGTTTGGGAGCAGACATCCGCAGCCAAAGCAATTCATTAGCACTTGATACAGACCATTAAACCCTTCCTGCCCGGGCTCGCTGCCTCGGCAGCTCCGCTGGGAGCCGGCTGAGGCTGCGTGTGCCTTGCAGGGAGCGAACTGCTGAGTCCAGCTCTGCCAAACCCTTAATCTGGAACAGCCACACTGGGCAGGCCCCCAGGAATGATGGCTGTGCCCCTACAGCAAGGGCTGCTGCCCTGCACCACTCCTTGTTGGCCAGCAACATGGCAGAAAAACACAAGGCAAGAAGGTGAGTGTGGGAGAACTACTGGGTTACCCCCATTTGGATGTCAGCATCCACTGCTTTGCCTCAGTGGGCAGCAGGCACCCAAGTCCCCCCACCACTTTGGTTTCCCCATGACAGGGCAGGGCAGGCAGGGCTACGCTCACAGAAATCCAGTTTAAGACATTTTTATTCCTCTGCAGGTTACACTTAGTGTTTAAGAAAATACAGGATCCCTTTTGACATTCATACATTTTTACAGGGGAAAAAATAGGTTTCTCTACTAGGGTGGTTATTAAGCTTGGGCATTCCCAGGCTGACTTCAGGAGGTCCTTGCCTCCCTTGGCTGCCAAGCCAATCCCCTCTGTTCCCAAGCATCACTGCCCCAGTGGCCAGTCCAGGCCTGCAGAGCAGAGCTCATGTCATCACCTCAAGTTAACAAAAAAAAAAAAAAGTAAATAAAAAAAAAAGTCCCCGGTATTTCCAGTTCCACTTTCCAACTGCTCCTACATTGGGTACTGCAAAGGAAGACCTAGGGACAGAGAGTGACCAGACTGCGCACACAAATATCTAAGAGACCCACATTAGTGTGTGTGACTATCTCTAACAGGCAAATAGGTTAATCCCATTTACTAGAAACCTAAAGGAAATATAAATAAGGGTTCCCCACACTTAGCGTAGTCACAAACAGCTACTGGACACCAGGCTCACACTGCCTCCGAGTGCTGCCATGGGGAGAGGGAGGGCAGCGAGGCAGAGCTACTATGAAGCTCAAGGCAAGAAATCCACACGCTTCATGAACAGAGCACACCTGCCCGCAGGCAGCCCCTCTGCTCGCGGGCAACGCTGCGAGAGGGCTGGCAAGCGGCAGCTTTCACTTGGCAGGACACGTCTTTGTGCTGTGTCTGGGCCAAGGGCTTCCTAAAGGCAGCATCATCCACACGGCTGTTACTTCTAGGCTGCCACAGTGTGCAAGAAATTCAAATTTAAACATCACTATAGAAAGCAGATTGAAAAAAGCAGCTGCTGGGGTAAGACCTCCGTGACCCAAGGTGGGCTGCTGCCTAGAGGCAAAGCTGAGGGCCAGGAGGAAGTGAAAGGCTCACTAGACGAGGCGTTAGACAGCGAGCAGCTACCTTCCCTTGGCAGGGCTGCAGCACATTGGCACTAGCAGCAGAAAACAAAACAGATGTTACGAAAGCTTCTTCCAAGCACCAGCAGACTCCACTTGGTCACTGCAGGGAGAGAGATGCACATGGAAAAGAAGTAATACTCTAAGGCAAAGGCCTTTCTCTTCAGGACCTTGGGACACCAGTGCAGCTAAACACACCCCCCCACTGGCTGCTAAGCCCCCCGCAAGCTCTCTGCCCTTCCCACTAACACCAGCTGCCCAAATAGCTCCTGCCCGAGCCTTGCAGGAAAACCACGCGCCAGCGCCCTTCCCACTCCAACTGCCCCGGGCACCAGGCCCTGGGGGCACCACATGCCCTTTCTGCCACTGGCGTTTCTAAAGGGCCGGTGAACGCTGTCCCAACCTTAGGCCTCGCACAGAGGGATATAAGGTATGAGCTGTACTGGGAGGGAACGGGGAGAAAGTGTCAACAAGAGACGTCATCGATCCAAGTGGTTCAAACTCCAGTCCAAGCTGAGGAGCATTAGCTGGTACCGGGAGAGATTTCTGGGAACTCCTTGTAAATCTCCAGGATGATCAGTTTGTCCATCTGGCACTGCTGGTCCTCCTCCTCCTCGCCCAGGATGCGCTGCAGGATGCCCTGCAGGTCAGCGAGGCGGTGCTGGTGCTGCAGATAGGGCGTGGAGCGGATGATGGCGTGCATCAGAGACAGATACTCCATCCTCAGCTGCCAAGTGGGAGGGGAGAGAAACCACAGAGCACAGTGAAAGATTTAAAGTGAGATAAACAAGCATGCCAGCCTCCAGTGCAGCACGAGCACAGGAAGAGCTGCTGCTGCTCCACCAACCAGAGCACGACTCCAGAGGCACCTGCTTTTCCTTAAGGCTTATTAGTAACTATGGAAAACTCTGCTTTTCCCACAGCAACCCAGTGCTGCTCCTCACCCACCCTCAAACACGTGCACATCCCCTGCCTCTTGCGATACCAAACCAGAGAGGTTCCTCCTACTTCTACTACTCACAGAGGGTCCCTATTCCCAAAGATCTCTGGGCTGCAGACCACCAGAAGCCTGGAAGATCTTTCTTTCTAATATGCCTATGGCTGGGCAGGATAAATCCCCCCTTTTTCCTCAGCTCTCAAGGTTGATTTGAGCACCCAGAAACATTGTGCTCAAGACTCCGTTCTTGCCTGCAGCAGGAAGCCCTACAGGGGGCCAGGAGAAACACCTGCTTTGGGACTGTGCTCCCTTCCCCAGTGCCCATGGGCTGGTGTGAGCACCTTGTCTCCTGGGGAGAGATCAGCAATCTGCCGCACCAGGATGTCTATCAGGACCATCATGTCTGTGTGATAGAAGATGCTGGCTGTGTCCTTGCTGGCAAAGATGTCCTGCAGAAACTTCAGCACGGAGTGTGGTGGCTGAGGTTGATGCTTGAAGATGCAAACTGGATCATCTGGGGGAGGCAGAGAGACTGTGCTAAGCCACATGCTCCCCATTGCCCCCCTCCTCCATCTTCAGAGCACATCCCTTCATTAGACCCTTTGGCTCTGGAGAAGAGGCTGCCCTGCCCTCATCCTGGCCCTCCCTGCCCATGAAGAGATTCATGCCCGCAGACCTCAGTGCCTTGCACGAAGGTGTGTAATCAGGATGGAAGCTCTGCAGGGTACCAAGATGAGACCAAACTCATTATGATTAGCATTAATGACTGTTTATGTCTCACCTACCATCCCAGGTGAGAGCTCATTAGCACATTGCCTCTCAGTGCCTCCCCTCTTTGCTCAACAGCCACCACTCTTTTTCTCCCTGGTTTATTAAGTCTGGTCCAATGACCCCTCTGAAAAGCACATCAGAGCCTGTACCAAAATTAAGCTTTCACCAGAGACCAGGCTAGTACTGTCCCAGAAGCAAGAAAAGAAACACTTCCAAGTTTAAATGAGTCACCACATCCTGTTCTCTTCCAAAACACATCCCTGCACACCTCATGAGGGCTCTGGGCCACTGCAGCCCTGCCAGCAGTTGTCAGGAAGGCAGGCAAAAAGAGAAGCATCTTCATTAGGTTGTGGTCCCCCCCTCTTTCTTCACCCAGCTCCTCACTGTAAGGTGATCCCTGCAGGGATTCTGGCAGGGAAAGGGCTAAACAAAGGCTTTGGGACGAGGCCAGACAGAAGAGCACTGAGGTGCCGGCTGCCCTCAAGCTGATATAGTGTGGAGACAGTGATTTGTTACCCCAAAGAGAACTAAAGCCAGCGTAAGATGAGCTGCAAGCGTCCCAGGATGAGTTATTTCCAGCAAATCAACAAAATGAATCTCAGGCAGCAAAGCCCCTGTGCTCCAGAAGGTATTAAAAAGCACAACAGTGTCGTGCAGCGCAGGCTGAAAGACCTGGCACTGCTCTTCCCATGGAGATCTCCAGCTTTCCAGCAATCTGCTCTGCAACAGCTCTGAGGTGCAGTGGATTTCATTCCATGCCTGGATCCCACACAATGCTAACCCTCTGCTGGTGATTCCGAAATGCAAAGTTGCACTCTAGGCAGCATTTCGGAAGGCAACAGCTCCCTCTGGATCTCTCCCTCAAGGCAAATGATTGCCAGCACTGGCTGAGGTTTGTGTGCCAGCACTCACTGAGTCCTGCCTGTCCAAGGACAGAAGTGGCCCGGGACCAGTCTTCCTCCCAGACAAGAGCTTGCCCAGGTGGCAGCTGGCCATGCTGTGAGGTGGGGCTGATCTGACCCAGGAGTACATGGAAACCGCAGCCCAGAGGCCACTCCCCTCTTCCTACATGCCATCAGCATCACCTTATTCCTTGTGCAGCTCCATCCTCAACAGTGCAGACTGTCACCCTCACAAACTCACCTGGAAGCAGCACATCCTGCCTGAGCTGACAGGTCCTCAGCTACCTGCATCCCTGACATCCCACCCCATAATGAGCACCAGGCTTGTCTCCCTGAGCCAACATGAGCTGCACCCCCTGCCAGGCACACACAAGAGTGCCACAAACACTCACCTCCTCTGTTCAGCAGCAGCAGCAGCTTCTCTGTGAAAGTCTTGACATTCGAGTGCTTGCTTATTGTAGTCATGATCACACTGTGTTCTGGAACTGAGCAAGAAACCTGTTTAGCACATCCCTTTGTTTCCTGAAGACCATGGTAATAAAAACACATAATGGGGGGATCCTATTTCACATCAGTGCTCTGGGGAGCTTTGGGGAACCATAGTCTATCAGGGGTATGAAAAGTTTCAGCCCCACAGAGTGGATGGGCAGGGAGAGGGAAGGTGAAGTAAATCTGGAAACAGCACATGAAACACTTGGGCCTTGGTGCTTTCTCTGTACATGATTCCCACGTGGGCTCCCTAAACCTAACCCTGCTGGAACTTAGTCTTGAAATTTCTCTTAAGAAGGGTCCCAAGAGCATCCCAGAAGGGAAAAGTCCTTCCCAGCACTCAACTGTGCAAGGGTGTGGGCTGAAGACTTCTTCTAGGAACTGTCCCCTAGCCTGCTTTGGGGGTGATTTACTATAACTAAAATACATTTACCCTAACAGACCATAACATGTGTGTGTGTGTGCACTCAGAATCACACAAACAGCACAGCATTGACTATTTCTGTGATCTGTAATATTTCACAGGCTGCAAAGTGCCTCAGGATCCTTTATATTGAAGGGCATCGATATAATATGGTTTTAGAAGAGTTTTTGAACTAATGCTGCACCACTGAACTGCACAATAGATGAATCTTACAGACAGAGGAATAAAAAATTCAATCCACTAATAAGCAACCAGAACATCATTTAACACGTTCTTAGCAACAGAGAACAAGTCACTGCTCTCGGCTACGCCCCAGGTGGGCAATAATCCCCAGAAACACACTGCCTGTCATGCATTACTGCCTAATTACTGCAGCCAGCGAGGATATGGGTAAGTGTGGGAAGGGGTAATGAATGAAAGCAGCAGAGATATACTTAATCAGTCTCCGTGCAATCAACTTTCACATGAAATTAGAAACTTTCACATAAATTTTAATGATGCGCAATTCAAAATAACAGGTAAATTACTGGACACGTCATCACTGCTTTATCCTCCCCTGTCTTCACAAAGTCAAGGATAAAGCCATGAAGCAGAACAAGAGAAACAGAACAACTGGGAGCAACAGGAGACTCTGGGTTAAGGAGTGGCCTTTTTTAGCAGGACCTGGAACTACACTCCAATCTTCCAACAGGATTCAAAACACACAGGCAGGTTGAGGGCAAGTGCCCTTCTCTAGGGACTTGATGCACTGCCTGTCCTCATGACCATATTTTCCTCTAGGATTCTGCACCATATTTAAACACAGTGTAGTGCCCAAGACTGGGGGAGCTGGAGGGGTGGTTACAGCACCATCAAGACCCAGTGAGATTCTCCCTCCCCATTCTTCACACCATCACTCCAGACCACTGAAATCCTGCCAAGGCAGAGCAGCACCAATTCAACCTGGAATGTGGAGATTGAAGGCCAGAAGGACGTTGACAAATAAGTCAGGCAGCTGGTCAGTGGTGTCCGAGGGCAGCCCATCCTCAATCACATCCAGCAGGAATTGCACAAACTGAGAGTTGAGATGTTCTGCACAAAGAGAAAGGGGCATTTACAGCACAGTGAAAATAAACCAAGCAACAAGGGACCATACACAGACCCCTTCTCTGTGCTTTTATGCTTGAAAACCATTAGTGGAGTGCTAATGTCAGCCTCCAGGGAATGAACAGCCCTACAAGTGGACTAGACAGACCACTGAAGTGTCTTTGTGTAAGAGACAAGTGGCTCAGAGAACTGTCCATGGTGCAAGGGAACAGTGAAATTTGTTCCCCCATTGGCAATTTTTTTTGAGTAAATAAAACACCAAATCCTGCTCTAACTGTTTCAGCACCACTGCTGTCAGTGAAGGCTTCAAGGTAGGAAAAGATTTGTATTCTTGACCACTGGTTTAATTAATCTATTTAAAAAAAAAAACCTAATAATCTAGATCATTAGTAATAACCCTTTTTTCAATTTAGCTATTAGGAAAGCTCAGGAGCTCATGCAAATAAGTCCACCTGCAGGAAATAATTGCCAGGGTTACATGAGGAGAGAAAAGCAGGAGGTGTGGAAGCTCACTCTGGTCTCTATCGCATCAGTTTAAATCTTTTATGTGTTTACTGGGTGTTAAGTAAAGGTGCTGAGGAGATACTTATAAAAGTCTCTACTGCATTTCTAGGAAAACTAAGCCCAGAGTTTCCCAAGTACAGGGAACAAAACATAGCCTTGGCTAGAAGCAGTCAAGGGCTTTCTGGCTGAAGGCTGAAAAGACAGAGGAGAAAACAGGCAGAACATTTACACTTCATTATTGACTGCAAAACCCTTAATCATCTCCACTTCCCCTAAGAGCTTAAACTACACAGGGCTGCACTATCCAGTTAGAAAAGAGACCAGAAAGAGGCCACATTATGCAGCTGACAGCCTTAGTGGGCGTTCATGGAGGGATCTGGGATCTCAGCCTCATCAGCAGACAGTCTCTAAAGCAAGTAAGAGGTGTGTGCTTTCACAGAGGCCAGAGGTAAACCAAAATGCCACCTAGTTACAGTGATGGGCAAATCCACGTCTTCTACAGTGTGGCATTCAGTCCTCCACTGCTCTAACCCAGAGTTAGAGCAGTGTGCTGCTGCAAATCTGGCATCTCAGCCCAGTGCTTCAGCTGCCAGGCTCTACTGATAAAGGACAGACCCTACCCTTGCTGAGCCTTCCACTGAGCTGTCCCCACCTTGGCCAAAGGTCCCTTCCCTGTGTCTGCCAGCACGCCCCAGATGTCCCACCATCAGCTCTGCTGTCCTGCCAAGCTGTGAGCACAACCCAACTCTTACCATAGTGGTGATATGGCAGGGGCTCCCCCATGGAGAACATCATGGCCAGCACCAGGGCAGAGTAGCACATCTTCTGATGATCTGCAAGACAAAGGTCCTGCCATTAGTTCTTCTGAGGGAGTGAAACTGCTCCACAGCTGCAGCTGGGAAGCCACACATTTAGTACAGGCATTTAACACTGGTTAGCCTGTTCCTCAGTCCTGTGTTGACTGAGCTGTAAGGGTGTTTTTCCCCCTGTTTTAGCACACCACATGCCTTCTGTGCCATGTGTTTCCAAAGCAATTTAAAAATAATCACAACAAGAATCCTTGATTTTTTTTCCTCTCCACTTCAGAGGATCTAGGCAAACTTAATCTGAATAATTAAAAACCTCCCCTGCACAGTCCCAGGACACATCCCATAGTTATGTAATTGCTGAACCCAGAAAAAGCATCCATCTGGCCACCTCAAAATACTGCCTGTTCCAACCAACACCACCCCCAGACAGCCAGGCTGCTTGTTACCATCTCTGCACTGCTCTATTTTCGCTACCTCAGCTCTGCCTGGAGGTATAAAAGGTCCCTGGGGAGACCAGATCACTGCTCAGGACTCGGGCTGTGCATCTGCCCACCTCCCAGGCCACACGTTCCTCCAGCAGTGATACATCCCACAGCCTGCTGGTCCAACACAATTTTCATTGGCAGCAGCTATTGGTGAATGTTCCCCAGAACCCCTGCCAGTGCCTTTCCTGAATTTTAATTAATGGATACATCTCAACAGATATTTGCAGAAGGAAAAAAAAAAGGCATGGAATAGGATCTGTGTCACCATCTAATGTAGCCTCCAACCAGTTCAGCAAGTCTGAAGACAATAGGAAAGTGAATATTACTATGTATAGGCCACTACACATACTGGTTAAATACAGTTCCAGCTGCATCTGCCAGAAAGAGCCCAGGGGCATTTGTTACAAGGAAGCTGAGGGTCTATTTATAAAAAACTGACCAAAACTACTTTTCATTAGAGGACAAAAAGTTCCCTCAATGTATGATGCTTCTCTCAGCTGTACTGCTGCCCTGCATGACACATGCTGGTTCCAGTACCCTCTCCAAAGGCTTTAAGGTATTTCACTTCTTCATGCACAAATCAACCCACCTCTAAGCACCTGCACCCTGCAGTTTGGCTTTGACTGCATAGCCAGATGCCTTCACTGTCACCACATACTCCTGGACTTGGCCAAAAGACTTGCAACACTTGGCAGCTCTCAGATTCATTGTTAGCATGGGGGACAAAATGCTACTGAGTCATTCCAGCCCTGTGCCCCTGGAAAGTCAACTCTGTGAGCAAAGCCCCTATAAACAAAGCACACACAGACTTTATCAGAGCTCCACCAGATGCCTGAGTTTTCAAATAGCAAACACTTTGAGTAAAAATAGATCACTGGGGGCTTAACCAGAGATACTACAGCATTAACAAGATTAAGACTTTGTAGGAGAGCACTCCAGACCATGTGGCAGCAAAGGAAAGCTGGAAATGGTTGTTTACTCTTGGTAAACAGAGAGGGAGGATATTTAATGACTTAATTATAATTCACACTTATATAAGAAGCTCTCAGCTATAAGGTGACAGTGATGCCAAAGCTCTCTGTAGCAAAAAAGGGATCTGACAAACTGTTCACAATTTCTTCATTCTTTCCTCCATGGCTTCACAAGTTGGGTATTGGAGGCAGGATACTGCAGATACACAGGAACCTGCTGTTCCCACATTCCTAGAAAGGCTTTCATCAACAAAACATTTTCTCTCATCACGTCAGGAGCAATGAAATAATGAACTGAGAACCAGAAGCCAGTGATAAACATGGTTGTAGCAAATATGGAGGAAGAGACTAATTAGAGATGGAAGGGAGGAGGGCAGTTTTACATGTCCTTGGCCCATCTGCCATTAACTGATGTCCATTCATCTTGGCTGACAGCAGACTCCATGACTAGGAGGCAAATCTTGGTCTATTTCCCTAAGGACAAAAAAAAAAAAAAAAATCAAAGGATACTGAAACCACTCAGAAGGTTGAACCTGGGGCAAATCCAGATTAACCACGGACACTCACCCTGCACAGACTCTACAAGTTTTTGGGGTGTCCCAGCTGCAGCAGGACTCATCCAACACTCACAATGCCAAAGAACACAGTAATTGTCAGTCAAAACACAGCTTTTTTTTTTTTCCTTCCAGAGCAACACCAGTGGCTGCAAGAAAGTAAATAGCATTAAAGCAGTTCTCTTGAAGCAGAGAGACTGCTCATGACAGACTCATAAGCATCACTGAAGTAGCCATGAAGGGCAGGAGAGATGCAGCTGTTTTCATTTCTGAAGCCTGCTGAGATACTGGTAGGAAACTATTATGTCTGAAAGGTATTTCTCAGAGGCCTTCAAAGACCTTGCTTCCACCCTCTAAATACAGCAGTGTAAAATTCAGGCCCTAGGAGCAGACACAAATGTCTGCAACTGAAGGGAGAGGAGCCTGAGAGCTGACTGGCGAGTACACTGAGCTGCAACAAGGGAGAAAGTCACGATTACAGACTGGATTATCCCTGTCTGTTTTCTTCGGAATTGTTCTGGCTAATTCTGACTCACTGTGGCTTATTATAAGGTCTTCTTACACTGATAGATGGGCAGGCCAGCTGCAGCAGAGGGAAGGGGCTGTCCAGAAGCAATAAGACCCAAGCATCTGGCAGAAGAATTGGCCA
This sequence comes from Manacus candei, assembly GCF_025592945.1. Taxonomy (NCBI): domain Eukaryota; kingdom Metazoa; phylum Chordata; class Aves; order Passeriformes; family Pipridae; genus Manacus; species Manacus candei. The sequence continues at coordinate 234,187 of NW_026138130.1, forward strand.
GCAGCCAACACACTGCCTGCATTAGTCCCAGGGAAAAGTCCTTCTCATCAAAGGCACCCAGCATCCATGCACAGAGCTTCTGCCTCGCCTGCTCTTCAGTAATAAGGCAGGAGGGATCCCACAGAGCTGCTGCAGTCAGTTCCACACTCCCCAGTTGCATAGTGCTGGCACTGATTGCTCTGGCTCCAGCCACCACAGAAAGGATTAGCTGTTCTGCAGCATGTCACGGATCAGCTGCTATTCCCCAGTTTTTAGCACCAAAATAAGCTCAAGGATTCAAGGTCATGTTTTCACTGAAGGTACTGCTTGCCATTTGCTGGCAGAACATGGAGCAATAAGCATCAAATGGTAGGAGGGAACTACTAAAGCCTTAAAACACCTCTGAAGGACAGACCTGTTTTGGTCAAGGGTGGTTACTTCTCTGCAGCCCTGCTGTGAAGACCAAGAGGACTGGATGCTGCACAGATAACACTGCACAAGCACCTGCCATAAGCTCAGCACAGGGAAGGCAGCACAGGATCAGGACACCCATTTGTGAGGCTCCTGTATCCACACAGCAGTCTGTCAGCAAAGGAAGAGCAGCTTTTCACCCTTCAACTGTACTGGAAAAAACCCTCACCTTGAGATGAAGTTAGGGAAAGAGGAGATGCTGCAGAGTTGCAGGTTGGTAGTTTGGAGGACACAGCAGAGCCACTTCTCACCCACTTCCACTGCAATGCTTTTTGGGTCCCCAAAGCAGAGCTAACTCTTGCTGGGAGACAGGCCTGCTCCAGCCATAAGGGCTACTTGGAGATCAGCAGAGGTGTGCAGAATTCCCCTAGGTCAGACCTCAGTGCTCCATCACACCAAGAGGCTGAGTCACTTTGTGCTGTCTGGGATGAGACAGGCCCAGGCAAAACACAGCATCACAGTGACCAGCCAAGGGTTAACAAGGGTGACCAGCCTGCCCTGCCTGCACAAAGGCAGCTCAGGGACAGGGCAGGAGACAAAACCCTGTTTGGTCATGGTGCATAGGATGCTCAGCTGCAGACTATCTTTGTGAATTAGTGATGGAGGCACAATTAAGTTTATTTTTGGCAGCACGAAAATCAGGAGAAATGTTGCCACAGAAGCACAGTCATAGCCCCATAACCAAGTATTATTTGCTTCTTGGCAGGAAAACCTCAGCCTGGAGAAGATGCTTCTCATGCGTAACCAGATCAAACAACAACAGCGTGATGAGTTCATGACACAGAATTGGTAACAGACGAATTGATACAGCAGTAGCACAAAAAGAGAGCACAGACAACACTGGAGTAATGATCACAGTCATTCATCCCACCAGCCCTTTGCCCTGCCCCAAAACACTATTTTTCAGGCCCTCCTCACCTCTGAAATGCCTGCATTTCAAAGCATCCGAGCAAAGATGAGTGCAAAGCCATGCAACAGGTGTGATTTCCACCTCACATAGTCCTTTCCAGACACAAAGACACAGCCCCATTAGTCCTGTCCACCACAGTCAGGTTGGCACAGTCTGTGGTGGGAAGCTGGGGACAGGAACAATTCCAGCGGTCATCTTGGACATTTACTTGGTTCACATGAAAGGGATGTGATGGTCCCTGGCCTGTGCAGACCAGTCAATTCCTACAGTCTTATCACCAAATTATACCTCTCCACAGCTCCATGACACCTGCAGCAAACCAACAGGCTACAGACTGCAACCAGGGCAGCAAGGCTGCAAACACCAGGCTCTTCTGATTTGATCCACATGGTCACTGAACAGTCACAATTAGCACAAAACAATGGATTTTTTATATTCCTTTAAAGGAAAAAGTAATATATGACACTGACAGCACTGGTGGCCTACAGGCTGACTTCAAAATGGGGATCAAAGCTGTGACTGATCAGGATTGGGCATGTCTGGGGAGCTGGGGAGTATTATTACACGTTCAACTTGTTCTCAGGTTCTTCCTGTGCTCCTGGCTGCTGGGCTAGACAGTAGCTCTGAGGGACGCCAGCAAAATCTGACCACTCTACCACCACCAAGTTTTAGAGCAAATGGAGCTCAAAGGGAAGGAAGAACATTATTTTTCATGGCAGTGACAGGTCATCCTAACAAAGGGAGCAGGAGAACAAAGTAGAAGGAACCTGAAGGCGAAGCCTAGGTATGGAAAGCAAAGAGCTGGGAAAAGCAGGGCTGTGGCACTATCCTGCAGAGGACAAGGACCACACCACCATCTCCCTTGGCCCAGCGGTGGAGAGAAGGCCCTCTCCTTTAACTAGCACATATCTCATTCACCAGGGAGAAACACCACAAAGATTGAGTGTAGAGTGCTGAGAAAAACTCTTTAAGAAACTGCAGAGACCTTTCTTGAGATCTGCAGGTGTCTCTTGTCAGCATCATGAAACAAAACTGGAACAGCTCAAAATGTGTTTTAAGACACCTACAAGAAGCGACACAGATCATTAATGGAATGTTCAAGAGCTGGAGGGCCTCGCACTATTGGACTGAAACATCCCCTCCTGTGCATCCTCAATTTACAGCTGTAATAACCTGAACAACTTTAAAATCAGACACTATTCTGCCCAGAGCACTGGGCATGCAGAGCAGCCAGGCAATGGGGGGCCATCAGTGCTGCTGCAAATCATTTAATGGAAAGACACGTTCCAGGGACCTGGGTACAAGCAGCTCTGGCTCACCCTGTGTGTGGGTCTGCATGTCCCGGGCCAGCTCCATGGGCAGCACAGAGTTCACAAGCGTTGAGATGACGGCAGCATCCAAGTTGCACATGGCCCCGAAGCACTTCAACAGCAGCAGCCGCAATGGCACCCTGTGCTCCTGCAAAAACAAGGCATTAGTTCAAACCATGTCACAGGTGAGGGCTGACTCTGAGGCAGAGACATAACTCCTAGAAGTTCCCGCTGTTGGGAAGCCTCAGACCCTTCCAGGGTGACAGAGAACCCAGAAGCTCTACAAGCTGTTAACAACAGCACAGGAGTTCACACGATACTGTTCAGAACTAGGCTGGCTATGGGTGTTTGGCACATGTGGTCAGAGGGCATGTGGCAGCCAAAGCTCAGATCTCAGATGCCCCAATTCATCCACTAAATGTGATAACACACCAAAAACCTACACCCATCCCCAGCAAACAGGTTGGATATGCTGGAGCCAGGATTCCCTGAGCACACTAGGGTTTTGCAAATGCTGCTCTGATTGAGGTTTCCTGACAACACAACATTTGTAAACCCTCATCAGCACATGATGGTCAATGAACAGGACAGGACCAGCTCCTCCACTGTGATGCTGCTGGGTTTGTGCTGGGAGCAGAGGGTATAACCAGAAAGTTCTGGGACACGCCAGGAATTTCAGCAAAGACAATGCTCAACCTGCAGCTCCCATGGAGGAACTCTGATGCTGGGGTAATGTTCGTACTCCAAACTCAGCCAACAGCTCCAGGGGTTCAGAGAACAGAAGTGAGCCAAGCCCTGGGACTGGGCATGACAGCAGCCAGGACAGGAGACCCAACTGTCCCCACCTGGTCAGGCTTCCTTGAAGTCTTGGTCAGAGAAGAGCAGGCTGTGAAAGTCAACAGGCTCTGTTGTGCCCCGCCTGCCTTCCCTCTGCTCTCAGATGTGTTACAGTCCCCTGATGCTGAGCTCTGACACAGAAGTGCCAGATGAAAGTGAAATGCCACAAGACTTGATGTGCTGTAGCTGAGGACTTAGGGAGAAGATGGGAACAAGTTTCCAACCCCCACGGAATCCTACAAGAGCACATTCCAGGAAGGAGAGGGGCAAAGCAATGCTGCATAGGCGTTGAAAGCAAAACTTTCATTTCTTCCTCTGAATACTGATTTCATTTCTCATTCCCAAGGCTTCTACTCACTACCTACTTTCCTAAGCAAAGTTATTTACTAACGCACAGGAGTGCATCAATTAAAAGAGGAGCAGTCACAGCCTGTCAGCTTTCCCAAGGCATCCTCAGAAATATTTCCTCTAGATATCAGTGATGCCAATGCTGTCCCTCAATGGGCTGGTAAAAGCAGCAAGCTTTACCCTTGGCAGTGCTAGCTACTGCTTCAAAGTCTGCTCTTTCACACAGTTTTCATGCATAGCAGTGACATTAGCCAACACTCAAAAGGGATATGCTGCAACTCCAGCTAGACCACAGAACTGTCCTACCCAAGGGAAACATCTTATATACATTCATCATACCAACCCTGCTCTTTTGCATCTTCAGGGAAATCTCAAAAAAGAGAGAACTGGTGCATTCTGCCACCTTACCATCTGATAATATGCCACAAGGGATAGGACAGATTCAAATTCATTCTTCTTGCACATTTTCTTGCAAACTTCTGGGTCTGCATCTGTCTGGAAGGAGGAATAGACAGGTCAGCCCAGTGGCACATCAAGACACAAGGTGCCTGCTGCAGGCACCTTGAGGGATTCCAGTTCCTTTCAGATCTTAGCAGCCCCAGCCCAACCACCTCACAAAGAAACTGAAGGCAGAGCTCAGGAACCACCACCCTTCAGATTCTGCATCAAAGTGAATTCTTGAGACACGCCTCTGTCATACAGCACATCTTGGGCTGGAAACATCTAAAACATGACCTGAGCAGCACCTTATTGAGTGCATCGTACAGTTACACAGGGCAGCTCCAGCACTGTTCCCATCCTGAGAAGTACATCTCCCCCCACTCCTAAGCTATGAGGAATGGTTTCACAAACCCCCACTCTGCCTTGCCCTGCAGGCCCACGGCACAGGCCGTATGTTGAGTGACAAAGACCCCAGAGCTTATTACAGAAAATTTACCTGTTCTGCTTATGTCAGAACAGGAGAGGAATACAAAACAGTGCCAGAGCAAACCCCTAACACAGATCATGTCATTGCACTGAGGGCAGCTCCCATATCATCACAGTCCCTGGACACAGATGGGCTTGCACGTGTATTCCCACTGCTGCTCGCTGTGGGGATGTACCTCTCCTGTATGCACAGATATGGTGAGATGCTTTGTACTTTCTCACAGAAACAGCTTTAAAGCTCACTTTCAAGGCAGCCAAAGAATTTTATTCACATGTAATGAGCCCCACCCCACAGATACTTCCCAGCAACAGAGGATGTATTAAATGGAAGATGTTTTAAATGGGCCCAGCAGTGCAATAACTCTCATAGGAGACTTCCAGGTTTTCTGTGAGAAGGTGGGTTTTTTGGAGGTGAGGGTTTATACTCTCCTGTGATAGGTAAATACCACAGCTACCATGAAGAATATCTCAGTAACACTTTTCAGAACAGCTCTGTAAGGTGGAGTAGAGAGTAGAAGGCAGCTCAAGAGCGCTGCAGACCCCATATAGGAGAGCAGGGCTTCACTCTGACAGTAAAGGATGCACAAGAAACCTATGCCCCCTGAAACAGCAAATCTGATGGCAAAATAGGGGTGAAGGAGGTCAGAAAAAGGAACTTCACCAGGGCTGCCTACTCTGCTCTGGCAGTAAAGAGAAAAATTTACTCACCAGGATGCGAAGTAGCTCCTCCAGGTAGCAGCAGATGACATTCTCATCCTCATAGAGTGCCCAGCTGCGCTGCTGAGCATCATCCTTGTGCCTGGCCAGATCTGCAAAGATCACCTCCAGCCGCTGCTCATCGTGGCAGATCTGGCCCGAGGGCAGCCCCGCACTCAGGTTCTGCAGAGACAGCAAAGCCACTGGTTAGTGGGGCCCTGACAGCTCAGTGTTGTTTGGGTGCCTGTTTCCTCCAATCTTGTCTCAGGACTGGCAGCTGACCTCATTCAGTCAGGAGCTGGCAGTACAAAACCAGCAAGTTTAAGACACATGTTATTTCGGGTCTCATACTTTTGGAGACTCTACTCTCTGTAGATTCTGAAAATCATCCTGAGAATGGGAAAAGTCAAACCCATCTGGCATGAGTTAGGACCACTGCTGCACAGCAGCTGAGCACCCCCAGTAAAACAGACATGTTCTGGACACCAAACCACCACACTGCACAACTGCCTCTAGGAAGGAGAAGTTCCCTTTGCTGCCCACTCCCTCCAGCCTTTAATCCTTGGCTCAAGAGCAAGCACTTGTATGGTGCTTCACATGCCAACTGCTCAATACTAGGTCTGGATCCTCTGCAGCAAGGACAGGAACCAATTCACCGTTGGCTGGTTTGGTTCTGCTTTCTTCCAAACAGCAGAGCTGGGCCACCATTCACCACAGCTCTGAAGTGTGAAGCTACTCAGCAAATCTCACTGCACATACTCCTTTCTAAAGTTGCTGACAACTGCATCCCCACCACTTCTACCTCATACACAACCTTACTATGAAGGCCTCACACTTTGGTTGTCTTTCCTTCACTTTTCCTCTCTTTCAAGAAAGAGAGGGGAGTAGTTGGGCAGTGTTTAATCTTCCCCAAGAGCTGCTGTGCTCTGTGATTTAGGATCAGCCTCCAGGACCCAAGTATATCATATGAAATACACGGTTTTCTGAAATCAGGGCAAGAAGGGGGCTCGGTACATGGAACTGAGCTGGTCACAGGTGATGAGCCCAGGCACCATTAAGAGAGGCAAAGATTAATTTATAGAAGAACTTAAATGATACACACAAGGGTCTAGCAGCAGTGACAACAAGCAGCAGGAGATCAGCAAGGTGGAAGAGAACCAAGCTGAGAAATTCAAACGATAGAGAAAACAAACTCACTGAGACCAAATTCTTAACAATTTTTGGATGAAGCTGTCTTACCACGTGCAGCAACGAGTCATGATCACTCAGTGGGAAAGGGCCTTTACAGTGTCTTGCCCTGGAAACCCAGAGAAGATTTAGTCCTGTCGTGGTGCAGCTCCTTCCAACAGGCTGGCTGTGCAGGCAGGGGCAGTGGTGACACTTGCACAGTCACACACCCACATGTGGACGGCCAAGTGCCGGAGCTGCACCCTTCCTGATCACCTCCCACCCTCCAGCCCTCTCTGGGAAAACCACTCCAGGTTTAACAGTAGTGTCTCACCTGCTTTTTTAGAGACAGAATTGTTAGACACTTGCTTTGGGGTATTTGGGGTATGAATTATTTAGGACTTGCAGTCTATGCTTCAGTTATACAATGAAAAAGTTTTCTTGTTGTTGCTGCTTGTTACATAATTTTTGTGAGTCAGGTAATGAAGGAAAGACTGTGCTTGTTTAACACAAGCCTCTGTACAGTCTTAAGTTTTTGGGCAGCCGTGGGTGGTCTAGCAGAAAAGCAGGTAACCAGCTGTGAGAGAGCATGACAGCTTTCAGGAGCCGAGTACAAACACAAGAGAATCTCCCACTGAATGGTGATTTATCACAAGAGCAAATACATTAAGAGAATCACTTTATCTTGCCATCTCCCCCTTCTCCTTAGGAAGACCTACAGCACTGCAGTGTCACCTGCCTGTCCTCACGTGTCCCAGCTGCTTGGGAGGGTTCTCCATTTATGTACCTTACTTGCATCCTCCTCACCAGAGCAGTGCAGGGCCAGTCCTACCTCTGGGACACTGCTGGGACATCTTTTTGGATGATCATTTTAATGAGTACTTATTTTAATGATCACTCTGTTCAGCCTCTTATCACTAATCTGCTTTCTCCAATCCTTCATCTGCAGCCCTTGACAACTCTCCCCAGCATCAAGCTCCTAATGGACTTGGATGAGATCAATCTACTAACAAGCTCTTCCACCCAACCAGTGTAACTACATTCGCACTGTCTCAGTGCAGTCTCAGCACCATTCTCTGCCCTCTCACCACCAGGGTCAGGTCTCTGCTCATTAAACATCTTGGCAGCTACTACAACCTGCAGCATCATCATATGGTGGTTTCCAGGAATCTGCTGGAGAGCCCATAAGCAGGAGGAGGTTTTGGTATTTCTAACAATGCCATTTTGCATTATCTTGCTGCTTCGAATGGTTCCTTCCCCCAGCCCAGCAGAACAAGCTGGTGCAGGGATTTTGTTCCTCCTGAGCAGCCCAAAAACATTTTAGGAACTTTATCATACCCACACTGCTCAGAGGTGACCACACCTGCCATACAAACCCAGCTGCCGTCCTGCCCATTTCTTCTTCACCCCCTCCCATTCTTCCCTCTCCACCACCCCACCAACAAGTGTGATGGATCACCACTGCCATGGATACACACATCTACCACCATTTTCTCTCCATATGAGTCCCAAAACCATATAGCAGGTTCCAGGCACCTGCAGCCCAATGCACATTTGCTCCACAGACATTCCCAGCAGTTCTGGAGGACTGGGACCCAGCTACAGCTCAACTGAGATGGCTGCACATGAAGACCCTGCCAAGGACCTTCATAAAGTCTCCTCCAGAAATCAGCAAAGAAAAGACTTGCCTAAGCACTAATGTATTCCTCCCACCCTCCAGATTCCCTTTTGTTACAGTATTTCACTGAGGAGGAGCCCTCGGAACAGCCCAGCCAAAGGACTCAGCCTTGAAAGCACTCACCCTGCTGACCTTCCCCTTCTCTCGGGCGAGCAAGGGGACAAAGCTCCCATGGGGAGACACTGAGCCCTAGAGAAGCTTTTGTGTCTTGTCAAAAGCAAGTCTCCTTTCAGCAAAGCTGAATCAATGAATGAATGGGAAGGCAGCCCCATGGCGTCAGGGGAAGGAGAGGGGCTCAGCCACATCAGCCATGAGCTGTGTCAGAGCTTGTTGGGGACAACAGGGGCTGGTGACGGGCAGCTTGGAGCAGGTCACAGCCCAGCACTACAAGGGAACCCCCCTCCAGAAACGTGTCACCTCCCACACCAACTTCCTGACTTGTTCCTCCATCTCCAACACATTCAAGAATGGTTTGACCCTGCTCAGCAGCCTGGGCTGATCTATAAGATCCAACTGCACTACACATCTTTTTCAGCAGTTTTCAAGCTTAAATTTAAGGCAACCAGAGATAGGTCTGAGTCAGAACTACAACACAGCAATGCTAATGTAATAAGAAGCAGATAAGTGATTTCTAAGTGCTCTCTCTCAAGGTGCAGCCAGCTTGTGCATTGGGCAATTTTTGCTGCCACACACTGAGTTTAATAAATCCTCAAAAATCAACCTCCCTAGACAAGACATCTACAGTGCTACTCCCTCCTCTGAGATAGGAGATAATCCAGCAGAGCTAAAGGTAATCACATATCACCAATACATACTAATCCAAGTGATTCTCTAGCAGCTCAAAAACCAGGCAGCATCTTTAGTTCTGTCCAAATTTTCAACAAGTTGCCTTGAAAGACAGCTCCAGTTTAGACAGTCACTGCAGCAATGCCTTTGAAAAGAGGTTTCGTTTCCCTTTGCACATCTTGCCCAGTCACTGTGCCACTCAGGGACAAGAAGAGGGGCCATTTCCAAGGCCAGGGTAAATGCTGACACAGGGAAGCCAAGTAAGCAATTTTGCTCCCGCAGATCAGGCTTCCCCAAATAGTATGGTACCTCTAAAGCATCTTTCCTAAGGTGTGAGCTCCTCAGCATGCTCCTTGTCTCTGCTGTTCCCCCATCTTAGCCTTAAGTCACCTCTCCAAAAGCAGGAGCAGGATGTTGTCCCAGCAGAAGAGTCTTTTATTCTTTAAAACACACATGCCTGGGCAGACTCCACACTAGAGGATCAGTAAGGTAAATAAGAAGGAAGTGCCACTGCCAGTCAACCTTCAGAAGGCACTGGGGATACAAGCGAGGTAATGGATTCTGGAATTGATTTAGTAAACCACTGAGCTGACTTTAAATTAAGACTGGAATAGGAATAGAAAGGATATAACTAATTAAAGAACACGATACAAAAGGTTGAAGCAGGTGTGGTATGAGCAGACCAAAGCTTTAAATCAAAGCTGATATCTTGCTCTGTTTTAGGGAGTGGAAGAAAAAAAACCTTGAAAAATATGCAAGAGGAGAATTGCCCACATATTTGCATGGACTGGGGAGTAGAGGGATTTCAGAAGTTACAAATTAAAGAAAAAAAGTCCTTGACCTAGAACTGACGACTCAGCAACAATTCTATGCAGAAACCCTTGAGAATGTGGAATGATTTGGTTTAATGAACAACACAAAGTCAACGATAATAATTTGTATCTTTAAACTACACTGGTGAAGCTATGGCAGTACAACCACCCTACAAGTACACATGACTACCCTTCCAACTGCTAGAGCTGGTCTTCTACACCAGGTGAACAACCTCACCTGGGACCAGGCCCCCACATATCAGCAGAGCTACATCCTCTGTGTGGGACACTGAGGAAAAATGCACAACCACAACATTTACACTTGAGCACTCTGCAAGCTCATCTGGGCTCTCCTAAAAGTTATACTGCTCAAGATAGGTGTGACAAGGTATTATGAGATGGGACAGGACCTTCTGCTGTGTCTCTATACACTACTGGTCATTTTAAGGTCCCACAGATGTCCTAGGTTACAGATATTGTACCAGATATGAGTAGATCCATATTTGTCCCTGCACCAGCATCAGAATTTCTTACCATCTTTTTCAGGCTGGTCTGCAGCAATGGCCATGAAATTGAGGTTTTCAAATCCCCTCTGCAGAAACCTGGCACTAAATGACTTCTGTGGAATTAAGCTTATTGTATCCCGAGTACAGGTATTAACAATAAAAATAGTATTCAAATCTTGGACAAGGTCCAAGTAACAGAAAACTGAACTTCTCAGCACTCAAGTCAGAGCCGGAACATTTGCTTGAAACAGCTAAATTTTTTTGCTGAGTCTAGATCACACATTGACAGGGCATTGTAACTGGAGTAGGAAGTAATTAACTGTTGGGTTATGGCCACAAACAGAGACTTGATGATTGCTTACAGGACCCTCTATTCAGTGCAGACAGTCAACCAGAATATGATTTGATCTAAAATTTGAATGTCATTAGTTTCCCATATTCAAATACCTCTGAACTGTTCATTATAATCTTGCCATTAGCAATGGAATTCCAATCTTAGATGTTTATATGACGCTTACTCCTCAGGGTTGCATTCAGCAAGTGGGAGCTGAAATTTATTATCCCTCCAACTAAAGCAGGCGGCTGCCCAGGTGCACTTCACCATTTCAATGACTGCTGCAGAGGGAGGAATACAGGATTATTTTGGCATAAGGTTTATTTAGAACAAGCTCAGGACAGTGCTCTTCAGTGGTTGAAAAACTACTCTTCTGCAGTCTTTAAAAAACGCAGGGCTGAGGCATGTGTTACAGAATAGAGAGGTTCACATTCTGTGGAAACCAGTTTTCATTGCTGTGATGAAAGACCAGGTCAGACATATGGAAATTTTGGGTGCTCCATCATCCAAAGGGACAAGAATCTGTGCAGATTTATAGTATGCATAGGCATGCTGAATCTACACAGAGGATGTGCAGCACCACAGGAGAAGTTTCTACAATTCATTATTTTATAAAAGGTTTCTATACAGAAGCTCTTATGTTGCAGGCTCCATCTTCCTCAGCTTCTATTTGTCATGGTTATAACGGAACATACCTCTTTTAAAAGTCACTATTTCTTTCTCTCTCTGATTTTATGCTGCCACATAAAGATCTGTGATCTTTCAGAATGAGAGGTCAACAACTCCTGTCAGAGCTTTTCAGTGTGCCACAAGTCCTGCTGCATCCATTCCCACTGCTGCTTTGCCACCTTTGCCATCCGTGGGACCTGAAAGGTTGTCACCTCCCACTGGCGTGCTCATGTGGTTCAATTCACTGCTGTCTATCTCATCACCCTCTCCACAAACTGCGATTTCAGAGGACACCTATCCTTCCACCACAGCCTACCAGTGTTTCCCAGCACCAGGGGCTCTCTCAGCTGGTTCCACCTCTAACCCTCAGCTCCAAACTCAAGGTTATGTCATACACCTGCAGCTCATCTGGGGAATAAACTCGCTTGTTTTCCACTTCTACCAGTACTTGGACCTTGGTTCCCTTGGGTAGACAATTATCTCCCTCTAGCACCTTTCTTTTAGGATCTCACTGCATTTCTCATCCCGAACATCAGGAGCTCACTGAGCTCACAACACCTCACCCTCGATGCCAGGAGGTGGTTTGCAGCAGTCCCCGGCCCAGCATTCCCAGAGGCATTACCTTACTCTCCACCACGGAGATGAGAATCTGCTCCATGATGCTGCTGGTGGCGGGGATGGAGGTCTGGATGTGGCCGATGATGATGCCGATGGCGACGCGGGACAGCTCGTAGCTGAGGTGGGTGTTCCTGCGCACCAGCTCGATCAGTTCGGCACCTATCGTCTTGGGCACGGAGGCCACCAGGCCACTGGGCTCTGGTGGCATCGGCTCCACTGCACCCACCTTCTTGTCCTCCAGGCAGAGGTTGCTGAAGGCGTCCAGGCTCGCCGGCGGGGCCGGAGCAGCTTTCTTCCCCTGAGAAGTCTTCTCCCCATCCACAGCGTGGGACCTCTGGGTCCCCCCGTCAGCCGGCGGGGCCGGGGCAGTGCGCTTGGACTGGGGAGATTTGCTGGCCCCATCCTTCGGGGAAGTCCCGTAACGGGAATGGGACACGGGGCCGGTGTCCAAGTTGCGCGTGATCGTGGTGTGGACGCTCCGGCTCGGGACAGGGGGTGGAGTGTTGGCAGGACTGGAGGTGGCCGTTGGGAGAATGGTCTCTGACACAGAAGAAGCAGTGTACAAGGTATCCAGGGATGTCGTGCTTATAGAGGAGGCACTAGAAGCTGACCCAGGAATAATTTCAACAGCATCTGAAAGGGAACAATTAAACATGCCTTAGCAACAGCATCAAAGGAAGAGAGAAAAAAACAAATTGCTACAGCACAGTCCATTAAAAGGCTCATTGTGCATGCGACCAGAGCAGTTTAACTCCTCTTCCTGCCTCACTTATCTCAAAGCAAAATTGTACCAGTTCTCTCTGGAGCATTCCCATACAATCACCTCTTTAGAAAGGGGAAAGCAACTCTATTGAGATGAATACCCTTCAAAGGGCTTAGTGTTTTAGGAAGGGGAAGGGAGGGAGGGAGGGACAGGACTAAGGGACAGAAAAGCCTTTTCCCCCCTGGCTTAGCAAGGGCCTTTTTCTGCATTCAGGAACTAAACCCTCACTTCTGAATGATGGTGCCTCAGAATTGCAAGACACCAAAGGCTTCACACACCAGCCTGCACCTCCCTCTTGTACACACCTCATGGTTAGCACTGGTGGTGAAGGAAACACTTGACTGACAACACTTCTAGTCTCTCCCTTTCAGCACTCTCTAACATTTGATCACGAGCCCTGCAGCCCTGCTAGCACCCACTGCTTTCACAAGCCTTCACGTTATTTGCTCTACTGTATTTGTCCCCCCACCTCCAGTTTTGACTAGCTCTAGCAGTGGGAGTCCCACCTTCCAAGGGAAAAAATCCACTACAAGCAAGATTTTTCTTTCTTTTAACCTGGTCTAATATACAGTTTTGGTAAGTCTTATCTGTTAGTTTCTAGTGGGCAGAAACATATCTGGGTCCTTCACTGACTATGAAAACAGTTACTTGGGCAAACAGTGGGCTATCTAGAACTTCACAAGAGCAGCTGGTGTTAGTGCTGGAAGAGAAGGAGCTGCACCCCATGGGGAGCCCAGCTCCCAGGGAAGGCAATTACTCCCCACCACACCAAAGGAAGGAGCAATGGGACAGACATTAAAAGCCTTTGCTGCACCTCTGCAGGCAACTCCAACCCTTCCTGCTCCATCAGTTCGGGGAGCCCTCCACACTCCATCCACTGCTCCACCCTAAGGCAAGCACTGCCTAGGCAGGAAAACTGTGCCCTTCACTCCCTCAGGGGTTCAGCATCCCTCTTGATCCTCCTCCTCCTCCTCGAGGACCATTTATGAATCACAGCTCCCACCATGCTTCATTAAATCAAGACAATGAGTTGAAGGAAACTGACCTTTGCAAACTCCCACTACCACAGTGAAAAATGGCTCAATACCATTAAGTACCATTAAGGAAGCTGGTGCCAGTCCCAGGTCTCAATTAACTACCTACAAGTCAATAGTTCTGCCCTGCTCCATGCAAGGGGACATGAGTGGGCTTCAGATGGGCTGTGTGTCACTAATGGCATCACCATCACAGCACAGGAGAGCACTTGGGTAAGCTGGCAGCAACTCTGCAGGATGACCACTGCCTCTGCAAGCCCAACCACACTGAAGATAGAGAAATTCCTGCCACATGGTCCTGATATGAAGTGCTCCTCCTCTGCCTGTTGGCAGCACATAGGCAGCTGTGCCCCTGGTATTATTACTGCTCCCTACAGGCACCAGCCACCAATTTTATGGAAATCCCACCACTGTACAGAGAAAGTGTCAGACAGATTGGGAGTTAAAAGCAAAACTTGAGACTGCATTAAAACCCAGTGAGCACTCCTGGTGAGCATCTCTGCACTGCAAGGGAACACTCCCTCTGCCTTGCTGCAAGATGACCATGGAGTCTGTGGGAGAAAAAGGATCTTGAACCACTGAGGTTGTGCACTGGCCAGACCAGCCACATGAGCAGGCAGAAAGTTTGCTCCTTGGAGAGCACCACAATTCCCAGGGCCACAGACACCAGAGGAGCAGGAGAATACTGTACCTGGCACCTATCCACAAGCATCAGGCTGCCCAGACTATCCCAGATCAAAGAAGGCTTGAAGAACCATAGACCACCAGCTCAGGACCATTACATTAAAACCTACAGGAATCTAGGCTATACATATGCTACAGACAGAGATATATTTATAAGGATATAAATCCTATAGGAATTTACAACATAGATTAGGATGCTCTTCTAAGCACAAAGCAAAAGCATCCAGGCATCCTGGCTGTTACGTCGCCCAGTGTTTGTTTTGTGCCTGAGATCTGGAAAGCTGTTTGTCCTTACTTTTAATGGGAGCAGCAATCTGTGCGTTCTTGCGCTTCTCCGGAGGTGGGGGGGTGACAGGAGCAGCACGCCGGGCCTGTGGTGGGATCTATAAGGAAACATTTCAGAGCAATCAAAGGAGGTTGATGATAAAGACATTCTCTGTTATGAAACCTTCCTTCACGTGTGCGTGTGTACATTTGTCCTTACATCTCTCTCATCATTCAGGGAAGTTTTCTCAGGAGGACAAATATTAATAGGCAGCTTCCTAGAAGAACAAAGCAGGACTCAAGCTGGCTTCATCCCCTCCCCGTGACAGGCAAAGCAGCCCTTGTTTAATTGCTGTGTTCAGCGACACACGGCACATACATCGTGTAGACCTGTCAAGCATTTACTCCTCCTTTATTCCAAATGCAATCCCACACACTCGCTGTGTCTCCACATTACTCTCAATAGCTCCACAGAGGCTGCAAACAGAGTGCATATTTACACACTCTTCTGGAGAGCTCCATTACATCAGCTACAAATACCCCTGCAGAAAGACAAAGCCAAGGACTGGAGACATGTAAATGCCTTTTCCATGCTTTCAGAGCTACTTCTGTTCATGCAGGGAGAAAACAGGGCTAGACCCTCTGTGCAATACTACACTACCTATAGCAAGACCTGCTGGGGAAAGCTTTTGCCAGGGAGTTGCATTAATTCTCTCCATCTGGGATTTCTCCTGTAAGTCTCTTCTTCTAGGAACGCCAAGCCAGCAGTGCACAAGCCCCAGATCCAGATTCCTACGCTCATCTTTTCCTGTCAGATCTAAACACCACGATCAGCGATATCACTTTCACCCAGAATTACTCTGCTGAGATGCAGCCTCAGGGTTAAACTGTGATCAGTAGGATGTCACTGAACACAGCAGCCAAGACAGGTGGGAACACACTGCATCAATACTCCAGTCCTCACAGCCCAACAGCTCAGGGCCAGGAGACTCAGTTTGGGACCTCTTAGGACTTGTGTGATTCAGAGCCTGCTGCCTGAAACATGTCTCTGTTTTTATGGGATATTGCAATCACTGCCTGCAGCAAAACCACCCAGGGCAGCACAGGAAGAGAAAGGAGGTGATGGCCTCAATGTCTCAGGTAACCCAGGCTGAAGCCCATTGGAATCTGTAGCAAAATTTAGTCCATTACAGGGTGAATTTTCAAGGTTTGTTTAGCTCTGGATGTGAAGTTTTTCTGTGCCTTGTCATTACTGAACAGGCCTGTAACTCCACACAGGGCACAAAGCTCTGCCACCCCACAGTGAAAATCTGAGACAGGGTCCTGAAGTGTCTCTATCTTACATAGCTCAGTACAAGGAGAATGAAAAATGTGCTTTTTCCCCCTAGATTCAGGAAGAGCAGAAACCTCCTCTGAAATGGGAGTGAAAATAAGACACTCCAGGAGCCACCTCAAATGTTCAAGACTCGATGCCAAAATCTGACAATACAGGTGAGGTGCTCACAGCCCATGACTGAACCCTATCAGACAAGTGAAGATGCAGCAGTTTGCACAAAGACTTCTTAAAAAGCATCTCTCGGTCCCTTTCTCCCACCCAACACCAAATACATCCAATCTTTTACTATGTCACTGAAGTCGCTTCTTTATGAGCCCCTTCAGCTGGTGGATTAGCACGAGACACTGCTGCAGACTCCCAGCCTGAGCTCTCTGCTCTTGTCAATCCACCCCACATTGTTCTCTGGGTGCAATGCTACATGATACTTGCATACAGCTTCAAAAATGATCCGTGTCAGTCCAAAAAGAGACTGCACAGCTGAGAGAGGCCAAGCAGATCAGGAGGGGTCTCTGCATCGCATGGTTGGCAGGCTGGTCCCAAATCCAGAAGGCTCAGCTGTGCTAAAAGCAGAGCCCTCCCTGCAGAGGGATGGAGCTGACAGCACGAGTCAGAGCTGCTTGACATGGCATGGGATTTAACAGACAGGCAGGCTCGGAGCTTAGAGCAGACGCATAACATTATTTGGAGATAGCTAGGGTTGGGTCATTCTGGAGTACTTCCATGGCCTCACTGGCTCTTCCAAATTTACCACACAAGTTTAACACAGTTATTACAGACTAATGCTTAAATTAATAGATGTACAGCTAACACTAGCTCAGCCCTGCCAGCCTCATTTAGATGGCCACGCACCACAGTCCAAGCGGCTGCGATGGGAACGTGAAGCATCACATGAATTTCCCCAATGCCTGCCCAGGCTGGGAGGTGCCACAGGGTCAGGAATCATGAGGTATAACTGATGGCCATCCCCAGCCTTCACCCCACATCCCAGCCACTGCCTGGGGCCAAGAGGAGGATGTACAACACTAACCCTCCCAAGGTAAGGGGAGAAAACATTTGTGCAGCTGCTGTGTGGAAGGTGACCATGCAGGAGTCCCTGCAGTTCAGATCCCACCTGTTCAGAGGGGAGAAGATGAGGGACCTTACCAAATGTCCAGAGGAAAGCAACTATACTTGTGTTGTATACTCCCTTTCCCTAGGCCTCTACAAGGGGGCCGTGAACTTCCCCAAATCTGCACATTTTACACATCTGCTTCCTCCCCCTTTCCGTTTTGCAGAGACTGATAGCAGAGGTTCTGTTCCCTGCACTGCTCAAGACAAGAGCTGACTCAATCATAACACTCCCATTCCCTTCCCAGCCAGGCAGGCAGAGAACACCACCACTCACTCCTTCAACTCCTGGGAACAATGCTATTACAGTAGGAACCTTTAAACAAAATAACAAAACAATAAACCAAATGAACAATCTCCCACCCACCACCTCCTCCAGGCAAACTCTGCCAAGCCAGACACACTGGTCTGCAGCAAAGGTTTCTGAGATGAGCATCACAAACCCACTGAGCATGCACAAACACAGCAGACTGACTAAAATACTCTGAGAGCCCAACCTCCTCCCTTGACAGCTGGTATGAAACTGCCCCAGCCTCCCACCTTATGCTAACTGTGGAGGAGTTGAAGAGAAACTCAGCACCACTGCCATCACCAAGTACTTCAGCCAGTTCAGCCCTGAGAGCAAAGCCACTGAGAGGAAGTTTGCACCTCAAATTTTGCTTAAGTTTTCAGATGCAAACATTGAACACACCTGAAAATCCCAAGCAGTGAAAAGCACATGCCAGACCTCTGCTTCTGCAGAGTTAGTTACAAAGTTTGGATTGCAGTAGGTCTCCTCTTAGGCTGCTGCATAACCAGTGGAAGAAAGTAATGCTGCTTCCTCCACTTTGTATATTCAAAGCACACAGGAAATCCGTTAGCTGAACTGTTAAAATCTCAAGGAGCCCTTTCAGCAGAGGGCTAAGCTGGAAACCCTTTGACTGCATCCTCAGTGCCACCCAGGCAGAAACAGTTCTTTGTCAGCCAAGGAATTTGTCTTCCTCCTTTTCTGACAAGCAACCAAACCACAGACAAATAAAGACAGGGAATCAGCATGGAGAATGGGATGTAAGGTGCTCCATTCACTCAGCCCATAATGTACAGGCTTGGGAATAGAGCTGGTTTGCCTGCCCAGGAACAAAAAAGATACCAAGGAGCAAAATGGGGTTTGTAGGGATTGATATGTTCTGCGTGAGCCAGAGCTACCTCTCATCTCCACAGACTCACAGTTCAAGTGTAAAACAAGCCTCATCTGCTTGGAGTGACAGCATATCAGTACCTTATAAACACACTGCCTCCAAACACTCAGCCCAGAGACAGGAAGAAAAACTACAATGCACATGTTCATCTCTAGGAGAAAAAAAATACCTCCGTGCTCATCCTTGCTTGGCACCTTTAGCCCTAACATCCAGCTACACCTACACAGTGAAACTGGCCACATCCTTCATCCCCAACAACTGCTACATCCGTCCTGGGCTGCTACTTTGAAGCCTCGCTGGCGCCTCACAGTAACCTTGGAACTCTGTGTCACCAAGATAAAAAAAATCTGCTCTAAATCGTATTTCCTGCAATTTACCTTTAATTCATCATGACAAGCAACGTTCAGACAAAGCGGGATCTTTAGGGTTTGTTTTTTTTTTGAGCAGTATAAATAGGCAGCCACAGCAGATAAAATGCTTAAGGACCAATGATCTTGTTGTGCAGACATAAGGGGAAAACGAAGCAGAGCTCAGTACTTGGAGGGAGTTCTGCTGCTCACGTCAAAACTGCTTTTCAAAGTATTCTCCAGGGAGCCTGCAATCCTTTTTAAAAGTTGCCAAGAGACAGCCACCCAATATAGAGTGGATCTTACATGTTACTATAAAACCACGGACCCTCAAGGATTCAAAAAAAGCATCACAAATGTAAATGGCACAGGGACCATTCCAGATTTCTTACATAGAGACACCACCACTTTACACTGCTGTACTCGCAGGCAAGCAGCACAAACGCTTGACTTGTGACTGAAGCTGCAAAGGCATTTTATTAACAGGACAAGCGATGTCACACCACCAAAGGAGGAGCCCAGAAAGTGTCCAGCCGCTGTTACCTGGTAGAGACCTTCATCCTCCTCCTCGAACTCAGTATTTGGAAGACTGTGGTGTCGCTCGTACCCTGTCCGGCACACCCCGTTGGGCTGCCGTGCCACATCCAGATGGTGGTCGCTGGAGGACTGTGTCATAACCGTCCCCTGCGGGGTGGGAGAGTGGCTTTTGCGGGACACAGTCTCCTTCCGGTGATGGATCAGTTTTCTGAAACAGAACGATGACATCAGGAAGAGCAAAGCTCAAGGGAGCGACCGTGCTGCAACACTTAAATTGTATTTTTAACTGATTTATTGCATTTGGGTTATATATTCCAGAATGGGCTACATTACTCTGAACACCAACTCCAGTTTCATTAACAACTAAGGAAGCACTTCTGGGGGAGGAAGGAAGAGGCTTTGCAAGAGCCCATAATTTATTCATCAGTTCGCTGGAGAAAAAATGCCTCTTCCTCGGGGGAGAGTCACATATTGCATTGCAAGCTTCAGAAATTGCATGCACTTTAGAAACACTGTTCAACTGAGATTAAACCAGCGTGCCTCAGCACAGAGTGTGAGGTGTCATAGAAAAACAAAAATCCTCCCACAAGCAATTATTTGAGAACATATTAAGGACCTTCTGCCACATGCCAGCAACCCCTACAATTTCTGGTTGGTAGAGCAGAGAAAATGCAGCCAGAAAGGTTTTGGATTTCTCCTCCAAGCCTACAATGCAGCTGAGAGTTTCCTCTTCTTGGCATTCACAGGGAGAGAGGGGCAAGGCTAAAGTTCTGCTTTGCTGGACACGGTTGTCAAGAGGAGCAGCAGCAGTTGCCAGCTGGGAAGCTCAGAGTGGAGCAGTCACTTTGCAGCACAGGGGCTCAAATCAATGATGTCCAGCTTGACCCCCAAGGATAGAATCACATAAGCATCACACACTGACCACCCTCCATCCACCAGCTCTCCCAGGTGCCCGTCGTACTTACTGGAGGACATCCCTCTGCTCCAGGTTGTATTTTCCCCCATTTTTCATGGCGGCATTGTGCACAGCCTCAATGGCACGGTCAATAGACTGGAGAACCACATCTTGCTCCAGCACCTGAGAAACAACATTCCACAGGTTATTGCGCCGCTTCAGCTGAGGTTCTGTTGCACCAGAGCTTACAGCAGGAGAGACCATAGTAAGGTAAACTCCCAGAGTTTACATCTGGAAAAGAATGTCACTGTTACAAGCACCAAATTACCCTATAGGAACACCGGGGCAGAGCTTAAGGACCATTCAGCAGCCTTGGATATTCAAGTATGCCGCAGGGAGCTTTTGAAATCCCACTGCAAAGCCCAGTTTATCCCAAACTCAATTATTCCTGTTCTTACTGCCCTGCTATGGAGCAAATACACAGCTGTGAATGTGAAAGACAGAGCTGAAATCTGGTGGCCTCCAGAGTCTGCTGACTCTGGATTTGGTTTTTTTGCTCACTTTTTTCTTAATGGCTTTTATACTTGTTTTGTAACTTGAAGTGCCTTTTCCAAATCTCCACCCAAACTGTCACAGAAACATTTATTCCTCCTGCCAGCCACTTTAGTGCTCCTTACTGCATTTAAATAAACACCATCCTTGAAACAAGAAATACCAAAGACACCATTCCCTGGGCTCACACAAGAGTCTGGGAGAGCTGTAGTGAAGGGGAACGAGAAGATAAGGCAGGTTTCTACACTTTTGACACTCTTCAAGGCTTTGTTTATCAGCAGTTGACATGCCTTCAGGAGAAAAGACCTTTACAGGACTAAGGCAGAAGGCAAAGGACACGCTATGGAGTCTTTGCCCTGGATGCAGCAGACTCACAGGTCTCCCACAAGCTGCCACTGGTGCCTGCACTGTCCCTTCGGTCCTGCTGGTCCAGCTCCAGCCCACACACAAGGGGAGGAGGGGAATGTTTGGGCACCAGTGCTCACTGCAGCTGTTTGAACACTAAACCCCCCTTTATCTTCACGTGCTTTGGCCCCCCTCCCTGCATCAGAGCAACTATTTATCCAGCCAAGGAACGGCTGGAATCTCATCAAGGATGCACCTTAATTGGCCTTAGGGGGCTGCAGAGCACAGAAGGCAAGCCCTCCCCACCAGGGCCGAAAGTGCCTGCCTCCATAGCACTGGCATGCAGTTTTCTGAAAACATGGTATGTATTATTTATATCCTGATTAATTGCTTAACCAAATGTGAATTAGCAGCTACCGCAGACTGTGGGGGAGAAAACAGGGTATGGATGAGAGGCCTCTTTTGCAATACTCAGCTTTGAAATATTTAGGAGGGTTTTTTCTTTTTTGTTGGTTTGTTTTCCCAAGAAAAAGAGATAGGAAAGAAAGCAACTGGGGAAAACTCAAAAAATAAAACCAAATTTGTTAAAGTATTGGGTCAAGGACAAAACCAACACTCAGAACTCAACTTTAGGATGAAGCCTCCAAGCAGCCCCATATGGCCTAGGGAGCATTTCACCACAACTACAGAACTAAGTAAGGAAACAGAGCAAAGCACATTTGAAAACATTCCAAGGAGGGTTGGAAGGAACGAAGGAACGGCAAGTTATTTCAGAGAATTCACCTCGTTTTCTGAGAAGATAAGAGAAAATTACAGCAAGCTGCATGTTCTCTCTAGGAAGGGGGAGTGGGAGCAGTGCAGAAGCCTCCAGAGCTGCTGTCCCCAGGGGAATGCCAGTGCTGCTCCGAGCACCGCAGTCCCCCACCCTTTGCACAGCCCACTCACGCTCCTGCAGTCCCACAGGAGCTCCCACCCCAAAATTCAACACAGTTCCTCTTACAGTCTCCAAACACTGGCCCTGGTGCACTCCCTGTTCCCCTATTTGTAGTCCCTCCACATTCACCACCATCCTCTCCAAAATCAGCCCCTCCACAAGTTGCAGCCCTTTGTGCTTCCTTCTCTCCCCCCCTCCATCCTGCCAGCCTTTCACACACATGGGTTTCAATCCTTTCTCAGTCTGATCATCCCAGGAAAGACTGCAGTAAGAGCACTGAATCCTGCTGAACAGCTCAGCATCTCTGCCCTCCTCTGGAGGGCACATCAGCACCATCCACAGCCCACAGGAATCCACAAAGAATGGTTTGGGTTAGAAGGGACCTTAAAAATCGTCTAGTTCCAGCTCCCATCATGAGTAGGAATGTCACCCACTAGACCAGGTTGCCCAGAGCCCCAGTTGCACCTGGCCTTGAACACTTCCAGGGATGGGGCATCTACAACTTCTCTGGGCAACCTGTTCCAGTGCCTCATAGCTCTCCAAGTAGAGAACTTCTCTCTAACATCTAATCAAAATATCTCCTCTTCTTGTTTAAAACTGTTCCCTCCCATCACTACCTGCCTGTGTAAAGAGTCATTCTCCATCTTTTCATAAGCTCCCTTTACTGGAAGCAATGAGGTCTCCCCAAAGCTTTCTCTCCCCACTCTTTCAGCCTGTCTTCATAGGAGAGGTGCTTCTATAGAGCTGCTCCTTGCTGTGCAGTGCCATTTGTTATGGAGAGGGTGCTTCCTTTCTGATAAAACACGACATCTTCACATTAATGCAACAGTGTTGTGACAACTGGCTTTTAGCTGCCATGCTCTTTCCTTTGTTTCTGCTCCCCAACCCTCCATTAACAGGGCCCTGTCAAAGGGCTGGAATAAAAAAGCAGCATTAACTTGCCACTTGCTCTTCATGACATTGTTGATGCTGCTCATAAATCATCTCCTCCCTTTCTCAGCTGAGCTGGGGGGGCAGCAGGGTTGTCAGCACAAGGGCTGCCTTGCATTCTGGGTTTGTAGGACACCCAGCATTGGGGATCCCCTGAACTGTAGTCATAAACTTAAAAAATAGAAAATAGAATCCTGCATAGGTCATGTGGTTCGAAGGAATCCACACACTCCTCAGGTTAACCAAAATGACACTGCTTTGTTTGAGGAGGATGGATAAATACGCACGTTGCAGTTGAAAGAAGCACGGGTTGCATGGGAGCAGAAGTCAGGTTTGACAAGGTCTCACCTATGATCTCCTCCTCCCTGGGCCCCAGCAGGAGCTGGGTCCTCAGAAGCCCCACACAGCCCTGCGCTGCAATCCTGCCCCATCCCATGCTCTGGGATACAGAGGTGAAAAAACCCTGCTCATAGCAGACTAAGCTAAGGCTCACATGGAAGCACAGGAATGCAAGAAGAGGGCATTGCTGTACAGTGTGCTGTCAAAGGAGACGTACAAAGCAAAGCCCAGGAATTCAGCGGGATTTACTGGAGCTGCACGGGTGGGGGCTGGCAGAGCCCCGAGCAACCACCACAGCACGAGAGCTGTTAACTGTGTCCTTCACCAGCTACCAGCTCACCAGGCACAGCCACGCCAGCGGCTCTGGAAAGGCGGAGAAGGGGGCAGGGACAGGGCACTGATGGCAGGGGAAGGTACTGGCCCTTTTGGGGTGAGCACAGGGGTCTCCTCGGTCAGCGTGAGGTGACAGCGCCCAGGCTGTGGTCAAGAGGCTCCAACAGGGCACCACCTTCTGCCCAATGTACCATGAAGATCGAGGGGTGTTTGGTGAAGTATTGATCCACATTCCTACTGGCATCTCACTCCAGAAGGGAGTGGCTGCCACCCCCTCGATCAGATATTTCTGATTTAATCAAACAAAATGCTGCAGCAGAGAAACACTGGGCTCTATAAGCAGCCTCCCACAACCTGCCTGGCTGCAGCAAGGGGCAGGGGGAGAGCAGAGCGGTGACCCTTGACGATCACAGGCCAGTCTGGCTAGGGGGCACTGGATCAGAGAACCAAGGGCACTGTCAGCACACCCTGCAGGTGACCAGCCCTGCAGGAACAAGTTACTGCTTAATTAGAGCCATGAATATCAGCCAGGAAACTGAATTTCTTCCTTCATAGCCCGGTGTAGGAGAATCACAGAAGCATCAATAAATCATTACTTCCTCGCTCCTTGCTAATAACACGAGCAAACAAAGGGTCTCCCCAGAGCCTGCTGCCCATTTCCTCCCCACCTGACGACGACAGAGCCAGACCTCAGCACTGCCCTGGGGTGCTCTGCACACCCCAGGGCAGGTGGGGAAGGATGCCTTCACCAGGGCCAAAGCCAGGCTTTTAAGAAGCATCATTACAGGATGTCTGGTGGGTATCTAAGCACAGCCAACACAGGGCATGGCCCTGCACAGGCAGGAATGCATCTACCCCCAGAGCTCACACTGCTCCCATCCTCACTGCCCCAGCAGTCATCTCCCCAAAGAGAGCACACCCGCACAGGACGTGTGGCACAGGATGATGAGACCTGACAGAAGACAATACCGGTGTCCTTGCACAAGCAGTACAACCTCCTCTTCTGCCCTCCCGGGCCTGTTGAAAATGTTGCCCCCTCCCTCTTCGTTTTCAGTCCTTCCACACATACCACTGGCGTTGTTTAAATGCATTCACACAGAAGAACTTGCTCAACAGTCTAGAATAATCATACCTTTCAGAGAAGCATTTTCTAGACAAACAGGTTGACAGTTGCATCAGCTCAGACAGGCTGAGCCACTCTGCATGCATGAGGCTCCCACATTTATGAAAGTGGCCCATTAATGTATGGCAGCCTTTTCTTTGCCTCCACAGGGGGCTGATACAAGAAAACATGGCTTTTTCCCCCCCCCCGCCTCCCCAGTTTTTAGTGATCAAGGGCATTTGCTCTTCTGCATGTGCAGGAATCGGTGCCCTCATCCTTGTGCCTGCCTTTGCAGCCAGAAGGGTGCCCAGGCAGGGCTGCTGATCTTCACCCTCATCTCATTGCTCCAGCTCTCACAACACAACAACAAAGGACAGACAAAGTTTTGTCTCCAGTGACAGCTCAGTTTTCATGCAGCTGCACTGACATGGACCACTGGTGAAATTAGGATATTTATCCTGCTGGCGTACACAGGCACAAGCTGGTTCTTTGTTACTCAAATCAGAGAGGAACACCACCTCTTAGGTCACATGCCCTTCACCCCCAGTCACCACCAGACTCTCTGCATGCTGTATTCCTTCCAGATTTAAATGATTGTGGCACCAATTTACAAAAATCAAGTATCCTTTGTCTGCAGCAGAGTGATGTGCCAGATCCAAGTCCCCCCTTCGGGACCACAGTTCAAACAAATGGGCTGAGTTTTGGGTTTTTGCATTGCTGGGGGAAATTCAGCTGCTTTCTCTTCCCCTTTTTGCAGCCTCAATCAGAAATGTGCAGTCCCCAGGCTGTTGGCTAAGAGATATGCATTAACTTATTCTTGTCGGCACGAAGATATTGCGCCTCGCGGCACCTAAAAACACACGATAAAAACGCAAGGGAAAAACAATGGGCAACTGTCCTGGTTCCTGAGCAAATCAGATGAGAAAAGCTCCAAACAAACCTGCAGCATCTCTGACTCGCTAGCGAGCAAACAAAGACATGGCTGAGCTCTTCTGACAAAGAGGCAGCCCAGGAGCAGATCGGGAATTCCTGCTGATGCGCTGTAGTGGGTTTCTAAAGGATCGGTGTTTTTCCACTGTGTGCTGACAGTAGCTGCTCGAGCAGACAGCCTGCACAAATGGGAAATGAAGAGAAAGGGTGGCTAGGGAAAGGGCTTAAGCTGTGCAAATCACGCTAAAGCAAAAGCCAGAGCTCCTGGCAAAAGAGATACATTAACTAGGGACAGTACAGGCACGAGAGGCGTTTGGAACAAACAGAACCCTGAAGGCAGCAGAGGGATGCACAGCAGCCAAACCTCCACTGATTTCTCTCCCAGGAGCAGGCAGCTTTGGAGTCAGGGAGAAGGGGGCAGAGACAGGCTGAGGGACAGCGGAATGCATGAAACCCACCACTGCACACTTGGACTTCCCAAGGTGGAAAGGCTTCATCCCAGGTCTCTCCAGCCATGCAGACCCTGTTTACTGTCCACAATGACCAGAACTGGCCACTGATTCCTTCCCCTTGTAATTCTGTGCCCTTCAGTAACCAGAACACGTGTCTCATGCCAAAACACTCTAAAAGGATAAAACAGAGACAGAAGTTTTTGAAATAAAGTAATCAACACATAATTACATATCTTGCTTTCTCTGCTGCCTTAATTCTGCTCTCAATGCTTCAGGGGACTTCCAGGCTCAGCCTATCCCAGGTGAACAGCCTCCAGACAACAGAGCTGCCCCTCTGTTTAGGTTTACCTGTTCAGCATCCTTTTGGTACGCAATTGTCAAGCAAAGTCAATACTGACATGATCAACATGGCATCTGTGTAGGGGAAACTTACATTTCTACTGATATATACTTATATATAAAGGATATATACACACAGATATATATTATACAGGAGTTACCATCTACACTGAAAAAGAAAACTGTAGATAGCCTCTGCTTTGATGAAAGCTCAGGATTATGAACCAGGATATACCAAGGTGGAAGGAAAGACACTACAGGGAAGTGCTAGAAGTTATACTATGATTTTTAACATATTAGCACTTAAAGTTGC
This sequence comes from Manacus candei, assembly GCF_025592945.1. Taxonomy (NCBI): domain Eukaryota; kingdom Metazoa; phylum Chordata; class Aves; order Passeriformes; family Pipridae; genus Manacus; species Manacus candei. The sequence goes on from NW_026138130.1 coordinate 260,949, forward strand.
AAAAAAGGCCAAGAGAAGGGGCTGTGCCAGTCTTTGCAGAGTCTTCAGCTTGGCAGCCAAAGAAACAGCTACAGATGCCCTTTGCTCACTGAGATTCAGCACAGCCCCAAGATCATGTGCACACAATTAGCCCAGGTCTATAAGAAAGCCCCTCTAATAATTATGATCAGAAATACAACTAACGTCTAAGTTCCCAGAATGCCGGGAAGAGTGCAAGGTGCTAATCTCAGCCCATCTTTGTTTTGATTGAGTTGGCAAAAACACAGACTGTGGGCTGAAGATCCAGTTGCAGAAACACTCTTTGCAGTTAATCAGGTTTGCCAAGCATTGCCAGGACAAGGGGCAAGGTCAGAGCCCAGAGGAAGGAACGAGTCTGGGAAACCGTGCGAGTCCAGGCTCCTCTTTTGGCATTCAGAGATGAAGGTTGAGTTTCCCTCCAAAATCTGTTTCCATAGCAGAGATTGTAGTAAAATGCCAGAAAGGTGACAATCATATGAGAGGCAGGACGAAGAAATTCAAATTTCTGCCACGTTCAAGAGAACTCTCTCCCTTCCCATTCTCCTCTGCCTTGGAGCACATTTCCAGCATATGAGGATCAAGCAAGTAAAGTCTCCAAGGTCAAGCAGAAAAAATTGCAATTAAGTTGGCAATTCAACTGATGCACAAAGACAGATGCAGAAGAGCATGTATATACATGTTAACTGAAAGGGACTTTCCTCCCGCCTGCCACAGACGGGCATTGATTTTACAGCTTGCAGTTACATGTTTGAGAAAGAGGTAATAACTTGTGATGCATCTTGCACAGGAATTAACGATTTATCAGCTTTTCTTACAAAAATCCTCCCTGTCTCATGACCAGTGCTCTGGCAAGGGTCAGAAGGCAGCACACTGCAGTTATGATGTGCTTTGGGCACAATTATCATGTTGCCCAAACCTGAAACTAAGGGCAAATTACAAGGCATTGCTTATTGACTTCACAGAAAATGGGAAAATGGAAAATTAAATGGACCTGCCATCTCAGTCCCAGTGACCATGGGAAGGCAGACCTGGCAGTGGGTACAGACATGGGCTGGGACACCAGCCAGGCATGAAGGAAAAGGGGCAAGGAGGATATTATGCAAAAAAGCACAGAACCTGTGGGCTTGGGCATGAACAACTCAAATCTGCCACATGGAGAACAAGTGCTGCTCTTTGGTATCCGCTGGGTGAACAGCCATATATATTTTATTAAAGTCACTAATGAGGGAAAAGAGCTTCCATCCTCAAGGGGCAACCACAGGAAAGTCATCAGCGAGTTTCAGACCTGGACAGATGTAAGCTGCAAACCAGACATGAATCCCCAGGATCTTTTGAGCAGCACCAGGATCAGAGCTGCCAGGCCTGGCACAGCCAAGGCTCTTTTCTGCTAAGCTGTCACTGCAAAGATGAAAACCTGCCTTGCATTACCATGAGCAAACCTCAGAGAGGCCCTGGAAAGTTTTCCCGAAAGATCATTCCAGTTGGGAGGATCAAAGGGAGCTTGCTGCTGCGGGATCAGTTAACAGCCTGGCTAGAAAACAATTTTTCTGTGTTTTGGACTCTGCATGCACAGTAAACATTGCCTCTTCTGTCACAAAGGGATACAAGCTCCCCTGCACACCCCAAAATAAAAATAAAGCCAGCAGGGCAGGATCAGAAAACATATTAACTGATACAGAAAACCCAGTGCTTGCCTCTGTAATGAGCATTTATCTTCCTCAAGTTACTGACGCATCCTACCCGAAACAGTTTATCACAGTGATGCGATCAGATCACATGTGCAACCTGCTCCAAAATAAAATGACCCACAAATCACCATATGGAAAAACCTGAGTATTTTTTTGCCAGGAGTAGAATTGCCCTAAGCAAATACAGAAAGGCTGGGTTTATGCTGCCCCTCTGCTCAAAGAGAGCGGCTCCACATTCTCCTGGATCAAAGCTCATTCCAAGGTGGAAGGATCACTTATAAACAGTACTTTTACTGTCACCCTTCACACAACTCCCAAGCACATGGGTTTGACCAAGATCCTCGAAGATTTCTCCCACTAATGTTGTTTCAGACCAGGGACCCATGAGAGAAGCACACTTAACGTTTCTCCACAGTAGGTCCTCCCAAAAAACTCATTCCCATACAATGTTCCACAGGATGGATCTCACCAGCAATTTCTCTTCTGTCCACAGCCTCCTCTGGGTCACAGGCATAGGTATTTGAAATATCAGTATTAGGAAACCCCAGGATACACCTTCTTTCCAACATTTTCAGACTGCACAGACCAGCTCCCACCAGCGTGGAGCAAATGCAGCTTTTCTGTGCTGGGCAGGTATTTCCCAAATGGGAATCCCAAACAAGTCTTCCACACAAGCAGAATGGCATGTCCAGACCCAGCAGGCTCCCTCTGGTTGCCAGGAACCTTCATGACTTAAACCTGGGTACAAGAGACTCATTAAGGGACTTAAGAAGTGTGACAGCCAGGCCCCCAGTAAAAGATAACCCTCGAATGCTCATTTGCTTTCAGGTGGGCCACTGTAAAGCCAAGGCAAGAAGAAACATCCTCTGGAAGAAAACAGGCATCTCTCTCACTCCCCTGCCATGTATTTCGGTAGCAATGTATTTTGACACATTCAGAGTAGCACTATCAAGCAGATGTTATTCATGCTTTTGGCTTATCAGTGCCATACACAAGAATTACACAAAGTTAGGTGTGCCAGCTAATTATACTAAAGCCATTTTAAGACCTCTGAGGGTGCAGGTGCAGGGCAGCAAGGGAAGGGGTATCAGAGGGGCTGAAATACTCCACGCAGGCTGTGCTGTCCAGAGGGAGATCATGCTAATTGGCCACAGACAAAATACCCAAGTGTGCCAATGTCCTTGTTAGCTGAGAGCTGCTCCCACAAGCACATTTATTCCTGGTAAAGTGGATGTTTCTGCCGAAGCAATCAGCACCCTGACACTCACCAAATCCAGGGGGTCAACACAATTGAGCTTTACTGGGACAATGATAAACCTAAGGCTAATTCAATACTCCAAAATAAATGAAGATACCACTGAGATCTACAGCAGTGTCTTACACTGTGACATGTGTGATCATAAAGACAGAGCAAAAGACAAAGTAAACCCCAGAAAATTATGAACTAAAGACCCTACAGTTGCTTTTTGACTGGCAGACAGGGGAATATGATTTTTCTGTGCTGCAAAACTTCGACAGACTGACAGTTTCCATTGACCTACAAAAGTACCTTGAGAATTGCAAGTTTAGCTCTGTTTATCAGAAGAATGAGGCTAACTTGCTGCTATCTCCAGATTCAGCTCAAGAACAAATTCTGGGGTTTGTTCAGTGGACTTTTTTACCTTAAAAACAGATTAAAGGTTCAGCTGGATTTGCTGACATTTCACCTATAAGGAGGTAAGAGGTGAGTCATGGAAGAAAAGCAATTCATTAGTGTCCCACACTATCTGCAGAGGAAAACCAGCCTCTGCTTTAGCTGCAACTTAAAATCCCATCTCCTTTTGCAGCTTAGAGTGGCACAGGCTCCCCAGAAAACATGAAGAAATGGAGACAGGAAGGGAATGTCCTCTTAGGACATTGTGCTACAGGCAGCAAAACAGCCATAATCCTGTTTTCCACGCTTCCCGAGGCAGTGAACAAAAAACCTGAATTTGTTGGACTGTTCTGTTCTCATGCACAAAACTTGCTCCCAGCTCCCACAGCTCATTACAGGATCGATTTCTTCCATCCGCTTCTTCACATGCCACATTCACCTGTGTCAGCATCCACCTCCCTCAGTGGCACCAGGGAGAGCAAATCGCTGTATTTCAGGAAATCTTCCCAGCCCATATCAAGTGGGATCAACCCTCCAGGAAAGGAGATGGCCAGGACTCAGATCCCCTCCACCCAACCCATCTGGTGGCCCCTCCACAGACCCCTCCAGTGCACAAGGCCACCCTGGGGCAGAGAAGGTGGTGGAAGCTGCCTGACAGCAAGCAAGGGGTGACAGTAACTCTCAAGCTGCATGGTTTGCACAACCCATGTGCAAACTGTCTCTCCCCCACCCCTCTAAACTCTTCCAGGTCAGGCCTGACCACTCCTAACTCCCCCCAGCCCAGCTGTGAGAGGTTTGGGTGGTCCTTCACATCTAAAGAGTCACACAAGACCAAACACTGCCAACAGGAGTTTTGCTGGGAGAACTTTTTTGCTCATTAAGAGTGTTTAAAAGCTTTTAAAGCGACCAGAGCTCCATATCATTTTAAGATCTCAAGCTTCTGAATAAGAGCTTGAGAATACAGACAGCTCAAATGTGTTCATGAATGTGAAGGCTCAGATGCTGCCCCACACCACTAGGCAATGCTTCTAAGGCAGCCCGAGACCATAGACAAGATGATGCTTCACAAAACTGGATGCTGGAGGGGTTTCTTTCCATCCCTGGCATAAAGATTTATACTGTGCAGGTCCCTTGATAATGACTGTACAATTATTTCAATGCAGCTGCTATCTCTTGTCATCAAGCTAATGGAAGACAGACACATGAAATTAATTCAAAAAACCAACTAAAGGGGATGCATTTTACAGCTTAAGTCAATAAAGGTGATTCTGGGACAAAAACTTCATTACATAGAACTCAGCACTTCAAGGGACATTGTTTTTTTGATGTCAAATGGAAAAAGTCTCCAGCTACAAACTTTTTGATTTGGCCAGGCTCAGAAAAACCCCTAAGCTTCTGCAATAAGTAGGTAATGAATCTTTATGATCACCATTCTTACTTGAGGTGCTGTGTTTTCATGCAATTATTCTTTTAACATGCTAAAATTTGGGTTTCCCTGATACTTGAGCTTCTCCCCAAATATTCCCCAGGGACAGCTAAGCCTAAGCATGGAGGAAAAGGGCCCACAGACCTGCCTTCTGACAGGTCATTTGGGTGCAACTTGATGTTCAAACCACAGTGCCCCACTCGATCCACCTGCAAACACACATCCTTTCCTTGGGAGAAGGAAAAATGGTATCTTCAATCAGCCTGGAAAAGCATAGAATGCACCAAGTTTACACAAAAAGAAATTGTCACCACATCAGATTGAGAGGCCACGGAGGTTTGCATTTGTCTGCTCGGTGAAGAGCTTCAACTTGATCTCTCTAGGCAGCCATCTGGTTTTCACAGGAGCTGCCCTGGTTCTCTGGAAAACCGTCACAGCACATGCACTGAACTCGACTGACAGAGAGCCCTCCACTCTGAAAACCTGTCCACCACTGTTTCCATTCCCCACATGCAAGGAGGGGAAAGGTGCCTGCATGGTCCATCAAGGCTTTCTTCCCACCTCCAGAGGAAGGGGGTAAAACTCAGAGGCTGAGCTCAGCCTCCTGGCCAGCAAGCTCAAGGGCAGCGGAGGGGAAGCAGGCAGCAGGAACAGTGGGAGGTGACAACCCAACCACATTAGCAGCTGTGGAGGTACAAACCCCATGGACAGGCATTCAAGACCTTTTCATCAAGACATCATCCCAGCTTCCAGGCGATTCCCGCCTCCTCGTGGGCAAGTGTCTATTTTTGCAGCTCTTGCCTCATCTTCTCCCTCAACCCTTTGTTTTTATTCAATATAATAGAAGGTTTGGAACAGGGGCCTGCCCTCAGGTTTCCATACTACTAGGTACTGTCCCCACTTGTACTAGGAAAAAAACCAAGAAATAATTAATAGCTATTACTTAGAAGTGATCTAATCTGAACTTGGAACCGGTGATTTAGCAAGAAACGACCCACAGCCTGGAATTATCTAGCATGCCTAGTCCAACAGCTTGATTTATTTTTTTTTATTTTTAATTATAACTCCCGAGCAGCTGAACAAGCTAAAATATCAGCCTATGGTGGCATTTCCAGATCACAGAAAAATGTGACACAAAAATCAACACCTTGCAGACCACTCTCATGCACACCACCCAGCCTAAGCAGGGGAGAGGAACGAAGCAGTATGACAGCAAACAGACCCCTATCCAAAAGCACATCCCACCAGCACGAACAGCAGCCTGAGTCAGAGGAATGGGCTCACTACCCTTGGAGCTGGGCAACACTGTCCCTTCATCTGCTCCAGACAGACAGGAGGAAGGACAATGGGCTTCGCAACTCAGTAATCAAAATGCGAGCAGCTTCCAAGGAGGAAGGGAGTGACAACTTCTTCTAAACAACTTCAACAGGCAGGCAAATAACCAGGAAAAACAAACCCATGAACTTCCCACCTCACCCTAAAAAGCACACACCGACAAAATTTTACTTCCCCTTCTCGCCTGAGGCTCGTGCAAGAAGGGAACAGGATTAGCTCTTTGTTCCCTTGGAAGGGAAACACACAGCTCTGCCACATGAGCTCTGCATTGCAGGGCATGAACACAGAAAAGCTCACATGAAGATGACCCCTCTCCTGCTGCAAGGGAGTAGATCTTGTCTTTGGGACAACTCTGTCTCCCTGCTAATGCTCAAAGAGCTTTCCCCAGAATAGTGCTCAATATCCCTGTGGCAAGAATGCGATGGGGGGCTAAGGGGAGTGGAGACAAACAGATGCAGTCATGAATCGTGTCCTCTGTTCCACTTCTCACATGACAAGCTTAAAAACCCTTTTCTTAAAAAAAATCAAAGGTCTTGCCATGTGATAAAAGCCAAGACAAATCAGAATTGACAAGACCTTCCTGTAAAGGTCAAAACCTCATTCATGAGCCACTGGCTGAGGAAGCAAAGCGACGTTCCTCCAGAAGCAGGACCAGGACACAATTCCTGCTATGACTCAGACCTGAGGCAATGAGGGAGCGCAGGGTCCACAGAAAGAATTTCCAGTGGATTGCCATTTCAAATGAGAATTTTTCTTCTAAATACAACGAGCATTTTGCAGCTCCAAACTCCAACTCGGAGAAAAAGCTCAAAGTGGGGTCCTCCAAAAGTGCCAGCATTTGTTTCCCTGTGGAGAAAGAGGGCCAGCCCTGCAAACAGGACCTCCCTCCCACCAAAAGTTCTCACAGCAACAGTCACACAGCAACAGCAAGTCTGGGAGGCAGTGATCACCAGCCCAGCAGGACCAGCTGATTTCCCAGTGCAACAGGAAACACTTCCAGCCCTCACAGCCCTTGCAAGTCCGCACACAAATCCACCTCTTCAGTGAAACAAACTGAGCCAACTGTTACTGCCACGGCCAAGATGAAAGCCTCAATTTAAGGTGTTGTCTCTGGAAGAAATACAATGGACATGCATTTTAATTTACAAATCTCTGCACACAGAGCTCTGTTAGAACCCGTGGCTTGTAAAATTTTGGTTACAGCATTGGCCACATGGGATGTTAGTATCTGTGAAGTCTAATTTTCTTGCAGACTATCTAATGCTGTAGTTGCATACTAAGGTTGCTTGCATTTCCCTCCTTATAAACCCCTTCTGGAATTTGTCCTTCTACCAGGGCCCAGACTGACAGCTCATGTGCTGAATACATAATCCTGTCTGGGAATGACAAAGTTTAAATCCTTCATGAGGGAGTAAATCTGGGACACTCTTATAAATTCTGTTTGTTTTTATGTACATCTAAGCTACACAAGGAAAGGAAGAAAAAGAAGGCTGCTTCTGTTCCAGAACCAAAGCTCTCCTAACAACCACTTCAACAGACAGGTTCAGCTGTTTTCCTTGTTTCAGCCATAGAAAAATGTAAATACCCACTTTATACCATAGGATTTGACCTTCCCCACAAGCATTAATATGCCTCAAGCCTTGCAAGGGATCGTAGGTCAGCAAGTGACCATGATACAGTCTTTGTCAAAGCCTTTCCCAGTATACAGGCTGTTCCAAGCATGGAGGTTACTCTTCTCTTGCAAGGAGGAGGACTCTTCACATTGTTCTCCCACCATCACTAACACAGCACATTTTTATCCAAGGACAAGCAACACAAATTCCTCCCTGCTCTTCAGTGTCTTGCTCCCTCTGTACTTCACACAGAGTAACAATTACAAGAAAATCAATTTCCATGAACTTTCTGGTTTGTTGGTTTCAACACAAATCTCTCCTCCTCTGTTTTGTTTCTGTTTTTGTTCTAGTTAAGAGTCCACCTGACAGGATGCTGGAAATCCTGAAAGGAAACAAAAGTGTGACTGTGGGAAGAGATGCACAAGCACAAACACAAAGCAGGATGCTCCTAGAACTGCCAGTTCTTCCCATTGCAACAAGAAGGTGATCATCATCCAGATGTAAACCAGGGAAGAAAGTCTAGCCATCTTCTGATGAAAAGCATTCAAAAACCATACAGTAGGCAGCCAAAAAAAAAAAGTAAAACAATCACAGATTTGATCAGTAAAATTGCAAGATAACAGCAGGTCAACACTTGTGCAACATGGTGAAAGGCTCATGGCAAGCCCAGCACTAGAAAGCAGGGGTGCTTTCTAGTAAAGCTCCTGGCAGACACTGCAACCCCACAGGGAAGCCAGGAACCAGATTGTGTCTGTCTGCTCTGGAAAAGTGACTTTCCAAAGGCCGAGGAGAAGATGGCCCATTTCTTCTTTCCAGTCTGGCCCCTCACCTTGTCCTTCCTCCAAGGCAAACAGAGCCAGACCCACATCACTCAAGAGCAGACATAGACTCAGACATCTCCCTTATGCCTGCTCACGTCTGACCAAGGCAGCCTTCATGGTGTTCAACCCTGAAACAGGCTTGATGTTTCCAGGCCCCAGCAAACCCACTGGAAACATCCATGCATCCACCAGTGACACTCCACTCATGACACAGCTGCAAGAGTGATAAGCCCACACCACCAATGCTGCTCATACATGGGTGTCCAGGTCACAAAGGCAAATTTTATCTGATATCAAAAAGCCCAATTATTTTTAATCGGAGTAAAAGTGAGAACGTGTCTTCACAGTCAAGGCTAAAGATCATTACCATAGTTCTACTTTAATCATTCTGGACCGTGAAAGATTGTAGAACTTCTGGCTAAAATTTCAAGTCTTTAGCTACAGTAATTAGAAATGGTTATAATTCCCCTGACTGTGTAATTTAGTCTCAAGAATAGAATTTCATCTCAAAGCATTAGCAGCTCTGACACAAGAGCATCTCTGCTATGGTGAGAGCCCAGAGAAAAATGCTTCATTCTTTCACTTTCTTGCATGCATCAAGAAATGCAGCCTCAGCTATAAAGCCCTACCAGCTGCTTATTCTCCAAAATAAAACTTTATTTTTAGCCTAAGCACTTACTCAGGATCTGTGAGTATTGCGATTAAGCTCTCATGCCCATTGAAAGCTCTGTCAAATCTGCAGCAGATGACAAATAACACTGCAGGCTCCAGTGCAGGGGATGGTCCATACAACACTCTGTACAATCATCACCTTCTGTTCAGGAGCACCAGCTTTAAAACTGGATTTTGTGTAGATGGAGGGAAAAACTCTTGCAGCAAAGCACAGCTGCAAAAACTGTTTCCAGTGACTGGGGATTTGCTGTCAGAATGTCTCATGATCTGATTTGATAGCACTGCCCAGGAAGGTCGTGGAGTCTCCCTCTCTGGAGGCATTCCAAACCAACCTGGATACGTTCCTGTGTCACCTGCACCAAGTGACCCTGCAGGAGGGTTGGACTAGATGATCTCCAGAGCTCCCTTCCAACCCTAACAATTCTGTGATTGGCACTGTACAACCAACTGGGGTTTTGGAACTAGATGATCTTTCCAATCCCTTCCAACCCAAACTGTTCTATGGTTAACTTCATGCTCCACGACCACCATCATCCCCATGCTTCCATGCTCCAAACCATCACTGTCTCCATGCTAGTGTGGAGGGTGTGACAGCACCTGAGCTATCACAGGTCACTGCTTCCACAGAGCTCCTACACGACACCAGCCTCGGCACGTGCTGCTCCATCACCGAACCAATGCACGTGCTATGCTGGCAGAGAAGCAACCTGATTAGAAACAGAGAGTTTTCCAGCAAGCCAGTGCACTGAATTAACTGAGAGTGGGGCTGACAAGAGCAGAGGCTGCTCGGGGGAAGGCTGGAGCACAGGGCCAGGTGTAGGGTGTCAGATCAGGGTGAAGGAGTGGCCAGGAGCTGCCAGACCCACACTTTTGAGCCCTGGCATGCCCCAGTCTTCAAGGAAAGGCAGCTACCTCACTCTGCACCATGCAATTGCAATCCTGAACCTGGGTCAATGCTACAACACAAACCAGGGTTTTGGGAAACAGAGAGCACTCAAATCTCACTCTTTACAGAGTCCTCCCTTCTCTTTGCAGCTCAGCACACACCACTCCTGCGTCTGCCTGGCCAGGACTACCTGTACTCTGCCGCTGTGCACTCGCTCGTGCTGCAGGAGAATTTTAAGTTGTTGCTAGGCTGCACAAAGCAGTCTCTTATTTTTATCGCATGCCTGTTTATTCTTGCAAAAAAAGATACAGCAAACAGCAATCCAAGGCATCCTCAAAATGCTTGTTACACTCTGCTTGGCTCCATTTTCTCACCAGGCAGACCAAAGCTTCTTGGCCATCACCATACACACCTTTCCACCCAGACAGACCTTTCCTTGCTCCTCCAGAGTACCACGTGAAAGCATGAGCAGAGAACCAAAACTCACATTGCAAACAATTTTTCAGTTATTCCAAATAAAGTTCAAGTAATATTAAAAAGGTTATTCAGAGTAATTTCAAACCTATTTCCTAATGGCTTAATACAGCCGAGCAGCTGATTTGCAGCAGCCAGCATGCTAAACCATTCCCACTTCAGCAGGAAACATCCCCCTGCAACTTAGCACTTATTTCTGCACCCCTGGCATTTACCAATACATCATTTTACAGCTGCCATTCCCCTCCTCGGCATGCAATGTTAACACTTCCATTGACGGGGAATTCCGCCGGGTCAGCGCAGACATGAGACAGGGCAGGATCAGCTGTGGTGCCTGGTGGGGCCGGGAGCTGAAGCAGATTGCTGCTTCCCTAAGTGGGTGGCACAGCAGGAGCAAACCACCATGGCCAGGCCCTGTCCCTGTCCCACCAGGAGCAGAGCAGATCAGCTTTCCTGACAGGCCAAGTGTCACCCATAGTTCAGTATCCTCCCAGGAGAGCCGCCTGCTTTGTGCTCCTTGCCCTGCTGTGCCACATCCAGAGCTGGAGTAACTCCACACTCCTGTTACAAAATTACATGTCCCGTCATGACAGCAACATACAGGCTATTTAACCCAAAAGAAGGGCCCTTACTACTTGCTAGGCTCAGCATTTGTCCCTTCTTGACACTGAGTGAACCTCCTGCTCCTAAGGAAACTTTTCAAATGGAATCTTTTACAGCTTTACATAAAGCTCTGAAAGGCCTGTCTTCTGGAGTGACCATGTGGCTCCAGAGGACACTTTAAGCTCCATTCTGACCTCACATTTTTCTGCCACTCACACATTACTTAAGCATCAGCACACAGCTAGAGACAAAAGACCAACCTCATGCTGACAGGCACCTTTCCATTCAATGGTAAGCCCTGGCACTCGTCCTGACAGCCCTGCTGCAGCAGTATTCACCTGGCATTAGGTATTAGCACGTCTCTTGCTCTGTCAGGAGCTGGAGGCAATTACCCTCCATGCTGTCACCAGCCAGCACAGCGCTGGGGACATGTTTTCACCTGTCTAGGCAGCAGCACCACCAGTCCCCAAGTTCATGACTTTGTTGGGTACTGCCATGCTGGTGTCACCATCCAAGGTCTCTGCCATGTGTGTGCAGAACTGGGGCTCAGCCACACATGAGGCCACTGTTTCGAGAAGCAGCTTGCTCTGCTTGCAGTTCACAAGCTGCCTCTGTTCAGCAGCTCAGCCCAATCCTTCCCTCTCACTGCTTCATGGCCTCAGCATCTATCCCCAGAATGGCACTCAACTTGAAATGACTCCTAATAATCCACAACAGAACTAAAAGGGAACTACAGAAGGAACATCAGCTGAAGTTGGGCGTTTCTAATTGACTCAAATTAACTTCACATCATCTGCACCTTCTGGTGCTCTGGCTAAGCCCTAACTTGTTTCTTAAGGGAATTTTTAAGAAAGATTTGTTGGTGGTGCTTTTTCCCCACCTACAACTAACCCTCTTTTAACAGCAACACTGAGCCACAAGGATTTCAGTACGAAATTCTGCAAAAAGACATCAGCCAAGAATAAGCTTTAAATAATAACCAGGAATTATTTTTTCCTCTAGAGAAGCCAAGGCATCAATTTCCCATATCTATGAAAGCTGAGCAAAAAAAACCCCCCTGAAACTCAAGAGGAGCTCAGAAGAAAGGTAATGCTCCTACGAGTGCACAGCAACAGCAGCCCAAGCCTCCCTTGTGAGCATCCCATCAGCAAGGGGCTTTCAGGAGATGTGCTGTGAGGGGCTGTGACTGTTCTGCAACCTACTGCTCACCTGACTGCACTGCCAAAGGAGCCCAAACTTACCTTTACAATGGTGACTCCTGTTGGCCACTGTCTCTCCCTGCTAAGCACACTAACAGTAATCATTAGCGGTGTTTTTTCCCTGCCGTGGTTGAGGCAGCGTTAATTGCCTCCCAAATCGCTGTCACTAATTAGTCTCAGCGCCTTTACTAAACCAAAACTGGGTGGCATACTGTTCACACTCATCCTGGACATTGAGCAAACAGTTTCTAGCACACTTGTAGTGAGCAGGTGCCTTCTGCCATGAATAAACACAGGTTTTAACTTCACATCAGCTCTTCAGAGCTGGCAGAATGCAACAGCAGAAAGTCAGTCACAGACACAGAGCATTACGGCAACTGCAGAGCAGCAAATGAGATCCTGCTGCCTCACACATCATCAAGCAAGTTCAGGTGCTAGAAATTTAATGGCCAAAATGTTTTAATGGCCAAAACACAGATGAGCAGATGCAGGGAAGACTCTGGTTTCCTGCTACAGGGTCTAAGAGCATTTGGAAAAGTTACAGCTGAACTTGAGGAGAATGCTAACAAAGTCACCAGCAATGCTGCTTTAATATCAGTGCATTACTAAGAGCCTGGCAGGAGCCAGTCTGACAGTCTGCAAGCTGTGTTAAGGCTGTAGCAAAATATAATGTGAGAAATGAATGTAAAGTCGATGAAGAGATGCTTTTCCTGTAAGATTTTGAAACGTGTGCTGGTGAGGTACCTGTGAAAAAATCTGGTATGAGTGAGCAGCCCAGGAGAAGGCTCCTGCACCCACGGCAGTGAGAAGACGTCATGCCACAAGCAAATGAAGCAGGGGACTGCAGATAGGAACCTCATGAGCAGCAGCCTGGAGCTCTGCCACCGTGGGGCTTTAAAATCTAGCAGTTCATAAGGTCTTTGCTGTGTAACTAAATAGCTCCTGTAAATAGCTTAAGGGCTTATTGATACACAAGATGTCCCTCCCGTCAGGCCATCCTGCCAGGCTGCGCAAGAGTCCCGGCCTTAAGGACAGACGGATGAAGTGGCTGACAGAGAGACCTGGCACTGCCCTAACAAACATATACACGCTCCCCAGAAAATGCTCGTCTCACTGGAGTGTTCTGCAAAGCCCACACCCACACTTACTTACAGCCTGAGTTACTGCTAATCAGAAATTCAATGGCATCTGAAGGAGCAGCAGCAGCAGCAGCACACTGAAATAAAGGGGTTTGTCACCACATTCAGACAGACTTCAAAAGGCCCATTTGTAAAACTCACGTGCGTTTCTGTGCAGTTAACCCACTCACTGATGCAAAGAGTCTTCAGCATCCAGTTCCCACTGCTATCCCCTGAGGCCCAAATATATAAATCCCCCATGAATTAGCTTTATATGAAAGGCCTATTTTAACTTCAGAAGCCTCCACTAAACAGCCCCCTGCACTGTACAAGCTGTAAGCAACCTCATTTTCCTGTGACACCTTCATGGGCAGAGGGCTCACACCTGGCAGCCAAAAGGTGCTCTCCCTCCTCTGACCCCAGTTAGAGCTTCAGCAGGTGCTTGGACCTCCTGTAATTCCCAGTATCACTGACTTGGCTGTAAGTGCTGCCATGGCAGGCAGCTGCCATGGTCTCTCCCGGCCCCCAGGACGGCGTGGGTGTGCTATGGGTGTCACAGTGGAAGGATGATCACCCCCCTCACTGCCCTGTGGGTGCGGGGGTGCCACGCACACAGAGCCCCCGGGGCTGAACAGCCAGCACAGAGACGGCCACGGCAGCACTGCTGAGTTACCCCAACTGGGGCTGCTGGCCAAGAGAGTCCAGGGCACCTGTAGCCATGGATGCTCCGGGGAGGAGGATCCCCCTCATCATCTCCTAGGGTATCACCCAAGCATTCTCCTGCCTTCCTCTCCCAGTTCTGCAATAATGAACAGCCCACCAGCCCTTCACCCCTGGGCTTCTGACCCGGACCAAGCACCCGGGGGACTCACAACCAGCCCCTCTCCTTGGGATGGTCCCGCTGAGCTCTCACTTCGTCCCTGACCCGGGGGGCTGGTGTTCCCCAAACCCGACACTCACGGGAGCTATCTCCCGCCTCCTTGCAGCCTCCCGACTCCCACGCCAACACGGTGTCCCACAAGGTTCCCGCCTGCCGAAGCCACAGGAACCGCACTCCCGCTTCCCGAGCCGGGCCAGCGGCTCCCGAAGGGAACACGGGACGGACCGTGAGCGGCACAGCCGGGCTGTCCCAGCGCACCGGGCTGCTGCTCCGGCACAAACCCAGCCTGGTGCCGGCAGGAACGCCCCGCTGCCGGCGAGGGCAGCGCTGCCCAGACCCGGCACCCCCGGCCCCGCCGCCCCCGCCGCCCCGGCCCGGCCCACCTGCAGCCGCTGGAGGTACGAGGCCGGCGCGTAGCCCGTCTCGCCGGAGCCGGCGCGGGTGACGAGCCACCAGTGCTGGTTGCTGCGCTCCAGCAGCAGGAAGGTCTCCCCGGCGGTGAAGGGTAGCGAGTTGGGCTCGGCGGAGCGGAAGCTGTACAGGGCCCGGTACATGGTGCCGGTGGCGGCCGCGGCCCCGCCGCCCCTCCGCCCGTCGGACCGGACCGGCCCCGCCCCCGCGCCCCGCCCCTCACGTCGCAGACAAGCCCCGCCCCCGACAAGCCCCGCCCAGCGGAGCCCCGCCCCCTGCAGCTCCGCACCGCCCCCTGGCGGCGCCGCTCCCGCCGTCGCCTGTCCCAGCCCCGCCCCCGAAACCGCGTGCCGGCAGGGGGCGCCAACGGCCCGCGCAGCGCCGGGGGATTGGCGGGACAGAGCGGGAGTGACCCCGAGAGTGACCCCGGGAGTGACCCCGGGAATGACCCCGGGAGTGACCCCGGGAGTGACCCCGGGAATGACCCTGGGAATGACCCAGGGACCGACCCCTGCAGCGACCTCGGCACCGACCGGGGACTGACCCGGGGACTGACCCAGGGACCGACCCAGGGACCGACCCAAGGACCGACCCCCGGGGCTGACCCTCGGGACTGACAGCCGGGGACGGGCTGCCGGAGGCTCCGTTAGGCACTGCCGCTTCCCCGGCGCCGGCCCGTTTGTGTCCTGGTGTCCCTCCTCCATCACGCTGTGTCCCGGGTCACCGCTGGGTCCCGGAGTCGCTGCTCCCGCCTCCCGCCCCCAGCCCCTTTGCCCCCGCCGTGCCCCGGCTGGCCGCAGGAGCATCGCTTCGCCTCCAAACCCCCTGTCCCCGCCACGCCCCGGCGGTGCCCCCCAGCAGCCCCTCCTCTGAGAGTCCCGCACGGCACTAACCAGCACCATTACATCCCCAAATTCCCCCCTGGGCACCACGGGGGCTTCACCTGGCAAGCCACCCGGGGCCAGTCCCTTCCCCCAGAACAGGAACAGGGCACGGCCAGGGCAGGCTCTGGCCCCATGCTGTGCCTGCAGCGGACACGGTGGCCTGGCACAGGGCCGTGGGACAGGGCATGTTGGGCCAGGAGCACTCTGAGAAGACTCAGATGTCCCCAGCCCCGTCCATCTCTTTGCCTTGATGCAGCATTCCAGGAGAACAACTATCCCAAGTAGCCCAAGACCCCTGCAAGCCCAGACATCAGGAGCTTCCCTTGGGCTTCACTGTCCCTGCAGGGTGTCTGAGTCCTTCCTGCTGCTCTGGGGAGGTGAGTGGCAGCCCTGCAGCACACCACACACCCCCCTTACCACCCTCCCCTCCTTCTTCCCAAGCTAGGCCTTTCTCCATGCTGGAACAAGAGGAATTTTCCACCTGGCAAAGCCAGTACGGAGAGCCCAGCATGGGGCTGTCAGCACCAAGGCAGGTGGGGGCTGGTTACAGCATCCTGGCAGGGCTGGTACACATGCTCCTGCAACCAAGGCCACCACAAAGACACCCCTCACCCATCCTGCTCACCCCCACCCATCCTGCTGGGATGCAAGGATGGAGGGATGCAGGGATGGAGGGATGCAAGGATGGAATGGTCCACAGACCTGCTCACAGTGAAAGGGGAGTTTAATTCATCCAGAAACCATCCAATCTGTGGTTATATAACAAAAGCTAGGCTTGCAGTGGCCACAGCCTCCTGCCTGCTTCCAGCACAGCCCTTCCAGCCCCCCGCTTTTCCCGGCTCTGCCGGTGAGGTAATCCTGGCTGAGCCTGGTTACCGTGATGGAGGGTGGAGTAGGAGTGAGCGGTTGCCTAGGCTCCCCCTCTGCGGCGGTGCCGGGAATCGCTGCCGGGAGCTGAAGCTGGGCACATTTGGGCTGGAAAGGCGATGAGGGGCTGCTTTGATTGGGAACTGTGACATGTAACCGGGGCTGAATCCTTCAGGAGGCTTTCGGAGTCTGGGCTCCCTGCCTGGTCACAGTCCCTTCCAGATGCCTGGCAGGACATGGAGTGATGGTGGGCAAGGGGTGGGCAGCCGTGGAGCAGCACTGTGGGAAGGAAAACCTTCCTACTTGTGGGTCATTACTCTTGGTATTACCCATATCCCACAAGGCCATGATTCCCCACCTGCCCGTTCCGTGCCCGGTTTGGCTGCAGTATTTACCCTGCCTCAGAGTCCACTCGTAGCTGTGTCCCCACTCCAGGTGAGCCCTGGCCACTCCCTGGCACATGCCCAGCTGCTGTTTGTGCTGGAATAATGGCACTTTGTTTCCTCGAAGTCAGCAGCACAGGCTGTGCTGGCAGGCAGAGGCAGCTGAGGGGGATGCAGGCACCCACCTCCCACGCACACGGCAGCAGCACCCCGGCCTCTCCCTCTGCTCTGCACAGCATCCCAGCTATGCCAGACAGGCCTCTCCCTCTGCTCTGCACAGCATCCCAGCTCTGCCAGACAGTGGCCGGGAAGGAGCCTGGATTTCCTCCGCAAGGGCTCCTGCAAACCCTTCTGCAGCTGGGTAGAATGCAGAGCCCAGCACAGATTCCTGCTGCTCAGGAATCGGCTTTGAATTGCAAGTGCCGGGTGATTTGTATTGGACAGGGAGGGGCAACAAGCAAGGATCCCACTGCATCACTTGCAGGTGACTTTTAAAGACGAACTTGAGACCTCAGGTAATAACACTTGCATCCCTTGCCCTCCCTTGCCGTCCCCTTACAGGGACCAGGATCACTGTAAGCTGTGAAGGGCTCTGTGTGTGCACGGCAGCCCCCACACTCCTGTTTTCCTCAAGGGCTGTGGAGGGGAAGAGTTGCACAACAGCTCTCATATGATTGGAACACAAACTTGCCAGCTCCACGTACACTTATATAATTCTGCACTGCCTGCTTGCCAAAATGTTGAAAAACAGCAGCAGGATCAATTGCTCTACTTTTAGGTATACAAATATTATTGTACTCCCACCAGCCCTCTCTGGGTGCAAAGTAATAGGGCATGTGAGGTGCTGTGAGGACCCTGAACCCACAGCTCCTGGCACAACACTGTCAGCATGTCCTGCAGGGATTGGCGCTGTCCATGAGCAGGATGGCCAGGCATTGGGATATCTCTTGGGCATGTCTCTATTTCCCAATATCCTGACAGCCCTCCCTTCCTGGAAAATCTCATTAAAAGGCTGTAGAGAAGAGCCTCCGATGCACACACCAACATCACTTGCAGAACGTCTCGCTCCTCCAACTACATCTGCTCCCTTATGGGAGAAGCCCCCAAACCAGTGCTGCCTGCCACCAGCAGGGAAGGGTGCTCCGCCGGGCAGGAGCAAACCCTGCTGCTGCCTCTTGCAAGGAACACAGTGATCCATGCTAAATTCAAAAACACCAGAGAGGGGCTGCTCTTTTGGCAGCTGCTTCCCCGTGGAGGAGCCGAAGCCGTCGGGGCGGTGGGTGGCTCTGGGACCCGCTCCGCTCCGCCGCCCGCAGCGCCGGGGTGTCCGCAGGGCTGCTTGCGCAACCCGCCCTCCGCAAAGCCGGGGCTGGCTGGGGCCCAGGCCCCTCCTGCGGCCGCAGGAAGGAGCAGCCAGCGCCTGCCAACAGCTGTACTTCCTGGAAATGAAGAAGACAGAAGGTCGGGAGAGTTGAGGGGTAGCGGAGGGGGGCCTGGGGGATGCTGCGGGAAGGATTGAGGCACTGCAGGTTGCAAGGCGAGCCGCACACAGCCCAGCCTGCTCTGCAGCTCTGCTTTGGGAAAACGAGCTCTTTGCTTTCACGCAGCAGCACCCTGTTCTTCGTTAAGCTCTGCTCGTGTCCTGACCTGATGAGCCACTTGCCAGCCCACGCACTCTGCCTGCTGGCATGGCCCCTTCACAGCTCTCTTCCCCCAGGGCAGCTCTGCAGGCTGTGGTAACAGCCTGGTCAAGGGAATGCTGCTTTTACTGCCATCAGCCTGGTAGCCAGGCTCCCTACCACACCTTGCCTGTGGTTAAAAACCTGGGTGTGGGCAGAAGGCATTTGCAGGATGAGGGAAGAGAAGGGGGTCGGGGGTAAGGTGCTTGGCAATGAGAGCACAGGGTGCCCCATGATATGCAGCACCGTGTCTGGGCTCCCCACGCTGTCCTTCCAGCTGCAGGGCTGCCAGGGTGAAGGAGACACTCCTGGGTTCACGTCTCCAACCAAGCCAGTGCTGCCTTGCCCAGCCCCACCCTTCTCATGTCCTTCCGCTGTTTAATGTGTCCGCCTGGGAAGAGCTACAAAGTGAGGGGTTGCCTGGGGAGCAGCAGCAGATCCTGGCCCTGTAGGCTGGAGGAGCTCCTCTCTTTCAAAGAGAAACTGAAAAGACTCCACAGGGCCAACAAGGCCTGTCCCAGCTTGGCGGTGGAGACATTGCTGTGGTGCAAACCCAAGAAAGAGAAGAGGACAGAACCCATCACCCCATCTGGAGCTGGCAGCCTGGCATGGCAGGCACCAGCCTCCATCGTGTGAGGCTGCTGCCAACATCACCCTTTGCTGCCCACACAGTTTATGGGGCAGAGGGGATGGGGACTGTGTCCCTGTTTTCATCTCTTGCCTGAGGGGGAGCCCCGGGCGGGCGGGTGGGTGCAGCAGGCCCTGGTGGGCAGGTGAGGAGTGCTGGGACAGGGATCCCCACTGAAGGAACAGGGTGCTCAGCATGGTGTAGGCTGTCTCCAGGCACCCCCACCGGAGTCCTCTCTGCTCTCATCCAGGTGGTGAGTTTCAGGCTTCGAGCAAAGGCCAGCGAGAGGCAGCTGGGAGAGGCCCCTTAGCAAGCCCTCATTTCCATACAATTGAGGGAAGGTGGCTTTGCCCCGGCACTCCCAGCCAGGGACATAAGCCATTCATTGTCCCCTCTGCCCTGCTCTGCGTGACTCCAAGGCTGGGGCACCACTGCAGCTGGCCACATGGCAGCACAGGACCCATGCCAAGGATAGATTCCTGCATGGGATGGACAGACAGCAGCCCCCAGTCCTGCTACGGCATCACCATAGAAGAAGATTAAAACTAGTTTAATTAGTGTCCAGTTACACAAATTGAGCCCATCACCATTAGACACAGGGAAGGTACAGCTGGTGGGACACACACAGCACCCGCTGTCCCTGGGGCAGTGAGTGGCACAGGGTCCCTCTGCCCCTGCACACTGAGAGCCACTGTGTCCCCACAGGCTCAGGGTAGCAGAACGTGCCCTGTGCCTCGCTAGGGCTGAGGCACTTTGCAGCCCAGGGGCCATGGGGTGAACCACTCTCCCTTGGGCAGGGATCACAATGACATCAGGCTGCTGCCCTTTGGGGATGTTACTGCCCAGCCACAAGGAAATATTTTGTTCTTGCTCCATAAAAGACATCTGTGTGTCCCTCCTCACTGGCAGGGACCCAGCTTGGGGGAAGAAGTCCAGCAGCTATGCAAGAGGCAACAGCACAGGATTGGGGACAGCACAGGGACAAAGATGCTCTCTCCTCCAGGTTCAGAATCTCTCCCATGAGTCTCCTTGCTTCTGCCCTGCCCAAGGCCAGGGAGGCCACCTACCAAACCATCCTGGCAGGTCCATAGACCCCCACTCAGCCCCCACCTCAGTCTCCAGTGCCTTGCCATCAAAGCAGAGCTCAATTCACTGGAGAAACCGGTGCCAGCTGCAGGAATGCATTTCATCTCTGGCCAGCTGACGCGTGGCAATTCCCAGCAGCCACCCCAGTTTTGGGCTAGAAGTGACCTATTTACATAAGGCAAGCTCTCCACAAGCCTGGAGCTGATGCAGCATCTCACCGGGGCAGCTGTGGGGAAGAAGCAGGAGTGGGTGCCCAGGGCCAGGGCCCAGCCAGGCTGGACCATTTGCTGTCTCTCACCAGCCCCTGCAAAGCCCCCGGTGCAGGGTTAGGCCTAGCATGTTGCAGCCAACCCTGGGTGATGGTCTTGCTAGGGCTGGGCTGGCAGGAAAAGGTGGGTCCTCTTGGAGCATCAGGAAGCGGACAGGGAGGAGACCAGACACAGGGGAGCCTTGAGGAACAGAGACGTGCACTCAGCATTGTCCTCCATGGAGCAGAGGCTGCAGCAACCCCAGAGCGCGGTGTCCCTGCCAGGGCACAGGCTGTCCCAGCTCCTGTCCCCCCACCCGGCTGCAGGGCTGCTCTGAGGAGGTGCCTCTGGCTCAGGGTTCCCCAGGACAGCTCAGGGAGCCAGCCCAGCTGCCCTTCCCAGTGCTCCTGCTGGCACAGCCAGCACCAGTGGGAAGCTGACTGCCCAAGGACCAGAGCTGTGGGGAGCCGTGTTCAGAGCACACAGAGCAAGGACAGGATTCATCCCTGGAAGGTAAACGCTTTCTGCAGAGGCAGAAGCACCAGTTCCCATGGCATAGATCTCCAGTCTGCTGGAGGTTTTGTCTCACAAGGGCATGTAGACCAGGCTGCTTCATCACCACCCTGCTGCCAGCCCTGGCCCGGAGGGTCATCTCCAGAGCTTCTGCCTCCAAGGTCAGCCTGGTGTCACAGCAACAGAAGAAAAACAGGAACAAAAAAGCCCTTGCGTCTCTTCCCCAGCCCAAATGCTGCTCTCCCGTGTTATTCCATCACTCTGTCCTTCACCATGGTCCGACAGCAGGGTGAGCACACACCCCCTCCCCAGCCCCACACCCTGTTCATCCCAGTCCTGTCCTCTGAGCAGCCCAGGCACAGGGCTGAGGGGCAGCACGGCCGTTTGCAGGGACCGTGGGAACCCTGTTCCCACCCCAGCATGTCCCAGGCTGGCAGTTACACAACTGCTTTCCACAAACACAAGGAATTGCTCAGAGGGATTTGTGCAGAACGGCATAGAAGGAAAACAAACCTGCTCTTGAACTTTGCAAGATAGTATGTCATTCAGAGGGACTTGCATCTGGGTCACCCACTCTTCAACCTTTGAGGACATGGTGCAAGCAAGGGATTTTTCCTCCTGACATTTTGCTCTTATATCCTTTAAAGCAACTAATGAAAAAAGTCTCCTCTGTCACCACTCCCCCACTCCCACTGCTGCAGCCCAGGAAGCTCCCAGCCACCTTGTTGTTGCTTTGCAGCACTGGCACAGCCTCTCTTAATCCTCAGACAATATTGGCAAAAGGATTTTAGTAGCACAGGCCAGAGCCCACAGGGGCAGGTCCCCCCACCTTCCTACAGCAGCACCAGTTCCACCTGGGGTTATTATTATATATGGACCCCCAAGTGCTCCAGGTCCGGCTGCTGACACCACACTGCTCTGAGACCAGGTCTAGACCAAGCTCACCCTGCTGGCAGCGTTTCTGTAAGGGCAACTCCCTGCCTGTACCCTGGGCCCTGTCTGCAGGCAGCAAAACAAAGAAGACTTGTTCTGGAGGCAGCTTGCATCAGAGCAAATGCGATTGTTCTCATCGGATTTTATGAATTCCCTCCAGAGTTCCTACGTAACACAAGTACATTAGGGGGACTTTATCCCTGCTAATTTCAGACCACAAAGTCAAACCGTGTATCAGATGAATCAGATGAATCTGCACAGGCAGGCTTATTCATAAGCAGCAGCAGTGATAGGCGACCTGCAGCGCCTGCCAAGAGGCTCGTCATTAGCTCGTTAGCAGAGGGCATCGCATCCTAAACGGGGGAACTGAAAAGGAAACATCATCCTGCAGCCATGGCCCCTCTCCCTGTGCCGGGCACATCTCAGGAACAGAAGGCAGGAGTGCTGCTGATCAATGCCCAAAGCATTTTGTAGTTGGGAGTGCCAAGAATAAATGGCCCCATCCTTCCCTTCCCCAAGGCTTTTTGCAGCCACTGCCAGGAGAAGCTCGAGGGGTGCCCAGAGGGCCCTGTCAGCTGCACCCAGCACTGGACACTCACCCAGCAGCAACAAAGGGCCTGTTCAGGCTGGACAAGCCCATCTCCAGGGAAAATAGCCCATGGGCTGGCATAAAATAGTGAGGTGACTGCAAGATAAAAAACTACCTATTTAACACGGACATCGGTTTGCACCTGAACACTGTGGAACAAAAAAACAAAACAAAACAAAACAAAAAACCAAAAAAACCACATCACAGAAAACCAAAACCAAAAGCCACCACACTCATGTTGTATAAGCAAAGGTAAAAAAACCTCTTCAAAAGGTACAAAGGAGCACAGAAGAGCCATCAGAGACTTTGATGAGGAAAACTTGATAGCAAGTGCTGGGGAATATGAAACTGAAGCTGCAGGGCTACAGGTAATTGAGGAGGGTGACCTTCCACCAGCAGATCTGCAGCCTTCCTGGCACATCCCACCTCTCCTCAGCAGGTCTGCAGACTAAGTAGGGGCCAGGGAGATGATTCACCTGACTCTTCTGCACAAACTGACTCGCTTATCCTGGGCATCTGTAACAAGAACATCCCCACACTTACCTCAGTACTTCCACACTGTTTTCTCCTGCACTATCATGATGACATAAAAGCTTCATAAGGGGAGAAGTCATTTATCTAAAAATAAATAAATATCTGTTCCTCTTAAAAGAGACAGTGGTTTAAAGTTACTCTGTTATTTCTCTTACTCACTGCCCTCTCACTTTCTGATGCTTCCCAAGTAAGATTTTAAGCTGCTTAGGATACCTTTCAGGCCCTGCAGCTCTGCCCCAGTTGCTGCCACTGCAGCTAATCCTGGACAAATTTTACATGTTTGGCCTTAGTGTGGGTTAAAGACTGTCTATAGCTCTCTAGAAATAGGATACACAGCATAAGATCTAGTTACAAGACCATGAAACAAGAAATAGGTTGTTGGAGAATTTAAGTGCAAGTTCTCACTTATCATCAGTCATCATTCTGGCTAGAAAGGACCTCCAGAGGCCTGTTACAACTATTTCATCCTTCTGAGCAATATTTACCCCACCTCAGCCTCTCCTGAAAGGGCAGGTGCTCCAAAAACAGCCCTCTGCTGGACTTTCTCATCACTCTTGATGGGAGGCCCACATGCTTACTTACCCACAAAGTAGGTAAGCCTGGCTGTTCACACGCTGCTTTTGCATTACACCAGAGATCTGAGCTCCATCTCCTCCTCAGTCACCAGTAACAACAGAAGCATCACTTACAACGACCAAAAAGAATTTTATTGGAACATATACACACAGGGATAACAGAGGTATCTGAGTAATCAAATATGGAATGTTTAAGAAAGTTAAAATAAATAAGGATACCAAGTTTTGCCAGTGCTAGGTCCAGCACCAATATAAGTAAATGCCCTCTGAACAAGTCTGACTCTGACAGGACCATCCCTGCAGAGCCTGTAAAGATTCCTACCACCAGAAAGTGGCCAATAATTTTGGAATACAAAGAGTCACAATAGTGCTTTCTACTGATGTGCATTCACACTGTTTATTCACTGCTTTCGTCTCTTATTTCTTTAATAATATCTATTAAATTCTGAAGTCCAAAAACATAGCCCGTGTCTTGGCCCTCATGCACCACACTATCTTCTCCATAGTACTTGCAGGTTGTGTGGGCAAAGTCTATCATACGGACATCGACAGTACTGGCAGTTGGTTTGTAGGCATAGGCTCCTGCTGACTCATCTGAAGACTCCTCTGAAAGGTCCTCTAGGTCCTCTGGGTCCGAGTCAACAGCAACTTCCTGCCTTTCCTTTCCATCATAAATGATCAGCAAGGAGCTTGAATAGAAGCGGTAAGACTCCTGTTTCTCTAGGACAGACTTGAGTTCAGTCAGTTTTTTAATAACAGACTCAAAGAGTTCCCTGCGCAGGTATTTGCCGTTATGAAAGAACTGGTAAAGTGCTTCTTTAAATCCTTGGACTGAGAGTTTTCTTCCGTGGTATTTATTCATGAACATCAGCTGGCCAGTGCCTGCCTGGTAGACCTGCATATACAAACACAAGAGAAAAGGAATAGTTAAAGTTGCTGGTGATACTGACTCAAAGCCTTGAGGGGACAAAAAAAAATTAAAAAAAAAAAGAAAAAACATGTTACAGAAAGTTTTTACAAGATGACATATTACTTGCTAAAATTGCTCTTCCACTATTACACAAACTGCTATCAACAGAACTTGGAACTTGGAGGAAGTGGAAAATTCCTTCAGTTCAGATTTGAGCTTTTCCAGCAGGAATGTAAGAATGAGGACTTTAAATGAGATTAGGAAAGCTGCGGCCCACATCTCCAAAGTCAAGCTACAACCTGTACCACAGCCACTAATTCAGCTCATTACTTGCCTCTGCCCTAGGATGTACCAGGTGACTGCCAGCATGCTGAGATCTGAGTGACAGCAAACACTTCTACACAAAACTAAGCTGTGCCCCATAATCATCTGCATTTAAATAAGTCCAAAGTGCTCCTGCAGGAAGATGTCTTCCCATAAGAGAGTGGTCTATATACCCCATAGCTCAACAATGCCTAAATATCTGGGTCAAGGATTGCAGGTGCTTCCAGAGTTCCTCTTTGTTTTCCAGCACAGGTCAATACTGGCAAGTGAACAATGAGCAGGCTCAAATCCCAGCACACTGTGGTCATAAATGCAGCTCCCACACTTTCATTTCTGCCTCTTGTTTTTCTCCCAGATTAAACAGTGGGCATGTGAACCACACATGCCAACAGTCATGCTACGGAACAAGTCCTAGCAAACACTGCTAGCATTCCTGGAATCTACTGGATGGGAGGAGAGAGGCTTCAGAAAAGCCTCAAACACAAACATGTTGTTTTTGATTTCTCATTCGCATGTCAAAGTAAACAAAAAATTCAGGTGAAAGTTCATGTAACTGTCCCCTCATCTGGCCACGAGCCTTATCACATTGACCAAGCACTTCTCACCTGCACTTTGTAACAAATCAACTTCAAGCAGTGAAAAATCTGTGGCTTTTCAAAGTCTACGAGACAGAACCGATTGCTTCTTACTATTCAAGCAAACTTCCACATCCTCCATTCAATTCCTTTAAACTGTTCCCTACGTTATCCTGAAATGTTAATAGTATCACTAATTTTGCTGTGGCTTTAAATTGCTGATACTGTGCAGGAGACTGTGTGCTCAGACTGCACTCACTGATGCAGAGCATAAGGCTGCAGGTTGCCCCTGCAGATGCTGCCACCTTCAACTCATCAGGGATACTCAAAAGCCTCACTCCCCTCTGTGAAGGAAACGGAGCACAGCACCTCAAGGGCAGCAACTCATGGGATTAGTACATAAGGCAAAAACCCCACTAACAGAAACGGGTGCAAGCCTGTTGCCCCCACACATGGCCAGTTTTCCCCTCACCTGCATGCCACAAACTCGCACCCCAATCACAGCCGATGTGCTCTGCTGGCACTTGCGGATCTGATTTGCCTTCTTCTCCTCCGACGCGTCGTCCCCGTGCTGCCGCGTTCCCATCTTGAGGTCCAGCACGCACGGCACTTCGTATCGGGAGGTCAGGTTTTCCAGCAAAATGAATTCTGATTAGTTAAGGAACAATCCTCACAACGAGGGATACAGGTTTTAAAAACCTTATCGCAGATTTTAGTGCCCCAGTCTTAACTTCAAGCATAGCCAAAACATGCCCAGTATATATAGCAGCCTATCAAAATTTGCAGTTACATAAACTTAGATATCCACTACGCCAGTTCCAGTTTTACTGGTCTCTGGAGAAGATTAGTGAATTTCCACATTAAGTGAAAAACAAAAGTAATCAGGGCTATACAGAAACATAACCTGGCAGCTGACTTTGAATTATGAAGTGTTTCGTGTCCAGCAAGAGAATTTGTCTTTTGTGGGAAGTGAAGATTTTGTGTACTTCTGTTACCATTCAAAACTAGTGAAGCATTTTCACACCACCTCTAAAATACAGAAGTAAAAAAAACCACTTCAAAACATCTGTACTGATGCTGTTCCAAAGATATCACACATTTCTTAGGTAACTGAATAATCATTTACAGTGAAATGGTGAGAGTATCAGCCAGAAAATGCTTTCTGTTGAACAGTTTATTAGTCATAGATGTTTTAGTAATCCATTCACTGGAAGTCCTCACACGTGAGAAATTTTTTTACCTAAGTATATAGATACTTTTGCAGGATGTATCAGTGGCATCCAAGCATACATACAGCAAGATCCTTTTTCCATAGAGTGCTCAGGGTGGAGATGTTTGCCTACAGTCCCACAGCACAAAACCAGTGTGCTTCAGCTTTCATGGATTCGGTCACTGTTTTTCTTTCTCATGCTCCAGTCCTACATGACGGTTTATATTCAATCTTTTTTTTTCTTTTTTAACCAAAAAGGTTCACTAAAAAGAGGGTTCTAGTAGCAGAAAACTCCAGGTATTGGAACATCCCCTATATTTAAGAAACTACTAAAAAGGGAAAGAGGATACTAGTTTTTAAGATCATGTAAACAGTAATAAAAAGTGACAGAACTCTTCTTTGAAAGTTCTTGATAGAAAACTATTTTTGTGGAAAACTTCAAACACGGTATGCTGTAAAACCTGTCCACTAACTAACCCACAAGTTGTAGATTTTAATTCAGTTATCTGAGTTTCCCAGACTAGCTACTTTATCACATGCTGGAAAAGCCCATTTCTAGAAAGCCCTGGCAATCCCTTCAAAGCAGCCAAATAAATCACAGCTTCAGAGAGTCTCTCAGGACCACAGTTAAGCCTGCTCTGTACTTTTATCTGGCGTGTTCAAGAAATAAAAGGCAGAGCCCCACTCATTCCATTGTTATGAGGTATTTTCACGAAAGGATACTGTATTGGTTTCGGTGTTTTGCGTTTTCCTTCATCCGCTGTAATTGTTGCTGGTGACATTTCATGCTCCAAGGATTATGGTGTTTAAACTGAGAACTGACATTTCCTTTTTTCTCTACAGTATAATACAAGACTTCAGATTTCTTCAGCCACTCAAATTCTTCCTCCAGTTTGTGACTAGAAAAACAGAACAAAGCAGCAAATTATAGGTTAAGTAGAAAAATAAGCTTTTGAAAGAGGTTGTCAGTGGATTTAACTTTACAAGCTGTTTTGCTCACCTTCACTAACAGCTAGCAAAAGCTTTATTTTGCTACCTGTACAAATGGACAAGATGCCCATCAGTAACATCTCAACCTTTATAAAGCTACTTCCATACTAATAAAAATTAGCATGTAGTCAAATGTTACAAAACGTAATAATTCTACTGATATATCCTTTACCTGTGTGAATTACTTCTGTGAAGTAATGCAAAAGGTAGTGATGTGCTTTAAGGTTTATCCTTTGCTAAGGTCACTGTTTCTAGCACAACAATCACAGCTCACAGTGGGCACAATTAACAGAAATGTCACTAACAGGGCTGAAGCAGGATTCCTACAAAGGTATCCCATACATAGTAACACTGAGATATGCTTGGGATTGATTGGGTTTTTCTACAGCTATTCTGCCTTTGCACGTGGGTGGAAGTTTTTTTTTGTGGGCTCTCATTTTTTCTCCTTTCTGAAGCTTCAAAACAACACTGAGAAATCTGTTTCAACTGACCACTGCAGAAAAAAAATGAAAATATTGAACATGCTACTGGACTGAGAACATTCAATTTCACTACTGAACCTGTCCCCACTGAAGAGGTCAGGAAAAACAAAAGAAACAAGAGTAGAAAAGAAAATGAAAGTGAAAGAGTTCTGGAGAACTCTCTGAAAGTCTGAAGACCAGAATTGGGCAGCAAAAAATATTTTGCTTCAAGGCTCTGCATTCCAGTTCCCTCTGTCAAACTTACCTTTTCATTTTCTCCTCTTTCCTGTGCTGTCGGACCCATTCCTTAGATATCTTCTCATTTTCTAATAACATTGTTTTTTTGTTAGTCCATCTCAAGAGCTTACTTTTGGGTTCACAGTCAGAGTTATCTAAGTTCTCTAAGTTATCGTGGTCCCCATTTAGTGGATATGCTATTAGACATAAGTTTCCATCTTCGTCCTCTTCAAAGCTCACGGACACCACACCTGAAGAGAGAAAGGACCTGGACAGTTATGAATTGCTCAAGTGACAAGCAAGCCTTTTAGAACACATTATTTTACACTAAGAATACAGCAACTTTATTTTTTTTCTCTTACCCTGGTCCTTAGTTTCTATCTTGCCACAGGCCAAACCTCATCTGCCAACCTAACAAATATCAAAAGAGCTAGACAAAAATGACACCTCACAAAAGACAATTTATCATATTGACAAAACAATGATACAGAAGGTCATTTTCTTTCTCTGAGGCAGTCAAGTAAGAATCAAATAATAACAGGACACAATTTCAATTAAGAAAATTTTTTATTAATTAAAAAAAACTGACTGGTCTGATTCTAGGTGAGATGTAAAACATTTGTTAACATCTTGCAGTGAAAAGTGACCTGCACAAAAAAAAAAAAACTTACACCAAAACCTTTTAAGTTTTGCATGACAGCAAAGCAAAAAGCACTTAACCAAACAATAACTGGTTACTAGATCCCCAGGGGAAAGGAAAGATGTGCAAGTAGAGCAAAACAAGGAAAATGTCACATTACAACAGAAACTAATCCAAAAGCTTCCACTTAGAATCACCATGCTTAATTATACATTTTCTTCTCTTTTTTGGAATATACTTTATTGATACTGGTTATGCGGCAATCTTGTGAAATAAGTAACAAAAATGCAATACAAAACAAATCTGTTTGTGGTACAGAAACAAGGTGAACCTCGAAAGCATTTGTTTTCCTCGTGCTCCCCTCAGGAGTCTCCAGAGCACTGCATTGTGCTTTAAGGGTCCTAGTGGAGCGCTCTGACAGATGCACTGAGTGCTACATGAGCAAATTTCGGGGGTTAATGGAGAAGCAGCATCCATTGTCTGGACTGGGTTTTATTTTGTTTTTCAGTCCTCTCTTTAGTCTCAGATCAATCAGTCTGCACAGTTCTTGCAGCTCATCACTAACTATGGGAGAGGTCTCGGTGAGAGACTGGAACTTCTGAGCTGGGCAGGCAAGTCCCAGACCTACAGTGGCTGGAACAGGGAATGCAGAAGCTCTGACAGTCCTGCTGTCACAAAGGAAAGGACAATGGGGAAAAAGTAGGAGAGGGGGAGGGAGGGGGAACCAGCTAGCAAATGGTTTTGGCTTTACACTAAAAAGAAAAATAACAGCGAGGGACCAAGTGAGACCCCTAAATCCCTCCCCACACTTCCCAGAAAGCCACATACACTAGTACAATTGTTCTATTACATTTTGAGAAGTATCATTCAAAGACCATATTTTCTTGCAGTCCAACAGAACTTGTAATTAGACATGTCAAAAAGTCTCTGTAAGTGAGCAGGGAGCATTAGGTCTGAAACATCTCTGGTCTTCCACCACTTTGACAAACAGTATGCAAAACTTCATCATCATTATAGTTGTTAAAATCAATGTGCTTTAAAAAGCAACTCCATTTAAAAAAGTGCTTTAGACATATTATTTATTAATCACCAGGCAGCAGTTGATGAAGTAGGAAAGAGTGTTCCTGTTAACTAGTGCAATTCTTAGGAGAACTGGAATTTCCACTCCTACATAACTTCTGACTCAGCCTCATCACGGCTACTTGATCCTTGCCTACCTAAATGCCATAAATTTTCATTTCCTTAGTGGCAGAAACAACACTCCAAGCATTCAACAAGACACCTTACTGACATGTATTTATTCAATCAAAACGAAAGTCAGAGGAGAAATCCAAAACCGAGAGAGACCACAACTAAGCTTGCACAAAACACTGCTATACAATCTTATCTTGTAAACAAACATTAAACAAGTGGCCAAAAAAAATAATTTAGAAATCCACACAAAAAAAGCAGCAGATAGTTACTGAAAACATTCTCAAGCTGTTAGCTACTTACCTGTGCCTAAGGGAGATACATGGGCTATCACCAGCAGAGTTGCTCTACTCTAATGCTGTTAGTCAGCACAAACACCAACTTGGCAAGCATTTCCACCCTGCATCTCCACAGCCTGCCTCAGACAACATCAAAATACATGAAAAGAAACCCCTAAAATCTCCTCCATACAGAAGAGATTTCAGAGAGAACAGAGAGCACAGCACGCTTGCATTCACAGCAACAAAAAGCCCAACCCCATTCAAAGGTTTGGTGACTTACCCTCATACTGTGGAGTGAATTTACGCATTTCTGTTGGGAGAGTCTCATAGAACTGGTGTTCCCTCTGAATAAGGGGTTTACAGATGGTCTTGTCATTAAACCGGAGGACACAGGAGTGTCCTCCAACCTGGTGGACAAAAGGCTCCAGCAGGACTCCCTTGGAATAGTGCTCCACTTCCATAGCTCCAAACGCTGGGCTCATCCTTGTAGCACATTAGACAGAAGGCGGCGACAGCAGTGAAGGCAGTTGGGAGCCTGACGCCTCCGAGCCCGTTGGTTGCGCTTGTTGCGACTGCCGAGTCTGCGGAGGCAAACAGAGCTCGGTCGGGGCCGGGGCCGAGGACGCGCCGCTCGCGCTCCGGACGGGCCGACTGAGGGCGCGCGGGGGGCGCCGCCGGCCAGGCTCGCGCGGACACGCCCCCCGCGCGCCGCGTCCAATGGGAGGCCGCGCGAGACGCGCGCGCGGGGCGGGGCAGCGGTTCCTTAAAGGGAAACACACCCGCCGTGATTCCCGGCGGGTCCCGGTCATCCCAACCGGCCATCCCAACCGGCCATCCCAACCGGCCATCCCAACCGGCCATCCCAACCGGCCATCCCAACCGGCCATCCCGACCGCCCCCCCGCCGTGATTCCCGGCGGGTCCCGGCCATCCCAACCAGCCATCCCGACCGCCCCCCCGCCGTGATTCCCGGCGGGTCCCGGCCATCCCAATCAGCCATCCCGACCGCCCCCCGCCGTGATTCCCGGCGGGTCCCAGCCATCCCGACCGCCCCCCGCCGCTCCCGCGCTCAGCCGGGGATTAACACCGAGCGTACAGTTCCTCCCTTCCAAATTCTCACAGCAACCAGCCTGGACTCTCATTGCACCAGTTTATTCACAACAACATGTCAAACGCCGCAAATATTACACAGATGCAAACTCTCCAGAGGAACACCGTAACGCAAATATGCCATTTCCCAGGAATTTATTTTCGCGTGCACCCAGCAGAAGGCAGCGCTCCGTGCCAGCTGCATCCCAAGGATCTGTACTGTACCCTGTGACCCCACGCTGCTCAGCCCTGGCCCGCCGCCAGGGTCACGCAACCTGCACTTCAATAGCAATTAAAGGAGCGAGGCTGAAAAACAAACATGACTGTCTTGGTATCTGCCTTCCAGTAAATTTTTAAGTCGAGTTACTCTAATTTTAGACCAAGGCTTTAATCATTAACTTTTTGCGGCTAAAAACAACCTCATATTTATTTTGCCTGAAGATCATTACACGAACAATAATGCACTTAATTCAAAGAGACTACAAAGTGTTCTAGGTCACGGGTCTATTTTTATTTGTCCTCCTTAGATATTTAACAGCTTTACATTAACTGGAAAAGCAGAGACCTGTGGGCTTAGAGCAACAGCACTACCAGAACTGCAGACGCCCACAGCATGCCCTGGACATAAGAGCATTAATTGAATTAAACAACTAAACTGCTAAAAGAAACAACAGGTCGATCAAGTGAATGAACTCCAGCTCCTGGAATGTTTACCTGAACCTACGGATAACAGGTCAATAAGAGTTGAGTGTGTTTGCGTTGCTGGTTTTTGGTTGTTTTTTTGGGCGTTTGCCTTTTTTCCCCCCCCCTCATTGCACACACCAGTCAGGCTTTTTTTATCTCCTTTTTCCTTATTTGACAAAACGTTATCAGCTTCTTTAAAAAAAAAAAAAAAAAAAACCCACAACATTTTTTAATACAGAAAACAAAACTCAGACCAACTGTGCAAGAGAATGAATGTAAAATTGAATCTGGAATAGTGTTTCCCAGAAACAGTACTCTCTTCTGATAATCTACATTTTAAGATTAGAGCAAGATCAGTAAAGTTTCATTCTCTCTTTGTACTACTTTTAATTTCCTAGTAATTTTTAATACTGCAGCTACTGCACCCCCAGCCAATTTTCTCACCTACCTCAACACCAACAACTTGACAACCCAGAGACACACAGGTAAAGAAACTCTCAGTTCCACCCCAGAAAGCCACTTCCAAACCCCTATTTAACTGCATGAAGCTGAGCAACCCTGAAGTGCCCAGGCAGCGTGGAAAAGCCATTTGCCTTGGCCTTGACTGACACTGTCAGTGCTCTGGAGGCACGGATTTGTTCGATGGCTCCCCACAGTACCACCCCCTCCGTGCAGAGCCACAGGCTCCTCCTGTAAGGCTCCACTGCAAGCTGAGTTACCAGCACGTGTAACACACCTGGAGCCTGGACCATACACACACACCTAACAAGCCATATCAGCTCCCCAGTAAGGCCTGACTGAGTTGCTTCCATTTTCTAGTACAAAAATTTTAAGCATCAGTCTGTGTTTGTGTAATGCACCAGTAATTTTATAACTCTTTTTCATTAGGATTTTCTAGAGCCAACAATGCCTCCAGTCTTCTGGAATTTCCCAGGGAAGGCCAGAAGCGTGCCAGGTTTCACTGGAGGCATGGTAACACACGTACATGATCTTGCAGTGCCAGAGCTTTACACTGGCACAGTCACTTCAGAGCCTCAGCAGTACAAGACCACTCTTCCCAGGACAGCATTACCATTCCATGGCAATCTTCCTAATTGCCCTGATGTACAGACACCAATTTCCAGCTGCAGTTATTCAAACTGAGAAAGTACCTTACAACATCCCTTAACCTCCAACATCTAGGTTGCTCCGTTCCCCCCTTTCCATCAGAGCTGCATCAGGAGTGAAGCCCTGAAGATGTTTACGCCACAGAAATTACTCTCTAGCAAAAATCACCTCCAACACAAACAATGCACAACACCTTGTTTACCCAACACATCTTCAGGGAGCTCATTAGCAGCAGCTCAACTTGTTTGCTTCCATGTATGCTCAAGTGGTCTGGACAACACTTGGACTGGATCACCACATTCACTCAGCAGTGAAATTGCTGAGCACAGTATTGCACAGGACTACTCGAGCTACATCACCTTTTCCTGGAAAAGTGAGATCTGGGAGCACATCACACAGCCTGACTTCCCATTCGAGGCAATAAAAAAGCAAGTTTTTTTACTACTCTGATATTATAAAAATATAAGTTATGGAATATTTAGACAGAGTTGGGTTTGGTTGTCTTTTTGTTTCGTTGGGGCTTTTTTTGAGAGAGAAATGTTAGAAACATCTATACATAGTCACAATGTACCCAGTCTGCGCTACCACAAGACAAATGTGAATCTACCAGACATAAAGGGGGAAGCTCACACAAGTAAAGGTGAGTTTACTGTGCCTGTATTAGTAAGCTCTGCTTCTGTTTTTATCTTCCAAGGCCACGGTGCAACTCCCACATGTTCCGTTTCTACAACAAGATTTCTGTAGTACGAATCCCTGCTGGAAAAGCTCTATTAATAAAGCTCTGCAGCACGAACTGTGTGCAAGGCACTGCTGAGCTGAGCGTCAGCAAGGAATTCCTTGCTTTACACCCCTTAACCGAGCTCCATAATTGTGCAAAGCAATTTACTGCCTTCTTATAAACCTAACACATGTATATGATCTGAACAGAGCAACAGTGCTCAGCAAGGCAGCAGCAAGCCCACACAATCTTTTCCACAATTTAGGTTTCAACGAGACTTTAGTTTTTCACTTTGAACAATTCATATATTTTAGCCTTTCAAGATGCGCACTGTTTACCTAATAAATTGTTTGTTTTCACCTAATGAAATTCTTCTTGCTTGCAAAAAGATTTGGAGCAAGCTGTTAAGTTTTTTTTCTGCTGCGTGCTGTAACATTACCACTACAAACAATCAGGATTTGTTTGTCATTTTGGCTCTCCTCAATATTTGGAATCTTGCCCTTCAGATTAACAACAGGACCTGGAGCACAACTGTAATGCCCATCAGAAATACTTTGTACTGTTTCATTTATAAATATCTTAATTCCATAAACAGCCTCACAGTATGCCAAATTGGTTTCACTTCCTTAGAAATAAAAGCTTTGACCTAAGACCAAGAGCTTCAAGTGGTATTGATGTTGACCAGCACAAGCACAATGCAGTGTTTCACTGCCTTTCCTCTGATTCTACACCCAGTTTGTTCTCAATGCTCTTTGGGTAAGAAGGAGCCCAGAACAGCTGCTTTTAGGCAATCTTCCCAGATATCAAACACAGATTCGGAGTACCCTGCCCTTTTCCTCCTATGTGCTTTTAAGTGCCTTTGGCTAAGAGTTTTTGTTCAAAGGACACATCAGCCAAAAAAAAAAGCAGATTTACTAATCCTTCACATGTTGAGCATTTTAAGAAAAAAATCTGACATAACTCGAAGGAAGCAAACAAAAATCTGTCTAGACACAGTAACATTAGCTTGAGCAATGTCATTCTTACAGTAAGCAGCAAAAGATGCTTAAAACCCAAACCTGCAAACCAGAAGTGACATAGATAGACATCTTATTCCCATCACGTGTGACAATGACCATCGAGAGAATACCGCAATGGACTCATGTTTTCAGACTCTTAACATTAATCCCAGGTGACGACATTCTTTGGAAGGTATTTCATGTCATTACAGATCCTCAACTTAAGTCCCACACGTAATTGCATTAATGAACACATCCTCTGGAGAGCACAGCTCTCAATTAAGCAGCAGCTCCTTCCTTCATAACAATCTCAAAATTAACACCTCTTCCAAAAACTTTATAATAGCAGAACTACTGATGCAGAGCTGCCCTTCTAACCAACCTGTTAAAACTGGGTTCTCTCTAGAGCAGACTTCTGATTTTGAGTGGTCAGTATCTGCAACTCCAAATAGCCATAAATCAGCTTTATAGTGACAGAAATAGCAAGGCAGCAAAGCTTTCTGCCTGTCCTTTTTTCTCAGTTCACTGGGCAGTGCAAAGAGGAAGCTGACAGGGTAGAGATTTGCAGAGCAGAGCTTGCTGCAGGGTGCTATAACCCTGCTGAAGCAGACAAAGCAAAGCCCCTTCCTGAGGTTCCAAGGAAACAGAGGATTGGCACAGTCAGCCAACAGGACAGAAAGAGTACAAGTGCTGCTCCATTAGAGCAGCCAAAGAGAAAGCTGCCTCAACCCAAAGAACATTCAGGAAGAAACAATATCAGCTGAGAAAGGACACAGGAAGATGCAAATATCAAGGTGGAAAACATATGGTGTGTTTTTGAAATCCCACCCACCACCTGTTACATGAACAAAACTGAGAAGGTACCTCAGGTCTGAGTTAGTAAGTCATCACAAAACTCAAAGATAACGACCCTTCAGGACTGAAGCAGGATAAACACACCTTAAGAACCTACAATATACCTATCAAACAGGAATTCTACAAGTCCTCATATGACAGAACTACATGTCCCACTACTAATAATGTGTTATTTTACAAACAGCAAGGTACGTTCCTTGAATTAAAAAAAGCAGAGGATGCAACATCAGAATATTAAAAGCATTAGATATTTTAAGTATGCTTAGGGTAAAAGTTCTTGCACAGCTTGTGATTAATTTTGATGAAAATCAATGTCATTCCTCTACACAAAGTACTATTTTATTAGCAAATTTGCCCAGTCTAACATTGTCAAGGAGTTGCTTCTAACATTCACTGTAGCTACTGCTTGGCTCAGGAACTGAAGTTACTCTGGTGTGCTCTGTTCCAGAAGTTCACAGCATCAAGGGAGAGGAAAGACTAAAGTTTTTCTTTAAAATTAAGACTAGAGGGGGAGGAAAAAAAAAATCTTCTTTTTCATTAAGTATAACTTTAAACCAAGTGGTTGTGATGAAAAAAGGATGCTGAGCTGTAACTTTCTACGCAAGTCAAGGTTATTTAAGCTCTTCTGCTGCAAATCAATCAATGTAATGATCATTAGGTTACCTTTACATGACTTGTACTCAGAGATGAGTAAGCATGACGTTTTGTAAAAATACTCAGCAGAACACTTGCAAACTCAAGAGTAAGATACCAACTCCTTCGTACCTACATACTGGGACGATGTGTGCATTCCATTTCCAAGCAGGAATACTTTTGCTGTAGCCTTTAGTGGTAAATCATGCTGGGAGTCAGGCACTGTAGTGGCATGTCTGTCATAACCACCTACAGACACAAAAAGCCAAGAAAGCATATTCTTCATTTGAAGGTAGGGTGCTTGGGCTAAACCAACAAAATAAGCCACCTGCTTGTTAAAAATGTTGGTATAATGTAATTCTATCTTTTTTTTTTAATTTATCTTTACTAAATGGCTAGTAATTGCAGCACCACATTGCTGTGGTTAAGAAAAATTAAGTAATTTCTCCACAAAAAAGGGGAAAAAATTCCTTGAATTCTTTACTTCATCACATAAAACAGACTGAATCTAGAAACCCAGAATTATACGTAAACTCATACACAAAATTTCTACAAAACATGTTTGCAAAACCCTTTTGGAACGTGGCTGGGCTAACTCAATAGCAGTCTTGGCCCATCAAGGTAGAAAGCTAATCCTATTTTCAACATCGGACTGCAAACAAAAGATTCCCACCAAGAAAGAATTCGTTTTGCCACTTTCAAACTGCAGAAAAATATCCTGAAATGCCCTCGGTTCTTCTGAGGATGTCAGGTATGTCAGACCTAAGGGTACCAGATCTTTTTCCCCTCTGAAAGGAGAGGGACAGTCCAACACTGGCTACAATGGCCAGGTTAAGAGACATGTCCTTGCACCTGTAAATTTAACAGCAGAGCTGCAGAGCCACCTCCTATACCAAAAAGACTTTTGAATACAACCTTAACAGGCAGAACTAATTATGAAACATTAGGTATAACACATTAAGGGAGCAAACTATAAAGAAAACAATCTGCAGTTGCATAATGCCCTATCATTACTACTCGTCAAGCACAATCATTATCCCTACCTTCCTTAAACCACGTCCACATTATTAGGAGAAACCCAGTTCCCCAGTCCTTTTGTCTAGGACAAGGCAAGGCAAGCCACTAAGGCAATCTCCAAGAACTTCCACCTTTTTAACAGAAGCAGGCACAGCAGCCCCTCTGCCATTTCTTAAACCTCAGCAAGGAGGTTAAATGCTCACTATAACCAATATTTCAACATCCAAAAAAGCAGCAGCTTTCAGCTTTCCCTACACCATTTGTAATCTGTAAGCTTAACACCTACATACACGAAGTTCTGGAGAAATGCCAGTTTTACCTCTCAAGTAAAGCTATTTTATCTCCCTGGAACTAAAATAAAACCAAGTTACAAGTTACTAAGCATATTCAGCCAGAAAAGAGCATGCAATTCTGACCCAGGCAGTTTTTCAGGGATTGTGCAATTTAAGAACTAGCCTCTTTTCCAAGTAAAAATGCTATGGAAACTAAGAAACCTGAACCACCGAAACTAAGCTACTTAAACTTCCTATTTAGATACTGATCCATCTTAAAACAGTATTCTGGCATCAGTGGCTAAAAACACCAGTTGCTATGAAAAGACAATACCGCCCTTTGTCGTGGAGAAACCGAAATAGCCTTCAGCCTTTAATCTTCTGAAAATATGACAGCAAGAGCTAAACTGTGTGGATTACACACATGAAAGTATTATTCAAGACACCAACACCCTCAGAAATTCCAGCACTGAGATTAAAATAAATCCAAGGCTATGCCTTTCTCATTACCATGAATTTAGCAGTCTGGGAACTGTATTTCCAGCCACTCAATAAAAGAACATGGAATCTTTTTGACTGGCCCTTCGGTTGTGACCCATTTGCCACATACGATGAGCTGCTCAAGAAGACAAGTGTCAGGTCCCTTTCAAAGTTCACATTCACGTAACCACATAAAGAATTTCTCTCTATTTTCTTCAGAAATCTCAACCTCTGGTACTTTTTATACCATAATAACTAAGGGCCAACAGGACAAGATTGTTAAATTTAAGCTTTGATGCCTAAACCCTACAATCCAAACTAATTCCTTGAGCAAAAACTTCCACGGGAAAGCAAAACAAAGATCATCCATAAATGAACTATTACAGGAAGAATGGTACCCAAAACGCAGTAACATATTTCATGTATCCCGTTTATGTGTATATTTGTCCTATACCATCAATATAACTCAAATGAAGTTTAGTCCCTTTATGAAGGCAAACAGTTGGAAAGCAGCCCAGAAGGAGATACAGTCATCAGATGTGAAATGCCCATCCACATTTTTATCTGTAATTTTTCAAGTGTCAGTTCCAAGACTACTTCTGATGATCATGATAAACAGAATTTCTTCTCCAGAACAGCCCGAGTTAATGAGATGCATTTAATATATTTTTTAAAATTGTATTTATGTTTTAAAAATCTCAAACTACTGAAAACATCTCAAATCAGACAACACAATCCAGATTTGCATCTTAAAGGGAACAGTTTATATGATTCAGTGACCTCTATATGCTCTTTCCCTAAAGAGTTGAATGTAACTGGGTCCTAAGGCCTTGAAACACAGCACTCTGCAGGGTTGACAGAGCAATTATAGAATCTCAAATGCAAAAGATACAACAGAATAATTTCAATGTGCTTCTTGCTTAAATGCAGCAGATTGGACAAGAGCAAGTAAGGACAGGAGAGGAGTCTCACGTGACAGACTCTCAGGTGGCACCACAAAACCAAGGAAAAAAATTGTGACCATTTTCCCTGGTAAATGCAACTCATTTTAAGACTTTTCATCCTAGTAGAAGGGACAAGGACCTTTTGTACAAGCACACCTGCAGCGGACTTCAAAAATGCTTTAAAAAAATTATGTACGTATTTCGTGCTTCCTCACTGAGTGATCTCATAGAACACCATCTGGGGCCAATTACAGGCTCACCAGAATAATCACTGCCAAAGAATTAATTCATTTTAATCCCATACAGTTTACATATTCAAACAGCAGTACAAAACCACTTGGAAAAAAAATCTTATCAATTTCAGTAACCCAGAAAAGGAAGCTTCAGCAGGAGCCTGGCTGTACTGCTCTCATCCTTGCTGCAGCTGAAGAACACGATGCACAAGAGCAAGCCAGTTTTATTAGCCCAGGCAATGGGACACAGCCATAGTATGTCTTATTCCTATAAAAATATCTGTTGCTTTACAGGAGTTTTTATAGCAGCCAACAAGTGTGTACTCCATGACTGTCTTCAAAGAGAGACCATCACTCACCAAAAAGGGAACACTCAGACAGGATGACTGCCAAAAACCTATTTTCTCTTCAAATATCTGCAACATAGCACCACTATTCACAGTGTGCTCACGTTCCAATTCTGCATTTCCAAAAGTCAGCACACTGGTAGCCGAAAAAATACTTCAAGGAGTCAAGTTTACGAAAAAATCATCTTATTTTTTGAATGCAAACTTTGTGGGTAGTGATGTTAAATCATTATTTGCGCTTCAAAACATAATCACCATTCAGCACTTAGGTTTAAATATGTGAAAAGCTTTCTTTAAACAGAACAATGGAAGAAGACACTCATCCTTGCACCACACAACTCACTGCAGCTCCATCAGCATTTACTTCATCTTCTCATTGAGAGACTACTTATTTCCAAAAATCCCAACCCTTTTGCTCCCTCCCTATCCAGAACTATGCCCTCAACTTTAATACTCACAGATGTCTCTTCGGAAAACTGACTGGTGCCATAAATCCAGAACCAATTTTCCTAAGATAGCTTGAACAGATGCCCAGTTACAATGACAATTACGTCAGTATGAACATACACACCCATCAATTTAACCTCGTATCTCCTGTTAAATTGAATCAACCTTCTGAAAGTGCCAACACCTCAGAGAGATCAAGATGATGCCTATCATGTCAGCAATTTAACTTCTCATTTTTGTAACAAGGAACCTCATTAATCTGATGTCATGATGATTAAAAAAATAATCACTTGTCATCACACTGTCTCCATATATCCAAAATAAAGGCAAATAAATTACTGTTCTTCTGGAAAAAGATATGAAAAATGAAAAGAGCAAATGTTAAAAGAAAAGAGGTCATCTTCAATAAGCATGAAATTAAGCAGCACCCAAAATTCCTGATAAGGTTTCAGGCACTGTAGAAAATTTCTGCATCACAGCACTGCACAGCTATTTGGGTATGCTTAAAGCCCTCCATGCTTCAAGAAAATAAAATCATTTTTGCTGTGCTCATTCTAATACAGACTTTGGCATAAACCCCCAAACTCTTGCTTCTTCTAACTATGATTTTCTGACAAAAAATTGCCTCAATAATTTTATCATCTGCCCTTGAGCCTGTTTGTTTTAAGTCTCAACAACCTGGGGCACTATTAACCAGCTTCAGCAAGTCATCCAAATGATTTTTTTTTTTTTCAGTTCCTTCCAACCTTTTGGATGTCAACAGAGCAGGACAGAAGAGAAGCAGGCAAGAACCAGAAGAGACAGTATAGCTGAATGGCTACTGTGTGAATTCAGGACTTCCCTGTTCTGTTTGGGCCGTTAACTGGCTGATGAGCACGTGCACAGCTCCAAACCAGGCACAGCCTGTGTTGTCTCTTGCCCTACCATCCATCATGGCACACACACGGAGTTTGCCTTCATAAAGCAAAACTCTCAGTGGTCAAAACCATTTTATAAGCAAAGCTTACTTCTTCCAGTAAAACAATGCAAAACTGGGCTCTAACTGGTTCCAGCCATCTCCAAGAGACAATCCTCCACTTGCACAAGCAATCCAGACACTGGGTCAAAGGCTGCAGGTTAAGTATCTGATAACAGTAGAGTGGTACATTCTGTACCTA
The DNA here is from genome assembly GCF_025592945.1 of Manacus candei. Classification (NCBI taxonomy): domain Eukaryota; kingdom Metazoa; phylum Chordata; class Aves; order Passeriformes; family Pipridae; genus Manacus; species Manacus candei. The sequence goes on from NW_026138130.1 coordinate 302,444, forward strand.
TTATGAAGATTATCATTACTTTATTCTAAACACAGCCTGTCTTTCAGAGAACAGTCAGGACTTCAAAGACTGTGCTACACAAGCCAAGAATTTGCAGAACATTTCAGATTTCAAGCTCCTAAACACCCAATTAAACACAAGCAATGTTGGACCTTCATTTGAACAAATAATTTTGCTTCCATGATGCCTTCCAGTATTTTGAACTTTGCAGAAAGAGAAATTTCAAGTTACTTATAGCACATGATACAATGTCATACAGTGTTTTGCAAAGGGGAGGGGAAGAATTATTTTGAAATTAAATAGTTACTAAGAAAGGCCCCAAATTAACATTCTAATGAGACGTTTTTAACAAAAGTTATAGAAAACACACATCTGCAGTTATACCTTAAAGCTCTTAAAATGTAACCTCTTAATATTTGTAAACTACCCTTATATTGTTTCAAAGATGCAGTAACCTTGGGCAAGACAGGAAGCCAGATAAAAAGAATTAGCAAGAGGAAAAATCCTCTCCCTGCAATGGAAAATTTTCATCTCTTCAAGCAAGGCAGAGATGCTCAGCCGGACCTGCGTTGCCTGGAGACCAACCGCAGTTTCTTGCCAACAGGGACGAGCTCAGCATCAGCAAATTCAACAGCTGATAAGTGGATGAGCTGAATGAGAGGCGGCAAGTTTTTTCCACACATCAGTGTAAAAACCTGACAGCTTTCAGATAATGGTTCTAGCCCGTGCTCACTAGAAAAACAAGAATTATTGTGAACGTTAAATGTCAGCTTAAGAAAGCTTCAAGCTCCGTCGTACTTGGCTCTTATCCCTACGTGCAGTAAAGAGCGCATCCAAGTTCAAATTTTTAGTTGCACCTCGATTTCTGCCCTCTCCATCTTTTGATGCAGTATCAAAACTTTTGGAATATGTTCTGCCCATTCAACGAGTTCTCAGTCTAAGCACTGGTGCAGAAATATTAAGAAAACCAGTGAACTACATCAAAAAGGAAGAAGCTACAGCTTAGCTTTAAAAGCCACATCAAATCTTGTTTCACTTCAAAACCCAGCCTTTCTCACCTAAAGTGCAGCTCCCTGGACAGGTCTGCATCAGATGTATTACAGAGGAGACACTTGTTTTGCCTATTCTGGATCTGGACCTCAGATCCCAGCCTCAGGCAGGCATGGACAAGGCTGCAGGAGCAGCACTCTTGACCTCTCAAAGAAACACCTCAGCTGCCTCCCAATCTCCAAACCATCAGATAAGAACTGTTGGAAAGAACTGATATTTAATACCAGTTACTCCAGAATTTCCCCAGATCTTATCTAATTCAACTCACTGAACATATTCAGGCAGTAAAAAATTAAGGTATTTAAAAGAATTACTTCTATCTAATTTATCCCTTCTGATAAATTCCATGAGTAAAGTAGGTCTTCCACCACTGACCTGACAGCACACACTTCCCTGCCTCCACCTATGCCTAAAACAAAAGGGCAGACATTTGTGTGTCACCACTGCTGACAGACTCAGACATCCTCAGTGCCTCCAGGTTTGCACCCTTCCCCTACCCTTCAAAAGAAAAAAACATCTCCAAAATAGCCTCACACTCCCCAGCTGACCGGAGAACAACTAAAGTACTACCATACCAGTGACCTGGATGGAAGCCCATCCACTGACAGGCAGCAGAGAGGTTCTTTCTTTAACATCTTTTCTCATCCTGGTTTTTCCCAACCTCATGCCTAACAAATCCAAAGTCCTCTTTGCAAGCAACTGGTAGGGAAAGAATTTTTGAGAGCACAAAGCCCAGCATTCATATGACTGACCACCATCCAGTTTTCCAGCTGCTTCCCAAATTACCACACCACATGGTTATGACAGCTCTGATCCACCTTTCCTCAAGAAGAAACAGGAACAGCTTATATTGCTTCTGTGACCAAAGTACCACAGATAAGCTAACAGACCGTTACTTCAGAAAGGTGTAAATTTCAAAGACGGCAAAGGCTGAAAAACAGCTTTTCAATTAAACAAATACAAATTTATGAAAAGATACACGGACAAGTTTAAGGTTTGAAATTTTTCACAAACACATACACACGAGTGGCTGCAATCCCTCCCACGGCCCTTAGCCAGGAGACGCTTCTGAGCACTTAAAAGTATTGTTTTTTGAAGAAACTTTCCTGAATTCTGACACTTGAATTATTACACTCTTCCTCATTCAGTAATATACTTTAATTAAAAAAAAAAACCCAAACTATCTTGAAGATGCCAATCAGCTAAATGCAAACAAATCAATCAGCCTCTTTTTAAAACACACACGTTTATGTGTGGACACATGTGTACATAAATCCAGTTTCCATTCCTTAATGTTATTATTAAGTCCTGAAAAAACACAAGTTAATTTCAACTTAAAGACAATTTCAAAACTAGTTTTTATCTTATTTATGTTTTTATTATTTTCTAAGCAAAATTAAGAGCAAAGATGCCAATTCTTGGCCAAAATAACCCTGATTTTGTAATTCTCAAGTGTCAAATTTGAACTGCTCTACTCTCACTTCAGTGTTACACGTTGAGCAATGACCAATAATACATCATTTGAGTAAAAAGTTAAAGCAAATATTAATATTCCAGAATTATATATTAAAACAAAATTCTAGTAATAATATTTGACACACAACTGTCCCTTTAGATGTTCATGAGTCTAAGAAAGCACATGGGCACTGGATGAATTTCTAAAACACCTGAGTATATGGGACAACTAAGGCACTGTATCAAAAGACAAAAAAGAAAAAATACAGCCTTTAAGTGGAGGGCGATTAAATTCCAGCACATATCAGGAAAGATATCAGTGTTAAACACGCATACTTTTCACAGTGGAATTAAGGCCAAGGACATATCAGGGTGTAACTACCAAGTTGTTATTCCATCAACAACGATAACATTTATTTTCTTAAGCTGGATGCCTATTTCCAAAGCCTCAACCTTAAGTTTTTGTTTTAACGCCTGCACGTCCCAAGCCACATTAACAAGGCATTATAAAACCGTGATGCTCGCACCAGTTCCTAACAAGGCATCACCCACCACTCCCATTTTACACGGGAAAAGGGTATCCGTGAGCAGCACGTCCACTTATGCAACACATCCCGCAGCACCCGTTTTTCATTGTGAACTATCAGCGAGAGTACAACACAGCGGTCAGAGCCGCAGCACACCCATCACCCGGGCAGAACGGGCAGACAACGTCCTGTGATTCAGGGAACCGCCGAGCAAGGGGTGACCACCAGCCCCGGGGTGGGCAGACACCAGTGATGCGAGGCAGACAGAAGGCAGATAAAAGCGATACAGGCGCGGCCGCCCCGCGCCCGGCCCAGCCCCAGCCCCGCGACCCCCGCGGGGGGCGCAGGAAGCGCCGGGGACGGGGATGCTCTGCCAGCGCTGCCACCGCTATCCCCCCACCGCCGACCCGCATCCCGGGGGTGCCGCCAGGACAGAGCCCCTCCTTTCCTCCCCACAGAGCCCAGCAATGCCCCGAGGGCGCCGCCGACCAGCCCCGCCGGGCAGCCGCCCTCCCCCGCCTCCGCCGGGCCGGGCACCGACCTGCGAGCGGGCGGGGCTGCGTCCTGCACAGGCGGCCCCCAGGCCGCCCCCTCACAACTGCTCCCGGGGGAAGGGGGGGGAGAGGCAGCATCAACGTGCGGGGGAGCGCGGGGAGCGCCCGTTACCTGGAGCGGGGCCGGCGCCGGCGGCGGCCTCAGCGCTTTTGTTCCTCAGACGTCAAGATGGCGGCGCCGCGCGTGGCCGGCCCTCCCCGCTCCGGCGGGCCCCGCCCTCCTGCGCGCCTCCCCATTGGCTGGGCCCGCGGCGCCGCGCGCTGATTGGGTGGCCGCCAGCGCCGCTGTTGCCAGGGGAGCCGGGGCAGGGGAACGGGGCCGGGATGCGGAGGCTGATCAGTTCCACCCGGCCCGGCCCGGCCCGGCCCGGCCCGGCCCGGCCCGGCCCTTCCACGGGAAACGTGGGGAAACGCCGGCTAGAGAGCGGGACCGCGGAGAGAAGCGGGACCACGGGAGGAAGCGGCCCCTGCGTGTCGGCCCTTCCGCCCGTGCGGGCCCGCCGGGCACCCTCTCTTGTAACCAAGCTTGGAGCCACCACCCAGCACCCACAGGCAGGAGCCAGCCCCGTACACCTCCCTGACCTCTGGGTTATTACATCTCCCAACCTGTGGGTTATTACGGCTCCCTGACCCGTGGGTTACACCTCCTCAGGCCGCAGCAGCCATGGACAAAGCTCTCAGTCACTTCCCCTCAGAATTGGAAACCATTTCTCTGTTGGCGTGTGACACGTTCGGACGTGACCAGGGCACGTCCATCACTCGCCCCGTTGAGGAGGCAGAGGAAGAACATCTGAGCGTCCCTTGAAGCTCCGAGGGCTGTGTGACTGAGGTCACTGTTCATCCCGTGCTTCTGTTTCTATTCCACCAAAACTCTCACTTAGGCAAATGCAGCCCAAAGTCCTGGAAGCTCCCCCTACTCGGCTTTACCCTGGATGACTTCTCCGAGCCAGTGTCTGATGTCTGAAATGCAATCGCAGTTATGAAGGTTTGCATACAAGGCCATGAACTGCGGGTAACAACGGAGCCACCAGCATTGTAAGAAAAAAAAAGACGGAATAATGAGATTATCGCAGTTTAAATTACTAAGCAACAGTTTCTCTGACAATGAACTTAGTAACGCTCTGCCATCTATTTAATCACGCTAATGAGACAGAACAACTCCACTTAGATACAAATTACTCTGCATTTCATTTAAATAAGGGTCAGGGAGCTAAAAGCCACACAAGCCACCACACTTCTGCTGTACAGCACATCCAGCAAAAGACCTCCTTTGTTTCCAGAACGGACCCAGGCTTTCTGGCCATGAGCTGCCAAGACAGGGCTGCACAAGGCATCTTGCTCAAACCTCCCACCTCTGCTCCCCAACCGCCTGTGCGTGGGCCCAGAGCCTCTCTGGCTTGGGAACAGCTCCTTGGTTTGGAGAGGTGAGCATTGGTTTACCAAACAGATTCAGAGGGCAAGAGATTTCTGATTTCTCTTTGTTCTAAAGTAAAAGCATGCACAGTCTCTTGTGTAAGAAACAATTATATCCCCCAGTTCCCACTGCTTAAAATATGCCTCTTGTTCATCAGGCTGACAGTCGAAGCCAAGCAGCACGGCTTGTTGAGAATCTTCTCGTTTATCCGGCTGGTGCCATCATGATCATCTTAATATAAAAATCTGGTTTGGTATGTGTCTCTCACCATTTAAAACTGATGACTTCCCTTGGATATTTAAAAATTTTGTTTCAAATCCATGCCTCTTGGGCTGAAGCTGGTCGTGAGAGAGCAGGTCTGTAATAAACTGAAGAAAATTGACTGGCAGTTATGACTGGATTATTCACACATGCTAGTAGTCTTAATCTTTATTTGGAAGCCCAGAGCTGGCCCAGGGCTCACATCTGATATATGTTCCCTGGCCACAGGGAGAGGGGAGCTAAGGTGACATCCCATGGGGCCCTTTCCCAGTGGGTGGTTGCATGATCCCTCCAGAGGCCAGGAATATTCCCACATGCTCACAGCAGCATTAGGTTTCCTCAAGCCTCACTCCTTCCTGCACTTCTTTCCATTCCTCTTAATTAGCGGGGGAGTAATTCCAGGCTATGCAAGTCATTCAGCATCTCCTCCCTCCTCCACTATCAGCTTCCCCAGTACAGCTCATGCCTGTAATAAGATGTCAGCCTCGAGCTCAGCTTGGCAAACCTTTCATTCCCGCACTGCTCTTGCCTGCACATGGCTCCTACTCACTTCCTAAACTTCCAGCCCCCCATCCCATTGGCTCTAGGATGAACCTCCAGCTAGCTGTGCTCCCAGACACACAAGGCAAGCTGATCCTCTGGCTGCATGGCTGTCCAGGTGACCCCACAGCACTTCTTGAGAGCATTTCACTGAGAGCAATGGTGTGAGGCCTGTATAAGGCGCTTTAGCTGCAGGAGCCACTGCAACAGCAACACAGCTCAACCCTCCTCAACCCTCCTCAACCCCCCTCCTCACCTAGACAAAGGAGATGAAGCGTTTAAGCCGGTGAGGATCTGCTCTTGCAGGCAGTTTCTTCCACTGCCAAAACCATTCACAAAATAAACAGGCAACAAACATTCAAATTCCGCAAACACCTTCCTCTCCCTTGTGTACACTGTGTGTATATATATATATACACATATGTACAATTTTTAAGAGCTGGTGAAAAGTGCCAAGCTGACAGTTTGAAAGAAAAAGCACTTCCTGTTATTTACAAAGCTGGTACAATATAGGAAGCAGCAGAGTAAACTTCTCCCTCTTGCACTGTCGTCTCCACAATCCAGAGGGAACACCCTTGAGCATAAAGTTAATGCATATTCATATTTTTCATCTTCCCTGCTAAGGACCTAAGAATTGAACTTTTTACAGGAAGCAGAGAGCTGTTATGAAGTTCCCTAATTCGGTATTATTCTTACCATGTGAGGGTTGCAAAATTTCATTTATATGAAAACCAAGACCCTGAATCAAAAAAATGTAACCCTCCCCAAAACTCAGCCACTTCTCACCAACCCAGTTCCAACACAATACAATGTTCTAACTGCATATTCCTCACCCACAATCTTAATCCCATGCTCTGTCTGCATGGTGTGGTCTGTGCCATTTTTACGTGCCTGTGGTAGTTCAAATTAATGCACATGGTTTTAGTTATTATTTACTTACAAAATATTTCATCAGAGGATGTGTCTGATTCAGGACTCAAAAAGCCAGGCCACTAAAGGAGGACAGCACTTAATGAAGCAGCAGGAAAATGTCATGCTTTAAAGGTGTCTTGCACGGAAATAGATTCCATGCTCTATCCTCAGTCCTCCCGAGGTCAAAAATAATAATTATGAGAATGGAGCTGGAAGAAGGAGGATAGGAACGGGGATTTTTTGAGCAGGGCAGCAGCAAAGCTCCATCAGTTTAGTCACCTGCTGGGCAGCCCTGTTCCTTGCCAGGCACTTTCTATTACTCCTGAGCAATTACATACTGATGAATGAGTCACAGAAGAAAAACACAACTGGACTTTGTTTACTGGGGTGCAAGCTCAGCTCTGGGATTTCTCAAGAGCTGCAGAGATGCAGAGCTGGCAGTTCTGCTCCGCCAGCCAAGGTGTGAGGGACCACAGGTGAAGGATCTGTGCATTCCTGTGAAAGGCTGTGATTAATGGTAAGGGTTTTCTCCACCCCAAGTTCCTTCTACCTGATCTGCCCAGGCCCAGGAACCACAAGCAAAAACATCTGCAACTTATGGTTTAAGGTTTAATTTGTTGGCTGTGCTTCAGGCAAGCGGGGAGCACACGTAAACCATGGTGTGCTGACAGCGGGGCCAGTGGCAGTGCCCAGTGGGCAGGCTGCTCTCCTGCTGGGAAGGGCTGAGAGCCACGACCTGCACTCAGTGGGTTTTTGCAAGAGCCTTAGACTGGCTGTGTGTGCCTGTGTCCGGCTGCCTGAGGAAGAGGAAGGAGAGCAATCAGAAAAGACAGCAGCAACAAAGAGCTGCCTCTGAGCCAGCCACACATGCAAACTCCCATGCCCATCCTGAGAGATCCTCAGCCTCTTCGAAAACCAAAGACTATTGCCAGATCCCCTGTTGGGGGTCCTGGATGAGTCCCTCAGCTCCAGAAAGCCTGCCTTGCCCACTCAGCCATATGGAGCCCTGGAGACAGTGTCCATGGGCTGCTAACGGAGATCCGGCTTGAGCTCCTGCCAACAAAATGCCAGTTACAGCCGTGTCCCCTTCACCAGTCCTGTCTGCTGAGGCTGTAGCTCTCCAGCAGGACTCTCTTACCTAGTGATCTGCTGCCACGGCAGAATTCATGTGCTATTGTAGGATAAACCAACTTGCCAAAAAACACACAAGAAGAACAATACTTAGATAGCAAGTGCCCAAAGGTTAGGAGAGGCCAGAGGTTTTTTTCCATACAATCTTTTCTAAGTTTTTCTGGTGGGCAAGGCAGAGCCTTTAAATTCACAGGCAGGACCCCAGCTCCTGATGTGCACTGGTAACACTGGAGGTACACATCTGTGGCTGCCCTGGCACAGTGGTCTTCTGGCACTTCTGGAAAAGTGTGCTGGGACTCTGTCAGGCTAGTGGGGAGTGTGTTTGGGCAGCAGACTTTGCAGCCAGTGTCAAAACCCAAATCCACAGGTTTGGGTCAGCCCCTTGCTCCTGCCTCCTGTGTCAGTGCTGCTGTGCTCCATGGGCGACCATCTCAGCTGCCCCTGAAGCCAGAAAGAGCCAGCTGTTTCCATTTCCTCTTGCATTCCTAGGCTGAAGCAGCGCCATCCCCCAGTGCCTCACCTCCTGCAGCTTTGCCAGCTCATTCTGCTCGTTCTCAGCCTCCCTTGGGCACTCCTTGGTGAATAAATCCCCCTGCTTCTTTCCCTATCCCATAGGGCCAGGCAGTAGCACAAGGGACATTCCAGCGGGCTAGAATAATTATCTCCTTTTGTGTTATTATTTGTGGAACAATTATGTTTATCATGGTGATGCTTAGGGCCAGACCTGTGTCCAGGATTGTGCTTTCTACTTCAGGCTTTGCCCAGAGACCCTTGGTCTTGGTTGGGGCACCCAGACCTGTGGCACTGCTCTCTGCCCTCTATGCAGTCACAATTTCATGGCTTTGCCTTCAGCAAAACAGTCCCAACTCCCCAGTGTGCACAGTAGCATGACTCAGAGCTGAAACTCCTCCAGTGAACATTTTGGGAACTTCCCAATCTGAGTGATACTGGGCTTTGGCTGGTGTCCCGCAGTCACACACCCCACCACACCTACCCACCTGGCACTGCCAAAATGTCACTGGCACTGCTCAGCACAGCACAGCAGTGAAGACTATTTAGGCAGGGAAAAGCCAGTTCAGAGAGGTATATATTGATCAAAGTAAGTCAGCTTGCCCTTCAGCTGCTTTAAACCTGCCACCCCCAGCCTTTGAATACTATTTTTGCTTCTGTGGCCACTTTGCACAGCCCGGTTTTGCCCAAAGATAGACCCAAAATCCTGCTCCCACTGCATTTCTGTGGGATCAGGGCCAGTCCCAGCAGACCCTTTAGGAGGTGTCTGCAGGCAAGAGAAGGTCAGAAGCTCTGGCTCGGCAGCTGCAGACACCCCTCACTGAGTCCCTCGAGCAGAGAACTGGTTACAGAAAACTTCATGTCCCCATTCAACAAAGTCAATGCTTGCAAGATTTTGCACCACTAAGTAAAACAAGATAAATAAATGCTGGCAAAAATAGCAATTGAGAGGGGACTGTCTGTATTTCACACATCGCAGGGCACCTTTTGTGCAGGAAGGAAAGGGCTTGTGACGCCTCACTCACCACCATCCATCTCGCTGCAGATGGGCCGACGCTGTCTGTGAGACCTGCTTCCTCACAGAAATCAAGTGTGGCTCCGGCTCATGACGGTACAGACTCACCAGCAGCTCTGTTTCCTGCCCACCAAGCCTGCAGCAACCGAATAACCACAGGCTTGGGCTGCAGATGCTCTGGCACTAATGCCCCACTGCAGGAAGCAAAGCCTCCCTCCTTTTCCCTTTCCCCTTTCAGTGTGCCCCTGTGGGCAGCCTCCCATTCCTCCCTCATTTTATCTCCTGGAGAGGAGCTTGGATATGGGTTTCCTCCTGTTCCTTCCCTTGCCTGCTGCTCCCAGTGGCTTTTCTCTGAGAAGCCACCTACCAGTCTGCCCCTTACTGTGGCCATCAGGGAGGAGATGACGCTGTAGAAGTCAGAACATACTCCCATGTACCTTTTAACTTTGCAGATGAGCATTTTCATCTCACCTTGAAGGGAAAAACTCTGCCAGGTTCTCCAAAACAAGGAGGTCCGGCTCGCCTCAGAAAAAAATCCTCTTTAGTCATGGAAGAGCAAAATCCCTCTCTTTGATGGATTTGTTCCCACTGAGGAGCTGATGGTGCTCATGGTAGAGCCTGCAGTACTGCAGGGCAGGCTGGCAGTGGCTGTGAGCTCCAGGGCTATGAGCCCCCTCAGGGCCATGGCCATGCAGGGAAGCTCAGCCTTGTGTGATGGGCACCATGGAGGAATGGGCTGAGCTCCTGCAGGTTCCATACTTAGTTCATGGGGGCTTTCTGAGCATATTGCTCCACTCATTAGCAGACCTGTCCCAAAATAGCACTGTAATATGTGTCCATGGCTGTAACTTGCACCCTCCTGCCTCTTCTGCAGGCTTATCCTGGCTTACTACCCAGCTATAGTTTTCCCCACCAGCTCTCCATGGATAAAAGTGCAAACCAGAACACCCACATGAGAGTCAGGAAGGATGGGGATGATCAGTGCTGTCTCCCAGCTGGGATGAACACGCTCCATCATGTCTCCAGGCCCGAGGGAGCCAGCAGCAGCAAGCACTCCTGGCCCATTGCCCCTGCAGCAGCAGCACTCCAGGCAATGCCAAGTGGATGGACTGAATCAGCATTGATTGGGAATGTAATTTCTTATGAATTCTGCCCTCCCATCTATCCCTTCCCTGCAGTTTCTCATGCTGCTTCAGGAACTCTTCCTCAGGCTATTTTTAGTACCTGGTTACATCACTGCCAGCTTCTGCTGCTTTCAAACAGGCACCGGCTGAGAACATCCAGGCATCAAGGCTGCGGGGCTGTAAGGATGGGAGCTTTATCACTCAGCCAGCAGACAAACAGGCTGCACTCGCCAGCTGCCGGATGGAGCCTGGTTTGGGAAAGCAAACACAGGGCATCTCAATGGTGCCTGACAGGGAGGAGGAGCACCCTGCTGCGAGAGCCCCCGCTTCCCCCTGGACTGGGGGATGCTTTCCAGCAACACTGCCATTGCCTGGCTGTGCAACAGCAAGCAAGTTAATTAATCCTCCATGCTTCTCCTCTTCCCAAAGAGAGAGTTTATGCTGACCTACTTCTTACAGAGAAATTTGAAGAGGGTTTCAATGTCCATGATGAGCAAGTGGCACCAAAAGTGCTAATTATGCTGGCTGTTCACAGAACCCAGAGCACTGCTGAGGCAAAACAAGAACATCACGGCTCTGGAGCAAGTAACAGAGAGAGCTCCTACTGCAGGGAAGTCAGTCTGGCAACTGGCTCATGCTTTTGGGCAAGAGCAATTCACGTGCTGACCAGCCATGTGGAAGGATGGCTCAGGTTGTGAGGTGGCACAAGCAGCCACGTGGCAAAGAGGAAGCTTCGCCTGGCACCTCTTTGCAAGGAGGGCACAGAGGTCCCTTCAAACCCTGAGCAGACAGCTGTGGGCAGCTAGCCTAGGGCAAGTGATACAGCCCTGGGGCAGCAAGGAAAGGCAGGGGATCTCCAGCAAGGCCTCAGCATGCTGGAGAGGCTGCAAATGCTTGGCGTGCCTCCCCAGGCATGCTGACACTGTCCCTGTGCATACCAGCACCTCTGGGGCCCTGCAAGGGCTGCCTGAGCCACCGCGAGTTTTAACCTCTCTCCTCCCCACCTCTCCATCTCTGAGCCTCCCTCGTAGCCAGGGCTACAGAAACCTGTGCCAGAGCTATTAGCAGAAATGAGGAAATCAGGGAATCCAAGTTTGGCCAAGCACCCTTACCCAGAGGCATCCCCGTCTCCCCATAGCCATGCTCTGCCCTCCCCCTGCATCCCAGCTGGCCAAAATCCTTCTCCCAGAAGAATCTGACCAGAACAAGAGCTGGAGCTCTTAAGGAGGAAATTCTGAGTTAAATTCCTTTCTCCCAAGTCATTTGCAGAAGGGAACAACATGTTCTCCCAGCACAGAGATGACGTCTTGCTGGCCTCCTGCTGCTCTCCAGCTGCCTGTCACCATGGGGCCAGGGCTTTCCCTGTGAGGCAGCAGGAGGGTTTGGCCAATGGAGAAGGACTGGAGGGTGTATTATGGTGCCTCTGCTCCAGGAAGGGCTAGCAGGGGGTGCATTTCGGGTGGCATGGGATGAACACCTCACCTGCATCCCCCAAAGAGGAGAGGATAGAGAAGAGAGGATACATCAGAGAACTGCAAAGATCCTCTCCATCCTGGCCCTGCATAGGATAACTCCAGAAAACCACACCGTGTGCCTGAGAGCATTGTCCACTTTGTGAATTCTGGCAGCCTTGGTGCTGTGACCATTTCCTTGGGGAGCCTGTTTCAGTGCCCAACCACCCTTTGGGTGAAGAACCTTTTCCGAATATCCAGCCTAAATCTCCCCTGACACAGTTCCATGCCATTCCCATTGGGTCCTGTCACTGATCACCAGAGAGAAGAAATCAGTGCCTGCCCCTCTGCTTTCCCTCATGAGGAAGCTGCAGACAGGGATGAAGTCCCCCATTAGTCTCCTTTTCAGTTCTCAGTGAGGGCTCAACAATCAGGATTAAGCAGAACTGAAGCCTCACCTGGTGCAAACAGCTGCAGCCACGTGAAGGCTGCGAGCCCCATCCTAACGCACCCACAATTCCTCAGCAGGAATACTGAAACAGTTAAACCAGCCCAAGGAAGCTGTTAGTTTTGCATTTACGTTGAGCTGCTTAAAAAGTAAACACGGGGTAAGGGCGTGCAAGCTTGCCAGCAGCTGTCACTGACCTCAAAATCAAAGATGTTGTGGCTGATCCAAAGTAGGGCAGGCTTCGCAAGCTGAGCGAGCACAGCAGCTGTGCCGGAGATGAGAGGAACGTGAGCTCTGTCTGGCATGGAGCAGGGCTGCTGCCCCCTCCCTAGGCCAATCCGTCAGCTGGGTCACAGAGCCGATGAAGTTCTCTGAAAAACATATTCCTGATGTTTTTCTCTCTCTCACTCATCTCATGCTGCCCTGATCTGGGCAATCTGTGTAGGGATTATTAAACCAAACTGTAACTGGGCCAAGGTTAATGAAAGAGCCTGTAAAATCCTCCTGGTTTTGGTTCCCTCATTGCAGGTGGCTTGGCGCCATGCCGGTGGGGAGGCACAAGGCCTGTGGCGTGTGCACGTGCCGGGAGCCACAGGGAGCCGACCGGGGCTGGCCCTGGGTTTCCTGTCCTCACAAAGTTGACAGGAGGCTCACTTCATCCTTGCTTGTGAAGCCCACAGCACACCTCTGCTGACAACTGGCAGGGATTGTTGTCATCTGTTATCACCATCACCCCACAGGGACACACTTCGTGTGCCTCAGCAAGGGCTGCAGCCCCCTCTGAGCAGCTCCAAGGTGGGAGCTACTTGCCTCAGCCCAGGCTTTCAGGGCAGAGCTTGTACCACCCTGCCATGGACAGTGCCACACAGGAAAGCCACAGCTGATCAACACTGCAGGCAGAGCACCCATGTGATGTGTGGACATCCATCCAGGAGAGTTTTCCTTACTCACCTGAAGAGTCCCAAATCCTCCATCTCTACTTGAGCCACATCACTCCTGTGGGCTGCCCTGGGGAAGATGGGAAACATGCTCAAGCTCTTCCTCCCCTTTATTTTAGGTGAACAGAGAAGTTGCTTAAAGTGTGGGTTTGTGGTTCTTTCATTTTCCTGCCTTTCTCATCATGGAGGGCTTTGGAAATGGCAAAGCAGGGACATCACAGCATGATCTCGCACATCCCTGCCCTGACGGACTCCTTATCAATGGAGCAGTTTCCAGCATCTCAGCCTTGATGTTAAAACCAGTAAGTCTCTGGCCATCAATGCAAAGCAAAACTAGAAACCATGGCACAGCAGTCATCAGGGCAATAAGGTTTCCTGCTTCCACCAGCTTGAGGCTGCCCAGATCCTGCTGCCTAAATCTGCCAGGAAACCCAGGCTCTCCGGTCCCAGCTGCTTCCCTAGGGCTCTCACCAGGGTGCTTCCCTTCCAGTGCCAGCTCCTTAATAAATACTGGTTGTTCCCATCACATTTCTCTCACACTGGCTAGTGACGCCAGCCCTGCTGGCAAGTGATCAATTCCCTATTCACTGAGTCATGCAAATTCATCAAAAATCACCCCAGATCCATGGAGATGGGCTCCTCAGTGTGTCATAAGAGGTTCAAGGCACAGCTGCAGTGGTGGCCCGTGGCCTGGAGATGCAGCCCCATGCTTGGTATGAGCCATCTGCCCTCATCCTGCATGGCAGGGCCATGAGGAGCTGCTGCAGAGCCCATACCCCATCTTTTGTCTCTTCAACATCCACCCTTCAATAAGGCACAATTATCTGTTTACTTAAGAACAAGGGTAATTAACCACCCAAATGGTGACCGAGGAATGCGAGAGTCACAATAGTCCCTATTATGGAGCAGACCTACTAAATGGAGATCATTGTTCTTCCTGGCCTTAAAAACCTGGCAGCACACCCCAGAACCTTCACCCACTGTGACTGGCACTAAAAACCCACAGGGAACTGGTATCCCTCAAGGGCAGCACTGGGAAGCAAGGCCAGTTGGGTCCACGCTCTTCGTGGCAGGACTGGAGCTGGGCAAAGCTGCCACCAGCTTGCCAACATTTCTGCACTACATAGGAATCAGTGCACAAGGTTTCCCAACCCAGAAAATCACAGCACTAATTTGAGCGCTGTAAATATTTGACTTTCATCTGCAATTTAACCTTGCCTGCCTGCAGCTGAGAGTAATTTCCCAGCAAATAGCTGACTTCACCATGCCTCGGGGTGGGAACTGCACCACCAACCCCCAAAATTCTGCAGAGACCATTACCCCAGCAAAAAGCCCTGGCACGACAGCACTCACTGTCAGGGTGAGGTCAATCCCTGCCACAATTTTCAATGTCCTTAACTTCCTGGGTGTGGATTTGCATGGAGGACAAGGAGGCTGAAGGCCCCGTCAGCTCTGCTGACTCTGCCTGCCAGAGCTGCGGGCTCTGTCGGTGCCTCCATCCCACTCCCCACCTCACAGTCACGCTGGGATATTTATGTCACTGGGCCACACTTTTGAGATGCCAGTGTTGTCATTGAGCTGCATTTGGCGGACACAGCAGCCACCTGTGTTTACCCGCTCCCATCTCGTGCTGGCACGTACACGATTACAGCTTTTGGGCTGAGCCGCCCATCTGTTTATAGCAAACGCCTTTGAGCAATGTGCTGACGCCTCCCGTGAGTGTTGCTGTGCCAGGCCAGCCCGCCTGGCACCTTCTCATCAGAGACGGCTGCAGGGCGACTCTATGCACCTACACAGCAAAAAACCCTCCTATGATGGTATTCCTGCCCTCCTTGGTACACTTACAGGTCTCTGAAGCCCCACTCAGGAAATACATTGGACGCTGCTGACATGCGACCGAAGTGTGGGATGCCAAGTGGCTGCACTGCCGTTGTTCCCTGGGACAGGGATCTGCCATGCTGCCCAGCTGCTCTCAGCTACTGTAGAGCAAGGTCACAGCCTGGACGGTTTTGCTCCACAGTCCCAGGACAGGCAGGAGTTGGGCAGTGGGGCCCTGGCAGATGGCAGTGGGATTTTGGGTCAGCACTTGGAGGACAGAAGAGATGCGGATGAGCAGCAGCAGAAAGAGATGCTGCAATGAGATTCGGTCAGAGGCACCCTCAGAGCTATTGCTATCAAAAATAAAAGGAGGAGACAGCCCCAGACAAGCCCACCCACCCACTCCCATTACCAGAGACATAACGAAACGTTACACAACAGTGCCGGGAGGCTCTCTGCTCACGTCATGCCCGGGCAAGAAACGGTAAGAGCTGGGCACATGTAATCAGGAGCAAACCCTATTTATAGCACCATATAATAAGCTACATCTGAGCGAGAAGATGAAAGGGAAGATGAGTCAACAGGGTAAACAGAGCTGAACTTTCCTGCTAGCAGGGCAGTCAGTTCATGTAATGAGAGACGTTGCTGGGAGAGCTCTCCCCAGCAGCATCACTTCCAGTGGATAAAGGCTGACAGCTACATCCTACTCAGCTCCCTTAGAGGCAGCCCTCGGTGCAACCCTGGGGAGAGAGGCAGGGGCTGGGCAGACCCAGCTACTGAGTTAATGGCCCTTTATCTTCATCCTGCTCATCAGCTCCTGGCTTTCTCCTTCCTGGAGGTGGGGAGTAGCTGGGGTCTTCAGTACCCCCACACTGGCACTGCCTTGGCTGCCTTGTGCACCTGTGCCATCTGCAATGGTCCCATGGGATTCTCTGGGTCCCCATCCAGCCATCAAGAGCTCACACCAGGAGAGGGGGCGTCTGCCACAAATGCAGCATAACCAAGCTCAGCTCTAGAAAAAAGCAACCCCGAGCTTGGCCTGTGAACCAGCTGCATTAAGCACCAAGGGTTAACCATCAGCGAGGGTCCCCTCAGACATAGCCCTAGGGACCACCAGGTCCCCTCCCCAGCTTAGCAAGCAGTCCCTGCCCAGCCCAGTTGCTCATGCAGCCAGCGGCTCACACAATGCTATTTTTAGCCTCCTCACTCAGCCTTTCATTTTAAAGCCACCCATGGGAAACATTTCCATTTTATCATGAAAACAACTCTGCTGCAAAAATAAATTATGAGGACATCAAAGTGCTAAAATAAAGGGGGAGAAGAAAGGCCTCCTTATGCCAGGGAGCAGGGAGAGCAGAGGGATGGCTCTGCTTCTTCCCAGCGGGATGGACACAAAGCAACCTCCTAAAGCTCTTTCAGAACAAAATAACAATGTACCAAACAAGAAAAGCAAATTAAAATGAGAGAGGAGAGCTGCAGGGCGAGGACGCATTGGCAGCAATGCAGTGAGCCCTCATGGGGCAGATGGATCTCCTCCATCCAGGCCAGCGTGGCCATGCCCAGATTTCGCCCGGTTGCATCCCAGGGTGATGCTGCACATCACCCCCACTCTGGGTCCCCAACAGCTAATTAGCACCAACCCTTGGCTCCTTGCACCTCTCCAGTCATGAGGAAGCCGCTCTATTAATGGCAGTTCTTTGCTAACCCATGGCATTGGGAATACAATATTTCTGGGCTGTAAAAATAGTTGTGGACATGCTGAAATCAGGGATGGGTTGTGGCCAGCGCTGCCATCCTGCTCCTATGACAGCTGACAGCATGTGCCACCTCCCTCACCTGTCAAAAATGGGAACAGCCTGAGCATGGGGTGATGCCAGTCACCCCAACGTCCATCTGGTCCCTCATGCCTTGAACTGGAATGCTGGGGGATGTCCTGGAGACACTCTGTGCTCTTTCACCATCCACAAGACCCCAAGGAGCAGCTGCTGCACCACAAACAGCCATACCACACATGCCAGTCACGAGCCCCAACACTTGCCAGTGCCAAGGGCAGGGTAGGCAGCAGAGATACCCTGGCTGCCCTTGCAATAGCCTTGGGGAGCACAGCCCTTAAATGAGGGCAGGGGACAAGCCAAGAGCCTGACCTCTGTTTGACACCACTGAGGGTGAAACCCAAACCTCAATCCACAGTGTCCATTACTTAATTAATGGGTTATAACATGCTTGAGGAAATAAACCTTTCCCAGCCCAGTGGTGAGGGCTCTTGCAGGGAGGAGGAGGCAACTACCCATGCCCCCACACCAGTATTGTCTTGTGCACGTAACTGGGCAGGAGCAAGTGCTGGGTTCGCCTGTGCTTGTTTCAGCAATTCAAAGCCTTCAGCCCCTGCAGAAACTCCACAGGGAGAAATCCCTAGAGGAGCAAGACCCACTGCCTGGGCTCCCAGGGCAGCTGCCACCACCCTCACGGCACCCAGGGCACAGCAGGGAGGGGGACAGACAAAACTGATGTCAGCTGCCAATGTTCTGGGGAGAAGCCACAGAGAAGTCACCCCCCCAGGCTGGTGACTCACAGAGCAAAACCCAAAGCCTCTGTCCCGGCACACGCACGGCTCCTCCCGGCGTGGGGTCCTGCACACCCCGAGCTCAGCAGGCTGCAGGGACCATTTAATTGTGGTTTATGAGACGTCCCACTGTGCTGATGCCGTGGGAGGAAACAGTGTCCCACACAGGGGCGTGACCCTGATGGATGTGCCGTCACCTCCCTGCAGTACAGCTCAGTGGGGACCAGGCTGTGCTTGCTTCTCTCTGGACGACTTGAGTCAAACACTTAATGATTTTCCAAGAAAAAGCTGCACTGATGCTCCCTCTCCACAGCCATCTGATGCTGGAGCCAGCCAATGGCTTCCCAAAGAAACTCACCTGCTCCAGGGTCCTCTGTCCTGGGCGGCCAAGGCAGGGCTGCACCACTTATTTTTTAAAAGTGTTGTGAACTTACCTGGATGGAAAGGGAACACTGCATTACTCTGGCTTGCTTGCTCCCTCCCTCCCTCTCTCCTTCCATGCATTAGGGCTGGCACCTCTCAACTCCCTGCTCCTGTTAGCAATTAGCTGTTCTTGGTGGAAGGTCTCTCCTCAGCCCAATTTTTCTAAGAAATACCCTTAGGGAGAAAATCCCCACGTGTCATATCACTAACAATGACACCAGCCTATATTCACCCCAGAGGAGTGAGTTGGGGTGACACAGGCATGGGCAACCTGGACGTATGTGGTTCAGCCTTGTAAAATGTCTCAGTCTACAGTGAGATGGGTGAGGCAACGCTGCAGCTTGGCCGGGATGCCTCCACGGCTCTCCTGGAGCCCTCCCCTTCAGGACCATGCCAAAGAGAAACTGCCTTTGTTTTACTCTCCTTGCACTAAACAGACTTGCTATCCGGTTATTTTAAGAAGTTGGCACGGACAGATGTACGTGGGCTTTCTTTGGAGTACTGACTTGTGCTGGCCACCCTGAGAGCCAGCCCGCCCTGTCATTAGCAGAGGTGCAGATCTGGGGGCTGTGGGTGCTTCTGTTTGCTTTGGGTTTTGCACATGTTCCTTTATTCCTTGGTATCTGCTCCTGCAGCTCCAGCTGGACACTTACCAGGGCACAGCTCAAACAGCTACCCCTGAGGTCTCCCTGCTGCCACATTCCCCTTTGCTCCAGTTACAGGTAAATTCTGACTATGCTGGCTAAAAATACTGACAAGCAATTAATCCCTCTCTGCGAGGTGGGACATTCCCCCCTCTGCAGAGAGTAGGTGAGGAGGTGAAGCCAAACCATGCCAACATAACAAAATCCCGAGCAAGTGAGAAGGTGACTGTCGAGGCAGCACATTTCTGCTGGTAAACACAGGGCTGAAGTTCACTCCTTCTCATAAACACATCTGCTGTAGTTCAAAGCCCTTCCACCAGCTGGACCCCTGTCCCTGCACAGCCAAGGCTCAGCTCCACCATTAACTCAGAAAACGTGGGAGGAAAACAATTTCTAGTGCTGCTGACACAGGGTTTCTGTGGCCCTTGGCGTTGGTACCCTGGTGCCCCACTATGGAAGGTTATTTTGTCCTGCCAATAGCCCTGTTATCAAGTGCTGACCCCACAGGCAACTTTTTAGTTGCTTTTGGCCACAGGAAAGCTGCAGTGGGGCTGAAGCTGGGCAAGATCGAGCACCATCCCTAATGGAGAATGTTCCAGCAGCTGCACAGAAGCAGCCCCAGAAAACCTGCTGGCCGGTCCCTCATCCCTGTCCTGCCCCAGCAGACAAGACAGGGTCCCATCCTCTTCAACATGCCCAGTGCTTCCTTTGCAGCACTGGGGAGCCCTTCAGCTCCTGCTGGGGTTGACACTGGGGGGTGTTTCCCAGGTGCCCCTCAGAGCATATAGAAACCTGCTGGAACAGGTTGCAGACCAGGACAGCCCGTGCTGTTCCCTCCGCAGGTACGGATGTCTCACACCCTCCTCCCCGCTGCCCAAACAAACACATTGCCGCGCTCATTAAAGCAGCTGGTTTTCACATCCGGCTCCCTGCGGTCACACCTCCACGGGCAGTGCCAGCAGCACGGTGACTCACCGGAGGCCTTTCGGTAGCCGTGCAGTGGGGCTCGGCATCAATCGGAGGTGGCACTTTCTGCCACTTCACCTGGCAGCACGGGGAGCTGGAGGTACCTCCGCTGCAGCTCAGCTGCCTGCTCTGCACTGTGCAGTGGCACCCCCCGGCTCGGGGCTTCCCTGCCTGCACCGGACATGCAGAGGAGCTGCAGCAGAAACACAGTTGAAGGGGACGTCCTGCAGCAGCAGCAGGACCTGCACCCCTCCCCTCAGCACGTACAATGCCAGGCAGGGGTGCCACCACCGCACGCCCTCCCACAGTCTTTGCAAGGGCGTCCCCAGGGTGTGCTGACCCCCAAGTTACCGCTACCAAGGATGGTGGGTGACATGTTACCAGTACCAGCAACCATGCTGGGGACACCAGCAGCCATTTAGGGTAGCATGAGAGTGGGGGTGATGGGAGGTGACACTTCCCCTCCTCCAGTCCTGGCCGCATACATCAGTTCCTGGGGGGTATGTGGCCTCATGGTCCATTTGGGTCCCCAGCTTCAGCCCCACACAGAGCAGGCAGACATATACACATATAAACCAGCTGTATAGAACACAAGCAGATCCCCTCCATGCAAGCACTCCAGCCCTGCCCACCCAGGACGCGGGCTGGCCCCGGCTGCTGGCGCAGGGCTCAGCAGGGAGTGAGGTTATCCTTTATTGCACAATGCTGGAACACAGCGGGTTACCTCCCTCCTGCCACCCTGGACTTCACCCCTCCCTCCCAGCTCTTCCCCAGCTCCTCCAGCTACAGCTGCTGGCGTCCTCGGCTCTATTTTAGCACACGAGCCCGGTTGTTTCCCTGTCAGAGGTTCATGTTTTTATTTAACTCCCTTTCAGCTTCCCAAATTAGCACGGACAGGCTCCTGCACTGTTTGCCTTGGAAGAAGACGCATTGCCACAAATTATTTTTGATTTAAGTAAACAAAACCTCTCCTCTCCTTTTTTACTTCACTTCTCTTTGATGTCAGCGGCTAATTTCAGTGCCCAGAGAGGCGAGAGCAAGGGCACTGGCCAGGACCCAACACGAGGCACCGGGGACACCGTGGGCTCCCTGCCCTGCCACTGCTGCAAAGCCAGCAGAGCCCCAGCCCTGCTGCAAAGGGCCACTTGTGCCCCTAAGCCCCAAAACAGCCCCAAGCTGTAGACTCACCCCAACAGCAGCACCTAGAGCTCCATTTTCCAACCCTGCTGGCCAGACACATAGCAGCTGGTGCAGTGTCAGGCTGCTCTGTCCCTCCTGCCCTGCTCCTGCATGTGCCTGCTGGTGCCAGGACAAGGGCCAGGCTCCCCACTGGCATGCTGCAGATCATTGCATCATTTCTCCCACCCAGCGTGCCACTGCATGGGTTTCCCAGTCTGGAGCAGCTGGGGAGAGAGACAGGTGGGTGGACATGAGGCCGGGGTTGCCACAGGGCATCATCCAGCCAGGCCAGAGGACACCACGCTTTGCAGCTGGTGTGAAATGTTCCAGCTTGACATCATTGCCTGGTGGTGGGGATGAGGACAGGTGGACATGCTGCGAGGGGGCAGCAGCCCATTCCCAGCAGATACATGCGGATACTGGGATTTGTCCCAGTGTGGCAGTTCCAAGTGGCTGAGCCAAGAAATTAATCAGTGCAATTCCCAGCCGGTTTCTCACCCTCCTCACTGACCCATCCAGCCCTATCCCTCTCCCCTCAGACAAACAGTTTCTTTTGCTGCCTCCCTCCCAAAGCTCCTCTGCATTTGCAGCTGGGAGGAGGAAGATGGGGAAGGCTGGCAAAGAGGAGCAGCCAAATCTGGAGTGTAGGTTTTAAATTTGAGGGTGCTGGGAGCCTTGGTCATTGTAGGACACCACAGGGGCTGCAGCAAGCCCTGGGTGGCACAGCACAGCATGTCCCTGTGGGTGAGACCACGGGCAGCATGAGGCCAGGTAGGACCCCACAGTGGCCCCTCAGGGCAGGGTCCTGCAGT
This sequence comes from Manacus candei, assembly GCF_025592945.1. Lineage (NCBI taxonomy): Eukaryota > Metazoa > Chordata > Aves > Passeriformes > Pipridae > Manacus > Manacus candei. The sequence goes on from NW_026138130.1 coordinate 324,179, forward strand.
TGTAACGGTGTTGAGAGATTTTTGAGTAACATGTCGGGCAAGGTCCCATGTCAGAGAAGAGGCATGGGGTGATGTTTATCCAGCACTCAGACTATTTTTGGGACCTGTTTTGCAACAGGACAGAGCCTCCTCACCCATTGGCATGCAGGTACCTTGGGGGCACAGCCCCTCCCAGCACAGCAAGTGCCTTGGCCCCATGGTGGGGGCAAAGCAGCAGCTTTGCAGCCTGGTGCAGAGGCCCCCCTGCAGCAGGGCCAGCCCCCACAGGGGACAGTGACCCCACTGTGCCCCATCCCCTGCAACCCACCTAGACATACTCATGGCTATTTATAGCTGGGGCTGAGGTTGATTTGGATCAAGTGGAAGATAACAAGGTTATTTTTAGGTTTATCTCAGCCTATGAAGGGAAATAGGCTTTGCTGGCTCAGACAGTCGCTGCCCAACCTGTCGAGGCACGGCCAGGCTCTGGGATGAGTGACTCCCATGGTGGAGTTGAAGGAGAGACACACTTTGAATGCAGCAAGGGATCAAGGGCACAGAGGATGCAGTAGAAGAGGCCTTCACACACTGGTCCCCATTGTGCCACCCTGCCTGCCACCTTCATCGAGGGAGCAGCAGCACAAGGAGCCCTTGGCTCCAGAATGTCAGGACTCAAAAAAAACGGAGTCCACTTTGTCTGTGCCCCTCGAGCCCCTCCATCCCTCCTGACATGGTGGGCAGGTACCCACAGGGATCCTGTCCCTCCCATCACAGCCGTGCCCTCCCCAGGACGGGATGCTGGCGCCGCGCGTAATTCTGTGGGAAGGCGGTTTCAGACCAAGAGCTCCAGCTTGGCAACATCCGACTGCCAAAACAGTTCCTTTAATTACAAAGTCCCGACGCTGGGCTGAACAGCATCTAAAAATATCAAAAATACTAACTCACCCCGTAATGAGGCATTTAGCAGAGGGAGCCACCACAAAAACCAAACCAACAGCACTGGAAGAATTTTCCCATTGGGAAAGCTCATGGAGCTGCCATATTCTCCTGCAAAATGCTCCAGTGAAACAACAGCTTTGGAGGGAGGGGAGACAGCTTCCCCATAGCTGCATATCCCCTTCACTTCAGCTCCCTGCATGAACCCTTGGGGTCCTGGCAGGACAAAGCCTGGGGGAAGTGGGATGATGCCCCAGGTCAGGTCAGACTCACCCCACAGGGTTCCAGTGCCTGTAATGCCATAATATCTTATATTTTCTTTTAGATTTTATATTTCCTTTCTGATTCTGCAGAGGTAATGATGGGTTTGACCACACCTAAAATGATTTCAGCAACAACTGCCTTAACTTGTCCCATACACTGCCAACCCCACAGCTGAGACTAGGTAAAGCAGCAAGCAGTTGCAAATAAAGTTTCAAAAAGGGAATTTCTGGGCAATTTGAACACTACAGAGTGCCAGTCAGTCCAGCCTATGGCAGCAGGATTGCCTCGCCAGTGCTTGGAGAGGTTTAATGGTCAAAATTTGGTCACGCTGAAGGCAGTGCTGGCAGGCCTGTGGTGGGATGGGTGTCTAGCACCAGCTCTTGGGTGCCCTCAGCTCTGGCACCGAATCACTCTGGACCCGGAATCACTCTGGACCCGGAATCACTCTGGACCCGGAATCACTCTGGACCCGGAATCACTCTGGGGAAGATTCCTGAAGGATGTGGGAATTGTTAAGAACGGGAGGTAGTGCAGAGCCTGGAAATGGGTAACCAGCTCCCGCTGGTGATAAAGACGAAGGAGTCATTCCAGCTGCAGTAATGGTCCTGGGAGACTGACTCCCACCTCCGATGACTAAATCTTACACAAACTATTCCTGATTTCCCCCAAAGAGCTATGAGAGCCTCATAGCTCCTGGTATCCAGGAGGGGAACAGGGAGGCCCTGCTCTCACCACCCACCAACTTTGGCCCTCCACAAAGGGAAGGGGACAGGACATCAGCCATGTCCTCGGCACAGAGAGAGGTGTGACTAATGGAAACAAGCTTTGACCACAAACATGCTGCATAAGAGTGCTGGCATCACATCCCATCCCTGTGGTCTGGGACTCAAGGGCACGTCTCAGGAGAGCTCCTGGTTGTGGTTCAGTTTTTGATTTACGTCAGCTCTTATCAAGAAAGCTTTCTGTGTTCTTTATAACAGGAAAAACACAGCTAAGACTGTACAAAGGTTTCTGCCACTCTTTCAGTCCCTCCCAGCACCACCATCAAGAGGCTGGCACTTCCCAGTGGCCCACTCACACTCATCTCCCTAAGGGCTTGCCCTGCCCAGAGCAGGGGTTGTGTTCCCATTCCAGGAATTGGCTGATGTCACTGAAGTGGCTTTGCTCCCTTTCCTGGAGGTCCCTCAGTTACTTGAAGAAATGCAAATGACTCCAGCTGAACCCACTGGCACAGCCAACAACCTTCCCGACTGTGGGAGCAACTCCCAGCCCCGATGCTGACACACAGTTTCAAATACACGGTCCTGCCTGTGCAGCTCCAAGCGAGCAGGAAGGTGCTGCCTGGGCACACCTCCTGCCAGCCCTCAGTGGCCTTTCGCACGCCAGCCTCCCTCGGTCAGCAGGGCAAGATATCATCCTCCCTCCTCCCGTGCCTGGCACGGGATTGCACCTGGGAGATCTGAAGCTGACCCCAATCTGATCTTTGGCAGGCACCTCGCTCACTCAATTAAAGGCAAACCCACAGAGAGCAGTGTCCCAGGGTGGTGAAGTCAAGTGACAAGCGTTTGGTTTGTGGTGCACAAGGGCACAGTCACCTCGCTCCTGGGGGCCTTGGGGTTGAGCTAAACAACAGCCTGAAAAAGCCAAGGAACTTTTTGTGGGCAGCTGCTCACTGCCTCATCTGATCCACCATTCCCAAACCAACCCTGGACACCTCTCAGGAGCTGGCTGCCACTTTCACTGGTGGACCACCGGCATGGTGGGAAGGGCTGGAGGCAGTGGGAGGAGAGCACTCCTTCCCCACAGCACCCATCCAAAAGTGAGAGGCCAAGGGGAGCACCTGCCCTGTCCCACAGCCCCCCACTGCCAGCCATGCAGAGGTCACTCTCTGCAGCACATGTGCCAGTGGCACCATGGGCATGAGGGCTTCATCTCTCAGGGGCCAGGACACCAGTGGACACCAGGCTCCTGCCGGCATTAGCAGCCTCTCTAGGGGTTATTTTTCCAAACACTTCCCATGCCCTGATGCCCCCTGAACCACAGATGGCATGTCAGCTGCACGCCTTTTGCTCTGGCCCCTCCCCTGGGTTTTGCAACTTTTCCCTGCCTTTTCCCCCCATGCATTACAGGCGGCTTCACCTTGGGAAGTTTGATGCTCACACCCTGGATCCCTGTGCCTACTCTGGGAACCATAACCAGAAACACAGCAAGGTCAGGGGTATGCACAGCCAAAATGCCAAATGCCTGAAATCCAGTAAATATGGGTCTTGCTAGAAAGATGCTGGTTAGAGTACACAGCACTGTGCCTTATTCCTTGGTCCCAGCTGCACCCCAGGATCAACGAGGAGAGGACCAAACCAGAAATGGGGAGCAGGGAAGTGGCAAAGTGGCAGGTTTCAGAGCAGAGAGGAGCTCAAATCTCAGCCCTGCCCTGCCAAGAGCCTGAAGCCCCATGGGCAGAGCTCACCTATGGCTCTGCACACAAGTGGGATGAGCTCAGCCATCCCTTGCCCCTGGCACAGAGTGTGGAGCGGGAGGTGTTGGCACCTGAAGCCCAGGCCCCACCACGTGGGTTGGATGAGTGGGCTCATACCCAGGCTGAAGTATTACATAGGGGCAGAAACACGTGTGGGCTGCCACACAAAACTGTAAATAATGTTTGTGCCAGAACCCAGCTCCAGAGTCAGCAGGACTGGGGAGTCTTGCCCAGGGCTGGGCAGGTGAGGGCAGCCGGGATGGGCACGGAGAGCCTCAGGAGCAGCACATGGCACTTCAGGGTAGACTAGGCAAGGTTCATGCCCCCTCTCAGCCTGTAGTATTTAAATCCCTTGGTTGTGAAATCAAGACCTGACACAAGCAAATAAATATTATCTGAAAACACAAAAGCCTTGACAAATCTCCCAAAAATTCTCTACATGGGCTGCACAACAGTTGCACAACAGGAAGAGGCTGTTGATCCCATTTCTGTGTGCCGGCACAGCACCGGCCCCCACCCAGAGCCGCCTGCTCAGGCTCCAAATGCAGCTAAACCCAAAGTCAGGCACTGACACAGAGAATAGTGGCAGGTAACCCGTGGCCAGGCGCATCTCCCATTAACTGAATCCAGGTCAGTAGCTCTCAAGCACTGCCAGGAGATTTGCAGGAGCCCTCCTGGCCACAGTGCTCTGGTTGCTCAAATGGGAACTGCTGGCAGGGGAGCAGGTGCTGAAGAGAGATGCGGAGAGGAGAGGAGAGGAGAATGCTGCACAGGCTCTCCTGAGCTGTGTGGGATGGGAGGCCTGACATCATTTCTCCAGGGCTAAAAGGGGTAGATGCATCACCCCCGTCTCCTCCAGCCCACAGGGAATGGGATACGCAAACTGATTTCACTCCCAGTAGTGGTGCTCTGGCCCAGCATCACCTATTTTTTCCTTTCACATCCCTCACATCATCCCCCTCTGAGCCAGAGCCCAGAAACAGCCGTCAAGAGCTGCTGACACAGGGAAGTTTTCTTGCAAGCCAAATCCAATAATGTGAAAACAAGTTAATTATTTAACTCCTTTCAGGGGTGACTTGCTCTTAAACTTCGAAGTCTGGGCATCTTCTAGAAGGAGTGAATTTGACCCCGAGAGCACCCAGCTCCAAGCATAGGAATGCTGGGCTTTGCCCTTGGATGGGTGACACAGGAGTTCGGCACATATGGAGGGTATAACTCCCACAGAGAGACCAGACCCTGCCTAGACATCAGCCCAAAGCACGGAGCAGAATTTGCGGTTTGGAGCTGGGGGCGAAGCTGATTCCCCCAGGCTGGTGCAGCAGCTCCCCATCCTGGTCCCCTGCTGCCACCTGGTGCCACCTCGCTACAAGTGCTAGCAAAATGGGGTGCTGAAATTTGGGATGCCACGGGTGTCGTGGCTGGGGACCGCATGGGCACAGAAGCGCCCATGAGGTCCTCATCCACAACATCTGTGATCCCAAACAGCCTCACTTGTCCTCCAGCCTTCACCTGGATCTGCAAACAGGCCAGTGACCTCTCTCCTGCCTACACGGTCAAATGCAGGACTCCAAATATTTCACAACCACCTGGACACCACTAAGGGTTATTTATGCTAAGGCAAATATGTTCCAGGTATTGGATCTGGAGGTGGTCCCCACAGCATCCCAGAACTGCTTGGGAACAGAAATGCAAAGCACCTAGAAACTGTCAGAGTGGTCAATAACAATAATTACTCTTGTTATTCCAAGTCAATTTTCTTTTGCAATAGGGCAACAGGCCCCAGTGGCAAAAAGAGCAATAAAAACTGTATTTCTTTAGTAGGATTTTTGCTAAGCAAAACTCTGTCATTCCCACTGGAAAAATAAAGAAACTCAAGATTAACTCAACCTGCAAGGTGGCTGCAAAATATGCAGCAAAATTCTTCTCAGTAGTTATCAGTGATTCCCTGTGGAAGTGGAAGGAGGCACACTGTTTTCACCAGCTCCATCAGTGCCTCAGTAATTGAGCTGGAGGCCAGGGTGCTTAATGAACACACAGCTGATATCACTCCAAGGGGATGTGCCAAGAGGCTGGGGTAGGATACAGATGATCTTAGCAAATAGACCAAAAAAGTGTGGGCAAAGAAAGGAAGATGTGGTTCTGGAAAGACTTATGCAGTATCCTGCTTCCAGGTATGAATAACTAGTGTTCAAAGGCAGGCTGGAGATCAAGGTTCCAGGAAAGGGTGAATCACAGGTTGAGCCACGTCATTGGGGGGGGGGGGGATGTTATTGTTACTATTTATTTATTTTAAACCAAGCTGACCGGGGGTGTTTGCTCTTAAAACACTCATGAAGCCAGAGAAGTCTAAGCTCAGAGCTTGTACCCTCCAGGTACAGGAGCAGCTGGCAGAGCCTGCAGGATTCTACTCTGGATGCAGAAAGTCTGCGAACACGCAAGAGGGAGCTGCAGGGAGCTGTGAAGAGGCTCCCAGCATCCGATGGGAACAGGAGAAGTAATAAGCTTGAATTTCAGCAGAGTTTCAGGCTACTCGTTAGGATGCCCTCTGAGCGCATGTCCAAGACCAGTGGGGACATTCAGAACTCATGCAGGAGATGATCTAGGGATGACCTGGATGGCCTCTCAAGGTTTCTGCCAGCCCTGCATTACTACTATCACATGAAATGGCTGTGGAGCACCATAGGCTGCTCCTTCAGGACACAGACTAACCTGCTTCTTGAGCTCCCCCGGCTTTCCCAATGCTTGGGTGGCAAAGGCAGAGGCCATGGCAGACCTGAGTGATGCCTCCCCTGTAGCTGCACGTGCCTGTGCCTTCAGAGGACCCTGCGTTACCCACCCAGGAATGCAGGACACCTGCACAGAGGTGGTCCAGAGCCTGGGCCAAGGGAATGCTCTGCAAACCCAAGGGGAAGCACAAATCCCAGTTCTGTTACTGGAAACCTGCCCTCTCACCCAATGCTCCCGTCCAGTTTTTCCTGGAATGCAAGAAAGCTAATAAACTCAACAGAGCCGCACCCCAGGGCTGTGCGTGGGTCCTGCTCTCTAGAGCGAAACAGGTTTCTGGGAAAGAGTGGGGTTCAGAGAGGGGTGTGAGGGCACTGTCTGCTGAGCACCTGGCTTCAGGCAACAGCCAGAGCCCTTGTCAGACCACCCTGCTCGCAGCTATTTGCTGGGCTTAAAAAAATTGATGAAAAAGGCTTGTGTCAGAAAGGTCTCTTCAGCCTGCCGGCTGAAATAAACCACCAAGTGAAATTTTGTTTCACCCAAAAGGCACACCTCAAGTGCCCAGGAACAGCTGCCCCCAGCTCTGTCCCACCACAGACCTGGAAGCTCAGCAGCAAGACAGCTTGCTCAGAGGCATTTTTAGATTTATTTCAAGCCAGCCCTGTTGTGTTTTGCAGCCTCTCTTCAGGATACAGCAAAATAGCCTTAGCAAGACTCACAACAACCAAGGAGCCTGTCGGCTGAACACAAAGTTTCTCTTTAAAAAGGGAAAATCGAGGTTTGCTCTGCATGTGTAGAGCTATGGTCAGAGGCAGCAGACAGGCAGCGCTGTCGGGCTGGGAATGGCAGGGAGAAGCCACCGAGCACTAGTAGCTCAGCGAGTATTTAATGAATAATCCCAAACCACCCCCAAGTTTCCTGTTCGGAAAACGGCCTCCCAGAAGGAAAAACAACCAAAACCCGTCCCCCCACCAGATCCTGTATGTTTTTCTTGCATTTGCTGCAAGTCTCAGCTGGAGGGTCCTGGCAGGACACCCTCATCACAACACAAGGCAGCCACAGGCATCATGTGCCTCCACCACTGCATGGACATGGGTGGGGGGCTGTGGTGCCCCCCCCAGTGGGTGAGAGGGACCATGCTCCAGGGCACTCCTATCCAGGCTTCCACAGGAAAAATAGTGTGTCCAAGAGGATTGTGAAACGCATTGAGTCAAGGGAAGGCTCAGCTGGTTGATGAGCTGCCAGGGTGAGGGACACCCACGGCAGCACCCAAACCATTGTACCAGACACCCTGAGCATCACTCTGCCTGTCAGAGGATGCTCTGTGCAGGGCTGTGCTGGTGAAACCCTCCCACAAGGCAGCAAATGCTGTTATTCTCCTTTGCTGGAAAAAAAAAGGAAAACGATGCTTCTCCACTGCAGACAGGCATGTGTCTATAACTGTGTGGAGCAGGACCCAGCCCAGGTTTCCCTGAGCGTCCATGTTTCAAGGACACCACATTTTCCCCTTTGGCAGTAGCTGGGCACACACCAAGTATCACCCTCTCACCAGCTCTGTCCCTCCTGCTTCCACTGAGAGTCAGGAGCAGGTACCACCACAGACCGGGATGTTCAGCAGCCAAACAGCTTGCTCAGAGTGATTTTTATCTCTATTTCAAGCCAGCCCTGTTGTGTTTTACAGCCTCTTTTCAGGATACAGTGAAACAGCCTTAGCAAGACCCATAACAACCAAGGGCTGACTCCTTAGTCAGCTTTCATGTGAACCTTTACCTCCATGAGCCTCATAACCCAGTCCAGCCCAGCCCCAGCCCAGCCCTGGTTTATTCTCATGATTATAAGGAAAACAATACTTATAAATTGTGCAACAAAGTAAAAGGACACCTCCTCCCTCCCACCTTGCCAGGATGCTCAGGCTATGTGCAGGAGCCCAGGCTCACCACAACTGAGATCCAACTATTTCCTTGTGGTTCCTCCAGTTCTGCCCTCAGGCCACCCAAACCCACCAGGAGGAGCAGGAGCTTCTGCCCTTTCCCAAGCACAGTCCAGACACACAGCTTTACCTGTAGGGTGGCCAGGGCTCACTGGAGGCTCAGTACCAAGGGGGCAGCAGCTGAAAACAGGGGAGCAGCCCTTGCGTGGTGTGGAGACTTTCTGGCTCCCAGCAGGAAGGAAGGGTTAATGGGAACAGCAGCCAGGTGTGTTTGTAGGTGCAGGCAGCTTCCCTCCCTGCCTCTCCTCAGTGGGCTCAGCTGCTGCTGTGGGGCCACCCTGGGCACAGACATGGCCAGAGCCAGAATGAACAGCAGCTGCCCTTAACTGTGCAGCTGGAGTGAGCTTCAGATCAGTAGCCAGAGCCCCCTCTCATACAGCCCCCTCTCCTCTGGGGGAGAGAAGCTCCCTCACACCCCTGCGCTGTGGTCATTAATAGGGTCACCTTGACCTGTGCATCACTGCAGCAGTGGAGCAGTGGCAGGGCAGGGGAATGAGGTGCCAGGAGGATGCTCCCCAGTCCTCCCTGCAGCTCCTCCATCAAAAAAGCAGCTGCTGGGCCTTGAGAGGCCCCCAGGGAAAGGAGAAACACAAATACATTTGCCGGGATGTTGATGTCAGGCTATCACTAGCACAGTGTATGAATTCAGTAAGACTTGTAATTACAGCTGAATTTGGTATTTAACACGCTTGCAAGAGTTTTAAGAGGAATCTTGGTGCTTAAAACCCAGCTACCCTGCCCCTTGAGGTTTTATTTTCCTTCCTGAGCGTTTGTCGCTATCTCGTCTCAATAAAAAGAAAAAAAGAAAATTGGTATTGTCTTTGAAGAGATGAGACTTGAGCCTCCCCACTCTTCACCATCTCTCTTTCTGTTACCAAATATTCCTCGAGCCAAAACCTTCATCTCCCAGAAATGTGTGGAGGAAAGAAGCAGCAGAGCAAGGCCCCTGTGCCGTGTATCATCCCACATCACAACCCCCTTCCTCCTCCAAGGAAAAAATAGTCATGGCACTGTGGACTCCTTAAATCACTAGATTTTAATAGCCATATAAATCCTTTGCATACAGCAATCTGTGGCATGAGAAACCATATAGATACCCAACAAGTTTTTCTGGCTTTCACCACATAAAACTATCATCAATTTTTTTTTTTTTTAAATCAACTCCTGTAGTAGAAACAATAACCAAGCAATTAACAGCAAATTTCTAATTTTCTAAAAGAACAGTGTTTCTTCTCTTAAAAAGAGCAGAGAAGCTGGCGAGGAGTCTCAGATGTATGTACAGATGGGGGTACCTCGGGAAGCTGTCAGCACCGCAAGCCTGCGCACCCAGTCTGGGGGGGCTAGAGCAGCACCTGCTGTCAATCCCCCAGGAGGGCTGGGGGTGACCCAGGGGTGACAGCCACCTGCTGCTTTGCCTTTGAGGGCACCACGCACTGCCTTGCCCTCCAGCACCCACCGGTCCTGCCCGCGGCCGGGACCAGTGCCCTGCCCCTGCGGTAGGCAGTGAGGGACCGCACCTGGAGAGTTGCCTGTTTCTACCTATAATTTCACTTGATCAGGAGTCATAATCATCAAAAGCACACTGTACCTTTCCACACCACTACCCAGCACCTCGGGGGCGAGCTGACTCCATCCTCGCTGCCCAGCGAGCCCAGGAGCCCACATCCCCTGCAGCAGCCACACACGCAGCCCGCTCCCACCCCTCACGCCTCTCTTGGTGACATTGGCTTTTGCAGAATTCACAGAATTCATAAAGAAAATCGTTATTTACATCAAGGTGTTCAGCAGCACGATGTGATAGAGGAATTGAGACAAGAATTCACCCGTGGGCTTATTGCTGACTCGGGCCCAGGGACTGAATCACCCCGGGCTGTTTCCATTCCTCTGGTTCACACAGCGGTGGCAAAGCTGCCGTCTGCACCCCGTTTCCACTGGCTATGTTCATCCTCAGGGAGAACCATCCCTGGGCAAGGCGGGCTGCGCGCGGACGCCGCACCCTGGGCAACATTAAGGCATTTACATGTACACAGGAGCTATTCAGGGATTTAGAAAAACCCACTCGGAGTGTAAACATTTTTGCACATACAGTCATTGGACTTCCACACGTGAAGTTTTCTGTTGTTTTCTGCATAAATCACGAGTTAAGGAGCTACACAGAGAGCACTCAAGCAGACGCCTGGAGCACTGGGGGGCTCTCTTACAGCACAGCAGCATGCAACACGACGGACTCTAAGGAGTAGAAATACTGTAAGTCTCAGTCCAGGATGCTCCCTCCTTCCTACACTTCATATATAGTTTAGGTAAATGTCATGGATAACTACGTGCTGGTAACCCGGGTAAGATGGGCGGCTGTGTGAGGAGCGCTGGGTGATTTCAGCTCATTTCTACTTTAAGTAGAAAAGGGAAATACTCTGCTTCCATTTCTGTATCTATGGAGGTTGCTCAATGACCCCTAGGTCACTGTGCCAGTGGTGCTATAGGTTTAGGTATCAGTGATTCTGCCTTCCTCAGGGACTTTGGCACATTGACTCCGATTTGTACAAGATCCCTGAGAACTTATCAAATCTGCAGTACTTTACAATTTAACAGACCCGGCGTGGGCATTCAGCTCCCTGCCATGCTCACGCCTGCTTCTTGTTGTTGTCTATGCTGTGCAGCAGCGCCAGGAACTCCAGGATGAGGTTGGCTGTCTTGCGGGGACGCTCCACCACCACTGAGTGCCCACAGTTCTCCAGGATGTACACGTGGCAGTCCGGGATGGCATTTGCTAAAACACTGGCGCCAGAAACATCCAGGACCTGGATGGCAGGGGAAAAACAGTCAGAGCTGGGATTTGCTGGACACCATAGAAACCCTGCTGGAGCTGCCTTTGCAAGTCCAATTAAGATGCCGAGCAGAGATGCAGACACAGTCCTTGTGATGCCAGCACCCTGCCTGGGGACAGGGAAAGGAGACTGCTTGGTGCCAGTCTCAGCATGCAGCAGGGAACTCTCTTGGATGTTTTTTGGCTGTCAGCTCAGTGCAAATGGATCACTGCAAGCAAGCGCATCCCTGCATTTATAGAGCCCTTTGCATGCCTGCAGCTTGCTTTCTCCCACTTCTTCCCTCCCACTCCTGCCTCCAAAACCAACCCTACAACTTTGTCTTGAAGCCTGCCCACAAACAGCACATCTCTTCCCAGTTGCCAGGACAACTCTCTTTGCTGACACTTTATTCCTCTTCCCAGCTTCGGTGCTGGCAACTACCCACCCACCTGCCCCCCTGCCCTCCCCAGCCCTAGCTCTGCCATTTCCCCTCTCTAAGAAGCTGACTGTCAGCTTTCTGCCCATCACCCTGCCAAGCCCCCATGCCCAAAGCCACCAGGGACAGGGACACACAGTGCCAGCTCCCCGCAGAGCAGTGCACAGCTCGGCAGCACAGCCCCTGTGGGAGGGCACAGGCAGAGATGGAGACATGGTCCATGGGGGATGAGGAGGGGGCTGCATACCTGGTCCTGCTTTCCCCAGATGACCTGCGTTGGTGCTTTGATCTTGCTCATGTTCTCATGGAGAGAGTGCCTGGACTTTTCATCCGCAATTTCTAAAAACACTAGTGGGGCAAGAGGAGAGTCAGTCCTACATGAGAGATGTTTTGCCTCCCGTTCTCAAAGGGGCCCCTGTGAGCCAGTTCTGCCAGTGTTCCCTCACTGGGAAACCCATGCAATGGTGACGAGCTGTCCTTGCCCTGCCACCAAGCCCAGCTGCAGGGGGCTCCTCCACCAAACCATCTCCTCATCGGTACTGTTAACCCAGATGGGACAGTGAGGTGAACCAGTGACCCCATCACCCGTGGGGGTGGCAGTGGGGGTGGCAGCACGTTGCTACCAGCGACCAAGGCGTGTCCCCAAATCTGTTAATGATGTCGCTCCCTCCCACCCTCAGCAAGGCAGCAGAGGGGTGCTGGGGCTGGGCAGCGTGCAGGGGACATGGGGGCAGAGGACAGCCCATCCCCACACCCTGGGGAGCCCGCTGGAAAGCCTGGTGAGGAGGTGCTGCCATGCACTTACGTTTCCGGTAAAATTCATTGTGTGGAATGCGAACATCAACGAGGCCCTGGAGGATCTGCAGGAAGAGCAGAGGAATGCTGCTAGAGGGGACACGTGCCTCACACAGGGCTAAGCATGCCCGAGAGCACCTCAGAGCAGCCCCTGACACCCCAACATGCCCTGCACAAGCCTGGCCCCAGCATGAGCTTCTTCCTAAGCATGTGGGACTGTTGAAACCACACTTAAGCAACATGTATTTCAGCAACAAGTAATTCTGTCTTCTATGATACAGACCCAATTTCTCCCCCTGGCAAGCAGCCATCTCAGCCATGACTGCACTTTTCTTCTTTCTTGTATTCTTTTGCCAAAACCCCAAAAGAATACACTTATATTTTTTTCTTACTCTCCAATCTACTCATCCCAGACTTCCTAAGGAAACCAAGCCTAATAGCCAGCCCCTTGCCAAGTTCCTCTCACCTGACAATGAGGCAATTAACATTTCCATGGCTTTTACTTAAAAAGCAGCAAACAATCCCCCTCCACTCCGGACAACAGCTGCCTTAGTTATTTAATGCTTCCTGACAACCATATTTACTAAAAAACCCTTCTACATCCCAGCCTGCTGCCAAAACCTTCATGGGAGGAGGAATTCCAGTGGGTGCTGCCAGAGGGAGCTCAGAAAAGTGGGTTTGAAGGGAAAGTGCTGGAAAGGTGCTGGGGGTGGGGCCAGGGGTGTCTCCTCTGGGTGATGGCAGGGATGGCAGCTCCAGTTCCACTCCCCACACCACCATGTAGGCTCAGGGGGAAGCAAACCCACTCATCACCTCCAAGCCCCCTTTCCCCACCAACCACAGCATCAGATTCTCACCTGCTGTGGCACCTTGAAGCGAACGTAGGAGCAAAGCTTCAGCATATCCGCCATCTCCTCGGGCGTTGAGGGGATTAAAGGGATCCTGTCAATGCGTTTGGACTCCTGCAGCTCCCGGAGCTGCTTAATGAACTTGCTGTCGGTGGTACTTGGCAGGCCTGGGTGAAATGAGAAGGGGGGCATGAGCTGAAACCCAGATGAGACTCCCCAACAGCCCAAGCAACAAAATATCCCTGCACTGACCTCCCTCATCCCTGCCTCTGGCTTCCTGCCTGCTCACTCATTAAAAAAAAATATAAAAAAGTGGGGAAGAAAATATCTGTTCATTCAGCAACCTCAGTATGCACCCAGAGATACCCTAACCTCCCTCCTGCTCCAGGGACCCCCAACCCCAAAGGCTGACACAACAGAAGGTGTATTCCCTGTAGACATGCAGGAATACTTCAGTAAAAGCTATAGCACCTATTTTTATGTGGTCAGCAGATACAAACACTAATGCCTAGGCTGCCATTGCACAGCGTTGGACAGAAAATTTCAGCAGCCCCATCTGCATGCACCACTGAGGGAAAAATCCCCTGGCAACAATCCCACACAGAGGGAGCTGTGCTGCAGCCCCCACACAGAGGTTTCACATGAAGAAACAGCCGGAGAGTCAGTTGACACCTCTCCCAGAGGGGAGTAGGAACCCTGACGCCCCCAGAGCCCGGTTACTAGGTAACGTTTGCTTTGCTTCATTCCTTAGTTCTTATTTGGAAGCTGCTTTCCTGGCGTGGGAGAGGAAGGAGCTGCTGTAACAACTGGGATGCAGCAAAGCCCTCCCCAGCAGAGAAGTTCCCTGCCCCCAGTGCCTCCTGCAGCATGTCATGCCCAGGCTCCCCTGAGCCCCCTGTCCAGAGGATGGTGGGGAGGAAGGGGATGGTGGGAATGGGGGGGATGGCAGGAATGGGGGGGATGACGGGGTGCTGTGCAGGCACAGGGACACCTCGCTGACCTGTGCTCAGCACTGATGCACTTTTCCCACTCACAGAACCCAAAGGTGGGAAGTCAGAGTTCTCCAGCTCCCAAAGAACCAGTCCTCCAGCACACCAGGGCTTTCAGGAGGCCAGGCTGGGAAGGCTTTTCCTGTTGCAGTCTCAGTTCCCTCTCCAGAACTGAGAAGCTGCAGACATGCCATGTAAAATACCTGCCATCCCAAGGGAAAAGGCATTTTCCTGCAGAGCAGGACTTGTCCTGTTTGCCCTAGTCTCATCTCTAACCAAGGCACAGTGGGGCAAACGCCAAACCCCTGAAAAAGAGCAGCAAGTACAAGGCTGTGATTTTCTACCATGCCCTGCCAGAGATTTCCAAACTGAAAATACAAATTATTTCAAAATGCTTTGCACTAAACCCCTCTTCTACCTCCAGCACTGCCCTGGGTTTTTGCACTGGCTCCTGATTGCCCTCCCTGTCTCACCTCCCCTGCCTTGCCCACCTGCAGGACAGATTAGGGTCAGGCTGCAAATGTCTTCTGGGTACTGAGCAGCATAGACACCGGCAACATTTCCCCCCATGGAAGTGCCAACCAGATGAAAGGGCCTTCTGTTCAGCCTGATGCACTCCACGAACTGGCAGGGAGCAGAAGGAGCATTGTTAGGGGAGAGGAAACAACAGCGTGGGGTCATTAGAGAAATTCTACTCAAAAGCTTGAGGCTGGTGGCTCTGGCTGCCTGGGAAGGGGGGCAGCGGGGCCGTACAAGGCAGGACTCACAGGGCTTAGCATCCCTCACGTCCCCACCTCCATCACGTCCCCCACGTCCCCACATTCCTCTGCAGAGGCAATGCAATGCTAGGGCTTTACCTGGTGTATTCTCTTAGCTTGCCCACTGATGGAGTAATCATCCAAGTCTGAGCGGGTTGTGCCCTCGTGCCCGGGCATGTCCACACACACCAAGTGCAGGTTCTTTGGCAGGAACTGCAGAAACAAGCCAGGGATGGTTATGGTGCAGGGAAACCGCTGCAAAGCCCAGGGGTGGAAAGTGGTGACCACAGGTGGGAGCAGGGGGGGTTGCTCCCCTCCTAGCAGCCCCAGTTACTTGTACACCAGAGTAGGTCAGCTCATGTACCAGGGATGACATGATGAGAAAGCACAGCCAAGACTTGCTTCCCAAGGAGGAAGCAGGTATGTACTGCTCTTCCCCTGCAGCTCTGCATGTCGTAGGGATGAAGGGATCCAACAAGCAATGAGCATGGAGTAAGGAGGGTGTTCCTAGTACATTACCACAATCATCCCATCCCATGCAACCGTTGGGTCCCCACACTGCCCCCAAAACCAGGGCCATCAATTCTCACTAAGGAGCAACATGATAGAAATGGAGTCCCACCTTGACTATGGACAGCCACATGTCTTTGTGGGCCGAGAACCCATGTAGCATCAGGATGGATGGTCGGTATCCAGGTCTTCCTCTATAGGAATAACAAAACTGATAGTCATCGTAGTTTGCATATCTAACCTGCATGCCCAAGGCTCGGCGCCAGTACCTGGAAAAGAGGAGAAAACACCAGTGAGCGAGACAAGACCAGGGCCCAGCCATGATATAAGCCAGGTGACAATCCAAACACAGCCACAGATGGCTTGCTAAGGCCAGTTAGGTTGGGTTCACGCTGCTGCCATCATGGGACTACTGGGATTAATCCTGAATATCTGGTCCCTGGACCAGATCCTGTGCATACATGCGATCCCTTACAGGTGTAGTACTAGTGGCTGGCTATTCGTGGATGCACTGCAAGTGGCTTGTGCATGTAAAGAATTTTTAAAAAGGCCCTAACTCAGTTGGCAATGGAAATGGGCCAAAACACCCAAAGATTGGTCTGAGAAGAGAGACTCCAGGGAAGGGCAGCACATACAGCGAGGCAGCGTGCAGGGTGGGCAGGCCAAGGGAGGCAGTTCTTCTAGGTAGGTAAGGCGAATCTGTCACAGAGTTATTTGGACACAATCCTGCATCAATGGGAAAACATCAGCCCACAGACAAGCACACCAGCCAAAATCACCACGTCACCTGGGAGCACCAGCCAGAGAGAACCTGATTCCTATGGACCAGCTAAATAACACTTAGAAATGTATTTATATACACACAAAGGACCGGAGGGGACCATCCTTATACAGGGTCTAGCACTCTAGGAGATACCAGGGCTGTTCCTCTGAAAGCAGAGGCAGACAGCTCCTGCCAGCACACTCTTGCAGCTCAGAGGATGCAGTGAAACTGCCAGCCAGAAGGACCTGGACAGAGATTATCGGTGACACTTTGGACACATGATGTGTACGTGCGGCCCAAGACAGAGAGCAGGCTCTCTTTCTCTGCATTTCCCCTATGCTCAAACATAACCCTTGTCAGGACAACTACTGGGCTACTCCTGATGGCCAAGACACTGGAAAATATATGTTGTGCCAGAATTTATTTAAGACACAAGCACAAGGTCACCAACGCTTCTGGACTGTCCTACCTCTCAGCCCACTCAAAGCTTATGCATAGTGAAATCCTCTTTTAGCATAATCCCTTTCTCGAGGGAGCTAGTAGGACTTAAGCAGCATCTTGGCTCAGTGCTGGTCCTACAAGGAGAGGTGAATTTCTCCCTAATAAGTGTCTTAAGAGTCCTTGCCTCAAAAGCACTGGCGTGAACTACCGATGGGCAAGATGATAACATTTTTAGCAACTGATCCTAATGGATCAATTCAGCAGAAGGCAAAATAATCTGTGCAAAGCTGAACTGATCCCCCAACAAGGTGTTAACTCGCTTAGTGGCAGTGGCTAAACTGATTAACCCCTGTCACAGTGCAGGCAGAGTGGCTCCAGGCCAGGTCAGTGGGGCAGCCCTGGACATCATGCCAGGGAAGGAGGCGCATTAGCAGCAGGGAAAGCAGTGAGACCAGGGGTGAGGGGGCCCAGTCTGACCCTTGACTGCTCTGGCTGAGGACACTGCAGACCAACAGCGAGGAGGAGGAGGGGACAGGGAACTGTGGGAGAAGGGAAAAGCATCCCCTGGGACCTTCCAGGGATCTCCCAGGAGCAGCGCAGCAGAGCTGGAGCTGCATGGGGCTGGAAGGGGAGGGCAGTATGGCATGCTGCCTGCCCCTCTCCTGCCTCTGCTGATGGGGAAAATCAACGATTTCACCCCAAAAAAAGCCAACTCAGAAGGAAGCCAATAAGAAAGGAAGAGTAAAGAGCAAATCCACCCTTCTCGCCCACTGTCCCTAACAAAAGAGGTGCTCATGACATACAGGGCATTGCAGCCACTTCTGCAAGATGCCCATACTGCCAGAAGTGCTGGGAGAGAGAAAGATGGGGGCACTATACCCTTCGAAAGAAGACAGCCCTTCTGATCCCTGCTCACACACTCCCTCCTTCAGCCAAACACAGACCATCTTGCCCACAGTGCATTTTCACCCGGTTCCTGATCTGTAACCCAAAAAGAACAAAAGCAGCAGAGGATTCTCTACCTCCCTCTCACCCCGGCTCCTCCAAGCTCCCAGCGTCAGTCTCTGCACCTCCTTTGCCCTGTCCTGCCACTCCTGTTTGTGGCCATAGAAGGCTTTGCCCTGACCACAGGGCAGGTCTGCTGCAGCAGTTTCTCCAGCGATCTTCCTTGGAATCTCAGCCCATCAGGGTCCACCCTGGCTTCCAGCAGCTGCTCATATATCCAAAGAGAAAAACCACTTTGACTGCCAAACCTGATACCACTTGGACATCTGTGACACAGAAGGCTGTCACACCACCTGCTCTCCTTTGCAGAGCAACAATCCCATTCCTGGGGTTTTCATTCCATGCCCTGTCCTCTCTCAGCCTCAGATGCTGTGAATAAAAGCCTGCTAATTAAAGTGCCATTAGAAACAGGCTTCATCCGAGTGCTGCGGTGGGCAAACATCTTCCTTTCGCAGGAGGTCACTTGGATTTGGGAACACCCCATGAGCTGAACTGCAGAAGCCACCATCTGCCAGCAGCATGTGAGGACAGCCTGATGCGCTGCCTGTTCTGCCTATTCTGCCCACTCTGCCTGCTGCTGCCTGCTCCATGCTGGGTGATGAGACTCTGCCTTGACTTCTGAAGGGAGTTATTCCAGCTTTTCCCTGCAACAAACCCAGAGAGGAAAGCTGCCAGAGTGCTTATCACTGATTTCCAGGGACAAAGGAGGACTGAAGGACGTAGTGCCTGCTTCCTGGTAATCAGAAAGGATAACATGCAAGGGTGTAAGGAAAAGCATCGTCCCACCTTCTCTGATGCTCCATTCCAGAAGAAGAGGAGAGGATCAGAAAAGCCTTGTCTGTAACTACTTATGAGAGAAAAGCCCTTGCCTGCTGAGCAGGGAGGGAGCATGTGAGCACAGGGACACCCACGCCATGGCCACATTGATGAGGTGGGAGGTCACCAGACTGCCAGGGCTGCCAGGCTGGGGCACAGGCAACAGTGGCTGTGCTTTTTTCAGCCACAGTCCTGTCCTTAGGGGAAACAACCCAGAAAGGTTTGGAGAGATCCTGCATGCTAGCACTGCAGTGGCAGCCTGGCCAAGAGCCCCTTGACACGGTCCAGCCAAAGCCCTGGGACAGCAAGGGCCAGAGCAGCCCTGCCAGACGTAAGCCTCAGCAGCAAAAATGCAATAAGAAAACGTCATTTTCTTCTTACAGAGATGCTTAAAGCTACACCCAGCAACGTCCACCTCCACACGCACCACTGTGCATGGCTGTGGGGCCCTGCTGGGAACAGGAGCCATTCCACCCCTGTGCCACACGGAGAGCAGCCGGGCTCAGGAACTCACCAGTAGTAGATGCGGATGAGTGCTGAGGGCCACAGGAGGAACGAGGCCACGAAGGCCAGGATGGGGATAGCCAGGGTGCCACCGGCGATGACAAACATGTTCAGCACATCCAGGTCCATGCTGCTCTTCACCACCCAGCCTCACCTGCCTGCGTTTAGGGAAGGATCAGAGAGGTTAACCCCCAGAAACGATGACAGGTCAATGCGAAATGAGAACTCTGCTGCCTGGGGAAGAGGAAAGAGGCTCTGCAAGAGGCAGAGGACACTGCTTAGGAGCACAGCAAAGTCTTCTTAAGTTTTAAAACCCAATTATTTCTTCTGGCTCTTTAATGGATCTAATTATTGCAATGTTATCCTCTCAGGAGAGCACTTCTCAAAAGGGCAATGAGCCTCCTAACAGGCATGGAACAAGGTGGCAGGTAACAATATGGCCCTTGGGACACTTTGCAGACACAGGAAGCACAGCACTCCGATGGGTGCAGGCAGCCTTTCCCCCTACCATGAGTGCAGGCAGCCTTTTCCCCCACCATGAGCGCAGGCAGGGCTGGCTTAAGGCAGGCTCCACATTTTTTTTGGAGACAGGCGTCCAGCTCCTTCTCCCCTCCCCCTGCCCAATCCCAAATCCCCAGCACACAACCACTGACCTAGAATTGATGGGTTGAGCCCAGCTCTCGTTATCGCTCTGCACAGACACCAACTAATCAAGGAAGCAGAGCCTATTAATGTGCTCGGAAACTGAAGGAAACAACTTGGCAGGACACTCTTTGGTGACCAACCCTTATCTGAGACAAATTTATCCCCATCCCCACCCCCACATCCTTGCTTCTGCCCCACATTCTGCACTTGATGTGGATTACAGATGCCTATCCCAGCTCCCCAGCATCCTTCAGGCAAATATCAGGGACAGCAGGCAGAGGACACTGGGTGCAAGGGCGAGCTCCCACACAATGCCATGCTTGTCCCTGAACTCTCCCCACTGCAGGCAGCTGGGATATATTTTTCTCATTAAGAGATTAAATGCTGCCACACACTCATCTCCTCTAATTCCCCCTGCTAACCAACTCACGGCTCGCTCTTTCCTCGGCACTTCTGTACCACATTGATAAAGCAAAACATCCTCAACGCCTGCTTTCCCACCCCCCATCACCACCCCCACGTTTCTCTCTGCCAGGACAGGCAGATTTATCCCTGCTTCCTGCAAAACTCCCGGTGGTATGTGGCATGTTATGTCATGAAACAGGAAGAGAATCACTACAGTCACAGCCTCCCGCCCCCAGACACCGTCACACTGGACCTCATCGAACCCTCACGTTACACTCGACCAAGAGAAACGGGTTACAGAACCTCTGAAGCATCAGCCAGATTTGCCCTCTTCCCCCAGGGAAAATAGGAATAACTGAAATTCGAGGAAGACTGTAAATATTTCCACACCAGTCACTTCCTTAACAAAGCTAAACCTCACTTCCGTCTTCAAACCACCACAACACGCCGTTATTCGCTTAATTAACATTTTGAAGAAAGATCCTTGATCTCAGCACGGCTTATTCATAAATAAACACTTCGTGCAACCGATAAACTTGTCCGTGGGAGCAGGGCTGCCGGAGAGCCCACCCCTGAGCGCTCGCTGCCTTTCGCTACATCACTAAAACAGGGCAGAAATTAAGCACAGAAAATCGCCATTGTTCCCAGTGGTGACCAGTAACGAGAGAAGGCAGCAGGCAGGAAAAGCGGGGGCGGTGGGAATCCCTGTGCTCCTGGCGCGGGGTCGCCACCTCTGCCTCCACCTCCACCACCGCTTTTAGAAAGCAACACAAGAAGCCGACAACCTTTAAAAAGCCCGGCTTACCTTGCAGAGTTCCCCTCCTCCTCTCGGCACAAGTCCTGCTCGCTGTGGGCAGCGGCAGTGTCTGAACAAACTGTCAGAAGAGGGAAAAAAAACAAGGTCAAAATCGCAGTCCTGCTTTTTCTCCGCCCTTCAGGCTCGGCAGCCCGGCGAGTTCGGGGTATTTAAGTCGCCGGCTTCCCTTCGAGACGCCTCATATTCACCTTCTGACTAACCTTTCTCCCATTTATGTAATGGGGGATACGATAAAGCCAGTCGAGTGCACTTGTGCCAAGCAGGAGCAAAGTGCAGGCGGCCATCGGGGAGGAAGCAGGGCCGGGGCGGTGCGGCGGGGAGGGCCAGGGCTGCGCGGACCCGGCGGCGTGGGCTCATGGTCGCCCTTCAGGTGATTACTGCTATTAGAACAAAGCCAGCTAAGCAGCTTCTCTTCCCCTTCCTCTTCGTCTTAGAGGTACTTTTCCAAGCACCCTCCGTGCCCCCCCTTCCCTGTGCGAGACTGGCTGAAGCGCGGCGCAGCCGCAGGAAATTACTGGAGAGGTAGGAAAAATGCTGGCCTGAACTGGCAGGCAGATTTTGGCCCTGGAAATTCACGGTGGAGGATCAGTGGGAGCACCGGAGCCACCCAGCCCGAGAGCCAGAAAACCCCTGAGAGATGCCCCCCTCCCTGCCACGGCCACAGGGCCAGGGGCATCCCGAGGGGCTCCCGTCCCCACCGAGCCGGAGCATTTCGGCAGACACCGCTCACCACGTGAGCCCCTGCGCCCAGTGCCGGCCCCGCGCACCCAGCGAGCCCCGCTCGGGGCCCCTGCTGGCCACGGGTGCCCGGGGGCGAGGATGCTGCTGAGCCTCCTTCCGCGTGGGCAGAGCATCGCCACTGATCTCCATGGCTACCTCCGATGGAGGCAGCGGGAACGAAAATGCCAGCAGGCTCAGCTATGCACTCGGGGGCAGCCACACCGTCACCACAGCCCCCAGCAACCCCAGCCCCATAAAGCCACCTCTGCACCGAGCAGTGCCAGCCCCCCGCGACGGTGCTGTGCCCAGGGGACGATCACCGTTCGTGCTGCACCGGTCCTTTGCTACCAGCTAGAGACACTGTGGACTTAAAAATAAAGGCGAGCTCCCTGGTAACAGCTGGAAGCCTTCAGATCACAGCTCATCCATCACCTTGAGGTGCCCTGTGACCAAGAGTCACAGCAAGTGGCCTCGAGTGTTGCTACCGCTTCTCAGAAGGATCTCCACGTATTTCGTAAATTACTTTGCAAACATCAATTAGGCAACTCTGATAAATGACATATGATCATTGCAGTAATAGATCACCTGGTGATAATGTCAAGTGTGTTGTGCACCTGGCAGGGCACGGGATGCCAAACCAGGAGCACTGGTTCCCACACTGGCAGCCGAATGACAATCACTAACCTCTGCAGCCTTCAATCTGGGAGGACTCCCCAAAAAAGGCACCCCAGGTAATGGGGTGGTCCTGGGACAGATGCTAAGGGGAGGCTCTACATCTCCACTTACTTCCTACCCTGTGCCAAATTCAAACAGGAGCCTCATCACCTGCAAACAGAGGGGCCAGCAGGAGGGGGCTGTGGGTCGCATGTTGGCGACAGTCCCCAGGGCCATGGGACAAAAGTATTTTTTCCTCTTTCGAGCTCAGTGGATCATACCAGGGAGGCTGGAGAAGACCCAATAGTGCAGCTCAGGTGTATCTATTGATTTTTTCCAAGCCCCACATAAGATGCAGAAGCAGCAGCACAAAAACCATCCCAAGGTGGAGGTGCTGGGTTGGAAGAGGAGAGTGGCAGCCCTGAGCAAGGCCAGGGAGGGATTTCACAGCACAGGAATGACACGTGTGCCCTCACTGACCAGACATGCCAACATTCAAGCACAAAGGTTGTCCTGGGCTGTGCTCATTGGGACTGCCCTGCACCCAGGGTTTTACTTACCCCACCTGCACCCAGAGCAGTCTGTGTCTGATCGACAACAGAGTTAAATCGCCGAATAGCTGAAATCTAAGCAGCACATTTAGGTATATGTTAATTTTTCTTTTAAGATCTGAAAAGGAAAAAATATCAACCAATTGTAAGATCCCACTGCAGAAACAGGGAGCTTTGAGGGACCTCAGTGGCTGAGGCCCCCAGAAACCTCGACTCACACCACTAACCACGTAAGAAGAAAAACACAAAACATGAAAGTGACACCTTTCCCTTGGAAACTGCTTTACCCTTGGCATCCTCAGCAGCCAGAAAAATCATATTGACCTTAAATGATGACATAACTAATATTACAGTTCCCCAGTGGTGTAGTTTGCTGGGTGATCCTTTAGACGCCAATCACAGTGAAGTTGTAGTTTAATATCTATTAGTGAAAGATCTCTGTCTGTCAGCCAGACAGCTCTCAATCTTAATCCAGCCTCCAGAGAGAGCCGAGAGTAGGAAATGCGCCCTTTCACCTTCATTTATTTATAGATGGCAGAAATGAGGTCATTATTTCTGCAGCACCATTTCACAAAACATGCATATCTGATCCATTTGTATCTGTGCAACACGGCTCAAACATGAACTGGAAAGTCCGGGCTGGCCCCCGACTCTGCTGCTTCACCACAGGCTGGGAACATGCAGGGACGAGCTCTCAGTGTCACTGCCAGCCAGCCTGGGGACAAGGTGGATGAAAAGCACGACCGAAGCAGGCTGTGCTGCCAGCCAGCTGCTGTTTTAGAAATTCATAACGTGCTCATCCTCCTTCCAGACCCCGTCGCCATCCTCATCCTGCCGCACACGCACGCAACGGAGCATGCACGGCACATCCGATGTCACGAGTGCGCCCGGACTCAGCCCTCTCCTGGCGAAGAGGGGGTAGGAAAGAGTTGGGGAGGGATGGGGTAGGGGTATCCGGGGGCCACATCCCGGGGCCCTTCTCCCAGCACAAAGTTCCTCCCACACACACAAAGCATCCTCCTCCAGCCAAATGGCAGCATCCTCCAAACAGCAGCAGCCGAGACCACAGAATCGTATAGTATCATAGAACGGTTTGGTTTGGAAGGGGCCTTAAAGATCATCTTGTTCCAACCCCCGTGCCATCAGATGATTAATTGTTGGAGAGGGGGGGAATTTAAAGACAAATTAATTAAATCTTTAGAAATATACATTTGAAATTATTGCTTGCATTTTGGCTTTGCTCCCGCTCTCCAGCCCACCGCCAGCGATGGTTGGGAGGGGGGAGACCCGCACGCCGGAACGGCTGCCCCCTCGGTCGCCCCCCGGTTCTGTCATTGCTACTGTCAGCCCCGCATCCCGCCCCCCCGCCTCTCACCGTGCCGTGCCGAGCCGAGCCGAGCCGAGCCGAGCCGTAATGGCAGCGCCGAGCGGCGAAACGCGGCGGCTCCGCTGCGCCCTCCCCCCGCGCCGGTGCGGCTCCGCGGGGCGCAGCGAGAGGCGGGGATGCGGCTCCGCGGGGCGGGATGCCGAGGGGGGATAGGCGGGATACAGCCGGGGTGAAAGGGGCACGAAATAGGGGGGAAAGGGAGGGCTGCAACGCGGCGCAAGGGAGGGATGCAATAGGGCGGCTTTGGGGCTACAACGGGGGTACCCAAAGGCTGAAAGGTGGCTACAGTGGGGGCGTGTAAAGGGACGTCAACGGAAGCTCAAGGAAGGATGAAATAGGACCGTAGTGGGGGTACAAGTGGGGAATGTAATGGGACTTCCATGAGGGTACAAGGACGGTTGCCACAGGGATGGAAGGGAGGCTGCAATGGGGGGCTGCAGATGGGGTATAGTAGGGGTGAACATGGGCTACGAGGTGGCTACAGAGGGGGGATGTGAAGGGACGGCAGTGGAGGTGCAAGGGGAGGGTGCAGTGAAGCTGCAGAAGGAGCGGAAGGGGAGAAGTAATGAGGCTTCCATGGGAGGGAACAGGGGTGGAAAGGGGGGTGCAGTGGGGGGATGCAGTGGAGCTGTAATGGTAGATGTGACAGGAATTCAGTGGGGTGGCAGGGGGGATGCAACTGGACTGCAGTGGGAATGCACGTGGTACATAACTGGGATGCAAGGTGGGATATAAAATAGGGATATAAGAGGGATGGAAGAGGGTCTACAATGAGGTGCAAAGGAGGGGATACAGAGTGGCAACAGAGGGATGTGATGGGACTTCAGTGGGGGTGCAAGGGAGGGCCGTAGTTGGTTTAGGGTGTGCAGGGGGTACAGTGGGGTATGCAGTTACAGCAGGGATACAACAAGGATGTATGGGGGTATGCAAGGGACACACAGCAGGGATTCAAGGAAGATCCAATGAGATTACAGAAGTTATACAATGGAGTTGCCATGGAGATGCAACAGGGATAAAAAGGGGAATTTGATAATGGCAGCAGCAGGGTTACAACAAAAAGATACAAGGGTGGATACAACAGGGGTTACAACAGGGAGGTAAAGGGGATGCAATACAACTGCCAGGGAGATATGAAGGGGAATGCAGTGCTGCACCCCACAGAGAGACCTCACAGTCCCCTTGCACAAGGCCTGGGAGCAAACACGGGAATGGGGAACGGCTGTCCCCTTCCCAGGTCCTGGTGTGGGCTGTGATCAGAGAGCACGGAGATCTGCCCTGTTTCCTGTGGAAAGGGCACAAAGGTTAAAATCAGAGCATCCCACTGATAAAAGTCCTATTTCCCGTATAAGAGTAAGTCTGCCATTTAGGTTACAAGCCTGTTATCTGCTCTCTCTTCCCAACAGATGACACTGCTTGCTCTCAGGAGCTGCATTTCAACCTGCATTTAAAATCTACTCTGTTTTTTTCTTAAAACTGCCACCTGAATCCTTTTGCTATGAGCAATTTACATTCATTCCCCTTGGGTCATATATCAGGCTGGTGCGTACCTTTAGGATATGCCAAAAAATATGAGAAAACTTAATTAAATTGGAAATGAGATCAGCTCCTGAGTAAATGCAAATTGGGTCAAATCCTCACCCCACCTGTGCTTTGATAAAGGATGTCCCTTTGGTCTGCCCGGCTGGGAGAGATGAGATAACTGGTATAAATGGCTT
Source organism: Manacus candei (assembly GCF_025592945.1). Lineage (NCBI taxonomy): Eukaryota > Metazoa > Chordata > Aves > Passeriformes > Pipridae > Manacus > Manacus candei. Next base: position 350,111 of record NW_026138130.1, read on the forward strand.
TCCAGGTCAGAGTTTACGGCAATAACCATAAGCTTTTGATAATATGAGCTGTTAGAAGAGATTATAACTAAAATCAAGGGGTTTAGGTGGCCTGGTGAAGGTGAGGCACAGCCTGCTTTGGGTTTTCTTTAAAGAGCTTCCCAGTCAAGCTGGGCAAAACAAAGCTGAGCTTCCGCTAAAGTGACCTAATCGGACATGGGAGGTACTTCACAGGCCTCCAAGCATTGTTTATAGTCGTATTTGTTTGTTCAGCTTTCTTGTGCCTGGCCAAAGGCTCCCGTGGGACACGTGCAGGGCAGCGCTGACTCACTCCAGGGATGGATTACCCACACCATGGCTATTCCAGGCCACCTACTGGGAAGTCCATGGAGATAGTCATGGCGAATTATGGCTCTTAAAATAGCTGAAGCAGAGACGTGCAGTGGTTTTATGTTGAAACATGGCATGAGCCAGCCGGGGAACCTGCTCTTGCAATCTCAGCGCGCAGCCACAGGGAAGAGTCATTGGGAGACTCCTTCACTGGCGACGGGGAAAGGAGGGATCATGAGGGCTCTCCCGAGCCAACCACCATTGGGATGAGACCACAGCTTCAGCAGGTCACAGCGCTGGTGAGGCAGTTTGCAGTGCTCTGGTGACTTTGCCAGGCAGGGGCTGATCCTCCGTCCCAGCAAAGTGGAGGAGACCTTGGGCTCTCCGGATGCCATGGGGGGCTGTGGGGAGAGTGCAGGGCACAGCTGGGCTCCCTGTCCCCACAGGGAGCAGATGAGCTTCAGGGGGAGCCCCAGCAGCTCCCTGAGCACCTCCTTAGGACCCTATGAAGCCATGTTTGGGGTGGCTGCACTGTGGCAAGCCAAAATTAAAGGCCAGTGCCTGCACTGACCTGCCCCATGAATTTTGTTTCTCCTCTCAGCCCACAGACACAACTCATCACACAGATGTGGCAGCTGGTGAGGATCGAGTCACCCCTGCGTCACCCCTCAAGGCTGCTGGCATTTTGGAGCCCAGTGCCAGCTCTCCTGGCCCTCAGTGGAAAATTACTTATTCCCAATGCCAGGGTCAGAAGCTGGGCTTCCCACCAGCACAAGAGCACAACCTTGATGCTGTGAGCAGGATGTAGGATGACCACAACAATGACTTATGATCCAGTCAGAAACAAAATGTCTCCCTTTATCAGAGCAACCGCAGGATAAAAAAATTAAAAATAATCAGAATTAGCTGTCCCATGGCAGAAACCAGTAAACGAGACTTTCATGTAAACAGTCTTGTTTTCCATAGGAAGGTGGAAGCTCTGGCTGGAATCAGGGCAGGGTAGCTATGGAGAACTCCAGCTTCTGCCTCACCAAGCTGAGAAGCAGTATTGCTCCACCAGATGAAAAGTTTCCATATTATTTCCCCCTGCTGGGTGATGAATCCCCAGGGCACATGGTGAGGCTGTTTGTAATCATAACAAGTGACGGCACACTGCCTTGGTGAGGTGAATCATCTTCCCAGGGTGAGGAGTCCCCATGTATTTCCACTCACGTGGTGGTGGCCCTGTGGCACGATGCCGCGAGCAATCCCCAGGGGACTGTGGGCACGGGAGAGCGCCGGGGCAGGCGGGTGCCCCAGAGCCCACCGTGGGACCTTGCCACGCCCAAAGCAGTGTGAGACTTTAATAACATACAGCTACCAAAATTCACCCCTCAGGACAGGGATAAGATCTTGGATCGCTCCAGTTTGCAAACAGCAGCTCCCAGTGAGCACAGGGGTAAATAACTCCTCTGGGCACTGCTTTCAGTAGCTGCCCTGTCGCTCTTCAGTGGCTTCGTTGCACAACCTGGGACAAACACATGCCCCCACCTTTTAAAACATCATAAAGCTAGACCTACTTTCCGTTTAATAGCTTTAAATAATACTTTCTTAACTCTACTGAAAGTTAATGCATATATTACACACATTTTAATTACATCTTTCCCTGCTAACAATGCGGGTGTACTTAATGTCACAAAACCTGCTTATTTGGTGGCTGCAATGTCTTTCTGGAGGGATAACTTCAAAGCCTCATCTCCTCGTCACGCATCAAAGCCTGTATTACTGTGTGCTGCCCTACAGCTCAGCTAAACGGCTTCATTCAAGAAACTGAAAACATGATGAGGCATTTTTCCTTGCACTGCCTTATAGCAGGCAGGCTGTCACGCTTCAAGCCACTAGTTGAACAATGCTGACGTGTGAAGTTGAAAAAGAAAACCCTATCAGAGTCCTGGACCAGCAAAGGGATTATGCCGTAAGAGTAATTAAATAGAACACGTACCTTCCAGAATTATAAATAAAAATTAAGCATCAAAGAATTGATTCAAAACATTCCATGTATCTTGCACACCAAATGCTTTTACCCTCCATTACTCGAAAATTCCAGACGGTCGTTCCAGGACTCTTATTGCCATTACATTGGCACTGAAGCCGCTTCCCGAATGACCATATTTGGTCTGCAGCCCAGCTATGAACTTCAGAAATACGAAATGGCCCAAGTGCTTTGCTACTTATTAACTTGAAATTCCAGGAGACTGAGATAAAATACTCTGCCTCATGGTTGTGATGAGGTCACCAAGAAACCAAAGGTCATTTCATTTGCCCCAAAGAACCTACTTTCTTGATGATGCTGGTGACTTTGGGGTTGGTCCTTTCTGGTCCTTCCCTCACCACAGCAGATGTAGACAGAGCTGCAATTTGGGTAAAAATGGTAAAAATCAAGAAACACAAAACACCTTAAAGCCTGGTATATGGAAAGGGAAGCCCAGCTCTGGAAAACAGAGCTGTGGTGGCACCTGGAGAGAACCAGCGTGGCAGTGCTTGTCCCCACACTGCCCCCTTGCACCCAGCATCACCTCTGCCTGTTCTGCCTGTGCTTCCCTGGAGCCACATGCTCCCCTTCGGGGGGACAGGCTAATGGGGCTGTTTAGTGGGGCAGCAGGGGCACCTCAACAGACCAGGGCTCAGGCAGACTGGCCCAGCCTTTGCACCCTTTGTAGAAAGGACACAGCAGTACTGGTAAACCCAGCAGTATCAAACCCCTGACCAGCACAGACACCACGTCTTGCCCACAGAGGAGAAATGAAGCTTCAGCAGAGTCCCAGGGTGAACTCATACCCCATAGGTGCTCCCCCCCACTGAACACCCCATGAGTCACACAGTGCTCCAAGCCCAGAATAGGAGGGGATGTGGACTCATCCCCCAGTGTCTGCCTGCAACCCTCACAGAAAGGCACAGGAAACCTCAGAGATCCTCTCAGTCCATCTCTGCCAGAAAAAACCATTTTGTGGGTGACCCAAGGGCAGCCAGGACTGTGACCAAAAGGAAGAGTCTGTGCATGAAGGCAGAGGAGGAACCCCCACATCACTGACAGACCCTCGTACCCCACTGTCCCATGGGGACCCTAAGCAGGCACTTACACAGGGACACATCCTGCCATCCATCCCACAGCACCTTCTTGGGAGCAGAAAGAAGATGGAGGGCTGAACTGCTGCTCCAGGGGTAGCAACACACCAGCCACTGCCCCCATGCCCAGTGGGTGCTGTCAGCAAAGCCCAGCTGAAGGACCCTGGGCAGCACCTACTTATTGCTCTGAGCTCTTGCCCAAACGGCTTTGGCATTGCCTTCTGTCTCATCACCTGCCTCTCCCCTGGGAGGAGGGAGAGGCTGAGGAGGGGCTTTATTAAGGAATGTCCCACAGGTGCTGCTCACCTGACATCATTCCATGTAGGGACAGAAACCCCAACCTATGTTGGTTTCATCAGCAGCTTCACCCTCTTGTGCAAGAGCAGGGCAGGCCTGAACTGTCAACGTTCATGCACCATCGAGGCTCTTTTATGGTTTGATAAGGAGCAAAGGAAGTGCAGTAAACAGGGAGATAAAGCAGTGCAGAAAGGAATGTGAGCTCCTAGTGTCCCCCCAAACAGGTCACCTGGCCGTTGCCTGTCCCCCTGATAATGCCTGAGGTGGAGGGGCAAGGGGAGGCTGATAAGCCAGGGGCCCTGGGGACAAACATGGCACTGATAGACGCGGTTCAGGGTCAGAGCCTTCATGGGCACCACAACAAACATTTACTCTTTGATGCCAGGGTAGCCAAAGCAAGCCTCATTTTGGGGTCAGCTGCGGGTTTTGATGACTCTGACCCCGAGGCTGCAGCTGCTGTCGCAAGCCCTTAGCTCAGGCTGTGCTTTCAGGAAGGTCAGGAGGGAGATTTACAACGCCCAAGACCTTCATTTTCCCTCCCTCTTTATTAGTTTTCTCCAGAGCCTCTCCTGCCCTGGGCCAGCTCACTGGAGACCCAGCGGAGAGGAAGCATCGCCCAAGCTCTGTTATTTCGGAGGGTCACATGCCCACTTCCCCAGTAGCTGGGTTGAGTAGCAAACACTGGGGCAGCACACTGGCATGTCCCTTGCTAGCAGCCAGTGCTCCAAATCCCTGTCTGGCCAAAACGGATTTGTGGTGCCCATTCCAACATCTGCAGCACACTCCCTGGAGAGCTGCAGCTGCCTCCCCAGCAAGACCTGGATCCCACTGCTTTCAGCTGTGCTGCGTCTTTGGGAGCCCCTCCATGAACTGCATTTTGTGCCAGCTCCATCTGAGCCTGTTCAGTTGGTTCAGACAGTGTTGGGAGCTGTGTGCTGGTGCCTCTGGATCAGACCTGCATGGGTGGCCATGTGAGCAGGGCAGTGGGGTGCAGGCTGTGTGGCTGTTCCCAGAGAAAGGAAGGAGGATATGAAAGCGCCCTGTAAGCATAGGGAGAAAAATCCAAGATGCTTAAAGATGTCATTTAGCTTGACCTCTTATTATACCTCCTGCCATTATACTTGATTGGGGGCCAACAAATGTGTCTCTGTCTGAGGGCTGACATGTGGCAGAGGATTAAGGGAGGGCAGGAGGGTGGTTTCCCTGCAAAAGCCACTTTGGGTGACCGAACCATCCCACCTGCAGCATCCTCACTCAAGTGCTGTTTTAGCCAAACTCATGTCTGCCCTTCCACCACACAGCACAAGCCAGACCCATGTGCACAAACCAAGACTGCTGTGCTGGGAACACCTGGCCAGGAGTTTGAAGGACAGTGCTGGGGCATCACGTATCTTCCCATGGCTGCCTCTTCCAATGGGTTCTGGTGCCCTCCAGAAACCCCTGCTGCTTCCCAGACCCTTTCACCATCTACCCTATCCATCTCCTGATCTTGATCTCTGGCCTGGACTGGCCCAGGGAGCCTGGTCCTGGCCCAGCACTGCCTGGAGTGGTCCCAGCTAGTGCTCAGTCATGGCAGGCATCCCACAAGGGGTGTCTCTCTGTGGGGAAGGATTCTGAGTTCTGGTGGAGCAGTTGCTCTGCCAGGACAGGGAGGTTGGCTTAGCAGAGCCACTTTTCCCCGCAGGCAGAAGTTCAAAGTCTCCATGCTGCTCTGTGCTGGGACATGGAAATGAGGGAAAGGAGGAAATGGTTATTCCTGGTCGTGATGGATACAGCTGACTGCTCAATCTGATCTCCCAACCAGCTGCAGAGGGACGGGTGCATAAACACACACACGTACATATTTATAGGCGCACTCGCAGCAACTCATTTTGCCCAAGTCCCTCAAGATGTTGCTCCTCTTCTTACTTTCACTCTTCAATTTCAACCCATCTCTGAGCCTAAAACTTTGCTCCTTCAATGTGAGGTCTTTTGGAGAAGCTAAAATAGCCAGACCTGAAGTCGTTGATGCCGTGGTAAAGGTACGTTCGTTTGCTTGGATGAGACAGACATTGAGTTTTCTGAGGGTTTCTTAGCTGTGGAATCTTGAACTTTATTTATCTTTCACTTTATTTTTCTTTTCAAGTGAAAAAATGAGTGCATAATTTTAAAAAAAAAATACTCTGAAAGTAAAAATCAGCCTGTGGTTGAATAGGATGTTTGCTGTTATTTTAGCCTGCGTGAGAATATAACAGAAACAACATTTGCTCTTTCCTTTGGAAAATGGAGTTAGGAAAGGAGAAAAACCTCAGTGCTCAGTTAAAGTAATTTTCACTTCAAATCCACAGAGCTTTGTTTTGTGATACATTATTTGCCTTCCTTATGTGCTAATCATTCTGAAATATTCTTGTCTAATTAAACCTATTCTCAGGACAGCAGAGTATCTGTCATATTAGAGTCTGGTACAAATCCGAAAAGCCCAATTGCTGTGAGCAAACCCTCACCACCAGGCTGCCTCTGCAGCAGCTGAAGATAACTCTGCCTTTTAAAAGAACCACATTTTAGACTCTTAGCTTTTGCAAGTGCCCTCCAAGGTGCCACAGTAAGGGAGAACGTGGTGCTTGGCATTAGTGGGATGACTGTGTGTCCTGAATGGCACCAACAAGGAATGGCACCACGTAGTTGGGTGTTAATACTTTGATTGCAAACTGCCAGAGAAGAGGGGGTTGCGTGGGCTTTGCATTTGCAAACTGCTCTTCTTGTACTGTCATCACTGTGGGCAATATCTACTAAATTATGGGTAATTTAGGTAATTATGGGTAAGTTTCAGGGGGCAGAAAGGGGCACTTTTTTCCTGACAGAAATCACCCACAAAGTTTAAAGAACGATGAAACCAGGGGCAGAGAGAAGCCTCTGACCATGCTGGGCTGAGTGTGAACTGGGCTTTCCCATGGGGAATCCCAACAGCAGCTGCAGGAGCTGAGCCCTGCTGTCCCTCTGAGCTGTGCAGCCCTGCTTTCAGAGAGGAGGTTGCTTTGGGCCCCAGGGGCTATTTCAGAGGGTCTGCAACAGACTGGGGCAGGTGAGTGCTGACCGTAGGGAAAGGGGGGTGGGCAGGGGCAGCCCCCCAGCAGTGGCAGGGGGAGATCAGGCTCATGGCAGTGGCTCTTGCTGCCCCTTCCCCTCCACACTTCCTCCTCAGGGGCACGTGCAGAAGTTTTTCACTAAATCTGAAACCACTCTGCTCCTGAGTTTCCTCTCCCAGCTCATGCTGGGGTGTGCAGCTGCTCAGAAAGCAGAAGAGCTTCACTCCAGCCACTGCTCCCCTCCCATGATCCCAGGCTGAGTGCCACTTCTTCCACAAAGGACTTCCCCCACACCAGTAGCCACTTCTTTCTAACCCCTTCCTAATCCTCCAAAACCCACCACATGTGAACTTCCTCCTGCTCCTTCCCCTTGCAGATCATTTCTCGCTGTGACATCATGTTGCTGATGGAAATAAAGGACAACAAGAACCGTGTTTGTCCTCTCCTAGTGGAGAAGCTCACCAGGTAGGGTGGCCAAGGGCAAATGGGCAAATATTGGGAAAGATGCTTGGCAAGAGCCTGTGCTCTGCTCAGTGCCACCCTGCTGGGTGGCAAAATCTTAGGATTTGGGCTCTGTCCCAGTGTCAAGGAAGGACCGAGCTCTGGCAGTCCCACTGAGGGACAGGGGCAAAGCCAGCTCCAGACCACTGTAGAACACATTTTTAAATCAGTATAACCAAGTTAGATTCAATTTGCTACAGATTAATTCCCAAAGGAAAAAAGAAGAGAGGAGAAATGACCTCACCAGGCTGGTGCTGCAGCAGGACAGCCACCTGCCTGCGGGGCTGGGAATTGCTTTAGATTAGGGATTGACAGCCTGGAGTGACAGTCCAGACAAAACAGCAGCGTTTGGCTGGCTGGACGTGAGACCCAGCTGAAGGAGAGACAGAGGCTGCAATGAGCAGGGAGAAGGGTCCAGCTCCTGAGAAGGGCTTAGTGTCTTTACCCACCTGCCTCTGAGGTCAGGCAGGCAACACACCCTTGGGCACAGGCAAAATTACCTCCCTCTCAACCACTTTTGAGTGCAGAAATGAACTCAGGATCACCTCTTTCCTTCCAGCCAGCTAGAAGAGCCAAAGGATGAATACAGGTGCATTGCCAGCCAAAGGCTGGGAAGGAACAGCTACAAGGAGCAGTATGCCTTCATCTACAGGTGAGTGAGGCCCCTTGCCGACAAGCCAGCCCTCATCCTGCCCTCTGGGTCACAGTCCCACAGAGACAGGCTGGACATGGTGGTGGCTTTGCTCTGTGGGAGCTGGAGATGTGCAGGCTTTGTGGGTGGGATGGGCTGTGCCTGGGTGTGGGGATCATCCCAGACACAGCCACCAGTGCTGCTGTATCTGTCCCAGACCATGGCCCAGGGTCTGGGTCCGAGCATGGAGTCAGTGTTAGACAAGTCCCAGCGAGCCACAAGTGTGGCATTCCCTATCCTGTCCATTCTGCTGCAGGCAACATCTGGTATCGGTGAAACAAACCTACCAGTACCCTGACACCCAGCCTGGGGATGAAGATGTCTTCTCCAGGGAGCCCTTTGTCATCTGGTTCCAGTCTCCAAAAACCGGTGAGATGTTTCAGAAACATGTCATTGTCCCACTGGTGAGTCATCAAGGCAACACTGGCTGGACCCAGGCATGTCAGGGGAAGGCTCCAGGGGCCACACCCAGACCCCATGCTGCTTTTCCTTCCAAGAGCAGCATTTTGCCTTTCTGGGAAAGGCCACAACCCCAGGAAAGCCTCTGCTGCTGCAGGCAGTGGGCTGGTGGATGCACTCCCTGCCTCTGGCACGGCCCGGGAGCAGTGATTGCCATGGGTGCTGGATCAGGGTTTGCCTGCACTGGCACAGCATCTCAGGCTCAGCTGAGTGCCTGGAGGGGGACACTGTGCAACCATACAGAGACTGCCCCTGGTCCACAGTCGGAACAGAAACTTCCTCAGAAAAAAAACCACCCTTGCTTCCAAGTCAGTCTCTGTTTCTTTGTGACTGATTCTCTGTTTAACCATTACATTTTTTCTGTTCTTCTGCCTTGTTTTTAAGCTGTCAATGAGTTTGCTATAATCCCTCTGCACACCACACCAGACACTGCAGTGCGGGAGATTGATGAGCTCTATGATGTGTATTTAGATGTCAAACAGCGCTGGAAAACCGAGGTTGGTTGCTACATCTGTGTTACTAGCAGGGCTTTGGTAGAGTCACCTGGCAGGCTATTCACTATTCACACCTGATAATCTTAAATCCACTGATAATGAGACCCAGGTTTTGAGTATCTCTTTGATGTATTTTCGCTGAATTCTCCATATTTGATACAGTAAACTCGATCTCCCAATAAGACTGTTATCAGCATGCCCTGGTGTGCCCAGCAGAAAGGAGAAGTCCCACTGCACTCAGAGAGTGGCTGCTGTTAGAGCTGTAATGGCTACTGGGAGCATCCATGGACCTTAGAAGTCCTTGTCAGTTTTCTTTTGAAGAGCTGTCCTCATGGTAACTTTGGAAAACCTCCTACCTTCCAGAACTTCATCTTCATGGGAGACTTCAATGCTGGATGTAGCTATGTTCCCAAAAAGCAGTGGAAGAACATCCGGCTGAGGACTTACTCCGAATTCATCTGGCTAATTGGTGACAAAAATGACACGACAGTGAAGAGCAGCACGAGCTGCCCATATGACAGGTAAAGGGCCACTGCCAAACCAATCACTGGTTATGACTCTCTGATTAAAAAATATATCAAAAGGTGTCAGTAACGGACAGAGAAAACAAACATACATGAGGCCATCAAACAGTGTCCAGGGGAAATGTGATCCAAATGCTTCTAGTCAGGAGCACAAAGCACTTTGCAGACCTGTTGGTGAGTAGGTTTGGAGAACAGGCAGGATTCCAAGCAAGAACCAGCTCTGGCTCAGGTGGGGATAGATGGCAGGCCATTCAGCAGCACTTTTCATCCCCAGGGAGCTCTGCAGACACCTGGAGGAAGGTGCTGCTGCCTGTTCTGTGCCAGCTTTGCACCATGACTTTGGCTCTTCCATTTGTAATTTGGATTGACAAATGCAAAGCCAGGTTCTGCCTGGGGAGGGGACACCTCACCTTCCTCTGGCATGTGGCAAGTCCTGCTGCCACTGCAGTTCCCTCAGCAGGGACAAAAGATACATCAGCTGTTAGAGCCCAGAGTCCTCTTGCAGAATGAGCTTCTGGATCTAAGGAGGACTTCACTGAGACTCCAGTCATTGGTGTCCTGTGTGTTTTGTATCCAAAGCAGGGCTTTCAACTTCCCAGCACTGTTAGGTGGGTTTAGACAGAAGCCATTTGACATTGGCTTCCAAGAGCAATGCATGCCAAGATATTTAGATGCCTCGCTGCCAAGGAGGCACCTAAAGGAACTGGCATGTCTGGGTGGGAAGCCCATGGGCGAGGACAAACTATACAGCAGGGCAGTGTGGCTGCTGCTGCTCAGGCACCTCATCACAGCACCCCATTCCCTTGATCCTTGCAGGATCGTAGTCAGCGGACAGAAGCTCCTCCAGGCTGTCGTGCCACATTCTGCCAACATCTTTGATTTCCAGAAGGACTTTCAGATGACTGAGGAGCAGGTAGGCACAGCACAGCCTCTGCAGCAGCGGGGCAAGGGCTAACACAGGAGTGCAAAGCCAGTGGTGTCCAGGCAGTTCTGAACATGGTCCTGGCCATAAAACTGCTGCATCTTCCCAAAGTAATGCAGTGCTTGCGTTGCACCTCCCCACATCCATATCCCACCCGGGACAGGGCTGGGAGAGAGCGGGAGTGTCCGCTCCCAACCCTCTGTGCCCTTGTCTTGCAGGCACTGGGAGTGAGCGACCATTTCCCAGTAGAGTTTGAGTTAAAAGCAAAAGGTGGCTTCTTCAACTGGCTGAGATCAAAGTTTTCAAGGAAGAGGACGCCAAGGAAGAGCCGCCAATCAAGATGATGATGATGATGCTGAGTCCTCATCCATGGCGTGGAAATACACAAATGCCAACAGATCTTGTAGAACACTCGTGTAAATATACTCACAGCAAGTGGAACACCCCCCACCACCCCCAAATATTTTGTTAAAGTTCAAATATTTTGGGTGAGAAGGCAAAATAAACCTTCAGGTTATTTTCTTATTTTCTGTATGCAGAAATAAACCAGCTAGAAGCAGCACACTATACTTACTGTACCTGTTGCAAATGTAAGGAGCTACTGCAAGGGTAAAATGCTTCCATGCGCTTTACCTGCAACACCTGAAGGGCAGGGATCTCCACACATTCCTGTGGGCTATGGAGCTCTGCCACTCCTCTGCAGGGGCAGAAGAATTAAAAGGGCTTTCTGCATCTTGTGTGTGTGTGTGTGTGCCTCAGAGCTGCAGCCAGCAGGAGTCTGTGCCCTGGTGGTTTGCAATGAAGGATGTTGCTGAATTTAGAGTATTTCTCGGTGGGGGTTTGAAACTGCTCACAGCATTGAGGGCTTGGGGAAAGACAGACATTAAAGACAGAGCAGCAAGGGCCCCTTTTCTGCACTCCCTCAGCCCAGAGCAGCAGGAAGCTGGTGGTTCTCACCCCTGCCTGCCCACCTGCAAACCTGAGACATCCTGTGGATCCCAGGTGACTCTGCTGCCAACTGAGTGTCATAAAATTCACATTTAAAATCTGATTTCAGCATCCTGACATGGAAGTGAACTGCATCTCCCCCTTCAAAATAACCCCTCTCCAATGCAGCTTGAAGTCCTCCAACGAACCAGATTTTAATGACGATTATTTAACGTAGTGGTGCAGCAATCTGTTTTCCTAGCTCAGCCCACAGGCTGTATTTAGTGCAAACCAAACCCTGTCACACAGATGGCATCCGAAAAGTGGGAATAATCCAACTGTTAGTAGAGGCAAATATTCATCTCCCTTCATCAATGAGCCCTGGCTTGCCTGCTGAAGGGGCAGGGAGGGCAAGAAAGCAAGAGGGGCTTTGTGAAGAGGAAAACAGTTTGGCCTTTGTGAAACTGTTCAGTGAGAAATGAATTTGAAGAAAGAAACTAAATCAAGAGAAAATGATCCCAAGGGGGTGTGTGCAAGGCAGACAACAAATCCTCCAACTTTCAGTAGCAATTAATTTGAAATCATACAGCATTTCATAAGCTCCCTCGATTATACTGCGGTCAAGGCAAAGGAAAGAGCCTGATTTAGAACAAATATTTACACTGAGATTTTTATAGAGATGCCACTGTCTGGCTGACAGCAGTGATGGCTCATGTGAAGGCTGAAGTCAGCCTGAGTCTCTGGCCTCATGTCTTGCTCCTACGTAAGTCCCTTCTGTCTCTTGGCTTTCAGAAAGGAACAGTGCACAAAGGAATAAATCACGCTCCAGGAAAGCCATAATGGGCACATTCAGTCATGAAAAAGATGTAATTCTGACTAAGTTTTACTGAAAATATTTGTCCTTATTTGCAATGCTGAATACAGTCCTTTACCCAGCCTTTGAAGATAAGAGTTGTAGCCAGAGAGCAACCTTGGGAGTGATGTCAGTGCCTGTTGGTTTGGAGCTGTGAGCCGGGTTTGACTGGGATAGTAGCTGGATGGAGCTGTGTTTTGGATTTGTGCTGAAAACCTGTTTGATAACACAGGGATGTTTTTGTTACTGCTGAGCAGCACTTACACAGAGTCAAGGCATTTTCTGCCACTCACCCCACCAGTGAGTTGGTTTGGGATGCACAAGAATTTAGGAGGAGACAGCAGACCACCACTGACACAAGGGATATCCCATGCCATATGGAGAGACAAGCTCAGCACACAAAGCTTGGGGAAGAAGAAGGAACAAGAGGACGTTCAGAGTAATGGTGTTTGTCTTCCCCAGTAACCATTACGTGTGATGGAGCCCAGATTTCCTGGGAATGGCTGAACACCTGCCTGCCCATGGGAAGGCAGTGAATGAATGCCTTGTTTTGCTTTGCTTATTAAACTGTATCTTTCTCAACCTACAAGTTTTCTCAGCTTTGCTCTTCCGATTCTCCCCCCCGTCCCACCTGCGGGGAGTGAGTGAGCGGCCGTGGGGCTGAGGTGTCGGCTGGTGTTAAATCACATCAACCTGCTGTTGCAGAGATGCTGAGCATTTGACCAAGAGAGACAGCTTAATACAAAATGATGCTCCCCCATGGAGAGCTGGGACACAGTTTTGTGGAATTCACAGCAGAGAGACAGCATCTGCACTCGGATTGTAATGTTTGATAGGGGATGGGAGGTGTCCAAAGCTCCTACTGTCAGCACAGTCTCTATAGATATTCTTGTGTTTACTCCATACATTCATTAGACGTATTATAATTACATCCTAAAATGTTTAACAGTTCATGTCATCTCTAGATTTTCCTCAGTGGGGATCATTACCCAGCTGTTCCAACTGCAAAGGGGTTTTCAAGTTGTTCCAGCCTGCAGGAGCCTCGATATATTCTGCAGCCAGAACAAAGGTTCTCTTTTTGATGAATGAGGCTTCTTGAGCTTAATTTATGATCAAACAGAAGTTTTACACTGTGAATCCAAAATTCCTGGAAAGACTTTATCTCATGCAAGCCAGGTCTCAGATCATGGGAGAGAAACAAAGAGGCTCTTCAGAAACTGAAAACTCTGTTTTCACCCCAGCAGCCCTGGCCAGGAGAGAACACAGAGCAGACAGGGTACAGCTGAGCAAAAAGTGCTGAGATCCCTCAGGTTTGGGTCTTGGGAAGCCCTTCTCCAATGCATGGTGCTGGAGACATCCTCACTTCCTGCAGACCCAAGGTCTCCACTGCCCCACAGAGAGACTTCTCCCAGCCCACAGAAAGTCCCTGCTGCCCTGCTCCCAGGACGGAGCCTGGGCTGCTCCTCACCCTGCAGAAACCCACACAAGGATGGTTTTTACTGCCCTGGGGGTGTGAGTCCCTTAGCAGGGAAACCCCCAGAACCCACAGCAGCAGCCCAAGGCAGGACTGCCTCTTCTCTACAGCCTCCATCATCTCTGCTGGCTTGGTTTGTCCATCTGCACTTTCACCTGAAGAGGGCTCATGTCCTCCTGGCCTCTGAGCAAGGCTCTGCCTACCTCCTTTTGCCTCCTTTGAGCTACTGGCAGCAATGAGCACACAGAAGAGCTGGTATGAGACCCCACGGGATCCTGGCTTGTTCATTCAGGGTCTGTACATCCCCCAGCACAGACTGATGGATCATGCACCGTGACTGAACCTGCAGCATTAGGGGAACATTAAAAAATTATATATAAACCATCATCAAGCAAACATGCTGGGATGTGCTGTTTAACAAACTGAAGGATAGGGGTCAGCTGGACCAGGGGTCATCCCCTTTCTGCACCATGGTAAGTGAACCCAGTTCTAGAGCTCTTTGGCACAGCAATATCCACGTGCAGCACAGCCTCTCTTGTTTCAGTTTACATCCACATTTGTTTTGCTTTCCTGTAAGTTTGTGCATGAATGCACACAGACATGAGCAATTCAAGCCTGAACACCCTCCAGAGCTCCTGCTTCTTCCCCACCACATGGGCGATGGGTGAAGAGAAGGAGGTGCCAAAGCCACCACTGATGGTGTTTGGGCTGGGACACATATACATCCCGTGTCTGGACATCCAGATCACAGAATCAAAGAGTAGTTTTGGATGGAAAAGACCTTTAAGATCATCGAGTCCAACTGTTAACCCAGCACTGCCAAGGCCACCACTAACCCATGTTCCTAAGCACCACATCCTGTTTTTTGAACGCTTCCAGGGACAGTGATTCCACCACGTCCCTAGGTAGCCTGTGACAATGCTTGACAGCCCTTCCAGTGAAATATTTTCCCCAATATCCAATCTAAACCTCCCCTGGTGCAACTCGAGGCCCTTTCCTGTAGTCCTGTCACCTGTTACTTGGGAGAAGAGACCGACTCCTACCTGTCTGCACCCTCTTTTCAGGTAACTGTAGAGTAATAAGGTCCTCCCCAATCTTCCTTTTCTCCAGGCTAAAACCCCTAGCTCCCTCAGCTGCTCCTTATAAGATGTGTGCCCCAGACCCTTCATCAGATGTACACGTGAACAGATGTTTGGCCACGTACAGATGTGCAGCAAACAACTGAGCTGCAGCCCTAGAAAGGCTGTGTTGTGCTGTTGCACAGCGGGGCCAGTAGCACTGATAGCAAAATCAAAGGCAGAAAAATCAAAGAGCCTACCAGTGTGGGATTGCTAAAACCAGCAGTTGGTCCAAGCCCAGCTGCTTCATGGCTCCCTCAGCCTCTGGAGGGATTGTGGGGAGCACTTGGTGCCCCAGGCTGGACTTGGCCACTCACTGACTGAGCATCTGCCTCAGAAAAGGACCAGGAGGGGAGTAAGGCGTCCCTGGGCAACCCAGGGGGAGCTTTTTCTGTTCCCCTGTAGCCCAGAGCTCAGTGGTCCCTGGGCGGGGCTTTTCTCTGCCAAGCAAGTTAGGGAGATGGAGAGCAGGAGGTGAGGACAGCAGTCATCCTTCTCGTGCCTTTATTCAATAGGAAAATAATTTGAAAAATCACTTTTCCCCCCTCCCTCCCTCTACCTATGGGTCGTTAAAAGCATTTGCAAACCTCCGTCAGCCCCTTGCCCAGAATAAGGCGTTTTTCCCTGCTGCAGGGCGCCTGCCCACTCCCCGCCATGCGGAGCCACACACACATTAAATATTAGCAGAGCCCCCTCTGGTGGCATTGCTGTAAGTCCCAGTGTCCGTGAGAATTCCCGTGAAATTCACACCCAGACCCCTCAGCAAACCCAGCCACGCCGAGGAAGCCGATTTCACACTTAACTGGGAGCTCGTGGATCTGCATCCCCCGTGTGTCTGCATACAGACCTCTTCACTCACTGCAGAGAGCCCGTGGCTGACCCCCATCCCTGAGCCCACCGTGTCTATAAATGAGTTTTGCAACAAAAAGGGAGCACTTCCTTGGCTCCAGGGCTGGTTATTCATTGCCCAGGGTTATTTAACTGGGAACATGCTGCGATGACCTTCACAAGGCAGCCCTGCTTGCAGGCAGTGGCTCCCAGGACCTGGTGCTGGGAGCTTACAGGACACATGTGCCCCAGGGACCCGTTGGTGTCCCTGCCATACCTGCACCAGGAGCATCAGGGCAGCTGGCTTGGTCCAGCAGCAGCCACAGCCTTTCCTGCCTGCCCAGCCCCTCGGGATGTCTTACAGTGACTGCTTCTGCTCTTCGGTGGTTTGTACCTGGTTTTGGGGAAGATGTGAGGCCGTTCTGGCCACCAGCACCACCATCCCTTCTCTGCCACAGATGCCACCAACCCCTTCTCCAGTGCCAGAATCACAGAATATCCTGAGTTGGAAGGGACCCACAAGGATCACTGAAGTCCAACTCCTGGCCTTGCACAGGACAAAAATCAGACCATGTGCCTGAGAGCATTGCCCAAAGGGTTTGTGAACTCTGTCAGGCTTGGTGCTGTGACCACTTTCCTGAGGAGCCTGTTCCAGTGCCCAACCATCCTCTGGGTGAAGAATGCTTTCCTAATATCCAGCCTAAACCCCCCTGAGCTGGGTTTAGCCCACGCTCCTCTCCATCATCCCAAGAGTTCAGGGACACAACCTCTGCACTCTCACCTTGTGTATAATAACCACAAGCACCCTTTCTCTGCAGGCTGGTTTTCAGCTGGTGAGAAAAACAAGGTTAAATAGTTTGTGTGTCATTTTAAATATAATGTCTCAACTGTCAGTGTTTGCAGGGGCAATTTTCTGTTAGACAGGAGACAGATTTATAGGAATTAATTTTCATATTGGCAAAGTAACCAGAAACCTTCCCCGAAAAGCTCTGCAAATGCCGGCATTGAGACATGACCGCTTTTTGTGCCTCTCTGCTGGGAGGAGGGCCTGACCCCAGCCATTTTTGGGGGAAGCCAGATGCAAAATCCCACCCCCCAAACAAAACACCCTAGCTGGATATTTCTGTCAGAAAGAAATACCTCCCTGGCAGGGCCAGCTCCTCCATGGGGCCCGAAGGACTCACAGGCTTCCAGCTCAGCAGGGATGTAAATATTTGCAGTACCAAGGTCCTGCAGAAAGGCAGCTCAGCGCAGGAAAGAGCTGTCAAACATACCTCTGGATCCTGCTAAATCATATTTTCCTATTAATTTAAAAAAAAAATTCATAAATACTAGCCTTTCATTCATGTTATATAAAGAATGTGCTTTAAATTTCAGTCAAATTAATAGCGACAGGAGTTATAAATCCACCCTGATTTAGTGGCAATGTTTTTTCTAAGTGTGCAATATAAATTCACAACCATGAAAATTAACTCTGAAAGTCTGAGAAATTCTGAAAAGCCATTTAAAAGCATTTTCCCAGGAGGCCCTGGGGAAACAGCCCAGCACAAGAGGGGAGACTGGCAGTGGGGCTGTTTTGATAACCTTCAGCAAAAGGGACCTGGGAATATTAACCATTACTGTGGAGGAAGAAATTGCTGTCTCCCTTCCTGCTGCTTTTCCAGCTTGGATGGAGCCGTGAAGATGTGGCATCTCACAGTGGAGGGAGGATGGGAATGGGAGTCACTGTAACACAGAGGAAAATTACTTTTAAAAACAAACCTTTGCTTACAGGACTGTGGGATGCTAAAGGTTCAGGTACCAGGTGGGTTTGCTCCCAGCCTGCCGCAGTACAGCAGGGCTGGGTGCCCTGGTGCACGTCCTGCACCGCTGCTGTTGGCAGCAAAATTCCAAACACTCCTTTGTGCTACTCTGGATGTGGACAGGAGATGTGAAAAACAAGAAAAATAATTTAAAAAAGAAGTTCCTCCAAACTGGCTGGCACAGAGCACAGAATAAACACCTGAGGATGCTGCCAGCAGCTTTGCAAGACCCCATCCCTTGCATGCCAGTGGGTCCAGAGCTGTCCCTGACCTGGCAGAGGCCAAACTGGACAACCAGTTTCATTTGGCTCATGGGAGAGCATGGCACAGCCAGCTGTCATAATAACAAATGGTTTGGAAAGAATCTCTCCTCAAACAAACAAAAAACACTGTGTAAAAAAGTATCATGCCATTCCCTGAGTTAAGTTTCGTGCAACTCGATCCCAGTTTCTGTAAAGTGATGTCTGTTTATACATAGCCACCTTGGACAGGCTTTTAAAGGTGATTTATACACAGTTTGCTCCCTTTTTTTTTTTTAGGTAAGAAAGGTGCATTGTCTGCCCTGCAAGTACATTTCAATATGGGGCAAAAAAACTAAATTGAAAAATAAAATCAAATCAGTTTAAAACAAATACATGTAGAAGTTAAAAATGAGTAGACAAAAAAGCAGTTTCTGGATTGGAAATTTCACAATCTCACTTTCCACAGACAATTAGAGGGAAAACTAATTACAGGGTTTGCATAATCAAACCCAGAGCTCTGCTGAGCAACAGCCCCAGTGCCCACATTGCTAATGCACCCAAGAGACTCAGAGCAGCTCAGGGCTTTTTGGGGAGTGAAGGGAGATGCAGCTTGAACACACAAAGTGCTCTGCAAAGTCCCAGGCCTGGGGACTGAGCACTACAGTAATGTTTCCAGAAAAATTAATTATACTAGATTATCTTCATATATATATATACATATAAAATAATTCAATTATTAATTTGAAGCAATCAAAAGATTAAATAATTTTAATTATTAGAATAATCATTGGAATATTTTAAATTATTAGAATGAGTTAATTAATAGTAATTATTTAACCCCAAAGCTATTAAAATTATTTAAATACATATATTTAATTTATTATAGATACTCACAGCTGCACAAGATGAAATGCAATTCTCAGTTTTGAGCACGCCCCAGTATACGAGATATTTGCCATGCTGGCTGCAGAGACATGGAGGTAAGCAGGGACACCCAGAGGGATCTGAAGAGGGAACCCCAAAGCTCCCCAAACCAAAGGAGGCGGCCAGGGGCAGCAAATGCAGGTGAGACCCCAAGGTATGGCAGGAACAAGCACAGCACAGGGTCAGGGGCTGCTACAGGGCAGACAGGGAGTGAAGGACAGTCTGAGCGTGCAGGTTGTGAGGAGCTCCAGGACAGCATCTCTACAGATCCCTTCTCTCTGCCCATTGGGATGTACAAGTGCATCAAACCCCACTGACACCAGGCAGGGGATGGAATGCTCCAGAGAGTGACCATCCCATGGGAACTGGTGTGCCCCAGGGACTTACCTTCCACCACCCACCGACACATCCAGTGAACCTCCCGGAGGTAACAGAGGGTCCCAGTGTTCTCCTATGTGGCCATGCCCTGACTTAGGGGCTGCCCTGGGTCAGTGGCCACCAGGGGGTCCAGGTGGCCACCGAGAGCACTGCCAGATCCAGCAGAGCACTCACAGGACAGTTTGGGCCAGTTGAAGAGGGATGGATGAGTTCCCAGTGGGACTCACAGGCACTAGGTGGCCAAACCCTGCTATTTATTAACCTGCACCAAGGAGAGACTATAAACAACAAAAAAGAACTTAAGTTCAACCAAAGTGGCAGAAAAACACTTCCACAGCTAAAGGCAAAAAAGTACTACCAGTCCTCTGCCTATAATGAAGAAAGTGCATCTTGTACCATTGCAAGGCTACCCAGCAGGAGGCACTGGGACACCAGTAACCCAGTACACTGACACCCCAGCCCCACAGCTGCCTGCTAAGGTGGGCACTGCACACAGAAACCTTCCCGGTGCCAGAGACCAAAAGCAGAGCAGAATGTTCCCCAAAGCACCACTCTGTGCCCAAGACAAAGTCAGTCCTCAGCTGCCAGAGCTGCTGGAGGTGGCTGAATGTTGTTGCCAAAGATCAACACAGCCAAATTACACCAGAAGCTCTTCTCATCACCGCCACTGGGTGCTTGCTCTCCTTAGCAAGGTAATTTTTATGGACACTCCACCACAGCTGTCAGTGCCCAGGCAAGGCAGAGTTGGTCACTTGAAGCAGAGCTCAGCTTTTGCTGAAGGTAAACCCAGCCACAGTACCAACCACTGTCTCTCAACTTGACAGACAACCCCCACTAATTTCAGCCACTGTCATTAAACCCAGACAAGGGGTGACAGGCAAGAGAAGGCCAGACAAGGGCAGGGTGACTGGGACATAGGGGTTACACAGGTGAGACACTCTCAAGGTTTACTCACCCCAACAGCTGTATCCAGGTTATTTTGTTTTGTTTAAAAACATTAAATAGGAGGTTCATGCTGACGTAGCACAAGGCTAATGAAACACAGTTAACTATAAAAAGGAAATAATCTGATAAACCTGGGGCAGGAAAGTCCTTGGCAGCCACTGCATATCAGGTTTCACTGGGGCTTTCAGCAGGAGTGTGTTTGGGAAAACATCTGCTGGTTTCCATGGCCGTGTGCCGGAGCTGCCGGTCCCAGGTGCAGGGAGCCACCTTCTGCAAACAACCCCAGGGAGCCTGGAGGAACAGGGGGTGCCACTGGAGTGCCCTGGGATCAGACTGATAACCCAGCTGGCAGCTCAAGGGACACACCAGTGCCAGCTCCACTGCCCCCATGCGTGGGGTCTGTGCAGGGGCAAAGGGGCACAGGGTGTTTATGCTGTGGCTTAAACTTCTGGCATTTTGTTTTAAGGAAAAAAAAGGGGGTTAGAGTTAAAAAAAGAATAGCACTGAGGTTATGCCCAAATTTTCATGGCTACCTGCAGGGCCCATGGGCTATCCGGTCTGCCTGAAGCTGCTATGTGGTGTAGTTTCAGTTTGGATTTTACTGACTACATATGAAAAGAATCCAATATTGTTTTTAACATGCACATTTTAATGAAGCAAACATTTCTATTTAATAAGTTATAACATACAATTTTACAATCCTGTATTTTTATTCCAGTTTATTTTGTTTTAAATTCCTACTTTACAATGTAGTGAGCATTTCACATTAAGGCACAAAAAAAAGCACAGTAAAAAAACCCTCAACTTTCCTTTATTTTCCCAATGACTGTGCTGGAGAGTAGTGCATCCACATGTAACTACAGAGCCATAAGCATGAACTTCTCCCAAGGGACAGTGACATTTCAACAAATCCTACCTTCTCTTAGTCGCAGAGTTAAAGCTCATTAGGAGAGTCTACTAAAGCCCCAGCAGCTGACAGCAATTCAGATATGCACTTGGGAAGCAGCGTGGAGCAATCCGGGACAAACAGACAAGTCATAAGGAAGTTTCCACTCCCTGACCCTCCTCAGCAATGCCTGTTGCAGCACGAAGGGGATTTCGGAAGACACGTGTGCTTCAGGCATGTCCTTGGACTGAGACACAAAAAAACACCTTGGACCAAAGATGGGTCTGTTCATGGTACTATTGCTATTATTTGTACTGCTATTACTGGTAGGTTCACACACCCTCCCTCCCTCCCCACACCCCACTGCAGCTGTGGGTCCCCTTCCCAGGCTGGTTTCTTTGCACCATCTCAACTACTACCCAGGCCCGTGGCCTCCAGGGAAACTGCTGGTCATCATCCCAACACACCATGGTGCTCTGTCCTGCAGCAGCTGTGGGTCACACAGGCGAGAGCTATCCCTGGCTCGGCAAGTTTAGGGGATTTACTTAACCCAGCCAATCCAGGGGCTTGTTCTTCAATAAAAAGAGTGTGGGGAGTTACCTGTAAAGTTACAGAAACATCACCAGAATCCCAAGCTAATTAAAAACCGCATTGCTAGCATCATGGACAAAAAGCTACCTGTCTAGAGTTACAAAGCATTAATATAGAAAGGCTGAAAGCTTCCAGGAAGTTGATTTCAATCTGCTTTTGGTTTTCTGTAAAAGATAAACTTTTTCTAAATGTAAACCACTAGCAGAGCATTTTCAGAAACATTTTAAATTTGAGTGGTAAAGCCACTTATAGTAGCTTTTTATAATGTTAAGCGTTAAAATTGATCAAGTATAGAAAGGCACCTATTATAGTACCAGTTTTACCTCATTTCTTTACAGAAAAGAATTTGAACTGGGGACAGCCCAAGTCATATTCCATAACTAAAATGTAAAGTCTCCAGTCAAATAAAATCAGTAGTTAAGATACCCAATTACAAAGACAAATTCCAGTTTTCAATTAACATCCAAAGTCTTTAACATCCACAAGGGAAATTAGTGTCTAGTCATCCATATGATTCTCCGAACATTAAAAGTGACCCGGACAGTACTGCAAAGGTACAATTTGAGGAGGATATTAAATAGATTGACATCAGGTTGGTAAGTAGGATAGAAGTGAAATGCTTGTACAAAATAGTTACAGAGTTTACATCTGACTGTATTGAAATGTGAGCCGTGTGTATCTAGATACTGCATTTTGCGACAGGACTGCACCCAGGGTAACTGCATCTGGGCTGCAAACACAGAGGCCGATTCTGGCGCTGCTTATGGAACGGTGACATGGAAGGGACTCCCGGGGATGTGCTCGTCACCCCATTTCACTGCCAGGACATAGTCACCCCTCTCCTTGACGACGTAAGTGACGTTGTACTGATGGCTGCCCAAATGCTTGATGGACACCTCTTCGCACGGTATTGTAGGTCCGTGGACACCGACTAACAGCATATTGGAACCTACAGCAAAATAACAGACTGTCAACATTCCTGAGCTTAAATAAGCCAGCATGGTTGTACCTTAATATACTGGCTCTGAAACACATGGATTTTGTTATTTCAATCCACAGAGTGGTAGTCTGAGGTATGGCTCAGCTAATTTGGTATAAGAAGGAATTTTATTTTAAAAAGCTTTCAACCTCATAGAGGCAAGGGTTTATTTGAGCATTTTGCCAGATCTGATAGGGTACCACTATCTAACTAACTAGAGCACAGGAGACATCAATGCTGCTTGTGAAAACGAGCTGGCACTGCTTTACAAGTACTTCATCAGAAGTTAATAGCAGGGGCCAGTGAACACAGCTGGCCTGTAATCCACCCTCCACAGAGCTCCTGGATGATGCTGATGATGC
Organism: Manacus candei; assembly: GCF_025592945.1. Taxonomy (NCBI): domain Eukaryota; kingdom Metazoa; phylum Chordata; class Aves; order Passeriformes; family Pipridae; genus Manacus; species Manacus candei. Next base: position 372,787 of record NW_026138130.1, read on the forward strand.
TGATCAGTGCTCAAGGCAAATGGGAACACCGTGCATTAAATGCTACAATGCACCACAAGGGTTGCTTAAGTTCAGCAACCTGTTTGTTCTCATGCCATAACCCTGTGGTTCTTTCAGGTGCACGTGGCTCAGATGAAGTCATTTGGAGAGGAACTGGCATCTTTACAGACTCTATATTAGGACTGACTCAGTGAGTACAGTGTAGTATTTAGAGTTTTTCTTCAGAATCAGATCAACACCTCAAGCTCCAAATTTTAACTCTGCAAGTTGGTTTAGAGGAAAAAACAGCCCAGCTAAACCACCCACCCTGAACATCCAGCTGGATTCTGCATCCATACCTGCTTTGCTGCAGTCCACAGAAAAAGAACTTTTCTGACCCACAAAAGCCTTTGAGAGTCCTGCTCCACGGGAAATCACTTTGCTAGCATCCGAGGTGGATTTGGGAATGGCGCTATAGCAAGTTTCAGTGGATGACCTCGTCACCGACTCTACCAGGATGGAAGAGGTTTCGTTGGCACTGCCTGGGCTAACCAGTCGCTGTCCTGGAAACAGAGAAGATTTCTGACATTCAGATTCACCCCATCTGAAAGGCATTCACAAGGAGGTTTCGAAACCCTCCTAATGACTAGCATGCATTCTGCATCCAAAATGCATTTTTGAAGAGGAGTAATTTCCTACTTAGGTTTTTAAGCTGACATCTTCCAGCACCACTGGCAGCAATCCCATCCCAGAGCCCTCAAGTGGTTGAAGGACCACAGGAACTTCAGGATTCATTAAGCAAAGCTGGCTTAAGAAGAGTTAATTGTGCTCCAATCACCAAATGGCAAAAATTAAACTTGAGTTGGCAGAAAAGCAGGTGCAATTTTGCAATAACCCATTTTGAAAGCAGAGCGTGTCCCAGCCTGAGGAAGTGCAGTCCCTGCCGCCCTCTCCCAAGAACATCCCTGCACTTTGGGCACCAGGAGAGGGTTCACTAGCTCAGGGGCAGCAGCAGAGATGAGCTCCAGCCTGTGCTTAAACACAGTGGTGAAGAGAAAACAAGCTTCCTAAACCAGCCTTCCTCACATCATCTAAAAGCCTCCCAGATGTTACCGATGTTTGGTTAGGTGACACCTGCACCAAAATTAGACCGAGAGGCATCACTTATGCCACAGGCAAGCAGGTTTCAGGCTTTGGGGGGAAAATGGGTAAATAAGTCATATTTCCCTACTGCCACTGCAACACCCTGACACTAGATCAGGATTTAATATTCCCCCATGAAGCTATTTTATGGCCCACCACTTAGTCAAGCTGGTAAGCTCCATGACTGTTGCTCTTGTAGCTGCTCCTGAGAGCCCTCATCTAGGCTTTGGAGGTGATAGGGAGGAACATTTTTCTTCTCATGTTTTTGGGCATCTAGACCAGAATGCCACTGTCTCAAGAGGGATGTATTTGCTGAATGACACAAGCTGCTTCAGGCACACAGTAAGTACTGGTTAGCTTTTTACCTGTAACCTTTGCCTTGAAGGGGCTGCCCACTATGTGGTTAGGTCCACCATATTTAACTCCAATTAAATAGTTTCCTGGAGCCATGGGTGTGTACATGACTTTGTAACCTTCTGGAGTTTCCTGGCAGTCCATTTTCACCTTTGATGGCCCTTCAATTGTAACAGAGAGGGTACCTGGACCAGCCTTGGTCGTGTTAATGAAAAACTCCGACTGCAGTCCTAGAAAGATGTAGCACAGTGAGACACACTCTTCCTCACACCCATGTTACACATGCAGCCTCTGTCATTAAATAGGAAGGGGTAATTCAGTGCAAGACCAGGCTGCCCAAGGCTGCAGGCAGGGAGGGACACCACATCCCCCCGCCCCACATCCTCTCACAGGCGAGTCCCAGCCAGGGCCTCTGCACCCCTGGAAGTCTCCCCGGCTTCATCCTGCTCCCTTCTCTGCTTGGGTTATATGACTGTGTGGGACAAGGGGCCATGAGAGCCCTTCAGGACTGAAATGGAAGTAATTCACCATCAAAAAACTGGCTTAGAGAGAAAGCAAGAGTCTTTCTCTTGGGTGTCAGAGCCCACACTAACACAGCTCCAGCACGTATAAATTTGGAGAGTTCAGAGCTGTCTTGCTGCCTGGACCACAAATCAGCACTGAAGAGCCTACAGGAAAGCAGGAGAGACAAGGGGCAGGAGATCTCCTGGAGGAGATGGGTATCTGAACTGCTTGGCAACAGCACTCTAAGCAGTTTGTGGAAACAAAAGCTTGTTTAATTACAGCATCTGGTTAACACAGCTGAATTATTGCTGCTAATACTAAGCCAATGACACAATGCCAATGACATAAGAAAAAAATTAAATAAAGCTTTCAGCCCCAAAATAATTTACTGTCAAACTCTGGCTTAAAATATTTATGATCTTTGGGCTGTAGCATGAGACACTGCTGAGAAGGAATAAAGTGCTCGAGCTCACTCAAAATCAGGACGGCCATGGGAAAGTTTACTGCTGCTGCGACAGAAGTATGCAGACATGGGAATAAACTAGGGAGAAGTTTGTAGCCTCTCCACACAAGAGGCTGCTGTGTCGCAAGGCTGGAAGAGCCCAGTTCCCACAGATGATTGTGCCATCCAGCAGCCCATGTCCCTGGCACTGCCTGCCCAGGAGGTCAGGCATCAATCTGCAATGCCCCGCTCAACTGGAAGGAAGTTAATTCCCAAAGCCAGCAAGCTGCACAGCTGCTCACTAAGACTTCTTGCTCCAGAGTCACCGGTTTTCCCTGTGCCCCAGATGAAGGCTCGCATTGTTGCAGGCTGCAGGCACGAAGCCCTCGTGGGGGATGGTTCAGGTGCTCAGCCACTGGCTATTGAAACCCCTACACTGGGTCATTGTTCAGAAATGCTGCTCGGCAGCTCCCAGGGCACCGGGCCTTTGGCAGCAGCCAGGATTCAACAAGGGGGCACAGAGTAACTTTACTGAAGCTAAACAGTCTATTTAGATTTAAAACAACCCCAAGCACCTTTATAGATGGAGAAAAATTCTCCTGTCTCTGATGCATCAGTGGCTAAGTATTAATGAGTGCTTTTGTTTCCACCTATTAAAGCAGCACAGGCTGTATCTTTATTTTATGTGGTGTATCCACATGTTTCCAAAACCAACTGCTTGGTTTCTCCAGAACACCAGAAGCTTTAACTGAATAACTGCAGTATTTTTTTTTCCCAGGGAGAAAAAAGGTAATGAAATGGAATCCACAAGACACAGCAGTAGATGGGATAAGAGGAACTAGCTATTCCCTTGCATAACAAAAGGAAAAAAAATAATCAGTTTTACTCTGCTATTCACCTGTGTGTGTGGCCTGAGCAAGCACACAATTAAATAAATCAATGTACATATCCGGGAATGTTTTCATACTTTCTTACTAAGGCCACCAATCATAGAAATGAAAAAACAAACCCTAAACTCTACATTCTTGAGTTGAGAACTATCAGATGAGGAAACCGCAGCAGACACCGGGGTGTCAGATTTCCAAGAAGAGACTGTTCACGCTGCATCTGAAGCACACAGCCAACACAACAATCCACTGCTCTCCCCAGGGTTCACACATCATACTACATTTAACTTGAAATTTCTTAGAGCTGCAAGCACTGAACGGAAGGTAACAGGGTACACCCTGGTACCCATTTAATTAACAGGGGCACACAAGTTAAATAAGATTTCTTCAACTAGACAGCCAACTCAGACATTGTGTTCATGCGTGGAAGGGAGCCAGAGCATCTCCAGAGCTCCAAGGGACCACCGAGGTGGAGCTCAGCTAACTGGCAGAGTTAGCCCAGCTGCTAACCAGCAGTTCCACTGAACGCACGCTGCAGCTGCTGATTTACACAAGTTTTAAGGTTGTTAAGGCTCAGTATAGCCTGCAGACTTGTAAGTGATGGTTATAAGACATGAGGAGCATGCTAGAAAGCAAAATTAGCCTGTGCTCAGGTCAGCAGAGGATGTGGGTTAGTTCAGCTGCCTTAGCAGGCAAAGTCATGTAAAAATATGCCTAGGAACAACTTCTGTGTATGCCTGAAAGCCAAGTGCAAACAGGTCTGTATCGGAGCTGTAAGAGGAGGGTTACCCGTGGTGCCGCTCTCCAGGCCGGATCCGTAGGCCGTGACCAGCGTGGGATTGCCCGCCTGCCCGGGCTCACCCACACGCACTTTGAACGGGCTGCCCACCACGTGGCTCCCGTTGAACTTCACGTCGATGGAGTGGACGCCGTTCTCGTGGGGGATGAACCGAACGGCGTACTTATCTGTGAGAGAGAAGTGGCTTTCCTGACACATCAGAGAGAACAATCAAACAGTAAACCAGCAATTAAACCCAACTGGTTAGCAACCCCAGCTTCTGTAATGCTTTGACATGTTTTGGTCCCAGGTTTAGTGAACTCAGCTACACAAGCTGCTAAGCTCATATTTAAGTAGGAAAATGCTGTATTTATTGCAGGAGGTGTTACAGATTGGATTTTCACCTTGTTTACTAGGATCTGATCTCAGCTGTCATCTAGTCTGCAGGGTGAATTTTAGAGTTATTTGCCTCACTCGTGCACTAAACATGACAACTGAATCACAGCCCAACCTGTCAGCAGCTGAGGGAGCAGTGCAGAGAAGAAAAGCAGCTGGTTAGAGCAAGCCAAATCTCACCAGTGGGCTGAGCGTGCTGCTCTGACACCACAAACACAGCACCTTTATCTAATGAAGTAATTTAGCAATTTGCTGATATTTAACATTTTTGATTGCGTGTTAACTCAGAGGAGGGACTGATCTCCCCCAGCTGGACAGCTGCTGTCTGTCCATAGTACAGGCCATAACTCATAGAGACTTCAAGTGAAAAAGAAAAGCTCATTGCTGAAACAGGTGTTGAGCTTTCTGTAGTGTTTGCTTATAGTCAGCTTCCTTGACATTTCATATGAAGGAGTGAGTGCAAGTTAAAAATAAACTATTAGTCAAAGATGGAAGCATAGCTTTGAAAAATAAACTTCTCCCCATCATATTTCTCCCACATCATATTTCATTTATGACTAATATCACTGTACCTTCACTGGCAGGCCAAGACTTAAATGTCTGTACTTTACACAAATGGGGGTCAGTCAGTTCATTTGCTATCTAGGAAAAGCATGGACATAACCCTGACTGAACAGCTCTTGACACCAAGAAGTAATTTTTGAAGCACAGTGCTCATCCCTTGGGTACACTGTTCGCAAGCCAAAGAAACTGAATTCCCTTGCTGTGGGACAGCAAATGTTTTGGAGGTCAGACAGTTTGTTATGACACTGTAAAGCTGTGCTCACCTGGCTCCAGCTCAGACACATGGCACTCTTCGACAGCTCCAGAGGGGCTGTGGACTTTAGCGTCGATCTTGCCCTTTGCCCCGTTCAGCCTTATAGCAAAGGATGCCGGCTGATTAACTTTTAATCCAGACTCCTGAGAATGCAACAGTCAGATTATCAAATTTAAACTTCTTGTTTCAGACAGCACAAGATTTGTGGCAGGGAAATAACCGCTTCAGCATGAGGGTTTTTTTAGGTTTCAACAAAAGGCATAATGTTGTTACTTGCATTAACGCTCAAATCACCTCTCTGTCTCTTAGGGGGTGGCTGATTCAGGAGTCACCCACACTGGCTAGGCTGACTTCTCCCATGGTAACACGGGTTTTTGGAAGCCTGACGGCTCTGCCACATCAAAGAGAGGTAGGCTTACAAAACTAGTCACCCGTTATCACTGAGGTCAGTCCTCGGTATTCAGGCACTTGATTTAAAAGATGCTTAAGCTATAGCTCCATTTTCACAACCCATTCACTCATTCCAGATTCATTCAGGGAAAAGCCTCTGATAATCCAGTTGTCTGAAAGAGTAATATGCATGTTTATATTTGCCACAAGAGGCTGCATTTAGAACGCCACCACAAGATGTCTTAAACATGAGAAAGCAATTTAAAACATGAAACCAGATGTTGCGGTGCTGTCAGGCCGTGGGTCGAAGGCGAGGCAGCTCCACATCTGAGCTGCAATGGTCCTCCACCAGCACAGCACATGCAGCTATCTACCAGTAACATCTCATGTTTAACATACTTTACCTGATTTTGTTTTCAACTAAATCCTGAAGAGGGAAATAAATGCAACTGAGTAGAACTGAGGTACAATGTATAAACAAGTCCCTGATGTGGGTTTAGTGGAGGCTGATGCTGCACAATGCACTCCATTACCAAATACTCAGCTTTATCTGCCTCTCCAGGACTTAATTGAAGTGAGTATTCCTGTCAAAGAGTCTTTAAATGAAACACAAGGTAAACATCAATACCACAGTGACTAATTAACGCCCTTGTAACTCCTGGTTAGAAGAGATACTATTGGATCAGGCTGTCATGGTTCATTTTTACAGCCGAGGTGGAGAAGTCCTGCAGCCTAGGTAAACTCCTGGGAACCACAGCTGGGTTAGCCAAAAAAAATAGCTGAAAAAAGCCTCAGCTGAAGTACTAATCACCACTCAATGAGGACTGAGGTACAGTATATTTAGACACAGATTCTCAGTCTCACATCCAAGCTTCTGGCTTTGGAGATTTTAGTCAGGCCTTTAATGTAACTTGTATTTTAATGCCTGTAACCACACACACACACAAATGACATGGTGAGGTTAGCAGATGATCCCAGACCAGCTACAAAGCTGTGACCCACTCTGAGATTCGCTACCGCTCATGAATCACGTGAGCTGTGACTGTGTGGTTTCATAACATCAGCCAGAGCAAATCTGCACCCCAACCTCACCATGGGGCCCCCTCTGTCTGCCCAGCCAGGCTGCAGTGACATCCCAGCTGCATAGCCCTACACTACCCATGGAAACCCAGCTGCTCTTCCGTGGGCCAACCAAGGAACCCAGTGCCAGCATGATCACTGGTAGTTCACTTCCATGTTTCAGTTCTCCTTTGCCCTCCCCTAGCTAATGGGGTGGGAAACACTTTTTAACTCCTCCAGTGGTATTTCTGTAGCCTCTTGTTCCTAATTCCCAAGTGTCATCATCTGTAATACACTCAGCTGAGCCTTCTGCCTTTGAATTCTGGCTTGCCAGAGCTGGGCCAGCTGCCAAAAACCTCTCTGGCTGCAAGCTGAGCTTGAAAACAAGCACCAACCAAGGCAAGACTTTTACTAAGAAGAAATGACAACCATTTTGGTCTTGGAGAACAAGGACGAAATCAGTCTGTGTGGTAAGTTGTAGAGATGTTTCCTTATGTCTCACCTGAAGACTAGTGACAGTGAGCCTGCGAGCATCATCGGAGGGGGCGATGACGGGAACCAGGTAGGGGCTTTCAGGAATGTGCTCATCATTGAACTTTATGGACACCTCATAGTTGCCTGCAGGGAGAAAAGAAGCAATGAGTGTCCTTACTTTCTTTGAAAGTCACATTCAATGTTGTTTCCCTATGATCTGGTCTTGGTACATACCTGGCTCTTGAACTATGTATGATGCACCACATGATCCATCTTTATGGTCATCAAAGGTGATTTCTGCTTTACTTGGGCCTTCTACAGCAATAGATAGTCCTCCAGCTCCAGCTTCTCGTGTCCATATACTGAACTCAGCTGTTGAAGCATACGAGCACACAAGAATAAGTTTGCTGCTGCTGGGTTGCAGCTTCTTCCTAACAGACTGTGCAGTATCTCATACTTAAATGTATCATCATTGTCCTATCAACCTGGGACATACTGCTCAGCAGTTTCTCCAGAAGGCTCCTATTAGCCTTGAATTAGCCTATCAGCCTGTATAACACACCTTACAACCTCGAGTTCACCCTGTGAGAGTAGTCAGCTTCCAAAATGTGGATTTCCAGACTTTTCCATTCACATGACACAGCAATATTATTTCTCCATGTTTCTCCACTGGCCACCTCTGGCTTGGGGCAACCCCACAGTGTTACACCAAGCTCTGCTCAAACTCTCAGAGAAGAGGCCAACAAACCAAAACCCTGCACTGCAGAGCTGCACACAGCACACACTGGAGCCCAGTGAGAGCAGCGGACTCACCTGGAATACCCGTCTCTCCACGCTCGAGCCCCGGGCCTCCAGCTCTCACTTTATGGGCTCCTCCCTCACCCAGTGGCCCCACAGTGAACTGGAAGGGGCTGCCTGGCACCGGCTGCCCTCTGTATTTGACATCCACAGTGTGGACTCCCATTTCTTGTGGCACAAAGCTGACGCAGTAGGTGTTTTTGTCAACCTCTGAAATTTCGGCACTGAAGTTTCTCCCAGAGGGACTAGTTACCTGTGCTTCCATATCTCTACAGTCAATTTCTAACAAGAAGAGAATAAAAAAAAATGCAGATTAGAAAGTTACAAGGGGTTTTGGTATTTTGTTTTTGGAAGCAGGACCTGAGCTGAAGTGATTACACAGTACAAATGACAGAAGAGGCACATAGGTGCCCATTCATATGCTCAGGCAGGTGTGTGCTGCCAAGCAGCAAGCCCAGCCAGTTACAGCTTCCCAGTTAAGCTCCCTCTACAGAGGCAGATTAAGTGGTTGGAAAAGTGCAGCCAGCTAAGCCTGGCCTACGTGATTCACAGTTTCCAGACAGCAATACAAACATTTAATAGCCTACATGATGATCTTAAACCCCTGGAACCAGGGTGAGCTGTGCAGCCCATTCCCCAGCCTGCTGCACACACAGTAAATTAAATTAAGGTCTCTCTGGTATTTATTTCTCCATATGTTGATCATGGTCATGCTTATTTTTAACCATTCAAAGAGACACACTACCAGTGTTTCTTCCCTAAACTATCTTAATATGAGGATGTCTTCACAACACTGAAGTTTGTATTTCTGCTTCAGGTGCACCTAAGCTACACAAGTGCAAGTTGTGGTTTTGGGGATAAGGATGTTGCTGCTTACCTGGGATTTTTAGGTTCAGATCACATACGCTTCCTACTGTTGCAACAGAGGGAGCCCGTCTTGTTCGTGTGATGCTCTCCTTAACTCTTCCTTCACCACTTATCTTCACACTGAATGGGCTGCCTGTAAGTACAACAGCAAGTCATTCCTCCTCTGCTCATTACAAGCTGCACTGAGGGGACAAGTGAAAGCTTCCTCTGACTTGTAGGGGATCATAGGGGAAGTTTTACAGACAACAGTGAGGTCCAAGTGAAATACACCCATGGAAGCAGAACAGTTTCTGATGCTTGCTGCTTGTGGAGGACCCCCTCGAACCTTTGGGACTTACGGTGCAAGCCAGATCACACAGCCCACCCACAGTTCCAGGGACTGGCCAGCTAGGTAGGACTTCAGTGGTACTAACCAAAAATTTGCCCAACACTTTCACTTACCTGGAATATGTTCATCTGCAAATTTAGTGGACACAATGTACACGCCAGGTACAGTTGGAAAATAGGACACTTTGCAAGTTCCATCTTCTAGATCTTCAGTTTGGATCTCTACCTTGCTGGGTCCTTCAACTGCCAGTGAGATCCCACCATAACCTACAATACACGTAAGTTAGCCTCAGATTTCCATAGCTCTACTCTAAACCTGACATTAAATAGTTCAAACCCATAGCAGTAGGATTGTATCATAATGGGCACACAGGAATTGCATGATGCCTTAATGACATTTCTGTACTCCTAATCAGTCAGATATTGAAGGCACAGCATGCATTCAGCTCCTAAAATCCTCTGACCATATCCCTTTTATTTTGTTAATATTGAAAAGTTATCTTCAAAGCTAAAAGGTTATCCAAGGCTCCACATTAAACCAACAGGGAAATATCTTCCTCATTTCCTTCTTTGTTTCCCTTCCATTCTACCAAATGATACTAGAACCAGCACCATCAAATGAAAAACTTTTATCAGTGCCCCAGTGACAGTCCCTGCTGGCTGTAACCGAAGACATCAGCCAGGATCATGCAAAGTGTATTCTAAGTTAACAGTGTTGTCTGTAGTTAATAACTGACAATGACCACGCATCTTTAACACACTATTTGCAGCTGGTGGTCACACATGAGGGGGCAATGCTCTCATGTAGAGTGGGTATGTATCTCACAGCATCTCACAGTCCCTTTGCCATGGAACTGACCTGCGTCTCTTGTGTCTACAATGAAGTCACACATTTCAAAGGTCCGTCCTTCCACCAAGCCACGTCCAAAAACTCTTGCCCGTCTGGCATCCCCGATCTCAGACTGGACCACCATGATTGTTACAGGGCTGTTTGGTACATGGCTCCCGTTTTTCTTGATGCTAACCAGATGTTCTCCTACTTCCCGTGGAATGAATGAGATGCCTATGAAGCAGAGAAATGTGACTAATTTATTCGGTTTTTATTCATGTTATACTCGATTTAAATGCCTTAATCACACCAAGAAATGAAATACTGGAAGAGCGCTCTCTTCACACATGTTGCTCTCAAGTGGACCACAAAGCCATTCATATATGCTGACAAAACCCACTTCAATTGCAACCTGACATGTCACATGTAACCTAAGACAAGGTCATCCTTCACACTCTTCTGTCTTTGGGCAACTGTACCAAACACTATCAACCACGTGGTTTGACAACACTCTTCTGGGAAGGAGCAGGAAGTCAGTGATTTTACATGCCAAAGCAAATTGGAGCAAAGGCTACCCTAGTAATCTCTCAGAGCTTACCAATGTGGTTATTGGGCAGCCTCTTCAGAAGACAAGGCTCATCACGACCAGATGGGGCTTTAATGCTGGCTGTTAGGAGACTGAGATCAGTCTCATTGATGTCCAACATAAAGTCAGCAGCAGAACCAAGCTTAACCTGAGACCGTCTTCTGTTATCATCTGAATACAGAAACAGAAACAAGTCACAAAACTTTACAAGGTTAAGTGCAGAACAAGTCAGAGGACTTCAAATTCCTGCCACAAACCAGGTCCCCCATGCTATCAGATGTTAATTTTTAATATGAAGTGCTTCCCGAAGTCTCAGCTTTATACCTGTGATCTTAGCTGTGAATGGGCTGCCTGGAATGTGTTTGTCATTGTACTTGACCAGGATGCTGTAATTCCCAGGCAGAGTAGGCAGGTACGTGACTGTGCACGTCCCATCTTTGTTATCAATGCAGCTGATCTCTGCTTTTGAAGGTCCTTCAATAGCCAAGTCCAGCCCACCTAGGAAACAAGGAGAATGGCACTTCTGTAAATCTTTGTGCACATCAAGTCCAAAGACTTGGTCCAATGAGAAAGATCCAATACGTGGTACTTAAAATGCAGCTTAAGATGTGTGTTTTCAAAATACAGCAGCAAAACCAGGTCAGGCCAATCCACTAAGGCCACAGTTCTATTCAGTCTGTTAGATTTACCTAACAGTGGTTCCACACCCAGTCATCACCCACTAGATTTAAGCTGCCTTCAGTTTATTTTTAATTAAACAAACCATTTGCACCCTGTACCACAGGACACATCTAGATACATCTACTGCTCTTGGGAAGCAGTAATAAAATAGCTTTTACTGCAAGTTACAGCCTGATATTTGCACAAGTCATTTGTATCATATCAGAGGCTCATAGTTGGACACAGGAATGGAAATTACTGCCAGTGTGCATTAAACTACCAAGAAGTTCCTAGTTTGGGGTAGGATGGGTTTAAAGGACAGACTTACCCTCTCCTGCATCTTCCGTGACAATGGTGAAAGTTGCTGGTTTATTGGCAACCCCATAAATGAGGCCAGGCCCATATGCAGACACACTGCCACTGTTGGGGTAATTCACATAGAACTGCAGAGGGCTCTCTAAAGGAAAAAAAAACCAACCAAAAGAGGCACTTTTAAGGATGAGTGGCCTGGACTACAAGAACTGATCACAATGTTCTTCAATGCCCTTCTCACTACTTGGTATCTGAAAAACCTTTATGTGACTGTAATGCACTTTAAAATCAAATAAGCCTCCCCTTCCACCCTCAAATTGTACTTCTTCACAATTTGTTCCACATTCACTCATGAAAAAGTGTTCCTCAAATTACCAAAAATAAGTTTCAATGATGTTGTAAATGGTCTTGTTCATTGCAAGTTTATTTTTAGCACATTAAATCAGAACATGACTCAGAAGCAGGCTTTCAGTTCAGGCAGAGATTCTGAATTTTGGTAGCTCAGAATTAGGAACTAGCACAGCACATTGTCTGACTCAATGAACCTGAACCAGCAAATTTGAAGGGTATCCAAAAACGTGTTTGCCAGCCTCAGATTAGCTAAGCTGGTGCACAAGAACAAAAAGTACAGTCACCAACAGCCAACAATGGCTTCAAAAGAAGGCACAAATAGCTCTTTAGTCCAAAGCTAAATTTTGCAGCTGAGCCAGCAGCAGATTTGATTCGTGACAGCCTTCAAGAAGGCAACATCATCCTTCTATCCTGGTGCAGAGTATTGGTCTTACTGAATTAATACATCCAAGAGTTCAGCACTTACAGAGGTTCTATACCCACACAAGCGCTGAAGAGACTGAAGTAGCAACCATGCACTGCATCATCAAGCTCCCTGCTTCAGCCAAAGTTATCCCGTGTTTCTGTACACCAACAGAACCAGCAGCCCCGCTCAGACACTGCTGAAGGTATTTTGTCTCATGTCTACACATCTTCCTACAGATCTGCCCCTTTCCCCCAGCCCCACACAGCCAGCATGTCCGGAGAACCACAAGGCAGCTGCAGCCTCCAGGCGAGGCAGAGCTTCCACTGGGGAGCTGGTGAAGTAAGGACAAAAGAAAAGAAAGGGAATGAAAGGCAGTGGTTTCTGTTTGTTAAGAAGCAGCCAGGAAGAAAGAAAGAAAGAAAGATTACAGCATAGTGTGCATTTGTGTTTTATTTTATTGCAGTGAGATGGAAACAGTAACTATAGTGTTTTAGCCACTCAGTCCTCCCCACCGATTGGAGATTTTTTGCCAATGCAGTTTTAAGGATAAACACACACTGTAACCACTAGTTTTGCTGAGCACCATGGCAGAAAAAATGGAAGTTAGAAAATTGCATGTTTCTTCTTCATAATAAAATGCCACAAAAGCTAGTTCCCAAAACCAAAATCCATTTTAAGCCTGGCTGGTACTATTAAACCACAATGGAAGCTCACATGTGCCAGCACTTACTCCTTTGCTTTAGTTCTCTCTGGACTGCTTGGAGAGGAAGTGCTGCTGAATAATGAGACAACCCAAGTGGTTCTTACTACAGTGTGTACAACTCAGCTATAGAACCTCACCAAGGAGGAGATGCATCAGCAGGACCCTGAAGTCGGATTTGCATCACCTGCTTTGTCAGACTCACCTGGGATGTGCTTTCCCATGTACTTTATGTGCATTTCATGCAGCCCAACTTCAGTAGGAGCGTATTTCACTGTAACTGTGCCGTCTTTGTTATCCACGATATCTGGTGTATCCGTCTTTCCAGAGGGCATGTGTACTTCACCTACAAAAGGCCACCATGGGAGTTACAGAAGGAGAAGCTGCCTGCTTCCCCTCTCCCACCCACAGAGAATTGTCTAGCCATTTTAAACAAGCATTTTAAATTGTTAAATGTCTTACCCACAGGCACAAATAGGAGACTAATGGGAACACTAACCAGACATGTTTTCTACTTAAGCTACATGAATACAGCACAGTGGTAGACATCTGGCAAACAGTCCTGTGACCTTACAAACTCTACAGGCAGGGCTGTTTGCTGCAAGCCCCACAGCAAGCCCCAGAAAAGGCACTAAACTACTTTGTAGCAAGATGCTCCATCTCCTGCTCTTTTGAAAAGGAAAGACCAACAGTTCCTTCAAGCTGAGACAGCCCAGGGTTTGGGGTAGGATTGCTGAGCTAGAGAGCAGAGGGGACACAGCCTTTGTGTGCAGGAACTTAGTGCAACCAGGGTGCTACTGGGTGATGCTCTCAGCTGTCAGAGCTGTGCAAGAGGGGCTGCCTACTTTGGAGAAGGTATGTAACAGGATTGCAGAATTAACTGTTTTGCAGCATCTGCTCAAAAGGAGTAATGGAGCTTATCAAGGATGCATGTAGCTGCTCCAGAAGGGAAAAAGCAGCAACAGACCCTACAAGCGCAGGAGCTCACAGCCTAGCACTGAGGACCATGGCAGCACTAAGAATCCCCTCACTTAACTCAAACCATTGGCAGGGTGTATCCTACTCATCCCTCAGCGGGTACCACTTGATGTGAAATTAAACAACTTAGTTGCTGGCAGGATACAAACCTCCCCCACATGCTGTGGTCTGGACCACCCAGACTGATAGCTGCAAAGGGATAAACACACTAACAAAAATCATAAACCACCCTGAGAGGCACTCCAGGTACCTGTTATTTCTCCTTTCCTTACAGCAAATGGGATAACCAAATCAAAGGGCCTGAATCCCATGCCATTCATGTCTCCAACCGGGACATAAGTTTCTTCTGTAACCTAAAGGAAGCAAAAAGATGGGTCACTTCAAAAAGGGTGGTGGAGCCAAATGAGCACTGAGCAACTCCCCTGTGAGCACAAGCAGAAGAGAGTGTGCGGTGATTATTGCAGCCAGCCAAGGACTGGGCTCAACCAGAGCAGTGTCCGGCCAAGCTCTCCTTCACAACACCACGCTGCAGAGCAGAGCAAATCAAACACGGCGCGGATGGAAGACATGCTGGAAAAAAGTTAGATATATAAATGGAACACAAAGGGATGGAAGACAATGTAGCACACACAAGACCCAAAGTGGCTCCATCTGAAAGGATTTAGTTGCTTAAGGCCTGGAAGAGAAAGTGATTTTTAAATGGGGCAGAGTGATTGCAACACAACATGGACAAAAGAAACAAGTTTCACAATGTGACTCTGAATTCAAGACACTGTGATTTTACTGGGAAAACAAAGCAGTACATTCAGGTTGCTTTTGCCAACAGTAGACATTTCAGAAGTGGAAGCTGTGGGTGCAGTGATCCTCTTCGTGTTTAAATTAGAGTTTATTTGGAGACTCCCTTCAAGCAGTAAAGAAAAAACAAAGTCTGGATCCCAAGAACAATTGATGAAACAGAAAGAATGAACACAATGACCAGAGCGATCAAGCAGTCCCAAGAAGCAGGCTGTCATCTGAAATGGAACACAGATGGGGAAAAGCAGCTGAAAAATGTAAAAATTGTGTACCCAAGGGCGGAATCCAGGAGGGGAAGTGCCCACTGGCTCCTGTGACCGTGCGGCGACATCATCTGCATCTACAGCCTGGGCAGGGGTAGAGGCAGGTTAGGTGTTATTAGGTGTTATTCTGGCATGGAGGCATTTCCACCTTTCACAGTTCAGAAAACAGACTTCTTTCTAGTTCAACATCTTCCTCCCACCATGTAGCCCTCCCAGTCCTCTCACCATAGCAAAGACCTGGATCCAGTCAGGGAAGCTGGGAAACTGCCCTTATCTGCAGGCATTAGGCACTGGGGGAAGCCACCAGCAAAGGGACAAGGCCAGTACATGCCGCTGTTGGGTGCTTGAGGGGAAGCTGAAAGCTCTGCCTGACAGAACTGAGTATCAAAGTTGCTTTTTTACGGGATTGATGCAGGGAGGGAAGGGAAAGGTTTCAACCTAAGCTGTAAGTCCCTGAGCGCTGTGCAGCATGGTGTGCCAGCTGGGAGGCAGGGGAGCAGGCTGCCGTGGGAAGGCTGCTCTAGCTCATGCACTTGGGGTGAATGACCCAGCCCACATCCAGCCATAGCTGCAAAGCCATTCTTCTGATTCATAGCCGGGACAGCGTTGTCAAGACATGGAATGTGTTTTCCCCTGGTGCAGCCGCTCTTCTCACCAGGCAAGCCAAGAGAATGACTTGCAAATTCCCATCTTCCCCATTAATCTGACTGGAGTGGCTGGGGCTGATACCCACACTCCCTTGGCAGCTCCCTTGGGCTCAGCCACCCCAGCCCCTCCTGCCCGTTCACACCACTGCAACCCCCCACTAATGAAATAATCCACTGGAAACTTCTGCTTGGAAAGACTCCACTAAGAAAACCAATGCAAAACAGAAATGCTGCTGTTCCAGTGTTCTGTGTTCCCAGCTGAGACACCCAAGTCAAACATGTACTCTGTCACTAGGAAGTGGGAATTCTGGCTGGTCGGGAGTGCGCTCCCTGACCTCGAGAGGCATTTCCTGTGGCAACCTTTGAGCAGAGACCAAGGGAGTCACTTTTCTCAAGGAAATCTTCAGACACCCATAGCAATCTGCCAGGGTGACAGGCAGGACGACCCAGCCCCAAGGACTCGTGAGCTCCATCCACACTCAGCACAAGTACTGTCCTGTGGTTTCACAGACTGACATGCACCGGAGGCTGCTTTAGCTGAGATTACAAGACCAGGAATTGTTTTGCCAACATGGAGAGCTGTTCTTCACATGAAGAGCTTCTGTGAGCCCTGAGAGGCACCTAGTCTGCTTCTCAGGGGGCTGGGGTTTTGTTTGCTAAATGTGCTGACGTACTGCACATTGGAAGGAAGATAATTAGAAAGAGGAGGAATTTGGCTATAACAGTTTAACTAGCACTTGCAAATAATTTTAAAGTGTGAGCTAACAGTCTACTTCCCTGGGATCTGTCAGCAGACCATTCCTTATTTTGGGGTCAACTTAATAAAGAGTAAGAGACAGAGAAAGCAGAGCTTTGTATCTGACAATGGCTAAAGTAATTAGTTGTAGAAGCTGATTACAACCACCCTTACATCATTTAGAAAAAGAACTACATGGTCAGGAAATGAAAAACAAATTTCTCCAGAGAAGCCAAGTCTTCATCCTCTGATGGCTTCTATCCCGCTTCACTTAACTGTATTGCCTGCTCAAAATAAGCTCTGCAAGTAACAAGGATTCATTAGTTCCTGCTAGCCTAATAAATGTCTGAGCAAACATTTACACACAGAGTTAAACCTATCACTAAATAAAACATGGCAGCAGGAATCCGAGTGGGAGGTACTTCTGGAGCAGAGCTGGCTTACCATGACGGTGAAAGGACTGTTGGGAATGTCCACCCCACCAAAGCGGACATAAATCACATAGGTTCCTGGTTTGGCAGCCGTGTAGAAGATATCGTAAGTCCCGTCCTCATTTTCAACAACATCTGCTTCAGCTTCTGTCCCATCTGGCGTGAGGACGGTGCACGTCACTTTTCCCTTCCCTGCTGATTTGGCGTCTACCACAAAACCAACCTCCTCACCAGTCTTCACAGTGGGTGCAATTCCAGGACCTACAAGGCAATTTTCATTTCAGAAAGCATTCAGAGGACAGTTTTCCCAGGAAGGCTCCCTGCAAGGCGCCTGGGGAGCACAGCACCAAGATGCTGGTCCCAGGGACCTACAGATGTGGTTTTGGGAGCAGATGTATGACAAGGGATATTCATAAAATCGGTCAGCACAGCGGCATGCAAGAGCTGGCTACTAGCTTTCCTCCTCCTCTGCAATCAGAAAGGCTGGATGAGAACAGAGGGGAAAAAAGCTAAGTTTGAAGAAAGCAATGCCTTAACCCATACTCTTATCATCATACTCCTTTATGCAGAGCCAAAGGCATTTTATTCTGCCCAGCCAGCAACTCAGCTGCACTGCTTTAACATAAACCTCCCTGTATAAGCAGCTATAAAAGGACACAGTAGCAGCCATGGCCATGTTTCCTCCACCATGAACCACAAACGATTTTCCACTGTTCTGCCACACATCCAAAAAAAAGAAAATCATGCAACAATGCCCAAATTGTAGCTATCAGATCCAGCTTGAAGAACACTGTGTTTAAATGAGAACTATTATGTCTTATTTGCAGTACGTATTGAACATTCCCGCTTCTGACCGGCACTTGTTACCAGGTAAACAGCTCCTTTTCAAGTGGCAATGAACCTGCTGGTTTAATACCTTGGCACTATTCCAGCATCTACTCCTACCTGCAGCAATTGTATTTCAGCTTTACAGCACAGAATCAGAAGCACTTCTTGGAAAGGGAAAATTTTAGCTGGCATCTGACAGTAATCTCCAGCTCAGTTACTTTGAATAGGTAGTCACTTGAATTACTTGGAAGAGTATCAGATTCACCCATTAAGGCATCTTTTTTGTGAAGTAAAGGGAATCCCTCTCTTTTTTTCCCCATTGTGTCAGGAATGTATTTCTGTTTAAGACTACTAGCAGCCAGCTCCTGGAAAGGCATCAGGTGCACTCAAACTGCACAATGGCCAGGTCCAGCACAATGCCTAGACTCTCTCACAGAACTACAACAGATTAAGTTTCCCTGTTAAATTTGGCCTTGCCTAGTTTATTTCTTTATTCTAAAATCAGTGGCATTCTTGTAACTAGTTCCTGCCACTTCTGCTCCCTGCCACAACCTCCTGGGAGGTGGTACTGTGCTGCAGTGACCAGCCCAAAGCCATGCGATGAACATCCATCCTGAGAACAAGTGAGGGACAAAGCCATAAGGGTGCTCCTGTAGCAACAAATTTGGAGTCCTCCCCCTACACCAAGGCATTGATTTTTGAGGCAATGATTTTTCGAGTCATAGCAATGTCTTATCTTCAGGTTCTCCCCTTGCACTCACCCTTCCCAAAAGCCTGTTCAGACCCTGGTTAACCTTGAACAGACAGAAAAGCAGCAGAAACCTCCACTAATCATACCCAGCCTGAACAGGATTTGCTAACATAGAAGCACACACTACTTACATCCTCAGAATTAATTTTGTTCTTGCTTAGAATGAAAAGCTTCTTGCAACATTCACAGTGAAAGGAGCATGATGCAGTGGGGACACACACAGATGTGTTATTTTTAAATCAACCTCACTGCAGTTCTCAGCAGGATTTATCTATGCCAAAATAAGCATCAGACTTTGGTTGCATCTGGCTGTTTATGACAGCCCAGGCTGGATAGATTTTGCTAGAGGTTGCAAGAGATTCCTGCTCACCTGCAGGGCAGACACTTCTTTGTCTTTAGGAAAACCCTTTCTTGTAAGAGCCGCCAGATTACAGAAGTCTCTAGCATGTCTTCTACACATCAACTGTACCATGCTCAAAAGGCACCTTTACACCCAGCACAAACAACTGCAACAGAGAGGGGCCAAACACTCACCTGTGGCCAAACACTTGCTGGCATCCCCAGATGGAGATGCCCGGATCCGATAGGGAGAGGATGGGATATCATCTCCACCATACTTAACACCAATCGTGTAGCGGCCCGTTTTGTCAGGGACATAGGTGACTGTGTAAGTGCCATCCTTGTTGTCATGAATGTCCACTCTCTTGGGTTTGCCCTCTTGGTCCTGAGGAATGCACACCAGAAGATTTATGCACTGGGAAGTTAGTTTTGAATTCCTCTAGTAGGGCAACAAATATATATTTATATAGTCTGAAACAGATACAGAACTGCAGCTTTTTGAGGTTTAAATATATTTTACTCAAAGACTAGTACCAGCAATAGATTACTGGGAGTAGAAAGGTATCAGACCACTATAAAACAATTGGTGCTACCATCAACTACCCTTTGTTTGATACAAGAATGTTTATAAGATAACTGTAAGAAGTTTCAGGCTTCACTGTTATATCACTGCTGGAAATGAAGAATGCTTCCCAGGTCCCTGAGGCAGAGATGGGGAGCCAGACTGTGCAGCTCCATCCTGAGTAAGCACTGGGTAGCCTTGGGCAGCTGCTCCCTGAAAGGTCTGAGGGCAGGGGGAAGCATTACTGGAGTCTGCTGTCTCCTGCATGAGGTATCCAGCTGCTGGCACACTGCAAAGTCTACAGTTAAAAGTAGGTCTATGCAGTCACTTCAACTACCATTTCTCACCAGCTGCAAAGCACAAAGCATTTTAGAAAGTCTTCCAAGCCTGCTTACGGGGAACCACATGTTGACTCCATTTTGTATTTTACGACTTAACACTGCCTGGGGTACAGTATAAGCCTGTAAAGGACTTGAGATTTAGGTACAGCACAGAAGAGCTTACTTCTTTCAGGAAGGCTTGTGAAACGTTTGACATTCAACAGCTCAGAACAAGAAGCAAACAAATGTTGCCAGGAGGATCACCTATGCATTTCCACCATGCAGGGCTTGTGGAACTTGATTTTTCAAAGCCACAGCCAGGCTGGGAGCTCTGATAAGCATTTTGGATCCTTTAAGGCCACACATGCATGCCAGAATAATGGCAATTGCTTTGCTGCATCTGAACAGACATTGAGACAGCACAGGAGCAAGAATGCAGGAGGGCAAGTACAACCAGTCATGCCATGACCTAGGCATGCCAGAGCTGAGCTATGTGCTTTATGGTCCACTAACCAGAGACCTTTTTGTGAGGCCACAGAGTCCAGGCACCAGAAACTTCAGGAAGAGCCATAACAAAGCCAAATAAAAACATTCCTGCAGTATCTCCTTAAGCAGCCTATGACTTCTGGCAACCTTGAGGGAGACTTGTGTTTTAATTTATCATAATGTCATGCTCAGCATGGATGTTATCTCATGGCCTTGCTGAACTGCACTGCTAGAAGGTTGTCTCCATTTCAAATGCCAGTATTTTCATAATCTTACAAGAAACTGTTTATCTCATTTTGGGCATTTGCAGAGTGTAAGGTTAAACAAGAGCCAAATATAGCATGGCTAATGATTTTAAGACAGAAGTTTCATAAAAGCAGTCTCAAGAGCTTCACAAACAGGGTGCAAGACTTGCTTGTACCAGACCTTAGGGTCCAGCCAGCAGCCCAGTCTCCAGAACACTGGGTATGTCGGGGTAAAGCTGTGGACAGTTCTGATGGGAGAGACTCCTGCCCACCTGGAACAACACGTTTCCAGTCCTGCATGGTTTTGTAGTTACTTACAGTGATCTGTACAGCCAGAAGTCCCTGCCCAGCATCCTTAGCATCCACAGCGAACTCCACAGGCAGGCTGGCTAGAATGCCATAGGAACTGAGCCCTGGTCCACTCGCCGTCACCTTACTGGCATCATATGTAGGAAGCACCTTCACCTTGAAGGGACTTAAAGAGAAACCCATTATTGCCCCCTCCTCCCCAGTCAGTGGCTGGCAGCTGCTGCAGTACACACTCAGGTGCAAATACACCTCCCCAACGGTGTCTGCTGTAGGTGCAGCAGGCTCAAACCACCACTGAACCCAGAAGTTGTGCAAGGAGCTGCACTGGTTAAGTAGAAAGGAGCACAGCTAGTCCTTAAATGGTGCTCATGTGCTGGGAGAGCACAACTGAATCATTAAATCTTCAGTTCACCAAAGCTTATCTCACCACCTTACCTTCGAGGAATATCTTCATCAGCATATTTGACAGAGATCAGGTAGGGTCCCTCCTGCATAGGGGTGTACACCACCGTGTGGGTGCCATCTCCATTGTCTACCACATTAACAGGCCCCACAACTCCTAAAAAAAAACCAACCATATGATTTTCTCAGTTCCACTGTCAAAACCCAGTTCCTCACCAGCCATTTACTGCACAAAGCTCCAAGATGTACTGCTTATTTACAGTTTGCAACAAGCTAAATTTAAATTCTTTTATTTTTTTGAAGGAAGGCAACAGGCATAGATCAGTGATCAGTTTCCCTAATTTTGCATTCAAAGCCATTGACTTGTAATAGATTTGTTATTCACCACTCTCTGGGCTCCCATCTTCTCTCTCTAAACAAAAGCTAGCATGAAAAACCAGAGCTCTGCCTTTCTGTACAGTCCAAGTCAAGAGCAATTGCTAACAGTGCATGAAAGATCTTTCAAGACAGAAAATGAGTAATAGTTATAATTGTCTGAACTGTCATTTATAAGATTACACACTGTTACTGGGATTCACTGCACAGAACTGAGCCCTAAAGCCAGTTGGTGTGTAGCATTCACCAACCCAGTCTTTCACAATCAGGAGTTTGGAAAGGTAGGCTTGCTGCCTAGGCAGGACTGCCCTGCAAGCTGCCAGAGTCCTAAGAAAGCAGGATCAATTATTTCAATTTGCATTAAGCTAAATCTACAACAGATTACGCGACATATCAGTTCAGATCAACACACAAAGCAGTCTACAATTACAAGTTGGCTTTAAAACATAGGAAGGATTAGCAGTAAAGCAAGCACAAAAGAAACCTATATAGTTGCCATGCGAAGCCTAAAAGCAACACCGTTGGTTCCCACTCCCTCCTCCAGATGATTCTTGCTGTTGCCAATTGGATTTCCGAGAGCCAAAATTGCCAGTAGCTAGTGAGAGTTCAAACCTGTCTCAGTGTCACCCTTTGGACCACCTTTAAAGAAATCCGAAATTGCTTTCAGTGGGGAACGCCATCCCTCGGAATTCGTCTCATCCGCTAGAATTAAATGAGTGTTACCTGAGGGGCACCTGCACAAAGGGACCTGACACTCCAATGGGGAAGCAGCTCTTGCCTCCTAACAGGTGAGACTTGCAGCCAACAGGTATTCACTGCCAAGATACTGTGCCACTGAGACACAACTTTCTAGGTTAATGCAAACATCACTAACGCTGTCACTCGAGGGTCATGTTGCTCTCTGGGCACCACTGAGCAGTTCCACCATGATTCAGAGACTTCTGCAACCCAGTTACACAGGTTTCCCAAGGCACTGCATATTAGACTTTGGATTTACTCTTTTATGTCTAAAACTAAGCCACAAATGTTCACCAGTGACGGTTACTCACATCACTTCTCCCATTCTCAAGATTAAGCTAAAGCCATCAAAGGCATTGTCCACAGCACCACTACCTAGGACACAGCTCTCCTTTCACAGCATGACACAAGGGTCAGCTATCCTGTTCACAGATGAACAGGAACAGAGAGAAATGCCCATTCAAGTGGCATTACCATCTTTGCAAGCAGGGCCATGTTACCAACCCAAACACAGAGAAGGGGCCACAGCCAGATGGAGTACTTCGGTTCTTACCTCTGGGTCCTGTCACCACCACCTCGAGGGGTGCTACTCCTGCCTTGCTGGCATCTACAGTGAAGGACTGTGGGATTTTAGCTCGAACAGCTGTTCCCAGACCTGGTCCTGCTATCTTCACCTTGCTGGGATCCACAACATCCTTCACAGGAACCTTGAAAGGACTGCCTGGAAGTCGACACAGCAAGTGTTAAACACCAGAGTCAACAGTTACAGAGAACAAATTGAAAAAGGTCTTTTTTCCCTATTTTTCCTTGGGCTTTTTTATTACTATCATTCAGCCACAGGTATGAGTGACAACCCCACAGCCTCCACATTGCTCCTTTGCTTCTGCAAAAGCCAGAAGCATAAGGATGGTGCTTCTACATTTTCACTGTTTATTCAACAATTCAGTTGTGAACCGTCTACTCCTCACACCTCAGGAAAAAAAAAATAAACATGAAAGAAACCAGAAGTGCAAATGAAGCATCATGCAGGCACTTGTTTCCTTCATATTTTACCAAGTTCAGTACGTCAACAAAGAGAATGGGACCAACAGGAAGCATCCAGTCCAAATGCATGCACAGGTAAACACAGAGTTTAATATAATCCCCATGACAGGTTGACCCTCTTATTGCAGAACAGGATCTTGAAGACACCCAAATACCAAAGGGTTATTTTCATGACCTGAAGTCTTATACACCACTTGTGCATAAAACCAGTTATTTGTCAAGGGTTAGTGTCCCCTTCCCTGTCCCACTCATCTGTACCCACTTGAGCAAATGCCACTGCTTTTTATGCCTGAATTCCCAGGAAAAGCAGAAAGACAAAATCACATCAACATCCCACAGTATAAGGGATATGCAGCCAATGCATTGAGCCCTCAGTTTGGCTTCTTCCCTTTTCTGACAGCCACTGAGCAAGAGTTCTTACCAGGAATATGCTCTCCCCCATACGTGATGTTAACATCATAATCTCCTGGAACATAAGGAATATACTCGGCACTGCAGCTCCCATCTTTGTTATCTTTACAGCTGATTTTAGATTCTGAAGGTCCCTCAACAGTTATTCCAAGGCCACCAATTCCTGCCCCTCTGCAAGACAGAAACACACGCTGTTAGAATTAACTGCTTCAAACAGCAGCTTTACTGCTTTCACATACTCTGGCTGCATTTTCATCCTTTTTGGAAATGCAGTAACCTGACTTCTGATGTCCAGCCTTCAGTGTGCACTGGCATGGAAAGCTGTTCAGACTGCCTCACTCACATTTTCCTAGAATTTTATCCTCAACAACTATCGACCCCTAATGTCTAATGTCTGCAGAGCAGAGTGCTCAGCAGATGATGAGGTAGCATACACAGTTACCAGATGGACACAGCTTGGCCTCTTTATAAATATTTGTACTGAGTTTAGCATCCTGCATTGCACACATCACTGCACTCCTCCCTCCCTCAGACATTCCTTGAAGATCAAACAGGTTCAGTCACCTGGTGACAACCGAAAAGGGGTTTGGCTGATTTGTGAAAGCCTCTGTGAGTCCAGGTCCTTGTGCCTTCACACGTGATGGATGGCAGCCCTCTGTCACATTCACTCTGAAGGGGCTGTTTGGCACAGGTACATCATCATACGTTACGCTGACTGTGTGCGGACCTGTTAAGAGGAGGAAAACATGTTCTGAATTCCCTAAATACACTCATCACTTAACATCACTTCCACAAGATGCTACAGACCTAAATGTCGGTATATGAGTAAGAGTTTCCTTCTGCATTTCACAAGACTTCGCTAGTGTTTCATAACTAGAGACACTATCTACACTCTGTCCTTCTGAAGCCAAGTTACCATAAAAGTCAGTTTTTCAAGTTAAAATAGAGCTGCTTCCTGTAGAATTAGCTCCTCTACTGGTTAAACTCTTGCTAAGATGCCAACAAGTTACTGGCAGACCTCAGCAGTTTGCCAAATGAAAGTGGCAGAAGAGCCACTTGCTCTTGGTTTTCCCCTTTCAAGTAAAAAAAAAAAACAAAAAACCAACCCAAACCCAGAGGTTACCCTTTTCAAACGGCGTGTACTCTACTGAATATGTTCCATCAGCATTGTCTTGGATGAGACAGTCTGTGGGGGAGCCGGACGGGCTCGTGATCTGTGTCCTGATGTGGTCTCCACCGGCCTTCGTTAGAGGTCGAGCATCCACAGTGAACTCAGTTGTAGCTTCTCGGAAGACATCTGCAGGAAACATTTTCAAGAGTCACTTCATGAACTGCATATACT
The DNA here is from genome assembly GCF_025592945.1 of Manacus candei. Lineage (NCBI taxonomy): Eukaryota > Metazoa > Chordata > Aves > Passeriformes > Pipridae > Manacus > Manacus candei. The sequence continues at coordinate 397,848 of NW_026138130.1, forward strand.
TCCAACGACCAAACATTTGGTGAAGCAGCACGATAAACAACTTGTTTGGGAACATAATGAGACTCCCCAGTCCTTCCCAGAGTCACCATGGAAATATGCAAGGCTTTTACAGCTTTCAGGGCCCAAAACACTCATAAACAACTGCAAGTCCTACAAACTCTGACAACAACAGTTATTCTCACCTTTTCCTTCCACTCCTGGCCCAAACACTTTAACTCTGCTTGTGTCCACAGCTGGCTCCACTTTGACCCGGGCTGGGAATTTAGGCACTTGCTCTCCTCCGTATCTCATCTTGATTGTGTACATGCCGGCCGAGAGCGGCACGTACGTAACAACGTAGGTCCCGTCCTTGTTATCATCGATCTGGACCTCGGCTTTGGAACCAGTATCTGACACCATGTCCACCCGCAGGTCCCCGGGACCTGCTTCCGTGCAGTCGACATTCAGCAGCCCTGCCTCACCTACTTTACCGCGCTCCAGACCTGGGCCTGTGGCAATGACTTTAGAGACATCAAACGGCATTTCTATGTCTGCCTTAAAGGGTGAGCCGGGAATGTGAACTTCTTCAAAGAGGATGTTTACAAAGTACTCTCCAGGCTTCATGGGCAGGTAGGAGACAGAGCAGGTTCCATCACCGTTGTCTGAGCATTCAATTTTAGCTTCACATGGGCCTTCTACTGTCAAACCCAAACCTCCAGTTCCTGCCCCTTTGGTATCTATTGTAAATTGGGCTGGTTTTCCAACGAGGCCCCCTCGAAGACCTGGACCATGAGCTTTTACCTAGAAGAGAATACGCAGTTTAGTTAAACTGCTTTTTCCATATAATTGCCAGAAGATTGCCTTGTTAGAGTTGTTTGTATGTGGGACTTGATTAACAAGCTCTTAAAAATATACAGAAAGCCATGTTTCCTTTGCCACTCATCCCAGTTTTACCGTAAAGTCGGTACCTCTCCTCCAAAGGGGTTTCTAGGCAAGGATATTTATACTCTCACCATAATTGTTTTTATATAGCCATGGGATATAAAAGGTGGAAATGTAAAAATATTTGATGGCTGTACACATTTTTTTCTTGAAATATATGTCCTTAGAAAAAAGTATCTTAATACAGTAGAGATTCTCATCAGGCCAACTTATATCAAATTAGGAGCAATACTTTTCTTTGCCACACTATGCAGGATGCTTGCAGTATTCTTGATTAGTTCAACGTTCTTATTCAAATACAGTCTTACAGGAATGACTTTAATGAGTCATGGAGGTTGCAAAAGGACTGACTGAGCACTCTTAGTAAGGATGTTCCTGGGTCTGGTTTGGCCAAAACCAAGCCAAGTCTCACGCAATAGCCCACAATTCAGTTTTCATCTAGCAGTTGTTGTCACAGCCCTGAACCATTCACTTACCTTGGAGGGGTCTGGAGGTAGCGTGGCCTCCACAGTATAGGGGCTCCCTGGGATTGGGTTGCCATCATAACTCACATCCACCATATACAGTCCTTCTTCCCGTGGGATGTATTTTGCAGTGCTGCACTCCTTACCCAGAACCGGTTCCACCAGACATGGCACAGCTTTTCTCATAGGACTGGAAATATTAACATCCAGTTTACCTTGCCCACCAGCTCCTTTGGTATCAATTACAAATTCCTGATCCTTCCCTACTTCCACTCCTGAAAAAGACAAAACCCATATTACATTACTTACTTAACATCAGACAGTGGCCCAAGAAATCTCCCATGCACATACCACTGAGGGAGCAGGCACTGGCAGAGCCCTGGGCAGTCTGCATCCCCCTGCAGTCATAAAAACCTCCCAAAGCCAAACAAAAAAACAAACGAATGCTTTGGTTAGCTACAAAGTTACAGGGCGTAACAAGTGTGTGTAAGACAGTATCAGGGCTCATTTCAGGAAAGCAACAATGTTTCACAGCCTTAAGTTCTTCCCCTTTTGGAAAACAAAAAGACACTATAAATGACACTGTGCATTGTACCAGTTTTCTACATTTGAACAAACAGCCATCTAGCCCTGAAGAAAACAGATTTCATCAGTGGGTGCCCAGCTGGGTGAAGAGTCCAGCTCTGTTCACCACAAAGGACCAAACCACAACACATGTCCACATTGCTATGTAATCTTTGGGGGAAAAAAAAATAAAAGTCTCAAATGAAATTCAGTCCTCAAGAGAACCAGCTAAGTTTCAGCGGCCAAGCTACAAAGTTGGAGCTGGTTGATTCCCAACTGTAGCAAGTTTAAAAGAAGATTGTTTTGCCCACTCCTGTTGCAGCAGCACATGTTGGCAATCACCCAGATTCAGGAGACACTTCAGAGGCAGGCTGTGGGGCTTTCCAGCCCACAGGTACTTACTGTTTTCGAGTCCATTGACTTTAACTTTGCTTAGGTCTAGCGGAGCAGCAACGCCCACAGTGAAAGGGCTTTTAGGGATGGGATCACCGCCGTAAGTTACCGAAACCTTCATTGGACCCTAGTTGGAGAATTTCTAAGTTAGCTCAGTTCCTCACTTCATACAGACACACTAACACCCAAACAGTACATAACCACTTCACCTAATCCATTTTAGCCAGCCACAGCCAAACTTATTGGTTTATGGACACTAAAGCTCTAACCCACTGCAGCCCTTCAAAGTATTAAATGGTTTTTATCTAATACAGGAAGAGAGAAAGAGACAGATCTTTCCAACATTTAATTAGATTATATTCAAGCAGCCTGGCAAAGGCTCCAGCTCAGGCTGGCTCCCACCCTCCCAGTGCTCAGACCCAACAGCTGAATGAATGTCCCAGTGCTCCAGACCAGGTATCCCCTTCCACTGCGTGGAGAGGCCTGGCCAAAGCCAAGACTGCAAAGAGGCTGTATTATTACAGCATCTGAAATACCGGGGGTTTAAGCTCTACAAGTCAGAAAGATTAATGCTCTTGTGTATTTTGGCTGGAACACTGCACAGCCATGGCAAGCTCCAGCCCACGATGTGTGCTCCTTTTATTCTCTCCTACCGCAGTCCATATTTTAGCTATATTCACTGTTTGCTTACTTTTCATTCTTGGCTGGTTCGGCTCCCAAGTGAAATAATTATGGATGTTTCATGCAAGCTAGTGAATAGCTTCCATGATTATTCTTGGTTGTTTTTAGAAAACATGCACCCGGGTAGCTGTAGCAACACCGCGAGATAGATAAGGCCGAATAAACAGCATTTAACCAAGGCTCCTCTGCAGTGACACAGCCCCTCAGGAATTTAACAACCTAGTCCATCCTTCCCCTATTCTGAAGGCTCCAGAGTCTCATTCGTAAGTTACTGCTTAGGAACCTGAGAAAGACAGGGTCAGGAATGACCTATGTGCTCACAGCCCGGAGGGACAACAAGGCTACTCTAATTACTGAGCATTCTATTTTCATCTTCTTTGTTTAACCATTGCTTTCCTGCCGCTGTAATCTCCAAGTATCTCCTGTAAGTCCACAGCTCCTCCATGACCCAAGGCACTTCTCCAGATGGAAGACCAAGTAGGAAACCTGGTTTAGGCATCCTGGCTTGTTTCAACACTGCTTTTCAGGTGAAACACAGCAATCTGGTACTACTCACAAACACATGCATGAAGTACAGATGACTGTTCCCTTCTGCATACCAGCCCTGACCCAACAGGCCAAGGCCTCTCCAAACAGGCACACCAGCCACCTCCTGAGTTCATGCAACTGCTTTATCCAAAAACAAACGCTAGTTCTATGGTGCTTCCAAGAATGCTAATCCAGCATTATCAGCTAAATAATACTGCAGTCCTTCTTATCAGTCCCCTTTTATATAGCTCCATTCAAGAAAGCTGGTGCAGATGAGTAGTTCATTTGGCTGTTCAGGAGAACAAGAGCAGCAGAACACTGATCTCAGCACCACAGCATCCACGTCTTCAGAATTATATGAGATTCGTGCATTCTGGAGTTTAGTGGCCCTTTACAAACACACAAGCACAGCATGAGGAAAAACACTTCTAGTTATTAGTAGCTTCCACTTTCAGCTCTTTAATGATGTTGCTAAGGAATCATCAGCCTCTGAACCAAACGAGTCAGACTCAATTTTTTCCAATTTAAAGGCAAACCTTAAATGCAGACACATACTTTGGATGCATTTAATCTGCAGCCCAGCTTCCCTCTTCAGCAACAACTTGTTCACTTTCCTACTGGGAACTGGCACAGCATGACCCAAACTCTCTTCTTTTTATCCCTGCTCTGGTTTGCCCTTCAGTTCCTTTGACATCAGCAGCTTGCTGAGAGGCAACACACCACAACCTCAGCTCTGCAGGACCACAGCAGCCCAGAGCAGCTGGGGTAGCAGCCAGCTCTGTTTCAGAGTCTGGAAAGGTTTGCCATCTTTCCTCTTCAACTGATAATGTATGGAATGATGATGTGAGCTGTATGCTAATGCTTCAATCACTCTCTTTTCCCCAGAAAAGAAAACAGTGGCAATCTATCAAGAGCTACACCAGAAAACTGCATTATTGCTTTCCAATCCTAATTGTGCTGCAGGCTTTAGGGATCCTGGGGAACAGGACACCCTGGCAAGCCTTTCTTGCTTGTTCCTCTGTGCACAGGTACCATGAAGGGCGGTCACTGCACTATTAGCAACATGAGCTCTTCACTCTTGTACTGCTACATGAATCAGACCTACCTGCTGTATGGGAGTGTACCTAACAGTGTGGGAATAGTCATAGTTGTCAATGACATCCAGATCCACCACCGCCTCTCCCGGCACTGGGCTGCTGAACTGCACATCCAGTGGCGCTTTTCCAGCTCCCTTGGTGAACACAGTGAAATGAGTTGGCTTGCCATTTTCCACACCTGAAGAAAAATGTTAATTCTAATTTATGCAGAGCTCATACACAGAAACTCTTCTCTAGAAGCTCAGTACCAGTAAACCCCAGTCAAGCAAAGTGCCAAGGGAAAGGTGTCGTTTCCAATTGCCTGGCACCCCACCCTGCTGTATCCAGGACTGCATTGCTGCATTCCAGCAATGCTCAGCCAGGCAATGGCTACCCTGTGACAGCCCCTCACAGTCCAGTGCTGACCACACAACATCAACCCAACTCTCACCAGTTTTGTTCAGCCCAGGTCCTTCAGCTTTCACTTTGCTGGCATCGTGTGAGGGGTCCACTTTAACTCTAAATGGGCTGGCAGGAATTTCCTGCAACAGAAACACAGCTCTAAACATAAACAGGTCACTCTTCAGTAGCCAAAATTAGACAGATAGTAATTTTAAGATAATTTTGCTCCATTTCCAGTACCATTTTGAGTAGAATTTTGCCTCACTCAAACACTCTGAGTGGTATCATTCAAAGTCTAGCGCAAAGTTAACAGTTGGATGGTTTGTAGGGGCCTGTCGTAGGTTTATTCTGGCCCTTTTTTATTTTTAAGGAAAACTTTCCCCCCCATTTTCCTTGGAGAGTCACTTAGGTTTTTTATCCTTTAGAAAGCAGCTTTGTCCCATCACTGAGACCACACTCAGTATTGCCAGTCCAACACGTCAGACACTTGAGCTTCAATGTCCCCAGTCAACCCCTCTCATTTGTGTACATCCAAGTATTACAAAAGAAGTTTTAGTTTTTTTACACTGTTGAAGAAACAGTGACCAGACAAAGTGCATATGAGCTGACATGGAAGGGCCAGCAGTGAACTGCCGCAGCCAGCTGTGAACTGGCACGTGCTTGGTGATCAAAGAGCAGATAAACAGACTCTGGAAACATCAGGCTGCAAAATGAAGATTACAAACCTCTCCTGCAAAAAGCACTTTAATGGTGTAGCGCCCTGCGGCAGGCGGGGCATATTTCACTGTGAATGTATCATTAGCATTGTGGATGATGTCGAAATCTATGTCCTCTTCCTCATCACTGACCACACGAGCATCACACTTAATTCCAACACTGACATCACCTAGGAAAAGCAAACGGAGGTTTTACTACCAGACAGCCCAGGCACTGCCAGCCAAATGGCCAGATCATTCCCATTTCCAGAAGTTGTTCAAGTCACCATGTTAACTGATGCAACAGATCAGATCACAATTCACTGCAATGTTCTGCTTCCCAAGGTTTTTCCATTAAACAAGGAAAACCAGATAGAACACTACATAATCCCCTCCCTTCTGTGTGTGGTACCTGTGGGTCTGATATCACAGCAACAGCCCAGCCTGCCTTTACCTTCTCCTGCATCCGTGCAGTCCACAGTGAAATGAGTTGGCTCATTTGCTTTCAGGCCAGTTCTCTCCACACCAGGTCCAAACACTTTCACTTTCTGAGGATGACTCCCTTGACCTATAAGGACCTACACAGATTCACAAGGGTCAGAATCACATATCTGTGTCATGCTCGAGATCACAGCCAAGTCAGAGCATTGCTTGGACAGAGGCTACAGGAAAACAGGACCAACTGAATTGCCCCAAATCCCCCAGGTTGCAGCTGGGCTGACAGGAGACCTCCACCATATAAGCTTGTGAAAACAAAGATTTATTCACGGGGATAGGTTTCTAAAAACAGAGCAGAAGGGCATACCTCCTTGAAGTTCACAGAAGGGTTTTATCATCATAGTTGTATGAGCAATTAGTTGTGAGCACAAATGTCTTACTTGGCTAGAACTAAGTACTATCCATCTCTGAACTTACCCTAAATGGGCTGTTGGGCACATTGGCTCCTCCCCAGACAACAGAAATTGTATGTTTGATTGGTTTAACTGGCACATATGAGCAGGCAAACACACCATCAGGCTTGCTCTTTATCTGGATATCAATAGGGTTTCCTTCTCCATCCTAAAAAGCAGTAATATAAGCAGAAGGTTCAGGTACTTCAAAAATATTTGCACAGTTTGAACAGCCTAAGACTGTTCCAAAATATGTCAGTTTTTTTTCCCCAGAACTGCAGCTCAGAAACACTGAAGAAACATGCAATTTACACTCCTGTAAGTCTTTCTCATCTAACACTCACTCATTCATTACACCATCCGACAACACATGAAATTCACAGGCTCAGAGACACTTCAGTGCTTTCAAATGACAACTCCAGGAAATTACACCTTGCTTTGCTGAGGAGACTCTAAAGTAAGGAAGCAAAGCCATGTTTTTCATGCACCACAGAGAAGTCACCTAGTCTTGAGTTAGGTTGTTGCCTGACTACATTACACAGATCAAAGCACGGAACTCTGAGTGAATTACACATGCCCAGAGTTAAGTGGTGTGTAAGCGAGTAGAAATACTTAAGGCACTTTCTCAACAGTATTAAAGCCCTTTTGTTGAAGTTTCACACAGCTGCCTTTGGCTTTTTACCTGTGCATACATCTTCAGAGGTGCTTTCCCAGCGTCCTTGGTTTCAACTGTGAACTCAGCAGGATTGTTCACTATACAGCCAGTCCTCTCCAGGCCTGGGCCATAGGCCTTCACCTAAAAAAGCACCTCAAGACTATTAGTTTGCAGTTCAGAAAGAGAAGCAAAACTAAGTGATATATTTATAAAAGACCTGCCCCCTCCACAAAACCCATGAAGCACAGGATACTACTTCAGCAAGTTTCCATTACATTAAATCAAAACCACAACAGTGTTATTAGAAAAAGCTGGGCAGTATCTGGCTGGAGCTTGGCAGATTCTGAGCTTTAAGCAGAGGCAGCTTAACAGTCAAGTCTGCTACTAGAATCCTTCAGAAACATCTCTACTGTAGTTACATCAAAGACATGCTATGCCACAGGTGAACTCTCATACACCACCTTATCCGAGTTGAAGTCTCCTGAAGCCGGTCGGATGAAGGCCATGTAAGGGCTGTCTTTTATGTCCTCATCATCACACATGATGTGCACAGCATATTCACCGGGCTCTTTGGGCCAATACTTCACATCACATGAGCCATCGTTCTTGTCATCACACTCAATTTTAGCCTGAGAAGGGCCTTCTATTGCAAAGCCTGAAAAAAGGAACAAGTAGTTTCCTCACATCAGGTTTGTGGTGGCTGCCAATTTAACAACACTTTCACAAATAGCTTTTTGTCAGCTATAACCATGCCTGATCTCTCCATCACCCTTCTTCAGCAATATGGGAGATAATCCATCATCCATCATTCCCTTTTTGATCTCATGCCACAAAAACACAGACTAACACACACACCCCTTAACACACGTTCCTGTCTCTAGGACTTCCTTTGATACTCTGATAGATGTTTGTGTTTAGACCACAACATCTTAGAGACCTGGGTTTTTTTACTGCTGGGAAAGCTATTGTTTCTCATGAGTTCTTTGCTAGCGTTGCAATATATACATATTTCAGACAAACTAAGTAAAGCAACAAACCAAGAGAGCCAACTTCTGTGCCAATGGACTCGACCACGAAGTCAGCCGATTTGCCCACAATTCCCTCATGCAGCCCTGGCCCCCAGGCTCGCACTTTCTGAGGACCGGCTTCATGACCCACTTGAACTTCAAAGGGGCTACAAGATAAAAACAAAGCATAGTATTAGAAATGAGGACAAATATAACGTCTGTGTTTTTCCCCTGGCATTTTAATGAGGCTTTACATTGGATTTTCCAAATTAATAGATGCTACCATGTGGTGGCACGGTGCCCAGCAGAGTGTCTTTCTAGCAGAGAGGTCATCCAACCCATCATGTGCTTACATCTTGCACCACAAATCCTGAGTGTCAAATACTTGGCTTGCTCTGCTTGCTGTAGCCCTGGACACTAAAATAACAAATCCTTTCAAAAACACATAGTAAAGTCCGAGCTGCATGATCCACCAAGTTTTACTGGTTTTGTGTTCATGATTTTGGGTTTAGAAAGACTGATGCAAATCACCCTCCAGAGCTTTCTCAATATAAGCAGCTCCGGTCCTAAAACAGGCTGTAGATAAACTGTTACAACAGCCATTTGCCACTAACTCGTCCCCCCAGTTTTTTCAAAGGTCAGTGTTGCTTTAAATGTTCACCAACTACATAACCCACTGAAGGGCACAAAAATGCCCAAAAAGCTACTTCTAACTCACCTTTTTGGGATGTTGTGCCCACCCCATGTAATCGTGACAACATACTTCCCTGGGGTAGCTGGATAATATTCAAATGCATATACACCATCCATAAAGCCTTTTTGTTTCACCAACTCCTCCAAGCCCTCTGTTGAAAGATCAGTTCAGCATTAAACTTAACAGCTTCCATCCTGCTTTCAATTACTCAGACAAGTTCATGTTTTCTAGTATTTATTTTAGCTTGCAAGAATAAATTTCTTCCACCAGAAAAAAAAAAAAAAAAGGTCAGGTTATAAGGGAAGTTAGTTCTAGCTGCCCTCTAGGACAAAGACAGCAAACACTTCCAGAAGAAATACAGCAGAAAGTATTTTAAGTTACCAGACTTAATAGGTTCCCTTGTGTTTTATTTTCTTAGTCTGCAGTATGATGCATGTCATATGTTAAAACAAAAAAGCTTAACATTTGTCAGACTTTGTAACCACAAATATGCAGGGAATGCCTACTTTTCATTTTCTTCAAGATGAAGAATTTAAGGAGAAAAGCTTAACACACTAAAATTTACATCGATACATCTGTTGCCTTTTTTCCCCCCAACGGCACAAAGCCGCACAGTCGGGGCTCTGTGCGTGTGGAGGAGGTGAAGGCAATACAATGCACCTTTTAGTGCAGTCCCAGCTGGGGGGAGGTGACTGGCTCTCGAGTACCACACAGGCACCGCAGCTCCCTGAAAGCAGCAGCACAGCCACTGCTGCTGGCAGCCTCACGAGTCAGCAGCCACTGCGCTCCCATTATCCCAGCCTGCCAGGCAGAGGGCCACATACAGAGCTCAGGACACACCAAAGGACCTGAGGATGGATCCTGGCAGATGGTCTCCATGTTAGCTTACAGGTTCCCTTTCCTCCTCTGCTCATGTGCCCAAGCAGCCAGTGCCACCAGGACTGCTGCTTTGAGCCATTCCCAGCTTTATGAGAGCAGAATTTTCACCCTGCCACAGACTCTGGAGCGTGACTTGCTCCCACAAATCAGATGAAGATGCCGTGAGCATCCATAAAGCTTGGAGGCCATGGCAGGCAGATGCATGGGTCTTCTCAGTTTTGCTAACTGATGCATGAAAATGGAAAGAACTAAAACCAGATGTTGTCTTACCCAGCCCTGCAGGTCAAAACCTTCACACTAGACACAAAGTACCAGAAAACCCTTCTGAAATTTGGCTTTTTATGATACAGATCCCATCAGTTCCATCAGGACACCATCTCCTGACCGCTCTTCCTTTTCCCAGGTTTTGATTCCCGTTTTCTCCAGAACACATCCACAGCACAGATTCACCCCAACACTCACTTGGTCCCTTTATAGTCACTCCGAGGTCTCCGCTCCCCGCCGCTCTCGTATCAACCTTGAAGTCGGCCGTTTCCCTCATGCGGACGCCCTTGGGCTGCAGACCTCGACCGGTGGCACGGCATGCGTTGGGATTGCAGGCTGCAAGGCAATCCCAGCCATTAATACCGTCTTTGATTCTCAACATACAGGTAGCCTAGCCAGCCTGGAACAACCTTTAGTTTAATGTTGACTCAGGGCAACCACAGCTTAGCTTTCAGCACAAGCTTTATGGTTATAGCATTAAGGCAGACAGACAGGAGTCTGCCCAGTCCCTGTCTATGCCTTATGGCTTTTGGGCAGTAGTGGTCAGTGCAGCCAGGCAACACTGACCCCCTACAGGGGCTGTTTTTTAGAACTATAGCAAACACTGAAGCCCTGTTGCTTTCCAATTCTATGCCAGTTATCAATACAAGACTTATACACAGCTATCACATACAGATAATTCACCACAGAGACAACCTTCCTGACGCCTTTTGTGTTGAGGCACACTGCGCTGTGGGGGGAAGGTTCCCTCTGCAGATAAGCCCCATTGAACAGTATTATTGTGCTGGTCTTTCAGAAGCACATGACTGGGATAACTGCTAGTAGCAAGGCTGAGTTTTTGCATGTGCTTCATTAAGAGATGTTGCATCAACCCCCCCCCTGCTTGCCGCAGCTCACATTTTCAAAGAAGCAAAGCCACCAAGCCCTCTGCAGACTGCAGCAGCCATGGGTAGGGGCAGAAGGTTACACATGGCTTAGGCTTATGCTTGGCTCCTTTACTCCAAGCGCTTCTCCAGGCCTGCAGAGCGGCTACAGAAGTACCACGCACTTATGAACAGTTTTTGTCACACAGTCCCAGCTGTCATGAGGTCTTCAACACCATAGACCTGAAGGGTTTGAAGAGACTTATAGATAACCACAGCTTCCCAGCACTGTAAACTGAACATGCATTTTCCCAAAACACATCGTGCTTACAGCAGGAGCACAAGTCTGCCAAGCAACTCCTTAGGTTTTCCCCTCACTAGGACAGCTCACCCCTGCAGCAGCCAACACCACTCAGTGTCCTACACCGGATGGAGTGAGCGAGGATCGTGTGCCATCTGCTAGCTCTGAAAGCTCAGTGGGAACACACAGGAGCGTGGCCGACGTGGAGCGGGAACAGCTTGCAAAGAGCTTACACAGCTGCATCAGGCAGCTTGTGGTTAAGCCAGTTTCACTGACTGGGTCACACACCGCTTCAGTTCGCTTGCAACTTTCCTCCCCAACCCCAGCAAAACCAAAAACCCTTTTGGCTGGGACAAGCTGCAGGCTAGAAGCTTACAAAAAGCAAACATGACAGAGCATCCTGCACACCTCTTACCAACTATGAAGCCATTAGCAGTGAAGTCCAAAATTCCACAAATGGAGGGTAGCTCAGGAGAGATGAGCAGAGATCTAAAAGCGTAGGAGCACGTAAGGATGGAACAGAAAGCAAGTTAGGTGTCAGTTAAGGAGGAAAACAGTAAATATAGTCATTTGAGGAACGAAGGCGGAAAACAGCAAGACGCTGCATAGCTGCATAAATCACTCAAAAAAAAATACAAAGGGTAGCTTAACATTTGGAAGTCTAAGCAGAAAGGAAACTAGCAACAAAAGCCATATTACTGTTAGAGAGCATTGGTTTACCCTGTGAATACCCAGTGACCCACTGAGTCAGGACCAAGATGTTGAAAGGTACAGAGAATGTACAAGGCAAGATTCAAGCATATCCTGTGATCACATCCAAGGAGAAAAGTGGCCATCTACATTCAAATGCATTTTTAAAAAACATACCCTCTCCAACAAGAACAGTGCAAGGAGTTTTGGGAATTGCCTCCGCAGCAAAAGTCACTTTGACAATGTGAGGACCAGCTTGAACAGGTTTGTAGGTGCAACGGTAGACTTGGTTGCCTTTGTCTTCTACTACAACCTCAGCAAGGCTTCTCCCTTGAGGATCCTCCACTTCCACATTCACATCACCCACACCAGCACCTGCAAAGGAAACAAGTCCACCTGAGCCTCAGCTTCCCCACAGCAACAGGCACTGTGTTTTGCACCACTGCCAGCTGTCTGGGCTGAGTCAGCCACGCTCTGCTGCCATTTCTAGGCACAGAAATGGCCTAGAAATGTTCAGCTTTTGCTGACAGCAACCAAACATTCCAGTGGGGAGGGCAAGACAGGATGGTGGCATCTCCAGGAAGACAGACTGACAAGGGCTCTCCTGCTCCAGCCACAGGGTTTCACAACAGTATTATGGTACTTAATATACATACTGCCTGGTTATCCTATGGCTACCATGCTGTAACAGCTCTATCACAGATCAGCTCACATCTTTACCAGTCAGTTCAATCTCTCAAGCTTTGAAGTGGTTTAGATCAAGAGACTGGACAATGCACACGCTGGTCTGGACAAGGATCCTTCTCTGCCGGACGTATTCACTTGTGTTCAGACACCTGCTCTTCTCTCATTTTATTCAACTCATCATACAACTCATCATAAAACAGTTTTCTATACACTTTCAGAGGCCAGACATGTCTTTACATGATTCAGACCACTCCCTCTCCCAATTAGAGGCTGAACATAATACTTCCCCTCACTATAACGCATTTAATTTTATTCCTAAGCTCCCTCAGGCAAAAGGCAATGCAAAATATGCTACTCAGCATATTTTGGTGTTTAAATGCTACAAGTAACTGCCCTAAGTAGTTTCACATTGTTCTAAATGAATTAGCATTTGTAGCATCTTATTGACTCATTCCTCTAGGCTATGGCATTGGTCTAATAGCAGACAGTAAGCAATGTGATGGAGATGCCCTAATGAAGATAGTAGCCCTCTAATAATTACAATAGAGGTTGACACCAGTTAGTCATTGAAGTATGAACTCAAAGTAGCACTGCAGCAAGTTCTTTCTACAGAGTTAAATACAGAACACACTATGCATTTACAGTTTGCTCACAGTTTATCCTTCACATTTATGTCCAATCTGTCACATTCCTTTTTAAAATGAGTTGAGGGAAGAAACCAGCCAGGAACTTGCTTGCTGCCATCTAGCAAATTCATGGTAAATTTCTGGGTAAGGCTTAGCCCCCTCTTGCCCCAGCTCAGCTCCACACATCAAACATTTCATACACAGTTGAAGCCTTCAGAGCTGCTTGGTTGTTATTTCACGTCTGAACTAGATGAGGCTACAAATCCTCATCCACTTTTCAGTTTTTTTATTTCTCCAAGGCCTTAGGTTCCGACATTTGAGGAAACTGCAGGATTTCCATCCTCCTTCATCCTGCTTACCTGCTGTGTAGAGGTCAAAGTAGGTAGGTTTGTTGGCAATGTTCCCTGTTGCCTCCAGTCCTGGTCCCTTTGCTGTCACTTTGCTTGCATCTCCCTGGGCTTTGTCAACATTCACTTCAAATGGGCTCTTTGAGATGTGCTGCCCGGCAAACAGGACTAAAACCTACAGACAGAGTATCAGCTCAGACCCACTGCTCAGCATCGCCACCATGAAACCAAGTGCAGGGTCAAACACCTGCATTCCTGCACAGAGAGTCTTTGTCTCAGAGGTGAGAGACCATCCATCCCACAGCCTTCATCCTGTCCATACAGTGTACCTGCTGGCCACCTCCTTAAAGTGCTACTCACAGAGTCAGCCACACCTGTGGGGATACTTGAATCGAGATGTGCCAAAAAGTAGCAGATTTCCACCAAGCAATAAAGTGGAAGCAGAAGTTCCATTTATTTTTTCAGGCTGGCTGTGGGGACCAGCCACTATGGTAAGTGTCAAAGCAACAGGATCACCCATCGTAAACCTGCTTCTGTGGGCATCTGGGGACAGAGCTGGGTGGGGAACCCTCTACAGTGTACAGTACCATCACCAAAGAAACAACCTGGTATTTTCATCTGCATCTCTGTCACAACACACAAAACTGGCTTCATGAGTTGCATGAAGTGACCACATGTGAGAGGAGAGCCAAGGTCACACATGCACTTTCTCCCAACACACACTTCTTTCCCCTTTGAGAAGGGAGCAGCCCAAAGGCCCAGATGGAGAACTAAGGCCACACCAGTTTTCCTTTTCTTCAGGATGCCCAGAGTGGCTATTAGCTGTCAGTGAACATGCAGCCCTCAGGGGCTCACATTAACAACCAACAGAGCAAGAGAACACTGGTTATTGACACACAACCCACCTTGTGAGGCCCAGTAACCCTTGGAACATACTGGACTGAATAGGTCTTGTTTTTGTCACTGGACGGTGTTATCTTCGCCTAGGAGAGAAAACACATCCATCACTGAGCTGTGCCTACGCATGCCAGCTGAAGACTTTTCTGAGTAGCACTTTATACTGCAAACTATTTCCAGAGTCAGCAGTGTTAGACTTGTTGCTGTGGGAGCAGGGATCCTTGCTACCTCCTCTTCTCACATGGAAAAACATCCCATTGGTTTTGCCTTTACATGAGAGGAAGTAAGCCACCTTCTCCCCACCCCAGTCCTTTCCCTCGCTGTTAATTGCTCTACTGAGGCAAGCCAAAACTGAGGAGACATTAAGTCCAATGTACAGCTGTATTTTTCTGGAATGTTGTAACATGATCAAGTGGAGTATTTGGATGAGAATTTCTATAAACATTAAAACCAGCATTTGAACTCAAAATGATTCATGGCACCTAAATAGCTGCTTTAGCCATTCTTGCAGAATGAGTAAGGGCAGACAGTGATTTAGTGATCTATGTTATCTAAAAGCAGGTCAGAGTGTACTTGGCCAGTCAAGCTAAAGCACTGCAACTACTGGACACTGGAGTTGTGTTGCTTAGTTGCAGATAGTGACTTTTTTTCCAAGTTCATCCAGTAAGGCAATTAGGACAGGCTTGAGGCTTCTTGCACTTTTGATATATTGTATTTCGTAACTTCTTTTTAGATGACTTATCTGTTAAGACCTCACTTGTGAAAGATGAAGGTTACTGCAAAAACTTCAGCATGCACATTTACTTCTCCGCAAAAAACATTTAACATACATACCTCCTCTCTGTTTCCTTCTGGATCCTCTATGAAAACCATCAGGTCACCCTGCCCAGCACTGATGGTGTCCACTGTGAAGATGGCAGGCTGCTTCACCATGTTCCCATGAGGTTCAATCCCTGGGAGACAGACACAGAACAGTACATTAGCTGTTGCCACAAAACTCAAAAGACAGTTTGGAGGCTACCAAAAAGCTGTCCAACCCATTCTCCCTCACTAGCTCCCTGAACTAGCTTCCCCACTGCCCAGAGCATCATGCTCATAATAAGGTCTACTCTTATCATACAAGCATTTTTAAAAATTGGTTGAATCATTGGCACTAAACTCATCTTAGGATCTCTGACAGAGTCAGGAACCCAGTTGGTATCTGGATTCAGGTTACCCTGACACGTCCTGAGGGTCACCCCCACTGCTGGCAAGTGCCTGTCTGATGCCAACAGCAAGTGGGGTATGTGCATTAGCTGCTCTTTAGGAGTTGCTCTACTTCATCCAGCTAAATGCTGAAATGTGCTGCACCACAGGAAGGGAGACTAGAGAGGCAGGAAAAATACTTTGGGAAGCCTTTTGGTAAAGGTATTACCCTAGAACCAAGACAATTTTTAGCTGTACTGTCCCATCTTCAGAACCCAACAGCAGACACTGCTCAGAGATTTACTATTCTTTGAAAGTTGCTCAGACTACTTTGCCAGAGTGAACACTGTAAATGGCATGCAGGAACTTCTTTAAACCACGAAAATCCTGCTATTCAGTGAGGCTTCCACTTAACTTTTAATCAGTTTCCTATCCCTCAGCACAGGGCCTGCTACAGCATGCATTTACCAGCAGGGTTTCATCATCTCCCATAGTCCCAGGTCATGACATCTGTCATGGTGGTGTCAGACTGAGTGGGTGGAAGAACTTCCCAAAATTGCTGGTTCCAGACTAGCCCAAACACATATACCCTTCCGTCCAAGGGAATTGCTCCTTGGCTTATTCATAAAACCGTGGGCACTACTGCTCCATAGCACAATTAGTGGAAAGTGCAACGTCTGATAGATTATAAAGGAAGTGGTTGTGAACAACAGAATTCCTGAACTTGTTTATCTTCAGAAAACAATAACTTGAGAGCAATGCAAGGAAGATCATGTTTTTACTAGGAAATCTGAGCATTCTGATAAGGTGTTAACAATTGACATATTCAATCTCTCAAAGTAAGCCCTAGATTATCATCTAGCCTAAACAGTTATAACTTCACTCTTCAGTCTTATGAAGTCTTATAGCTTAAACAGCTATAAATTCACTCTGCATATCTTCAGTCCACCCCACAAGCATGAGGTATGGTATTCAAGTTATGTATCCCTCCTTCTGCGAGCACAAGGAGGATCGCTTATCCTCTGAAGAAAGCTTCAGCCAGGACAGCATTAGTCACAACACTTTCTTGGCCAACATTGCATCTTCTAGATTTTACTCTCTTATCAGAGGTCTGCTTTGGCTGGTTAAATGAGAACTCATAGTGCACCACTGATGATCTGCATGACTCTGTACCTCCCACCTGCGGGCTCATTTCACATCAGGTCTACGCACAGCTGCCCTCAGTGCAAACCAATCAAACCACTGCAGCATCCAGGGAGCTGTGCTACAGCTAAGGCTCATATTGGGAGGTTATGAGCAACTTACATGGAAAAATGGTAATAAAAAAAAGCTAAGACTGACCCACTTCACACTTAACAGTCACCTTTTTCTGGAAGCATGTAAACCTTCTCCTCATCTGCCCATAGACCCTGCACAGCTTGCTAGTGAGCCCCTTGCTTCCAGAGTCACCTTTCAGTGCTGACATATGGTAGCAGTCAGAATGGCCAGTTATATTTCCTGACTGTTTTGGCAATTAACTTCAGAAAAACATCAATCTTCCAAGAAGAGCCACTCACCCTTCATAATTTCCATTACAATGGCTTCAGAGCATCACATGCACGAGTACAATAGAGTAATTCCAGTTTTTGAAAGAATAAGAACATTACTGAAGTGAGACTTGACAGACTGAGGCAGGTTGATCAGTCATTTACACATTTGGGGCCTGAAAAATGTTTCTATGTATTGTGGTTTGCTGTGGAAGGCACCAATGAAGGACATAAACCCCAAGTAGGGTAAGTGCTAGGATAAGAGAGACACAGAACTGATGATGTTTTTCCTCTTTAAAGGAGTGCTTTATCACGAGAAGTATTCATTGCTACATCATCAACAGGCAGCAGCAATACTGCTAGCTTGAATTTCACACTAAGGTTCTTTTAGCCCCATATCATGCTACTTCTTCCAGCTGTGGATGGGAGGCTGGCAGCTTGCAGAACAGGTTCAGAGACTTTGGGGAATTTACATGTTAGAACTAGGAGTGTCTTTTGGACTATATCCATATATTTCTGAAACCAGGCACCACACCAAGAGTATACAAGTGAAACTTTGAAGTCAGTTACAGTAGGTCTGGAGTTCAACATATGCAGAAAACCCCACCCAGCTTTCTGAAGAGTTACATGCTTCATACAGCTTCAGCTCACCAAGTCCTTACCTCTGCCATAAGCCCTTGCTTTCTTTGGATTCAGTTTGGGTTTTAAAGGAGCTCCTGGTTTCAGCTTGGCTTTGGGGAACTGGGACAGGTAAGTCATCACAGAGTGCTCATCCACATCAGGGTGGATAATTTCTTCAGGGGTAATAACCTGAAAGACAGTGCAATTAAGTATATTGTACCAGTGCTTGGTTACTGCATGTCAACACAGAAACAGCTATGACACAGTCTGAGATTTCAAAACTCCCACATGCTAATGCAATTTCTTACATTTACTTTCCCTTTGATACACACAACATCCTTTATTATCTCATGGCAAGAAAATCAAGAAGCTCGTTATGGTCCCACTGTGGCCTGGGGGCTTTTCGTGCCTTGATTATTAGGGGTTCTCATGAGACTGCAACCAGTTTAATGGTATCAAGGCAAGACAATGGTAGTTATGTTCCCCTTGAAAAGGGACATGGGGATAATTGATACTGGAAAAATGAATAATTCATAATCCTGTATGCTACAGCTCTGAACTGCAGTGCTTCCAAAGTAAAACTTGTGACTAGTCTCTTCTCCTGCTTCCATAACACAAGTTGCTCTCACAGCTTCAGAGACTTCAGCAGTTCTGTCTAACTTTATCAGCATGAAAATAATCCAGTTTGTAAATACACTGTTCTCTGTTTGAACATTGTCTTTGCAGGTGATTTCCTAAACCAGTAAGTTTTTCTTCTGTGGAATTCAAAACAAATTCACTCCATAGACTAACAGAATAGGCACCACCACACAGGCACTTTCCCCCTACACCACATGTTGCAACAGCAGCTGTCCTCAGCAGAGACACCTACACAAAATCTTACAGTCAGAGCTCTGAAATGTAATAGTGTGTTTCATTACAGTTTGCCCTTTCTCAGGCAATTTCAAGAGTTAACTGTAACTTTTTGAAATGTCCAAGCAGCCTCACTTGCTTTCCTCAATTTAAACTCAAGCCAGTCACAAGGACAAAGCCATCCATGTGCTCCTACAGGCAGCCCATGTCTTGGTGGCCTTACCTGTGGCACACCCAGCCAGTCATCTGCCTGCTGCATGGCTTCCCGAGCATTGTCAACGGGTTTCTTCGGGTCCCAGGTCTCCCAGTCAGGGCACAAGCCTGCAAGCACATTTCATTTGTTAGATGTTACCTGCAAAGGAGCTTCTCTAGCTGAAGAAACCAGGTACGAACTCCACAGTCACTTGTATTACACTGTTATGGAGAAAGACATTCAGAGCTTTGCAGAAGTAACCAAAACAAGACAAGCATATGCTGCTCACTGAAACACCTCTGAGACAACAATCAGCACAGTCATAGAATGTGCATAGAATGTCCTTCCATAGGCTGGAAGGAACCTTTAAAGGTCATCTAGACCAACCCTCATGCAATGAGCAGCAATGCTTCAACAGCAGCCTGTCCAACCGGACTTTGAACATTTCCAGGGATGGGGCATCTACCACCTCTCTGGGCAACCTGTGGAAGACACCACTCTAAATTCAGCACAAATACATCTAAGCATCTTTTATGTTTCACTGGCTCTCCTGCAGCAAATTTGGTAGAGAAAATTTCAACCACTTGCCACAGCATCCCAGACTGCATTAGATGAGCACCAGCAATCCCACTAGCAAGGTTGTTCTAGAAGAAGGTGAGGAAACTGCCTATTTCACACTTCATCCCATTATTTGCCTTAAGCAGCTCAGCCTCAGCTTGCTAAACACAGGTTTCAGGTAGTGTGCAGTTTCTGGCTGCTCAATGCTCTCTCTGCAATCCTATTCCAGGAGAACACATGAAGCCTCCCACTGCACCCTGAAGTTGAAAGGTTGTTGGCACTTGCCGTGGGAACAAGCCTTTCTTCCATTTAGGAGCCAGCACTTGTGCCCTTGTCCCCTGCACCCAATACAAAGCTCAGACGTGGCGCCTCCCATAATGCAATCACACACTCTGCTGCAGGCCAGAATTTCTCTTGGCCAAGTCCTTTACAACTTGCTGCTTCCCACAGCTGGTCTCTTTGGACTTGAGTTTTCTTAAAAGCCTTATTCCTGTCTCCTGACCAGCAGTGAAAACCTCCTCCCACAAGAAGAGCAGCCACAAGGAAAACAAGCAAGGAAAACATTGACCAGCAGAGCAAAGGACTTACCTGGAGCACAGCTGTCAACAAGAGCACCCAGTGCTTTGCCATCCTGCCAGTTCTGATTGAAGTTTGTGATTGGCAAGTAAGGAATTTTGTTCTGGATCCAGCCCAGCAGCCTCTGCTTAGGGGTCTGCTTCTTTGCATCATCATCACCTTCATCCTCCCACACTGGCATAGAAATGGAATAGTGCAGGATAAGGGTCCATATCAGGCCAAGGATCAACTTCAAGTTTCCATCAACTATGGCTTTACTGTCTGAAAGACAAAAGGCATACAACTGATTATTTGCCATCCTAAAGGAAAGAGGTGTGTTTTTAAAACAGTGTACCTGCACCCATGCCCAAATAATCAAGGACCAGAGAACTGACCCAGGCCACTGCAGGCACTTGTTCAGGCAGAGACACCATTCTTCCCACGCTGCATTAGATGGGAGGGGAAGGAAAGAGAAGAGTCAAAGTACTCAGTGCTCTCCAGCTATCTTGAGAGACCAGTGCTCTCCAAGGGTGGTATGACTTGCCCTTCAGCTTTACAATCCTAGCTTAGGAGAACTGGCAGTTTAAAGTCTCCAGTATTTTGGATTTAGATGGTAAGTACCGTATTTTCCATTAGCATTTGTATCTTATGAAAAAGGCCAAACAGCATGTGATGGAGTTCACAAGAACAGCACCCCAACAGGGTGAAATAGCCCAGGGCATACCTGAAAGCACCATTTAGGAAACAGCATTTATATACAGAAACATGTCTCCCCACACATATCAACAATTTGCATTAAAAATGGTAGAAAAAGAAGTGCTATATAATGAAGACAAGCAAAGACAGAGTTTGGAATTAGAACAAAGTCCAGATATATCAAGACCTCTGTACAATCAGCAAAGCAGGTGGTGGAGGTCCACAGAGGATCCTTTGCACCATCACTTTCCTGCTTGCACAAGAAGTCATCCATTTATGCTACAAATTCAGAGTTACAGAAAAGAAAGGCCAGTTCTGGCTTTTCCATGTCACACTCGAGCCTAGCAAAAATTTATCACCACAGTGGCCATGCTGCAGCTCTGCTGTAAGACACACCAGGGAGCTAAGTTTAAGGCTGCTGGGTATCAAGATCAGTAAGCACCTGTTTGCAGGGGCAGGATACTTTTCTGCATCAGTTTGGCCTTGTGAAGTGACCACTACAGTTTTGCAAATAGTTGTGCTAATTACTTTGGCTTTAATGAGTCACAGACAGGATGCCCTCCCTCCCTTTGAGCTTGTAGTTGTTACTCAGGTTGTATTATACTTGTAATAGCTCCAGTTTTTCCACGTTTTCACCTAAACCAGAACTCTTCAGCAATGTTTCAGGATGCCCTCAGCCTGACGGTTCCTTTCATTCCCAGCAGCGTGTTATAGCACAGCATTTTTCTGTTCTTTCCTCCACTTCAGTGAAAATTGTTATAGAAATCCCTTATTAGTCAACAGAAGTTACAAGTGACCTGGAAGCTTTTGTCTGTTCTCCAGCTCCCGGAGCAGATGCTAAAGACAACTACAGCTGTATAAACTCCCTCTCATGCCACCAGAATAATTGTACAGGGCTATTTCAAGAGTCCTAGCTAGAAAAGCAAAAGTGTTCAGCAGTGAGATTGCATCCTCCAGTTCAAATCCAGAGTGCTAACAGGCAGAGTCCTCCCAGTGCCCAACACCCACTGGGCATGTCTTACCTGCTCCTCTTCAGGTACAGAGATCACAGCAGCAACCCAGTACCAACTTATCAATACAAAAAGATCTACTGACTTTCAAAACAAGTGATTATACACAATAGTGACCAAGAACATTAAGCACCAGCATGTTCCCTTTAACCCAATGCTCAGGCAAAGCAGTTAATATTTACATGGTTTCACAACAGAGTGGTATGTCCTGAACAGATAATACTGTAACTTCAGACCTTGCATGGTGATTGGACTTACTGGATAGTTACTGTCTGGTTTCTATTCCAATTTTAGTTGTAGTCAAAACTGATGTTAAAGAAATCCAATAATCTTACAGGATTATGATAAGTGTCTGCCACTTGCCTGCTCACTGCTAATTGTACATCCAGTCCGAGATACACAATAAATAGCTACGAGGTGATTAAGCCCTGCTGAGTTTTAATTTCAGGTTCCAAGGTAAAAGTCTACATCACGTAAGCAGTGTGTCTCCTGGTGACAACTAAAGAGTCCCTGCTGTCACTCATTTCCATCCCCTTTCCAGCTGAGCTGCAAACTGCTCAGTGGCGGGAAGATGCTCCCTTACACCAGACTGTTGGAGTAAGGCTCCACTGCCCACTCACCCCCTGTGCCTGCAGCCCCTCCATCCCACTCCCTGGCACATTGTGTTGCTGGAGCATAACACTGACCATCACATCCCTGTGCCAGAAACGCCTCCAAGCTTTGGTTTCAGATTTATATTGACATCAGCATTTTTACTAGAGGGACACAGAGATAATTTAGTATGCTACAAGCAAACATTTCAGAAAGCTATCCAGCATTTCTAGGGAGGAAAGCCAGCAGGACGGAACCACCTTGAGCACAATGCTACATACACACACATACAACTCAAGATAAAGAATGGCTCCTTTCAACTACCTGAAAGGACATTGTAGCCAGATGAGGGTTGGTCTCTTCTCCGGGCAACTATCAGTAAGACAAGAGAGCATGGTCTTAAGCTCTGCCAGGGGAGGTTTAGGTTAGATATTAGGAAGAAATTTTTTACAGAGAGGGTAATCAGGCATTGGAATGGGTTGCCCAGATAAGTGCTGGATTCTCCATCCCTGGAGGTTTTTAAGATGAGACTGGATGTGGCACTTAGTGCCATGGTCTACTAATTGGAGTGGTAGTGGATCAAGGGTTGGACTTGATGATCTCAAAGGTCTTTTCTAACTGGTTGATTCTATGATTCTGTATTTATAGCACATAAATAATGTCTATATGTGGATGCACTGTGGTTACTGCAGCAACCAGCTGCATGCTCAGAGCTTCCTCCACCACCCATAGGCACAGCTGGGCTGTGGTCCTTGACCTGGGAAAAAAGCAGCCTGTACAGAAAACAGCTTCACATTGACAGCAAGAATATCACATCTCATCAGCCTCTTCCAGAGAGGCCGGGCACAGAGCTGCTGCCCTGATGACAGGAAAAGGTCACCGCAGGAATGGGACGGCTCTTCCTCTCTGGGGCTGATGCCATCGCCACGACTGCACTTTGTTAGCAAGTTAGCAAGCTCTCACAGCCTCCCGGCTTCCTGACAGGCATAGGGATCTCATGACGTAATTTTTTCCAAGCCTGCTTTTAAGAGGGCTTGTCTGCTTTCATTTGGGGTGGGGAGGAGGGAGGGAGAAGAACTCATGGGCAGGACAGGAGACCTTATCAGCACCCAGCAGAGCTGCCCACATGCCCTTCCCGCAGGCACCCCGCTCCCAGCTATGGGGGACCTCACCAGCAGCTCAACCCTGGAGCACAATCTCTATTGCTACATAAAAGGACCTTCCACACTCAAGAGAAGACTAAAGTTCAGCTCAAAGCAGGCTTGGCTTCCAAGCACTGCTGTAAATCTCAACTCCACCTGAGCATTCAGCCTCCCTAGAAAAGCTTCCACATTAGTGCTGCCTTTTTCATTAACTGACTAAAAATATTCAGTGCATTCTCCTCGAGGTCTCTTGGGCTTTAAGATGTAAGTGACATCCAGGAAGACACGCATCAGTTCACAGGTCCTGTACAGGGAGCACAGAGCTGGCCCTGAGAACACTTTTAGTACAACCAAATTTGCAGGCATCCCTCACCAGCTCTGAGTGCACATTGCTAGTGCAATACCGCCAAGGTGGAAAAAAATGTTTCCAATGACACTTAAGACCAACAATCATTACTGCAGGCGTTGCTGTGTACCCCAGCTCAGCTGGCTTTCCACTGAATTCCCCCCTATTTCCTGGTTTACTTCAAGACACTTTCTGGCCATTCCAGGTTGGAAAATGGATTACATAAAAAGCAGACTTGCACCACTGCTTTCCTACTAGGAAAATTACTTTTAAGCATACTTATTTCTCGTACAATCAATACTTTACAGAGCCTTCAAAGCCACGTTTCTCAATTGCTCCTCTGAAGCTCATACTAAATTTACAACATAGAGATGCACACTTGTGGTCAGCGTTTCAGAACCACAGGGCAGCAGCCTGGCCCCTTAACAATTCACCTCTACCACTCCCAGCTGCATTTGGCTTTCGGCTTCATTGAGTTAGGTGGATGGGAACAAATTGCCTGCTTTCTGCTGAAATGGAGAGAGTGTTTACTCTGAGTTTCTGCAGATTAAAGGAGCCCTCTCCACACAGGTCCCACCTTCCCGGGGCTCGGAGGAACTGAGCTGTCACACCTCATCCGCCAAGATAATTTAATGGGGCTGAACCTACTCTTTACAGCATCATTGTAGACAGATTCAACATAACCTTTTTTGGAGAAAGCGTAGTCATCTGCATATTTTGCTTTATTCACGTCACAGTGCTTATGTTAACATCTGCAAGATGCACTTACAGGCGTGCCAGAGGACACTGTTCCCCTGTTCCCGGTAGGAGATGTGTGCTTTGGAGATCAAAGTCCCTGCACAGCTGACTCATACATGATGACAGCCACTGGACTTCTGCTTTCTAAAAAAACCTTTTTTCTGGAAGCCCAGGCATGAAGCAGGAACCCATGCCACAGGATGTCTTGCCTGCCTCAGATCAGCTACTGGGAGGACTTTGGCTCAACCGGAAACAGACAACTCTAGAAGAGCCAGTGGGTGAAGGGTTTGGAGAGGGTTTTTTGTGCTGTTGTTTTTGTTTTGTTTTTTTTTTCTTTTGGTTTGTTGGGTTTTTTCCATTAGAACTAAGAAATTTGGTGGTATTACATGCAAGTCCTCCTGACCCTCTGCTCTGGACTCTGAAATTTTGAATGCTGTAAGGTGACCACTTTCAGACAGCCTGCAAGTCCTCATGGCTAGACATGCTGTCCTGAACCAGCAAGAAGCAGAAAAAGCAGAAACGCTCAAGTTTGGATTTAACACAAACCTTCATTCCCACTTACACTGTTCAACGTGCATTTTAGCTTCAACTCTCCAACTGCAACTTGTTTTCCTTCTCTAAAAGTACCCGATGGCAATCCAAGGTCAACAAAATAGCAGCAGCCATCACACCAGACACAGCCCCCGTTCAGCTGCAGGCAGGAGGAGCCTCTGCAGGGAAGGGCTGCTGTCAGCCCACTGCCGAGGTCCTGCTGTCGGGATACATCTCGACATGCTGACTGCTGGGGAAAATCTGCCAGCTAAATTTAAGCTGTTCTGCAGAATCAACACCAGCATTGAACAAGAGAGCACTCATTCTTCTTAAAAAAAAAAAAAGGGAAAAAAAAAAAAGAAAAGCCTATATATAGCCTCCAACATTAAGTTTTATATAGAAGTATCCTGCTTCCTAGTCAGCTATTAGGATTTAAGTGGCTGCCTGGTAGGGTGAAGAGGAAAACAGACTGAACCAGAGCTCATTTTCTTCCCCCATCACACCTCTAAGTCTAGATTGTAATTCTTACCCTTTTATTATCCTATTAATTAAGTGGCAACCAGCCCAAAAAATGGATTATGGCAATTCCATAGGCCAGCAGTACATACCACCAGTCTCAAGTCTTGAAAAGGAACCAAGTTTCAACTGCTCAAACTGATTTATAATTGTTGCTCTATACTAAATATTAATACGATACGTTACACTTGGACTCTTAAAATCACACTCCTCAAAGCACAAAGAAAGATGTTAAAGTGCCATGGCTTCAGCCAGCAGCATGACTAGTCTGAGCCAGCAACGTGACCACTTTGAGGCAAATGTGTGTCATTTTCATGGCTTGGGCCACAAAAAACTTCCCAACCCAACCTACCAAGCAGAAAACTGCCAGTGCTGGGTCCTCTGCATTAGTGCTTGCAGCTGCCCCAGGAGCAAGTGCCAGAACTGAAACCTGGCATTGGTTTGAGGCTTGCACATTTGTTTACTTCAGTAGAGATCCCTAAACTCTACCTGGAGCACACGGCTCTTGAATTATATGACCTTCATTAGGTCTATAATACTACAATTCAAAAAAAAAAAAAATAATCCAAACCAAAACCAGTGTTACAAACAAGTTTGTGACTGGTATTTTTTGTTCATGTGCAAGTCTGCTCTGCGTTCAGATTAAGCACTACCTAAACTACAGCAATGTTCCTTAAACTCTGCCCCACAGCAGAGCTGCAAGTCATTCTCTGTTGGACAATTAGTGGAAACAAGATAAGCTACTGAAGCAGACAGCTTCCTTACTAAGTCGAGCTAGTCACACAGACTGTGGAAGTCTTGCAAAACAAATGAAAGACTGAAAGAGCAACTTTTGAGTAGTGAATTTTATATTATTTAAATAGTTTCTTGGCTGAGGCTGCAGTCAACACAGCCTGGTCGCTGTCTCAGCAAAGTCATCTCAGAAGCTTTCCTGTTGATTTTCACATGTGGAGGTTAAATCACAACCAGTACTGATCTTTTCATCCAGCTTCTCTAAAAAGAGGTCATCCTCTTCAATTTTTATGCCTTTCCTATTTTAATTTTTGTTCTATGGGGAGAACCCAAGATGCATGGTCCTTAATACAAAACAAAGGAGCAGTATTACCAGCAGCCCTTATCCTTATTTTCAGACATGGAAGGAACTTTGTATGGCACACAAAGTTCATCTCAATTACGGATCATTTATGTAGAGACTGCAAGAATTTTAACCCTTGGTGTCTAAGTCTTGAGCATTTCCCTACCTTTAATTATTCTCACTTTACATATAGTTATACATATAGTTAAACAGCTATAGCAGTTGGGGGAATGAAAAATTAAGGACTCATTAGGGCTTAATCTTCTGGAACAAAGAAAACTCCACATTGAACAGAGCTCTTCAGAAGCCTGGTTCCTGCATGCCAAACAGAAGTAAGCAGATGAGAGGGAGTTGAGCAAGCTGCCTAAAGAAATTCTTTGCTGAAGCATACAGTATGTGTTCACAGGCTTACTGTGCCTGCTAAAGACATTAGTGACATCCTCTGTAGGGATAATATGTCTTTAAATCAATTACAGGGGTTCCTCTGTGCTTTGAGAACATACTGCAACCATTTCCTCCAGTGACCCTTAAGCCCAGGTCCACCTCTCAGCTCCCCAGGGCTCAGCCATCGCTTGTTGCCCAGCCACGTGCAGCCCTCACCCCCCAGAAGCACAGCTGTGCCTCCTGCCCAGAGCTGGCACCGGGCTGGCGGAACTCGGGCTGGTTCTGTGGGTTCCTGGCTGTGACCTGCCAGCCTCTAACAGCCACATGCTCCAGCCCCATTGCACCTCTGCTTCTCAGCAGCGTGTGCAGCTGGTGCTATGACCCCTAGGAGAGCTGGTCCTCAGCATCCAGCTTACCTGTGATTACCTGAATACCCTTGGACTCATCTGCTCCCAGCTCAGCTCCTGCCCTGTGCTGGGGCACAGCCAGCACTCAGCTTCACTGAGGAGCCTCAGGGACTCTGTCACCTGAGGAAGTGTATCTTCAGGAAGCCTAAGTGATAGACCATGTACACTTAGAGACCCACTAAGCTTTTTACAAGGTAGGTTTTCCAGAGGAGGAATGACTTTTCACTGGAGGGCTGTAAGAACAGTAACAGAGTGATGATCTGGGCACAGACAGAAGGATGGAAAAAAAACTTGGGTTTTTATTTTTTTACAAGGAGATGGAAACCATTTTCCTCTATGCTTACCAGGGTGTCTGGTTATTTAAAAAAAAAAAAAAAAAAGTAACATGTCTTTGTGAGACACATTTAAGGATTTGAAACATTAAACATCACAATTCAGAGGTTTTTAAACTCCTAAAATAGTTTTTACTTTAACTGGATTTGAAACCACATGTCAGAGAACTTCAGGCCACT
The DNA here is from genome assembly GCF_025592945.1 of Manacus candei. Lineage (NCBI taxonomy): Eukaryota > Metazoa > Chordata > Aves > Passeriformes > Pipridae > Manacus > Manacus candei. The sequence continues at coordinate 425,810 of NW_026138130.1, forward strand.
GTTGCATCTATCACCCTGTACTGTCTACTGGTGCATGTTGGGCCTCTGGAAAGGATCTCATGAGGTGGAACTGAAAACTGAAAAAATAAGTTCAAATCCAGTCCTTTCAGTGTAGGTTTCACAAGAAAAAAAAATCATACAGACTTTTAATATAGTAAAGAATAAAAATAATCAAACAGTGGAGCTCACAGAAATGAAACACAGATTAAAATAGCTCTGCCCTACTTCGTAACAGGAACCCAGAGACCACTCATGTCTCACATCCAGAAGAGAAAGGCATAACACAAAGTAAGTTTAAGCCAGCAATGTAACAGCAGCAGAAACCAACCCAGCTTCTCCAAGAGAAACTCAAATCACCCAAGGAGGTGGGAAAGAGAAGTCAAGAATTTCAAAGTTAGGAATTGTTAGGGTGGGTGGGGAAAAAAGTCAAACTGCGGGTGGCTGATGATCAAATTCCTTAATACTTTCAATCTGAACACACCTAAGGTTTCTGCTGCCATAAGAGACATATACCAAGTTACAATATGAGAAGGTAAATGCATTACTCTGATATTCAGGAAGAGCTGCAGGCAGGTGTTAGTGCATGTCCAATCTTTGCCATGAGTGGTCCTGGGGAGCATCTCCCCTGTGAGCACCAGGAGGGCTCCGCACTGCCTGTTTGCTGCTGCTGGGATGGGATTAGCAGTGAGCAAGGATGCAACAGAGAAGAATAAAAACTGCCATTCACACTGGCTATTTCAGACTCAGCTGCTCCCTGCCAAGCAGGTCCCCACTCACAGATGCAGGACCGCAGCACAGATACCCAGCCAAGCTGGCACACAGGAATGCTGTGCTAATTATTTGAGATTCTTATTTGGGGGAAGGTGGGGGGCGGGGGGAAGAAGGAGCCTGAATGTTCAGCCTTTGTACAGCAGCAAGTTGCCATGAGAGCTGCTTTGTCCACAGCCAACCAGCCCCTCGCCAGCTTGGCGGGGCAGCCTGCCAGCACACCACCGCCACACTGACCCCAAAACCCGGCTGGGCTCGTGAACCAGCACGGCCGAGCGCCGGCAGCCGTGGGCAGGACACATCACCAGGAACCCCCACGCCCCACCTGCAGCTCCTGCCCAGCACATGGCTGGCGGCACAGCGCGCTCCGGGCCTGCCTCGGCACGACGCCGGCCATGGCATCATTGCCAAAACCACCGACAATGGGCCCCGTGAGCACAGTCCCTGCACCCAGCAAAGCGCATTCCCCACTGCTGAGCTCATCCCAACGCCCCTCGGTGCTGCTGCCGGCCCCAGGAGCGGCTGAGACACCGCGGCTCCCACTTGCCTACGCCGGGGGCGGGCGGTGGAAGCGCCCTGCACCAGCACTGAACCAGCAGTTGATGTTCAATCCCCTCGATGGCAAAGATCCACATTTCCAGTGACGAATGAGTGGCAGCTGTGTGGCAGGACAGCAGCCCCTTCATGCTTTGCTGTGCCAAGAGAGCCCGAGCCCACAAGGGACATTCCTGCTCCCCAGGGGCTCAGGGTGATGCAGAAGACCCCCATCCTCCAGGACAGCATGGTTGGCATCATGCCAAGACCCACCGCATCAACCTCTTGGACAACAAGTGGATTGGGAAAGGCCCCAGACAGCATCTGGCACAGTGGGATGGGTTTGTAAGAAGGGCTACAGGATAGCACTCACACAGAAACACACCCAACACTGCCCCAGGGTCAGAGCCTGGAGAAGGGAAGTTCCAGAAAGCAGTGAGGACAGGGTAACACAAGGCACTCAAGTGCCAATTAATCATCCAGGAATGGGTCAGGAAGGAAAGTCCCTGTAGTGGGGCTCAAACATGCCAGAGAGTGGATTTCTGTTAAATGATGGAGGGATGAGGAAGAAAGGGGATTCTCCTGCCTTTGACACACTCTGTTGAGAAACACTTGGCTCAGCTTTTGAAACCAAGTGATTCGACACAAACTACACATCCCTCCTCTAGGCATGAGGCAGGAGTGAAAGGGGAATGATCCTCCACAAGGTCTGTGCTCCCTATGGGTCAGTACATTTGCTGCCATGACACAGGAAGGCTTCACCTTCCCATCAGAGTGAGCAGCTACACTTTAGTTGGCAACACCACTGGCCAATTCACAGGAAATGAGTTTCACTTTAAATAAGACATTAAAATTTTAGTCAAATGCAGAATTGTCTAAGCCTCGCACGAAATACTTGTCTAGGAGCCTGATCAACTCAAGGTTGTTATTTCATTCAGGCATGCAAACAAAAAAGTACCTCCTCATAACACATCATGTGCTTACATAACTAGAAAGCCAACTCTTCATCAGCAAGGCTGAACTGATAAAAACAACTGTAGAGTCAGAATTCGACAAATAACACAACAAAGCAATGAATTGTCTCTGAAGTGTGAGAGTGCTGTAACCATCTCAGCAGGATTAAGGTAATCCTAAATCTCACAGGTTATTTCAGGTCTCACCAAGGTCAAAAACCTGTCTAGTTCTTGCAAAGGCCTCCCAGGAGCTGGCAAAGGCATTAGGTGACAAGCCATTGGCGCTTTGCTGTATCTCACCTTACTGAAGGAAGGTTACCAAGCTTTGGTGCAGAGGACAAAGGGAAGGTCCACCCTCAGCCACCAGAGTACACTGAAGATGAAAAAGTTGCAAAAGATACAGCTGGAGGAAAAAAAAAAAAAAAAGATGCCTCTGTGAGACCAAAGAAGCAACGAATAATCCAGAGGTTTCCAGACGCAGAGTGATCCCTGTGTTGCTAACAGTGTGTTTACTCACACTGGGAGTAGGTCAAGATAGTTATATGAAACAGCATGTAAAATCCTGCTCAGATAAACGAGCCCATTCAGATAGGGCTGTCTAACATCTTCTGTGCAACAGACACCAGGCACAAAAGCTGCAATGGATGGACTTTCTGAAGCCAAAACCAACACATTAGAAATTATCAGAAGTGATTACTGTCTGGGGAAATCCTTGGCCACAACAGACACTAAGATTCAGTTTTTCCATTTGAAACCAGAATTGCGGTAGTGACTGTGATTCACTGTGCACAGGGCTGTTCAAAGGAAATCCCCATTCATGCAGCCCTGCACAGCTCAACCCATCTCCACACTGCAGCACCAAAGCACAGGACTGGAGCACACTTTGTGGTCTGGGGTTGGTAACACATCAGAAAGTACCCTGCCAACTACTTTAGCTATGCAAAAGATTTGTGGTTTGTCTCAGTTTTGATAGTCTCTGATTCTGAGCACCTAACAGCACTGCTCTATGCAGGCTTGTTCTGAAGCATATAAACCCAGGTACAACGTTACAGGTGCTCTGAAGCCCTCTGCAGCTTAATGACAGTTATTCCAGAACATATCAGCAGGTCAGCTATCTCAGTCCAACCACTTCCCTGAGAAGCAACAGGAAAAGTAATTAAATGCTAACCTGCTGTGCTGGGTTTGGCTGGGATAGAGTTAATTTTCTTCACAGTAGCTGGTATGGGGATGTGTTTTGGATTTGTGCTGAAAACCGTGTTGATAACACAGGGATGTTTTCGTTACTGCTGAGCAGCACTTACACAGAGTCAAGGCATTTTCTGCCTCTTACCCCAACAGTAAGTTGGCTGGGGGTGCACAAGAAGTTGGGAAGGGAGAGCAGACCCCCATTGACACCAGAGATATCCCATACCACATGGAGTCACACTCAGCACAAAGCCAGAAGAAGGAAGGGGCGGATGTTTGGAGTGATGTTGCCTGTCTTCCCCAGTAACCATTACATGTGATGGAGCCTGGCTTTCTTGGGAATGGCTGAACACCTGCCTGCCCATGGGAAGTGGTGAATGAATGCCTTGTTTTGCTTTGCTTATTAAACTGTCTTCATCTCAACCCACGAGTTTTCTCACTTCTACTCTTTCAATTCTCTCCCCCATCCTACCAGAGGGGCGTGAGTGGCGGCACGGGGCAGAGCTGCTGGCTGGGTTTAAACCATGACAAGCCGCCATACCCCCACTGCAGATAGGAACAGCCGCTTTGGAGACACCCCTCCAACATCTGAACCATTTCACCAGTTCATTTTGACATTCAGACATAGCACACCCTCCTAACACAAACACGCAGCACCAGAAGCAGCCCTGCACTCACTAACACCAGCCATCATCCTGCCTCCCAGCTCCAGCCACTGCCACAGCATTGCCACGTGAGGGCCCATCAGGAGGGGGTGACACATCTGCACATCCAGGCTGCTTTCTGCAGCCACACATCAAGTGAGGATGCTCAGGACACAGTCACTACAAGCACACACGTGGGCCAGGAAAGCACTGCTACTTTTCTCTGACCACTATGAAAATGTCTTAATGTTTCCGTGTGTAAGCCAGATAGATTTAACCCTTCATGAGTTTTCACACACAGACACCTATTCTTTCCTCCACAGAAAACCATGACCATCCCTGTGAAAGAAGGAAGGTCGTTTTCTTCCTAGAATGTAAATTCTTAAATAAAAAAATATTCAGTATTGTGCAGTCGCTTCTTGAAGGAGGAAGCTTTCCCCTCTTTCTGGGGAAACAGTGAAGTTGTTTGAACACATTTTTGTATACTTATGCAAACCAGCAGTAAACACACTTCCATCTGCAGATCACACAAGGCTGGCCCCTGCACGGTGGCGATTTCAGCCCTGTGTGTTTAACATCCCACACACGACAGCCCTGTGTTTATACAGTTTCAGCTACAAGCCGTTAACATAAGGAATAGACGCTTGGCTTGAGGCCCAGGTAATTCATCCAACGGTGGCAGCCACTATCAGACAGACCTCTTTTGAGAGGAGCTTTCATGAGCGGGAGAGTGGTGGTGAATCTGCAGAGGCACAGTCTGCACGGGTGGTCTCTAAGCACCTTAAAGAGGACCATATGGGATTAATGGTACAGCTTGAGCACACATTAGCCCCAGCTGTGCAATGTGAGTTCATGAGACCATGTACCCCCTCCTCCCACTCAGTCACTGCACAGCAAAGCTTTGCTTCCAATGTGGGGCTTTTGCATCGCCCTGAGTAGTCCAGCAGACCCCCTCGTCTCACCCCAGCTGCCATGGGCTGGCTGGCCCCAGCCCCCAGAGCTACCCTCCTGCCCCGTAGGTCCTGTGCCATGCAAGGGCTCTGTTCAGTGGCCATCCTCCCCCTCTCCCCCCCACAGGTTGCTCTTAGCAAGAGGCAGAAGCAGCTCCGCTCATTTGACACCATCAGCCTAATCCAACTTTGTTGGGAGCTGCTCAGCCGTAACAGGCTCTGGATGCTAACAGCATTTCCAAACCAGCCAGCACTCGGAGGGATACCACCTTTCCTCTCCAGAGGCTGGACTTCAAATCTTCCAACTAAAGGCTTCACACGAGTCTTTCCAAACTTCACAAGCTTGCAGCTCTCCCTAGTCTTCAGGGACAGCACTCCACCACACATATGCTGACCAAGCAGGGTGCAGGCAATTACCCAAATCCTCACCAGCTGCAAGATCTCATTTTTAATCTGCAGTCTCACATTGTTCACATTTGCAAGCCTATTGTATTTCACATTTTTAACACAGCATACAAAAATAAAGCACTCGCTCTAGGGGCAATTTTTCTAGAGTTGGAATAGTTGCAGCAACATCACAAGCTATGCTGCTCTGCCTGATCTCCCATACCTCTTCCAGTTGCCTACCAGGTTTGGTACAGCATTAGGCCACCTCATTTGTTAGCAATTCCTCCATTCTGCAGTGAAAAAATGTTTAGTAGCATGCTATTACCTATACCCAGACAGAACAAGAGCCCCATAGCTGTTTATCTTGCTCCTAGACGAATACTGGGCTGCTTCTTTCAGCCTCTACATTTGAGCTTGAATATTCTTGCTGTCCAGGTAATGCTTCAGGAGCCTGAGTTTTCTTACAAGTAGAGTAAGAAATATTGTGCAGCTTGTTAAATCCCATGTTTAAGTAATAAAGCTGGTTAATTAAAATATTTGAGCTTCCTCTACCTTAGGTAGTGCTTTCAACCAATAGCTGCAGCACTTTGTGTGAAGCAGTTCATTTTTTCTCTTTGCAATTAAAACTTGTCAAAGGGACATAGTTTTCTTATTTATCTATATCAGAAGAAGTATTTCTTCATTCTTAAATATTGAACTCCGAGCTAGGCTACAAAACCACAGCAAAATTTGAAGTGGATTTGTTGAAGTAGGGATTTATGCCACTAACTTCAGGGGGCTTCCCTAGTTGAGTCCAATGTTGCTCAGCAGAGCTTTCCATCCAGGACACGCCAGACATTTCCACTGTTTCCAGGGCCTGAACTAGCAGCTCCTCACTGAAGTCTGCTGCTCATGCTGCTTTCACAGCACAGCAAACCACCTCCATGAGATGACCCTCACAGAGCAGCTCCAAACTGTTTCCTTCCAGAAATCAGGACATAGGGATATACTCAGGTGAGGATCCTGACAGCAATGCAGTTAATTCTCTGGGACAAGGGCATTGCAATACCCTTGTCCAGGATTCCACATGCTCCTATCCCTATAACTGCAGATGTCTGCAAGTCATTAGCATGCTCAGCAATGCTGGCTGAGCAGCCACGGATCATCTGGTGTGACAGCACCAAGGGCAGTGCTGAGCCGCCCCGCTGTACAGTGGCTGTGAGCTGAATGCAATCAGGGCTTCTTCACTCATGGTTTTGGGGAGAGCCTGAACCACTGGAAGACTACCTCAAGCTCTTCTAACTTTTTTGGATGCACAAAATATAAGTGGCTACCTGGGAGTGCCTGCTTCTGCATGGCCCTGGGGAGCCCCGGGGTACACCGCAGCTCAGGGCCACGGGGATCTGCAGGCACTCCTGGGTAGCCTGACTTCGTGGCCTCTCAAGTGGACATCTCACTTGGTCTTTGGTGACTTGATGGAGCTGGCAATCCTCACTCTTGCTCAGCACTCAGGTGATGCCAGGGAAGTACTATTATTATAGGAGCTGGTTTATCAACATGCGGCCAAGCTTTGCCAGCCAGGGTCTTCTCCAACAGCAGCTGCACTGGGTGGTCACAAGTCACCTTCCTCCCTTTGGCCACCCATGTTTGATGTAGCTGCTCAGTTGTCCAGCATATATGCTGCATCCTCTGTTAAGAGCAACAAACTCACTTCAGCCAGCACAAGGATAGCACAGGGCTACATGATCACAAAGCATTGAGAGCATTAAGATGGCATGACTATAGAGAATCCCGTGGTCCCAGTTTAAAAGCCTACATGTCCTGACGTATGACAGCCGCAGCGTCCAGCGCTGCTGAGCCTGGGCTGGGGCACTGGAAGTCACTGCCCTTTCAAGTATCCCCACGAATTTTCCTGGCAGTCACCAGCCTAGTGTTTCTACTTCTTCACAGCATTTTTACCACATGCCTAAAAGAGTTACCGAAAGAAATAATCCCCAGAGACTACTAAAGCTGTTTCTATTTGACTTTTAATTAGACCATTGATCTTGCTCCAGCGGTTACATGAGCTATCGGATATTTGCATGCAGCCACACTGTTAATCAACAGCCGGAACAAAGCTGAAACAACACGATTAGCATCCCCAGTCTTCCCACAGCCTGTATGTTAAGTTTGCTCAGACACCAATTCTTCCCCCGCAAGGGAATTTGATAACAAGCCATGTCTGAGCAAGCGACAACTGCTCAGAGCACCACCGCAACTGGAGTGACACCAGCAAACAGTAGCTTTGCAGGAGCACCCAGGTGCTGGAGCAGGCTCACAGGTGTCTGGGCTTCAGATTATTTGGGAGACTGACAAGCAGAATTACTTACAGTCTTGCAGAGAAAAGGAAACCCTGCAGAAATTCACTGTCTAATTGTGATGGTGAGGTAACACTTGGTATCTTGCACCATCAAAACGACAGTTAGACACCAATTTTGTTTAGCAAGCCAGCGTTTCCTGTTCTGTAGCAAGGATCAAGAGCAGACAGATTAATCCAAGATTTGTGTCTCGCACTATGACAGATACAAGGTGTATTTGTTATACTGCCAGTTCCCAGCAAGAAAAATGCAAAGACAATTGCAGGATCCTGCACACACCCCTCAGCTCAGGCTCTTCACTTCTGCAGTTCAAGACCAGGGTAGTCTGCTCCTATCACTCACCTTATAACAAGGGGAGGATCTGCAAAAAGGTAAAGTTCACCTCAAGATGTATCTGTCAGAGTTTTAGCACTGAGACCTAAACCAAGACCTGGCTTGCCAGTATTTGCCTATGGAAAGTCCACTAAAACTGCTGCACCTACTACTGCAAGGTTGTTGTGAGAAAAGGGAATGCAAAACAGTTAATTACACCAATTAAAGGAAGCATAGATAGAGCATGTTACTATCTAGCCAAGGGGAACAGTATTTCCTCTTCTGTGTTTGAATAACCTTCAGATGCACATATCATGAGTGTTTGCTCAGCACAGCTCTGTATGCCCTGCCTTCTACTGCAGGGTTCCAGAGCAGACTTTCAAAGCTGTGTACACAACACAGCTCACCAGTTGCCACCTACAGCTGATTTTGGGCCCACCAACCACGAGAGTGCCCTTTCATATAGGCTGAGAAATACAGACACATACATTGTCGCCTCCCAAGAGCAACCACAGACTAATCAAAAACAGTAGGCAGCCACAAGCATACAGGGTAGCCCGAAATTGCCATAGGCTGCAAGCCATGGAGGAGCAGCCACCAGCATCCTACTCCCAGGTCAGGCTCAGGCAGCCCCCAGGTCCAGATGTGCTCACAGCACCCATGCAAAGCAGAGGAGTTGGCATTTCAGAGCAGCTTTTAACAGCTCAGCTCAGAGCTCATTGCACAGGTTTCAGCACAGAGAGCTGAAACCCCAGATTTCAGCACAAAAAGCGGATGGAAGCACACTGGCCATGGGCTAGCAGGAAGGGTGGCTCCACTGCTTTCAGCTGCTGCTCTGCAGCAGAGTGGCCGTGCAGAGGGATGTGGTCAGTGTCACAAGTGCCTGCACCCCACCCAGGCAAGCAGAAGGCAGCAAGAGCCACCCTGGCAGCATGGGGAGAGCAGAGGGCAGTTGATAGCCTCTGCCTGGCTGCTCAGCACAGCACCCACACCATGCCAGCACCACCCGCAGCAATGAGCGTGGGCGACACTGGGACGTGCTGCTGAGACAGCCCTTGCCCAATTTGTCCCTCTCAGCAGGCAGCCTGGGTGTCAGCATGGCAGCCTGTGCCCACCTCACCCCCAGAGGACCCATCGTTTGGGAGCTGTGCTGCCACGCAGCCTGGCCAGCTCATGCTGCAGTAATTCAATGCACTGACAAATAAATGCGTCATGATTTATGGCATGGCCTGAAGCAAGGGAGAAGGAGCCACAGCCCATGATGTCATTGCAGCCCACAGTGATTTTTGTGCTGTTACTGGGTAACATTGGCAGGAGAGTTCATGCAACCTGCTGCTGCTGCTAGATGAAAACAGCTTGTCCCTTTGCAAGAAAGGCCCCAGCCTGGATGACCAAAGCTCTGCCACTACCAACTTACCAGCCTGATCAGTAAAACTTGCTATATTTCAGTGACCCAGAGAAATTAACTCTGAAGGTAACTGCTGAATTTATGTTTTATAAAGTTAGAGACTGCCTTCTGTATTTACTGATTCCTTCCCATTAGATTAGTTGTCTACTTCTACGGGTTGTAAGGAAGGAGGATCATCACCTCTGACTCAGGGGAAGCATCTCACTAGCAACCAGACAGTGCAGCTGTATGTGTGGCCACTCTTTTCAGACAGTTTAAAGAGACATGGCTTCTTTCAAGGGCAGTATCAGCAGGAGGTCCAAGCAACCCCAACCCATCACACCAGGGGACACAGGATTCAGCTGCTCCACCCTCTGCCCACCCTCAGGCAGCCCAGGGCAGTGTCTGCTGGGTTACTCAGCACAAGGGAGGATGTGTCAGGCAACCCTTGCTTCCCCAGGAACTTGAGCAAAGCTTTGTTTGGCTGCTGTTTGAAGTGGCCTAGCTTGTTCTCACTAACACAAAAAATCCGGTTTATTCTTGCAGTGGTTGTATTACCGTTGCCATGTACCACCACAGTAGGAACTAGACATTGCATACATCTCACTACAGATGTTAGACTTAACTGCTTACAGCAGAATGGTGCTTACACAAGGAATTGCAATCCGTTAGCTGAAGCTCACCACAGCAGATACAATCCTCACTATGATGTACCAGATACTATGTAGACACCTGTTAGTTGCAGGAGGGACAGAAAGCCAAACTAACAGATTAGCGACCACATCAGAGTCCAGAGAACCATCTGGTTAAGATACAACATACAATTACTGCAAAGCTTTTGAGTACAGGACTAGGATTTATCTCCTAATGATGACCTTGAAGAAAGTCCTCCCTATTAGATTACAGAGCACTGGTTCCTCCTCAGGAGGAACACAAACAGGTAGATTGCAAGCTACAAAAACTTTTGCCTTGTGGGGAAAAAAATCAGCACCAAGTCCCCAGAAGCAAGGCCTGGGGGAAAAACCTCATTAGAGCTTCATTGCATTAATCCAAATCAACAGGCAGAGCTCGCTTAGCCCATTGCACAGAACCTCGAATCTCAGCTGACAACTCTGAACCTGAGGTCAAGTTCCTAGGAAAAGCAAGGGTAGCTCCACTCACCCCACTCGGTGGGTGGTTTCAAGAGGGTGGGTGAGTATCCATCTCTACCACACACACATACATCTACAGCAATCAAGAACAGATACAGAAGCAGATAGCACAAGTTTCACAGTATTTTCATGAAAACTGCTACGCTTATTTCCCCAAACGCTACCACTATTTGCATTAATTCAACCTGCAACAAAACAAAGCAGCGCCATACCTTGAAGGCTGTAGCAGACTGCTCAGATCTCCTTATAAGGGTGGGCAGTGTCTTCCCCTAGCCTAGCCTTTTCTACATATATTTTGTTTGGATTCTTCCCCTAACAGTTAACATTCAGCTACACAGCATTTCCTTCCTCCATAAGAGACACATTTGGTCTGATATCTGATTCTGTTTTTCTTGCCACATCCAAGCAGACTGCAGCTACCAATCCTCACATACTTCCACCCACAGGCACCTACAAGTTTCTCTACAGAAAGCCTGGCTGCCTCACCAACAGCCAGAGTCAGGCTTAATACTCTGTAAGCAAGAGCTACTGTGACAGGCTCCTCGGGTACACTGTACCAAGCCCTAATAGAGCCAAACCCCAGGTCACTGAGCTCTGCATCTCTTTTACTGCAATGACTTACAGGCCAGGTGCCACATTCATGAGCTGAGTATCATGCCAGGCAGTAAAGGAACACAGATCCAGCTGATGCTGGCAGCTGGGACCTGGTGTCACAGCACAGCAGAGGTTTGTTCACACCAGCATTACCTGCAACACACTCTCACTCTGGTGAGCTTGTATGCATTAGTGGTCTAAACTCGGCAAACCCTTGTTCAGGGCCCAAACTAGCTGCACATCAAAGTCTATTTCTGAGGGGCAGAGAGAAAACAGAATTCCTCTGCAGCCTGGGGGATTCAGAGACCATTGTTTTACTTCCCATTGCTTGAAGCAGACACAGAACAATACTGGCAACATAGCAGCACGGCCACACACAGGGCTAACCACCTTCTTAGATTCCAGTTGCAGGCTAGAAAAGAGTTATCGTAACCCATTTAGATTTAAACATCCCCATGTAAGTCAATACAGGACATGGCATTAGAATATGGAGCAGTTAAGACTTCAGTCCTTCTTGAATAGCTGGCATAGCTTTCAGTGCCTTAAATAAAAAGCTGTTTAGCACATTAGTCTAACTGGTCCCAAGTAATTTTACTGAAGTTTGATCACTTTACAAGTTTCCGCTCATATGTAAAAGAATGCAAGAACAGTCTGTGTAAGCTACCTTAAAGTTTCCTGTAACTTGGAACTAATACTTCAGCCAAAGGCATTTTTTCATTAGACCAGCAGTCTAGCTGAAACAGAAGGTCCTGAGGAGACCAAGCACCCTCTGAAGCTGAAGCCCTCTCCAGTCTCCAGCAGTGATGTCCACTGCCAGTCTTGTCAAAATTTTTGACTCTCATCAAAAATTATTTTCAAGGGGAAGGATTAAGTGTCACATTTCCAAGAAGCACAAATCTGCTTCCAAGATACACTGGATATTTTCCAGAAAACAGCCTCCAGGGAAGTCACAGATAAGTGGCAGACAAAATGCAAGTGTATTTTGACTACCTCCTTATGATGTGTTAATAGAACATGGAGTGAGACAGAAGGGCTCCTAAATGTACACAGGCTGAAAACACCTTTTTTTTTTTTTTCAGTTTTCAAGGACCTAGCTCTAGATGTTACAGGACAACACATTCACCAAGTTTTAGGAGACACTAGTTTTCCTCTAGAAATGTAAAGTTTGTTTTATCATCCTTTAGTGTATCAACAATCTAGGAAAGAAAGTTGGTTTTCAATCATTTTCCTAAAATGAGATTTCCATAAGGTACTCAGACTCACAGGTCAAGATACTTTCACCTCTAGTGCATGCTGGAGGTCTGCACTATAGACCACAGTGAGTGCATCAAGTACTTGGTCATTAACCAAAACCCCGCCCCGCACACAGGTTAGGCTTGGTCAGAGACAGCCCTTCCAGAAATACTCCTGCAGCTGAGACATGCCAAGACCACCAAAGTATCCAGGAGGCAAGTACCAACAGACCACGATTATAACCCCATCGTCTCCTCATCCATCGCCTTCCTGGCATAGCTCAACTCCCTGCAGGCACTGCCGTGGCACTCAGGACCACCACAAAGACAAACCTGAAAACAAACCACACAGCTGTAGCCAAGGCCAGTACCAGCTCCTAGTGCCAAGGCAGCAGACCTGCCACTGCCCATCCACTTACTTGCATCACCACTTGACATCCTGCTGTTGCAAGGCAAGCCAGATCAGCTCACTTACCTGGTGAATGTGTAATCTAGCAGAGAAACCACATTTTTCAGTTTGATGAGTCTGATTCTGGCAGTCCAAGACTGCAGTTTTATCGAACAAGCCAGCTTGGCATCCATCCCACCTATGCCAGTGACACGAGGCTGCTGGGCGAGCAGTAGCCAAGAGAACACTGTCAACAGGCACTGAGCAGCATCAGAGTACACTCCTAGGATGTGCTGGCTGCAAGCTTGTGGGTAACTTGGCAGGTCACAGCCCAAAACCTCTTGCTAGGCTTCAGACACCCAACTCCTCTGTTTCTAAGCTAAATCAGTTGACTCCTACTGCCAGTTATCAGGATTTCTAGGGACAAGCTCAGTGCCAAATAAGCTTCACCCCCCTCCCTTCTCTGCTAAGCAATCTGTAGAGTCGATCAGCCCCTTCAGCCAAGAGCAAAGCCCTTGTGCTCCACATTCCTGGCATCCTACTCTCAGTGCCTGTCATGCCACATGCCACTCAGCACCCAGGAATCTGCAATTATCTCAGTCTAGCAGACAAGGAAAAAAGCTAGACTTAACATTTGTTAGCACTTCAGCAGCACAGCAGCCACCTCATGTGGAGCAGAAGGTTCCATGAAGTCACCTGCCCCCCAGGAGCAATTCTTTCAGAGTGTTCAGTCCCATCCTCGCTGGATGGCACAAAGCACCCATGTCCTTCATGGCCTTTTTTACAGTAGGTCACACATGCACTCAAACTTGCACTGAAGGAACTTCATGCCTAGAAAAAAAGGTTCCTGAAACTACCAAAAGACTCTAAGCAGACACTAAACAAGGGGTAACAAGAGCAGGAGAGGTTGGGCTGCTAATGTGCATCCAGAAAGGGTTGTGGTCAAACACTGTAAATTAAACCCAGTTCTCTGTGTATAAGCAGACTTATTTTAAATGGACAAACACTGAACGCCAAAAGCTTGCTACTGAAAAGGTTTAGTGTGGTTGTAGTATAGCAGTGGTAGCTGAGCCATAATACATGGGTTCCAAAATGTTCCTGGAAGTTAAATAATAACTGGAACAGGCACTGCATCCACTTAGCAGAGGTCTGATGGCATTATTAATGCCAGAAATCCAGCAGGCGCAGCTGTCAGGTTTTCCCTGTTGATTTGGCCCAGAGCTGGCCCTAAACACCAACATGGTCATAAAAGTTCTCCACCTAAAGCCTTTACTGGTTTCTTTTTTTCACTTTAGCTCCAGGACCTGCAATGGTCCTGGTTTTGTTCAGCAATACAAAAGAGACTAAACAATAGAAACAAAAAGAAAGTCCCAAGTTCTTCAGAACCTGCAGGGAGAATCACAGCAGGAACAGGTAGTGATCCCAGCAGATGTTGTGCCTGCAGGAAAGATGCTGAGAGCTTCAGCCCTTCAACCCAACGGACCACTGCAAGGCTCACTTGGAATATCATTTTGGAAAGGACATTCAGGATGTTTTTTCAGGACTGGCTCAGTTTATCCAGGACGGACTGCACAGTAGAGCTCCTGTGCTACCTCCTGGCTCCAGCACGGGTAGCAGAGCATGGATAGGCTGTATATCCCTTCATGCAGAGGCTGGGACATGGCAAAGGTGCTACTAGTCATAGTCATTCCATTCTGCCAAAGTTTCAAGTTTTCTCAGGGTTTGTTTAGGTTTTTAGGTTTTTTGGGGTTTTTTTAATAGCCAACACAATGCAAGTAAGCTGCAAAACAATTAGATGTGTCTTAAATGATTACAGCCACCCTGCAGTGCAGCCTAATCCTGTAAGGGAGCTGTGCTGCTGCAGCAGTGTTTCTAGAAAGGAAGTCACTGGAAGCCAGACCTGGCTGGAGTAACCTTGATCTCTCAAAACCGCAGCCGTCGGGAAGTCCCACAGACAAATAGGAAGGCAGTTGGAGCAGCAACATTCTTCTAGAGTAAACAATATAATAAGAAAGGAGCGCTGGCCTGGTGTTTGTGTTGTGGCTGTAAGAAGCCAGTCCAGCAGCTGCCACAGAAAGGTGAGATCCGATGTTAGCAAAAGCTCAGCCCAGGAGTCAGCAGCTGCAACTCGAACCCCATGGTGTGAGAAGGGAATTCATCTCTAAGTAAATAATTAGCACCAACTCCATTCCCAGCTGCAAGTACGTTCACTGTTCTGCCCTGGGAGGATAATCAGCCACTCGGGACACAAACAGTACTCACTTCTACTTGTCCAAAGCTGCTTTTACACATTAGTAGAGTACCCAGCTACTCCACCTAGCCACGGGTTTCCAGAGGGGGGTAAGTCTCCTCCAAACTGCAGAAGTTTCTATTTTCTTGTTATTGTTGCTGAATCCTTTGAAGGGAAACAGCTTTCACCTTGGCCAAGAGTTTTAGACAACTGAGGAGAGCTGCACTCACTGAAATTCAGCTGTGCAATTCATCGAGGCCAGAGTCATCAGGAGGTAGTAGTTAGAATTATCTGGCAAAGAGCTAGAAAAGACAGTCACATTCCTTCCCAGAGATCTCTCAGGCATTCAAATTACTGCTTTGCAGACTACGTTGTGGCCACACCTGAGCTATTCCCAAAACGGTCACCGCATGCATTCCTGAGGGATCTGAAATCTGACGTGCATGCCAGCAGCTTTCATTTCCTGTACAAGCCACCAGTTATCTACCAGTATGGCACGGACGGGCAAATCTCATGCCAGCCAGGGTGGCGGTACCTCAGAGCACCCACTGCCTAGGGTCAGCAGGGTTCCTTGTACATTTCCTACCCTAACCTACCGCAGCAGAAAGATTGAGGAGAAAGTGCAATCCTGTTCAAAAGCTGCAACTGCGCTTAGGCAAGCATCAATGCTAATCTGAACACTGGCATCATCTACTGGGCTGCGGTGAGTAAGAAAAGTCTCCTCACTCTCCTATACTACCTACGGCAGCAGCTATCTCCGCACAGCTGTGAGAGTCTGGCTCCAGCACTCTGCCAGAGCCCAGGTACGCCCGGCTAAGGCAGGCATCGCCCCAGTCCCACCTCCTGCCGGGCTGCTGGAGGGGTCAGTGCCTGGGGAAACGGGATACACAAGGAAAGAACGTGCTCTAGCACTGGCTTTCTTCAGGAAAGACCAGAAAGCAAAGCCTCACCTATGAAGTAGTGACCAAGAGAGACGCTGATGAGCACAGGAGCGCATTGCCAGCTCCGGCAGCCGGGCTGTGCAGTCCCACGGCACACACAGCACTGCCAGCCCCGACAGTCGGGCTGTGGGGCAGCCTCACGGCAAACACAGCTCTTTAAGGACAGAAGCTGCAGCAACCCCTCAGCTTCCGAGCCCCCACCACCCTGAGCCCGTCACGGCTCCCCAGGCAAAGGTCCGGCGCAGGAAAAAAACCACAATAAAATGAGAAAACAACGAAAGCCGCCCGCCGGAGAGGCACTCACCGATGGAGACCAGCTTGATGCTCTCCCGCTCCAGGAACTCGAGGGCCACCGAGACGTTCTCCAGCTGCATCTGGCGGAAGGTGGGCCGCTGGTGGTACTTGCGGTACATGCGCTTCTGGCTGAGCACCTCCAGCAGCGCGATCAGCCGCAGCCCGTCGCTCAGGTCATGCTGCAGGTTCCCGATGCGCTTGTTGACGCAGCGCAGGTGCTCGTTGCACCAGCGGGTGAAGGTGTTCTGCTGGATCCGCTTCCACGGCGCGTCCTCCGCCAGGTCCTTCTCGGTGGCCGGCATCTCGCCGTCGGGATCGGCCGCTCTGCGCCCGCCCTGGCCCCGCGCCTGCGTGCTCATGGCCGGCCCCGCTCCGCCTCCTGGCCCGCTGCGCTCCGCCCGCGCCCCGCCCGGCCGCGCCCGCCCGCCTGCGGGGAGGGAGGGAAGGGAGTGAAGGAGTGAGGGAGTGCGGCGCTCCGCGGCCGCCCCGCTGCTGGATGCTGCGACCGCTCCTCCTGCTGCCGCTGCCGCCGCCCCCGCTGCCCCGGCCCGCCCGCTCCGCGCTGCACCGCCGCTCCCCGGCTCTGCGCGGCCCCGCGCCGCCGCCCGGCTTTATCCGCCGGGAGCGGCACGCCCTCGGCCGCATCAGCCTCCCGCGCCCCGCCGCACCGGGCAGGGCTGGGCTGTGGGCTGGGTTGGGCTGGGTTGGAAGAGCCTTTGGCGGAACAGGGCCCCCGCTGCGCCGACCCTCACCTGGCCAGGCGCCGGGCGGGGTCGGGGCGCGGCCCCGGGGCACCGTTGCACGGCCGGCACCGCGGCACGGGCGGGAGCGCGACCCCCTGGCACCGGGGCACGGGCGGGAGCGCAGCTGGCCTGGCGCTAGTGCCCGGCCGGGGTACAGCCCCCTCGCCCCACAGGCACAACCAAAGCCCCGCAGTGGGAACAGGAGCGCAGCCCCCGACCCACCCGCGCACCCCCACCACAGCCTCTCTCGGGCAGGTCAGCCCGCCGGCCGGGTGACGGCCGGGGGTAGAGGCAGCCGTGGGTGGGTGACCCAGCGCCGGGGTCGGCAGATCCCGGGCTCTGGGCTGGGGGGATTCCATTCTGCACAGTCCGGGTGAGGGGAGGCCGAGGGTGCTCGCACGAGATGCGGTTCTGCGAAAGAAGAGCAACCGCTGTGCCGACACACACGATTCTATGGGCCATTTGAAGAAAATAAAAACTTCTAAAAGCAGTCAATTAAGGCTTGAATTCTTGGGGGTTCTCCCCCACTTTTGTGACTGATTTCCTGGCGCGCCACTCCCTGCTGACCTACAAGACTGTGACTGCCTCTGACTCATTTAACGACAGCAGAGTCAACAGAACTACTCCAGCTGCCGTTGCTACATGCTGGGTTTGTGCAGGCCGCCGGGACATCTCATGACATTTACTGGGTCAGTGAAAGCTGTGGTGAGGTGTCCCTCCGTGTCCCTGCCCCGAGGGAAGCTTGTGCCCACCCGCTCACCCTCTCCTTGGGGTCCGATCTTGCACACACTTACAGTCTTGGCTTTGCTACCAGGAGCTGCTCCACGAATTCAAGCGACGTGTGTATCTATTTACATCAAGGCTGCCACACTGAAAAGTGCAGGATTCTGTCAGAGAAAACAAATTCATTAAGACACAGTCAATAAAGTCTAATTTAATTATATTACTATAGCCACTCTCAGCTAAAATTGGAATAGAGATTTCTAATTATTTTCTTTCAAGGGTTTTATTCTAATGCATCCCCTAAAGTGTGACACTGCTGTCAGCACAGGCTGGTCCAGCCCAGGGGAAAGCAGCCTGGAAACATGGAGCTGAGTCTTTTCTCAAGGGTTTTTCTCCCATCATCCTATACTTCATCTTTAATAGGTGCTAATTGCTTATTGACTTTGGCCTGGGTTGGGACTCCTTAGCAACCGTTCCACATCCGGATTAGCTGATTGCTTATAGCATTTTAATTTCCGTTCCTTTCCACTCCCACACCTAGTAATGCACACTCTCTTTAATATCATTTTGTGCCCATGCCACACTGAAATTGGAAGCTTCAGACATTTTTTTTTCTGTAAGAAAAGAAGTGAGTAAACATTAAACAGGGAAAAGGCAGAATTAGTATCAGGACCTCTATTTTTAGCTTAAATATTTAGTTAAAATTTTCAATAAATTTTTTCCATAGATTCAGCAAAGAAAATTTTCATCCTATGTATTGTGCAACAACATGCTGTGCACATATAGGGATGGCAGTTTCTTTGAGTGAGTTTGCACCACTCCATCCATCCATCCATCCCATCAGAAGCACTAAGGCACAAAACCAGATGTGAAGTGCTCAGCAAAGTTCTGGCACAGACATGCAAGCCCAGCTCACCCTGCCAGCCTTGGGAGAAGGGCAGTGGCACAGTCAGGACTGTTGCTGCTCGGGACAGCGTGAGGTCGGTGGGATACTGGTGGTCTGGATGCAGCAGCCCACGTCGCAGCAGCCCATGTCACATCTGCCCTTCCCTGCACATCACAGGGCTTTTGAACAGAATTCAGCCTTTTGCATCCTGATTGCTTTCAGGATTATTGGGAAACAAAGACTGCTTTATGGGAATAGAATGAAAAAAAGCAGAATAATTTCTGCTCTGAGGAACATATCTTGTTTCCTTCCTTCCTTTCCAGTCACAGATGACCCTCACAGCTATAGTCTGATCAATGTTTCTGGTTGACAGGCAGCAGAGAGAGGCAGCCCCTGTGTGCACCCCATCACCTGCCTGGCTGTCTGAGATCAAGAGAGGTGCCCTGTCTGGGACCTGCCAGGCCCCAAGTGTGATATCCAGTGGTGGCAGCAACTGCTGTGCTGGGCATCAATGCCTTGTCCTCACCCACCAGTGAGAGAGTCTGCCTGTACTGCTCTGTGATCGAATTCTTCTTGGGGTCACATTCAACCTGAAAAGCTGCATTTCCTTTGAAATGAAGTTGGAAGACACTTTAGCACAAGTGAACCTGTGTTTCAAGTTTCATCAGGAGGCAGAGAAGTAAAAACAAGCTAAGCCATGAATCTGTACTTGCTGGAATAACGTCTTGGTACTGTATATTATTACAAATGAACTAATGTATGCCTTGCAGAAATACCTTATGTGTATATTTATATGAGTAGATGTTTGTGTGGATGTATGTATATAGGCAGAAAGGGAGGGAGATTTCAACACTACAGTCTGGGGTGGATACTTTTTTCATTTGATTTGTCTTCTATGACAAGGATCTTTCCATCCCACTCTTCCTTTGTTCATTAGATGCAGATATAAGGAAGGAAGAACAGTCATTGCTTTTTTGGTTCTGCTTAAGCACTTGCAAAAACACAGCAATGAATTTTTTCCACTGTTTTAAAAATATTCTTCCTCTATGGTCATTCACTGCAAGGCTGGGTTTAAAAAGACCCTGTTTAATTCAGCAGCACACACTCACAATTTTATCATGGAAATGCTCAGAATATATGCCTTGACAAATGGCATGAATTGCAAGGGCAATTACTTATTGCATTTTAGCAAAAAGACACTGCAGAATGTTTCTCAAACCAGAATATGGCATTAGGCTCCCTGAATTTACAGGGAGTTGCTTTGTTGGCAGGAATAAAAAAAATTAGGAGCATAGCTTAAACTGTAAAGGTAAATAAAGGTTGGTTGGCCTTTACAGGTCTGCTGCTGCTCTTACTGGGATCTGTGATAATCCTTAATGAAAATTTAATCTCAGCACAGATTGTTTATCATATCGTCCAGGGCCCTGGAACTGTAGCATGGGACTCCACAGTGGACATTTGCCATTAGTTTTTTGGAGCATCCTAATAGCAGAGGGAAATGGCAGCCCTGACTCCGGCTGTTTCACTGAGGAAAGGTCTGTTGAAGCCTGGCTTGCAAAAGCAGAAGGGTGTGGGGAGCAGGCCCCCGCTGACATCAGGGGACAGGCAGCGCAGATGGGGTGACTAATGAAGTCGGGACTGCTTCAGGGTAATTAACTTGTCACAGTCTCATGTGATGATTTGTTCTTGGATTCTTCCAAGTCATGGGCCATATATGAAAGATCCCGGCCATTTGGGACGTTGTACATGCTCTCTGCTTGACGCATTGTTCAGCAACAGCTCGCTTTGATTGTAAGAGGACAAGAATCAGAATTAATATCAACCCAATCTGCACAGTTTTCTCAGAGCAGAATCAGCCATGGCTGAGCATTCAGGCTGAGTCTTCACAGATGGAAGGGCTTTTCTCTGCCATTGGCAGATCGTGGTTCAGTTATCACCTCTCTGAGGATCTGTGCAACTAGAAAGGTTATCTTTTAGAGATTTCAGTGGAGCTGCTAATACACGAGGAGCAATGATTTTTTTCCCCCACACTACAAGTAACCTCATACAAATGGCTTGGAAGATGCATCATGTCTCAGCAGAAATGTGTGGTGAAAAACCAGCAAGATGCCTCCATCCTTTCCAAAGGTTTCTGTCAAAACTGCAGCACAGTGAGGGTTCATACCCTGGGGTTGACAAAACTTGGGAATTGTCAGGGCACTGGCTTGGAAAAAGGATAACTGGGCCATGTGCTATAGCACCTGGGTAGCTTTAGAAATTTATCAGGAGATTTTAAATATTTATAATTTTTTGGCACATAATAGCCTTATCCAAACACAGGACAGCATTGTGCATTAAAACAAAAGCCATGCACAGCAAATGCCATAAAATAAATTGTAGCACATTCGAACCAGTGTGCAGATGCTAATCCTCACAGCCTGCGGGGCAGCTCATCCGCTAACCCAGCACCCAGCCAGTAACGCTAAAGACAGAGCAGCTGAGGCTCACAGTAGTTAAAGGTTTGCTTTTTCAGGAGCCGCAGGCACTGTAACGCGATGGGATTTCATGACTAAGTGACCATAAATGGCAGTGCCGCACAGCTGGCAGCACCGCTCCTGGCTCAGCACCACAGCCGGGTCCCCAGAGCAGCACCCAGCCCGCCGCGTCAGAGGTTTCCAAACACTCCGCGCATTTTCTTCACCCGTTACGCTATTTACTGGCTTCTGAAAGACAATAGAGGTGTTTCTTCCCGATTGATGAAGCAGTCATTAAGCCTCTCCTTTCGTTACCATGATCTCTACCAAGCGAAGCAAAACCGAGACAAGCCATTCAAGTCAAAGCATGAATCCCATGGGTTGCGTCATGGATTGCATTTTCCTTATTCAGCTATATGGAAGGCAAAGAAGCTCTGCATTATACAAATACTGGCTGGGGCATTTGATACAACTTGTTCTGAGTTTTTCCATCTTCTTTTTCCTCCTACCTCTGTTACCCAGGGAAGACAGCAGTATGAGGGTATGCAGCAAAAGTTTGGTCCAAATCAGACAGAGGGATGTCTTTAGGCAGAGAAATCTTTAGAAATGTGCTGAAAAATATGACTTGTTCTAGATTTTGTATTGAAATTAATCTTTTGAAAGTCTATTTAGGCAACAGTTGCTTGTAGTAGCAGTTGTGTCTGGGGCATTTTTTCATCTCTCTGTGTCTGAAAGAGTAGGATTTTTCTTCTGTGCAGAGTTCTTGCTGCATTATATATGTGTTTATATATGTCTTGCTGCATTATATATGTATCCAGAAGCTGAAACTGGTGCCAAAAGCAGCCATCCATCTGGCAAACAGTGCTTTGCCAGAACTTACAGTGCTGCTCTTGCTTTGGGTTTCAGGGAGACTTGCAAATGGAATTTAAAGCTCTGCTTTTGACATAGGCTGTAAACAGCCCAAGAGCAAGGCTGCTTATGCTTTTTGCTATCCTGAAATCAGAGGAGACAACCAAACTGAAATCTGTTTAGCACATACTTGAAGAGCAAGGACAGGGCATTCCCTGGGAGTGTCTCATGCAGGAATTCACCTCATTTATTTGTCCAAAATACCCTTGCTGCTTGTTCTCATGAAAATGCTGTGAAGTTCATCTATTTTTCTTGGTTCATCTATTTTTCCGATTGATAAACTGCTGCAGGGTGTTTAATTTCTAATTTGTGAAGGTGGTTTTAAATGAAAAAAACATATACTCACAGCCATGGATAAGTATGTATCTTTCCGAAATCCAAAAGAAGTTGTGTTTGTACCTGAGGACGATGCCTGGCAGTGCAAACATCCCCAAGGCAGTGCCTGCTCTCAGCCAGAACCCCCACTGAGCACCAGGAATGCGGCGATGGCCGCTCTGTGGGTGTCCGAGCGAAACATAGCTTACCCAAATAAATGTGACTTGACATATCAAACACGAGGTTGAAAAATAATTTGAAATAGCAGCTCATTTTTAAAATAACTCAGGATCTGATTTCATGACCTGGGAAGTCAGATCCTATACAAACCCACACAATGCTCCAGTGTGCAGCTAATCACAGCTTCCTGCCCCTAGCAGATACCACAGGCACAGGCCTCATTAAACATTTCTGTGCTTACTTCCAACCTTACCTACTGCTTGTGTTTGCATTCAGAGTAACAAGAGCTCTCTTCCTAAGATGATACACCCATTTTTCTCAGGATTTGAATTTCTTTCCTTGTGCTTTTACTCTGCGTGTTGGAATTCGTAGGAGTGGCAGTATAAGATCAGAATTAAACATCTCACATCTGCCAGAGCTCATCAACTGCACAGAATTCCAAGTGTTCCCCAATTACTCTTCAGGAGCTGTTTTAACCTGAGATGGAGATGAATAGTTGTGTTTGACTGCAGAGGAGCGGCCAAGCTCCTCCTTGGGACAGCTGGAGGTAGCGTAGGAAGGAACGCTTTCCAGGGCAACAGCCTATATTTTTTTAAACAAACCAAAACTCTTCTGTGTGACATAAACAAAATTGTTGACCTATGTGCAGCCAAAGGGGGAGGTCGTTCGGTTCTCCTGGCACACGCCCCGGGATGCGGCAGCCGCGCGGATGAGAATGCCAGGGCACAGGGTGAGTGAAAACACGCACTTCCCAGCTATTTCAGAGGAAAGGCACGACGCTGCACAGTACTTACAGCCACCATCCCCATCACAGTGTTCTCATGGTGAGCAGCAACCAACTCAAAAAGTTGGTTGCATTTTAAGTGGATTTGCTTTCTGAAGTCACGCTCCTTTCTCTATTTTAAACATTTCTCAGGAAAATATTCCCAGACAGAAATCTTGCATAAGAAGCCCTAAGTCTACTGACTCATTTTGAAAGCTGCTTTATTAGCCCCTACATGGGCTGATAAGCCTTGCCTGGTGCATAAGGACACAAGGGCTGTGCATTGTTCTGCTGCTCAGCCTGGTGGAGTGCTAGCAGCCTGGGCTTGATCCAGCCAAGCAATTAGAGAATTTAACTTCCTCCATAAATGCTTGTACATGTAAGACTGTGTATTTGGGGGCATTTCTCTACTGGAAAGGAAGCTAACATTTTGAACATGTTGCAGAAGCAGAAGGAATGGCAGAGGCCTCTGTGGACAGCATGACATTGATATGAGTGAGAATTAGGAATAATAAAGGGTGGAAGAAAAGCACTTGGACCTGGCCAGCAGTCAGCAGCCTCAAATCACCGTTCCCCCTGTGTAGCTGTTAGTCAGTTCTGCCGTTAATATACTGCAGCATAACAATATCCTGCAGCTGAGCTCTGCCCAGCAACACCCTGTGAGGACGGAAGGCGGAGGCGGGTGTGCGGGTGCAAGAAGCACCAGCCAGGGGCAAAGGGCAGGGTGTTGCCACTGTCCCAGAAAAAAAGGGACATGCCACTCCAGGGTGGGCAGGAGGAAGGTGGCAGCTTGGGAAACCCTGGGCTGTGTGTGCTGGCACAGCTTCCAGCAGGAACTAGGCAGCTGGGTATCCAGGGGTGGCTTGGCAGGGGGTTGTCCAGAGAAACTGGAGTTCCCAGATGGGAGAAAACAGGGCAGGAAGAAAGCTGAGCAGATCACCCATCGCCACAGAACAATCAGTGCCTTACCTATTCCTAGGAACTTCTCTGGGTGTAAATATTTCCTAAAAAAATGTGAGATTTCCCTGCGGGGATCCTGGCTCTGCTCTGACTCAGTCCTTATCTTGTAGGGCAAAACCTGCAATTCCCATGTTCCTGCTTGTGTCGAAATGGTGGTTCCTCGATTTTGCAAAGCAGATCCAAAATCACCAGGAAAAAAAAAGGCAATAAAAGGTACGCTACCGGGAGAAGATGGCATCGGAAAGGTCTTACTGGTGGAGCTAGGCTGGACAGCTGGTGCCTTGCTCCATGTGCCTCACAGAGATCTGAAATGGGAGATAATATCAAAAACAAGCCCGGTCACACATTGTCTGATTGAAAAGGACCAAAAAGTAAAAATAGATCCTTTTCAATGAAAGAACAGTGTATTTCAAAGGGCAGTTCAGTCATACTGCAGCAGTTGGCACTGCACTTCACATCAGCCATCTGGTACAGTGCTCGCAGCAAGGAACCCTGTCTTTGTTAAGCATTGTCATTTCCCTACAGGTTAAAACACCAACCAAGAGTCTGGTATGACACAGAGGGTAAAAACAGAGCCCTACCAAGCCCAATCCTATCAGAGCTTGAACAAGAACAAAATGGAACAGGGGAACAGGATTGGGGCATGGCTTGAGACTTTTTTGAGGGTGGACACTGCGCCTTAGTTCCAGCTGCCCCATTGCTGCAGTAGTGGTGTTAGAGAAGGGGGAGGGAAGAGTGAGTTACAGATACAACAGCCTCAGGTGTGTAGTTTTATCTTTACAGCCATGGTGATAACATGGGTTGCAGCGGGATGAAGGTGATCTAATCCAGCTGGGGCCAGTCGTTCTCTGTGGGAGCCCCACAGGAGCCTGGCATTTGCAACACCACCCCGTGCCCAGGTAGGGCTGCAGGGGCCCTGCAAAGCTCTGCGCTGTCACTGCTGCCCTCTCAGAGGCACTGGCTGTTTGCACAGGCACAGCATGGTGGCCGCCCAGGTGCCTCCAAGGGCCCTTGTTTGCCTTTGGTTTCTTTGAGGCTTGAGCCTAGGGAGGGAGACGGTCTTCTAGGGACCAGAAACAATTTCCAGCTTGTAACACACGCCAGGAGGGCCAGGCGCACCCACAAGAAGCCCCCTTCTGCTTTCTGCATGGCAATAGTCTTCTGGATATATCTCCTTTTTGTTAAACTTTGTATGTAAAACTCTTTCTTCTTTCTGCATGGACTTTAGTCCCTTTGGCACAGCCATCACTGGCTGGCAAGCAGCTGATATGACTGTGTCTTAAAGCATGGGGCTAAGTGGGGCACATGCCAGTACACCTGTGTTATCTCCATCTCTCTGGGAGCAGCAATGGTGGGAAGATTCTGCAGTGACAGCCTTCACTCTTGCGAGGAAAGCACCAATCTGGCTGTTAAAATACTGGTGCTGCTGGTGCCCAGTTGGCACAGGTACTGTGGTGCAGCCACAGCCCAGGGCCTGGGAGCTCCATGCAGACAGACAAGCCATTCCCTGTCCCATGACAGGCTGGTTCGGCCCTACAGGAGCCTTCCTCCTGCTCCTTTGCCAGCCTCAGCAGTGTCTTCTGTGTTTTCTGTGGCTCTCGCAGAAGCTGCAAATTTTCCTTCTGCAAAGCAGAAATGCCCTCTGAGGTTCCTTGACAGCAGAAATTTCCAGTGGTGGAGTGGTGGGAGGTGACAAAGTGGTTGCAAACCAGTTTAGTGCAAGTGGAAAACGGCTTCCTTGTCTGTAGCAGGGCCTGGAAGGCTAAGGGCAGCAGGACAGCGGCTGGGGCAGGCAGGCTTCCCTTCCCAGCAGATCCAGCCCCTCTGACAGTTTCACTAATGAAGTGGAAAAGGGCAGGGAGGGTCCCTGCGGGCACAGCCCAAGGTCCTTGAGGGCACAGCCTGGGGTGTCTCTGAGGGCACATCCCAGGATGTCTGAGGGCACAGCCCGGGGTCTCTGAGGGCACAGTCCGGGGTCTATGAGGGCACAGCCCAGGATGTCTGTGGGCACAGCCTGGGGTCTCTCTGGGCACAGCCCGGGGTCTCTGGGCACAGTCTGGGGTCTCCGTGGGTACAGCCCGGGGTCCCTGTGGGCACAGCCTGGGGTCTCTCTGGGCACAGCCCGGGGTCTCTGAGGGCACAGCCCGGGGTCTCCGTGGGCACAGTCCGGGGTGTCTGTGGGCACAGCCCGGGGTCCCTGTGGGCACAGTCCGGGATGTCTGAGGGCACAGCCCGGGGTCTCTGTGGGCACAGTCCGGGGTGTCTGTGGGCACAGCCCGGGGTCTCTGTGGGCACAGCCCGGGGTCTCTGAGGGTACAGCCCGGGGTCCCTGTGGGCACAGCCCAGGATGTCTGAGGGTACACCCCGGGATGTCTGAGGGCACAGCCCGGGGTCCCTGTGGGCACAGCCCAGGATGTCTGAGGGTACACCCCGGGATGTCTGAGGGCACAGCCCGGGGTCCCTGTGGGCACAGCCCGGGGTCTCTGTGGGCACAGCCCGGGGTGTCTGGGCACAGCCCGGGGTCTCTGTGGGCACAGCCCGGGGTCTCTGGGAACAGTCCGGGGTCTCCGTGGGCACAGCCCGGGGTCTCTGTGGGCACAGCCCGGGGTCTCTGGGAACAGTCCGGGGTGTCTGGGCACAGCCCGGGGTCTCCGTGGGCACAGCCCGGGGTCTCTGGGCACAGTCCGGGGTGTCTGTGGGCACAGTCCGGGGTCTCTCTGGGCACAGCCCGGGGTCTCTGTGGGCACAGCTCGGGGTCTCTGGGCACAGTCCGGGGTGTCTGTGGGCACAGTCCGGGGTCTCTCTGGGCACAGCCCGGGGTCTCTGTGGGCACAGCCCGGGGTCCCTGTGGGCACAGCTCGGGGTCTCTGGGCACAGTCCGGGGTCCCTGTGGGCACAGCCCGGGGTGTCTCTGGGCACAGCCCGGGGTCTCTGTGGGCACAGCCCAGGATGTCTGAGGGCACACCCCGGGGTGTCTGTGGGCACAGCCCGGGGTCCCTGTGGGCACAGCCCGGCTCCGTCCCCGCCGCGAAGGACGAACCGCCCCCCCAAACCCTTGTCACTGCTGCCCCCTGGCGGCCCCGCCCGGCCCGGCCCTCACGGCGGCCTCGCCGCTCCCGTCGCCGGACAAGCCCCAAGCGAAACACCTTGATAGGTTTAATTTGATCAAAATCCCCGAAAAAAACCCAACCAACAAACAAAAAAAAATTGCGGCGGTGAAATCACCAATGCCCACCATTAACCCATCACTGCCAAGGCACCACTAACCCATGTACCTCAGTGCCACATCTACAAGTCTTTTAAACTCCTCCAGGAACAGTGATTCCACCACAGCCCTGGACAGCCCGTTCCAGTGCTTGACAGTGCTTTTGCTGAAGAAATTTTCCATAATATCCGATCTAAACCTCCCCTGGTGCAACATGAGGTTGTTTCCACTTGTTACCTGGGAGAAGGGGCCAACCCCACCTGGCTACACCCTCCTTTCAAGTAGTTGTAGAGCCATAAGATCCCTCGAGTTTCCTCTTCTCCTGGGCAAATACAGAATATTCTGGGTTAGAAGGGACCCACATCGATTGAATGGCCCATAAGGAATCAAACCCACAACCTTGGTGTTATTAGCACCATGTTCTAATCAACTGAGTTAATCTCAGAGACATCACCCCTTAGCTCCCTCAGCCACTCATCAAATTCGTGCTCCAGCCCCTTCCCCAGCTCCATTGTCCTTCTCCGGACACACCTCAATGCGTGTCTTGTAGTAAGGGGCCCAAAACTGACCCCAGGATTTGAGGTACCTCACGAGGAATACAGGGGTACAATCACTGCCCTGGTCCTGCTGGCCACACTATTGCTGATACAGGCCAGGATGCCATTGGCCTTCTTGGCCATCTGGACACACACTGGCTCATGTTCAGCCACCATCGATCAGCACCCCCAGGCCTTTTCCAATGGGCAACTTTCCAGCCACTCTGCCCCAAAATCACCCAAAGCCATTGCAGCTGATGGGTTCACTTGATCTCACCCCAAGCCTTGGAAACTGCAGCAGTGGGGTGGAAGCAGGGAAGGGGCTGTGCTGCCCCTGCCGAGGCCTGGGAGTATCTCCTCATGCCTCAGGAATGTGGTTATGTCATGGCGAGTCCCCCACACGCCCCGCCGCAGCCTCCCAGCCGGCCGCCGGCCGACAGCTCTGGGAAGCATCGTTACTGCTGAAATAGAGGCATAAATTTCTGCTGGCAGGGCTCCTGGCTGTGAAAACTTGTAAGCCGTAACAACCGCTCACTGCGACAAAGTTACTCCGACATTTCCCATGGTCCCAGTCCCATTCCGCAGAACCGGGGGCAGGAAGAGGGGGAAGAGGTTTTAAAAACTTTTGATTTTCCTTACATAGCTGAACATTACCAGGCGTTATATTTCTGACTGTGCATGAATCCTTCCTGTGAACTCATGGGGCATGACGCACCCACTGGAGGGGAGAGCATGCCCGAGACAAGAGTGGCTGAAGTACACTCCTGCTGAGCTGCTTTTTCTGAGGATTTGTATTTCTTTTTCCAGATGAGGAGCTTTATTATCACAGAAAGAACACGAGATTTTTATGAGTGATTTAACAAATTAGTTTCTCAAATTGTTTGCAGCAGCACAAGAAATGTTGCAGTCATTGAAGTTCATAGAAAGTACCAAATGCTCCAGTGCCACAAAGCTTTTCCCTGTGCAACAGAAACAAAGCAAAGTAACTCCTGACATGTTTAGACATCTGACTCTGAAATGCTGTACATCACCTCTCCACCATATCCAAATAGCAACTCATCCTGCCCTTGTGTAGATTGGTAGAATGAGCTGGGAGCTGAACCAGCACAAACCCAGCTACAAACATGATTTTTAAAAACAA
This sequence comes from Manacus candei, assembly GCF_025592945.1. Taxonomy (NCBI): domain Eukaryota; kingdom Metazoa; phylum Chordata; class Aves; order Passeriformes; family Pipridae; genus Manacus; species Manacus candei. The sequence goes on from NW_026138130.1 coordinate 454,910, forward strand.
ACAACTAATTATTTCCATTCACCTCATTTAATTTGGGCTCATGCAGAAATGGCTGTTCATCCAATAGTCCAAAATATGTCACGTATTAAGAGCTAAAGAGTCCAACCCAATGAATGAGTCATCACCCAGTGGATGAAATCCCATATCTTCATGGCTGCTCATAAATAAGACAAGCTCAACTTTATAGTAAGTCATAAGTAAACAATGAACTATACGAAAATCAGACTCAGCTGTGTTGTAACTGCATGGGCACAGTGCCCACACAGAAATAAAAAGCGAATGTGATACCATCACCATTTAGCTTTGGAGGCTAAATTTGAGGCTGAAACTCTTAAGAAGGGTTTTGATACATGTAGTAGGGCAGTCAGACACCCAGACCTTTGAGGCCACTGCAAATGCCTGTTTGCAATAAATAACACACTATCTCTGCCATTAGCGCTTCTGAACCTCAGATCCCGATGGGTATATTTTCTGAAACTATCACCTGGTATCTTCTCGTGACAGCCCAACATCTCCAGGCAGTGCTCCTTTGTTCTCACAGCCTGCCCCTGCATCAGTGCTCTCTCCCAGGTGGAAATGAAGGGCAGTAAGGAGCTGTTCCTTCACCCTGGGATGAGTATCGGAACATTCTGTGCATCCCTCATGACTATACCCTGAGTACTGGGCTGGATTCACAGAGCTGGCCGGGGTTTTTGGTTTGTTTGAACCAGTGTTGTGAGAGAAGTCAGGAAATAGCAGAAAGTATTGATGAACCTCTGCCTCGCTATAAAATTAACAGCATATAAAACTCAGTATTGAAATAACTGGAAGCCTGACCACACTGCAAACAGCACAGCAGAAGGGCCAGGCAAGAGAAGATGTGCTGACGGCACTGAGAAAGACTCTGGCACATAGCAGGCAGGGGCAGCTGAAGCCACCTCCAAGTCTGAGCTCCTCTTTCCCCCCAGGGAGGGTCTCCCCAGCCACAAGCAGCTCATGGGGCTGCAGCCAGCTTTCCAGGGCGATTTACTTCAATAAAAACATCTTTCTGCTCCTGAGGAAGAGGAATGTTTTGCTATCTTGTCAAAGACTTTCAGAAATTAGTGTTTTTCTCCACTTTCTAATATCCTATTTGTATTTGGGTTAATTGAGCAGGTGGGATACTCTGAACACTGCAGGAAGCAAATCCTTGAATTTTAGGGAAACCAGGATGTGCTTGGATGTGCTAGAGGGTAAACAAGGTTGACCACCTCAGACCATCATTAGATGTAACAACTAATGGCAGAGCTGCTATTGCCTGAATAAAGTGCTCCAGGGAAAGGTGCCAGACAAGAGGAGCTGCCTTTGAAGGCTTCCAGGTTTGCATGGGCTTGGTGGGGCACTCTGATGTGGAGATGTCCTGCTGCTTCCTTGCCCTAACCTTCTCTCAAGCACAGTGGAGCAAGCTCAGGCTGCCACTAGGATAGCAGTAGGGCCAAGACAGTAGCTGTCTGGCTATAGCAAGGGAAGAGACCAAAGCAGCTTTTCCCTGAGAGTGCAAACTCCAGCATCTGCCAAAATACACAAGGCCACAGACTGTCTTGTGGCTGTCCCTGCAGAGGCAGATCGGGATATCCGTTCCACAGTAATGTGTCCAGACACGGGGGAGGGCTTTGAGATGTGTCACAAGAACTAAAGCCCAGAAGAGGGACAAGCCTGGTCACAGTCCATCCCAGGGGATGCAGGGTTTCATGCTGGGGAATGGGGCCTGGCTCCCTTCCTCCTGCCCTGCTGTGACTGCATTTCTCTAAAAGGCTGAGAACAGTTGTGCCCTCTAGGATTCCACAGATGATTTCTAAGTCCTCTCAGGAGACCTCCAAAGAGCTCCTCTGGCTCCCTGCCTTCCTGACAATCCTTGACCCAAGTGGCTCCAGCAGTCAGAGCAGGCTGGGCAGTACCATGACCCCAGCTCAGGCTCTTCCCACCAGGGATGCTCTGATCAGGGAAGTTGTTTTATTTTCTCAACCCTGTTACTGTTGCAACAGGGCAAAGCACAGATGAAATCCAACCAGAGATGTGACTGCACAAGCCCAGGTCACTGTTTTCTGTGCAAGCAGAGGTCCTCTATATACATTCTCTTTTTAACATTGGAAAATTATTGTACTCTGTTAATAAAATTCTGTAAATGGATGAATATTTTCCACAAAGGAAAGAATGTAAGACTTGCATTGGCACAATGTTATTTCTAATCAAATGATCTTCATAATTCTCCAGAACAAGCAGAAATTAATTTTTTCCATATGTAACCATCTTTGTCACCCAAATCACTTTGTATTCAATAAAAATACCAGCTTTCATTAAAGAAAAAAGCCCTTTTGGTGCGTAGTTTTTCTGGCATTGCACATCTCTGGTTCCCTCACTCAATATGTTTAGAATTAAATCACAAAACCTTAATTCACCCTCTAATGATCTGTTTGTTTCCAGATTCATATTCCCACAATATGTTTGCTGACAGCAGTTGGGCTCTTTGACAAAAGACAAGGAATTTTTCCCAACAATGTATATTTGCTTCGCTCTGGTGCATTACAGGGGAAGGGTGCAGGCTGTACAAGCTGTCACCAATAACGTGACTGTAAGACCAAATGTAATTTATTTAGTACAAGCTAAATGTTTATCCTAAGTGTTCTTTGTTCTGAACATTATCGCTTCAACATTGAGCTTCTTATGAAGAGAGTTGTGAGAAAGGCTGAGCCCTACTTTGAAAGGCTTTTTAAATTTAGCATCACTATGACTCAAAGCCCCAGTTCATACAGTTCTCAGGAGGAGGATGGCAAAAAGCTGCTCCCCTCAGTTTCATGCAATTCAAAACTGTTCTTTTTGACTTTGTATTTTGTGTTAGAGCAGAATAAAAGCAAACCAATTCTCGAAAGCATACATTGTTTCAAAATAAATCCAAAATCTTACACCCCAAATAACATTGAATGTGGTACTTTGACATTACTGCACCTTTCTCCCACTCTTAACATAATCTCTTCAAATTCACATTGGTTTCACAAAGCACTTTGATCTCAACAGAAACGAAACTCACTGGGATGAAATCTGGTCCCACCAGTATGTCCTCAGCCTTTCTTATCTCCCCACTGATGGATGGGGCCTGGAAGGTGTCCCCATCTTGTGTCCACACACAGTCACACTCGAGGCAGCAGTGATGAGCAGCCATTATTTAATAAACGGGTGATACCCAAACACAAAGTGAAACTAAGTCTGTGATATCTGGAGAGCCCTGGATGTGGTCTCTTCTAAAAATAAAGTGCAAGTTCCTCTGTCAGAAGAATATTGGACTTTGTCAGTGGCATGAATAATCTCATTCCATGGAAACACACTGGAAAAGTGCATCCTCATGTGGTATGTGCCACTCAGAAAGGACAGTGAGAAAAGGGAGACCAGCAAGGAGGATGATGGCTATGACATAGGAAACCCACCTTGTAGCGAAGGGCTTCAGGAGCCTGATCTGCTGCTGAGAAGTGGTCACAAGCTACAGCACCTGCATGGAGAGAGCAATGTCAGAGGTGAGGGTTTCCCACTTCCTGGGGGAAAAGGACTCATGGCAGAAAGCTGCAGCTAAGCAGCCATGCAATAGAAAAATACATATTCAAATAGCAGCAACTTGACCTTGTGAACAACTAACTGTAACCTTAGCCATCTCTTAATGGTAGATCCTCCACCTCTCATATGGAAGAATCAGTGTCAGATGTTTCTCTAAAACACATGTAATTTAAATAAGAGCAGTTTAAGGTGGTTGCACCACCTTTTATATTGTACCTCATCTCAGTCCCTGTTTCCATTCGTCCTATGAACAGTGATTCCAAGTTTTACTCCTAGTTTCTAATTCCTAGAAAGAATTAACATTTTATTATCACTTCCATTTTTACAGCAACTAGAACTATCCGTATGTGACCACAGCAAAATATTTTAGACACAACAAATACAATATCTCTGTGTTTATCTGAAGAAAGGAAATCCTTTCTGTGGACTCCCCTTTGCTCCCTGCTGAAATGACGACTCAGAAGTCTGCAGAATGCTGAGCAGCCCACGAGGGTGTTTCTCTGGGGTGTGAAGCTGACCCTCCTCTATTCCAGATAACAGTTTTATGGCACAGGCATTGTTCTGCTCTACCAGTGCCTGTTTTCACAAGGTTTTCAATGAATAGGATTTCAACTGCAAAAATACAGGCTGACATCAAGAAGGCAAATGACCTTTGTTCATGTAGTTACGCTTATTTTCCTCGTTAACATATAGGAATCCCTTTTTTTTTGTTATCATGTTTTATTTAATTTTAATAGGCTTTTTTATTGTATTTAAAAATGTAGAGGAAAACAGAAAAAAAAAATCCCATTGTTCTCTCTCATGTTTGTTTTCACTACAACTACTAAGAGGAAAAGCCCTTTACAAAAACAGGATACAGCAGACTCCTCTGCGCTGTGCACCCCCCGCACACTCGCACACTCCGGGCACGGCTGCAGTGCTAATCCAGAGTCCATGGAAAGTCATAAGTAAATGAAAAACATCAATGGGAGTTTTATTACCCACTTGAATGGGAGTACCATTAAGGTCCTACTGAATAAACCCCACCTGCCTGGGTAGGTTCTGCTCCCCTCGGACAAACTGCCATATACGAACGGATATTTTTCTCTGTGACATCAGTTACGGACAATAAGGGGCAGACAGGGATGTCTGCAGGGCAAACCCCACCACTGTAGGAAGGTGTTAAGCCAATGAGCCTCATGCCAAAAGCCACAGCATCCAGCATCCCTTCCCAGCAGTCCTAAGAAACAAATCACCAGGGCCCCATCCGGTGTCACCTACAAGAGATGCTGCCTGGCCAGAGGAGGTGCCCCCAGATTCCCCATGGATCTCGCTGAGCAGCCACAGGCTGTCTCTAGGGTGCTCTCAGGAGTGAGGCTTCCCACTGCATTTCTACTAATGACTTTTCAGAGCTCCTCTCTTAACATCCCACAGCCTCCTTTCCTCCCACTTGGATTATTGCTTCCCCTGCTGGGCTTTTGGCCAATCGGCAGAGGGGTCTCTGGCTGTGCCTCAGCCCCCAGGAAAGGTGCTGGAGCTGAGGCAGAAGGACTCACAGGCTGCACTCACTGCAGAGCACATTCTCATGGGCTGTTGTTAAGAAGATGATAAAAACTGCTGTTTTCTTTCTCCCTACATGTTAGCATTTGGAAGTGTTCATGCTTCCAAAGAATAACACTGACTTGTTCTCTGTGATACGGAAGAATAAATCAAGTGCAATTACCGGGAAATCTGCATTTCTGCAATCAAGAGCCTCATCTCTGGCCAGAAAGTACCTTGGGGGAATCGAGTTCTAGCGACTGGGAGGCCAGTAAAGAGCAATTTGAGCTGTTCTGACTCTGTAATATGGTGACTGCAGTTCCATTTGCCTGGTTAGAAACTACCGCTTAGCAGCCATCCACCTGGCAACCTCCTTCAGGCACCATCTCAAGAGCATTTCAGTTGAAAAAAAAAAAAGCCTCAAATTTTAGGGAAATATGTTTTCTGGTTTCTTTCTAAGGAAAAACACACAGCGCCGTAAGGGTTGAGTATATTCTTGCGGCGCGGGGAATGATGCACGACTTTAGTTTTAATTTTAAAGCGTTGTGGTTCTGCTTGGTTTTCTTTTAAGTAAGCGTAAGCCTTGTTTCTACACCAGAAATTATCATGACTTTTGATTCAGCTATGATTTCTGAACAAGAAGAATTGTTTCTACGACACAAAATGATTACATTTGATAACGTAAATATGATAAATGTTTATGCAAATCCTTAGGTAAGACTATACCACCTTATTACTGCAAAATAAACATTCTGATGCTGACACTGACAATATGCTGACACTGTGTCTTTGAACCAGAGAGTCTTTGCTATCGCTCAATAAAATGAAGAGCCAGGGAGACAACATAGACTTAACAGGCTATGCCTTACACTACTTAGAATCAGATCACAGTGTTTTCAGTTCAAGGGAAAAAAACCACACAATTTCCATTTATATCAAAATCTTTCATTGTTTAGAAACTCTAAAACAATTTTTTCATCTATTGGTAAATAGCTGATCATCACAGGAGGACAGGATTAAATAATGTGGCCATCATTCCTTCCTCATCGGGGAGAAATAAACCCACAGTATCCTCCCTTGCTGCATGCAAGCAGTTCAGTTACAAAACTATGCTGTTCCAAAACCCTCGGCATCAGCCGAGTGGATGTCCCAAAAGGCAAGAAATCACAGTTCCCCTGGCAGTGTCAGGACAAGCTCACTTCGAGCAATCCCTTTTCTGAAAGCAGATCAGGGACAGCCCTCCCGTTGCTCCCTCCATCCCACGGACCCTCACAACCTGCCGTCGCCCTCCAGTCCCAGCCCCGGGGGTCCCGCCGGAGCCGAGGGCAGGTCCCACATGGTGCCCAACCACGCAGCCCCTCGCACCCACCTACCGTCCGCTGCTCCCCGTGGCCCCACCAAGCTGGTGGATGGATGGAACTGCCGGGCTTGGCTGAGAGCTGCTGCTGTCCCAGCAGCGGGAGGTCACCAGGCTGCTGGTCTGATCTTCAGTTCGCTTTCCATCTGAAAAGTTTAACTCCTTCACGCCCTGGAAGGCAAAATATCAGGAAATACTGTGGCGCTGTGCTTGTCCCTTGACAGGGACCCTGAGCACACCCTTGCCCCAGGCTGCTGAGAACAAGGACACCCACGTGAGGCAAACCAGGATGTGGGGGGTCGGCATGGACAGTTTTGCTCTGAGACTTCGGGGTGAGTGAGATGCAGAGAAGCCCTTGGTGAGATTTTCCTCTTAACGACTTACACCCATTAAGCCTTGTCCTGAAGTCTCCCATATTCCCACGCATTCCTGTGGCTGCCAAATCCCTGCCAGGGACCCCAGGGGCTTACACTTTGGAAGGGAAGGGGAAAACCTTTGACAGCACTTTTTTCCCTTTCTCACCAAGCCCCTGGGAAATTGAAGGGAGTGGAAATCACTTCTGGCAGAGGAGAAACCCAGATCTGCAAGGGCGCACTGGGGAGCGGCCCTAAAACATCCCAGCCCCAGGCCTGCTGCCAGGAAGCCCCAGACAACCCTAGTCTGGCCATGCCCATGCCTGGGCACCCACCTACCTCCTTGCTTTGATCAGAGAAGGGTTCCTGGAGTTGGGATTTTGTGGTTCAGCTGTCAAGATGCCTGTGCAAGAGCAGAGGGAAGAAAACGCCTCTGTTTTGCCCTCGCAACCCACTGGGTTTCCAGCTCCCTGTGCATCAACCCTGGCCCCTGCACGTGGTACTACCATAATGCATAGGGCCAGCCACCAGGGACTCAAAATACTGCTATTTCCAGAAAGATGCATAAAATGCTTACATGATGATGTCAGTCCTGACCTCCATGTTCCTCCAGCGCTCCTCTGCTGCACCGACTGTTGAGCAATGGAAACACTTCCTGCGTTTCAAGTGGCTGTGTTCTGTCCCCCCACCCCCAGCTGTGGGCTCACTCTCACCTTCAGCCACCACACTGTCCCCTGCAGCCTGTTCAGGTGCTGGCAGATGGGAATTTTAAGCTCCTGCCCCCCAGGAAACTAAGCTAAGTCTGGCTCTCTGCAAGGGTTCTTCAAACACCACTTGTTAGGTGTGAAATCATGACTCAACACAAAACCCCGCTCTCAGAGCTGCTGCCACACGTGGGCTGCCTTCTCACCCAGCTCCAGGAACAGGGCAGGTGTGAACACTTACCAGCCTCCTCTGAAGGAGGATGTGCCAGGTGGGGAGGCTGCAGAGACTTACCAGGAAGGCCACACACAGCAGGGACAGGAGCATTTCATTTCAGGCAGCAGGGCCAAGCTGCACTGGAGGTTTTCTAATGGCCCTAATGCACCCAAGGGTTCTGCAATGCCCTGTGGGCACAGTGCACGCTGTCTCGGGCACACTGGCACCCGCTGTGCTGAGCCCCCCTGCTGCCCACCCCTGCTCAGCCTCCACGTCCTCTCCAGTGCACCAGCCCATGCATCCACAGGAATCCATACGGGTCCTCACCACTGGTGACAAAGTGCTCAGAGCAAACAAACACTCCTGTAACTCATGGCTCTGACGCCAGCACATCCCACCCTGCCCCCAGCATCTGGGCTCCACTTGTGAGCTCCCCAGGCACGAGCTTTGCTGAGACTCCTGAGTCAATCCAATGCATTTTAGCCTCATATAAATCAGATGACCCTCAGCCAGCCCCTCCAGAGTGGGTGCCCCATCAGAGCCTCTTCCTGTCCAGGTGATTCTCCAAGGACCATTGGTGCATGCCACAGCCAGCCCCCTTCAGTTCCCAGGCACCACGAGTTACACAAAAGGTGACTTTTGTCCCGAATAATAGGAGCCTGAGTGAGGGAGAGGGAGGGGAGAGGTGCCCCTCTGCCCCTTTTCCCCAGAGCAGGAGGCTCTGACTGCAGCATTGTAATTCCAGGTGAGGCACAGCATCCCTGGGGCTCCACCATCAATGGCACATGAGATGGTGGCTGACACATAATCTCTGTGCAGACACCCTTACTGATAGGCTGCAGCAGCTTTTCATTCATCCCTGAGATCAGCAAAACCAGCATTTAAGATAATTTTCCAAACCTTGCTCTGGAGGGAGAGCAGCTTTGGGGCTTTTGATTTCAAGTATGAAAAGTGCAATTATAGATAATGATGCCTCTTGCTGCAGCGCAAGCAAGAAACCTTTCTGTGTTTCATGGCTGGTCCCTGTGCCCTAAAGTAAAAAAGGGTTTCTGCTTTCATTACAAAACATATTTGTATTTCAGCCTGAAAGACCTTCTCATCTGGGAGCTCTCTAGTGGCCAGCAGTCTCTCCTGCATCTGGTGTTACTTAGCCAGCAATTTTTCTTCTGCATTGCCTGGGGGCCAAAAGTACTCCCCAAAAGGCGAAACAAGGGTTAAAATTGTTTAGAGAACAAAACTCTGTTAGAACGTTTTATTGGAGTCCAGGGAAATTACTTTTAAAATACATACACATAATACTAGCAGCAATAATAGACTTTTCAAAAGTCCACTGTAAAAGTAATGGTATTTCAGACCGGAGCCAGTGTTTCAAACCCCTCTGTATGGAGATGACATCAGACACATGGCTTATGTTTCCACTTTCTGCAGTGTGAAAGAAAATATGCTGCTACGTACTTACCTTCAGCTGGTGTGTTTGCTAAACTTGGACAGTTTGGTTGGGTAACTGCTTGAACTCAGAAAGTTTCACCGTCAGGGAAAGCAAAAACTATTTGTTTGGGTTTTTTTTTAATTTATAGGCTTCTCAGCTTGTATCAAACCACTCTTCTCAGTCCTCACTGGGTTCTGCCACTATGATGCTTAAAGCCGCTATTATCTTTAATTTATTATAAGGTGACAAATTAATATAGGATGTGTATGGCGAATGCAAGACCTGTCCCAGCAGGTGTCTCAAATTGCAAAATTTTAGGCTCACCTGTTGGCACCAACCTTCCACCTTCCCCTCTGGTTCTCTGAAGGATGGCAGTGCCAGTGCTGGGGTGGGCAGCGTGAAGCACAGGGCAGCTCCAGCACTCAGACCAGCCTGGCCATAGCCCTTCCTGATGTCAGTGAAGCAGTTGCATTAAAGGTGACTTCTCAGCTGAAAACAGAGTGGTTGGGTTACCCCACGTGCATCTCCTGTGAGCAGAAGCCAGGGCTCCTATTTTTCACCTGTCCATGAGCCGGAGCCTGGTGGTCTGTGGATATTTGTGGGGGCAGTTCAAGGAGGTGCACTCCCTGCTGATTTGGACCCTGCCCAGGATACAATGGGTACAAGCACATTATACATCCCTTTTACTTAAGGATACTTGCTGTTGAAGGCATTTTCTGGCGGGAATGGGAACTCCTGAGGGCTGTTCCCTGTACAGAGACAGGCGGTGAGAAGGGGATCTGCTGGCACTCAGACTCTAAAGGTAGTCTGAGATTTCCACATCATCTTAAAAAAAGGGTAAAAAATATAAATGATAAGAACTATGATATCTGAGCAAACAGCCTTAATAGATGTTTCCTAATTCCTTAAGCTGCCTCCTATGTTTATAAACGAAAGAGAAACATCCAGAGGTTCCAAGTATGAGGTTTCATTTCTTTGTTAATCAGAAATGCCCTAAATACTTCTCAGTCTCTGTTTTCAGATGTTGCCTTCTCACAGAAATGACCATCTAAGGCATTAATCTTTTTTATTAAAAATACATCTTTTCATTAAAAAAATACATTTGGTTTTCATTCTTATTACAGTCCTATGTTTTTCTTTTTTTGATATGGGTATAAGCATTTTTCTAAACTTAAAGAAACCCTTCTCAGAAGGGGGTGGAGATATGAAATATTTTTAAGATGTAGTTCTCTTTGATTTCCAAAGAATCTGATTCAAGTGTTAGAAAGCTGCAGAAAATAATCCCAGTGAGAGGAATAACCAAGAGCCAGGTTATTCTTAAGCCTTCGAGACCCTTTCAAGTTGGTCTGAAAACCTCATTGTTAATCAAAATAATTGCGTGAGAACCAATCAGGAAATCCTGAAACATTCAGAACGAAAACTTGTCGTTACAAATTCACCATCATGGCTAAAAAACAGATTATCTCTGTCAAAAGCTGTGGGAAAGTTTGCTTTGTAGCAGTAGGGGCAGAAATAAATATTTGCCCAGTCTGTTTTGTTTATCCTAAAAACATATATACATGTGCAGAGTTTCAATTAAACACTATTTTCTTTTCCCCCCATGTGCACATCATTTGAACTGCCCATGTGAGGAGCTTTTAAAGCATCTCTCCCAGGAGTCAGGGAGGTGGCTCCAGGCCAGCACGTTACTCAGACCATTACACCATGGCAGGGCAGGTCGGATTGCTTTGAATTTTAAGCCTCATTTCTTTGGTCTCACCTCTGAGTCCATTTAAACACAGCTGACCCCTTGCTATAATTTAAAGCAGATGCACAAAGTGCCACTGAAAACATACCTGCAGATGTGTTGGTTTTGCTGGTAAACGCCGTGGCTTCCCAAGGCTGGGGCTCGCTGGGGAGCAGGTGCAGGGGGAAGGGGTTCATGTGTGGACAGGGTCCGTTTCACCAAGACAACAATTCCCCAAGTTACTGTATTTAAACCCTTTAAGAAATTGCATATTTTTTCAAGGAAGAGTGTTGCTGGGCATGTCTGAGCTGGTGGAAGAGCCTGACCCCACAAAGGGACAATAGGCAGAGATCTCCTCTGCAACTGGTGGCAGGGAACAGCTCTGGCATTCAGTTATGCCAAGATATCCATTCCTTGTTGTCCCTCAAAACCCCAACTACTGCCCAGTGCTGTCAGTTCTTCTACCATGGATCCTATTCCCTGCTAAGAGGGTCTCTGGTCTCCAAGGGGGTCCTCCCTAGGGGTTCAGCATTTTCACCAATTCCAAGTCAAGTGACTGCTCAAGTTAGGGCCCAGCTTGGCTGGGGACATTGGGAGAAAACAACAGTTCAAAGCACAGCTGTTTACTGCCCCACAGAGTCATGAGCCCCTCCAGTACTTAGCCCAGGAACCCTCTGTGCTCACACCACTTTTGCAGGGACACAGTCAGAGATACAGATGCAAAAGGTCTCTGGTCTGGGCTCTTTTGCAACAGCTGTTTGCAAAGTTAGTGGTGCACTTTGTTTTGAAAACTAGGTCCATACTTATAAACATGTCATTTAAAAATGCAGTTGTTAAAAAAAAAGAAAACAAAAAGAAAAAAAAATCCAGCCCAATGGTCGAACCCTCCTGATCCATTCCCCTGTGGCAACAGTGTTCAAACAGGTGAAAAGGGGAGAAAAACAAGGGCTGGGAAAAGAACGAGTGGTCACCACACTTAAAAACACCTGCTGGAAGTGACTGCAAGAGAAAATACTTCAGAACATTTTGGAAAATACCCGAATGATGCCCATAACCCACTGCTGCTCCTGAGGGGCTGGGGACCCCTGGGCACTTCACTCTGGGACCCCACCAGAGCATCCGCTGATCCCACTGGCATCACATGAAAGTGAAACAATCCTTTGTGACGCAGTAAGACTCTTTCAAAGTCTCTTCTTGCCTGAAACAACTCACAGCTAAACAAAAGTACAGCTTATTTTGTCCAGATTTAGCAAGTCTTAGATCTTCATCATCTCAGGAGATCAGGGTCTTGATGCTTCTCCCACTTGAGTCATTGGGAATGCTGCCCCAGGCACCAGATGGCAACCAGATCTTATCCTACACGCTGTTCTGTCCAACTGACACCTTTTCATTTCCTAGCACCTATCACAGCAATAGATTTACCAGAGCTGAGACTGTTCCAAGCAGAGCAGTGGGAAAGACAACAGCCTTCTACAGCCACACGAGCAGGTGATGATGCTCAGTCTCGATGGCTGCAGGTCCCTCCGAGCTCAACCCCCAGTCTGCTGCTAAACAAACCCTGTGCTGGGACCCTGCAGTCAAGGATGAGCTGGAGGGGCCCCCTGGCCAGCTGGGGTCACCTGTCCCCAGCTCTCCAGCCCTGGACCTGAGGTTGGAGCTTCTCTGCCCTGGTCATGGGGCAGCACTGCAGGTGAGAGCTGTGTTTCAGGAATGAAAAATTCTGGCATTTTGCCCCAGCTCTGCTTCTCTCCCTCCAGGCCTTTGCAGTGCAGTGAGGGGCTGGCTCTCCCCAAAGTGCTGTATCTGGGACTGCACCTGAGTTTGCACGTACTTCATGTGAGGAAGATGACTGGTTTGACACGATGCTCTGTTTCACAGTAACATCATGGAACACACATCATGTGTGCATCCCCTTGCAGGACCATCACTTGTAGTGTCTCGAGGCTGCCCTGTGCAGGGCCAGGAGTTGGACTCAATGATCCTTGTGGGCCCCTTCCAACGCGGGATATTCCTTGATTCTATTACTAGGAGCACTTCCAGACACCCACCCCGTTGTGCTGCAGCACCTCACTGCCATCTCAAGCCACTGCTGCAGCTGGTGACCCATCAAAGCCAAAGGACAGCTCCAACTGGCTATTTATGCCTCCACATACTCAGATAGGGGTCTGCCCCAGCAGAATGGGCAGAGCGGGCACCTTCAGCTTCCCAGTCCTTGGAAGACATGGAGAGGAAGTCAAAGACACTTTAAGAGAGGAAAAGAAAACAATGGGCAGCTATGCTGGGAGGGAAAGAGGCCAAGCAGCAGGATTATAGATGAATAACATGTGCAGTGTAATTAATCTAGATTAGTTTTCATTTTACAGCATTAGCAGCCCACAGTCGCAGCATGCAGTGATCTGGTCCCACGAGTTCCCAGCCTTTGCAGGGCTGGGCCGGATCGCTGGGCTCTGGGAGAGCTCCAGGCACAGCATCAGCCTGCAGGAAGCAGCGCTGGTGACTCACCGGCTGCATGTTTGCTTGGAGACTAATGAACTAATACCCGGCACTCTGGCCCTTTCCACGGCCCCTTCCATTAATCTTCGGGTTAAAAAGTGCAGCAGTTGCTCAAGAGGGAAATTCCCACAGAGCAGAAGGATTTGTGCTGGGAGCCCCCTGTGCTGACCTCCTTGGCAGCCCTCACAGAGCCAAAAGTCCGACTCCTCCGCCCCGTCAGCCGTGCTCAGGAGCCGCTGGGATTTATGGCTCTTCCTCCCTGCGCTGGGAGGGTGGCTGTCCCACAACACGTGATGGGGGTTCGGGCTGCAACTCCCGTCTCAGGGATGACATGCAGAAGCAGGGTCTCTCCCTGGTGCCAGGCAGCTCACAACGACATCTTTTTTCTCATAAAAATATTCACCTTGGCATTTTTGGGCAGATTCCACTTTTTCAACAGCAAGTTGCCCATGAGAAGTGCTCTCAGCCCTCCTCACCGCCCTCCCAGCCTCCCTCCATCCAAACTCTGGAGATTCAGGGTTTCGCTTCCCCTAGATTACAAATTGCCACGTGCTGTCCCATTACAGGTACTACCCCTAAAGGGCCCTCGTAGCAGTTGTGCCTGGAGATGTAATGCAGCTTTTCCAGCCTCAAAAAAACTGAAGCACAGTTGAAAATTGTTTCTGAAAATCCCTGAGACACAAGAGTCGCTCAGTGCCACAAACAGCAGGGGAGCCTGGGATCGTGGAGACAGGCTCTGCTGGTGAGTGATGTGCGACAGAACTTGATCTGTGCTTCCCTTTTCATCCGGGACAGTCTGTATTTAACATCGTATCGTCATGTGGAAAACTCCTAAATCATTCCAGGGATGGCAGAGACCTGCAACCACAGTCCTGGGGAATGGGACAAACAGTGCAATTGGGGACTGGGGGTCCAGTTACCACACAGCTACTTTACTCCATCCTTTGACTTTATTTTATATTTGTATTTCTTCAATGTAATAGAATACAACTTATTTTACATAATGTATACAAACTATATCACAGTGCTTTACAGAGCAAAGCATGAATTACATCATGAAAACTGGGAGAAAAATGAAGAGGTCTTTTGCACTGCCAAAACCCCCTCTTTTCTCTCTATTCCAGGGGACCTCCCAGGACATCCTCAATTCTAGTGGGAAACTCCCACCTGGCTAATTACTGGCCCCAAGGTGAACATGACCCATCACCAATGCTCTCCCCGCTCTCCAGAGCAGGGGCAGGGCTGGTGTCTCACTGCCCCCACCCATGTCTGCCTGAAGACTTGTCACATTTAACCCCCCTTGTTCTTAGCTCTGTTTTCTCACAAACCAAGCAGCAGCTCTCTTTCGTTTGAGCAATATAATTACTCCCAAAATAATTACTGCAAACTCAGGGAAACCCCCCATTATTCTTTTCTCCAAGGATGAGCTATCTTTTGCAGAGCACAAGGGTGGCCTCAGATAAACCACTGGGTTTGGCAATGCCATCTGCTGCATTTATGGGAGCAGTAAATCCATCACAGCTCCACAGTAACAGAGTCGGGTGGGATGCAGACCTGTCTCCTCCACTAGTCTCTTTGTAGCTGCTTTATGGACATAGCAAGGAAAAGCACTCACAGCCACCACTCATGATGTTATGGGATGCTTTAAGTGACATTACATTGATGGCTGCCAGGTCTCCAAGACCTAGGAATGGGAGTACCAACATGGGGAAAAGGAAGGCTTTGGAGGCTGGAAGGGAGTGGGATGGTGGACAGCAGGAGCTGGGGGTCACACACGCAACAGGGACAAGGCAAGGACAGACAGAGGGAGACTGCCCTTACTGCCAAAATGAAAGTTTTCAGATGGATCCCCAAAGAGATTCTTGTAGGAATCCTGAACACAACACACACCTGTGAGGATACACGACCACACACAACAAAAGCAAGGTACTGGCCACGGCTCCCCCAGCGCCTGCACCACTGCAGATCATCCCAGAGTGAACAGGGCGCTGCTGTAACAAAGGCTTTTAATGAGTAATAAGACTAACAAACCACCCATTTTCCATTCTCTAACCTAATGGACTAAATGTATAAATTCCCAGCATCTGTACAACAACATCATGTCCAGAAACTTCTCCAAATGTGGAAAGATCAGGATCCCTTTCTGCAAGAGTAAAATGGAACACACCCATGGCAGAACTGATGACAATGGGCAGAGAAAGAGCAAAGGCAGACGTGTAGGAGTAAGTTTCCCTACAACACTTAAAATAGAAACACAGGTCAAATATACATTTGATGAGTAGGAAAAAAGTGCTTAGTGGACAAGAAACCAGCTTTTCTAACTTCAGAGTCTACTTCCTCTCGTAATCCCTTTCATTCCAGATCCACATCAATGAATCAGACTTTGACTTAAAAACTTTGCAGCAGGAGAATTAGCCAAATGCTTGAATTAAATATTGCTTTACAAAAATCTATTTCCTTTTCTTAACAGCAAATTTTCCAACTGGGAAAAGAGCTTGAGACCCACGTGCTTTCTAAGTTCGGAGAACTACAAGTTTTCCTCTTTTACATCCCATTCCTTATGATCTGGAAAAGATACAGCCTTACACATCGAACTGTTTTCCAAGAGAAACTCAGCAGGATATTTGCTTAACCAGGAGGAATTCTCTAAGTCTAAACCATCCTTGAATGATCTCTTCATTTCTGACCACGCATCCTGCAGTCCTTGAAACCACTTCAAGTGTGACGGGTCTCTGCTGGCCCTGGTGGCTGTTGTTTGGTGTTCCAGGACTTCCTCCTGACCAGGACCTGGTGCATCTGCTGTGGCTCTCCCGGGCCCAGCAGCCAAGGCACAAACCTACCTTGGCTTGACTGCAAAGTCATGTGCTACTGTGAGGTCATTCCAGCAGCAAATATTAAATATGTCAGACCCTGCCCCATAACTGCACTTATCAAGAAAGTCCCAAAACAACCCGACCAAAAAACCCCCACATTCCTCTCAATTTTATAACATATTGATATTATACAGTTACAACCTCTGGAGCACAGCAGCTGTGGCTTGTCGAGTACACATGAATCAAACCTGAGCAATGGCCTCACTAACAAAATAAAGGCATTGCCAGATCACATGGGCCACACGGGCAGAGACAGGGGAAACCACAACTTACAGTGCTTTCAAAAAGTGACTAAGACTTAGGGGATAGGATCAGGTCCTGCCTGAATAATTTTACTTTTAATCAATGGAGGTAAACGAGCTTTTATCTCTACTGATAAAGCCTGGACACAATGCACGACTGATAACAATGGGAACTGTAATCTCAAACACTAAGACAACAGAGTGTTTATTAAATTAATACTGGCTGGTCCACGTGAAGCTTCTCTTCCAGAGAAGGATATAACTATGATTAAAAAGCTTTTAAAGTCTGAATAGGACTTAGGTGACCAGGTTTAGGTACCATTTTCTTAGTCCTCAGTCATCACACTTGGCTCAGCTTTGAGCTGCAACCATTTCTCATGCCATGGAAAGGAGGTTGTATCTTCCCCACAAGCAAGCAGGAGACCATCATGTTTAACTAACAATGGAAGCTTTGCCTGTGGAAAATATCCTAATTTAAGTTTCCATATTGGTGGCATAACTGGAATATCTAAGTAATCGCGTGAGTGTTTTCTTGGACTAGTTTTAAGATTACTGCATAAAAGGAAACACTTTGAAGTTCTGGCAAAAATGAGAACTGGTAACTGGTGGCTTTATATCCTGCTGGGCCTTTCAGGGGCCATAGGCATATATTTAGAGCAGCAATTAAGTCAAGCTTTCCTGTTGTTCCCAAGAAAAGCATTTCTTGAGAATCCTTCCTTAACAAGAGAGAAAAAGGAGGCAGCTCTCCCTATTTTGCTCCTGACTTGTAGAAGGATGCTCTGCAAGTGCACAAGGAGTACATGTGGCCCAGGGCCCACTCCCACAAAGACACAGATGCCAACAAACCTGGAAGCACTGTGGACTTGCAGTGAGCCCACTGCTGTGGGCTGCACACAAAAAGACATCTTCCTGCCTTCTCCATCACACTGGCACGCTCCTGCCTTGGGGAGATGTCCTGCACACCTCCTCCAGCGAGTTTCTCTGAACCTCTGCCTGGGGCTTTATGTTCTTGCAGGAACACAGGGCCATGGTAAAAGGCAAGATCACAACACAGACCCTCCTAAACTCCCCTGATGTTGAGGGCACTCTATCAACCAGCTTTCCCTGCACACAGGATCCATTCCTACCTGCCAGATGCTGCTGCCTCCATAAAGCAGTTAAGATGCATAAAGTAAACTTCATAGACAAGTTATTTTGGTGGGTAAACAAGTGCTAGTGGGCAAGACACCAAAAAAAGGGAAAAAAATCAAGTGTCTAGCATGGCGCCAGTTAGCTTAGATTATTCTTTTTGCTTTACCCCCCTCGCTTTAACCGGATCAGTACTTTTTAAAGCAATCTTGAGCACATCTTAGTAATGAAAACATTATTTAATTCTACTGCAGCAAAATAGATTGCATGGCAAAGCTTAATTTCCTAGGATCTCACGCTCGTGGCATGTTGAAGTCACGCTGATTCCTGTTCTAGGTGTGCAATTGGAGATGTGTCAAGCTTTAAAGGACACTGAAGATCCTACTAAACAGCCCTTCTTCAGAAAGTGCTATACATAGATATAAGGAGCACTGAAATAGTCTGGAAAAAAACAGACTGTATCCTAAGGCAGTGATGCTTCAAACATGTGCTGAAGCCCATAAAAATAAGTTAAAGGCTGTGTTGACAGACAGGATGAAGGAAAAATCTGTTTCTGGGATTAGTAGCTACAAAAGGTCTTCCAGATTCTGGAGTAATCACAGGATGAAATTTCCAGATGGTTCACCAGGATCTCAGTAAGACCAGGAGGAAACACACATCCCTGAAGTTACCAGGCACAGCAAATCCTCTAGATAAATGGTATCTCAAGGGTACTCCTGAGAATCATCACATGAAGGTGGCACCCAAATCTTCTCAAAAAAGGACCAGCCTCTCTAAATCTCCTCACCTTCCTGGAAGCGGGAGTAGTAAAAAATGCTTCTTTGTCAGCCAGGACAGCAGCCCTTAGCCCTGGGCAGACCCAGACCAATGGAGGGGCACACTGAGGATCTGTTTGGGGCACAGCTGTAACCCTGGACCCAGTGAGGAGCTGGTGTATGTTTGTGAGATGCCCCAAACCATCTCACTTCCACTCTCACATCAGCTGGGCTCATCTGCTTTTATAAAGCTGCTGTTTTGAGATGAGGGTGAAGACACTCGATAAGCTCCAAACAAAGCATGAAGTGCCATCAGGGAGCTGCAAAGACAGAACACCTTCAGATGGGGTCCTTCTCAGGTTTTAGTGTGAAACTCAGGCATTAGAGCAAGTGAAACCTGGCAGGAGTATAAAAAGCAAGCTGGTGACCTCCTCCAAACCACCTTGGCAGCCCTGGAGCCCTTCACAGGGCCAGACCCTGGGCTGATGGGCTGGTCCAGGAGTGCTCCCCCACTCTGGTTGATAGCCTGGCAGGGCTGTGAACAGCAATGGGAAAAAGCAACAACTAGATGAGAGAAATCAGGAATCTGACCCAAAAGTTTGCTGAGCCAGCCCTGGCTTAAAGCCAAGGAGAAGTGGCAACAGCCACTTCACAAGGAAAGTTTGGGAAATGTTGTTCTGCCCCTGGAATAATGCAACATTTGTCTTCATTTACAGAGGAAGCAATTCAGAGAGGACAGAAGGTAGACAGGCTGGAGGACACTGGGACATGGCACCCCCCGTTGTCCAGCAGTGCTGTAACACCAGCCTTTCCCATGGCACGAGGTCAGGTTTGAAACAAACTCACTGAAAACAACCACTAATGCTTGCTAAATACTTGTCCCTTTTTTTTTAAACAAACAAACCAACCCAAACAACTTTCAGTCTCTGTTCCTGCCTGACAGCACAGACGAAGTTGCTTCCTGGCAGCGAGGAGAGGCACAGAGACGTCCCTGCACCAAGGCAGGTGCTATGAAATGGGAAGTGTACATCTACTTTCCTCATGGCAATTCACAGCAGGAGCAACTTTTTTTCAGTAAATATGGCACACAAAATCCAGGTGAGGAGAAAAGAGGGTTTTCTCTCTCCAGCAGGCAGGTCAGTGTGTTGCTGCCAAGGTGCAGCTGGCACAGAGGTGGGGCCTGCCAGTTTGTGGCTTTCCCCTTTGGAGCGAGTGATTTCCCATTCGGGTACCAAAGAGATGCAAGAACCCAGCCAGGCCAGTGCTCTTGGCTGCTCACAGGATGTCTTTAAGGCTGAATGACAAGCTGTGGAGCAGATGTTCACCCTTGGCAGCAACTCAGCCATACTGCAAGTGTAGCATTTTGCTTTCTCAGCTCTGGCCAGAAAGGCTGCACAATCCCTCCGTGCTGTGTGATGGAGAAGAGACTGAACCTGACTGGGGGGATACTTTCTAACAGACATCAGCAAACTCCTCTGGTAGGAAACCAAGGCGGTTTACTGGCAGTTCATCAGTGCCCTGAACATCCCCACTCTGGGTGACTAACACTGAATCCCAGAAACCTTTACCGTCACCACACGGGTCAGGCATCATTTACAAAAGGCTTTTGGAGGAGTGCAAAAGCAGATTTCTGGAGGAAGCTGCAAGAGGACAAAAGAGCTGCCTGTGCTGCTCCTCGCACTCCCCAGCAGGCTGCAAGCACCAATTTTCACACAGTTCAAAAGAAAAAGAAAAAAAAAAAAAAGTGAATAATTTTTGCTAATAAATTACGGTTTGAAATGGAGCAAAGATCACAGAGCTGACGTGACTCAGGATATAGCGTCTTTCTTAAATACACACTTGAAGATGAAACACAAATGTCTCATAGGGACACTTCCTAAAATTTGCTCTCCCATAACTGTTTAAGGTTCCCGTTCTGCCATAAAAGATGATGTCACTGTTTATATAAATAAAGGCAATGGTGCTCAGCTCAAATCTGGGAAACCAGTCCCCTTCCTCTAAAAGTTTAGTAACCACATTAACTTTCTTACTAGGCTGGGGAGTGTAAGAACTGGCCAGGGTATAAATAGAAACATAGACAAAAAAAGGTGCAAAACTGACCCCAAACACATACTTGACACAGATTTCTTTTGTTCTCGGAAGACTTGCTAAATTAAAAGTGATACAGCTCTCATTGCTCTCACTCTGTCCGTATTAGGGAGATTAAACTCCTGCACAGGAGAGCTGCAACTGAAAAATACTGCCATTACACTGAGCACAAATAGCTTTTTCTTGAACACCGAGCATGCATGTGGCCTCCCCTCTCCCCCCAGCTTACATTTTATGAGATTTTGGACAGTCAGAGAAAACTCTCCTTCCACATGTTCAGGATGTTAAGATTTCAACCTCCTTGCAGCAGGAAAATAAAGTCATCTTCTTTGTAAAGCCACAGCACTGAGCACACACACAGCACCGAAACAGTAACGCATGAACTGAGCTCTGCCATGGCGGAAAACTGCAGGGATCCCGGAGCAGGTCTTGTTCCTGTCATGTCTGCAGATGCTCTGTTAAGGACTCCAGGGACAGAGAGCAATTACTAGGGTTTGTTTCTGCTTTCCAGGAGCAGTTCTGTTTAGGAGAGAATAGAAAGGGATTATTTTTACCTTGTAGTTTGGACTTAAAGGGTGTGAACTGAATGTTTCTTCCCACAGAGAGACATCGTGTAACAAGTACTGCAATGCTCTGTAACGGGCAGGGTTCCTTCTCAGCAGTGTCTGAAACCCCAAGGCTGACAGGCAGGGCCCAATTAGCAGCACAGGAGTAGGGATGGCTGCTTTTAGGCCACACACTGAGTCCAAAGGTTTTTTCCCTTTTGTTTTGGGGGGGCTTTGTTGGTTTGTGGGTTTTTTTGCTTTGAGTCTAGAAAGTTGACATCTGCTTCTGGTAAAATTAACGATTTATTTAACAGTAAATGTAGATTAAAACAGTACTGTGAACTGCATTGTCTGGATCTGCGGGACTGTAGGAAGTATTGATGAAGCATTTTCCACTGGCATGTGTTTAGAGAACAAAACATTTAAGTGAAGATAATTTTTTCCATATATATTATGTACATTATTATATACAAGTGAGAATTAGACAAAACAAAACTAGAACAAAGATTCTTTTAAGTTTTAAAAGGATCTTTGTCTCTTGTAGCCAGAGGGATGGCCTAAGCCAAGCTCCACGGATGAGGCAATGAATGAGGCGACAGATGCACCAAAGGCATCTCACTCGTAAGACACAGTTTAGCCAAGGCAATACTCAGACCACGGAGGATGTGCTGGCACCAACGTCATTCCTGCTACAGCAGAAAAGGTCCCCAGATCTTACCTTCTGGTGCAGTCAGGGACAGCTCCACCCTCCACTGTGCCCTACAACAAGTCCCGGCCCCGGGACCAGCAGGGCTGCTCTCAGCACGGGCTGTGCCCACCCTGCAGGGGCACTGTGCCTTCACAGCAGCTGCATTCTGCAGCAAGGTGATCTCCACCAAACCTCATCCCACAACGTTTCCTGCAGCCATGACTGCCAAGACCAAAGACTTTGCTTCCTGGAGACCTCAGTGACTAGAAGGGTGTCTCCAGTTAAAACCCTCTGGACGTGACTGGCAGCTACTTTACTGTTCACCTGCCCAAGGCTGCAAGCACAGCTCCAAGTCACCTCCCCTTTGTGAAAAGCAGGAGAAATCTTCTGCACTCAGGGATAGGGAAGTCCATGGACCTGGCTCTCATGTGGCAGTGGAAAATGCTGGCCCCACAAAGGTGAGAGGAAGCCTCTGGTCACAGCAGACCCACAGGTCAATGCCAGGAAGGGGATAAGAATGGAGCAGGCTTCCCATGAGGTTCAGGCATAGGGAAGGAAGGCAGATACTGTCTCTGAGGCCCTTCCCTTGCACAATGTGTTAAACATTAAACAGCACCTTCCATCTCGCTGCACTCCAGGTCAGGCAGGGCAGCTCAGGAGCTGGGGACTCTCCACCACCACGCTGGCTCAGGGAGGCAGGCAGCAGACAGGAACAGAGGATGGGGATGATCCCTCAAGGCAGGAAAAGTACTTTTCTCCTCTGAGGTAAAACCCAGGAACGCCCCCATCCTTCCCAAACCTACTTTGCCCTTCCCTTTCTGATGCCCCCCCCCCCCTGTTCTTCTCCTTTGCATTGTGTGGGAACTTTCCCCAAAACATGCTGTTTTCCCCTCATTTCCTTCCTCTCAAGACACCTGGAACTTCCTCCTGCAGGCTCCTGCCACCCCTCGCAGTGACACAGGCCAGGTCATGCTTCCCAGGCCACCAGCTTATTGTCCATGAAACCAAACCAAACAAACATGCAGCACGGGGCTGCTGGAGCAACACACTCAGAGCCAGTGCAGCTACAAGGGCTTTTATGTACTGAAGATGACAAGTAATTTACTTCAGCAAAAACATATTTGAGGAAAAACAGAAGCAGCAACTACCAGCAAGGACTTCCTCCTGAAGGCTGCAGGAGAAGTATTTTGCATCACAAAATATGTTTTGAAATGTTATTTGAAATTTGTGATTTGACATCTCAAGCTGTTAGTAAAAGCTCCTTGCTTAAAAGAGTAACTTTTGCATGCATTAAGCAATGCAGCACAGAAACAAAAGAAAAAACCCTTTCTGGCTTAAATGCCAATTTAAAAGTTATTGGGAGGCAGCTAGTATATTTGGGGAAGGTTTTTGAACACTCTTTTGCAAACTAAGATGCCTCAGCAGAGATCTGTGCACACAGCACATGCCACATCTCAACTCCAACTTTATCCTTCTAACACACTGGACTTTAAAAGCTTGAAATGGCTTTATCTGAACCTCTATGCCATTAAAACTGTATTCAGAAGCACAGAGCTTCATCCTGCTATAACAGAATGTAGAGATAAGTGGAGTTTCATGCAAAGCTCTGCTGCACTCGCTTGTTTCTGCTATAGTGTTCACCTGACTCCAGAAGCCACAGGAACACAGCTTCACTCACTGAATGTGGGCTGGTAAAACAGACGTTGCATAAATACACTTGATCACAGAATCATTGAACAGTTTGGGTTGGATGGGACCTTAAAGATCATCTCATTTCAACCCTCCTGCCATGGGCAGGGACACCTTCCATTAGACCAGGTTGCTCAAAGCCCCCATCCAGGCTGGCCTCAAACACTTCCAGGGATGGGGCAGCCACAGCTTCCCTGGGCAAACTGTGCCAGTGCCTTCACAGTGAAGAATTTCTTCCCAATATCCAATCTAACCCCACCATTAGCATAAATGCTGGACTCCAGCTGAGAGCAAAGAAGGCAGGCCACAGTACACTGAGATGCAAGAGCCAGAGGCTGCTTTTCCCTGACAGGTGTTCACAGCCCCCCTCATGGGTACTGCCAACTGCCGGGCTCAGCTCTCCCACTCCAGACACTGGAGCAGGTGTAACCACATTTAATGAAATCAACCCCAGAACCCACTTCTCCAAACGCACCAGAATCCGCATCACAGCAAATATCTCAGCCTGTGACTGCAGAGAAAACCACAGGAGCCTCAGCTGGAGGGAAGCAAGGCCATTGTATGAGTGTGCCTGGGTCTGCAGCCAGCGGCCTCTCAGCAACGGGGCAGCAACAGCCACCAGCAGAGGAAAGAGGTCCACTTGACTCCAGCACCTGCAGTGCTGAGCTTGAGCTGCTTTTGAACAGGTAAGCTACACCTACATTTGGACAGCCACAGACTTCTGAAGGACTGGCTTTCCCTTTCTCACATTTCAAGGATTTTTTTTTTTATGGCTTTTCAGCTCCCATTCATCAGAAGCAGGAAGAGTGAGGTGGTGGTGTCCCTAACCAGCATTAACAGGATGTGACTCTGCCCTGAGTCATCATCCTCTTTCTCCTCAATTGGAGATGTCTGCTCACACCTGGATCACAGACACCTATTAACAGACTGCTTCCCCAGCTTGCTCTTCAGAGGCTGCAGGAAGCAATCTTCATATCACACAGTTACAACTCTGTATTTTCAGACTATCTTCACAACCAGAAGGACCAAAGGACTCCAATATGTGCTCAAAATCAGCAGTTTCCTGATGAAGTATCTGAGCCAGCAGAATCTCAGCGAGGCCCTACTTACAGTCCAAGAAATTAAAATGTAAACCCACACAGCTGCAGGATATTACTGAATACCCAATTACTGCTCTTTATTTTAGAATAAAAAAAACTTACCATGTTTTAATAATCTCCAGTGAAATGTATTTTATGGGAACTGGAAACAATTCACATTAAATGAACCGAATGAACACACCACTGTTACATGAGTCCACGTGCACAGGAGCAGAACTGAGGTACCTGAGCTGAGAATGATCTCTGCCAGTGCAGAGGTCTCATCTTCCATCTTGATAAGCTTTACATCAAAGGCTTCCCTGATACATTTCCCTGCCCATCTAAGGACAGACATTCAGTAGCAGGGACATCCTGCAGACCCACATTCCAAGCAGATGCAACATCCTACACATCTGATAAAGCAATTCAGTTCTCACCAAAGAAACATCCCAGAAGTGCTCATTCTGATGGCATTATTCCAGTATTTGTTTTTTAATTACCAGGAGAAACATTAGCTTGGGGCAAATAATTTTTTACCACTCTCTCTAGATTTGAAATGAGAAACACCATGTAACACATTAAAGATTTTTTTGCTGTTTATCTACTAAGTCTCCTCCTGAACAGGGGTGTGGATGTGCTAAGGAACACCCTCACTCGCTGCAAAAGCGGTCTTCATGTGAAGTAATAATAAGGGAGACTGTTAATAATTTATTATTGGCTGGGACACAATTAGGGAATATATAAACATGGTACTACCCTGCAGGTGCACCATGGCAGCAACCTTAAATTTACTGATTAAAAAAATGGTGAGAGTCCTTTAAATCTCAAAGGACTGAAAACTAAGGAAGAATTACAGTTCAGAGAAGTCTGCAGGGGAAGGGCATAGTATTGCTGCAACATGTAGCACAGACACACCAACACCTGGCTAGCCCAAGGGTGTAAGTGCAATTAAAAATGACTGAAGTTGCTGCAGGCTACATCTTCAGTTACGTGCCACTGCAATAATTACGAAGTGGAAAAAAAAGCGCAATAAATGTGTCTCACAATGCCCAGCTACAGCTGGATTACAGCCAGGTTCTGCAACAGAAAAGCTGCCACTCAGTTGTGGCTGCTACACATACAACAAAAACACCACTCATTAGGAGTATCACACCTAATGAGCCTGTAATCCTCATACTGAACCTTTACGAAGGCACAAACCTTATCACCCTTTTTCACCTTTAGGCTACTCAGATATAAACTCACTCAGTGTCTAAGGAAGAGCGCTCTGCACTGCTATTTGGAAGACCAGAAGTCAAGACAAAGTTACTGACACATGTAAGGTGTTACCAACAGCACCCCGTGAAGAGCAGCACACGTATTTAACATTTTTTAGGCTGTTTTCCCCCCCCCTTCAAAACTCCCAAACATCTACTGCATCTGGGAGAATGTTTTCATGTTAACTCCGACTTAAACTTTTAAACAGGGAAATAGCAGAGACAAGTTATGTAGGGTCTTACAGCAGGACTTACCACAGTCTGGAGTGCAACCATGTGCACTTAAACTGCACCCTGAGGTGGATCCAAACCACAGAGCAAACAGGGAGGAGACTTCCCTTCCTCAAACTCGCTGAAAACTATGTAAGTGACTCAGTAAATGTCCTTCTGAGTCAGCACTGACACAGAGCCCCAGAATTCCATCTGGTTTACAGTACAGATAAAAGACCATAGGATTGTTGGTTTTCTTAAAGGATGATCCGTGAATGATACCCTGAGGGTGTCTGGTCACTAAACCCCACTTAACTCTTGCACAAACCAAGGTTGAACTCCTGCCCCCTGATCCAGCCCTCCTCTTCCTGGGTTCACACCCAGACCTGTCGCAGCCCGGCTTTACCACAGAGCGGGGAAGGTCATGTGGCTGCAAATCCCATTCGTACAAAAAAAGCAGATAAATAGATTCCAATTTTAAAATAAGTTTTAATTGGTTCATTAATTAGTAACTTGTCTTCTACCGCAATAAAGCAGAGTTCAGAAGTTGTGGAGTGCTGAAATTTGGAGTTAGGCTGAATGAAAGACTATGTACAATACACATCAGCTTTCTGTTGTGTTGTAAATTTATTATCATATTTTTTACCATTTATTCATCCCAAAAAGACATATTGCATATTTGGAACATTTTTAAAGTAAGAGCCACTGTATTATTCAAGACAAGAAGTAGTTTTGTCACATCAAAACTGATGACATACTCAATAAAATTATTTTCCAGAGCAAGAACTCCTTACAAGAAATATAAATAGAATATAAACTTCATAAATGATCTAGCATGAAAAGATTAAAATAGTAAATCCATTTCATACTGAAGGCAGTACCTTACCACTCATAGTGTGTGTGTGGTGTTTCCAAAAAAAACCCAAACCATCATTTCCCAACAGAAGGTACTGAAACAAATATGGGCAAGTTTTGGTTAAGTTTATTCCAATAGAACAGAATGAATTGACCTCTTCAACCTTTAGTCTGAAGTTACTGAACTAATACGATCAGGTAATGAAAAGTTACTTTTAGTTTAACCCAGGCTTTGGATTTGTTCATCAGACACGATGAAGAGATGACATGCTTGGAAGCACATTTGCATTTTCAATGTGTCACCTGACACAGCACAAGAATTCCACCTCCCTACCAACACCTCCCTCTGACAGCTGAGAATTATTTCACCCAGAATCTCAGTCCCATCCCCGCTCCCACGGCTGCCAAACGCCGGCGCTCACGATCCGTTCTGCCGCATGCAAGCGCAATCCCAGAACAGCCACGTCCGCACATGCACATCCCTGAGTGTCACAGCTGCCAACAGCCAGCACTGGGAATGATGCTGAGCCAGGCCGGGCACACCGACAAATTAGGGAATGATTTCGGATTTGTGCTGCCTTGCAGAGGGAAGGGGCACCAATGGGCAAACAACACAACGGGGCTGAGGGGAGAGAGTAAAATATCCGATCTTGGGAAAAGGGCTGGCTTTGCTCCACCCTAAGATCTAAGCAAATCAGAGCAATCCATGGGAAGCAGTCAGCACAAAATTCAAGAATGTAGAATAATTCGGGCCTGTCGAAGCATTTTAAAAATAAAATTCCACTTTTCTAAGTTTACTAAAAAAAATGAGTTTATTGGTGTTGTTAAAGTAAGGCTTCTGTAAATCATGACATTCCAATAAAAGTGATCACTACACTACTATCACTGTAACTAATAATGCAGATTACTGAACAGTTGACAGATTGCAAAAACTAAGTGAAGGAATTATTCTATGAAAGTTTTCCCTACTGTGCTTCAGGGACCTGGTTTTGGCTCACTACTGTTCAACAGTGTATGATCAATAGTCTAGAAGAGCTTCAGTAATCATCCCTGTAAAAACCTGAAGGGGAAAAAAAAAAACCCTCTCAAGTGCTGAACAATCATGGGAACACGTTGCTGCCTTGGAATGCTGCCTACAGTGATTTTTACCAAACAATATTGCAAGAAATACACTGATTTGATTCACAAGATGAAAATCCAGATGCTAGAAGTCTGTAAATCCCAAAATAAGCTCTGGTATACACTCAACAGGGAATATCAGAACAGGATATAAAGCTTATTGTCTATTTATATGATGTCAGTAAGGTAATTACTGTAAGGACAAGTTCTGTTCTGGTATCTAGTCTTCAAAAAAAGAACATTCAGAAAATTACATATTGTTTAAAAAGCTGACAACAAAAACTAGAGGGATGAAGAAATAAAAATTAAGAAATGCAATCCATTCATATAAAGTAAGATTGGAAGGTATGATCATGGCATGTCAAATCCTTAGATCAGGATGACATTTGCAGTAGAATATCCTCCAAAGAATATCCTCAGAGATATACTGAAGTCCAATTTTGGGGATACAAAGCAAGATGAACCCAAACACAAGGTTGGGTTTTGTTTTGGGGTTTTTTGAGGGGACAGTAGTTGCTCACATAACTTACCTACAGAGGAGAGTGATCCTTTTTCTTAAGTCCTTAAAGCAAGAATTCTTTTTTTCTAACATATGCTTAACTTCTTGACACTCTGTTGCTGATGTTGAAAGCAGTGAAGTTTTATGATTGCAACATCCAGAAAAGTGATGGGTTCCCTTACCTTTCCAAATGGGAACTTGAACCTCTAATGGCCCTTAACACCAACACCTGGGTTTCAATGGCTGATTCACCTCCTCCTGCTGGGAGCCTTTAGTCAGACACTGGTAGCAACCAGTTTTTAAAACAGTAGTGGGTGCAACCCTCTCTTCCAAGCAGAAGAACTTGGCTCTGTGGGCAAACCTCTGCTCACTTTCAGTAAATGGATACAAACTAAAATCCCAGGAAGGCCAAAAAACCCCATACTGCAGCCCAATTCCCCACCAGAGGAGAAAGAAGAATTCTGTGTCCATAAGCATGTGCAAAGAGGGACTGGGATAAGGAAATCAGCTGGATCTGGGGAACTCGATGCAGCTGTTTGCTGGAAGCAATCACCCTTCAAACAGAGGCATACGCAAGAGAGAAGGAAAGAATATGGCTTGTAATTCTTTTATATGATCCACTGCTATTAAAAATGGAGACTCAAAGTCTTGAGACAGTTGCTAATGAAACACTAATGGTGGATGAACAGCCTGAGGGGAGGTGAAACCCAGCCAGCCCCAGTTGCAGAGCCAGTGCAAAAGACAGTGGCTTCCCAAAAGCCGTTGTGGTGACCTGGTGTGCTAAAGCACTCAGATGCTGCTGGTGGAATGAATTCGGCAGTGGTTTTGTCATGGAGAAGATTCAAGCTGAAGAAATTATTCTTGCAAGTGGTAGAACCCTATGGATTAAGGCAGGAGACATTCAAAATCTTATGTAAAGCACACTGAAATTCTGGAACAGGTAATATACTTTAGAAAAATAACTTAGGAATATACTCCAAAAATACATGCACAGGTGATTACCTTTGCTTCAACCATCAGTCATTTGATACTAAGTCTCGCTGTTTTATGAGAACACTTGGCAATATACTGTGCAGGCTCCCAATTCTCCATTTAGCACCAAAAAATCCAGAGATTCTGCAAGAAGGATGAGGCTAAGACTCTGGAAGAATGCGTTTAATTCAGCTACAAGGAACAGGAAAAACCACACTATATTTTTTTTACATACTATATATTTTTAAATAAAAGGCCTGCTATTGTAGTCCCTGTGTAGGTAGAATTCTTTTAGAATTTAAAAAAGGTGCCTCAGTCAGGACACCAGGACAAACCTGAAGAAGTGTTCAGATATTCTATTACAGTAAATCTTCCAAATTGAACTAGCAACTGATAAAACAACTCTCTAACTTTTCTAGTATGAGGAGCCTTTTTAAAACCTCAAACTTCAGTGCAAGCTCAGAGCACTTGTTTTACAAGTAGAGCATCTTACACCTGTGAAAAGCTGCTCATTACAGTAACTCCAGGGCTTAGCTAATCAAGCCTCACAGAAGAAAGAACCTAAATTTGAATGTAAAAGAACACACATATTGACCATTTAAAAAAAAGCAACGAAAAACCAGAAAGAATTGTGCAAGGAGTGCTTGCAAAATAACTCCACTTGCTGTTTTAGTATCAAAGCACTGAAGAAGAGCAGCTTCCCAGTTACCCAACCCTTCTCCAGGGATTTTCACAACATAAGAGTGAACTGTGCATTTTAGCTCATTCCTCATCGTTTTGAACATGCAATTGTCAAGAACTCCTGGGAAAGGCACTGTATTAGGGAACCACAGGTATACTTGTAAGCATAAACCCCCATGCAATGTGTACTATGTGTATATAAATATGCACACATGCACAGAATGAGATTAGAAATATTTCTGCCTTAATACAACCACGCTGGGTCTCAAGCTGCAGCTCTCTGATGCTCTAAAGATTTCTGAAAACTCAACATTAGTCTTCAATACACGAACAAACTTGTGTCCCAGGCAGCATTGCTGCAGTTCAGGTCCCTCCCAGCTGTTCCCAGGGAACTTGGCACCTTCCCTGCTGCCAGGCAGGAGGGACCCCTGCTCCACCAGGCTCCACTCCACCTCCTCACACCATGTCTACATGCAGGGAGCAGAGAAGAGAATCCACTGAAAAAGAAACAGTAGCTGAAAGAGGGACAAACAGAGAGTTTGAGATGGTGAATAAGCGAGGAGGCAGCATCAGGTCCCTTCCCCCAGTAGGGCTTTTTTCCTCTATTGCCCAGGACCTGCAGCCACTGCTCCTCCCATCTCACCACCCTGCCACAGGCACAGCCACCCTTCAGCTCTGACCACCTTTTTCCTCCCCCATGGAAATATGCTCCTAAGCCTTCCACGGCTCTCTCCTACCCCATTTCTTTCTGAAAATCACAAACAGGAGAGGGATCAGCCAGACAAAAACTTAAAACCAGTGCAAATGTGAAATACAAAGTAAAAAAAAAAAGTCTTTTGCTTCTACTGGACATGCTGCAGACATTGTGCCTATAACTGTGGCAGTATCTAGTGCAACAGAAACTTAGCATGAATCTCTTGTTTTCAAATGACATTCAACTCAAACATGCATAGGGAGAGTAAAGTTATTTTATTAAATCATGCACATCACGTGTGTTAGTGCAAATAGTTTAATCTGTACTCCAGAAATTCTATTGTATTTTTATATCTTTACAAAATAGATTTAAAACAATTATTTACTTTAAAAAATGTAATTCTGAAGTTAAGCATTTCAGAACAATATTTGCAATAACCTATATACAAGAGGTACTAAGTACCACTGGCATACGAGTGTTCTGTGGTTGGGTGGCTTCCTGCAACTGAAAAGGATGAAATGAATGAACTAAATGACAATATTTATTTTCTACAAGTCACTTGTGGACTATTTTTTCCAACTAATAATCCTCCCATTAGCAAATCCCATGTAACTTAAGATAGAACCTTTAATTAAAGGACAATGACCCTTAAAACCTCACAAAGTAAATTATATGCTAAATTTCTATTTAATTATTTAAACTAGCTGTCGATTGCCATAACATCCTTAAAAGCCAATTGAATTGCTGAGATTACCTCCCTATTTTGAAGTTTCCTTTTACTTTACCATTCTTTAGCATATTATTTAAGTCTTTAATAAACTTTTTTGACAGAACTGTTGAGCTGAACAAGACAACTACAGTCTACATTTAATTCAGCACTAACTACAGTGATTCCCACCAAAAGTCAGCAAATAGCAATAGTTATAGTACTTAGATAAGGAAAATCAACTTTGTAATGGGGACCACTGCATCATACTTACAGCCATGTGATGAGGATGCACAAAATTTTACTACCAAATTAAAATCATCTTCACCTGACAATACTTCAGCAGACATATGATTCCAATTTCGTAGTATTTTATGTATCTTAGATGTTTTCAGCTAATCACAGACATACTGTAGCAGTTCTCTTAATAAAGTTACGTCAACAAAAGCTTATCTAAAGAGCTTCTCCAGCTCAAGTCAGAGAGTATCAAATGACTGAAAAAATAAACTGATACATGTGATATGTGAGAAGGTATTCATACTTTTAAAGAACGTATCTCTTTAAATATATGAAATTTAATAAATTACATTCAAACTAAAGTTAACGTAGGTTGAATCACTGCACTATGTCCATCAAATGACCAAGTACTTGCTCCCAGAAACACCTCAGTTCACTCAGGAACACACACATGCTACACTCGCACTCGCGCACACTAAATACTTTAGGCTGGTCTTCACCATCAGTATCTCTATCTCTTTAAGGCTGGACATGAATTGTGTTTATTCCCCAAACCCATTAATAAAGCAATCCTTATCAAAGAAAAATAGGCTTCCTTCGAAAGGCGTGGTAAGAGAAGTTTTCTTAAAGTCTTGTTCCCAACAGCTCAGTGACTAACAGCAAGTAAATGATATACTAGCTCAAAAAAAAAAATAGATCATACTGAAAGGCACTGAGCACACTGCATCTGTTTCCCAAGTATCTGCAAAGTTACTTGGCTTGGATGTCCAAATCAGAAATGTATTTTCCTCTTATTTCAGGCAATCAGATTCTAACGTCAGTGTCCACAACCCTAGCCATTATAAATAATTTGGTACCAAGAAGCCTACTTTAGGCCACCATTATAGTATTCAGAACCCCAACATACTAATTTAAAACTTGCATGAAGTTGTAAGCAAAAATATTGCTCACAGTATGATGAATCACAATTTTATTCCCTCTTTATAGACAGATACATTTTATACAGTTTAAAGCAAATGACCCTACTGCTGTTCTCACGCAGAGCTGTGCTGTATTAAGAGGTAAAAAGGAAGAGAATTAATCTGTTTTCCCTCAGTATATGAATGTTGCCAGCTTCTAAAGGGAGGACGGTGTATGGATTCAACAACAGTTCTCATGGAGAAGCTCTGGTTAGGCCTGGGTACAGCACCACGGCTGTTACAGCAACCAAAGCTGCCATCACAGGCATCCAAGGCCATTGTCTCTGTGTGGAGAGAAAAAAGAAATCAATATCATATCTGTTCTAGTTCATACTGATCAGTTTACCTCGTGGTTCCTGAAAGGCTTGAGTACCTGTCGATAGGCATCACTACAATGTTACCCACGAGCCCTGCTGCAGGCTAGTCCTGACTTGGAGCATCACAGCAAACCGTGTTCTCTAGCACAGGGAACTCCACAGCTCTTCAGGACTGAGGATCAGCAGGAGAACGTTTGGCAGCTCCGAATTCCCAGGTTCGTTAGTGGAGGCACCTCAGAAATCTGCTCTTAAACATGCGAGGGCTTGAGGTGTTTGAAACATGGTTTGTGCCAAGTCATCACTAGACACAGGTTTATTCAGTACTGCATCTTTAACTTTGCCATGTTCAAATCCAGATCTGTGACGTTAGTTTGGAGCAGATCCTAACAACATCATTTTTAAACGGACTGTCACAACATTGCATGACAACAATGGCATTTCAAGAGGAGGACACACTGAGAGACATTAGAGAAAATGCAAGCTGAGAGTTCAGAATACAAACCAACCACCTATTTCTCATCTTTTTTTCCATCTTTCCATCAGCAATAATGAGAGAAATTAAAGTGTTTAGAGCCAGAGTGGAATTTCTTAGTCCGTAGATAGGAACCAAAGCTTGTTGATTTTTATTATTAGAGGCAAACTCTTCATTTTCCATAGTTAATCAAGCAATTAAGTTTTCTTACAAGCCCTAGCATCACAGCATTGTGCAAAAGGCAGCCCATTTGCTAAAGACAAACTGAGACCGAGTTAGAAGAGGCACATTCAGAATCAGTTAGGATGAAATTAATTGTTAGAATTAAAGAAATCACATAGATGTTAAATGATTAGTTGATCGCTCAGCTCATCGGTATCAACAGAATGGCATATTAAATGAAGGGTTTGCTTCAGGTAAAGAAATACCTGTGAGCATTTGAACCATGCAGAATTTCATACAGAAATGGCACAAACAGGTGAGAGGGACAAACATACATTGACTGAACAGTAGTGCTTGTACCTTTCGCTACCACAATGGGCCGTAACACCAATACAGGAAAGCCAGGATTAGGCCGATGAATACGGCTGGGACGGGTTGTAATATGGAAGGCTAAAGAAGGGAAGGGATATTAAAAATCACTTTGTGCTATAAAATCAATCAGGTAAAGATGATTTAGAGGGGGGGGGGGAAATAAGTCAGTAAGTTTTGTTTTAATTGAAATGTA
The DNA here is from genome assembly GCF_025592945.1 of Manacus candei. Lineage (NCBI taxonomy): Eukaryota > Metazoa > Chordata > Aves > Passeriformes > Pipridae > Manacus > Manacus candei. The sequence goes on from NW_026138130.1 coordinate 489,059, forward strand.
TTAAAGACATCTAACACATTACAGCATTATCTAATCTGGTATACAAAGTTAGTACACCATTCTACTCAAATGAACAGGGATGTTTAAAAATAAAGGGAAGTAAGCAGAAAATGTTCCAAGAAACCTCTTGTCACAACTTGGAATTTAGCACTTGAAAACAATACAAATCTTAAACTGATTTGCCTGTATCTTATTTATAGTTGGTTTTAGTTTTTCTAAGTGAGAGGAAATCCCAACTGGATTTCTTGAGGTAGATAGACTCACACCAGATTTTGAATTTTTCAGGTATTTCTTCATTCCTTGCTAGTTAGCCTTTCCCATTTTCCATCACCAGCCTCCAGGAAAAACAATCTTTTTCCTCCATTAGTGAGTCAATTAACTATGTCCACAGGCAAACCCAGTCGTTCAGACATTTCCGTGAGATTGTAACATGACTGTACAATCAGCACTCAGTTACTATAAAGCAGAGAAGCACATTTCCATCAGAGATACCACAAAGCTCAGCATCTCTGCCAGGTCAGCAGCCTTGTGACCAAATGCAATTTCTGAAAATGGATCAAATGCTGCAGCTGGGCCAAACTCCAGCTGACCAGCCTGCAGGGTTCCTTCAGCTTATGGCCTCCTTAGAACCAGCCACACGTTTTCTCAGCTATGTTCATTTAGCTGTAAACTACTGCACGTTCTGGATGGACAGCCTCTATCCATGATACGATAAATTGAAAGCAAAAATGGACCTAAACTTTTTTTAACCTGTCCTTGGAAGACATCTGCTTTCTCTGTATCCTAGCCTACATATTTGTGCACACACAAAGACACACAGGGGTAAGTTCAAACCATGCCAAATATTTTTAAAACTTTTTTTTTTGTGCTGAAGCTACCTTGATTTTTGTCCAGTCAAATAAATAAACAAATAATAAGTTCATGATTGAATTTTCTAAAACATTGTGATTCATAAATCAAATCTCATCCTGTTATGAATTTGCAGAAGTCACTTAATCATAGAACCTCCAATATGGTTCAAAATACAGGAATATTAGAAGGCATTCTAGTCTCTGCCATTCAATCACTTTTTTTTTCAATCAAGGCAAATATTTAACAGAAAAATTATGTGTAACTATTGAAGTAATTTTCATGCAGGATTATTTTTGTGTCACTGGTGCCACAAATCACAGTGCCACCTTCCCACAGAAAGCATGTTGGCAGAAATAATCACAGCAGTGTTCACAAAAGTGCCAGAAGTTTAAATCAACCAGAGCAGCTGATGTTCTCAAACCATTAACATCATTAAATCTGTCGTATGAAGCGCATCAGGAAATAACCAGTGACCAGAAGCATGCAAGCACGAGTAGTACACCACACTGCTAAGCGTGTCAAGAACACAACACTGCAAGTTTTTTAAAAGTAAAACTGAAGTATAAAAACTTTAAATTTAAATGATATCCCAAATGGAGTACAGAAGCCTTGTCTCTTCTAACATTTGTTAGTTCACTGAACAAGTCTATGGATTTATTTTTTTGGTAAGTTACACACATTCGTGGCTGTGGCATCTTGGCAAATGAAACCGGTGATAGATATCCACTGCATCCAATGGAATTGTCTCCAAATGATTAAATTCTTCCCCTCAAAAACTTATCAATATATAACAAATCTTATTGTCAAGGAGCACTTCACTAGGTGCTTCAACAAAAATGTGCATCTTGTATTAGAATATGAAGATATGCAAACTCAGACACAGATGGGCTGCAAAAAGGAACAAATCCCACAGCGGGAATCCACTTTCTGTTCCTTGGAAATGAAGTAGCAGATAATGATTCCAGCAAAAGGGGACAATGGTACTTCAAAAATTTGACCTTGGAACTCAGCCCAGTATCCACAGTGTTTGAAATAATCCCCAAGATGGACATGTTTTACATTACTGACGGGGAACAATGTTTGCTCAACAGTGAGTTTGTCCTGCAAGCCCTTATATGGCTGGATGCTCTTCATCATACCCTGACCTCCAGGTTTCAACTGTCATAACTAATTCCTCCTCTGGAAGCAGATTTTGGCAACTGCTGTGATTCCTGATTTCATTTACTTACCTCTAATTCTTCCTAAAATTTCCTTTACTTTACAAGCGTTTCCACTGTCATCAGGTGCAACAACTCCCTTCACAGTATGTCTTCCCTCTACTATCACTCTTTTCCACTGATCATTTTAATTCTGAGGTTAATGTTTTTAACAGAGCAGAAAATCTCACATTCACTGTTATTTATTCAGTGTGTATGGGGTGGGGTTTTTTGCTGGCTGTTTTTGACTTCTGCCTACTTAAGTAACTCAGTATTATCTGAGCACTGCAGAAGAGTTCTGAGCAAGAATCAGGTTCCAAGAGAATTATAACATTATAAAATCACATTTCTGAAAATATGGCTGAAAGAAGCAAGAAGGGCTTTGAATTCTTTACATCTTTGACAGCTCTGTGATGTTAGAGGTTTATATTGAGGAATTGATTATGGCAAGGGTATTCATACAAACTTTTGGGCATCTAGGAGTCAGCTGATTTTAGAGATAGGGTACTGTAAAATTTCTTTGTAGTGAGAAAACCAGTTTTCTAAAAGGCTATTACAGAGCATTCATTATTCTCCTGTTTTGTACTGTCCACTATAGGAGTTGTTCACCCCACAGTGACCACAGAGGCAGCAAAGGAAGACAAGAAACCAGCCCTCCCAGGGTAGTATAAAGATAAAGCCATGACCCCCCTTATAAAGTGTCTGCCACACCCCTAATGTTTGGAGGATTTCAGAATCTCAGTATAAAAAAAAAGTTGTCTCTAGCTGTAAACTCAGTTCTAATGACACAACCTCTCAAATTAATTGCAATAGAAAACAGTATTTTCATTAGTGAATAGAAAGGACAGTTCTACTGTACTGTTTAAAGCATGAGCCCATCAGGAATAACCAATTAAGAAGAATGAGCAAGAGTAAGGAGGGAACACCCATCGTAATAAACACTAAGAAAACAAAAAGCATCTTGAAAAAGGTTGCTTAATTCATTTGGATACAGGTTTCTAAGCTTTTACCCCTGTATCATTTTTTGAAGTCAAAGAGTTTTCCTTAGTTCTGGTTTACTAGCATTTAAGTCATATGTTTTCAAGAGAGCAGCTATCTAAGGACATACCTAAACCTGTCACAGGACTGTAAATTGAACTTTCATGTGTAACTGTAACAGTGTAATGACCTGCAAATTTGCACAGTTAGGACCAGAATGGAATTTTGCATATATATATAAAATAGAGTACACAGCCTTTTTTTTTTAAAGTCCATCCTTTTCTATTTGACTCTTCCATATTCCTTCAACCAACAGGATTGTCAGTGCCATGATCTGACTTCCCCACACATTTTGTACAGACTTACGTTGTTTCCTTTTTCTTGTAGCAGCTTCAGGTTCTCTTTACACTGTTTGAGCTCTTCTGTGAGTGACTGCTTCTCCTGCTCAGCCACCTCATACTTTGCCTTCAGCTCTGAGAGCACAGTCTGTGTTCTTTCATACTAAAGACAAAGAGAGAACAGTCTGTGGACCCCTGGACACCCAACACATGCTGACATTTGCTCAGTGCACAGCTTCCTTTTCTGTCATCTGCCTGGAATAACTTGCCTTGGATCAATACACTCTTTTTTCACAGAAGCAGTGTAGAGTTTAGATTTCCTTTTTTTTCCTAAATGAAGATTTTTGCCTGACTTGAAGGGCTAGGATTACTAAAACCAAGGAAATACAAAATACATGCAAGGCCTTAATTCGTGTCTTATACCAATTATTCATTATCATACTGGAAAGGACTGTAAAAACCAGGAAGATAAAACAAAAAACAGGGGAACAAGGAGTCCTTCACGTCTGAATAGTTGTCTTACATCTAGGCTGCAGCTGAAATCCCTACACCCAGTAAATAGGTGCAAAAATCAGCATTCTGTATGAAGTAAATCAAAACCTCTTCCCACAATGCAAACTCAAACATAAGGCAGGCATTAAAAATTATTATGCCTTGTACTGTCGTGCCATAATCCTCAGTGTGGGTCAACTACAAACAGCACTGGGTGAATGTGACACATGTTCCTACAGGATGGACAGACTTTCCTTTTTCAAACCCACGTTCCATTTGTTCTAGAGATCACAAACTTTCTAGTAGTCCTCCTGACAGGGACAGAATCAATGACTTTCAGTACTGGTATTTACCACAAATTTAGAAGATTAGGTATCTTTACAAATACATCTGATTACAAAAACACACACTAACAGGATTGGGTTTTTGAAATTCTGAAAATTGTAAGGAATGTGACACGGATGAATTATCAAAGAAAAGTACTGTAAAAGAAACTAAGAGCAGTGATTGGAGAAACACTCAAAATGCTTCTAAGAGGAAGCAAGTGTTGGAAAATATGTCCTTCTTCCAGACAATCCTTAGATGCCAGGCAGATGAAATACATGCTCAAAATGCTGACCCTTATGCACTTGCAAGTCATCTTCAGCAGGACAGTGATCCAGGAAGATGAAAGGAGATCTTTGTAAAGAATGTACAGTTCCACTTATATAACTAGAAAGATCAGACTGACTCAAAAAGAATCAATTTTGACTCATAACAGCTAATATAACTCTGGACCATGATGTTCAGAAGACTCTGAACAAGAATTTACCCATCTGAACAGCTTAAAAGTGAATTCACTTAGGGTAATGCATCAAAGTAAAGCTTAGGAAGGTCCCAATGAACACAGAAGTAATTTTACCTTCCTTTTTAAATCTAACTGCCAGTTTCTATTTTCGTAGCTACCATTAAGTGCTTGCAATAAAATTATGAAAAAATTTCATTACTAGAAATCTTTTTCAGTACTAGAAAACCTTTGCTTTTCTTTTAGCTGAAAAGTCAGTCATTGGGCATTACATTCCCTCAAAATGGAAACAGTATTTTGTGTTACCTCTTTCTGAACGTCTTTTGCTTGACTCTCAGCTTCACTGAGCTGAGTTTTCAGACTAGCTGCATCCCGTTGATGCTTTTCTCTCAAAGATCCCATCTGATTTTCAAGTTCCTTTCGAGACATTTCAAGAACACTTATATCGCTGGTCAGTGCTAAACTCTGTTTCTGAGAGCTGCAAAACAAAATCATATTGATTCCTTATGCATCTCAAACAAGCACTTTTCATCCTCAAAAGCTTCACACATTATTTTTGATGTGTAAATATCAGCGTAGAGCAGTAACAGAAGTACAGATCTTTGTCTCTTTGTACACAGTACTGACACAAAAGGCTGGCCACGATCTTGCTTTAAAATATATGTCCACAGTTTAGTGTGTATAACTAACCATAATTTATAATTTAAATAAGTTATAACTAATTTTTATTTTCTTATTCTACATTTCATTACTCAAAGTATTTGCTATTATATACTCCAAAGTATTTTGAGACAAATTTGTAATAAGAAGTCTGTTCAAGGTTGTTCAAAGCATTTCACTTGTTTGCACATGTGCTTCTGCTTACTCCCCTTGCATAAGCTAATAGCTAGTATGTTCAACTGTTTAGTGCAATTGGGTAATAATCAGAGAGCTCAAAATTAGGCCATTAAACATCAGTGTAATAGCCAAGTAGTGTTAATTCATGCCTGTGCAAGAAAAAAAATAAGGAAGAGATCCTGCATATTTCCATTATGCAAATCCTGTCATTTCTCATCTGCCCTTGTGTATGCAAAAAACAGAAATGAGGGCATAATGAACCAAAAAAGAAAGGTTTGAGTACTGAAAAATAATACATTACTTCTTGAATGTTTACTGTGAGACATTTTCAATTTTCAATTAGATCTTACAACACTGAGGAAGCCACAAGGGAAAAGAGACCACACATATATCTAAGCATGATGGTAAAATTCAGATCCACAATAAAACAAAGTTGTTGTCCCATATTTAGTCTGTGAATTATATTCCAGTATCTAAAACTGAAAAAAAAAAAAACCAAAAAAGGCAGATGAAGGGATAAGAGGGGAAGTTGTTTCCAAGCAGAAGATTTAGATGGCCTTGTGCAATGTCATGTTCTCAAACAGCAAAAGAAATACAGCACAATACAAATTCTCCTGCACTCTAAAACCCCTCCCAAAGGATATGATGCCACCTGTGATAAAAAAAGATTTATATTTTTCTCTTAAGGAAAAGGTGATCTAGAACATGGTTTCTGCCCACCATTACTATTTATACTGTGACAGGCTATCACGAGACACCCAACTGTTTGAGAATCATTTTCCACCCTGAACACTAAGAAAATTTGAGGTTAGGAAATCCATGTAGTTTATTATCTTGTAAGTGGAAGGATAACTGTTAAGTCTAAATTCTTCCACAATGCATGCTTCCAAGCCCTTATTAAAAGCAGCAAAGTTGGGTTACCTTCTGATGATAAAAGATGACAAAAGCATTTGTAAAACAGAAAAACATAACTTGGGATAACAACTGACATGGAAGTGTTCAGCCCAATACTCTGATATAAATAAAATCTCAATGCATTTATTGAAACACCCTCAGACATGTAGTACCTCTCTTGTGAGGAAAGAACACCAACAAAACTCTTCAGCTACTATGGCACCTCCTAGACAAACCCATGGTGCCCTTACCTAGAGAGCTCCTTCTCTTGTCGCTGAAGTTCAGATGTAAGCAAAGTATTTTCCTTCCTTAGCTTAACACATTCAGCTTCCAGAGCAAGCCACTCTGCCTTCAGCTTTTCAAGTTCACCTGCAATAAATAAAACTTAATTCAATTGAATAAAATTATTTCTTGACTGCATTGAGTAGCACAAGCTAATAAATTTTAAATTTAACATTTTTTATGTTAAAAATGAGATGGTATCAACAGTTTCATTAAGCCATAAAATACAGTTAATTGTCTTGAGCAAAGCTTTGCCAGAATTAAAAAGTCTGAAGCTCTCCCTTTATGGGCTTAAATTACAGAAGTTACACAAATCCTCTTGGAAATCTGCAGCAGTATGAGTCCCTCAACTGTAGAAGTCTTCCATCTTTTCAAAGTGGAATTATAGTTGGTCCTGATATCAAAGTACATGAGCTAATTTAGACAATAACTATTTAATGAAGCATGCAAAACAGCTTTTGTAACACTACAAGCCTTGGCACACATACATAAATATACATATTTGTGTATAAATATATATATATAGACAGAGTAAATGACTGCAAAGGGACAGAGCAACAGTGATTTGAGTAACTGCCTTTCCCCAGAGTGCGAAGGATGCTGTGTTAGCACTGCTCTGTGACATCCCTTCAAAGGAGTACCTTTTAAGCGAGTGGCCTCTTCCTTCTGCTGATCCTCACACTGCTGGCACCTGAGCTGAAAACTGGCTTGCAGGTCAACAATTTCTTTTTCATAATCCGAGGCATCTTTCCGCCACCGCTCAAGCTCCGCTCGCACCGTCTGCAGCTCTGCTTGCAAAGTGGAAATGTCTGTGTCCCGTTCTGATGCTGCCTTTTCTGCCACTTGCTGAAGTGACAGAATCTCATTCTGAGCACTGACTAGTTCGTTTCGAGTGCTTGAAATCTCGTTCTCCTTTTCCTTACGAAGATTCTCAATTTCTTCTTGTAACCTTCGCAGCTGGGCTGGAAAGCGACATTAACATTTGTATTTTTAAAAACTGCATTTAGAGAAAACCTAAAAAACATAACTCCCTTTCTCAGCTTGTCAATATTTAACAGGACTAAAGCCCAATGCAATTGAAAAAATATATTGATCTTGTCAAATGCTGTACTGACAGAGATATGTACATGGGCCATGTAGGACAGAGTCAAAAGAAACAAAAATGATGTCTGAACAAAGCTTTCTTAGACAAAGCTGTGTTGTGTGTGTGATACTAAAGCAACTCTCCAAAATCTGAAGCAAGATTTAGATCCAACTTCATTGTAAGCAAAACAAGGATTATAGAACAAGGACATTGGGGCTTTCAGGAACAAGAGGAAAAGGAAGAAGGCTTCTCTGACAAGACAAACAGTTGCAAAGCTACACTGGAAATGTTCGCCTGTTCAGCAGTTAACTTGTGATGTCTATAAAAATTTGAGGCACAGGGTCTAAATTTTGACTCCATGCTTAACATGTAGCAGAGGAAGTAAACATTATTTCTTTGCAAAAAGCCTTTTTCAAAGCACAAGATGAATTCTGAATGAAAGGGACAGCTGCTCCAAATATACTGAGCTAGAAGGTCCTTTAGCATTTACAGCTACTGTAAATGTGCAGCAGGCACGTACACAGTAGGCTATGTGACATTTCTGCATGAAGAAAACCTTATAGGTTATTCCCACCCAAAACTGTTTCATTACCAAAGACATCTCTGAGCACAACAATTTTTCATAAGCACACATGCAAACAGAATCCAGTGCAAACAGTCAGACAAAAAAGTACAGTACAGAGGAAAAACTACAGTTAAACCCCTGACTGATGGGAGCAAAGTGTTTCATTTGCTGTGGTTTTGTTTTACTTTTTAAAGAACACGTATCAGAGTTCACATGTATTTCACTGATTTTAACATGCAAAAAAGCAGTTATTAAATTAATAAAGAATTACTCTGAGAAGAAAAGGAAAAATTCTTCACAGGACCTGAAAACCTAATATAAGATACGGTGGAGGGTCAGAATCACACATTTAAAGTTACGTGTTTCAGAAGCAAAGGGCCAAATGAGGACAGTGGAAACTGTTATCCACTATATGGTGGATAACAAGACTGAGTAACCTTCCTAGATTACTTGTATTTATTTCTGTCCTCTCAATCCATTACAGAAGATGACAGGGAGAATGTGAGTGAGTCTAGCTGTAAACTGATACAGCATCAAAGCTACTCAAGAGACACCTGCACCTTCATGACAATTATACTTGATATTTTTCAGTAGCTACATAGTAATATAGAAAGAATTCATATACCAGTACAATCTAGAAACTTTGCTGTTAGTTGATGTACAGCAAAGAAGAAAAACTCAGGTTTTTTTGCTTTCCTCTAAACTGAAGCAAGACATTTAGCTCATTAGAGAAACTAAAGCACCCATGAATTACCCAATTCCCCACTTTGGAGAAAAAGACAGCATGGGAAAAATATGATAGCTATTGTACTTTGCAATACATAAGAGCTGCTATAGACAAGAGTAAGTTAGATTCCACAGCAATTCTGTATGAGATGAAACAGTCCACCTCTTCCATAACACTTGAAGCATGATGGATTTTTAAATATATATGTGCAACATGAGGCTTACTACCACTTCCTCTGTTTGAAAATAGTTTCTACAGGCTTGTACTGTAACAGAATAGCAAACAAAGTAGTGGATGGTAACAACCTGACAGTAACACAACATCTGGTGTATCAACAGTTGCCTTTCCATGTAGCCTTGGAAGCCCTGAGCCTACCTAAGTAATATCCTCTAAAACACAAAGAACTACGACTTGCTAATAAAGCAGGTTCCTGAGCAAAGGAATGCAAATTATATCTTCTTGATACTATTTTCTTTATCAAGCCAAGCTAAACTGCTTCTTGGTATTGGCAGCATTTCAAAGAAATGTGTTCTTTTCTTCCGTCTGTGTTGCTGATGAATAACTGTCCCTTTAAATGTTCAGGCGTGAAAACAAGCAAAGTACGATGGAAAATCCAAAGATGCACAAGAATTTCTAAAGCTTGGTGGAGTTGTAGAAATAACTTACACATGAAAATTACTACTAAGAATCTTGGAATGGTTTCTGAAGCACTGGGTATAATTTGAAAGGACAATTAGAAGGAAAACTTCCATTACATCTCTCATTTATATAAGCCATTACCTCATCTAAATTGAATGTTTCACTTCTTTTATTTTTTTAAATAAGGCATAACAAGTTACTTGAATTTCCTTGCTCTACCTATCTGTTCATATAACGAACTTCACATGTAGAGACACAATCTCAGTTGTTTCTGTGGCCCTTTCTCTTCTCCACGACAAACATAAAAAAGCCACGCAGCACTGGCTGGGCTAAAACACTGATTCCATGAAAATACTTCAAGAAATGTTACTGCATGAAGCTGCCAGGTTTTTTTTTCCCCTCCCTACAGTTCACAGCAGTTGCCAAGGAAGAATCCTGACGACTTTTTCGAAATTGCGAGATGTGTCACACCCTAAATGTTTGGGAAGCAGCAAGGACACAATGAACATCAGAACAGCCTGAACTACAACGGAGAGAGAAGAGGAAGAAACATTAGCAAGACCTCACTTGAGAAGGATCAGAAAACAAAAAAGTACTGAACCAACAAGAGGTTAAGTTTGGCTCTATCAAGGTCCTATCTCTGATTCTCTTTTTTAAGAGGAAAAAAAAGATTTATTTTTTCTGCATCAAAATAACTATCAAATTCTATTTTCTAACTTTTGTTACAGCATTTGTTACTTGGAGAGTTTTCATTACTAGCAGGATAATATTCAAAATTAAATTGCTCCTCTCATTCTGAAGACTAAACCTCCTCAGTGCTCTGAAGGTCATCACAGTAAGAAGCCCTACATAATTCAGAACTGAGGAAGACTGAAGAGAAATGAAGAGGTATCTATTACAGATTACATCTTCTGCATTTTCTAAGTTACTATTTGAACCATAGGAACTGACAGGAAACATTTCACAATAAAATTCAAAGATACAGTGAAAGAAATCAGATTTAAAACATACACTCAATTAACATTTTCCTTTATTAGTAATTATGATGCCACAGAAAGTCAAAGCTATATATTTTCCCTAAAGGGTGGGGGGAGAAAAAATAAATTCCTACCTTGCAGAGCATTTATTTGCTTGTTAGATTCTTCGACTTGCACTCGATATGCTTTTCTCTCTTCTTCCAAGAGTGCTATAAACAAAAGTGAAAACGTGCCCCAGAGGTTTTGTTAGTAACATGTATTTCAGCTGCGTAATTCATTTTAGTCACAACTTCCTCTTAAATGAAAAGATTAAACAAACATATTATTTCAGGAAGTTATCAAAGCTAGTAACTGTGTGAGTAGTTTAATAAAAGTTAATGTTAAGAAATCATTCCATTATTGTGGTAGTATTACAATTAATTTGAAATTAATGTAATCTGTTGCCTGCTCCGAAAACTCCGTGTGTGCTAAATGCAAACTGGTGTGGGAGGAGAAAAAAGAAAAAGCTGTAAATACATCCCATAAAGAACACTGAATAATATGCAATTCAACTGGACTATACTATTTCCTGTAAAAAACAACCCACAACTTTACTGAGGGTAATGATACAGCTACACAGCTGGGAGGATGATCTAAATACATCCCATTATGTGCATTATCTGACTGAAAAGCAGATTAATCGGTATCTGGCAATAAATATATTCCATAAGGATAAAATATACAGAGTTCAAGTATGTATTTGATACTATGAAAACATGTTGGTTTATCTTGAACTAAAAAATCAGAGTTGAATTGAACTGCATAGAGTTCAAAAAAACAAGCAAAAGAAAAAAGTTTGGAAAAAAAAGCGTAAAAGTTTCTGACATTCTGTGCAAGAGATGTGAATGCTGTGAATCAGATTTATCTAACAGACAGTCAGCAAAACTGGACCCCCATTTAAGACTACCTGATAAATACAATTTTAATGAATATCCTACGCAACCAAGTTGATCTGGGTCTCACCTTGAAGTTCAAAGCATTTTTGTTTACTTGTCCTAGCTAGCTCTTGGGCTTCAATCAGCTCCTTGTGCAGTTGCTGAATTTCTTGCTTAGCCTCAGTCTCTGATTGTGCACCCTGCAATTCATCTGATAAAAGAACATTTTCTTTAAATCATAAATTTGAACAACAGTTTAATTTGCACTGCCACGTGGTGACTGGCAACTTTTTACTCAAATCTTCCAAAGTTAGTTAAAGTAAACTCAAAACTGGATTAGGTAAATATTAGCCAAAATATTAATATACTTAGAAAAGGAATAAAACATATGCCAACTTTAACACATTCATTACATATAACATGCAGTATAAAACAAAAAGTAACAAACAAGAACTAGAGAGTTTTTGAAAACATCGTATAGCTTGGCAAGGATTTCTGGATTGACAAAACCGAGGGACAACAAGCACATGTTTACAACTTGTCTCCTTTTGAAGGAAGCCACTCTAAGCCTGTCCCTGAGCAATGACCCTGCATTCCCCCTTTCCCAAACACCCCCAGCCCAGCCTCCTGCTGAGGCTGCTAATGCCCATCAGCTGTAGGAATCAGGCTAAGAGCTGCTCTTAGAGGGTTTGCTACTGCCACCCTCCCTCTGGGGACCAATGAGGAAAGGAAAAAATTAGGGAAGTTTTCTAAAACAAAGTTAAGAAAAAGAGAAGTCCAGCCTCCTTATTTCGTACTTAGTGAATACTAAAATAAATTTTGCCTTTACATTTATTTTCACTGTCTTAATTAGGTATATCTTTATTATGATCAGATATCTATGCATGATATTTAAATAAAAACATTTGCTCTTCCCGTAAGTTTTGTATTAGATAAAATGCACATTAAATGCCTCTTGTGTTTATAAGACATGACTTGCAGTCACAGACAAAGTAAATACTTTCATAGCTGAAGTTTTGGAGGAATTTAAAAGAGGAAAAATAAGTTACTTGTAACCAATAGCAGTGCCCTCTAAGGGACACACACTAGAAACTAGTTGCAGGAACACTCCAGCCTGCAGGCATTTGCAATGCCAGGAACTGCATCCAGGAAACCCTCATTCACCAGATTTTCCCTAAGCAGTGTCTGTGCAGAAACTGATCTTTCAATAGGCTCAAACAGCATTAATAAACTTTTTAGGTAGAGGGCTAAAACTTGATACAAAGCTTGTTTGGTGAGAAAGGTAATTAGTGAAAGAAGTCCAGCTGCATCTCATGGGAGAGAGAGGGGAAAAAAGGTACAGGAGTTACACAGCTACCTGGTTAATAAACATCTGCAACTAGAGACCATATGGATCTAAGATAAAGGTTTTGAATAAAATATTACTTTCATTGTCTGGACCCTTCACTAATAAGAAAAAAAAATAAAAAGAAGGTATAGTTTAGTTCATCATTATACTTTTGACACTGACGTTTGACTATATATGCTACAAATAAAGGAACTATACATTTTTTCTTGTTCTCTTAATTAAAACAATTGTTTGTCAAATCATGCTTAAGTATTCATACTGCATCCCTCTAAATAAGGGGCTGTTTTTTCTGTTCTCACAGCAATGAATTGGTGGGATTGAGTAGAGCTGAGGACACACGTGTGCTTTTAGACTTTTTCAGAACAAAATTATGAGAGCAGAAAGAACAGAGAGGACTCCATATTTCATCCAAATACCTTGGTTTATAGTTTATTATTTCCAAATCCAAGTTTCTTTTTACTGAACATGTTTTGTTCTTAGCTTTTCATGGATAAAGACATGGGGCAATTAGACTTCCAACACTCCTTAATGAGACTTTTCAGAAGAAATGGATGAGGAAGCTGACAAATTATGCTCCAATCACTCCTGATAAAGAAGCAGTGTCCCAAATCCAATAAAAGACACCCTAAATGAACTTGCTGGTGGACAGGATTTTCTAGTCATTGAAAGCACACATCATAAAAGACAGTACTGTTTCAAAGGAGACGAGAGGCTCAGTTTAAGGGACAACATTATCATCTGAGCAAAGGAACAATCAAGGTAAAAACTCTTTCCTACTCCAACCCAAAAGGGGAATTTTCATGTGTCTGACATGCTTCTAAATCAAAAGGTAATTTTAGTTTTGAAAAATAATTGTTAAGTGAGTAGGATTGCTCTATTTACAAATAACAAAACTACTAAATATCATCATGCTTAGAATCAGTTCCCTTAAGAAGCAAATTCACACCACAAAAACCTCTTTTGAGAATCAGTGTAAAAGGCTGCAACTAAAAAGTATTTGATCAATTTTCAGAAGTGTTCAGCTTTGGACTAACCATTCTCAGAGAAGGTTAAAGAAGTTGTCATTAATTACAACGAGGTGCCAGAAAGAAATAAAATAAAAAAAAAAAAAAAAAGATCAAATGCACAGTTTGAAACCCCTCATTCATTTATGTCAATACTAAAAATTTAGTATTTACAAACATGAAGATATTAACCAAGCTCTGTTTCTGTTTGCCTTTACACTTTTGTTTTGATAACAGACATGACACAGAACCACACATAGGCTGTGGTCTTAGTTGATCCCCTATCTGTATGTGCCTGGCCTGTGGAAGCAACTTTATTAGCAGGCTGGTATTTCTCCAAGTCTGACAGTAGTTCACTTCCAGAATTTTGCAGGATTTCTCAGGTTATTCAGAAGACAATACCTGGGGTACTCCAGTGAAATCACACAAACAATTAAAACCCTGAGTTTTCTTTAGTTTTGTAAGATCCACATGAAGGAAACTATCATATATTTAAAGTAAAGTACCTGGCTACTGTAACAAAAAACAACAGTTTCCAAACTTTCTGCATCAACAGACCACTGATGATTTTCAAAATTTCTTAGGTAAACTACCACTATTCAGCAAACCTTCAACTGAAAACACTTTCTACTAAGACTCCATGGATCAGTCTTGTAGTCACTATGAAAACACAGGGGCATTGACAGGAACAAGACCAGCAACCTTCCAATGACATTTATGGCTTCTTTCCATCTGTTTAACGTTTACCTGTCTTTAACTTTGCAATAAGTAGTCACAAACAGCCTGTTTAAAGAGAAGTGTCCAGGGAACTGTTATGAATGGCTCTTAAAGTCATTTACGGGTAGAGGGGAAAGGGGAGAAGAAAAACCAACTAATCTGTGACAGCTTTCCCCCCTCCCCTCTTTGCCCAATTCTGACTTGTAGAAAGTTGAAACTAATCCTGAATGCACTCAAAATTTTTGATAGAAGATGTTTGGATTAAACTAGAGCAATTAGAAGTCTCATAATTTTCTTGTTCCATTGGTTTGTAAATTCAGCTGCCTTTTCCAGCAGCTGTTTCCACATCCCAAACAGCTGCCAGATCAGAAATGTTCTCACTCTTCCTTAATTATATGACAGCACAACAAGGCCACTTGAAAGCCTTTCTGTGGCAAGTAAGATCCTTTTTAGGGCAAAGTCAGGCACATGAAGTGGCTCTCTGAAAGAAACCTCAACACTGTGGGGGTTTATAGGCTCTTCATAAAAATTAAAAGGGCAAATGATTCATTGTACAGATATTTTGTAATGGTTTCATGAGAGCAAAATAGGAATGTCCATAAATAGCTTAAAGAGGGAACGAGTTATTCTAATTATTTTAGTTAATTCAACAGCAAAGCTCTCTATGCAAATAGGTATTTTTCTACTTATTCACTTAAAAATTCAGTAACAGTTATGGTTTAAATCTTCAACTGAGTAAAGACAGATGAAGCAATGAAAACATCTACATTAGCAAAAGACTGCTTCTATATTACTATAGAAAACTTGATTTTAGTCCTCTAAGTGTTCAATTAACCCTCCTTGCCAGTTTAGCACACCCTGGACAGAGCAAGTGTAACTACACCTGCCCTTGCTGTGACACGGGGCTGTTGCAATGCAGGAAGCAGCAGGGTCACAGCTGCCTGATCCTGCTCTGGGGCTGTTCAATGAACCTTTCTGGCAGAACTTAACACTTGTCTTGCAGAAAAGGAGAATTCAGGAATCCATGGGGTTTCAGCCTAAGGGTCCACGAACTCCCTTTAATTTGTTTGCAGAAGATAACTAAGACAACGAGCCAGTTGGGACTAGTCTTCAGTTGGCCATCTTAAAACTAAACCAATTGGAATTAAAATAGAACTTTGACATGAGCTGAATTCAGTTTCTCTACCCTACAGTTAACACATGAAGGGTTGTTCCAGCTGTGAATTCAGTGCATGTGCCAATGCTTACAGAAAACCAATTCCTTAATATGTCTCCCATTCTGGACTTAAAAGTTCTGATACTTAATGAACTTCATGCTTTTCAACTGAATTTTTTTTTCAAATAGAAGTTGCTGCCAACCTCAAATTTATAACTGAAAATAAGACTGTCAATCACTACAAACAACATTATCAAATTCTACCTTCTAGCATAGGAAGTCACTGAATATACTTGTTATTAATTGCAAGTATTAGAGTAAACCCCAAATGGTACACACTCAGTATCTCAAATACTCCTTTCTAAACTGCTTTGCTGAACTGATGCCTACTGGGAAATATCAAACTCCATTTTATATCGCTGCCAAAAGCAAAAGTAATTTGTGCAATATTTGGAAGCCTTTCTGTCGTAAAATTAGGGAGTGTAAACAATTGCAGAAAAAAGCTCTTTTACAGGTCTCCCAAGTTCTGTTATGGTTTCCTGTCTTTCCGAAGCACAAAGAACTGTGACATTCTTTTTACTTGTGATCACAACACGAGCATAATTTTACAAATCTTATCAAATATCTACCTGCACAAAAAGCATAGAATTAATTTTCAGTAGGCTAAATGTAACAACTAATTAATATGCCACATTTTCCAGCTCATGAATATGTAAATTTACCTTGTTAATTAAGTTTTAATCACAAGCCCTTAGTGCAAAGAACAGTAAAAAAATTTAATTTTATAGCTATAAAGCTCAAAGCTACAGCTCAGCAATCATTCTAAATACAGCTACAATAGGAAATTCAATTCTTGATTGTGTCAAAAAGAAAAACTGAAGTCTTGTTTTGGTTAACCCGTCAGCTACAAACTAACAGCAGCATTTCTGACAGTGATGGAAGCTATGCAAGTAAAATTAGACAATGCTTAAAGCACATCAGTGATGGAAGAATCCCTCCTCCCCACAGCTATCAGCCCTAACTTAAGTGCATGCTGACTAATTCTCAACTCTACTTGAAGTCACGATATGTAAATTCCTAAAACAGTGTTGGTGAGTGCAGAGACTACCTTTATACACAGATTATTTCTATACCAACACTCAGAAGTGTGCTTTTATATTATATCACCCAAAGGAGTCATTACTGATACTTAAATTTAACTCTTCCATACTACATGATTAAAACCTTTGAATTTCAGCACTCTACTTCAATGCACTTTTGATAAAAAACAGGTAGATAAATAAAAAGATGACATATACAGATTAGGCACCTAAAGTTACAAAAATAAGTTTGTTTACCTTTTAGAAGAGCTACTTTAGCAATAGGTTCATTTAGATCTTGGTCATCCATTTGAGCATCTAAAAAAACAAACAAACAAACCCCAACCTTTCAGAGAGCAGGCAGACTGCAGACAGGTTTCATTCTTAACATGGAGAGAAGCTTTTATGTTCTTCTCAATTTACAAGAGTTAATTATGAAGCTGCAGAATACACAATACTGCTTTAAGCTTGTATCTGACTCTGCATAATACACCCCACTCTTGTAAGAAGATACTCATGATTAATTAAGTGATTTAATTCAAACTAATTATATGTTACAGAAACCTCAGTTAAACTCTCACCTGTAGTGTCGTCGCTGCTTTTTTCCTTGCTCGGGCTGAGAGTGTCCGACAAATCGTTGGATTCCTTGACTCGTGCTTGGTTCTCTGCAAGAGACAAGGAAAAGCAACTACAGTCAGTAAATGCTTTGTTCATAATTTCTCCTGTACACCCAAGTACAGCTAAATGTCCACAGAAAACGACCCAGTTCAAGAAACAGTTAAAAACCTGGTGGTAGCTAATTTCTTTGCAAGTCTGAGCTAAAATGGATTCCACATCCCTGGATCATTAATCCACCCTCGCCTCTAAGAGGGGATGCAACTGCCTCGTGCACAGCTTGAACTTGGGTTAACGCTGTGTTCCTGCCAGCTGGAACTGTGCAAAAGCTGATTCAACCAGAGAACAAATAAGAGAAGGAAACTAAAACAATGCAGATACTGTAGCAAGTCAGAAAGAAAGTGCTGTTAAGAATAAAACTGTGCTTCAGTATTTAGGACAAATAAAATAATAGCAACAAGTCTTGTACATACTGTACTGTTAAAAAGAAGTGTGGCGTGAACCATTAAAGAACCACAACAGAGACATAAAATAACACAGGAATTTCTAGAAAGAATTTTCAGCTCAAATTGTATTAAGAGAAAGCAATGTATGTCCTTTCCACTAAAAAAATACTTCATGAAGTATCTGTTCACACATAATTCACCACATTATTACATGCAACTTAGGGAAGCCACACAGTTCTTTTTGGTTTTGTTTGCTGTTCCTTTTTTCACTTCCCCAGTTCTAGGTTTTCAAGGAGACATTTTCAAAAGATGAGAGGACTTAATCATACCAGTGCATCCTTTTCCCACACAGAACCATCCCTGACTCAAAATTTTTCTTAAATGATAATTCTGGTTCAGTTCTGATGGGTCCATTAAAGAATGACACACCATCTCTGGTGTGGGCTAACCCAGAAGGTCTCTCAGTGAGGAACCAACATGCAGGTGAGGTTACACATAATGAAATCTTTCTAGGCTGACTGTTCAGAGCTTTGGTTTGACAGCATTGCTCCCCACTTGCAGTTTAGAAGAAGTTTCCTCTGAGTCTCAAGTTCCAGGCAGAGATACATATTAAAAGGGGTCAGTGCAACATTCCCAGTACACAGACTCTACTTCTACCATACATGCAGAAAAGCATGGTGAACAAAAATCATTTCATCACATTTATATAATGTACATGCAACAAAGAAGTACCAGGAAATAAATCAAGTGTGTTATACCAACAGAGTTAGTATATGAAAATAAATAAAAAACAAAGGAGACATGAGAAAGCCTTTTCAAATAACAAGAGAACAGAACCAAATTCCCCCCAAATGAAAGAAGTTAAGTTGAAACTGAAGACAACCAATGCACCTACATGGGAAAATCAGCAAGATGACAAAAAACAGATAGGTTAACAGGAAAAAAAAAAGTTTTCTTCATCTAACATGAAAAATTCTCTATCTCTGTGTGCCAGAATAACATCCCCTTGTACACGAAACAGAAGGCAGCAAGTACAAACAAAGCAGCTGATGAAGAGCCAGACTCTTCTCATGCTAATGCAAACAAAATAACTGGAGAGGAGGAAGGGGAAAACACCTGTACAGTTAAAGCACATTAGGGGGTCAGACCTGGCAGCTATTCCAAACAACTTTAACAGCCTTCAGAGTTCACAATGATTGGAGTAGTTAAAAACTTGTTGTTTTAGCAAATAATCACCCCCAAACATAAAGGATACTTCCCTATTTTTAGGAATAAGGTTTTTAACTAATATCTAAAGATGCTACAAATCAAGCATTTTACATGTATCACACAGAACCAAGCTCACAGCATTGTCACTAATAATTACTAATAGTAATACATCCTTTTTAAAATATTAAGCAAAGGATAACCTAAAAGCCTCACCCATGTCAGTGATATGAGCGGCCGCTCCAGAAGCGCTAAGCTGAACAAGAGCTGTATCCAACTAACTTTACCATATCTGGGCATCCATGGAAACACAGCTTTCCTGCTCTGTGCGAAATGGGAGGAACTATGCAAGCTCCAGCCACGGAATTAATGCTCTCCCCCCACCTCCCCCTCATAATTCCCTCCCACCCACCCTCGGGTACACCGGCTTCTTCCTCCCTCCCGCCCTCCTCCCTCTGGAACAAGGCACAAAAGATCAGGCACCAGAGGAAAGATGCATCTACATGTGAAACAGCAGAAGTCAAAAAGAGAAATGATTTAGAAACCTCCTTCCTATTCTGGAACCAGAGTCATAAGCACAAAACACCTTCCTGTACTATATTACTTCACAGCAGTTGTTCCTATTTCCCATAATAAAACTGAGTTGAATAAATATAGCAAAAGTGATGAAG
Organism: Manacus candei; assembly: GCF_025592945.1. Lineage (NCBI taxonomy): Eukaryota > Metazoa > Chordata > Aves > Passeriformes > Pipridae > Manacus > Manacus candei. Next base: position 508,860 of record NW_026138130.1, read on the forward strand.
TATATTAAAATGTGTTGACATCATACTTACTTGATGAGTTAGAATATATTACCCACTAAAAATAGCTCCCAGCTTTGCAATAAGTGGCATGCAAGTGTTACATTACAGTTATTGTATGCATTCTTTGCCAAATATGGCACCCTTTCTATAGCTTGCTCACGTACAGAAAGAAGTTAAAGGTGAAATTCCATGCACTAAAGGGAGATAAGAAATTAAAATGTCTCTAGAATACTGGAACTTCTAACATGCTCACACTTATTCAACAAAACAACACTTTGCAGAAGGACAGAGGGTAAAGAAATGAGTTAGTATGCCCAGACACCAATAAAATGCTACAAAAGAGGAGCCAGCCTACAAATCCAAACAATCTCGTGTTATTGGACACATGGGAAATATTGACCTCCACACTTTGTAGCATTCCTGACTGGCACTGCAAGATCAGGATGACTGTTCCTTGACAAGATAAGTCTTTTCTAATTAGCTCCTTTAATTTAACTTGCTTTATACATTAGAGAAGAGAGTTAGAGATGCACAGATATGTTTTACTTGGAAAAGGCACATTTAGGAGGTTAATGTTTATTTTACAGTTACGAGGGTCTAAGTTAGAAAATAGTCAAATTAAAATACAATTTTATTTAAAACTTAAAATGAGACCAAACATTATTTCTATTTAGCCCTGTAACAAAACCAAGATCCTGTTTGAAATTTATGCAAACATTAAAGTTTGAATTCAATTTACAAAAATTATTGTATTTTAATTTTTTTAAAAATGCATATTAAGGTCAGAACTCAGTCAATACTGAGATCAGCATTTCATGCACTCAATCTTCCAAAATTGTTTCCATTAAATCTTTTTACCCTGTAATAGTATTTGGAGCAGAGTTCAGCAAACAATTTACCTCCCTTTTATTGAATTTCTTCTCAAATGTGTATTTAATCAAAACTCAAACTGCTGGCTTAACACAGAACATGCACTGAGGGACATAAAAAGCATGCTTCAAAAACAGTGAAACAATCCAGAAGTCTAACCTTTCAAAAGCTTTGTTTCTTCCACTTTGGTTAGATGTCCTTCATCTATGATCTTGTCTGCCAAACAAAATAAGTGTTACTTTCCAAGCTCAAATTTAACAAGCTTTTCCCTGTACGCATCTACGTAGAGCACATTCCATGACCAAATTAAAAGCTGATAATATTACTTCCTACTCAGGCTTGAACAAAAACTTGATTCTGGCACAGAATAACGGAACAGAGCACACAAGCCTACCAGAACTTTGTGATACAGTGCATAATTACTTCTCCTTATTAACTTACATAATCCTTCAGTTCGCTAATGAGAATTTAGGAAAATTAATTTTATGTACTTTTTAAAAACCTAAACCAAAAGTAATAAAATATGAATACGCTTCTCAGGTTCTAGTTATCAAAAAAAGAATTCTAAGAGTTGGTTCCCTGAAATAGGTGTCAACCCAAAACAGCAAAAATCTAGAAATACAGCACAGTAAAACAGCAAAAATCTAGAAATACAGCACAGTAAAACAGCAATAGAGAAGGCCCCCCCCATTCACATCACAACTGCTTTAACACTGCCTGTGAAAGGTACACAGAAACAGCCTTTCATAGATTAAATCTTTCAAGAGAGTTGTATAAACTTTCAAAAACTAGGAATGCATCACATTCAAGTTCACAAAAATTGAGTTTTTATATGAAGTCTACTTTTGGAAACCCTATTCGTGTATGTCAGGTGCACAAAAACCTAAAAAGTTCAATTTGAGATTATATTGCTAACTTCATCCTAACTCCAGCTAGGACATGAAGGCAAACAGGAGGACCAAGGGAAGAACAGGTTTGAATTAATCAAAGACACTAAAAGAACTATTGTATCATTACTTAATTTCTTTTTTCAGATGAGATTTCATTATTGCAAATTACTTAAGAAGCAACTAGAAACGCCAACATACAAAATTATCGAGGGTCACATCTTGCAGATCACATTCTCAATTTCTGTGCAGTAGATCTTTCTATTTAGATCCTGTTGAAAGCTGTTAACACCCCCTGAGACATCAGGCTTGAAGCTGCTTCTGTCTTCCCTCTGTGCTTTCCCTGCCAGATCCCTGATAACCAGGCAGAAAACTGAGTTTGCTGCTTACTCCGTGTGCTGTAAACAGGTAACTGAGACATGGAGAAGACTGGATGAACAGCACATATAGGAGAGTTCAGATTCAGGAACCTGGATGACAGTAAATCCTTTTCAAAATTTTAATTAAAAAAAAAACAAAACCAAAATAGTGAGCTTTAGTCAGCATGTCCAGCTTCAAGCAGCTCTGAAGATTAGCCTGTCCCTGTACTCCTCCATTGGCATGCTGCTGTAACCATGACAATCTAAGGACAGATGCAGGACAGGATTTGTGAGGAGGCACTTTTTTCAACCCTAGATGGTAGACAAGCTTTCAGACAAAAAAACCAAAACCACCTGAGATTTGAAGAAGGGTTTGCATGGCCAAAAGATTGCCCTGTCCTCTTTCCTCCCCCATTGCCAGGTAAACCAGTCTAAAAGAGATGTTCCCTCCAACTACTTTTATCCACAAATATTGTCCGGCATTCCTGTAACATTTTACTAATACTGCTTCAGAAATACACAGAACAGCACACTGGATTTTTAGAATTGGCTTCAGGTCTCAAGCAACTGTAGGTGATAACTCATCATCCAAGTTCAGGACAGCCTCAAGTTCCTCAGAGCTGGGGAGAATGACTGTCCCCAGACCGAGGAAGGCACCGTGGAGGGAATCAAGTTACTGCAGCCACAAGTCAGGAGTTTGAGTGATATCAGGAGCCCTCTTCCATTTAAAAATAAAATAAATCTAATCAAAAGTCTCCATATATGATTAGTCCAGGACTCATCTGAGGCTGAAAGTGTGGTGGAGAGGAAGGCAGCAAGAAAACAGCCGGGAATTCTGCCTATAGATCTGAAGAAAACAGCTGAATGCAAAATCCAAGTAGTGATCAACTGCTTGATCTGAAGGAGTAACATCTCATCTATGCTAGACTGCCAGCTTAAAATAGGCTTCTATAATCAGTTTACAGAGCAAAACTTAGCTTTATGAAGTGATGGATCTTGTAGTTTTCTGAATGCAGTAACAGCTAAATCCAGAATAGTTACAGCACAAAACAACAAAACTAATCTTCTCAAGGCAAATGTTTTCCAAACTGAAACTTTTGCAGCAGCTCTTTACACTCAGTTCCCATGGCTAAAAGAAACTCTCTCTATTTTTTTTTTATTTCCACCATGGCTGTTTTCTAGTGTCCATTATAGATTTCACCATTTGTACACATGGTTTCTCCTTGACACTATTTCTTCAGCCAAGACCTTCAGCAGCAGCACCAGAGTCCCTTGCCCAGCTTGCCCAGCACAGCCAGTACTTTTCACCTGGGGACTGACATCTCTCCTAACTTTCAGAACGCTGTGTTTAAAGAATGTTACCATTAGGGTATTTTGAAGCCAACAAAAAATAGTTTATTTCAGTGTGCTGGCATGTATTTACATAATACACAGAACATCTTTAATTTCTGGTACAAAAGAATTTTATCTGTCATGCTATCCAGTCACTACTTAACAAAGTCACAGAAAGTAGCAGAGATATATATATATATAATAAATAAATGCTTTTACTGAAACAATCTGCCGTGAAATTAAGCTTTCAGTTCATCTTTCATATTCCTTTTTGCTGATGAATGCAGTTCATAGGCAGCTTCCCTTTAGGTTTTTAGTCATTTCCTATCTTTCCGAATTAAGAACTCCCTTTTAGATTTGGGTTGCCTATCACTGTGTGCAATACAATAGCTAAGATCTGTTAACATTAAAATTACCACTTAAGTAACATGTTCCCAATACATTTAATGGTTTTGTACCAAAACAGTCTTCGAAGGAGGCCAGTTTTGAAAATCAAAATAAAAGCAAACTTGACCCTCAACACACAAATTTCCAGTCATCTGAAAAAAGTGATACTAAAGAGCTTTACCTTTACTTGCCACATGCAGGTCAAATGGAAAAGTTAAAAATAACTATTCAATCCATCCAAAAACTACTAATAACAGCTTCTTAAACATCAGTTTGGTAAAAAGTAAAAACATTGACTTGCATTTCAAATCATAAATGCAAAAATCACAAAATAAGGGGAAAAAAATAAGGACACAAGAAAGGGTTAGATTGGAGGGAAAGACAGGAAGCTAGCAGGGTAAATCTCACTTTTGTCTATACATCATCACCATTTTTGGTAATAATTCATATTATGAACTAATCAAAAAGAAGCACCATGACTTTTGCTGTCGGTATCACTGATTTTCACCAGTGGTTATTGAAACAAGAAAAGCTATGGAATGAGCAACAAGTGAACTGGATGTAATGATCAGAAAGTAACAGACTTCCCAGATCATTCAGAGCCAGATCTCATAATACTGTGCAGATGCTGCAAATCAGGACACATTACTGAATGAAATTGTGAGCGTACTGTGCTTAAAAAAAAAATCAAAATAATTTAAAAATACCTTTAAAAGCCTACAAAGCTGGATTTCACCAACAATACTACCAAAATCAAGCATTCAAGCTGCACTGCAACTAAGACTTCAGTGTCCTGTTATTTCTGCCCCATCAAAAATATTCCAGCTTTAGTACTTCAAGAGGTTTTAATTGCTCTGAACTGATGAGCACTTTCAACTGCCTTGTACCTCCACAGCCACTGTTTGTATAGAATACCAGACTGCTTAAACAGCTCAGTTTTCTTCTTGTCCTATCCTCCATACTCCAATTCCTTTACTCAAAGGGGTTTTCCTCATTTCTCTGCTTGTGCTTTCCCCATTTAAGTGCTTTTCCCCCAGAACTGTGGAGATGCACACTTTCCACGCAGTACAAGCACACCAGCTCAGAACCTTCCCTTCTTGACCAACTGGATGGTTGTCTCAATTCTCCTTTTGTTTTTAGATTTCTCTTATGGTTTGCAGATCCTACAGTTTCAGTTCCTCTGCTTCTATTACAAAACAGTAAGTCCTATATCACACAACTTTAATGAGTGACTCCTGTTTCTGGGATTTTTATTGTACTACTGTGTTTTAAGTAACAAACCTGCTCCTCTCTATACTTAATCCTTGGGGCAAAACTCCTACGTGGTACCACATGATGAACTATATATTCTTTCTTTATATTGCCAATTCTACACTTCAGTATTTGCTGCATACCTTAAAACTCAAGTTCCTGAAGATCTCTGGAACTATAAATTTTCTCGCCAGAAGTTCCTAACCCTCAATGCTACCCAGAGCAAAGAACAGGAGTAAGACTGAAAGGCAGTATTTACATACAGAAGGAAAATAACAGATCCTGCAGTTTGCAGTTTTTAACCTTGTGATATTGTGAGGTCTGATTAAACATATTTGAATTTGGAAAAGGCAAACTTTCAACCCAAGTATGAATTGTTGATTTGGAATCTTTTTTTTGCTCTCAATGGGAAATTAAAAGCTTAGACTGTAGTAAAAAATGCAAAATCCTGAACCCTTTGAATTCATTCTTTTCCAAGTGAGGCAATGGAGGTCCTAAAGTGTCTTCACCCTGTAGCTTTCCATCTCTCAAGAACAGGTAGGGCATAAACACATGGAACTTTATTTTACTCTTATTACTGATTCAATCACATCCTAGAATCTTTTGATACTGAGAATTACTTTTCCTTCTCAACAGTTACAAGATTGGTCATATTTAGTTTGCAGAAGTGATACTAATCCAAGTTCTGCTAAAATAGGTTAAGCTAACATCCAAACAATGAAAACAGGCAACCAATCTGTATTTGAACATCATTCAGTGTGCTCTTCATGTTCAGTCTAGACAAAAATAAAGATTACTCAAACATTTAACTTCATTTTTATGTACTGAATAAAGATGATTCATGTGTGATCTTTGCAGAATTTAGAATTATTTTAAACAGCAGCCTGACATAAGACAGCTACCAGCCATTTTTAAAAATAAACAGTTTTCAAATAACGTGTTAATTTTCTTAGACAAACACTGGCAGTATCACATCATTCAGTTTTTAGCACTGCAACCCTTATCACCAGCAGTAAAGTCACACAAGTCTGCTTCACTTCCTCATCGAAATTTAAAAGGGAAGAGTCCCACAGACATAATGTCAGAAAAAAGATACTCTCTTGTTTCTGCTTCTAAATGCTTCTCTCTGCTCAACTTTAGGTAATAATTTCTACAAACTCTTGAATAAAAAATTAATTCTTTATGCTACAAACCAGTTTTATTTGAAGTGTAACAGTACTCTTCTCTCTTTTTATTGATATGTGAAAAGGTATCACTGCCTTATCTCTGTCCTACAAGCTTGTGATGTATGTTTAAACTGACAGAGTTGGGCTTTCAACTTAATTTGTACCAGGTGAAAAATTACACTCAGTTTTAAACACTGTGTTGCAACATCACCACCCTTTTGTTGGTCAGGGCACAATAATGGATTAACTGCTACAAAGAGATGATGTGACGATTGCTTTGAAGAGCAAAGGTACCCTCACTGCTCCTACAGACCCTGCTTGATATCACAATGCCACAATTCTACAGAGAAATTAAATAACAGTGACAATTCTGGTTTTCATCCACCTTTTCTGGGTTTTCTGTTGTTTTTAAAGCAAATGTGAACACTCTTGTACTCACTCTGACATTCTATGAACTGATGAATAAAAGTGCAGTCCCCTCCACTCTTTGAAAGAAAGTGCTCTAGTAGAGAAAGAAACACTTAAGTTTACACCTTCTTATCATTTTCAAATTGATGCAACAAAAAATTTGAAAGGCATATTAACAATATTTGTAATTGTGTATTCACAGTGAACTTTTGAAATCTGAGTTAATATGCAAGCAGACAAGACATGAAATTGAAATGGTGTCTGAGTGATACTAGGAAATAAGATTACTCTTTTGAACTGATCAGAAGGAAGTACTTCAATTGCCTTTTCAAAAGAAATGTGTATTTAACCTATATTCTTCAGCATTTTTATTAGCTTTAAAAGGGTATTTAAGTTTTTCATTAGTCTTCATGTTGATTCTTCATCTCTAATACCCACTTGAAATGAAAAACATTTATTTTAAAAGTGTTGTTGAATATCTTCCTTTACTTTTTAAACGGTTTCACTGCACAATTTTTGAAAGGACGGTTCTAAAGTAGAGATCCTAAAACTGGGCTCAATTTCCAGTTTACTCAAGTTGCTCCATGTGATTTTGTTCAGCTCCCAGCTCCATCATGTTCCTGCATCTCTTCAAGTGAAAAGCTGCCAACACTTCCTTCCTGGAGGATCTCAGAAACCATTTGACCAAGAGTCCAGCAGTCTGAAAACACTGCTTTTAGTATAAACCTGCAGAATGTGGGACATTCTAACCAAACTGTTCAATCACTAGCTCTGACATCAGCAGCTCAGCTGCAATGCTGAGCTTTACTATACTTCAAAGTTATTCTAAAAAGTATTTCTTTTCCGTATTCAAACTTTTTTTCCCTTTATACACAATCCTCTAAGTGACTGTATACAAATTTCTCATACCTTTCTTATGTAATACATGGCTCACAAAATTGTAAAGATGAAAGCCAGGTGTGGTGCAACTCACTGAGAAAAATACAACTCAGTTCTACCCAACTGTTTTGAAACAACTCAGTTCTGCACAACTGTTTTGAAACAACTCAGTTCTGCACAGCTGTTATCAGGGGCTTGATGTATAAGCAAGTTCCTCTCTTCTGCACCAGTTTTTCCATATGTGCAGTGAGAGAAAATGAATGCCCAACCACCATCATCTGAATACAGTTGGTTATAAAAAGTCTCTGCAAAGGCTATAACATGAGCTTTTAGTTCCTCTAGTCTGAATAGAGCTCTTGAATGCTGCTACAAAAAAAGTAGTGCAAACTCCTTGTTTTTGCCATGGCCAGGGAGTGTGTCTGTACACACACTCTGAGGCCTTGATCTGAAGTTTTGAGAGAGACAAAAGGAATCTTAAAAAACATACTGATTTTACACGGTTTTACAATTTTTCCTCTTTTGTTGCCAAAGTTGCTCAATCTGCATTATAATTTCAAAATTCTTAGCTCTTCTAAAATAATGCAAGACTACTCAGCAAAAAAAAAAAAAAAACAGAAACAAAAAAACCCAACCAACAGTAACTGTCTCCTGCTGCTTTTTAGAGAACAAAATCCAAAATCTGGCAGAGCAAATGACTGCCCATCTGTCATACAAGGGGGACGGGACCGGAAGATCCAGAAAGGCACAGACTGTCATGAAGAGAACACAGGGCAGAAAGCTGGAAAATGCCAGGGAAATGTGGAAGGACCAAGTATGGTAGAGATGCAGAAGAATGTGGTACAACTGGCAGAATAATGGAAGACTATGCTAAAATACAGAATAATAAAATAGCATGGTATGTGCAGGACAAAAAAGGTGATAGACTGTATAAACACAGAAAGACAACTTGAATGAGCAGTTACATGTTGTCTGTATTAATAAAGACAAATAAATTGGTACACAGCTTCCTAAAACTTCCAGGTTCAAGCACAAGTTCCACTGTTACTCATAGGACAGAGGAATCCATTTTGTCATCCATCCATGACATAGACTCTTATGCAATCCAATGTAAGTCAAAAAGGGATTGCTTCTTCAACTTTGACAAAAAAGTATCAGTAATACAAAAGATACTTGTTATAATCACATCATTTTTAAACGGGCAATTTTTAAATCTGAACTGGTAAGAAGTATCAGTATTAAAAAAACTAAGAGGACATTCCTACAAACTATTTTAAACCAAACACAAAGTGTTTCTTTAAAAAAATTATACCTAATATGATGTTATAAATTATTTCTCTATAAAATTATCTGTATTTGAGCTCAACAGTTTTTACTAAATGTTTCAAATTAGTTCTAGGCTACTGTTTTTCACAGTATTGCCTGGTTTTCTAATAACCTCCAACAACTTCACTTTCAACATCTTTTTATGGTTTACATGATTAGAATGAAGAATCCCAATCTTTATATTCCTCAGTATTGCTTTGTAAAGATGTTAACTTTTGTGGGGTGGAAAGTTTTAAAAAAAAATGAAAAAACAAAGGTAGATTTATTTCTTAACTAGTCTCACAACCATTAGAAGTATTACCAACCTAAAATTATGCATCAGCAAGATAGATCAATCCATATAAAAATCAAATCTCATGGCAGTCCAGAGAACTGAGAACAGATGTTAACTGCTTGCACTGTGTGCACCACAGCTAAGTGATCAAAATCCTGAGGCACTGAGGGATAACCAGCACTCTTACATTAAGAGGAGGTTTAGGTACAGCTCCTGTGGATGTTTAACAGACCTTTCCTCCTGCTCCAAATAACAACCATACAGTTATGCCATGATTAAACTTTTTATGTTGCTATTGGTGCCCCTAGTTAAAAACCTCAGTTTACAAATATGCATAGAGAGCTTTAAAACTGTGTTTCAAAAATACACACAGTAATCCTTCAACACTGTGAATATTAGTTCAAACTATGAGCTCTCTATATAGGTGCCTCAGCCTTTCAACTAACACTACCACCATTCCTCAGACTGTAAAAGAAAGTTACGTCAAGGAAAAAATAAAAATTGACACAGGAGGACAGATATATATCAGCCAATCAAACAATTTAGTGAATTTGGAATCAAACTGGAATACTCTTTACATGATATAGGCCATATTCTTACTGGAGAACTTCATTCAAGAAAAGTTCAAGTGTACGTTAAGATACATGAGCTAAAACACTTGGCTCTAACTAGTTGGTCTGTAAGAAACCCTGTCATTTAGTTCAATCTGTATTAATTCCTGTTTCACATAAAGACAATCCTGAGCATTAAAAAATTAGTTTCTACTATTTATGTATTTTATATACTCACATTTTTCAAGTCAGTTATAAAAAAAGAGGTTTTGCTGACTTTACTTACCATACCAAATTTACTAGAAAAATGGTGTATTGTCTATGTGTTGCAAGAGAAAATAAATTCATGAGGAAAAGCAGTCAGTGAGTTTCCCACTTCCTTGTGTCACAAGCCTGATATGATTCAGTAAACTCCTACTGATTCCAGTGACAGTCCATCAAAAAAAAAAAAAAAAAGAAAAAGAAAAAGAAAAAGAAAAAGACGACTTCCAAGTTGTTTTGTTACATTTTACAGAACCTTCTAAAAACACCCAGACTGAAAGTCTAAGCAAAAAAATGCTGGTCAGTGGAGTGGACAAATTCAATTTAAGTTTTCAAGAGAATATTATTCAAAGCAAAACTTTCAAGAACATTTTGAATTTGTTCAACTTCAAACATCAACCATAAGACAAAAGGTAGCCTTAAGATACACTACCTTTCTCTGTGCTCCCATTAATTTTAGGTATGAAGTCGTCAACTTGTATGCCTAGGATCAAGAAAGGGTATTATTTCTGGAACCAAGCAAGATTTTGTTTTGGGTTTTGTTTCTTTATAAATACAGCATTGTGAAATGTATCTGGCTTTTCATGCTACCTCCTCCTTCTAAGTACCTAATCAAACAAAGCAGGCAAAGTGTGATGGCTTTTTCTGCACTACAGACCACATTCCTGATTGTTCAAACATATGAAAGGTTACTAACATCCAAAGAATGACTGCTTATTACATATATACATATATATGTATCCTTTTATATATATATAAAAAAGGATTTTAAAATGTATAAGGAGGTAAAACCCCTCCAAGTCCGATCTCGGCATCGGGCCCAGGGCAGGCATTGAACACCCGCAGCACCAGCGCCCTCTGCCGACCCCTGTCCCCTCTCCATGCCCGGGAGAGCTCCCTACTGGGACAGAGGGGACACAGAACTCCTCTGCCAGACACCGGGAACACGAGACTGTCATAGCAAAAGTTAAGGAACAGAAAATCCGGAAACCAGCTTGAAACAAGAAACTTGATCACACCTACCTAAGCTGTTGTGTTCTTTAAGAGTTTTCTCCTGAAGGTGTTCTAACCGTACTGTAAACAGAAGTCCAAGAGAAAGATATTTCACAGATTAAAAGAAAAACAAATAACCAAAGTTTCTCCCCCGCTAGTGACTAACCTTGCAAAGCTGTCAGGCGCTCGTTGGTGAAGTCATTGTCGGCCTGCAAAGCTTCTATTTTTGCTTGAAGCTCTTGCTCCCTTTCTTCCATTTCATCTATTTTATGCTGCAATTCCTTTTTCTCAGCCAGTCCTTTCTGTTGGATTTCTTCTTGTCTTCCTTCTGCTACCTGCTCAAAAAAGGTGAAAAAAATCCCCAAACAAATCAAACTTAACACGTGAAAGAATATGTCTCCTTGATTTTTGCATAGCTAAATGGATCTAAGTAACTGTCTTTGCTAGTCAGATAAAGAAAGCAGAAAAAAACGCAAAATCTATTGTTTTTCTATAAATTTCTCTGCAAGTACAGTAAGACAGAAAGAATCTCAAAATACCTTAACTAGCTTTTTGTCCAAGGAACATAAATTTTACAGTAGCAGGGTCCAAGAACTAAGAAACACCTGAAGTCTCCCAGCATCTCAAATCAATCACAACTCAAGAGCCCTTTGGAACTCAATGCACACTGACTGCACAGACCAACTTGACTGAAGCCACATCTTTTTCCTTGCTGGATCTCATGGTAATTTTCAAAGACTATTCTTCCTCAAAGCTAAGCAATAAGTTTCAGTTTTGACCCTTCTGTGTATACTCAGCATCATCTTTAACTCATAACTGCTCTAAGACCAGCAACCGAACCTTTTAATTTGGAAAGAAAAATCTTCTGTCTGAGATGCTGAATTAGGACTCAAAGAACCCAAGAGTATTTATCCAAGACAAATGCAACAAGTATCTCATCTCTCCATAGACAGCACCACTACCTTCCTCCTCCACAGCTTCTATCATGAAGCGTTTATTCTGTTCTCCAGCATAAAGGACCTTTAATTATATACATAGACATGTAGTTTAATTACAAACCTAACAGCATGTTCCTACCCCCTGGCAGCTGAGCCACATTATTACTACAAGGTGGGCTAGTTATGTTTGGAACTGCACAAAGAGGCAACACAAATTGCAAATTTATTTCTAATTCTAGTTTCCAATTCCACTACCTGTAAGATGTTTAAGTTGAAAGTTATTTGCCTATACAAAAGCAGCTGAATGTGAAGTTTTACACCTTACATAATTTTATCTTAAAATATATTTTGGCTTCAAAAATTTGGTAACTTTCAAAATGAACAGAAAAGAAATCTTTTTAGCAAGTGACTTAACTTATGACAGCTTCAAGTACATTAAAATCAAACCAAAAGAATATGTAAAAGATGATATGCATCTTTCTATCATTAACCTGTTGTTTAAAAAGCTTCACAACCTTTACTGATTACTACATTAGAAATGAAATTGTATTTATTTGTTGCATTCATCACAGTTTCATCATATATCAGATTAAGTTCTGTCGTTACCTTTAGCTTGTCAGAAAGATCCTTAATTTCATTTACAGCTCCATTGTATTTATTAGCTAATTCCCTTAATTCTTCCTGAGTCCGCTCATTCATTTCTTTCAGGTGTGTACATTCATCTTCTGTATTACTTAAACTCCGCTGTAACACAGAATTATCATGCAATAAATAATAAAAAAGACACAATAAACTACCAAACACTAAAAATTATCTACTTTTTCCAAACGGTATATGTAACTAATCATGTTTAGCTGCTTTGTTCCTAGTCATTAAGGCTAAACAAACAGATCAGGTCTTGGCAAAACATGATCTATACAAAACTAATGCTCTACTTAAAGAACAGATTATGTGAAAAAAAAATTGGTTTATGTATGTGGGAAAAAAAAACCAAACCAAATACCTCACAGTGGGCTATATAATTGTGAATAAAGAACTGAAAAGTGTGGTCCCACTCCACCATTCTCTTCCCTTTCATGATAAGCTGAAAGTTCTATAATATTTTTTAATTCAATGTAATCAACAGATTTCATCATACCTTTCACCCAGGAAAAAGATGATTTAAGACATTATAACAGCCAAATGGCTCCAAGGAAGCATTCTAAATCTTTTTTTGTACTTCATAATGTGGAAAAGCATCTAAACTAAGGTCGCCTTGCTCAAGAGGCAGCTGGGTCTCCAGGAGGCAAGGAATGCTCCTGAAGTTCAGACAGCAGCACAACTAAATGGTGTAGAGAGTTGCCTCCTCACAGCTCAAGGTTTGTTTCTTTGATCATCAACTCATTTTTGGTCTTTGGTGGGGGGGATTCATTTTGGGTTTAGGGTTTTTTGGGGAGTTAACAAGCTCTGACCTAGTTCTCCTTCACAACCAAAACACCTTTAAACAGAAGTGCATTAAAAACTACATTATATAATAATCATTAAAGAAAAACTCTCAACCAGGAGCCAATGACTTTTCTGTGTGGAGAGATAAGTATGTGGCAGGAAGCACTCAAGCAAACCTCTTACTGAAGTTAAATTATTATTTCTCCCTCATAAGTCAAAGTAAAGAGGAACAAGTAGAATAAATGTCAGCACATTCTTCTCTTAGGATAGGAAAGGAGAAGAAAGCTAAAAGTAAACATAAACTCCAGTCATTAACAAACCTGCCAAGAACTATTACAACATAAGAAGGTGTATTTAAGTAAAATCTCCTAAGGTTATTTACTATAGCATTGCATTCTCTAAAAACCATGAAGAGAATAGACTTTCTGCACTTAAGTCCTATGAGACTTCTTGATCTAAGGGAACATAGCAAATAATGATAAAGGAAAAAGAAAATAAAGGAAAAGATAGTGATGAAAGATATTACAGGGGCAGAAATCTTATTTGAAGAAAGTGTCCATCACTTTGAATCATAAAAGCTCATTCTTAAGTGTACTTTGTACAAGTAGTTAAGTGTATGTTTCCATAAATTTTACAGTTTAAACAAGGTCTTACAGCATTTTTTTAAAGCATGTATGTTGTTTTCCCCTCACTTGTCTCCCACACATACTAATTTCTGTAAGACAGCTTCACGAATTTTGAAACCTGGCAGAAAAGGGAGGAGCTGCAATAATAGCTTCTCTAACTGTTTTAACAATTTTAGTATTGTCCAACAGGAGAAATAAACAGTACTACTTAATACCCTGCAAGTGTCAGGGTACAACAGATTCTGGCATACTACACATTAGGCAACAAAACAGGGATTTAAGTAGCAACAGTTACAACTATTTCAGCATTTCCAAAGGACTGGAAATGAAACTTCCATACCTCCACTTCAGACAATTTTCTGACCACTTCGATTTTCTCCTGAAGGACCCGCCTCAGGGACTCTTTGGCTGTTGTCTCATAGTTGTGTTTGTCTTCCTGTAATGCTATAAGCTCTTTTCGTATACTGTCTTCTGTTTGATTCTGGAAATGTAAAACAATTCAAAGATAGGATGTAAATTAGTATTTGGCTGATTAAATATAATAGAGACCATGGTAAAGCCTGGTGTATTAAAAGTAGGTAGCAATTTCTGATAGATGGGAATATGCTGTCTACAAATCAGTGATCAAAGATGCTTGACATAACTGGGTGTAAACCATTTTTTTAAGTGTATGTATAGCAGCACACATTCAGTGGTCAGATTTAAATACAGGAAAATGATGGGGCTTTTATTGGACACTGTTATGACAATCTCAAGCGTAGGAGGCCTACGAGGTACCCCACAAAATACCTCAAATGACACCTGCAGAAAAATTTCTTACAACGTAGGTAGTTGAGAGGAAATAGAAACAAAACAAAAATTAAAATTCAAGGCAGGCATAAGTGGCTTAAACAATAATCAAGGCAGTGCATATTTGTTTCTCTGAATATCAGACAGTACATGGACAATGAAATTCCATGAAATACAGAACAGAGCTACTCAGATTATCAAAACTGCACAGGTTCATTTTAGAAAGTTTATGTTCCAGTTGCTTTCCTACAACCAACTAATTTCAAAAAACACTCCAAAAGAGGTATCTTTCAGAATTACTAACATTTAACTTTAGGTGAACTACTTACCTTTGAACAAGCCTGTAATTGATTTCCCATAACCTCTAGTCTTGATAGCAGCCTGTCTTCATCTATTAAAGCCTAGCAGAAAAGAAGCATCACCTTGATATTAATATGTGCTTTATGTAGTGCCAGTAGAGTTCTGCTTTAAAGACCTGAATTCTGTTGGAGTATTCACTACCAATAGCTATTTCAAACTGGCACATAATCACTAAATTCATTAAACATTATCTTTTTCACAGTTTTAGAGAACCACCATACAGTTTTTATTGTTTCTCCTGCTTTCCCACCCCATTGTTTGTAAATTGGTAGCTAAAAATTTATATGTTACTGCATAATTCAGTCCACAGGAAAAGGATGCCTGCAGATACCTGCCAACTAGTATCTGAAGCCTCTTGTGTGACAGCAAGTAATCGCTGAAGGGTTGCCAGCTTCTGTTCCAACATTTGTTCCCGATGTAAGGCTTCCTGTGAAGAGAGCAGGGCACCAGTCAGTTCAGCTAGAACAACTCAGAAAATCAGAAGCAACAGAAGAGATCACAAAATACAAGAAAAAAAAAAGGAAATGTGACAAGCACTGTCATATATTCAAAACCATAATAACCCCATTCCATTTTATCCATCCACACATTTATTTGGATAGTCTAATTAGAAAATGATATCCTGTAACCTCAGGTTCCTGAAAACCTTCATTTTTCATGCATCTGGTGCACACGCTGAGGACACATGGTTGTTCTTTCCAAGACTTGAAAACACTTTGTCTTTTGTCAATAATTTGAGGAACAAAACTGCAGACACCAAAAGGCAGTTTGGCAGCTCCAGTGGAATGAGCTGCTCATCCTCAAATCAGGTCGCAAAAGAAAAACGCCAAGCAAGAACTACTATTTCTGTTTGATTTTTGGTTTATGTCAGTGAGATAGAAGAGCATCTTCGTTAACAATTCCAGGATATGGAGAGTGAACAGATTGGGGAGTGAGTATGTATTTGGCTTCCCAAGAAAGAGCATCTGCCTGAGCTGCTTCCTGCTATGTCAGCAAATACATATAAAGACAGTATCTATCTCAAAAGCCTCAGCATTTATGTGAACAAATAAAAATTGCCATTATCTAACAAAAACAGGCAAAATAAATCAGTAGAACTACATATAAATTAAACCTAGACAGAATTTACCAGTAAAAATGGTTTCTTATCTTTTGCAGGAAGCTGATTTTGTGATCCTTTCTAAATTGTGTACTTATATCTATTAGCACACCCTTTAATGTGTTGCCATTTTGCAGTCTAACCCTTTTGTGACATGACATCTTTTGGGGAAAAACCACACCTACTAAAACTGACACAGAAGCAGGCACAGAAAGGCTGGTGATGCCAACGAGGAAGAAGAGTTGCCAGCACTGTTTCCAATGGACACCGGGTCAGAAATATTCACACTGAGTTTACATTCCCAGAAACAAACTAGTTCTTGACACATGAAATGACCTCTTGTGTTGCCTTTCTTGTGTTACTATGACTTTTCTACACATCCACAGCAACGGATGATAACAAAAACATCATGAGCAAAGGAAAATTGGGGACAGCAGGGTAGGAGAGAAGAAAGGCCAGGAAAAGCAAGTACACAGCATTCATGAGGTTTCTATATAGGAAACTTCCATGTTTCCTCTAAAAAAGACATAGTTTATACTGCTCATGCAAAACCCTGAAAGTTTACACAAAACTACACCATGTGCAATTACACTGTTTTACATTGTTTCACTACAGAAAAGGTTTATGGTGTTCTTGTTTACAAAACACAGGCCCAAAGATAAAGCATAAGGTTTGCCTTGAACAACAATTAAACGAAATGCCTTTAAAAGAAAACCTACTTGTAGATACTGTGAAAGCTGAAACAATTCCTGAGAATACATACTGGGAGTGTTAGCAGCAACCTGAAAAAGAAGGTAAGTAAGAATCAGAATGGGTTTGGATTTCTCATTAAAGTCAAATAATGCAAAATTCATTTAAATCTAGCCATGAAGGCAAACTTACAATTATCTAATAATAGCATTTTCATTCATTTATTGTTCCATTACTATTTATGCTTTGTTTTATCATAGAACTTCCCAACTCTGGACTGAGGCCCCACTGCATTTATGTGTTCACAAGTTCTTGAACCACCAACACACCAGTGAGTTTAAGGCTATTGTTACAATTGAGATTCAACTGACAAAAAAAACCCAAGGGGCACAAAAGTGAAGCCATTCAACCCAAGGACAAACACAAACTGTGGGCTTCCAACTCAATGTCATCGCACACACGTTACAATCACACATCTCCTGTTGAGCTACCCCTTTATCATCCCCCTTTATAAGTATCTATTTCAGATTTCAGGAATATCTGTACTATTTTTAATCATAACTGAAACTGTTTGGGTTGTTTTGCAGAGTTTTTTGACAGTGAAATATATTTATTTTCTAAATCTTGTAGGTTTTTAACTGTTTTCAGTTATACCTGAAGTCCCTCCTCAGAATTTCCACCCTTCCCCCTGGATTCAAGCCACATACACGGTTTTGAAACCAACTTAAGCACAGCCTATAAACCCCTTGGGCTGCTGACTTCACAAGTAAGCTTCCACAGCTCCTTGACATTTTGTTCTTCAGGTATAGGTTCTCTGATTCAAATCTACTTAAGTTAATCTTTCTTTTTAGAAGCTTGAGAAATAATTCCTGATCACTTTTCTCAAGGATGTATCTATTAACAGCTTTTCTACAAATCCCCCACATTACCAAAACTGAGTTTAAGAATTACACTTGACAATACTGATTCCAAGACTCTACAGTGAGCAATTCTGGCTACACAAGAGAAGCAGAGAGGTCTGGTCTCAATCTTCCTTCAGATCACGACAGACCACTTTGCAGACACTGCAGTGCAGCTTCTCCTCCATAAAAACATGATACAAAGACAACAGAGCTCATCTAAACACCAAATCATAAGCTCCTCTTGGGTCCCACAGAACAGATGAAACATTAAATTATGCAAACCTGTTGGTCTGTCAATCTGTGCCTGGAAATTAATTATCTTAACTCAGTAGTTTTGTTCCAAAGACATGTTTCAGGTGCCATAATGTAAAAAGTCAAACTGCCTTCAAATATACACTGTAACACTGCACTACTGCTCTACCTTAAGTGCCACTCAAAATATTAAACTAGGTAAAAGCAGACAGTAGAAAACATATCTAAATGTAACTGGACAGACTCCACCACTTCTTCATCTTTATAACAAGTCTGAAAACAGCATGTGGCTGAATAAGGCATAAACCAGCAAATTACTGAATTACCTTGTCAACAGGACTTGGTAATGGAGCATGGATAACACTAAAAAAAAATAAAGAAAGTGAACACAAAGTGCAGAATAGCAGTTTGAAAATCCAGGAGATCACTAGTTCTGTGCATTTAATCAAGATGCTTTGTATTTTTAAGTTCACCCTTCAGATAAAGTTGAAGAGTTAATACACAAACATGTAAAACCAGTTAATACTGTGCTGTGAGGCTTTTTCAAAGTTACAGAACTACATCAAATTATAAATACAGGAGCTATTCTAAAAGCTCTCTTTACCAACTTTTATTTCAGTATTCACATAAATTGATTCTTTAAAAATTAGTTTATTAGGATTTAAACCAACTTACACAAAACAATAAATATTAAAGGAGTGGATATACTATTCTCATTTACAAATTCAACAAACTGAGTAAAATAATATTTGGTAAATTAACAGAATTTTGTACATTTTCACTAGAGTAAATGTTATACTTGCACATTTTCAGAAGAACTAAAAGTTTAACACTCTACATTTCTACTATTACTTATTAGGACATGAAATTATATGGAAATTTTCCCATAACAATTTATTTTTACCTATCTTCCCAGAAGACAAGACACCCTAAAGCTTCATGCAAGTGTTTCTGGATAGTAATGATAAAAGAATATTTAAATAAGCAATATAAAACATACAATTGTTGATAATGAAAGATGATTAAAATTATGTCATTTGTAATTGGCACTCAGAGCAAACAAAAAGTTTAAGGTTTTGGTTTCTACTACTCTGTACAAATTTCTTCTAAGTATGCTCACATGCACAGAAAACCCTGTCAATATTCAGCTGAGTTTCCATGAACTTCACTTTAGTAGAGTTTATGTGCATTTAAAGGAGCAAAAATAATAATCCCAACTAAAGAAAGAGGGAAGGAGAATTTTCTCATTTGCTTTCTTTTTTCCTATATTTTTCTGCTTCTAATGTCCATTTCAGCAGACTAAACCACAAAAAGTCAGAAAAGCTCAACTTCATAAGAAATTGTTTCTTCTTTTAGAAAAACTTTTTATTCTTCATAGTTAATTTCCAAAAGCTACAAGCATATGAGATTTCTTTTTCACAATGCCTGCAAAAGAACCATGCTCTCCTTGCACTTTCTTTGCACAGTCACGGGAAAATAAACTGTTCCTACACTGATTTTAAACATAATATCAATCAAATCCTCATTATACAGTAGTTGAGTTCTGCTATACATGAATATTTATTCTTACTCTGATCGCAATCGAGCTTCCATTCCATCTGGAAGGAACAGTTTGATTGTGGAGACTATACATCCATGGGTAACTGGAAAGAAACAAATACTAAGTCATCATGATTCACTACTATTGAATTGTAAATTCAGTGCTTAATGTTATAGTAACAATCAAATCATGTTAAGAAACCCTGAGACAGGCAAAGAAGAAGAGGCATGAACACCTTCAAGCACCAGTGCCTGGGTTTGCCTTCCTGAGTCTCCTCTGGAGACAGGAAACTCCAGCGTTACAAACTCCAAGGGGCTCTGCTGTGCACTTAGTCCTGGCTGTGGAGCAGTTCCAATTCTTCCACGTGCAGAAGAAATACCTGAGTCTTGTCTTTTCTATAGTAATTTAAAAAGTTATTGGTGTGTTTTTTGAACCTAAAATGAGGAAGGAGGAATGCATCTTACCTGAGCTAGGCAATGGGAATGCAGAGGTATAAACAAAATAACGAGCCACCTTTTTGACAAGATTCCTACAAGCACATCCAGGGACAAAAGGCAACACACTCAACTTCTGTCACTGACAGTCACTTCAACATCTGGAACTTGCCAAGTAGTTGTTATTTACAAACAAGGATCAAAAAGGAAATGCAGAGGAAGTGTGTAGGAACTACTGAGAAGTACATCCTCTCTAACACCATAAGCAGCATTATTCAAGACAAAACATCTCTATTTTGGGATGCTCGTGCACATCTAATGCACAGCCCTAGATGGCCTCTCATTTCAGAAGAGGAAAACTTGTTTCTCAAGGACTAAATTCAAGATTCTTTGAACTCCAGAGAGATTCTAAGGAATAAGAGGAGGAAATGCAATATTTGATTTCTACATCAAGCTTTCTTCACAGTGTTTCCCGAATATGTTACTGATACCAGTTTCAATGTCTTTGCAAACAGTTAAATTATGTCTGAGTTTTAGTTGGTTTTTTCCTTGTATGGTTCTATGAATTGGGAAGTAAAAATTATTTCTGGATACATGGAAAGATACATTGTACCCAAAATACCACCACAAGAGAGATACAAATGAGTATGTGGTCACCTATCATATACTACTATACCTCAAGCACCCATCAAGGTACAAAATAGTTGCTCTACTTTCACAGTTATTAATATCAGCAAAACAGTTAATCTAGCTTTGAAAAAAAGGGCAATGGGCATTTTAGGACATCGGTAATACTCTGGGGAAATGAGACAAGTCTTTGAGGAAGCTACCTCAATAGAATCTAAAAATACAGGAGAAATGATCCAACTAAGCCGAGTTGTTTTTAACCTTTATCCATAGCTAAAAGCTAATGCTTTGGAGACACATCCTCCTGGCTACAACACCTTGTTTTTTCAAGCTGATCTGGTAAAGTATTACACTTATATGCCAGGCCAAAATAGATTAATCTGCAAGGTTTGGGCTCTTTATTTATAATGGAACAAATCCATTCTTGCAAAAACATTTAAAAATTACATTATATAAAATAATATTAGCTGTAGCTAATATTACATATTACAGGCTGTAGCCTGTAATACATAGCTTTCATAATGAAGAATCTTCAAGAGGAAATTAGTGATTTCAATAAGAAAACATTAGGGTATCTGAAATTAAATTCCAACAGACACCTTTACCTTTGGGTCACATATCAGGTAGGTCTAATGTGAGATTACATAATTGTGAAGTTTCTCTGTCAACAACCAGACAGGAAAAAAAAAATCCCCTAAAAGCTGCAGGAGCTTTATTTGTGTAAAATATTATGATATAAAGAGCATTTAGCAAAAGACAGTGACTGGGAAAAGGTACCAAGCATTTTGATAAGTTTATAAAATAAAAACAATAAGAAAGAAAAAAACGACCCAAACCCCGCAGTCTGACCTTTAGCTATCAGTTAATTGTAATTGCAAAAATAACGAGAAAGCCTAAGGGAAAGGGAAAGCGACACAGAAAACACGACTACAGCGCTGACTGCACAGGACAGCAGTAACCGTTTAAATTGAGGTCTATGCCAAGCCAAGGCAGCGAAGCAAGCTCTGGTTTCCCCACGGGACTGAGCCATCCCCGCTCCCCGATCCCGCTCCCGATCCCGCTCACCTCGGGGCCGCCGCTCCCGCCCGGCACCGGCACCGCGCCCGCGCCGCCGCCAGGGGGCGCCACAGCGCCGGACACGCGGGGCCCGGAGGCGCCTCCCCGAGAACCGCCCCGGGCGGGAAACACCGGAACACAGGGACACCCCGGAACACAGGGACACCCCCGGAACACAGGGACACCCCCGGAACACAGGGACACCCCCGGAACACAGGGACACCCCGGAACACAGGGACACCCCCGGAACACAGGGACACCCCCGGAACACAGGGACACCCCGGAACACAGGGACACCCCGGAACACAGGGACACCCCCCGAACACAGGGACACCCCGGAACACAGGGACACCCCGGAACACAGGGACACCCCCCGAACACAGGGACACCCCCGGAACACAGGGACACCCCCCGAACACAGGGACACCCCCGGAACACAGGGACACCTCGGAACACGGGGACACCCCCGGAACACGGGGACACCCTGGAACACGGGGACACCCCCCGGAACACGGGGACACCCCCCGAACACGGGGACACCCCCCGAACACGGGGACACCCCCCGAACACAGGGACACCCCCCGAACACAGGGACACCCCCGGAACACAGGGACACCCCCGGAACACGGGGACACCCCGGAACACGGGGACACCCCCGGAACACGGGGACACCTCGGAACACGGGGACACCCCCCGAACACGGGGACACCCCCCGAACACGGGGACACCCCGGAACACAGCCATGGAGGGACCCCCGGAACACAGGGACACCCCCCAAACACAGGGACACCCCGGAACAAAGGGACACCCCCGGAACACAGGGACACCCCCCGAACACAGCCATGGAGGGACCCCCGGAACACGGGGACACCCCCGGAACACGGGGACACCCCCCGGAACACAGCCATGGAGGGACCCCCGGAACACGGGGACACCCCCGGAACACGGGGACACCCCCGGAACACGGGGACACCCCCGGACCACAGCCATGGAGGGATCCCCATCCCACAGTGACACCACCGCCCACAGCCATGGAGTGACCCCCATCCTATAGCCATGGAGTGACCCCCGGCCCACAGCCACGGAGTGAGTGATTTATGGCCATGGAGTGACCCCTGGCCATGGAGTGACCCCCATCCCACAGCCATGGAGTGACCCCCATCCCACAGCCATGGAGTGACCCCCATCCCACAGCCATGGAGTGACACCCACGGCCCCCCCCCAAGTGATGGGCTAGGTTTACTCTTCCCTCATTAGTGCGATAACAGCAGCCTTGGTAGCCACTATCGAGCCCCGAGGAGCCCCTCACACCCCTGAGGGTCTGTGCACCACCCCACAGAACACACTGGGCTCCTCACTGCACAGGCTCCCTCAAACACCCCATGATAGAAGAGATGTTCGAAAGAGTCCAAACCTGACTAGAAAAAGTACCTAAACTGTATTTGAACTAAATCATCTGGTATTATTTGACCCTGCTTTGCAAGGCTGCTCCTCCTTTCCAGGCAGGGAAATACCACCAGTTAACTCTTGGAGTGCTCTGGTGCTGACTGGAAAAATTAACAAGTGCTAAAAGAGTATAAACCACACTAACACAGAGAAAAGTGCAGCAAGATGTTAATAGCTAAGTGCTGTTTTAAGGAGAGGGAAATGGCCAGGCCTCTGTGCTTGTCAGTAATACAGCAAGTGGACAAATAAGGAAGCAGGAGGCATGGAAACACTTCTCCAGGGCCTGCTATTGACTTTGGCTGCACAGCAGGAAGCTGAGGAATCAGTGCTCATACCTGATAACCTGAAAAATCACATACTGAACATGCCACTACTTTAATGAACCAAATCCAGATCACATTTGCAAGGAAATTATTTACTAAGATAGAACCTGAGCAATAAAATAAATGTATTCTAGCAATATTGACACAATTCAGAATTTACATAGACAAGTACACTCTGCCTATCCTGTCATTACCTTATAATTACACCCAGCAGAATGCTGAAATGTCTTGTGCAAGTAAGGCATTATGTAAATAACAAAATGCAAAGTGGTTTTAAAGGGAATCACTAATTTAAAAACTACTTTCGTGTCTGTTTCATGACTAGATTAGATTAACAGGAACATCTAAGACTCCTGAAATGAACTGGTGAAAAAACTGTGTCTATATGCATGCCAGTGGCATTCATGGGTAAACACCCAAACTGTGATGCAGCTGTTTTGTGCCTCAGCATGATGATATGATCTCCCTTCACTGCTTGGGGGAGCACAGAGAGCGAGGAAAGCAAACCTGTATGCTCTTCCTCATTAGCAAGCTCAACACAATCATCAGTAACATGAGCACAGCTCCCATGTTCAAAGCTTGAGAAAAGGACAAGGAAGGCTGCACAATCTGATCACTCATTACACAAATGACAGGTCACTGGGATGGTGTTTTGTAAAACCACTGGAAAGAACTACTACTGGCAAGAGTTCATGGCAAGGATTTTGCTTACCATGAACTTTCCACAAACTTTCCCATAAACTAACTGCAAATAATTGCTGATAAAAACAAGTAAAATCTAATTTTTCTTCCAACTAAATCTTATAATTAAAATTGTTTTAGTCTAAATACACTTGAACAAATTCAGCTTCTCTGAGTGAGGGCAGCATCTCATCAAATTAACAGTTCCAGGCTCATCAGATGCAATGTATTCCTTTGATTTCTTCCATGTGTACTGCTAGTATTCATAAATATTTGCAATCACTTCTCATGGAAACATTTTAAGTAACTCCCAGACAATTTCAACTTGACGTCCTGGAGTTGAATCTCTGCAACATCATCTTTGAGAAAAGTGAAACAACGTGATGAGACCTTCACTACAATGAATCACTCAAAAATACTACAGCTCCAGAAGCTCTCCATGACAAAACATTTCACCACGACCATTGCTTAACAATGTTTTCTTTAACCTTCATTAACCTTCCTCTGATACTTCAGAGTTGAGAACTATAACCTACTTGGCTAAAGACAAAATCATGAGTAACAGATGGAGCAGGCACTGTCTTCTTGTTTTGTTCACTTAATGCCCTTAAAAAAATTCTACTGCTGTAGTATGGATTGGTTTGTTGGGCTTTGGAGGGGTTACAATGGGAATACTATTTACTTTTAAACATTGAATTGCAATAAGATGTTCTAAATAAACACACTTGAAAAAACAGAAAATGATCCATACCCTTACCTTTCCGCGTGTTCTCCGTCACATCTACACCAAACTGGATGATGTCACCTGACATTATTTCACATGGTGGGCTTTCCTCAGATCCTCTGCTCAGTCTCTGACTATTAATAAAGGTACCATTACTACTTTTAGTGTCTTGAAGATAGAACTGTAAAAACAAACAAAAAGAATAGTAAAATATCTGTGAAAATAAGACAACTATGATGAAACATAAGCTCAAGTAGAATTTTATTTGCTAGAAAATATAACCTGATCTCCCAGTATAGAAGAGAATAAATGTGTCAAACTCAAAACACCCTCCTCAGGATGCAACACCTTCCCATTATCAAGAAATATTTGTATTTGATTTTTAGCTGTTTAACATACGATTGAATTCTAGTAAATACATTATGGAAATAATTGCTACAAACTAGACTTGAACAACTGCCTGCACAGAAAGGAACAGACACCATTAGCAACAATACCTTTTGTCACATATATGTAAGAATTTATATTTATGTTGGTCAACACACAAAAATTCTAACTGCTCATACATTTAAGGTAACAGAGTTCCATGACAAACTTGTTGTAGGGAAGATTAGCACTGAGGACATAAGGAAAAGCTTTATCAGAAGACAGAATTCAGGAATCATAAGACCATGGTGAAACTAAGGGAAAACAACAGGCTGCTTTTACCTCTCAGCCAACACTAGTTCATGCCACTAAGTTAATCTCAAGATTGCTGCATCAAGTGCCTTTGTAAATATCCATTTGTAGAGTTAATTAAATGTTAATAGCAACTTATTGAATCTGAAACTGCTTATGACACAAGACTTGTAGTCAAAACTGCTGCATCTGAGAACAGGCTACAAATGAGTCACCTGGCAGGAGACTGGAGTCTCTGGCTAAGACCTCATGAGCAGAGGGCATCAAAGAGGGGACCGGGATGTTACCAACTAGCCAGGTGTAACTACTGAAATGAGTCAGTCACAGCAGTTCAAGCTGACAACAGTTACTGCAGAAACTTGGTGAGATAGTAGAAATCCCTGGCTTCCTGCACTCATAAAGGATCTCATCAAGTCCCAAAGCAGGCATAAGGTGGGGGGAAGATATTGCCTTCAGAGAAATTAATGTATTCCCATGTTTTGCTTACAGAAGCAATTGACTCCTTTTTTTTTTCAGGATTCCATGCAGAATTTGACAAGCTTTTGTTTGCCCCTATTATTGCACTCCTCAAAAAAAGTGATACATAACTCAAAACCATAGTGTCGAGGGAAAAGGTGGGTTTAGAATGCAGTGAGAGCCCAGCACCAGGGCTCTTCAGATCTTATACTGGAAAATGACACCAAGTATGTGAGACATCTTATATGCTTACCCCAAGTAGCATAAAGCAGCAGCCCTAACTGGAGAGCTTGAATTGCATTCTGTCCAGGACATGGGACTCAGTGCAGTAATCAAGGGGAATGCCAGCACAGGAAAGCTCAGATAGGTGTATGAAGTGACAGAATGAAAAGCAGTATGTGAAAGACTTTTTTTTTTACCTCAACAGATATGCTTTAGATCTTAAATTGAAGGAAGAGAAAATAAAGATGAAGGTAAACACAAATTAAGGATAACAAATTATGACTGCATTCACTGCATTAATAATCAGACCCACCCTACTCTAAGTAATACTCTCCATATTATGAAATACTATCTATTAATATAATAGTATATAATATAGCTTTTATAACAGTTATACATTTAAAAGCCAATCAAATTAATTAGCTTGTTAATTTAATAGTCTAAAAGGACTGAACCCTCTCATGATTCAGTGCACAGATAATTATTTTTTGCTTCCTGTTTGTTTTCAATTAGCCTTCTGCTTCATTTGAAAATTCTTCTGTTATGAAAAAGTGAGTCACAGGCAAGGAGAAACAAATACTGTGCTTATTTACTTTTCCCCACCCTTTTCTTCCCTATGCATAATACCTGCCTTTTATCCCTCCCAACTTTTTGATTAATCACTGCCCCTTGCAAACACACTTCTGCAGAATCTGCAAACAGGGTACAGGAGAGGCAGCACAAGGAAATACGGGAGAGGGACCACAGGAGAAGAAGCGAAACACAGCATCTGCCACACAAAATTCACCAAATAGGAGCAGACACAAAATTCAAACTGCAAAATGAAATTCATAAACAAATGGCCACAGAAAATACAAATTACATGTAATATTATATAACTGGTGTCCAGTAAGTGCATACTACTGAACTGCATTATGTACATTTTAGGAAAGTGATAATCTTCAAGTCTTTTCATTCTGTTTGTAAATACTCTTCTTCCTGCATCTAGTAAAGAAATAAGTAATAGCAGCCACATGTTAATAGCTGATGTCTAAGGAAGGGGAAATGCACTGACTTCAAGTCCTGGCATAAAAGATTCGGTTCTCTTTAATGGAGCCACTGCTCAGCAACCCTCTGAGCTGGTCCCTTCCACACAGCGAATTCAAATGTTACTTCCATACCAGTTGTCACCAGTTCAAGTGATCTTTCTCAAAGGTCAGTCCCTCCATCACTTTTGCATAATTACCAAAGTTATCTTTAGGAAACAAAATCAAGTGCAAGCCCTAAACCAAACGTGTCCATACATGAACTGGCACTCCTGGCCGTACACTGGTATGTGATGCACTACTAATTATGCACTACTAATTATGCAGTCCCCTCGGCGGGCTCTCCAACCCCCGAACCAAGCCTTTGCCACAGCAGCTGTGTCACACAGCGCCGGCTGCGAAACCAGCACCATTTGTCCTTCCTGCTTCCCAGCGCAGCCCGGGCTCGGGCAGCAGTGCCAGCTCTCGGAGCAGGGATGAATCCTCCCCTTCCCAGCGCTCGCTGCCGAGCTGCTCCACCAGCCCTTCCCTTGGAGCGGCTCAGGCGTTTGTTTAGTCACCGCACACCAGTTTGGAGAGCTGACGCAAGGTACACGAGGAGGAGCTTCAGCCGGCACTGCCGGAGAAAAGGGCAGCATGTACTGGCCCAATTATACCGGCTTTCACAAATCACACCTCGCTTCAGAGCAAAGTCCCAGCCTTTTTGTTCCTCATATTAACAACGAGTTCCACGCAGAGCAGAGAAGGTGGCTCACACACATTCAAAACAACTCAGCTTTTGAGGACTCTTAAAGGATTATCACGTCCTTAATTCACACAGTAACTATCTGTATCATTTGAGTGGTGGTTCCCAAAGTATTCAAGAAACTTACTCTCCATTATCATAACACCTCAGACAAAAAGAGATATCCTAGCCGATACTTCCTCTCTAATAATTTATTCCTTACATCCCCTCTCACTTATACACCATTAATAAGCTCAGTTAATTGCGGACACCTTACCATGCTGCTTCTACAAAATTTCTGAAAACTTTATTCTAAAATAAAACTTGTAGTTCGTCAGTACACTCAAACTTCTCCAGTACAGTCCATCCTTAGAAACTACATTGAGGAAGTTTCCTACTGATTTTTGTTTCCCTGCTTTGCAAGGAATTATGTACTTATTTCACACATTTCATATTTATAACATTTCAAGGTACCATTCAGTTTTGCAAACTGAACAAAAAAGTACCTCCTCTGCTCTGACCTGTGGTGTATAAAATCACATTCCATTTAAGTTCCATTGCTTTCTAGGTCAATGACTCAGAGGAGTATCAACAACCTGCTAAATCACAGTCCACGTGTTATTTTCATGCAGTTAGATACCACTACATTTTCTCCCCGTAACAAATTCCTAATATTTCCTGATTAGTGAAATAAAAATTCTTCTGCAGGGGTCATAGACTACAAGATATTAAAGTTAAGCACATAAAATATATCAATTTTAACTGACATCTGGAAGTTGCAAATTGCTCCAGGAGGACAGATTTTAACCTTACTTATGAAACTGTTTTCTTCAAAGAAATAAAAACAAATAACAACAACAAAGCCGATTCTGTTTCATGATCACTACT
Source organism: Manacus candei (assembly GCF_025592945.1). NCBI lineage: Eukaryota > Metazoa > Chordata > Aves > Passeriformes > Pipridae > Manacus > Manacus candei. Next base: position 537,706 of record NW_026138130.1, read on the forward strand.
GTAACACCTTTGAGAGGGAGGCTGAAAAGAACTCCTTACTTAGCCTGACAAGTGAGAATGTCATGAGGTGTTCTGGTTCCCAAGCCATATGCAGGCCTGATATAGGGTGAGACACTTCTGAAGGATCTCAGAGAAGACAAAAAACAGGCTCAGAGATGCACAGAAAATCTTGCAAAGAAAGTAGCACACTTTTTCAGTGATTTAATTACCTGGATTTAATTACAGTCCAACAACAGGAACAAACAACTGACCAACTGTTTAATATTTGTAATATTTGCTATCACTGTGTACAGGCATCCTTTGCCATTCTAAGGGCACGTTACTGCTACTCCATCTAACTCAGCTTGAAACTGCAGTTCAGGACATTCAGGGCAATTATGCTGAGAGTTACACTGAGGAGAATTACTGGAGAACTGAGTTTGTCTACAGAGATTTGAGATTCAGTATGTGAAGAGGAACCACTTCTACATCAAAAAATGCAGACACAAACCACAGCATACAGTCAAAGCTATTTCAGCCTTATTCCATAGCTGAATTAATAATTAATAAGTACCAAAATGTAGGCTATTGCCTTTTACAGAAAGTCAAACATTATTGTATTTTATTTATTGCATATATTTTCACTGCCTAAACAACTAATGTAGAAAGAGAATCCCAATTTCAGAACATCCTAGTTTACCATTCTTCTCCTCATCCCTTATTTCCTGTGTGAAAGTAGTAAACACAACTCCCATGTGCTTCAGGGTCCCATTAAACCTTTGAGGCTTTGAGGCATTAGCTTAAACCAGAAAGATTTAAATTAATTTGTCAAATTCTGAACTACAGCCACTAATAGATGGCAGCTTCACTTTTGCCATGGTTACTGCCACCAAGGGGCAGCGAGGCTGTCAGCCACAGCAGTGAAGCCATAAAATGCTGCAGTTAACGATGACAGATTCTTCCCCTACTCACACTACATAATCACTGAACAATTAATGCAGGCATTATAAATGTACCCCAAGTATTAAAGCTAATACTCAAAAGCAGCAAGTAAACAGGGATCTAGAAACTGGAATACTTGCCCTGGAGTAATGCTTGAGCTCAGAATTTGACTAAGCAATAGCACGACTGTGTTCAATTACTCGTTTACTGCTGAGAACTCAACTAGGAAGAGAAGTACATTGAGCACAAGTCAGGCTGTGCAAAGCCAAAGACTTTAAAACAATACATACCAGGGTCAAACTAACATGGCCAACATCTGTCACACTTGCAGCTAGGAAGCTTTTCTCCCATACTGTTAAAGGATTATTTCATCTTCCTTGAAGTATTAACACTGAGTATTTTCTCAACTGGGGGGCAGCACTTCTGCTAACAGAGTACACTGTGCAAACCATACTGAATTCCAGGTCAGCCCTTTGGCTGTAAGATAGAGAAGTTCAAATGCTAAATTATCTCCAGATCCAATTGATTGAGTTCTTCATTCTGGTCTGCTTAGACAGATCCTAAATTCCATTCCTCTCACTTGCCTAACTCCACCCGCCTGTCAAGGAAGTAGAAGAATTTGTCTCCATAAGCAAGCATAATTCACAGGGTGGGGTACAGCAAGCAAAATTGCTTTTCTATTTAGTTTTCTGGTTCTTAAACACACAGATCTAATAGCTTTTCGCTTACTAAAGTCCAGATCCTTCAACTTAGAAACAAAATGAGTTTATTAAGTTTAGAGATATTTTAAAAATTATTCAAGCTACCCGAGGCAGGCACACACTATGAAACTAAAAGCAACCAGCTGTGAAGAAAGGGATTTTCCAGTCAGATTGAACGGAGTGAAGGAGTGGCAGTTGGCTATTCAGGGACCATAAGTATTAAATATCTCCAGAGTGAAGCAAAACTTGCTAGTAGTTTTCAGTAACATTGAAAAAAATAAACTTAAATCACTCTTTCTGTGCAGTAACGAAAAAGAGAAAAAAGTAACCTTCTTTGATATAGCACTGGACAAAAAAAAGTCACTCCAAGTTTTCAACTCAAAGTGTAAGCCTAATGTAAATCCAGCTACTCTTATGATAAAAGGTTAAAATCCTCAGCTACCCCCAGGAATTCAGTGCTATCCTTCCAAACCTGCCAGTAGTTCCAAGGGGCAGGAAGGAAAGGACAGCAGGGAATATGCTCTTCTGCTGACCAAGTTGTTCCGTGTCTGTTTACACCTTGAAGTTTTGTTGACTGCACTGCCAGGACAACCCTGCTGGTTGCTCATACCTGTTGTCAAGCAAAATAAACGGTGGCAGTAAAAGCAGTTTTGTGCCAGCATAACCAAGTCTGGGTATAAACACAGTTCAGCCTTTCCAGATGTATTTGAAGTGCTGTAAAACATTAATCCCTCTGCTGCTTGCCATGTCCTGGTCATTTAAGTGCTCTGAAGTTCACTACAGGCCCTGTCACTCAGCTTAACTTTTGTGTGAGCAGAGTCTGCAGACTTTGCCTGAAAAGGACACAGGGGCTACAACAGGGAAGGGAAGATGGATGGATTTTTGGGGAGGAGGAAGTACCTTAGGTAGGCAGGCAATGCCCAGCATGGAGAGGAAGCAACAGCTTAACCTGTGCCCAAAACACATGCTTGTCTACAACCCTGAGTTGCTCCAATGTGTTCCTCGGTAGCAAAATCATAGCATCATAGAATTAGTTGTGTTGGAAAAGACCTCTGAGATCATCAAGTCCAACCCCTGATCCACTACCACAGCAGTTACTGGACCATGGCACTGAGTGCCACATCCAGTCTCATCTTAAAAACCTGCAGGGACAGAGAATCCACCACTTCCCTGGGCAGCCCATTCCAATGCCTAATTACCCTCTCCATAAAGAATTTCTTCCTAATATTATAAATAAAAATGTCACCTTTCTCAACAGAACAAAGCAAACATGCCCAGGTGTGTTGTACCTCCAAATGTTTCAGTACAGACCTCTCTTTTGACATACAAGTTTTGCAATGCTTTTTTTAACTGGTGAGCTCTACAGATACACTTATACCTATCAGAATTTTAAAAACATTCACAAAAAAAGAAACACACGAAAGCATGTTTGCAGAGTTAATGCCACTTGTTGTGGCCATTAGGCACAAGTGTTTACTTTCTAAATCACTATCTGACCCCCACATTTGCAAGTAGTTGTAACTGAACCTGTCTGATGGTGAAAAGCTCAGGACTCAAGGTTACTATTAGTCAATAGCTCTATACTATTCTTTAATATTTGCAGGTAACCACATAATCTACTTTACATCAAAAAAACTCAGAAAGAGGATGTCAGACATTTACAAGGATTTTTTTAATTTGTATAAGGAAGCAGTCATTATTAACAAAAAAGCTACTAAAAAGATTAAGCAATACTTTTTAATTATTCAGTTTTACAACTAGGAATGTAGAGCTTAAAACCTTCTATTCAAAGGGTTTCAGCTATTTATTACCAAATATAATTCTCAAGCAGTATTCTTGCATTTTCAAAGTAATTAATACTAAAGAGATTGGCAGAATATGGGTAAAAGTTTAAATGTAGGACCTCAAACTATATCACAGTCCAAGTTCTCTAGTTTAAAACCAAAGCAAAAAACCCTACTCACAATTCAAGGTTTGTGCACGTGTATGAAAACGAGGAGGAAAATCTCTACCACCTGTCTGTAATTATGCATTGCTGCCCTCAACTCCAACCCATAGTTCCTCACACCTTTCACAACCATTATACCACTCCAGACTGAGGTCTTCAATTTACCTGTGGTACTGGACAAAAGAAATGAGGCAGCTGAACCCACCACCATCCTGGTTATCTGCCTCTTACCCATCAGAGAGAGTAGCAAAGTTGGCTCAATGGCAGGGACAGCTGAACAACCCAGTGTGGTTTCAGAAATCCTATCATTTTCAGTTTGCCTAATTTGGTTGGCACATAACAATGACCCGGGCTAAAAACGAGCCTACTTCAGAAGCTGGTTCCTAAGCCATGTACTCCCACCTCCACAGCAGCAGCAGCAGCAGTCAAGAAGAGAACAGCAGAGAGCAGGCTGTATTTACAATGTCAACCACCTGATTTCTGTCAACTGTTCTATGTCACAATCAGTACCTAAAGTACATAAGTACTTAAAATACAGTTCATAACCAGAACTTGAAGTTCTCTGCATTAGGAGACAGCTGTCAGAAACCATGATGATCTGCATCATCTTTGCTTTTATGAAATATATGCTTTTTCATAAATACATAGTTCTGGGCTCCTCAGTACTAGAGACAAGGAGCTCCTGGAATGAGCCTAGGGGAGGGCAAGAAAGATGATTAATGGACTGGAGCATCTCTCTTATGAGAAAAGGTTGAGGCAGCTGGTCCTGTCGAGCCTCAAGAAGAGACAAATGAGAGGAGATCTCATCCATGTCTGTCAGTGGCTGCAGGGAGGTGTCAGGGAAGGGACCAGGCTCTGCTTGGGGTTGCCGAGCAATAGGACAAGAGGAAAGGGGCAGAAACCTCAACATGAGGAAGAACTTCCTTCCTGTGCAGTGACTGAGCACTGGAACAGATTGGCCAGAAAGGTTGTGGAGTCTCCCTCACTGAAGATATTCCAGAACCATCTGGACACAATCTTGTGCCATGTGCTCCTGCTTGAGCAGGGAGATCAGACCAAATGCCCCACTGTGGTCCCTCCCAACCTGCCCCATTCTGGGATTCTGTAAAAATATAAGTAAACAAACTGCATTACAATTCCTGACTCCCCCAACAACCCCATGGACAGCACAGACCTGCATGAACATCACTAACCCACCTTCAGATTGCTTTTATTTACTTCAGCTCTAAAAGGAACTATCAACACTCCAGACATCTAAAGCAAGAAAACTGGAAAAAATATAGTAGTATTATGATGATGGTAGTTTATATGGGAAAAAATCCTTCCTATGAGATAATCATATACCTTTATTAAAGTAAGAGATCATACTGAAAATGTTTCTCCTCCAACTGTGCACTCATCCAAAACTTTGCACAACCAACATGAACAGAAACATTATCAAAAAGGATGGTTGCCTTTCCTCACCTATTTGCCTTCACCCTCCTCTTGCAGAACTGGTGGCATTCAAATAACCTCACAAAGTATTTCCTAGAAACAAGACTTTCTGACCTAACTTGACAGTTGTGCAGTTAACACCTCCCAATAATCACATCCCACAATGGCAAAATGCAGTCAAACACCCAGTCACAGAAGAACAAGTCCTGGCCACCCCCTGCTATGTAGTAGAGCCTCCTTCCTCAACACTGTAGTAAGCACATTCATGTAGAAGGTTCATGCTGAAGGATGGGAGCTGAAGCAATTGCAGGCTTGATACATAATATTAATTCCTCTTCTACATAAAATTTTCTGCAGGAAGCACAAGGTGCAGAATGAAGAAGTTGAGAAAGGTACAAGTTGCTCACGAGTGCTGATCTATCCACAGATTACTCAAATAATCCAGAAAGGCATTCACTGTCAAAAGGAGCAGAATGACAAGATACTCGCCAAAAACCTCAAGATAAAATGTTTTACCACAAAATGTGACAACACCATACAAAAATAGATCCCTCTCTACACATCAATGTCACTACTTTTGATGCAAAAAGCTATTTTTAAAAAGAAGAGATGTAGAGGAAGAGTTCTAATTTACAAGTAATTTGGTTTATATATAGCTGACTGACTTGCTACAGTGAGACATCTGTCACCATAGTTACTAATTACTACTCTTTAGAATGTCTCTTTTACTTGACTTTTGTCCTCACAGTTTGCAAGAATTTCTGAATATCAGCCTTCTGCTAGAAATTCTGGATGGTTTCGGGACAACTAGAAAAATTTTAAATTTATTCTCTTCACAGATGAATGAAAGTCTGTCCCTTCACATATGCCAGGCTTTAAAACTTCCTCTTGAACAGAAAACACAGAATAGATTAAGGACATTAACAGCCTCAGAAAAGGAAATGCAACTCCATTCTGAATATAGACAATGCAGAAAAGTTTCTTACAAAAAAAAAAATTCCCTCAACTCAGTACTAATTATATACTATTTTCTTGAGGAAAACAAAGGATATTTAATTTTCGGCCTACATGAAAATTCTCAAGTACTATTTTGATTCCATGTGAAATTCTCATCCTGAAAATGCTGAGATTTGATAAAGTGCAATCAAGAAAAAGATTCCCAAGAAATCATTACTCACACATCACTCCAAGATGCTCAAACTGACTCAACAGAATACTAAAGCAATATAAAAAGTGACTTATTTTGTCTTGCTGCTGTCACAGATGACAATGTCTTACACAAAATACAGACTTTGAAAAAAAACTTTCCTGCTCCATATTAAAAAGCTGACTCGTGCAATGGACTCATAAAACCAGTCAAAAGTAGATGAAGAACAGGTTTCTAGAAGGAAATTGAATCTTCTTGCAAAGAAGTTTTGGGCTTTATTTCATTAAGGAAGCTCAGCCTCTGGTTACACCAGACATTTCTACAAGCCATGTATCACATATCACTGTGACACCAGTGACTGCTTTGTATCATTTCCACCAACTTCTGTGTCCACATCAAACCCTGACCCTGGGGAAAACACACGGCCAAGGTGACTCTCTGAGGTTTCACTGAATGCTCCCGTGTTCTCTGTGTTAATCAACTACGGAAATACATTGCAACCTAATATGGCTTTAAAATAAAGAAACAAAACACCTTAATAGCCCATTACCCAGAAACTCAGGCTTCCTCAGGAGAATCACTTCTAAGTGTAAAGTATTGGTGAAATACTCATCAATCCCGATGCCATTACAGGAATACTTGCCTACAAAACTAGACTGAGAGCTAAACACAGTTATTTACTGTCATAAATGTAATGAGAGTTTGGCAAAATGACACAGTCAAACTTTGCAATAAGGAAAGTAAACACGCTCTTGAAGTGTACAAAGTCCCAGAGCCTGTGTTTGTAGGACACATGAGTCCAGATAAAATAAATAAGCTGTGCAAAGAGCAGGTTCCCATATATAACCGTAATTTCTTTTCAAATACACGTTTCTAAAGGTTTGAAATGTATCATTGCAATTTACTCTTGCCTTCAGGAGGCAAAAGCCCCCACAAATACCTGCACTAGGGAAAAATGCTAAGGCTATTCAGAAAACTAAAATTTTTATTCTTAAATTCACAATCAAAAAATAGTTAAACTTGATAGTTAACATTCTTTGGCCAACTTAATGAAGTGCAAGACCAAAATAAACTGTGGGTTTGTCTCTGACTATTGCAATGAAAATTATGACATAAAAAGGGAGATTTGTCATGTTTGGAAAGAACTGTGCCCTAATTTAAAAGCACGAAGGTAAGGCATAAATCTCTCCTGGTCTTTAAATTTTGACTGACCTTATGAAAACCTTGTATAAATAAAAAATAAAATCAAATATCTTCAACACCTACTAAAGAAACCCACTAAATTGTTTTTGTGGGAGAACACTGAAGAATAGGCAAAAATTACACAAAAAGTAGAAGATAAAGGGAAAAAAATGTTTTAAAAATAAGAGGAAATCTTGAAATACTATCAGCATCTATCTGTAAATATTCAGAAAGAAAAATGCAACACTAATATTATCCATTGTTTCTGCTTCCTCGAAAATCTTGAGCTAAGAAGATACCCAAGTGACTAACAGAAAATTAACTGAAATGGAAATTTTCCTAAAGAAAATCGGGCTACTAAACTTCTATCAGCAAACAATTACATTTTTCATTTGCAAGCAAATTGAAGAGAAACCACAACGGAAGCTGAAATTACCAGATACTCCGCCAGGAGAGAAGATCTACTTATATGAAAGCACAAGGAATGAGGCAGCTCGTTAGTTTGTCAGGAAACTCCAACTCCCAACATAACCCCAGACATTTCAAGGCAGGTGCAGAACTGCAAAAGCTGCTTAACTGTCTTGCTACTCGCTGCTAAGTTTCTAAATTAGTTAATCATTACATCAAAGCTCCTCTACTCCTGCCAAAGGAGAATCTGCTCTCATGTGTTGACTTTTCAACTGCCTAGAGAATAAAGGGAGAAGTTGTTCTCAAACTTTTCTCATTTCTACTCCTTCTACACCAGGCACTGTGTGTACCTACTGTCATTAATTCCATACTGCTGCTGGTTTACAGCAGAGAAAACTCCCAGTGATCACAGTCAGATAAAATAAAAAACCACATCAGATTTCACAGACACATCCAACTGCAATGCAACAGTGGTTTGGTATTGCCACAATAACACTACATAAAAACCCTAAAAATATCAGGAAGAAGTTGTCTCCCTTCCTTTTAACAAGGGTCATTCTATTTGAAAGGACTTGTCTATTCTGACAACAGTATTTTTACTTTTTTTAAACAAAGATCTGCAGCAGGCCCAGTTAATTCAGCTCTCCTTTGCAAAAAGCAAAAATTTCTTGCTCTCTGACATCATCTGCTCCTGAACTATTTATTAACAGCTGACAGGTGTCACAAGGAAAATAATGTTCAGCACATTCCTAAATTACAGTTGAAGTGACCATACTGAGTTTGATGCTATGGTGATAAAAATTCAAGGCAGCCAATAAAGATGCAGAAGTACAAGTCCTGACTGAAAGGAACTGCCTAAGTACACATGACACTGCACTAATTTTAATCATGTCAAACTAGATATTTTTGTAACAGGTCCAAACCACAAATATTACCCAAATAGAGTGTAGTGAGAGTTCACTACACAGTTCCTCATACTGAAAACAAGGGGTCACCAGAGCAATGTGCTCCTCTCTTGCTTTTCCGAAGACTTCTCTGTATCAAGTAAGGACCAAAACTTTTTTTTTTTTTAAAAATACTAAATTTAATTTATTTTCATTCTGTGTTTTGAACTCCAGCATTCCACACAGAGAGCAAATGCAATTAACTGGAAACCAAACACCGAAAGAGAAGGGTGCGGCTCCATCCTAAGACGGAAAATTCATTTTCCAGCACAGAGGAGAAATTTGACAATTGGGAGTTTAATATTTGTACTCAAGGCACTGCCAAGCCATACCTCCAACAAAGTGAGAGCGAAAATAGTCTGGGAGGAGGCTGTATTTATTTGCAATGCATTCCTGGGTCAAGATTTTCAACGCAAGTAGTAATTAAATGCTGGTATTTATGAACAAAGGCTGATTTATTCTGGTGCTCATTTGAGATCCACAATTTTACAATTAAAAAAAGATGGATTTTTTTAAGCTTAAGTTAAGAAATCCACATATGGAAATGGGTCTGCCAGCAACATGAGTTGGTTGTATGGGTTGGATTTTGATAGGCAATCTTAAAGAATATTAATCAGCCATTTCTTTAGCTGTGTCCTACTGGCTTCAAAAAAAAAAAACAGAGGCAGGTGCTGCAGCCTTCTCACAGGTTCCCAAGGTCAGAAGAACCTTCTCACAGGTTGACAACACCAGAACAACCCCAGCAGAGAGGAGTGGGCAGAGGCAGGTGGGGCGTTCAAGGATATGGTAATTACAGTTTCAAACAGTGACTCACGACTCACGCTCATCTCAGTCCTGGGCAAAACTCACAGCAGTGGTATGTTGGACTCACAGATTCAAAGGGTTGCTAACACAGCAAAACTTGCCAAGGTAATTATTCCAGTAAAGCTTTCTACACAGACTATCCTACCTATTTCCCATCATATCCACAGAGTCATCAGGGATGTTACACTGCTAACACCTGTGCCCATCAATGGTTTTCTTCAGCCAAGCTAAAAAAAACCAAAAACCAACAAATACATACAAATAAACAGTCAATAATCCAAACCTCTTAAGATCTCTTTGTCAATAAAAAAGTACCCAGAGCACAGCAGTGCCCATGACCAATCTGCCAGTGAGCACGAGGAGCAGAGGCAAGGGAATCACAAAGTCCTGCTGGTATCTCACACCCTTTCAGCTGAAAAGTCTGAGGGAACAGTTGTCTACATCTCAAAGATATTATCAAACCTTGCCATTTTTTGGACTAAGTGTGCCATATTTCCCTCTAAAACACAGAAAACATTTTTAAGTAAAAAAAGAACCTCTTTCCAGCATCAGTATTCTTGATTGGTAGTTTAAGAAAAAACAGCCTTCACTAATGTTTTAATTTAATCCTTTAACTGCCATAAGGAAATTTTCCAAATGGCAGATCCTTTCAGGTATAAAAATCAGAGAACTCCATCTAAATGCAGATTTCGGGTCACACTGTCCAACTGACAAAACACAAGATAACACTTTTCTTCCCAAGTCAATATACATTTATAATGGCTAGAAACATACACTGAAATTTTTCACAGTTCACCTACTAGAGCAGAGATATTAAGCTGCTGACACTGTGTACACTGAATCACTTGGTTGTTCTTTGTACTTCAGTATCATCACCATTCCCCCTCTCTTTTTTTTTTTTTTAACCAAGCAGTTAGGATAAGCTTGATAGCTTTTTATTCCAAATTTAAGTGGCTTCAATCCTGAAAAGCATATGCAAAATTACAGAAAGATGACTAGTCCCCCCTGACTACCAAACTCCTTGAGTGGAGGGTCATCAGGTGATTTTCCTCATAATAATGAGAAAAATGCTTTGAATTAGACAGAAAAGTGACAACTGTAGATAAAATATGATAAAAATATTCTACCTACCAAGAACCACAAAAGAGCAAATTAATCAGAGTGGCCTGAAGGACATGAATACTTTTTTTTTTTTAAACATCCACTCACTCAGAATTCAAGTCCAAACCCCACCAAAAGGTTACAAGTACCACTATCCCATAAAGAGGCCAAAGGCACATCTCAACCAGCACCAATGACAATCTCATAACATCATAAAAAAGTTATACAATCAATCCATGGGTTTTTTTTTATTTCCACATTAATATTTAAGGGTGGTAGTCCCTGCTATGGAATTATACAATCACGTTATGTTTTCTTTGTACAGTCCTGGTGTTATTCAGTTGTCACAGAGCAAGTGATGCCATTCCACAGACCAGGGAACACACTGATACTGTAAAAACCACAACACAGCTAATCATTTGCAAGGAAGAATCCTTGAATGCCTTCCCTAAGCACGGCAATGCCTTTTCCTTTCGCTGAGAGCAGAGCTGCAGCCGGCAGAGGGCAATGCCACGATGCTCACACTGCCCGGGCTGGGCACTGCAAAGACAGCCACAAACAGCAGAGTACCAACTGCAGCTGAAGAATGTTTATATTATGAAGGAGTTTTTCTAACACCGAAATTTCCATTAATTATAGAACTAAACACAAGTATTCTGTGGGTTGCCTAAACTATTAATTCCATCTTTACCGTCTGGGGCCTCCAACACAAGCTACTTCTGTGCTACAACATCCACATTAACAATTCTCCTACTTCTCAGATTTTAAAATTAGGTTTCTCAGCTTCAATGTTCCTGCTACTGTAATTATGCAAGTTACTGAAATACTACCCAGAATAACAAGCATATGTAAAAATCAGAATGCTGTCAAAGGCTTTTCCCATTTAATACAGAAATTGAACTTTCTAAACAATGGTAAAAAATATGTAGCTAGAAACTGGCCATACACTGCAAAAGAACTGGAATTAATATGTAAATCTTTTCAATGTCTAATCAGCATTTAAAATAAATTGCTGTTCTGAAAACAGTTAGGCTTTTTCTTTACAAAGATAGCCCTTTGTTGAAATGTATTCTTGACATTTAACATATTAAATTCTGCTATAATTCATTATCTGTGCTCTTAGAAGAACAAAAAACAAAGTCCAGAAAATAAAGCAACTCAGGAGAATGAGTCATTTACTAAAAGAAAAAAAAACATCTACCAACAGAAGCACACACACTGGCAACTCAAAGCAAAAACGTTTAAAGAATTATTTCAAAATCTACAGTCCAAACAGAACATGGAAGAAAGCTCAGCAAGCTTGTCATTAAAAATGATGACATTTAATAATAGTGGCAATGCACTGGTACTGTGCATCAAATCAGTCCCATCTACACTGGTCCATCTACTCCACAGAAAAAAGGAATCTGTACTGTACATCACCAAAACAGATGAGCCCTCAAATTAAGTCCACATAAGATTCAAACTGCACTCCCAGTACAAACACAGCCTTCCCACAAAAAACATGTTTGCTATTAAGTAATAAGCTTTGACATACCAAGAGGTTTGTCATACAAGCTTAAATTTAATACAGCTGTAGACAAGATTACACTTTGATTAAAGAAAAATCAGTGAGACTTTTACACTACCTATAATTACTCTACTATTACTATGAAGTTTTAATAAACTTTAATTAGGATTAGATGCTATCCATAGCTTGTTTCAAAGGGAAATAAGTTGGGCCACTGGGAACTGGCAGCATTAAGAGCAACATGGTTAAATACAAATTCAAAAGAAACATGTGTGTCCCCCATTGCTTCTTTCTTCTAAACTTCTCTGGAAAGAAGTTTTCTTCTGCAGACAAGTAGTATACTCAGTTCCTAAGCAAATACCAGGCATATCAAACCCAATAAATGATACAGGTTGGCAGAATGTTTCATTGGTTTATTAGAGGTTTGCACTATTTCAACCCTGTCATTAAAAAAAAAAAAAAAAAAATCTGACACTTTCACTAGAAGAATTTTCAAGTGTGCACCAAAAAAAATGCTTCAAAAGTTTGTCCAGCCAGTCTTAAAACAATTGAGATGTTTTTGTTACAAGAAAAACAGAATATGAAATTTGTATATAGATCAGTAACAGCTCTCCTGATTGTTCATAAACAAATTCATGGGAATATCCACTGAAGTTACAAAATCCCCCAGATACAGGAAGCAAGCAAAGGGCAAGGCCCTCCCCAGGAAAGCACCTTTCCACACGGCTCCAGGGAGGAGGCAGGAATTAGCCTGTCTACCACGGACGTGGAGAGAAATAAGCTAGTCCTTCTGCTACTTGATCTTAAAATTACCTCCTGCCTCTCTTGTCTGACAGTAGCTCCTTGGGGCTGAGGAAGAGGTTGTATTTTAGACATTGTTAAATGACAGACTGCAGCAGCTCTTGGAAGGCAACGTACACACAACCTCAGCTTTACACCCCTCGGCTTTGCTGCACAGCACATTCCCTGACCACACTACTCAGTACCTCCCATGTAGGTTGTCAGGGAAGTGTCAGGAATCAGCTCTCTGCTTTCTCCTCTCTGCACTTAAACTGGTTTTCATCCCAACAAGTTCCCTCTTTTGCCCCAGGTCGGTGCTGGAGCAGTGACGTTTCACAGCACATCCAGCTGTGCAGGACACAGCTGTTCTGCTCTCCCTCACAGCCGCTCAAGAGCTGCACCACAGGACATCTCCAGCTTCCTCCCTGTTTATATGTTCTGGTTTCTTTTGGAATAGGAAAAAACCCACACAGACACAGGGAGGAACTGAGTGTGGACCGGTCCCCTCCCTGCACGCAACTGCAACACACGCGAAGCACACGAGTGACTGGAAGCAAATCAGAATATCCTGTGTCAACACCAGCATTCAGCAAGGTACCTTAAAAACAATGGGGTGCTGCATTTCTGAACCTATATATAATTTCATTATTTAATTCTTAGTAAGTTCTCATGGGACAAACAAAGTGTACTTTTTACTAAGCTTTCTGATTTCAGGGCTTGATTCTCTGTCTCTTAAAATTAGATCAAGTCAGATAAAACAAACACGTTCTCTTAAAGACCAAGGTCCCTCATTTACCTTGTTACATTACACTTTTTACACTTAATTCAGAATTGACAACTTGAGCAGCTTATCCACCTATTGACTGCAGAAACTGGATGGACTGACAACTTCCAGACTCAGCAGCTGAATGTCTCCAGACTTCCAATACCATCAACTCAGCCAGTGCCAAGGAGAATTAATTCAAAGTATGACACACTGTCATCAGCCACCACCCAGCAGCGTTCTGCCACGTTTCTCAACCTCAGTATTTCTTAACAGGCACATCAGGAACGTTGATGTTTTCTTCACTTCCCTTTGAAAGGTTTAGCTTGAGAATTAAAGTACCAGAAACAGTAAACTAGTAAACAAAATTGTGTAAACCACATCAAAAGTTCAGAGTAACAAAACAGAGAAGAAAAATCCCAAGGCAATTCACACAGCTATCATTCTGAAAGAAAAAAACAATTGAATTTAAACCTTTATTCCTAACTACTCTATCAACACCTGCATATTTTGTATAAAATAATTTACAAAGAAATTCTTAAAATTTCAGAAAGTCCTTCTGGATTTTATCAGTCACTCATATATAGAATAACCAATGTGCAAATTATTAATCCAGTTTTCACTTACTACCTTACAAGAAAACTAATAATTATTTACACAAAGCAAGTCACTCATTATAGCCCATATAAGTTACTTTAATATTCCATAAGTTACAATAGAAGTATTCTTGCACTGGGCCTTATGATAGACTGCAACATATTTATTTCTTTGCCAGTTAGACAATACCAATTACAAAATTTCATGCAAAACCACCTATCTTTTCATTTTTTCATTCCCCTCTTACTAAAGCTTTACCAACTGTGTATGATTTACAAACATTTTGCTCAGCAATCCAGAAGCAAGCGTGGTCATGGTGAGTCAATCAATCAGCTGGAACCTCAAAATCACTTAAACTGCAATAGTTTACTGCTTGTATTTTCTCAGATTTATCTGCAGCATAATTTCAACTGAAAATTCAGTGTGGATTAGAAGGACTCAGTCTCTAAACCATACAAATAAAAAAGCAAATAAAATTTCAAAAACCAAAAAACTAAACCTCAAAACAAAAGAACCACCAGAACTAAGTCACAAACTTGATTCAACCAAATAATTAATTTAGTATAGAAAAAACAATTACCATTATTTTTTAAAGAAAACAACTAGAACTTTTGCATTCTGCACATATGAAGAGTAATCATCATGTCAGTTCAAGGATAAAAACATTCATCTCTACTCAGTATCAAATATCATGCAAACTAAACTACTAGATTTCTTCATGAAGCAACACACTCAAAGTATGAAACAAACTATTTTAGCCCTGACAGGAAACATATAAAGGACATAAATATTTCCAAGCTGCTATTTATAACATAAACCAAAACTACTGAAGGAGATTCTAACATGTAATGCTCTCATTAGCAAGTCACAATATAACCTTCAAAAACCAAACCTGTTGTAAAAACAGGTGAAGTGGTAAACAATAAGTGTCTCAAATATGGCATAGATAGCACATTCCTCACTAGGAGCAGTCTTATACAAAGTTTTATATAAAAGAGATGAAACTATTTTTCCTAAAATCTTTCACAGAAGATGACCTATCTTCCAACTGTAAGAGTAGTTCAATTAAAAAAAAAAAGTCTGCTCTAGAAATACCTACTTCACTACAAATGAAGCTCCTTCCAACGACCATTCTTGCACTGCTCATAACAATGGCTCTTCCAAACATGCTGAGAATATTTTGATAAAACTTAAACAAAGCTGGAAGAAGTAAGCATTTTTTTTAAACTAAATACTCAAACAGCCAATAAAAAGCTTTGTTACCTTAAGTGATAACTTTAGCATTGACAATCATTTTTCAACAGCGGAGAACTGCTCTTCAGGCACCTGAGCTTAGTGGCACAATTCAGAAAGGAGAAGTAGTAGCAAGTAGTAGCAATATATGTTTCCTGTTTTTCTTTTTTTTTTTTCTTTTAAAAAAAGGGCAACTTGCAGTCTGAAGTGTGTAATCATGGTTTCAACTGTTCTCCAGTTTCAATATTCCCCTTGGCATCGTTTGATCCACTTGCAACACTGATCCCCTTGTCTCTACCTCACAGAATTCCCAGAGTAAACTCCAGTACCTTCACTGCTCCTTGCTCTCCTCACCCGACCCTTTATCCCAGTTCTGCAGTGCTTTGTGCCTCAGTGCTGACCAGCAGCTCACCTCGACAGTTCTCCCACCAGACCACACAGATGTGCTTCCTGCCCCCCACAGCACCTGAGCACCTGCAGAGCCCCTTTCCACGTGGCCACCAGGCTCAAATCAGAGTAGCCGACCTCAACAACCGGCTCCTTGTTTTTAGAAGGAATGAGACACAGAAAAAGTTTCTTCCAGCCTTTCATCACACTTCCCTTTCACCTAATTTTCCTCTCTACAGCCCCTAAAACCACTTATGTCTGGGTGCTCCATCACCACGTGACACTTCAAAGTCACATGGACAAAAGATGGGAGGAATGCAAGGTGCACTAAGAGGGAATGCTACCACATGCTGTTCTTACCTTGCAGAAAGGGACAGCAGCAAGGGGAAGGTGGCAGCTGGGATTACAGTGACTTCCAGCCTTACAGACTCGAGTGGGGAAGGGCTATGCAAAAACAGACAGGTAACTCTTCATAAAAACTTGGAATTCTTTTCCTCCCAAAGAGTGGAAGGAAGACAGCACCAACATTATAGAGCATAAGGGAGTTGAAGTCTAAGTCAAGCCTAGCTTCAAGAGTGGCCCAAGTGTGAGAGTCAACGTGCAAAGGACAGGATAGATGAAGGACCAGTTATGCACAAGGGCTCACCTGACATGTGACAACTGGTTTAGAAATATTCTGTGCACACACAACCTTTTCTGCCACAGATTTCTTCTCATTTCTTCAGTTTTGTCAAATACCTTGCTTAGAATCAGTAATTTGCAGAACATTTTTTCACCTTCTCAATAGGAAAAATAAAGGAAAACTGAATTCCACATTCTGAAGGATCGTATTTTCTAATGGTAATAAATGAACATTACAAATGAAATGTAATGTTTATATTACATTTCCACGATCCACAAAGAAACACAATACACAGAGGCACTCGCTGCTACATAGGATTTAGGTCCCAGGAGGATCAGATAAATCAAACAAGGAACACCCTACTCTGATGCTGGGGTTCATTGTGCTTTTTTGCTGCCTACTCCATTTCACTCTTCAATTAGTTCAACTAGATTACCTCTCTAATGCTGGTGAGAGCATCTTGCTCTAAAGTGTTATGACCCACATTTTCAGAAACCTGTAATATATTTTGGATTTTGGACATTGGACTGGACACTGCAGAACAAGCTGACAAGATTTTGTTCCATGCTATTTGCTTTAGCAGTTTTGTCAAGGGAACCAGAAAGCACAAAGGAGCACAGAAATCGATGGTGAAAAAAGTACCTTTTGAATTGGAACAAACATCTGTCAAAGAATAGAACTGAAACCGAAAAGCATGATTTCTCTCTGAATTGCAGCTCTGAGCTTTGCAGAAAATAGCAAAGATTCCACATTCCATCACAGTTTTCATAATGCAATTGCTCATTAGCACTGTGGGAAGATGCAAGACGTGCAGCCTTCTTGCTACAGGACATCTTTTAACAATTCTTCCCAAACATAATATCAACATATCTGAAAAAAAACCTGTTAACAGTATTTTATAAAGAACAGTCATCCATGTCTATTCTCCAGAATTTGAAGCTCTAATACTTGAAAAAAACCAAACGACCCAAGTATTTAAATTATAATGTTCTCAAAACTTGTAAGTTTGGCCTCATACACTATTAGCATGTTAAACAAATATGTTAGTTATCATAATTCCGACATTTAAATGATAATACCCTTACTATGCCTGAAGTGTAGACAGGTATCTAAGTGTTTTACACTTGAAACAAGCTGCATTTAACTGAATTTACCACTTGTGATTATATAAAATAAATATACAAGACATTCCTCCCATCATAATTTTTCCTCAAGCAAGGTCATAGAGCTCTTTTTCAAGGCTTGTTTATCAAAGCAGATAAACTTTCTCCTTCTTAAGATGCCAGCAAACAACACTCATACTTCAAAGGCTGCATTAAAAAGGCAAGCTCTAGTACAGCTCATACTCTTTCAAATGCTCAGAAATACAACGCATCAGGGAAATAAGGAGCTCATCTGCACCAGCCTGAGCTCACACAGCATGTGCATAAATCAAAAAAAACCCTTGCTAAGATGTCAAAAAGGCCCTCAGACCTGCTCACAGACACCACTGAAAAATGTGCACTCCTGGCCAGTTGTAAGTACAAATGCAGTGCATCTGACACCCATCTGATTTTGGGGTAATTTATCACTGGTGTTCTTCTCTTTCACTGAAATGGGACATTTCATCAAGAATTATTAAAAGTACTGACAGAAATTCTACTTTAGAATAATTAATCAATAAAACTAATAACTAATTTAGTACTGAACGAGTGCAATGAAGTTAAAAAAAAGACCATGAAAGGAACAATGATGGGGGGGGAGAAGAACAAAACAAACAACAACTGGAAGATGCTCCATCCCTGGAAGTGTTCAAGGCCAGGCTGGATGGGGCTCTGAGCAACCTGGAAGGTGTCCCTGCCCATGGCAGGGGGTTGGAAGGATATAATCTTTAAGGTCCCTTCCAACTCAGGCCATTCTACGATTCTGGGATCAGCAGCAGGTTGGTCCTGTCCATTCACTGCATCATCTCCAGCTTTATGGAAAGGAAACCCCACAGCAGGAATTATATGGGTCAAAAAATAACAGCAAAGGATGTCCACAAGTATAAGCAAGCACTTACTATTTCTTAAATCCTTCTATTGTGTGAAAAGTTTTGTTCTGGATAAGAAAGAAAAGTCTCCACTCAGCTTTGCTCACCTGTATAAAAACTGTCTGAGGCAATACTTAAAGCAGAACTGTATAACATACTTGCTAGACTTAATTTGAGGCACAACATCAGCAAGCAGATCCAGTCACTCAAATAATGTTACAAGATTACAGGTACCCTAATATTAGACTCAAAACTACATAAGAGGTTTTAAAGGATCTTACAAAGCAATTATTTTTGTAAATCTTTTGGAAATACAAAACAGCAATTATAAAAGGAGATGCGTACAACTATGAAACACACCAAAGAGAGGACAAGTTACAGATCTCAAAGTAAAGAGCAGTCATCAAGATCCTTTAATATTAGTTTATAAAACTTAGATCATCATCTAAAATTTATCCAGCAACACTTATCCGGGGAACGCTCAACATAAAGCTGTGTGGGAAAGCAACAAAGGAAAATGAGCACACTTGCATTTGATAACCAGACCAAAAAAACCCTCTTACCTGCACATCTGCATCCAAAATTGTTCAACTGCAGGCACATTTACACTGACCTGTGAAGCAGGCAAAATCCCAGAACAGGGTGACCTGAAGAGCCCTCAGGAATGCAATCTGGATGTCCCAGAGTGGCTCAGGGAAAGTAGGACAGCTGTGCTGGTGCAGTGTTTTGCCAAACTAACCCTTCCCAAGCCCACTGTTGGAACATGGGGTCACAGAATGTCAACTTGCAGCTAAAATGTAGATCTGCATGGAATTCACCAGGAGGCAACATCCTGCAAAGCGATGGCTGTGCAGTCCCTGCTGCTCTCGGGCGGTGAGGCAGCACGTGTACACAGATCCCAACACAAACCAGGAGTTTGGAAAGAAAGGCTGTCCCTGTGTGCCTGTGCAATGCATTTGTTCAAGTACAAAAACCTCCAAAACCTCCCTTCTGTTTACATGGCAGTTAAAAGTTAGCCAAACACAGCATACGTACTTTTAACTTCCAAATGAACAGTCAGGTTCATAAACATAACTAAGGATCAGGATGACACTGTGGGCAAAGAGCATCAACAGACTGAGAACATTCACATGCCTTTCTATGGTGTAGGTAACGTATTATTAGTATAAATAGCAGTTCTCCCTTTAATCACATAGCAAGCCCTCTGTTCATAGACCAAATCACTGGCCTTCACTGTCACAAACAGTACTTATATACCTACCAAAGCTCTGCTTAAACAGCACAACCAAGAACTTTACCTAATGTCAACCAGCTACAGGGATTCCAAAAACAAATATGCCCCCTCTATGATAATCTGTATTCCTGGTTTTCTCTAACAAGTGTTGGAATATACAGTCTAGGAAAAGTCCTCAAAGAGGAAGACTGAAAAAAAAAAATTTCCCCTTTGAGTTCTTAAAAAGGAAGTAGTGGTTGACAGCTACAAGTGAAAGTGTTGTATTATTTCCACCCTTATGGAATTAGGGGTGGAACTAGGAACATTATTATGTCTTTCATTTAGTGCTTCTTTTCCTCCAGAAATTCTTTTAATATTTAGCTGACACATTTTGATGTAACTTTAAGTTACACTATAAAAGAAGTACTCCAGATATTTCATAATACTCACTTCTATCTATACATACACACACTGAAACTTAGAACATAATTTAAGACAAGAGCAACACAGGCTAACCCACCTAGGAAATGTCTCTGACAGTGACCTCAGAAGCTTATTTACTGGTAGGGGTTCATTTGCACCCAAAATCCTATCCCAAGTCCAAAAGTAACCTGAGCTGCTTAGACCTGCTGTGGAACTGCAGACTGGACTGGATGACCTCCTGAGCTCCACACCAACTTTAGTTCTTCCAGCAGTTCATCCATATCATAGAATGTGCTTTTCTTGTTCACAGTATTGTAACTTCCCTCAAGGTAGATACCACCCTAACTACTCAGCGACTTAGAATTCTAGATCCACAGAAGCAAAAGAAATTTCATTAAACTTATTCCTTGTCCTTTAAAAATATATGTTAATATTGACATAACCTTAAAAATCCTCTGGTATACAGCAAGAGGAATCCCTGTAATGATTGCAAGAAAACAACAAGAAGTTGCATTTACCTACAGAGATCAAAGACCTCCAAGAATAACTTGGCTGCAGAATGGATTCTTTCACAATCAGATATAAAAAGCAAAGCTTTTTTTTAATAAGAAAGTTAAAAACACGAAGAATTACAAATAATTCATTATCCCTCCTGAAAGCTTTCATATCCTTCAAGCACTTGGAAACAGCACATGTAAGTGCAAACATCAGCAACACCAGAATAAAATCACAAGTAATATTACAGAAACTGATTTGCAATTCTATTGCCCATAAATTCAGGCAACTATTACAGCTAACAACAACAACAACAAAATAAAAACGAGAGGATGACAGTTAATTGTACTAGGAGTTACTGGGAAAGGTCATCAGAAATTTAAAAGGCAAAAAGGTAGGCAGGTTAAAAGCCCAGCTTTGCAAAACCAAGAGATCTGACTTCTGGCTTCTAACCTACACAATTAAGCATTACACTTCAAGAAAAGCAATTAAAAAACCAGAAGGCAAGGCATAATGATCAAACTCGGTTGGGGTGCAGTTAAACCTCTTACAGAACATTAACAATATTGCATCAAACACTAAGTTTTAGAAAAACTTACGTTTAAACTTAATCTTGCTCAACTTCCAGAAAAGGAACAACTTTGGAAAAGTGCCAGGTAAGAGCAAAAACTGCCTATCAGATAAGACTAATGGCATATACAAATAGCAGCAGCCAGTACCAAATGTCTTCAAAAGAACTTGCTGTACAAATATCTGGCCCATAACAGAGCTTCACATCTCGGATTTGAAACATAAGCATTTCTATTCCTTTCTATTTCTTCCTTTAAAAAGGTTATTACTCAATGCAGTTAACAAGCACCCACAGCTTTTGCATCTTAAGCCCTTGCATTAATTTTATTTTTATGGAAGAAATATTACAACTGCAATTACGGAAATATACAGCACTAATAACTTTGTTCTTACTTTTCTATTCAATAGCCTCTTAACACAAGAACAGAAGGTCACTTGTCTGCTCTTATATGGCTTATATATTATCTGATACCTTGCATGGTTCCTATATTGAACTTCCTGTCAATAATATTTCCAGCATATTTGAATTATTATGTGAAGACTAAAACTGAACAAGATGTTCCTACTGGGAACAAACTTGCTTTAATAGTAGCACAATACTGTCAATATTTTTGTATTTAGTTACAAGTTCTCACTATTTTACACTATTAGGACGTTTGCAATTGAGTCCATCTCACTGCCAATTCTTCAGTCTCTCCCATGGTTGGTTAATGTTAATTTATAAACTAAAAGGTTTATACCAATAGCAGCTATTTCCCTCTACTACACACCACAGTTCAACTATCAATACTGAAATGTTCCTTAGTTCTGCAAAGATATTATAAATTCCTCATGCCCTAAACTACCCTTGACTAATCCCAGTACTTTTTATGTTTATTTCTTATGTTAACTTTTTACAAAAGAAAAAAAAAAAGGTCAAACTACTGCTAGCAATTTCTGTGTTTTTCCACTCAACTACAGTGTTACTATAGGATTTTGGACTTTCTATTATAAGCCTGCTGGAAGTTCATCATTTATTTATACTTTCTCAGGACTGAAATAAACTAAGACATTGCTCAATCATACAAGTCTGGTACAATACAACACAGAAATTGTATCCGATTAATTGTCTGGCTCCACCACAGTGATTTTCCTTCTCATAAAGGAAACTCTTCTGGGCGCTGGCAGACAGATATGTCTTCTTGCAGGGGATTAAGATGGTACAGTCCAATTTATCTCTCTGCCTGATGTTCCCACTCCTAAAGCAGACTGAAAAAACACTTGTCTATATTCAACCAAACTGTGGCAATGCTGCAAAGCTTTCTTCCAACAATTCTGCCACAAGCAGAAACATTTCTGGAAAGCAACATTGGGAACGTTAATGCATTGACACAGCAAGATCTTACAAAACTCAGAGCTCTTGGATAATCCAAATTGTCTCGGCAAGTGAGCAACGTTAACAGGAAGCAAGTATTGATGTGAGTCAAAAGAAAATCCAGAGACAACAAACAATTGTATAATTTAGCAGCAATAGGCTGTAAAATTGCTGGCTATAGGGATGGAGACAGCATTCTTCCTTCCTTTTCACTGGCCAGGTTCCACGAACAATAATCATTTTCACTTTACATTATCTATTAAAAGAAATTACGAAACCCAAAATGCAACAAAACAGCTGAGTCTTTAGCAGCACATTTTGCTGAATTCTAGCTAGATCAGATTCAAATCAACCCAACCAAAGCAGCCCACTGACACAGACACTCCTCACCCACATGGCCCTTACAGCATACATAAATTCAATTACTTTAATTAGATAAATAAGCAACAGAAACTGTTCAAATCCAGCAAGAAAAATGAGAAGGCAAAGCCAAATCAAAGTATTCCTCCAACGCAACGTAAATCCACCTGCAAATGACCAATGGATTGCTGCAACTAGCACAGGAAAAAGTAAATGTCAAGAACAACTTTGATTATATAAAATAGGAAAGCAAGGTTTTACATTTATAAGTCTGGGATAAGGACCATCCTATTAGAGATCTAAGGAAAACACATTTACTGGCCTTCATGCCTACTAAGTAACCTGATTCATTTGAGGTTTGTAAAAATTCATTGCAAATACAAAAGGGATTTTTGTTTGTTTTTAAAACCTAATCAATGTGTTGGTGTTCCTGGCTCAGGATAGATGCATCATGACTGCAATGGATCAGCTCCAAGAATTACAGTATTAGCTCTGCAGCAGTGGCTCTAGATGGTATCTCTGCAGGGAAATCCTTGTCAGCACTGACTTACCTCTACTATAAATGGCCGCCCGCACTCCCACACCAGGTTCTAAAAGTATGGTGCTGAAGTTTGTCAAAAGTGAGACTCTCTACCCCATAATATTCTTATGATCACATCAGCATAAAATTGGATAGTTCACTCAGGGTGAAAAGCACTTACATAAAAATATTAACAGGTGTATGTAAGGGCTGCCTGACATCACCCTCTTACCAAAAGCATCCACGCACCTCAGTTTGACCTCAGTGCCTTAGAGCAGATCCCAGGGCAGTCCCCCAGGGCACTTGGAACAAACATTCAATGTTTGGAAGATAAAGTGTCTCCACTGCAGACTGTAAGGACACAGCAACATCAAGAGTACTGAAAAATAAAACATCTGTTCATCTCTCAAAGGACAACAATCCTAACAGAAAGCTGAAAAGATGCAGTAGAGGAAAAAATAAATAACAGACACGGTATCTACCAAAATAAATGCTACTGATACATGAGAAATTAAACATCCCTTGCACAAACCAACACTAAATAGGCCTGAGTATCATAAAGAAATCTCCACTGGAAGCAGCAGGAAAAAAAAATCTCCCACAAAAATCCTGCAACTCTAAATACCATTTTTCATACCCCACTTCATTTTTAAGACAGATTTATTAAAATACTTCTGAACAAATAGGATATCCAGAGATGTTCTATAATTCTGGGCTATTGCCAAATTCTTGATATCCACAAAACATTCCATGTAATGTTAAGTGAAAAACATATTTCTTTTTTACACATTCTTTCTTCTTCCTTTCATGATCAATATACTTTTATCCTTAGTACAACACACCACAAAGAGATCATCCAGCGTTTCAACTCCTGTTTATTAATGTATTTCTTGCACTGGTGGTCCAGAATTAGATGCAGTATCCTAGACAGGGTCTAATAAGCTGGAAGGGGTTCTTCCTTTCCACATGCAGACTTCACATTTGTCCTTGTTCAGGCTCCTCTCTGCCCATTCCTCCAGCAAGGTCAGGTCCCTCTGGAGGGCAGCCGTGCCCTTGAGCATATCAACTCACTCCCCATCACACCAACAGATATGGTGTCACCTTCAAACATGACTAAACTTCACTGTGTCCTCCAGGTCACTGATAATAACACTGAACAGGACAACTCATAGCACTGACCCTGTGGCATCCTGCTCGTCCCCAACACCCCATCCCATCCCCACCATGGAGCCCCAGCCCAAACCAGTTCTGTTTGACTCCTCAAGTTGCTCGTACACCCAGACTGCAGTGCCCAAACTCAGACAGGCCACTGTGGGGAAGAGCCAAGAGCCCTGCTAAAGGCAAGGTACAGAGTGTGCCCTGCTCTGTCCTGCCCACAAAATGAGTCATTTTATCACACAGTCCAATTGGACTCAGCAGGCCATGATTTACCCCTGTCAACTCTACACTGACTACTACCAAACCATCTTATTCATGTGCCCAGAAAAGTGTTCCACAACTTGTTCCATGATTTTCCCAGGGACTCAAAGCCAGTCTGTAATTCCTTGGCTGTACCTTTGGGGTGATTGCTTTGAGGTGTTGGGTTTTGGGTTGGTTGGTTGTGTTTAGTTTGAAGGGGTTGGGGATTTTTTTGGTTGGTTATTTTGTGGGTTTTTTTTGGTTTGTTGTTTGGAAGTTTTTTGTTTGGTGGAGGTTTTTTAGGGGGTGGGGAGGGTTGTTTGTGTTTGTTTTCTTTAAAGAGGGTGCTACCTGCAGGAAGTATTCTGTAACATTTTTATCTCACATATTGTAAGCCTAGAAGCCATAAAGCACAGCCTTCATACATCTCCTTTGCTATTATGTGGACTATGGCTTCCAATACACTAGTTAGTGTTTCTGTCATGAAGATACTATGAATGTGCTCAATTCAACTCATATCCACTTTGAATTAAACAAAAGCAGTAGTATTGGATACCATTAACAGAGAAACTTGTGCCTATACACATTTTTTTTAAGTTATGAAAAACGACCAGTTACTTGAAGTCCTTTTGATCTAAGAAAATACTTCATTTTTCACACAGTTTCACAGAGCCTTTGGTAACTGCAGCAATGAATTCCCTATAAAAGGTACTTATAACAGCAAGTCACAACAATCTAAGGCACTGAATAATTCCAATTTTTGAAAGCCTGGATATCTGTTGGAAGCTTCATGTTTCTTCTAAAAGCTTCTACCACATCTGTCAAAAGTATTTCAGCCTGGGAGAAGTCACATACAAATTCTCCAGGGTTTTCCACTTGCTTATTTTTAAAAATGGAAACAAAACCGAAAAAACCCCCAACCCCCAACTCAAATTGCTAAACTATTTCAGTTTAGCAATTTGAAAGAGTTTCTTCCTATATGCAGTGATATAAGCTGAGCAAACAGATTTACATTTTCTGAACTATAGCCCACTTTTCCTTTTGCTTTGATTCACACTTTTGGGAACACTCCATGCTCAGCACAACATCTACTTCCTACATATCTAGTGACTCACTTTTTCAGGCATCTCTACAAAACCCAGATTGATTAACTTGTAATTACTAAAAAAAACACGAAATAAAAATTAATTCTAAGCATAATCTTCTAATGTTATCACTGTATGAAAAATTTACAAGAGGTTATTGCGCTCTACCTACAAAGAAAAGCAAAAAGAGGCATTTCACTGGTTGTCTGTAGAAGTATTACTAAGCACAGAAAAAGTCCAAGTACAGATAATCCCACCACCAACTCCTCCCACCTTCATTTTACACACATTTAAGCTTAGATATTATGTTAAAAATATTTTAAAAAGCAAACCCAAATTTAAATATCTGCTTTTAATTGCTATTTACTGGTGATCCTGAAAATCCATCCTACTTTCATCCTTAATAATGCTGGTGTTACATAGACATTATCTCCTTGGGCACATAACTTTTTCCATGCATAATTGAAGTGCCTTTATACAAAGTAAACATTGACATCTTTCAACTGTAAGTAAAATGTCATCTTCAACTTGGTCTACTTATGTGACATACTTTAAATTATGCCTACCTCTGCCTCAGAAAAAACACTGTGTAGTTTCCTTACCACTGTTTACTGATGCTCCCTCTCTTTGGGTTCTACCCCTCTTTACAGATTATGCTGATAAAATTGTTTACAGACCATGTAGTAAACAGGACCACTCACATGATTCACTAAAATAAACTCCAAATCCTCAGAGAAAAAAAAAAAAAGACTACTGGAGTATAACTGAAAGGCAGCTCAAGAGGCAGCACAGACTGGACCGAGTGACTGGGAATGCCAGAAACTGGTATGGCCAAAGCCCACAAACTAATGAAACTGCAGCTCCAGATCATTCACAAACCATTTTGAATTATTCTCTCTGTTACTAAATTAACATTTCAATGTCTTTTATCTTTCAAAAAACCCAGAATTGATAAAAGTCCTACATATAAGCCTCTAAAAAATGTTTAAAAATACCGTGACAATTTGTGCAAGTTTAAATTTAGGTCATTGATAGGATAATGACAGTTTCCTAAATGAGATGTGCCTATTAGCAGTTCTGTAAACAATGATAATGTATGTTCCTCCCTGTAAATGTTCTGGCATAGTTTTATGTTTTTGTTTGTATTTTGAAAACACCACAGAATTCTTTAAAGTGGTTCTTGTGATTCAGGATCAAGCCTGTATTTATCAATATCTTCCACCTGGCT
This sequence comes from Manacus candei, assembly GCF_025592945.1. Classification (NCBI taxonomy): domain Eukaryota; kingdom Metazoa; phylum Chordata; class Aves; order Passeriformes; family Pipridae; genus Manacus; species Manacus candei. Next base: position 564,845 of record NW_026138130.1, read on the forward strand.
TTTCATAACAGCATTTGATATCTATTATCTCTAACAATGCATTTACCCCTCTCCTCCAGCTATCTCACAATTTATCATTCAGATACTCTACCAGATGAAAAACCAGACCATATTGCCAAGAAACATAGACAGAATCTGAAGTTCTCCACACTGCTGTACCAATGCTTTAAAAAACCTTTTACAGCACCACCACATCTAACATGCAACACTCACAGGAATGGATCCCTATCCATGATCCCAAACTCACTCTTCAGCTGACCACTATGGCTACAGATCTCCACCTGGGCAATTTTAGCAGACTCCCATCACATCTTCACATGGAATCTCAAGAACTATCACATATCATCCTCTTACTTCCTACTGCCAAGCTGCTACTTTAAAACAGACAGATAAAATGAATAAGCCTATAAATGTTTGACCTATATTAGAAAAGCCAAAGCTAACTGAAATTTCAAAACAAACCAAAAAACCCACAGCTGATAGTCCTTGAAGCTCGTCAGCAGACACTCAGTGCTTTGCCAAGTTAACCATCTTAAATATGGCTGGACTATTTGTAAACATAATAGAGCACGGAGGGGGGTGTCTTAAAATCTTTCTTAGTCATGAGAAATGTTAATAAAAAGCTATATGCACAACATTTCTAATTTAAAGACAGCACAATAAATTGGAGCATTTTACTTTGTTGAGCCAAAGGAAATGTTAAAAACTAAGCTTAAACTGAAAGTATTTCAAGCACCTAAGCTTTCAAGAGTCCAAGAATGCACATGACACACACAGCAGAGCCAAAGCAATATGCTTAATGAAACACTTCATACAGATAGCAGTTTGCACAATTACCTGCAGGTAACTTGAAAGCCATGCCATAACCCAGCCTTAAGAAATTAAATGCTTGTCTTGTCCCATCATGCCCAAGGATTGCATAACACGGGATAGTTAACAATGGGAGGTTTACGAACTTTGACTGCCTTGTACTGCTCCTCATGCTGTGTCATATTACTAAAAAACCTGAATTACAGACCACATTGTTCTTAAAACCCAGAGCTATACTGACTGCATTTCATAGAAGGGCATGGTGTGAAGTTAACAATCAGCTGATTTAGAGCACATAAAGTTCTAGGGTGTAACATGAATATATTCGGAAAAAAATACAGCGCTGAGGAACTGAGGTCTGCACTTTGTTCTTTTCTTGCTGGATATTTAAAATTAACTTGACAGTTATTAAGTAAAACAACTTTACTTGTCCCAGTTCAATCCCTAGTGGACAAAAGACGCACTACAGAACCCCTCAATTTCACTTAACAAGATCGCCAGCCTTGGGAGAGGAACAGTGAAGGCAACACAGGATATATTTTAAAACCATTTTCACTATCAACGAGAAAATACACCTTGTATGCCACTTGTTACACTCCTGCTGCCAGCAACAAAAGTTCTAGCAGACCCAAATAAAATACTCAATAAAATTTCAATAGGACAAGTAGGAAGAGTGAGCGTGCCAAACACAATGGGGTTTTTTAAATCCATTTTTTGACACTCCTCACAATGAGATTTATTTACATGCTCAAATAAAACGGTAATTTCTCAGCATTTGAACAAATGGTATTACACCATTATATTGATACAAGCCTGTGCCTTCACATTTCTATGACTCACCTAAAAATCACCTACTTCCAGCAATGAATAACACACCTGCAAGTTTTTCAGTACTTATCACCATTTTCAACTGTTAGTTTTACATACTTTTAATAATAAAGTTTCTGCTTAGTCAGAAATCACCAACTTACCTGAAAAGTAATCGTTTTGAAACAAACCTTACTCCTTCCACGTGCAGCCGTATTTATCACCGCAAAACCAGGGTGATCCGCAGCCTAGAGGGACTTGCTGAAGCCAACGTGCAGCTCAGTACACTTTTAAAGAAAGAAAAACATCTTACCTTGCCTGTCTTGTGATCAAACCAGACAAGAGCATGGTTCCTGGAGAGCACCTTGCAGTCAAACGTGGCGTTGTTCTGGGCTGGCCGGCAGCGAGCCACGGAGCGGCCGATCTTGACGGGCTCGTCCAGGTAGACATGACGCTCCTGAAACGGGTGAGAGTTCGGGCGGCAAGTGAAGATGGCCAAGGCTGAAGGCATCGAGGACAGATTGCTGGTTGCCACACCAACCAGAGACGAAGAGAGCCTCCTCTGATGCAGACTGTCCTCCGCGATTTTTAACGCACCTCCGCAGCAACTTTATATTAAAGCAGGACAAATATTATCGTATGAGAGGCCTAACAACTCATTGTTTCAGTGTGTAAACTAATCCTGGCAATAATCCAGTGAAAAAGCCCCATTATGTCTTTAATAATATCAGCAGTGGCCCAAAAAAAGTCTAAAATGGACAACTTTCAATCCATCCTCCTCTGGAAGAATAGGAACAAGCATCTGATTCCTTCAGAGAGAAGCAAAGGCCCCTTGAAAGAAGGATATAATGTCTTAAATCCAAGTAGATGAGTCATACAAGTACTTTTGTTTGTAACCTCAACTGCCTTCTTTCCCCTCCCCTTCCGTAAACAACACTGACCAAAAGTCTGACCAATGCAACATGGAAGCAAGGAAAGGTTTAGGGAAGGGGTTGAAGGAGAAGAATTAGTGTCCTCTCTCACAGAGCACAGATCGGGAGCTGGAAGGTGAATACGAAGCCCTCAGTCCACAACAGGGATCTAGCTGCTTCACACGGCAATCCGCATTTCACCATCTTCGTGAATTAAACCACGGCAGAATAGGTGGTCCTCGATTTGGGATGGGGTGCGAGAGATACACTGTTTTCCTCCCCTGCACCAGATAAAGCCGAACTGGTCTACAGCGTCTGGCAGCCGCTCAGATAAGGAACTTGATAAGGCACGGAGAGGGCTCCCAACTCTCCTTCTCCCGGGGACAAACCGGCGCGTGGGAAGGGTCCTCGGGGCCGGCCTGCGAGGTGCGCTGACAGGTCGCTCCCCGGCGGTGGCTCCGGCGGCGGCAGGGCCGGCGTCCGTCCGTCCGTCCGTCCGTCCCTCGGTGGCGGCGGTGCCGGGGCGGGCGGGCAGGGGCTGCCCCGGGCAGTGCCCGCCAGGAGCCCCCGGCGCGGCGGCGGCGGCTCCGCTCAGCCCCTCCGCAGGTGGCTGCGCATGAGGCGGGCCCGCTGCGCACCCCCGCGCTCTCCGCCCGCCCAGCGCCGCTCCGCTGCCCCGGTGGCGGGAGAGGCCTGGCGGCCGGGCCCGGGCGCTCCCGCTCGGTCGCTCCTGCCGCTCAGGCGGCCGCCGACCGCGGGAACTTTCCTCCGACCTGCGGGGCCGAAAACAAACCGGGTCAAGCGCGTCCCGCTCGGCGCGGCCCCGCGCGTCCCCCCAGCCCCGCTTGGCGCGGCCCCGCGGGCGGCTCGGGGCGCGCCCGCTCCCCCCTTTACCTTGCGCGCAGCCGCCGCCATAGCGCCTGGAGCCCTTCCCGGTGTGGCCGCGGCGCCGGGGCCGGGCGGGGCGGGGCCGGGGGCGGGCGGCGTGCGCACCGGCGCGCCACGCGCATGCGCGCTGGGAGCGGTGAGGCTGCGGCACGCGCGGGCCCCGCCCCGCTCCGGGCGCTGGGATCGGGAGTTGGGGGGGGGGAGCTCGGGGGAAACGGTGGGATGAGCCGGGAAAGGGGAGCGGGAAAAGGGGAGAGGGGCTATTGCTGAAAGGGCACGGCTGGGACGTGTTAGCCCGGGGGCAGGAGCTGAGGTGAGTGAGCCCCCCGGCCCCGTGCGGTCGCTTTCCCCTCGCCGTTCTCCTCGGCTGTGCCCTGGCCGGGAGGGAGGGAGCGAGCGGGGCCCGTCAGACCTTGTTTATAAGAGGGAGGGAATGGCCTGGAGTTGTGTCAGAGGAGGCTTATGTTGGATATCAGGGAAAGATTCTTCACCCAGAGTGTGGTTGGGCACTGAACAGGCTCCACTGGGAAGTGGTCACGGCCCTAAAGCTGCCAGAGCTGAAGGAGTGTTTGGACAACGCTCTCGGGCACGTGGTGGGATTTTTGGGGTGTCCTGTGCAGGGCTGAGGGTTGGACTCGATGATCCTTGTGGGCCCCTCCCAACTCAGGCTATTCTGTGATTCTGTGAAATAAGGGAGCTCTGAGGAGAACCTGGGGTGACACGTTCTCAGCAGAGCTCGCATGAGAGGCTGCAGGAGTCTCCTGGACATCCTCCTGCGTTCCCCTTGCTCTTCTGCTCGTTTTATGATCCCGGGTTGAAATCCCTGGAAGCCGCAGTGTGTTTTGCCGTGTCCCGTTTGCCAGGAACGCTGGCCGTGTTTGCCTTCTCTAGTTGCAGGTTGGTAGCTGGACCAGGGGGAGCTTTGGAGCGGTGGCTGCAGGAACAGGGACAGGACTGGGGTGGGGTCACTGGTGCAGTGTCTTCCCTCAGTAAGTCACGGAGCATCATCTATAATCATATTTATCCCCGTTTTCTAGAAGCCAAGGAAAGATGACTTTGTCAAGGTCGTTGGTGCTGAACGGGCCTCTCTGGTCCGAATTCATTTTTAATTCCGTCATTCCCTGTTGAGCAAACAAGTGGGAATTGTTGGATATAAGATAGATGTTGGGGTCGTGCCAGCGCTATAATTACCCTGTGACAAGGTGTTAGGATTAGGGGCATGGGAGGGTTCTCTGATGGCAGAAAGAGCAGACGTGGAGGAGAGGAGTGGAGCAGGGCCAGGCAGCTCAGGGATGAGGTGGAAAGCAGCAGTCGAGGTAAGGCAGTGCTGTGTGTGACACAAGGCACAATGGCTGTGGGTCTAGTTGTAGCACAGTAAAATCTCAGGGCTGTCTTAATTTTTCTCCCTTTCTTTTTGACTGCACTTTGATTTGGGGAAGGGAGATGTGATTTGTTACAGCCTCGTTTTCTTCTAGCAATCCAATGAGAAAAAGACAGCACAACCAGGCTGGAGTGTCTGTGTTTGAAGCAAAAAAATGAAATCCAAAATTAAAGACAAGTCTGATTTTTGAACACAAAAAAAAAGTCTGATAGGTGGAAGTTTTAGGACTGTTTATCCATAGTCTTAATTTTCCTGACAGGAGAGAACAAAAAAAATATCTGACACACCACTTCACGGCTTGCATCAGCTTGTTTACAAGATTATACTATTGTGATAAATATAATCCTAATTTACTAATTTTTTAAAATAAATTAAAATTCAGTATGGCTGTTGCTTACAGCACACAAGCTTCCATGAGTAATCAAAGGGGAGAAGGAAAAGGATACAAAAAGAAAATGGAGAAAGAGAGAATAAATTAAAGTCCATTAGGAGTTATATTTGAGGGAGAGAGTTGCGAAAGTAAAAGTAACTGAGAGCACTTTGGAATTGCAAAGGTGTAAAAAGTGGGAACAAGGGGTACTACAGGTGTTCATTCAATGAGTACTACAAGTGTTATGAAGTGGTTATACAGGTGGAATGAAAAGAATGTTTATGAGATGTGTGTGCTTAATGGGGAAAGGAGTTTGAAAGTAAAATTAGAGATTAAGATCCATTACCATCTATAGGGCCTAAGAGAATAGAGTAAAAATAATTAACTGAGCACTGGATATCTTTTTCTGATGTTCTCTCTGAGTATTTGTAATTATTAGATATTGCTATTGGGATTCAAATTCCATACTGTATTGTCTGTACAGTGTCTTTCCCAAGCCTTGCTGTGACCAGTAGAACAAATACTCTGAGCATCTGTGTCCTTTAAACTGTAAGCTACTGGCATAGTTGGTATCCTGAACCCTTCTTCATGCCCTGGAGAAATCCCATTTTGACAGTCTCAAGGGGAAAGCAATGGTATGTGCCAGCTGCCTTTCTAGATCTTTTTGGCGCTGCCAAATGCCTCGTGTAACAACCGAGTTACTTTTCATCGAGGCCATTAATCTGAGCCCTCCTCTGCGTGAGTGCCAGCTCTCAGAGGAGCTGGATGGGTGTAGTTATCCCTCACACTTTTTAACTCCTATTTCAAATTGCCTAATGAGTTCAGAATTTGTCAGGGGCTGAGTCATAGACTAAGCTGAAAATACAGAGAGCGGCCGCATTCTGAAACGAGGATACAAATTACTGTATGAGTGTTTTATGAGGTGTTTGATGCTTACCAGAAAGTGTCCCTCTTAGAACTGTGGGAAGCAACAGGTGGACGAAGAGTTTGGTGTGAAGTGCTCTGCTGTGCTGTGCTCGGGGGAGGAGGAGGAGGAGGAGGATGTGTCAGCTCCTGCTTCGCTTCTGCAAACCACTGTCACAGCCGAAGCAGGCAGAGCACCTCACAGCCATGTTGGGTAAGGGCAGCAGGATCCCCCGGAGGTGTCTGTCCTTTTTCTGGGCAGGAAGTCCATAAAAATGTTATGATAGCCATCATAGCTGAGGGCAGAAACAGCCCTCTCCATAGCCATCTTGGATAAGGGAAGGGGAAGGGAGGGGAGTGGCACATTCGTCCCCTAAAGGGCTGGTGTCTGTGTCAGGAGGACGAAACGCAGCAGAGGGAGTTTATGTGCATACCTGAAAAACATCTGGATTTTGGCTTGAGAGCGTTGAATCTTAATGACTTGATGAAAAATGAGATCTTTTGCTGCAGGAAGCCTGTGGTGAATTCTAAGCTGACTGTGACTGACAGAAAAACACTGAGCATAGTTATAGGGAACTCAGTGCCAGACTTCTGAGTACTGTGCAGTGATGGTATAACAGGCTACCAAAATAATTAATATATATCAGACTAAATTTTCAGAGGAGAGGTGTTGTGAACCAGTTGCCTCGAAGGATTGTTACCTGTGGAACGACTGATGCAAGCTGTGTAGCAAAAGTTCAGTTTCTAGTATAAAAATTAAGATGCAAAATGATAGTGTTTGTTAGACAGGTCAGGAGAAAGACGGAAATGCACAGCTTTCTACTGAGTTCTCATCCCTGAAACTCATTCATAAGCAATTGACCAAATCAATTTTGTATTGGTTTTCAGAAATATAACAAATTCTATGTATTACTGCACTCTTTTAAGCCATACCACATTTTAAAATTACAGTCTATGGGGGCATTTACTGCCACACGTGGAAATGTATATCAAAGTTTGAACTGTTATTTACATATTACTGTATCTTCTGCAAAACAAACTTGCCTGAGAAGTAGCTTCTGAAACATTCTGAATCAAGCTGAACTTGTCAAAAAGTAAGAAACTGTTTCAGAGAAGTTTTCTCCTGTGATTAAAAATTTTATTCTAACTATCACCCCAGGTTTACTGAAGTGGTTACACTTTTTTATTTTAGTGCTATTATCGGTCTTTAGTTTCAGACTTATTTTCTGTTCCTTATCTTTTAACTCTGACTGATTATGTAAAGAAGAATTACATTATCTTTCAGCATTAATTTTGAAAGTTTAATCCTCTCTTGTCAGGTAGATTTTCCATTTATCTCATTTTCTTTCAAATCCTTCCCTGCTCCTATCTCTAGTCTTGGTTAAGCTTATTAAAAGACATTATATATATATATATTGTACCCATTATATAAATGAGTGTCTTACCAACATAATGGACAGTTACATTAATGGAATATATGTAGTAAGCATATACTGAATATACTATTCAATTTACATTATGCAATAAATATATTAATATGTTTTGCAATTATATAAAATGTTTATTATACTATATATATCCTATCTATTTACATATACAATATATGTTTTATACTATGTTAATAATACATGTATTTGGAGTATATATATAAATATAATGTAATATGTGTGCCATTAATACATTATTATGCTAATGTATAACTGATGTTACATACAATGTTTCTGAATTTCTGATGAAATTAGCTAAGTTGATATATTTGGCATTTTCACTGCTTTACTATTTGAGCAGAAAAGAGTCATCATGTAACCAGCCTTAATTGCTTTTCTATTAATATATCAAATAAAAAGTCAATATTAAAATTGACTTTTTAAAAAGTTTGATGTTTTCTGTGTCTGTTCGAAAAATAGAAAGATGCTTTAAAAATAATGATGACAATTTTGGTGAGTGTTTATTTGTTTCAAATGAACAAGAGCTAATTTTCAAATACAAATGAAGTACCACTTTAAACTGAAATGTGAAGGCGGGTGGCGGAGGAGGGAAGGTGAGGTGAGCAGATGATGTTTATCCAGTTCCTTGGTGTTCCTCCGTGGATGTGAGCAGTCTGCACAGTCACTCCCTGCTGATGGAAACAGGCCAGCCAGCAGCCAACACAACATTTGCTGCCACCTGATAGAAAGCATCCCACTGAGGGAGGCGGGATACAGCTCTGGAGATGGCAGCTGTAGTTGCAAGATAGAGGGTGGAAGAAAGCAAGGCAGGCTCAAACACTGAAGCGTTTGGGCTCTTTAGAATCCAGCTGTCCCACCCAGGCCTATTTTCATTTTTATTCCAGCAATGGACATCACAGAGGATGCTTTCTCTAGAAGACTTTCTTTTCCAAACTGTGCCGAATACCTACATGAACAGATCACTGTATTTCTGCAAAACAAGGCAGAGTTCATGGAGATTTCTAAGGGCACATTCCATATGCAGAGCCCTGCTATTTCATGAGTCAGTATTGCAAGTTGTAGCTAAGTGTTCTCATTTTATAGGTTCTGAGCTTTGAAGTCTATTTTATCCTCCACTGATACACTTCTTGCAGGAGAAAGCAGTCTCAGTTGTTCCTATGTTACAATACTTGAAATAAATGCAGAAATATTTTTATTCTATTTCTTAAACAACAGACATTCTTTCTCAACTGAGGAAGATAATCACATTTAATGAAAACTGAAATGGATTTGAAATGCCTAGGTGAAAATCTTCCTGAACTAGTGTTTCCCTGTTAATTGGGAATATCTCCAGTAGATGAGAATCCTCTCTTTTTCGGTGACTTTTTTATCAAAGACTGTGTCTCTATTCTCTTAACTTTATCCTGCCAAAAGATTATTTGTAAAGCATCGAATGGAATTAATTTACTTGTTCTTGTTTAATAAAATGATCAGAGCATATAACTCTTACTAAGTTTTTTGTTCTTATTATTTTACTTATGTACATTTGTACTTTTTATTCACGTGAAAACTTACAAATAGAGGCCAGCAAAAACTAAAAGGGCAGGCATGATAATAACAGCTAAAATTTTATTTTGGCCATGACAGCAAGAATGTAAACAAGGAAAAGTATAAAAATATAAACAAGGGAAGGCTTGTAAGAAGCAGAGAGATGGTATCTTTCCTTAAACTAAGCGATAAAGCTTTTGGCCGGGCCCTATTTCAGCTCTTAAATGGAAATAGCGAATGAAGCACCACTGCAGAATCATTGTGCTGAATTTAACTTGATGAAGCTCAGTCTTAGTCATGTCTTTTTTTGAATAGTGACCTTTTACAGAACCCAGGAGTTAACTACTTGAAAAATGTGTGAGTCTGGCGTGGCATCATGATAAAATACCTGAAGCACCTACAGACAGCGAGAGCCTTCCTGTACAGCCCTGCCCAGGCTGCACTGCAGAATCCCATTCCTATCTCACTATCTGACATCCACTTTGCCACTAATGGCTTCTGATAACTGAAGGCCGCTGTATCTTAAATTATTACCACAATAATTTCGTGTATCATAATTTTGTCTGAGTTAAATGTTTGTTCCTCCTTTGTCTAGAAAATTACTCTAACGATCAAAGCGTACTTTAATTTCTAGCAGTTTGGTTTTGATAGATAAACAAATGATGTTAATGGGTCTTAAGGAAACAGTGCATCTAAAGAGTCATAAATTTTAAGTGTGTATAGATGTGGTATCTCAGTTTTAATATTTGCAACTCCTATCCAGAAGAAAACCTGGCCTGTAGTGATTCAGGCAAGGAGCACATCTGCATCTACTGCTGCCGAGACTGTGCTAGTAGCAGTCAACCAGAAGTCTGGTGTGAGTAACTAAATAATAACAGGTACAGGTCAGGAGGAGGGGAGTGTTTTTGTTTAATAAAGTAGCTACTTAGCACTTTAAACTCTACAAAATGTTTCCTAATTAAATATAAATGGGAGACGGACAGTGCTAAAGGAGTATTTGAAAGCTCTTACATTATTAAATAAAGAGCTTGGATTTTGGCTAAGGCGCTAAGAGAGGTTTTAAGAGATTTGGATGCTTTTTTTATTTATCCCAATTTCCTGTGAGGGCATGTCGTTCAGGCATCAGCCTGTGGGGTATTTCCACCGGACTCCTGAATGGTGTTCAGCGTTGTGTAGGATATGATGTAGCTATGCCTGTTAATTCCTTAGCGACCACCTAGTCCCCAGCCAGAGGCTGCCACTGACCTGCCGAGGAGGAACAGAAAACTGGGATGGTGTCCCTGCGGTCAGCTGCCTGCAGAGCTGCTCCCACAGCATAAAGTAGCAATGAAGTAGCTACTTTATTAAGCAAAAACATTGTAATATGGGCTCTCGGGGGCGGGGTTGCTGTGTCTCAAGCCCCCTGAGGCTGCACGGCCCTCCCGGTGCCCGTTCGGAGCTGCCGGGCCGGGCCGCTGGGGGGCGCTCCGCCCCTACCGCCCCCCGCTCCCCGCAGGAATGGTTCAGCCGCCCCTCGGTGCCCGCTTGGCCCCGCCCACTCGGGGCGGCTCCGGGGGGCGGTACGGAGCGGTCACGTGGCTCCGCGCGGCGGGGCCGGGGTCGGGGCCATGTCGCGGCGGGAGCGGGGCCCGGGCACCGACCCGGGTTCGGGCGGCGCCGGGGCGGCCGCGGAGGATGCGGCGCTGGCGGAGCCGGAGGGTCCCGAGCAGTGCCTGTCGCTGCTGCCCTGGGACCGCTTCTCGGCCTGGCTGCACTGCGTGTGTGTGGTGGGCTTCGACCTGGAGCTGGGCCAGGCCGTGGAGGTACGTGCGGGGCTCCGCGGCGGGCGGCGGCGGCGGCGGGGCCCCGCCGGAATCGGGCGCTTCCTCTGGCCCCGGCGTTGCACAGGAGCAGGAAAAGCTTGATGGAAACGTGATTGTGCAGAGCCTCAGAGCGGGGAGCGCCCTGGGGAAGCGGCCCCGCTGTCCCGGGAGAGGCGGGTTGTGCTCGGACAGCAATTCCCACGGTGCCCGTTGTCCTGCCAGCGGGCCCTCGGGAATGGTTCTCATCGCGTGCCGAGATTTGTGTTAAGTACATCATCGGCTTTCTGTACATGCCACGAACGCTGATTTCCATGGCGTGTAGTTGTTAAAGATGTTTAAAGAGCGTGATGGTAACGGGAATGCGAGTGGTCTTCACAATTACCAGCGTTCACCGGCTCGTGGGGCTGCGCGAACAGGTTCCCTACACGTTTGAATCGTTTTCCAGGAGCTCGAGCCGGATCCGGCCCGTGGCAATGACTCCCAGCTGTGCCCTCTGTGCAACAGGCAGAGACAGCTGGGACACTGCCTCGGGAATACACAGGGAGCACGGGCAGCTGGGGTGCTGCTTTGGGAATACACAGGGAGCACGGGCAGCTGGGACACTGCTTCGGGAATACACAGGGAGCACGGGCAGCTGGGACACTGCTTCGGGAATACACAGGGAGCACGGGCAGCTGGGGTGCTGCTTTGGGAATGCACAGGGGGCACAGGGAGAGGCAGCTGTGGCGCTGCTTTGGGAATGCACAGGGGGCACGACAGCTGCGACACTGCTTTGGGAATGCTCAGGGAGCCCACAGCGCTGGAAAATAAACCGGAGAGAAGAGTTATCTTTCAGCTCGGTTTCACATCCTGTTTCACCCTGTTCGCCATGTGACTTACTAGCAAGCTCTTGGTGTGCAGGGAAAGTGTCCTTTTCTTTCTTTCAGTCTTCTTAAAGGGGTGTTGGCATAAACACATGGCACAGTGGCCTAAAATTCAGCCAAGCCAGCTATTGTAATATGTAAAATACATAGCTGATACACATTGTTGGCTGCACGAGAAATGCAAATAAAACCCCAGCATACTGTGCTGATTATCTGGGCTCTGTTCCCTTGCTGTTATAAGGTGGTGTAGGCAACAAAGATGAGGGTTTCTGTATAACCCCTGACTTGGGCAGATGATGTGCTTGGTGGCTGAGAGAAGCACAGCCTCTGGCCTGGCTGCAGACACTTCTATTAACAGTCCCCTTAATTTAATTGACTGCATGCATAAAATGAAATTTAAAGTGTCTGCATAACTGAGGCCTAATTTATTTTTTTTTCGGTATATAGCTGCAGGAAGAAGAATTAGCTTTCAGTTTAAGTTGAAATTCTGGGAAGATACACGAGCTAGTGAGGAAAAGGAGTATGAATTCAAGTCTGGTCTGTATGCCAGTCTTCTGACTAGACATGGATCATTTCAGCATCATTCAGCTGCTGAAGGAGTTACATTTGGTGTACTGCTTAGCATAAGATAGCAAAGGAAAATATTAAGAGGTGGAAAGAAGATGGTGATAAGTTTGCTACATGCAGAATGCAGGTGTTCCACTTGTATGTCTGCTTTCAGCTTTAGTTGCATGAACAATGTTTTGTGGCTGGACATCATTGGATAGGAGAGACTGAGGGGAAAAGAAATGCATTGGAGGCTTTATGACCAGGGGACATAAACCTGCTTAGTCAGAGATCAGCCAGAGGGTCTCTTTGTTGTTTTCTGTGGAGTAGGATAGTGTTATATTATCAGGAGATAAATTTACTTACGTTTTGTAGAACAAGATTAAATGAGCTAACTGGATGTTAGTGGTATGGTAATATGAGGACTCTCAATGCAGCTACCATTGCTGCATTGAACTGCTCTTGGACTAGTTCCCATCTCTGGAAGCCCTGAAACCTGTTTTGAAATATAATCTCTGAATTTATGTTACATTTCATTTGCTTACAAGCTAGCCACCCATTTCAGTAGTTTTGGGGTGGTTTGGTTTTTTTTTTTTTGAGGAACTTCTTAGCTGAAATTTAAGTGTCTCAGGTTTGTCCTCTTTCCTGTATGTTCTTTTCTCACTTACTTGCATAATCACTGATTTTGTACATCCTTTTTTTTTTTTTAGTGGTGGTGCTTCCGTTTCTTTCATTGTGTTGCATCATTTTTGATTTCTGTGTTGTAAAAACTTGTTACATGATTTATTTCTGTAACTACTAAAGCTGTGACTTCAAGTGTAGTCCTTGACCTTGCACAGTTCCCAGCTGTTATTTGGGGCCAATGACATCCTCCAAGAGTTACTGTTAGTATAGAAGGTGTTCTGTGATTGAATTTTGATTACTCCTCTGAGACCTTTTGCACCAAAAATCTCAAGTACTCTGAATTTTTAAATGTATGTGTGTGGTCTCTAACTGGCATTCAAAATACTTTGTAAAGATGGGTGATCAATTAACTTAAAAGCATATAAAATTAAGAATAGAGGCATAATATTAATAGCTTACAATTGAAAGTATTCTAAGGCAGGTATTTGAGTGTTGAATTGTAAAAATATTTAGTAGAAGCTTACTGCTTATACCCAGTTGATTTTCAAATAAAATAAATCTTTCTTCTTGTAGGTAATATATCCTCCACATTCCAAACTCACAGATAAAGAGGTAAGTCATGGTTGCTGTATAAGTATATAATTTGGTTTGAGTTTAGTAATTTCAGGAAATATAACAGCTCTCTTTTCTTTTCCCCACCCTTTAGAAAACCAATATTTGCTATTTGTCTTTTCCAGATTCTAATTCGGGTAAGTGCTTCCTTCACACTGTAGTCATCTCTTGTTGGACTAAGCTGTGTTAAAAAAGATAACATTTGACAGTATGTATTCTGGGCTTTAGATCAAATCCTGATTTATGTATCTTAATATTACAATACAGAAATGTTGCGGCTAAGGTTAAATATAAAGCTGTGACTGCATTGCAGTAAGGTCTGAGGATTCTTCTGCATTTTATGTAAGTGAAATATCGAGAATGTCTATGTGTAAGACCTTCTGGATGACACACTTGCAGACGGTTCAGAATACCTGGCAAGTAAAGAATGAACACCTTAATATCCCTTTTTAAACAAAATAACAGTGTTGTCACTGTAGGGAGGAGAGTAGGCATGGAATTTGAAGGATTTAATAAAGCAATTGGAAGGATACGGAACCCTCTTCTCATAAAGGACTAAGTGTATATTTTCTAAGTTTATAACAGAGAAACTGACTGTTAAATTCAAAAGCAGGTAGAAAGAACAGTCATGAAGGGAAAACCTGGGCTATTTTGTATCTTCTGCATTCTTGCTGCTTCTGCTGCTGTGTGTGGTCCTGCTTGCTAAATTATTATTTAATCTTCTGCATCTGCTGCCAAAGAGAAACTGGGGGCATGTGGCTGATGGGTTGGACCACCTGCAAAAAGATACTGCAGAAAGACAGACACTTCCTTTCCTGTTTATTTCTGGACAAAGTTAAAACCTGCAGTAACAGCCTTGTGCCTGTAACTGCCCTTACTCTGTGCCTGTGGATGCTCTGCAGCAGAACAGCTCTGGTGTCACATGGGTGGTGCAGATGTGTGCTTGTAATGTGTGTGAGCTCTCTCCTATGTAATTTTACAAAATATCTTGGCTAATTTTTCTCCATTGTCTTAATGTCATTAAAGTTATTTTTTCTGTTCTTGCTATACTGTATGTAAATAGAGGAGGAGCTTCTTCTGCTATTGAAAGAGAAGATGAGTTAACTGTATCTTCTTATTACTCCCATTGTTAGCAGTCATAAATACCTCTAACCTTCAAAAGATACATTGAAGGTACAAAATCATGTGTTAGGAACGAAGGTTAATTTTTTTTATTTTTAAATTTTTTTGTGTATTTTTTTTAAATAAGAGTGTAGTAGAGTTGTTTTAGGCAGAATATATGTAAGGAAGGTTTACTTTCAGCAGGAAAAAATCCCATGTTTTTGCTTTTTTTAATGTCCCTATTAAGAACTTTAGGTTCTTGATCATTCTTGATGGACTGAAGTTTCAAATGATGTAGAGGGATTACCTGAATGAAACCTGCCTTCCACAAATGAGCTGGAAGTGTATCCATTTGTTAGGATTTATTTTTTCATTGTAGGCCTTAACATAAAAGGAAAAACTTTATGTAATATAGCAGTGAAGGAAGTTATTAGCTTGCAGCTAAATTTGAGGTCAGCCTTCCTTAAATTTTCATAGCTCAAAAGATTAATTAAACTTTTTTCTTTTACAGCTACAAAGAGATAGTATTCCAGTACTTATGGCTATGAACTCAGGGGTGGAAAGTGATTTAATCAGCTACTAGATCATAATACTTTTTGTGGTTTTGAGCTAAGTTTCCTAGTACAGTTATCTTTTACTTTCTCTGCATGGATAGTTGAAGAAAGAACAGACATTTGCCAGTCTTTTCTGGAAGAGCTTGTTAAATAGGAAGACATCATATCCTGAATGATATTTCAATATATTAATGATTAAGGGTAATTAACTTTTAGGTCTTCTGTGGATAGGTTTTTATAATAGTTTGGGTTTTTTTTCTTTGCTATGGATGAGGGGAACTAGCTTTGAAAACCTGAAGGAAATATTTGGTGCTGTGTTACTGGCACATGCTGTGCTTTTTCTTGTTATCATTGAATCCATATTGCTGAGCACTTGCTTTCATTACCTGTTTGAATTGGATGGTTGTCCCAGCACACCGTGTTTTGCTACTTTTGGTTTGTCTTGGCCCACTGGGAGTTTGCCACTGTGGCTTCAGGAGGTTTCTGAGCCCCAGCCCTGGGTGCTCTGAGCGTGTCAGTGTTAAACCTGCCCAGGCGGTGCCTGCCCGAGGGTTGGAGTGTCTGTGAGGGCTCTCACACAACGTACCAGACTCAAGGAGAAGATGAAATGGAGCTTCTGTGTCTGATAAACAGTTCCCTGGAGAATGGGGCTCTGCCTTTACTGTTCAGTCAGTTGGCACTGGCTGGGGTAAGACAGGACGGCCGAGAGGAACTCAGATCATCAGTGGGGAGGTCATGATTTTTTTCCTGGAGGTCTTTGCAAATTATGTCCCAGAGCAACCAAAGAAGAAGTTATATTCAACGTGGAGAAACAAATGTCCTTTGCCAGGAAGAAACTAGAAATTTACTACTATTAACAGTAGCTATAAGTTTAATAATATATTGATTCTTTTGTAGTGATTTACATGAACACTTATATTGTTACAGTGAAGATGGTCTGCCTGCCACAGGCTGGCCTTTCAGTTGACTGTGTTCATGTTAATACCACTGTGTTGCAGAGACACTTTTTACAGTCCCTTGCTAGAAAGAGTAGTACACCTGTGTGTCCTTTAGGTTTTGACAGTCCCCTTATCACTATTCCTGAGAGCATTTTCTTCAGCTTACATAGCTTCTACCTGAACTAAAGTTTTTTTGGAGCTTCTCCATTTGCAATGGAGAGAACACAGCCACCAGAGTATCAGTGATACAAGTTCTGATTGTGCAGTTCCTATGCCACACCTGGAAAAAGCTTCTTTGATAAGTGATACAAACTTATTTTATTTTTATTTTCAGACTGCAAATAATCAATGTACTTTGGTACTTTCTTTAAGAAATTAATTTTGGTAGAAATTAAGGGAAACTTCACTCCTTGGGGATATTACTGGGAAGTCACACTCAGTTTCACTTGGTTTTCAGCAATTAGCTTTGCAACTTCCAAAATGATGAGTCCTAGACCTACACATGAATTTGTAGGAGATCAGCATAATGCACTCTTATGGTGTGACTAATGTATGAACTGTTTGGTATCAAAAAAAAGTCAAAGCACAGCCATTCAACAGAGAAATGACATGTGCTTAAGATAATTGAAACTCTACAGGTGGACTAAGGAAATGGGTGATTACCAGTAGGAGAACAGCCATTAGGGCTGTTTAAGGACATGACAGTCCCTGTGAGGTAGAGTGACTTTTTTTGTCCTTGTTGCAGACAGAATATTTATTGTTGCCAAATATGCTAACTTGTGCAAGATAGATGAAGAGAAACTCTGATACCTCATTGACTGTAAACAAGTTCTCATGTTAAAGAAGGCTCAGACTCAGAATAGTGTTTATTGTTTATCTCTTCCCCATGTAGGTTGTCTTGGGGACACACAGTTTTGTTTTAGATTTCGACGGTCTCCTGGAAGGAAAGTCTCATTTTGTTGTTTTCTGGACCAATTGGATAGAGATCTACCAGTTTACTTAAAGGTTGGAAATAAGAAAAAATGAAGTTAATTTCTTTTGGGTAATGTTAATTTGTGGGTCATCACCTTAATGCTTGAAAAGCAAAATCTCTGAACTGGAAGTCCTGAAAGTCAAAGCTCAGAAAATATTTGCTGTAGGATATTAGTATAATTATCATAATAATAAGTTTCACTAGCTGTTCTTTAAGTTTTACTACTATGAATTTTGGACTGCAAGGAGAGTTAAATTGAAGACCAGACTTATTTCATTATTGATTAGAAACCTGTAGATCAAACTGTAAAAACCATTACTGTTGTGGAAATCTGAAGTGCTTTGTAACTTAATTAAAAAAAAAATCCAACAAACTTGAGCTGTCTCTCTGTTTCCACACTTAATTTTTGGAAGGTTGGAGCAGTTACCTAAAAGAGGTAATGGCCAAAAAGTTGTTCTCCTCATATTCATAAGGAATATTGAGGCCTTTAGCTATGCTAGTGGGAGTCTGATTCTCAAACTCATCTGTTTATGAGTCAAATACTTTAATTCCTGTTTGTAGGAAGGATGAAGCTGGTGTTTTATCTTTGAAGTGTGAATGTGCTTCCTTGATACTTCAAGAATCTTTAATAAAACTAATAAATTGAAAGACTAGGTTATATCTTTTCAAGTTGGGGCTTTAAGGTTTTTAACTGCTAAAATCTTTTTAGTACTGCTTTGAAGAATTGTAAATGTTGATTTATTCCTCAGGAAGTTATTTCTATTTTTGTTTCATGGTGTGTCAGGAGAATGTAGATATAAAAATAGTAAAGCCAAAAAGCACAGCTGTTTTCACACACTGGTGTTTTCTCTTTGAAGTACTTACTAAAAAAATAATGCCAATAAACAGAGTAAGCGTTCTAGTTTATTGTATCTAATCAACTTTGGAGCTTGCAGGGAAATATGCTTTTGAACTGTATATTGAATGCTTCAGAAAGAGGAGAGTATCAGGTGGTTGTATTGTATTCTTTCTTTTGCAGAAGGATTCAGCATATTACTATGGCTATGTGTATTTCAGACAAGTTCGTGACAAGTCATTAAAAAGGGGCTATTTCCAGAAGGTAATTCCAATTCTTTTAGGAAAACATTTATTTGAAAATTAATTATTTTTCGGTGATCTCAGAGGAACGGGAAAGGTATCTTGCTTTCTAAGTTAATTGTTGGTTTATAGTAAATTGGTCTAATTTCACAACAGCTATGCTACGTTCCAGCTCCACTGTCAGAACAGATGGTTTTCTCTGTGTGTTTAAAAACAAAAAGTTGGTAACTGTAGGGAGTTGTTTGTTTACAGTTGCCCGTAGTCAAAATTGTGGTTGGCTTGCATGTGTGGGAAAAGTCACACTTGACGTCCTCTGAGGGTAACCAGCAAAGCTGCAGTAAAACTGAGGGAAAACATTAACTTGAAATCCTGTTTTTGTTTTGTTCCTCTTTATTCCAGTCTCTGGTCCTCATCAGCAAGCTGCCTTATGTCCATCTCTTCCGCACCATGCTTAAGCAAATAGCACCAGAGTATTTTGAAAAAAGTGAAGCTTTCCTGGAAGCAGGTAGTGGTCCTGTGATGTTGTTCTAGAGGAGCTCTTACACTGTCACATACTTTTTCTGGAGAAATAACAAACAACACTATCATGTTCTAGTTTGTGGCTCTGTCTTCTTGCAGGGTAGAGGATTGAAATTTTAACAGACTTGCTTGATTTCTAGATCATTGAACAGAGCTAATCTAATTTTGCATCTTCTGTGGGAGAATTGAAGGTCCCTCCTAAAACACATCTAGGGTTGTGTGTGCATCAAGACCAGCTGTTGAGCACAAGTAGCTGATGCCAATCCTCAGTTTGTTCTTCTCACAAACTGAGTCCTTTCGGGCAGTCTGACAACTTTTGCTAAACAACTGTACAAATGTCATCTTGCTTGAGGCTTTTTTGTGTGTGTGTGATTTGTTTGTTTTGTTTTTTGACCAAATGGAAAAAGCAACAGAGCAGCACTGATAGCAGGTGCCTCAGCCTTACTGCAGAGCTGTAAGAGCCAGAGAGGGCCAAATGGAAAAGTTATTTGCTCTTTGCCTGGGAGTGCTGTGTTCTTTGTACAATGTTCATGTCTTTGTGCTATCACTGGGCAGCAATTTGTGGAAACCATGAAGGAATTGTATTTTTTTAATCTTCTATTTTCTTGACAGGTTATATTATGAGCAAAATAAGCTCTGCAGAAAACTAGATTTAGGAGTAATATTCAGAATGGTTTGCAAGTTAATGCTGAAAAACTCTCTATCCAAGTTGTAAACTAGCTTTTCCCTTAGCTGCTTGTGTTCATCTATTCTGCAATAGCTAATGTCCATAAAGGGGTGTGTTGTTCTTTAAGTTTCCCAATATGTACTTTCACGGTTTCTCATGTCACATTTCTTCAACCAATTGCAAGTCTCATTGCTACAAAAAAATGAAAGACCAGAGGATACTGTTTTCTTGAAATGACAAACTTTGTAGTTCTAATGGAATAATACATAAAGAATGTCTCAAAGGCTGTAAAACTTGTTTAGTGTGATCAAGAGACAAGTAGAACTGACGTGGACTATTAGCACTAATTTAAAATTGCAGTGTGCACAAAGGTGATTTTGTGATCATGGGTTATACACGATATAAACTGTTATAAATGATACTTGTTTTTCCTTTCAGTTTGTAGCGATGTTGATCGTTGGCCACCACCAGTTCCAGGGAAAGTTCTGCAGTTGCCTATTATGGGTGTTATAATGAAGGTAAGTACTCCTGCACTTTGTGCTTCTCTGAGGGTGTTTTCCCCACCTTTTACTGTCCAGGTCCTATTGCACTGTGCCTTGCTTTCAGTGTCTCAAGCTTCCAAACAGGAATAGATGTTTACTGCACTCAGAGTGAAGGTCTGGGAGATCTTGATGAGGTGCTTTGACTGGGGAGAGGAGGGGAGGATCTTTTATCGTGCTTAGGTTAATATTTAATTTCTGTAGATATTAAAAAGCAGTATTTCAATACAACTACTAATTGTAGTGTCTATATTATCCCACTGGAATTTGCATTCTAGGAAACTTTAGTGCTAATTATATTTGTCAAATCAACCATAAAGTAACACTTGAAAATACTGAGAATTAAATTCCAGTCAAGCAAATTAAATATATTGATGAAAATCATTCTTCTTCTTGAAGATTCACAAGTAAAAATCGGTTTTGGCCCACACACCAGCAATTAATTTCTTGTGCTGTTGATAATTTTCAATGAAAGTGAAATATGTCTGAAGAAAGCTATTAAACGAGTTGTATCTAGTGCAGAGGGAAGAATGGTAGTGTTTAAATGGTGGCTGAGGACTAGGCCTCTGGGAGCCATAGTGTCTTCATATGAAATGCAGTTAAATGGATTTGATGGAACTGGAGTTTACAACCAGAAGCACGTTCTGAAGCAGAACACAGCAAGATGTGTGTGCATCACTGGGGAGAGGAAGGAGAAGTTTCTGAGGCTGTTCTGAAAACACAGGTTTAATAAAGCAGTGTTCTTGGGTGCTGGATGATGATGAGTGTCAGATATGTCTTGTTTGGGTATTGCCTGCATTTATGTCATCAGTAAATCTTACCCATGAGAGCTGACATTGCATTCCTAAACTGAATAAAGTCATAATTACTGTCCAGTGTTACATCCCTGTTTTATTATGCTGCTTGGACAGTTTTAATTGTTCTGTATAAATTACATCCATATGTGCACAGCAGCTTCCAGTATGATGAAATCTGTAGTTCTCAAGACTTACAGATGCAAACTAAAGTCGGAAAAATATACTTAAGTTCAGACTATTTGGATTCTGTGCCATCTTAAAACCTCATGACCTTAGTTCAGACCATTCTTTTCAACATTTAAAAGTATTTTTATTGAAATTACAGTAATAGTTGTGACTAATGTTACCAAGAGTTTTTTCTTAACTGGAGTGTTATTTGCATATTCTGTTACTCAGTTTTCAATTGGAAATTCTGTAGGTGGAAGTTCTGTGGAGTAAATAAGCATCATACTGTAGTATATCCTCTTTAAATGTTACAACTTGTCTCTAAGTCAGCATTTGAAGTGTCTGCTGAATCTGATACAAGGGAAAATAAATCTTTCTTTTTCTTTCCAAGTTGCGGATCCCAACATATCGTGACAAGCCCGGAACAACACCGATAGTACAGAATATGCATCAGGTAGAGATTAGATACTGATATTGTACATAACCTCAGACAAAGCTAAAGATCTGCTTTCATTCTTTTACTTTAAACTTGCTCATAGCGATTGGTAGCAAGTCATCATATATTTGATAAGATTGAAATCCACAATCTTTGAAACTTTGAATGGAAGAGTCAAGAGTTGGATTCTTCATAGAAAAGATATTCTAAGCCAGTTACCCCACGTAGGGAAGGATGTCCAGGTCCTGGAAGAGGGTAGTTGGCTGATAAAATTACTAATTTGATCATCCTTTTAATGTTTGGGGGGAGGGTTGAGGATGAAAACAGAATTAAGAGTCTTTAGTCATAGAAGATGGTTATAAAACAAGTCCATCTGTGCCTTCATGTGCTGTGTAACTGGTGTTTGAAACAACTTCAATATTTTATATCTTTTCTGGACTGAAAGTTACATGCCTATAGGTGGGTTTTGTGTGTGTCTTAGGCGAAATCCTGCTTTTAGCACACAAAAATAGTTACTTGTGGAGATAACATAGTATATACTGACTTCAATAGTAGAGTAGTGTAAATAATTAGGATATATACCACGTGCTGTCTGTAAGCATTTAAGGGAAACCATTTCATTTAATACCTAGGTATTCTGATGACTAAAAAACAAGCATTGCGATGTCTTTTAGGCAGATGCTCAGATCTCCATGGCTTTGCCGACTGTTCATGAAGTGGACCTTTTCAGGTAGGAGCTTGAACTGATTGATTCCTAGCTGTGAATTCCCACAAGTCAAAGTTTTTTGATGGTACTTTGACACATGTCTCACGGTTTGCAAGCCAACATTTGTCAGTATTGGTTTTAATATTCTTTTTCTGTAAAGTTAGCTAAAACACAGTTTGGACAGTATGTAGGCTGAAACTGCAGTAAATAAGCAAGTTCATTAAATGTTCCATTTTACAGAAGTGTTTTATGTTTTTTAAATTACTATTAAGTACTACTGCAAACTTCATTTTTATTCAGTTCTTAACTGGAAGAAATAGGTCTTTTATTATGTCAAGTGAATTAAAACACCTTCATCTGGTTTTAGGTGTTTCTGCCCGGTGTTCTTTCACATTCAGATGCTCTGGGAGCTGGTGCTGCTGGGAGAACCACTTGTTGTGATGGCACCATCACCATCAGAATCTTCAGAAACCGTGTTGGCCCTTGTTAGGTAAATTCAGTGGAGCTTCCAACTAATGACTGAGTGAGTCATGTAAGATCCCAGCCGAGCGGGCCTTCATTTGATCAGTGTAATAAAGCATTGCAGATCTGAGATTTGCTTTTGTCTTTCATGAAATTTTGCACTGAATACATACAGGCAGCTTATCCTCTTTCTACCTTGCAGCTGCATTTCCCCACTGAAGTACTGCAGTGATTTCAGGCCATACTTCACCATACACGACAGTGAGTTCAAAGAGTACACGACTCGCACACAAGCTCCGTAAGTGAATCAAAGTCTGTTGTGGAGATGTTGCTCAAAGCCACTTGTAACCATAAATTTGTGTTCAAATACTACTTAACTAGTCTTAACTTCTGTCATTATGTTTAGACTCCCTTTCTTAATAAGATTTATCTTGCAGAGTGCAGTTATTACTTGATTTAAGTTTTGACTTCAGTTAGATAGGACAAAGAAGTTATGAAACAATGCCATAAATAAACTACTCCTGAGCTTCATGAGATATTTGTCTGCAGAATAAATAAAACTGCAAATATGAAAACAATAAAAGTTTTTGCTTTTCTGCAAGAGTTTTTCTGTATAACACCAGCTCCAGACTATCTCTTTGGGAGATTTGGGTAATAGTTTTCATCTTTAATCAACTGCTAATCAAAGTGACTAATTCAACATCCATATGGCTGCTTTGTAGAGTTAATTCAGTGGTGTCCTAGTTGAGACAACTTAAAAATTAAATATCTCTTCACCGAATTTGTTAGAATAATACTGTAAATAATTCAGATATTAAGATTATTTTTAAGAGCGTGAATGTCCAAAACCACTGATGTTTAAAACTGCTTTAAGAACACATTTTCCTCTTTATTTTTTTTAAATTCTGCTCTTATTGTGAGAACGTACACCTCCAATATTTCTTATTATATGTTATTTAAATGTAGCTTGATTAGATTCACTGATCTTTTTGTAAATAAATTTCTTCTAATGTCAGAACAGGCAGAGGTTGTTGGTTTGGCTTTTTTGTTTTGTTTTTCTTACTGTATTTTTCCTCTAAACGGATGTATTGCCAGAGAGAGAGCAGTGGAAAAACACATAAACACAGGCAATATGTTTCAGATGGTGTTCCATGGGAATGGTTATGCAGTATGTAATTTAGTTTCTAAAAATAATTCCAAGAAGAATTTGTTTAAACTTCAGTAACCTATGTTTCAAAATTGCATCCTCTCCTCTGTAGCAAAACAGAAAGGTTGGTCAGTCTGTATGTTAGTATTTGAAACAGAGCTGGAATTGCTCTGGCTTTCTTATGGAAAACAAAAATTTGGAAAGGTAGGAAATAGGTTTTTTAAGCAGTGGCTCTAAGAAGGGGAAGAATCCAGATGATGCAGATTCTGTGTATTTTATTACCTTTATGAGAGGTGAGCACGGGTCTGTTTTTCGTCTTGATGTTTTGATTTATTGTGTCTTTTCAGAAATTACTTTAGTGGTTTACAATCAGAATTGGTTCTGGTAAATATGACAAATTAAGGCTCCTAAAAGTGACCCAAGTAGCTTACCACGTCTTACTATTCTATTACCAGTAGTACTGAAAAAAGATTCCTCATGATTTGCTACTAGTTTATGTTGGCCTGGAGAGTTATTATTTTAGTGTGTGTAAATGAAGGCCTTACTTGAACTCCTGATCTTTCAACTTCCAGTTAGTAAAAGAACGTCTATTTGTGTGCATTGGTCCAAACTAATTCTGTGTGAAACTTGCATTTTGGCTCCCACAAAATAGGCATGAGAACATTTAATATTTCAGTTGGGCTAGACTTGACCCCTTAGTAGGGAGAAAGGAATGCCTATTTTTTGGGTTCTTTTATTCCTCATTTTTTCAGTGTTGTGACATGGCAATGAGAAGAACATAAGATAAAACATCATAAATTGATTTTTCAGACTAAAAAAAAGGAATGTGTCAAATCTTTATATGAACACTATCTTTATTGTTTTGGAAGAGAGATTGTAAATCACCTATGATGACCCGAGACAATAACGAACATTTGCAAGTCAAAAGTAATTTAAATACATCAAACAAGTTTAAGGGGATTATAGAGACAGCAAAAAACCAAAGTCAATTCAAATGAGTGGGGAAAACTATGAGTGGGGATTAAAATGTTTTGAGCTGAACATACTTGGACAAAAGGACTCAAAAGAAGTGATTTTTCTGGGCAAGGTGGAGTCAGTGACAAGCAAGAAAAGAAACTGATACAATTTGGTGCTTCTGTTGACCTTTTGTATTCATTAAGACAGAAGCTCTTGCTGTCATATTTTAAACACTGTCCTTACTTTTCTAGGCCCTCTGTCATTCTAGGGGTGACAAATCCCTTTTTTGCTAAAACACTTCAGCACTGGCCTCACATTATCCGAATTGGAGATATTAAACTTCCAGGTAAAGTATAAATATCTTCTACAATCCTGTGCAATAGGATCTAACTGTGGGCTTATTTATTTACAAACATGTAAATTAGTCCCATTAATTTAGCTTAATACTAACTAAATTGTCATAGGTGTAAATCTGTCAAGTGAAATTAGACTCTTGAGTGCTCTATGTCTTGTCTTGTCAAATCTCATATATTAAATGCAAAAGGTGGTGATAGTCATTAGTAATAATGTTTTACCTTTCACACAGTCCTGATTTTGTCTCTCTGCCAATAAGGTATTAAAATGAGAGACATATTACTGATGTTAATTTTAGTATGAGTAGAATGTAATAAATCAGTCACAGCCAGCACAGAATGTAAGACCCATGTGAAAACTAAGTTTGAATGTTACAGTAATGTAAAAAGTTGTTTGTTGACAGTGTTTCGATAATATATTTCTAATCTGGCAGCATTCCAGTAATTATTAATTGTTCAAGTTGAATGATTTCCTTACATGATTGAGTAGAATTTTCATGTACTCTTTGGATAACATGTCAGTCACCAGCCTGTAGTAAAATACCACACTATTCTATTTATTGTATGAAATTCCTGGGAGTATCTGTCTTATGTGACAGCTTCACTCTTCTGTTCTGACAGTGGCAATGCATAAATATGCAGTTAAGATAAAACATCATAAAATTAATTTTTGTTAAATAACTTAAGTTTGATTTCTGAATACAACAAATTAATTAAGAATTATGTGCTGTGTTCAATATAATTAGGCAAAGTTTTGCTTTACTTTAAAATATCGTGCCTGTCCACGGTCAGAATACCTGTAGGGGCTTGTCAGGGGTCTCAGGAGGAGTTACTTAGCTGCTGTGTAGTTCAAGTTTGGAAAATAGAATCTTAATTAAAAAATTAAACTCTGCAAAGTCATATACACAGGTTGCCTTCAAATTTGATATACAGTTTCAAGTATGAAATTCTAAAGTTTTGGTGCAGCTATGGGAAATGCTTAGTCAGAAACTTGTAGAGATGTATCTGTCTGATCTGACTTTAAAAATTTATATTCTATTTCTTTAGGGACAAAGAGAGGGTTTCTGATTATTTTTTGTTCTTTTTTTTTTTTTTCCTTTTCTCCCCACTCTGCAGTTTCAATAGCAATTTATACTGTTATCTCCTCTGAAGTCGAGCATCCAAATAGATTTAAGAGAAGGTTCTGCTGAGGCTGCAGGACTGTTAACAGGGTTTAGGGTCTTCTGGCTGGAGAAGGATAAATTGGAAAAACACAACAAAAGCCTTTACTTTGGCCCATAGTAAAGAAGACATAAACTGATTTAATTTCTTATGTACAATTTTTATTTTGATCAAGGTGCAAAAGGTTTGTTCCCAAAAGCATTTGCGTTAAGGGGAACAAAGGAAGATGGAATAAAAATATGAAATTAATGAAATAATAATTCACTACTGTATATCAGTAAGTTTATTTGGCTTCTGGGTTTAGAAGGTCATGCTTTTGGGGGTTTTTTTGTTTAGTTGATTTTTGGGTAGGGTTTTTTGTTGTTATTTTCAACAAGGAAAAGTCTATGTGCTCCTGTTCATGTGTTTGCTGGACATTTCTGGATATATACTTGGATTCTTGTCGATGTTTCTAATGTTTCTTACAATATTAGATTGTCTTCTAAGTGAAAGTACCCATTTCTAAAAGTCAGTGCCATGTATAGCACATCAGCTGTAGTATCTAGTAATAGAGATGGAGATTTCAAGCAAGGTGTCTTTATATGTTTTGGCAGGTGAAGTTCCAAAGCAGGTGAAAGTGAAAAAACTGAAGAACCTAAAAACTTTGGACTCCAAACCTGGTAATAACTTCAGAGTTAAATTACCATTATTTTAATCTTAAAAAGCATACCCTGTTTCTCCTTTGGCTATAGGCTGCTTTTTTTCCTCAGGTGTTTATACCTCCTACAAACCATACTTGAACAAAGATGAAGAAATCGTTAAACAGTTGCAAAAGGTAATACTGTAAATGTCTTCTTAAGGGTAACTGGGTTGTGTATTTTGTGTACTGTTGTACAGTGTTTTCATTTAAGGAAGCACTTTGTGTAACTGAAATGAAACTGGATTCCAGTTCCTTTGCCCCAGTTCGTAGCAGTATAGCTGGATATACACCCTCATTGTAGAAGGGCTGCTGCCTTGTTAGCAGCTTCTATAACAATATGTTAGGACTCAAAAAGTTAGCTTAATAATTTAGAGGATTGAAGGGATTATCAGTTCATCTGCTTTGGGTTTTCCACCCTCTGCCAGCCCCCTCCACCTCTCATCTCTTTGGTCGAGAAATCTCATGCATGAGGTGTGTAAGAATCAGAGTTTCCAAGTTTTAACTGCTTTGCAAATACTTGTTTATAGAAACTTTTCTTTCCTTGGATTTCTTTACATGAAAATAAAAAACCAACAATTGAAAAGATGAGTACAAAAGGACTTGAAGCTATTAATTTCCTTTGCTGTTCAGGGTGGGAGGTGCCGTGTGTGGGATTATAGCAAATGAATACAGAAACACTGGAATAAGTATTGATAAAAAAGAAACCCACCACAACTACCTACGTGTTTTGGAGTAACAGACTGTGATTTTTCTTTTTTTTTAAGGGAGTACAACAGAAACGTCCAACAGAAGCACAGAGTGTGATTCTTCGGCGCTACTTTTTGGAATTGACAGAAAGTTTCATTATTCCATTAGTGAGTTCTTAGACTAATGGGGTTTTTACATAGGTAATATAGAATAGCATTTTTGGTGTTACCCTGACTGACTAAGTCCAGTAACTATCCAGTAACTAGCAGTGTATCCCTGGGGTCAACACTGGGTCCAGTACTGCTCAACATCCTTCATTAGTGAGCTGGACAGTGGGGCACTGTGTACCCTCAGAACATGTTTTGTGAATGACCTGAGTGTTTCATCATTTTACAGCAGGCATGATCAGGTCCAGTTTCTGTTTGGAAGAACTGGAATATCTCTAGAGACTTGTTTGTCCTTGGGTGTTCAAGATTAGAGGAACTTTTCTTTAAAATTCATCTTTCTCTCCTGTTCTTTTGAGACTGAATGGACACATAGTGTGAATCTAAAACCTTTCCCTGGCTTCCTCCCTGCACCTTGTCACTTCAAGCAAGGAACCTAAAGCATGTTCTGTCATAAGTCTTAGTTTACAGGGTGAGATCACCCTTCACATTCTCTGCAACAGGAAAAGTATGTGGGGAGCTGTCCTTTGTTTCTTCAAAAGATAGAACTAGACTTGTCATAATGTTATCAAAACTAATTATGTTCACAGATCAAAATGTATGGCCAAGTGCTTACAAACACTTGGAAATGTGTATCAGTTTGTGCAGATCTGCCTGTGTGAGCTGGTGAGGCAGAGCTGCCTGCTGTTGTTACACCTGATGCTTCAGCAGTGGCCCCTCTCCCTATGGGTTGGACACGTTGGGGCTCTGGCCATGCCTGTGCCAAGCCTTGCTACAGCAGAGATGCCCACAGCATCTGTGGGTTAGTTCTAGAGCTAATGTTTGTGTGAGAGACCCTGGAAATCAATTCCAAACACTTGTTACAAACTGAGATTACACTTTGGAATAACCCATGATATGAAGGTACCTAGGCACTGTCACCAATAAAAAGAGAGATTGTTTACTCTGTGGCTGAAGTTCAGGATATAGATATTCCATGTACATGTTTGCTTCCTGTCTTCCTTTGCCCCATGTCCTTCTTGAACCTTGCTGACATGAAGTTGGAGTTGGGAAATGCAATCAGTATTAGATAAGTTCCTCTTGTCTTCTTATGTGGTGAATATGCACAACCCCACCCTGTACCAATACTCAGCAGAGAAAATGCTGTGGTCACAAGCAATAAGTAAACACACACGTGGTCTGTGTATCTTTAATAGTGGTTATGCAAACAACCTTTCCTTTTCCTTTCCCCAGGAACGTTATGTGGCAAGCCTGATGCCTCTGCAGAAATGCATATCACCATGGAAGGTAAGGAAATATCATTTGAATGAACTGGAAATTGGTGATTAGAGAAAAGTTATGGTATGCTAATTATTTTTTTCCTTTCCATAGAGTCCACCACAGCTGAGGCAGTTTAGCCAAGAAGACTTCATGAAGACACTGGAAAAAGCAGGACCACAGCTCACCTCAGGTTTAAAAGGAGACTGGATAGGACTTTACAGGTCATTTCTTTCAGCAGCATAAAAAATTATATAAATGAAAATAGATAAGTAATATGAACGGTCTATTCCTGATCAAACTTATGATTAGTATTGATTTTAATAAGACTTTCTTTTAGAATGTATGCTCTGATAGGAATTGATAGTGCTTAATATACTTTACTCACTTAAATGTGTTTCTCTGTAACCTGTTAATGGTTTCCTAAATATAATTACTTCAAATTTGATGATGTCAAAAACAGCGTTACCAAATTGTACTTAAAATCTAAATTGTATTTTGCTTTGGTGTTTTACCAGGCATTTTTTGAAATCACCAAACTTCGATGGTTGGTTTAGGAGCCGGCAGAAAGAAATGACACAGAAGTTGGAGGCCCTTCATTTAGAAGCACTCTGTAATGAGGTTAGAAAAATGTGTGCTGATGATTATGTTTATCATCTTTTAATAAAAATATATTCTCTCACAGGTCAGTTTTACTCATGTTTTCATAGGTTGAACATGAAAATGTTGACAGTTTAGTCTAGCAGAACATGATCTTGTTCACCAAGGACAAGGTAGAACTAACATAGCAAGAGAGAACAATACAAAATACAGTTCACTTGTTACAACAACTGTCATCATTTGTAAAAACATATCTTTAGTACTCTTTTGTTTTGTTATGTATTTTAAAATTGAATATACACACCCCCCCAAAAAAATAAAAAGCTTTTTCCTCTTATTTGATAATATTATTTCATTTAGCTTCTGTCTTTGGCATCTCACTTGACACTTTCAGTTGTGATATAGTTTGTAGCTTTGAAGGTAGAAAACCAGTGAATACCACAGAAAGTTGGTGACTAATTAGATAGGGTTAGTAAATAAGCCTAAAACTGATCCATAGTAATTGGAAGCTGAGAAGTGAAATCTTTTTGTTGATTTATAACAAAATGCCAAACAAACGTTCCTATGTTGTAAGATCCATTCTTTAATGAAGAAGCTGAAGTGGGTATCAGTATAATTTGAGTTGGAACAGCTGCTAAAGAAATGATTTGCAAGAGGAGAAGACATTGTACAGCTAGAGAGGGAATAGGAAGAACAAAAAAAAAGTAAGGCTATGCCACAGCTTGTAAACAAACAAAAAAATTGCTCTGATTATTTTTGAAAAGCCATTTGTTTTTATCCCTTGCCCTGTCAATTCCCAAACAGTACCTTGTAGCAAACCCAAACAGATTGTTCAAATAGAGCAGCCCAAATAATTTGCAGGGCAATAGCTAGGTCAATTATATAACTTAGATTCTATCCAATTATACTTGACATTAACTTAATCAAAGAAAAGGAAATGTGTCACAAATTTATTACTGATTCTGCTCCTCACTGCTTTTTCTTTTGATCCAAGTGTTAACATCTTTCTCTACATGAGCAAATATCTTTGTTAGGTGAATAGTAAAGGGATAAGGGAACAGAACTTCCATAAGAAAACTCACTTGATTGTAGATTGTATCTTACTAGTTATTGGCTGTGATCTCCTTTAATGCCCTGCCTTACACTACTTTTAATATTTCATTGTGCTGACAGATCTGATTTGGTAATCATTCACTGCTATTTTGCATTGTAGATGTTCTTTTTCAAACTAAACCTGTTGGGCAAGATTTTTTTTTTTCCTTTAATTTATTTGTATTGTGTTCATGTGCAAGTTTGTTCTTAGGCCAAGTACTGGGCAAACATGCAAATAAAGCAGATTTTGTGAGTCACAGTAAAGACAGGACATGAGTAAAATGAGTTTAGCAAATGGCATGGGAATAAGAAAGAGACTTATTCTGAACAGTAGGTGTAAATTAATACTACTTTTGAAATTACATATGTTGCCATAAATATTTCAATGCTTGATTTTTCTTATTTTAGAACTTGGTTTTTTGGAGTCAGAAGCACACTGAAGTAGAAACAGTGGATCTTGTCTTGAAGTTAAAAAATAAACTGGTAAGTAACTGAATTGAACATGACTTAAATACCTAGAAGCATTATGTAGTTGTTTTTGCAAGGAATTAAATGAAAATATTCATCATGATCTAGGTAGCTTAAGGAATCAGACATTCAGGTTTTTAAAAGAAAAACAGTTCATTTGAGCCATGCCTGAAAAGTTAGTTGGCTCCCCAACATCATCTGGCCATGTTGGAAGCAATGTACTGCTGGGAACTCTGTGACTGATCTGAATCCTCAGGGAGGAAGAAGTCCAAAAAACCAAAAAAATTTGGTTTTTTTTTCTTGAAAGCCAAAATCAGTGTTGCTCATGCTGTCGTGTGGTTGTTGAGGAAACCTGCTGTTGTCCAAAGCAAATGAGGAATCCATTTGCCAGATTTTCTAATATATCACTTTGATGTGTCTTAAGATGAAGTTGCACTTAGAGTAGAAATCATGTTTTCTGGTACCTGTGCAGTTGCAGGCTAACAGAGAACATCTTCCTGTGAAAACCGACACCCTGAAGAAGCTGCAGACACACATCAATGACATCATATTAGCACTTCCAGATGACTTGCAGGACATCTTGCTCAAAACTGGCACAACATGATTTCTGCTGGGCTTTTTTGGTGCAGAAAACCAAAAGGCAAGTAGTCTCACAGAAGACAGTGGCTTACCAGGTTTGGACCACAGCTGTAAGCAGTACATTAACACTACAATGGACTGTACTAATAGTATAGCCCATTTTACTATTTTCACTGTTTTTTCCACTTAAATACCAATGCAACTAAAGGGATTCCTGTGTCTAATAATGTTTGAAATAAGTGCTCTTAAAGAATAATCTGTGGGCATATGAAGCTGTACCACAGTCTAGGACCACAGTGCAGTGCTGGCATTGCAGAATGTTTTTCCATTGGTGCTGCTATACCCAATCCTGTTAACTCAGGGGTGAGCAATATTGATCCTGTACTGTCCTGTTGATGTAGTATCTGGTTATTCTTTCTTTCTTTTTTTCTTTTAGTTTTTATCTAGTGATAACTCCAACTGACATGTGATTGGCCAGAATGCCTTATAGTTGAGGTATTTTACTGGTAAATCATTGCTTTCAAAACTCTTTCAGGAACAACTGAAATAATCAGATTGCTTCTTAACTTTTTTCCTTTCTCCTTTTTACCATCTTTCCAAAATGATATTAATTTAGCATCTTGAAAGAAGAGAAGGCAGCTGAAAAAAATTTCCTGAAGGGAAGTCTCTTCTATTTAATTTCTGTTAATTAGGGTGCTCTTACATGCCTTAAATAAAGTAATTGTGTACTAATTCACGGTTTTAAACTGCTGACATCGAGGATTTCAAGTGGATCACTCGTGTAAATGTAAGCATGCAGTGTTCATCACAGGAATTCAACACAGTGGAGTTCTAATGAGAATTTTAAAATGAGTGGTTTCAGTAGAGTTGGCTGATACACAATCTGATCGGGTGGAGATCATAGGAGTTCAGCTCATTTTATAACTTTTAACTTTATTGGTTTTGGCTTACACCAGTCGGGTGTTTGAGGAGGTGGAGGGAGAAGATGCTGCTTCAGCTGAGAAAAGCCTCTGGACAGGTCAGACTGTGGCAAGAAGCAACTGTAGCATGAGATTATTCTCAGTATATGCATATAGCAGACATGCATAAAGAGTAATTTCCTCTTGCATATTAAGCAACAAGAATGTGATGTTTATCTTCTTGAACAAGTTTCAGTGGTATATAAGAACTCAGCTGCTCCACATGCAGTGTTGTACTTTGACCAGTTTCAAATAGAATAAACATAATATTATAGTGTACACACAGCATATACTTTTATATGACAAATGGATCACAGTTGTAAAAAAAACCACTCTGCTTTTAAGTGCTTGGATAGAATTTTTAAAAACTTATGACATAATCCTGCTATAAGAATGTGCTTTTCTATAACAAATATTTCATATCATCTTTCTAAAAATGTCTTATTTAGATATTAAGTGTCACGATGGTATTTTTATGAAAATAATGTATTTTAATACTGTTATGTTTTGTATACAATTAATCATGACCAAAAGTTTAATGTATCTATTATGCTACTTAAACTATACCACTTCAGCATTAATTGCTAACTTGCAAATTTTTTTTGCACACCCTGATGAATAGCATTTCTAATTCAGAAATTATTAAGTGGCCATTCATACCCTAAGTTATCTTAAATATTTAACCTGGAGCACTGTGTACTTTCTTGGAACCATGTAAACTGGTAACAACTATGATAACTATCACATGACTGCAAATACGTATTTTTTTAAAGGAAAATAAAAGAGCTTGATTTTTATTTTTTTTTCTTTGAAAGTTATGTGACTTAGATGGTGGGTGTGTTTGGGTTGGTTGGTTTTTCTCCTCTCCTAAGCAAAACTGTTCAGCTTGCAGAGACTGCTGTTTGATGAAGCTGTACCACTGAGGTGCCCAGAAATATGTAGTGTGATGGAGTGGTGGTGTGGTTTGATTCTGCATCAGGGTTGTAACATGACAGAGCTGCAGCATCCTCAAGGAAGCACATGCAGGCATGGGCTTCCATGCAAAATTTATCCAGTCTTCAATCTGTTTCCTGCACACATCTGAGAGGCCCTTGAGAGACACGGTAGTGGGAAGTAGGCTGCAAGCAAAGCTCAGTTCAGGTTTCTTTACTGAAGTTGGTATTAGTTTCAATCCCTGAATAACTAGATGCTTACACAGCATTAGTGTCTTGTTCAAAAGAAAGGCAAAAAGAAAAGTTGTACTGGGTTGTTTGCTGTCTTCATCAGTGACTTGCAATGCTTTTAGTAATGGTGGTTCAAAAGGACTTTACCCTGCAAGTCAAGGCCAACAGGAACAGCCTTTCCTCATTGCAGGGGTCTGCTCTTGTCCTGGCTCCCTGCAGCCCTTTCACACTGACCAGGCATGTTTTGACTAGGGATGCTTCAGCCATTCAGAGTGTTGCAGCAGGGAAATTCCATCAGCTGCAGAAAGCAGAACCAGCTTGGTGACTGGAATTTTCCCATCCCCATGTTTTGGTTTGGTTTTGTTTTTAACTCAGCGTGCTTAAAATCTAAGGAAAGGGCTTGTACTTACTCTAATTCATCTGACACTTGACAGCTAAAGGACAGTGCATAAAACTACTCAGTTTGGTAATTTTGCCTCACTCTTCACCTGGTTACCCGGTTTTAAAAAAAAACTGAAAAAAAAAAAATATATGTGTACATACAGAATACCTGGATGATTAGAAAGGGTCCCAGAAAAGAGGTAGCAGCTGTTCAGTAAAGAACAACATGCTAAAGATCAACATCCCCAGCTAGGTCATAGAAAGAAGCTGGACTGCCTCAGTCAGTGTAACAAGAGAATAAACTGGGTGTGCATAATAAGCTTTGGGACTTCTCAAATTTCTTCTAAACATAAAAAGAATGCCAAGCACTAAAACATGAGGTAAAGTGCACTCAAATACAGTAGAAGTACAGCCAGACCCTTAACAATATTAACATCCATGATCTGAATAGAGAACAATGAATGAACTAAAATAATTGTAAATAATAATTCTGTTGTAAATAATAATTCTGTATGACTGTATAGAGCAGCCACTTATGTTAATGTTGAAATGCTGGTTATCACAATCGCTTCTAAAGCAAGTGTTAAATTGTTCTCAAACAACTGAAATAATGAAAGGGATCTGTTAACAACTCAGATACAGTAAGAATAGGCCAAATTGAAGGTCTAGAAAGTAATTATTCTCAGCCAAGTTCAGTGAAGCTTAACTTTCCTGGGCAAAAAAAGTGTAAATACTGAGTGCTCTCACTGGACTCCTTAGATTCCCATTTCCCGATGGTTTTAATAGTTCATTGGTATCATCTTAACATGTTAGGCACTAACGAGATTAAGGTATGATTTATTTGCAACTTGAATTTTATAAAAATGTAACTGACCATCTTAATTTACACCAGATTTTTGGTCTGGAAGAATGTAATTTAGAACTTGCATAAGACTTTCAAAATGATACATAAGAAAAGCTGTGGATGCTCCAAGGCCTTGGTGGATGGGGCTTTGAGTGACCTGGTCTAGTGGAAGGTCATCCTGCCTATGGCAGGTGGGTTGGAATTAGATCATCTTTAAGGTCCCTTCCAACCCAAACCATTTTATGATTCTACAAAAAGAACAGCCTAAGTTGGCTCACTCAGTAGCCTACCGTTAGGATCTGGTTCAGGATTGTCTTGATAAGGACCACGAAAGATATTTTTTTTTAAGGGCAGGTAAGTAAATGCCTTCTGTTCAAAAAATGTTGACTCATGTACCTCACATAGTTTCTAATTAACAGAGGTAGGCTGTAACTCCCTTGAAAATTTGTATGGAATCGAACCAATCCTTCCTTGGGAGAGTCACTTAGGCATTAAAGGCAGCTCATCTAATGTTGCCCCAAATCAGTTACCACCATATTATGGGCTTTTTACAGTAGCTGAGAGAAGGTCTCACAGCTGGTTATGAAATAAAGAGCTTTCACAAAAGAGCACGTTTCGAATAGATGAGGGCTTGGTCAGGGCCTGGGCACCGTGTGAGGACAAGGCCCCCTGTACTGACCATGGTGTTAATCACAGCCATAGCACAGGAGTAGATATATATAATACAATAATAAACAGTAATAGTATAGTGGTGGATAACAATCTGTCTGTCACAGAGCTGCCTTTTCTTCGTTTGTTCCAGCTTGGTTTTTTTTTACTGACGTGTCTCTGGGGTGCATTTGGGGGCTCTGTGAGGATAAGTTTTGCCCCGGCAGCCCCTCTGCTGTCTCCCCCCGGGCCGCCAGCGGAGCCCGTTGCCGTCCCTCTCTCAGCGCCGCGGGTCGTTACCGGGGCCGGGGGTGTCCCGTCTCCCCGCTGGCGGGGCGGGGCGGAGCCGGCACCCGCCCGGCGTGCCCCGCGTGCCCCGGAAGCCGCGCGGGGCGGGCGCGCTCGCCTACATCCCCCGGCGTGCCCCGCGGCGGCGGCCAACGCGCGGCAGGGCAGTGGGCGGCGCGAAGCCTGCCGGGAGCTGTAGTCCGCGCCCCGCCCGGGCCGTGTGGCGGAGGGCGGTGCCGCGGCCGGGGGATGTGGCGAGCGTGACGTGATCGTGTCCGCGTTGGAGCCGGGGCGGCCGCGCCGAACGTGACGTGGCAGAGACCGAGCGAGGTCCCCGGTCACAGAGCACTCGCCGCCGCCGCCGCCGCCGGGCTCCCCGCGCGCGGAGGGATCCGTGCGCGCACACCGCCCGGGCCGCGCTCCCGCCCGCCCGCTCTCCTTCCCTCAGCGCTCCCCCGCCGCCGCCCAGCGCCGCCGGAGCCGCCATGGGCCTCACCATCTCCTCACTCTTCTCCCGCCTCTTCGGCAAGAAGCAGATGCGCATCCTCATGGGTGAGGGGCCCCGCGGAGCCCGGCCCGGCCTCACTGGGCCCGCACGGCCGCGTCCCGCTGGCTGCGGGAGGGGAGGCCGCGGGTCAGGGTGGGGGGATCACCTCGTCCCGGGCTGCCGGGCGGACACCGCGCTGTGCCCGTCCCGGGGACTCGGGGGTGGTGGGAGAGCAGCGGGGACGGGAGGGGGTGCGAATCGGGCTGTGTTTGCCCTTCTTTTCCCCGCAGTATTCCCATGTCCCCCCCCCGGCCCAGCCCCGCTCCTGCACCTGCGCTGGGCCGCGCGGAACAAAGATGGACCCGCGGCCGGGCAGGGCCGGTATCCTCGGGCCGGGGCCGAGCGAGCCCCGGCCGTGCCCTCCTGCCCCGGCACTGCGGCTCCTGAGCAGGATGTGACAAAGCCTGGGGTGTGCGACGCCGGGGGCGTAAGAACGGCCGCATAATGGCCGATTTTCGGCAGCTGTAGGGAGCTGTAGTGTCTGTGTCCTGGCTCTTGGGAAAGGGCGTTTCAGTGTAGCATCTGTGCACGTTAATTCTCCTGTACCTCGTGTACAAACCCATAGAACCCTCTAGGTTGATCTTGCAGCGCTTGCTTATTTTTACTGTCTCCTCGTAGTTTTTTTTTTGGCATATCCGTTTACTTTTTCCGTTCCCTTGACACGTACTGTGTAATAATTGGAGCCAGTGGCTCTCGGAGATTCTCACTTTCAGATTATGGTTCAAAAGGTCAAAGCCAGCACATACTGCATTGGCATTTCCTCCTCCGCTTCAGCTCTTCCCTGCCCTCTTCACCCACCTACCCACCCCTGCAAGCTTTATGTACAAACAGTTCTTAACCTTCTTAACCCCCAAATTTTTATCAAATTCTGTTACCAAACTGAATGGAATTTGGTTCATGGCCGTTGACTGAAGGAGCTTGTCCTAAGGAACTATATAAAGTGCTCCTTTGGATAAAGCCAGCTATGGGACTGGATTCTAACTGTGAAACTTCCTGGCACACACCCATCCTCAGTGCTGCCTGGGTATGCACAGAGACACAGTAATGCAGGTTTTTTTAATTACAATTTTTCATGTTCTCCATCCATTTTGTGATGACAGAGTTCTTTACTGCACACACAGTATTTTTTTATTGTATGTTATTTCATTGAAATTAGAGGCTCTCATCCATTACAAAATAGCCTGCATAATTTCTGTCTTCGAGACAACTCAGTACATCTCTTGGTTTCAGGGAGGTGATTTGGCTGTCTTTGAGCAGCCAGACTCTTCACGTGACTCTTAATGAATGGAGCAAAGTCTCCAAATGAGCTTGACTGTAGGACGAGGCAGTTTCTGTGGTGTTTGTAGTTCTGTTGCGTTCTTCAAAACACTGAAGACAGGAAAGCAATGTCATACAGATCAAAACAGCTTGCAAGGCTGTAGTTTCTTCATTGGTAGGTAATCAGGTCAAATTTGGGTTAGAGATGAGTTTGGGAGGTGCACTTTCTAGCAGTTGATTCAAATGAATCTTTTTTGTTTGTTTGTTTTAAGAATTTTGATTTGAAGGCATTATATTAAAATACAGAATCAGAGCATGGGACAGAACCGTGTTCCTTAGGTAGAGTAAGAGACTAAAACCTGTGGTATGTTGTGGTGTGTCACAGGACATAGACTGGATGTTTAGAAGCAGAATATTATACTGGATATGACATAATTTGTGTATATCTGTAACATGAAAAGCTCTTGATAGCATTCTGTGTCATATATCAGCACTTTGAGGAGAGATGTCTGAATGAATACTGGGACTGAGTTAAACTTTTCCTCCAGGTGATAGTTTTCAGTGTATGGTTTGAAAATGAGCTGTACAAGGCCAGTCATTTAAGTTTTCACATGTAAAATACCAATGGAGAAGTAACTTTATGGGGTGAGGTACTTAGGGGAAAAATATTATGAGTGAGTTGATAACCAACAGATGATTAATTTATAATTCTAACTTCCTTTTCACAACTTTCTTCTGTTTCTGCAGAATCAAAGATAAATTAGAATTAGTTTAGCTCTTCAAACTGACTTTGTGTTACTGAGTTCTGCAGAACTTCAGTATTTCTCATCAGGGACCATTGCCACCAGCAAACACTATTTTTTTTTTGTTCTCCAACTACATCAATGATTGAAGGTGGACATTTAATGTTATACTGTTACTGGAACTTTGTTTTTTAAAAAAATGCACATGTATAATTAAGTATTTTTCAAAATGGGAAGAAAAAATCAGGCATTTGGAGTGTAATGGGAGTAACACGAGGGAAAAGAAAGAGCTGCAGGATAGGATTGAATGACTGAAAGTCAGATTAGGCAACCAGGGCATTAAGAGTCCTAATCCTACACATACCTGGCTGTGAACCATTTCATTCATGGTTTCTTGTGCTTAAAAAAAAAAAGTTATTGATTCATTGTGCACTTTTCAGTATCATAATTTAGTGTTCTGTGTCTTGGTGTGGTTGTGCAAGTGTTCACTGACATAATACCTCCTCAGGAGCTTCAAGTGCAAAGGTAATTATTAAATCCATCAGAGGGAAAATGTCTGATTCTTTGGGAATTGTGTCACTGTACAGATCATAACCATTTAATTGGTTTTTTATTGGGGGGGGTTATTCCTCTGTTGGTTTGCCTGCTGTTGGCTTTCTATAGTTGATATGAAGTTCTGTGCTGCGATAACAGAGGCAGCTTCATGCTCAGCCACCAGTGATCAGAGCTGGAAGTTGGAATATGATGTGGCTGGGGGGATGTTCCCCAGGACAAGTAAACTGGAAGCTTGAGATTTAGAAACACAACTGATGGG
This sequence comes from Manacus candei, assembly GCF_025592945.1. Taxonomy (NCBI): domain Eukaryota; kingdom Metazoa; phylum Chordata; class Aves; order Passeriformes; family Pipridae; genus Manacus; species Manacus candei. Next base: position 604,059 of record NW_026138130.1, read on the forward strand.
CTGTGAATAAAACACAGAGCAGTAAGGGGCGCAGAACCACAGTGAGGAAAAGGATGTTTGACTCAGTTTAAAGATAAATGGTTGCAAGTACAAGTCTTTGCTTCCCATTTGTACTTTATTGTAATCTTTGCAGTATAACTGCTGGACATTGTACCCTGCATCGAGTTTCTTACACCTTGACAATGGTCAGGCAGTAGAATCAGTGAAAATGTAGAATAGGAAGTTTACTTTACCTGGGGATTTAAGATGTAGGTTTTAACCTTGATGAAGTTTATGATGTGGAAGTAGCTCATAGATTTACATTTACTGTTCCAGTGCAAATGTAAACATGTTTGTTCTTGGACTACTAAAGGCAGTAGTTACATTTCCTACCAGCTCAAAAGATTAAATGTGATTTAATGCTCTGAAATGTCTTGTTCTAAAAATGATGGTAAATTGCAAATTGGAGTAAGAAATATGAATGGAGACTATGCTTCTTATGACTTGCTTGTTTAGACTTTATAGCATTTGTAGTTTGGCCAAAAGAGGCAGTTTTTGCAAATAGGGTCACAGTGATTTGCAGAAGTTTCCTTCCCTCAGTTCAGCTGCTGTCTCAAGTGTCAGAAGAAGAAAACACTTATCCACAACCCCGTAACTCAGCCTGGCTCGGTGCAAAGTCCAACAGCTTAATCAGGGCTGTGAGTAAGAGTGGATTTAAGCAAAGTCTCTGGGCTTTGTGCTTACATAGGTAGTGTAGCCTTCTGCCAGCACCACTGAAGTGTTGCTGGGTCCTGGCACAAGAGTAGAGTGGGTAACTGGGACAATATTTTTTTAATTGAGCAAGTAGTTTAAAATTCCTGACTAGTTTCTAATTTCTTAGCTCTGAATGATATCTCTAAACGGTTCTTGTTACCCTGTGTACATTCTTTGAAATGAGATTAGCTTTTTTCTTTATCTGTATAGTTAGTATAAACCCCAAATACACTCAAACCCTTTGTGTAGACAATGCCATCTTTCTTGCATTGCTGCTTTTAACAAATCTTGTCAGTGTTTGTTCTACTGGTAACTGGGGTTTTTCTTTGGCAGGTGGGAGCAATGAAAGAAGAGTTTTGAGTGGGTGTAACTTTAATTTGGTAGTTCATTAAACAGTCTTAATTTACTGGAAAATGATCACATGTTATGTACAGGCATTATGTTTTCTTATCAAGATCCAGGCATCCTACAAAGGCTTCCCTGAGGCCGAGCTGTGTAAAAATAGTGTTGGGCTTCAAGCCTCGTGCTATTAAAAACACTGGTTTGCAGCATAGATGGAGCATCTGAGGGTTCCAGGGTTGGCTTAGAGGGTTTTCTGAGATGACCTGGCACTTCACTGGTTTGGGGGAAATGCTGGCATTTACAAGTTTCATGACTTGCAAGCTCTTGTGAAACCTCTGCTGCACCATATCTTTTTTTGTTCATGCTTGTGTGTGGTTCTAAAAGAGACCAGCACTTAGACAATAGCAAACTTAAAACCATTAAATTTTAATTTGAACATTTGGGGAGTTTATTACCCCTTGAGGAGCTTTGGTTTTGGTGGTAGATTTCCCCCCTGCCCCTTTCCTTTCATGCTCTCATGACAGTAACAATTAGAACAACTTTTTTTTATTTTTTTTAACATGCAGTGACATTGCCAAAGAAACTGCATTGGCATGTTTAATCCTCTGCACACTATCAGAATATAGGACAATTATAGATAGGTTTTTTTAATTAATTTGCTATAACAGCAGTTTGTGTCTTGAGAAGGATGAGGCTTTTCAAAAGTTTGGTTTCATTCTGAATAAGTAGGTAATTTTGAATTCCATTTTTTTGCGATGCTAAGGAAACAGTTGTATTATTAATAGTCAAGTCATCAAACCACTTAAAGCTTAATATATTGCAGTTGCTAAGTAGGAAATTAACTCAGAGCACTTAAGAATGTCTGTTATCCATATCAAACAAGGATAAAATTTGGTTTCTTGTGAAAGTATTATTTAATTAATTCTTTAGTGGGGGGATGCTTTGGTTTGGGCAAAGTTTTACTGAATGCTTTAAGTTTCACAAATAGGCATTTTAGTCAAACTGTTGCTGTGGTGTTTACTATGTGCTGTTTGTGTAGGTGCTTATGTGCTAGGTATTGCATTCTAATGTAAGGAATTGTATTTTGAGTTGCACTTATGTGTTCTGAAATGCATAACAATAAGCCATTGGACAAACAGTTTTAGGGAACTACAGTGTATATGTTTGCAGTGTTGGTGATATGTCTCCAAAAATGTCTTTGAGGCTTCATTTTATTTTATTTTTTTAAGGGTGACAGATTTACCACATGGCTTTCATTGAAAAGCAGCAAACATAAGTTTTGTTGTAGAAACAGAAAAGCAAATATAAGTTCAGAAGTTCTTTTGTAAAGATCGACAGTGGAGACTCCTAATGGAAGCATCCTGGAATAGAAGTGATATCTTGAAAAAGAGTTACAGCCCTTGGGGTACGGGCAGAGGGATGATGAGTTTCCTGGTGTATGTGGTTCTGTCAGTGCTAAAGAAATGTTTTAGCAGAGGGATGAGAGACTGGAATGAGGGACATGGAAGAGTCTTCCATGGACAGTGCCAGCTCCAATGGGTCCAGGTGCCTGTGGAACTGGCCTGAGCTGAAGATTGAGTAAGTGAGGCCTTCCCCAACTTGTGTGTGAAGTAGCAAATGTGTGATCAGTTAGACACGATGTGCTGCTTGTAGATGGTTGCTAGGCTTTTAAATTCTTCCTTATTTACACAGAAGAAACTTTTAAAGTGAATGATAAAGCTTAATTAAGTAATACTTAGGAAGGTGCCTAGAAACTTGTGAGCCTATGGGTTGTGAATGGAAGTGTTTTATTGAGCTTGTTCTGTCTCTCAGTGCTGGGTAGAGGAGATGGGGAAAAACATAAAGTAGTTTATCAACAAAGAGTTAAGAGGGTTTGAAAAGTTATTCTCAGAAAAAAACCCTAATACTGTGCATGTAAAATGGCATATTTCGAACTTAGCAGGTTGTAGGTAATACTGTGAACTAAATCAGTTTTTCTGTTCCTTCTAGTTGGTTTGGATGCTGCTGGTAAGACAACCATTCTTTATAAACTGAAACTAGGAGAAATTGTCACCACAATTCCCACTATCGGTAAGATCACCAATTCTTATGTCTTCGTTGTTGTTATTCTAAATTTATGTTGTAGAGGAAGGTTTCTGAAGAGTGTAGGGATTTGCTGTCTTTGCTGGAATGAAGAGAAACATGGGCTGTCTGGCACTACCATAAACGTAACATAAGGTAACTGTCACACCAAAGATGCACCTAGACCAGAATCCTGTGCCTGACAGTGGCCAGCAGCAGATGCTCAGCAGTACAGGAATCAGTACTTCCTAAACACCCCAAGCCTCACAGTTTGTGGCTGAAAGATTTGCTGAACCACTTGGATTTAAGTGATCTGTAGTTTTTTTCCCCCTTCAGTCAGTTTTCTTGTGATCTACCAATTCAGTTCTGATAAGCTGTTTCATACATAATTGGGAGAAGTGTAACTTAGGAAGTGTCTATCTTTAACATGGTTAGAATTATATTTTAACACTAGCATTAACTATTTCTAATTACTTAACTCCTTCATTTTTAGGTTTTAATGTGGAGACGGTAGAATATAAAAACATTTGTTTCACAGTTTGGGATGTCGGTGGTCAAGATAAAATTAGACCTCTTTGGAGGCATTATTTCCAAAACACACAGGTAAGAGTTCTCAGATGACAATAGTTCAAGAGCTGTTTTGTGAAGCCTCATTGTCTTCTGTAGAATATATATGGAGAGTTGTTTTCTTTCTTTCAGAAAGGCTCTGCACTACCTCCTGCAAGTTCTGAGGGTACCCAGATTTTATTTCAGTTGAAGCTAGTTTGTTACCCTGAAGGCTTCAGGCCTAGTTGTGAGTGTAGCTGGCAAGGATCAAGTGCTTTAGGATCTCCCAGTGTTCTGTAATGTGCCAGAGCAACTGGTTTCTTGTGAGGAACTCTTCAACTTTGCTGTATCCGTGCTTTGATTTGTTTGAACTGGCGTTGGTTATGCATAAAACATATTGCTGTTTAATTCTACATCCTCTTTTTTCGTAACCAGCCTTAAAGTACACAGCTTTTACTGTACTAAATCAGTGTATTTAGTAAGCTGAATGTCTAAAATATGGTAAAAGATCTTGTCATCAGTTGATTAAAAAATGTCATCTTCACATGGATGTGGTGACTGCTGTCAGTTTTGGTGACATAAATGTGATTTTTCCTTTGGTTCACAAGTGGTAAGGTAAGTTGCTTGTTAGTATCAGAAAACTTTTGGAGTGGGTTTGTTTTGGGGTTTTTTGTGTTGAATATAGAATTGTTTCCATGTAACTTGTGTGCAGCATGATGCACATAATTGGTGCAGAAAAACAGAGAGGTCTGGATTGACAAAAGGGACCTACCACTATACTGTTGTGAATAACTGTCCTATTACTAAATACTTCTTTTAAAAGATAATTCTCTTTCCTTGAAGAGAATGATAAAAGTAAGGTTTTTAGACTGAAATGTTAAGAGATAAATAGTGTGCATAAGGAGGACACTTGAATAACAGAGATGCCATTAGAAATACTGTTTGGTACAAACTTTTTTAAACAAATTCAGGCATTACTTTAAGGGCGTGGGATTTTTCAGTGAAATATGAGCTGGTGAAGCACTTGTGATTCTCAATACAATGAGTGACAAGGGAGGGGGAGAGTTGACTTATGAAGTTTTGCTGGGTTTTTTTTTCCTAGCTTTATTTTGAAGTTGACTCTTGGGTAGTTGTCCTGACACACATCTTGTGTTGCTTAAACAGAAATTTCTGTCAAATTTTCTTACCTAAGAGAGGAGACAATCACAATATTCAACATGAGTATTTTGGGGGATTTAAAATAGTACTGCACATTGGTTTTTCAAACCTTCTTAACTTCCTACAGGGCCTCATCTTTGTGGTAGACAGCAATGACAGAGAGAGAATCCAGGAAGCGGCAGAAGAGCTGCAGAAAATGGTAAATGTCAATATCTTCTGAAGTACCTTTGTTAGACTTACTTTGTCATGTTTTTGGATGTTTGTCAGCTTCCCTAAAAGCTTTAGGATTTTAAAATTTTAGGGAGTTTATGCGGTGCATATTGTATTCACCTGGTAATTCTGGGTCACACAGTGCACTGAGTTGTAACTTCACCTCTGTTCAGAACTACTAATGTGACAGAACCTTTCTTGCCTTCATAAAACCTAAATAAAAATGGAAAACCAGATTGGTGCTAGAGAATTTCAGAAGAAAGGTGTCCATAAATTTAAACTATTGAAAGATTTTTTCCTTAATCATAGAAGTTCTGTTGGGTACTAGTCAAATTTCACTCCATACTTACTGGCGACTTCAGGAGCAAGAATGAAAATGTTTATAACCCTTAAATCAGTATTTAGATTTCTTTAGTGGTTGTCAAAGTAACTGAAGGACTGAGCTGAGGTAATTTAGTAACGTGACTGTCTCTCTGTTAGCTTCAGGAGGATGAGCTGCGAGATGCAGTGCTGCTTCTGTTTGCAAACAAACAGGATCTGCCAAATGCCATGGCAATCAGTGAAATGACAGATAAACTAGGTCTTCAGTCTCTGCGTAACAGAACTGTAAGTGCTGAACTCTTTTCTTCCTCTATTATATATCATAAACACGAATTTCAAGTTTTCACCTCTTTTTGTAGAAAGATGCACATACCTGCCATTAAACTTCATAGTGCATGGTTTAAGTCCTTGTTCTAAATAAGTGATTCAGAAGCATAATGCAGTGTGCACAGCTGTCACAGGTGTTTCATTTCTCACCTTTTTTCTGAAAACACACAAATACTCCAGTCTGTCACTGAAATACAGCTGTCCAACGTTTGACAAAGTATATGGTGGGCTTTCTCAGTATTTAGTATTCTGGGGGAGCAAATGCATTCTGCAGTCTCACCTCTGCAAAGGTAGAAGGAAATCAGGTATCTTCTGAAGCTAGTTTTCAGCATATAAATCAAATGCATGTTCTGTGTTTGTTTTTTGATGCCTTAAACTGTGTTGTAGCATTTGGTAGGCAAACCCTTGAGGTTCTGGGTAATGTCTGAACCCCATCTACTCTATATGTAATTTTCAAAACTTTTAAAAATACCATCTGTTCGATATTATGGCACGAAACCAGTGTTTAAAAGAACACTATTTTAGTGCTAACAGTATTATAAGAACACTAAAGAGGGTGTATCTGAGTGTCACATACTGTCATAACTTTGCTTGCATTCTGTCAGTATTTAACTTGAACTGTTGTTTGTGTTCTACATTGACAGTGGTATGTCCAGGCTACCTGTGCTACACAAGGAACTGGTCTGTATGAGGGACTTGACTGGCTGTCAAATGAACTCTCAAAACGCTAACTCCGACTGGATGACTCTTTCACCAGGGACATGTTTGATATAAGTGGTCTAGGCTTGTTACAACAAAATTAGTTTGCATCTTGGTTATTACAGTATCTGGAACTGATATTTGGGCAGGATATTACAGCGTTTCAACTTATTTTGTTGCCAATTATTGTTTACCGAGCTACATGTTGCAAAGGTAGCAATATGCTTGGGTAAAAATCTCCTTAACTTGGAAAAAGTGTATCTTCTGATTTTATTCCCCTTGTTAGCCTAAATGCCTGAATATAGTTATTGTGACATCTTTAAGATCTGTTTTGAATACTCTTTTTGAGCCCAGATAAATTAATGTTTTAATTTTTTTTCTCCCTGCTACTCTTAGTTTACTGATGCCCTGTTTCATTCCTCAGACAGTCTGCTGATTTAAAAATGTAGCATTCCGTATGTATTTATTTCTCTCCCTTGCCAAAAAGATTTCCTAATATTGCTTGTCCCAAGCCAAGGAAATGCTCTAAAACACTATACAAATCTACTGCACTGAGGAACATTTATTAATCCTTGGGTTCTGTCAGCCCAACTTGCCTTTGTGTGAATTGGATTTGATGGGTAGAATAGTTCTGTGCTGGTTGCGAAGAGCTCATGTTGAGGTTGTTTTTAATATTCAGCAGATTGTCTTCCTTTATATTGTATCTTTTTTTTTTTATGTTGCATGTTGCTTTTTGGTATCAGCCTGACTATTTTTGCCCAGTGTATAATAGTTCTGCTGAAGTTTTACTGTTTGTTGGTGAACATATCTTCATAAGGAAATTTTGGAAAATTCATCAAACTCAATGGATTAGTTTCTTCATAACCCACTTGGAATTATTCCTAATAAAATGATAAAATGTATAGTTCTGTGTATGCTCTTCTTGATTCCTGAAATAGTTAAATGCAAATTATCACTTATTCTTTTTCCATATACTGAGCTTTCCTGCAGATTGCATATGAACATCAATCTCAGACTTTCACTTGTTTGGAGCTGTGTTTGGAGCAGGACATGGAAGGGGGGCAACCAAGTTGTATACAGTGCAGTAGAGTAGCTGTCATCGGGACTTACATAATTCTGTAAGTGTCTTTTGAAGTTGTAAATCTAAAATTTCTTTCAAGATGTCCAGATATGAAAATACTAACAGTTAAAAAATTGTAATAAAACAAATACGAACTGCCTGAAAAGCACACGTCTGTTTTGTGGTTGTATCCACATGTCAAAACCAGCGTGGGTTTAGCAGGAGAATTGCAGCTTGGGGGCTTCTGGCAGGAGAACCACAGCTTGGGGGCTGGCTGGGAAGGTAACTTGAGTGCTTTTACAGGGATTTACTTAATATTAATGCTGAGAATCTCCTCAGAAGATTATCTCTATGCAACTGCTACTGTCTGTTTTCCTATTTCTACCCCCTTCTACCTATGTAGTTCAAAAGACTTCATATGTGTTTTGAGGCTGCTACTAATGGGTAGTTTAAAACCTTTTTTTCTGTTGCCTGTCTGCTGTATGGAGACAGATACTGCTCACTCCTCTGACTGAAATGTGCTGTTCTATTGACTGGATGCCTTTAGGAACCCAGAGCATGATTCCGCTGCAGTTTCAGGCTCAGCACCTCTCAGTTTCCACCCACGTCTTGTTACCCTTGCTACAAGAAATCCCGGTGACAAAGTCTGGTAAACACAGGCTGGTTTAGGTTCAGAGCACCTTCCAGGGCAGCTTCTGCCTGGAAGTGAGGTTTGAGTTCCTAGGAAGTGTTTTTACTGTGAACACAACCAGGGAAAATTCCAGAGTTTTTGAATATGGTCATTAGCTGCCTTCAATGGATAACAGAAACTCAGGAGACAGTGTAAGGTGAGAAGGGTTCTGCCTGCATCTTTAATGAATTGGTGATTATTTATTAACCAAAGCTGGTATACCCATGCATTGGATCAGTAGCTGTTAATGTGCATATTTCTAGCAATGCAGCTCCTTGAATTAAATTTAAAAGGAACACTTTGTTCAGAAGAGACAGCTTCTCCCTAGTGCAGGTTGGTATTTGTGGTCCCAGTAGGTTACACGAAACAATGCTTGATACAAAGTTAGAGGTAGACTTTAAATGAAGCAGAAGATACTTTAAAACAAATTAAGCATTTTACTGTGAAGGAAACACTCTGCTTGGTAGAGATTTAATTACTTTTGTGAGTAAAGACCTTTAGGTGAGCTCAATTGTGCTTTGCACATCACCTTGTCCAGATGTTTCTTTCCCACCCTTGAGAAGAATAGTATTGACAGGGGACTTGAGTAAGAAATTACATTCTTTATGCTGCTGTTGGACTTATGAATAAAGCTGAGCTGCCAAAACTGAAATGTTTCAGGCCTTTCCTCTTACTGGGTGGGAGTGAAAAGACTTGGAACAATTTTTTTTTTTTTTTTTGGTATGCCAATAATATGAGAAACAAGACAACTGCATGATTAATTTGAGGTGTTGAAAGATTTGATGCCTTAGCACATTGGGTATTTTTCCCTTTCTTTGTTTTGTACCATTTTTCTCTTCCCTTTTCCTTTTCTTCTTCCTTCTCTCATTTGTACTTGGCATCATTGTTTGCTTTTCATGATACATAAAGGCATTTTACTGAAAGCTTGAGTTATATCCTTCAAAAACAGCAGTGATACAAGAGGTACTGATGTGTAAGAATTCAAGTACTAATTGTTACAGGTGCCTAAGAGCCTCTTTGTCTGAAATAGTATGAGTTCCAAGTTGCCAGATCAGTCTGAAGGATCTGGCAGAACTCGGTTGATCCTGTAGGTATCAAATACACAGGTGTTATTTCACAATAACCAGAGCCTAAGAACTAGCCAAGCCTCTGTTACCTTCAGAAGATCAGTCTTTCAGTGCCCTTAGTTCTGTAATTTTCTTGTGAGTGACAAGTTTGTCCACTGCAGGAGCCAATGGGAAAGAAGAAACTCCGTCCTGAGACAACAGCCAGGCAGGAGCAGCACCTTCAGTTGAATGCATCAGAGATGGGAAAGTTGAGTAGATTTTCCTTTTTCCTTAATGGATGGTCTGGGAAAGTAGAGTAACAAAAAACAGCAAAACCAGAAACAAAAATCCCACACACAAATTTACAAAGATGTGAGAAGAATCCTACCCAGTTTTTTGATGTGAAGGATGAGGAGCATTCCAATTGCTGAATGAGGAACAAATACAAGTGGGTTTAGGTTTATGGAATAAAATTGAGAAAAGCTTGAATAGGGTTTCTGCAAATCTGGGTTCTGGATGGGATTTCGAGAGGAATAATTAATTGCTGGGCAAGGTCCAGATGTGGAGGGGGAGCTAAGATGGGAGTTAAAGTCACCGTATGTGCAGTAGGAAGCACCATATGTTACCTGACACAGATGTAAACACAGCTTGGGAGCGTGGGGGCTCTGGGCCCAAGGGTTGCTTTCACCCCAAAAACTCACAGTTCTTTGGAATTGTGGCTTTCCTAACCTAGACCCTAGTGCTGCCTTCTTATTCCAGAAAAGTCCGACTGGTTCCTGACATGTTGCTGCTGTTGGCAGTGAGGCTCTGCTGCTGTATTTTACTAATCAAACAGGGAACAAGGGGACTGGAGAGTCTGCAGGACCAGCTCACAGGGCTGGGTTTCCTCCTGAACACAGTCAAAGAGTATCTGCCATGTTCAAGGGCCATCGAATTTTACAGGCCCATCCGTGTTTGTCCCTCACCACTTGCTTCCTGCAGATTCCAGCTTCCCTGTGCACCCCTCTCCGTGCTCTGCAGGGAGACAGAGGCAGCAGCCCAAGTACCAGCACAGGGAGCAGGAGGGACTTGTCTTTCTCGGAAGGGAGGTAGAGAACCAGGCAAGTCTGTTCTCTGAGCAGCTCCATCTTCTGGTTCCAGGGACAAGCTACAGATTTTTAGTGGTTTGGCTTCGGAAAAGACAAAGTAACCCAGTTGTAAGGGATAGGTGCTGAAAAAGGAGGAAAATAATGTTCTTTCAAGTTATAAGGGGTGCTCAGTTAAGCCATATAAGTAATGTGATTTCATTTCCAAACTTCACAATTGCAACTTTACTATTCTAAGTGACTAAGACATTTCACTTGCCAGCCTACAAGCCTGCATTACTCAGTGGTTTGTTATTTTCCCCCCTTTTTTTTTCAGAGCTGGTAATTTGTAAAAGGCCTCTGACTCAGCTGTAGTACAGTCATTTTCAGTGTTTTCCCTGGTGTTGATACTGAATTTTTTTCTTGAACAGACCTTCCAATTAATTTTTCTGCCCTTTAAGATGCCATATGCTTGCAAATGTTACATCTTCAGGTGTAAGCTTTCTCTCATTTACTAAATTAGTAAAAATTCTTTGCCCAGGTTTACAGCCTCCATTCTGTTCGCAAGATTTTCTCCTCACTTCTGTATCTTCAAGTTTAATTACGAATCACCAATACTTTTATTACCAGCTTTGTGGTTTAGAAGAGTACACAGTACCTTCAACTCATATGCAAGACTGAATTACACTTTTTAAGAACAGAAACTAATCAAGGACCCACCCAAAGTATTTAGGATCCAATTTTACAGGGTGAGTACTGTCTGCCACTCTTGCAATGATCTAACATCCTTCATTGCCGCATTCCATTTTGCTTCCCTTTTTTATCCAAAGGCTTTTAGCTACCATTTGGCTTAACTAGAACTCTGGCTTAGCAAAAATTGGAATCTGAGGGTTTACATATAAGTCTGGCAAAGCTGTTGGAATAAATGAGCTCCCTTTCATTGAGGTCTTGGGTTATGTTTTGTGCTGGATCTGCTTAAGCAGGTGAAAGTCTTGATTCAAGCCTTGATGACCTATTCCCACCTCCAAACCTGTTATCTTGTTCTTTGGGCACAAAAGGTTTTATGGTGAATCAGCTCAGGATATAACACCCCACTAAAATGATAATACAAGAGAATTAAAGCCCTGTATTTTTAGCTGGATCATTTCCCTTTTTTAGTTTGGTGTAGCATGAGCGAGAAGCCAGAATTACAGGAGGTAGAGCAGGGTCAGTTAAGAGTTTGGGATGAGAGGAGGAGGGAAGGTTAACTGCTTATGTTGCTGGAAAAAGCTGCTTGCACAGGACATTTACATGAGCTCTGGAGTAACACAGGCAGTAACTCTGCACTTGCAGAGTAGTGGAATTTGTCAGTTGGCCTTTACCTGTGTGCAGAGTTGCTTACAAAACACTGGACAGTTCGTGAGATTTGTCTGTTCATGTCATGCTGTTTGAGACATAGTTGGAGATGTATGGGCCTGCATCTTTTTAGCCTTTTAAGACCTCTGAAGCTCAGTCTGCCTGGTGGCTTTACTCGTGCAGTTGTTTATCAGCATCGATGTGTTAGCTGCCCAGACACTACAGTAGCAAAAACCGTAGTAATTTTATTGGAAATAACATAGAAAAGGCTGAAGAGCAGATGTTAACAAGCTTCTGCAAAGCATACCTTTCACAGCATAGCCAGTACTATGGCAAGAGGCAGCACTAACAGCCCTCAGCAATGTGCTACTTGAAAGGGACTGCCTGATTTTAGTAGTCTATGAACAGCTGGGGGAATCCCAGTTACAACCTGCAGTCAACCAGAATGCAGTGGAGGTGACTAGTTGTGAAAGTAGAGGGTACACAGCTTTTATCAACCCAGATGAGCTTTTGACATAAAAAAAGTAGGAAAAAAAAACCAGTGAGAGACAATCGACACAGGGAGCTTTATTGGGTGAAAGAGGAAGATCTAGTGAAATGGTTTCCAAATGCCCTTTGTTACTTATGTACTAATGATGCAAAGCAAGAAGCTTGGTAAATGATTCAACCCTCTCCAACAAATTCAATGAAGGTATGGATAAATACATTTCCTCACATTCAAATTATCTCCTACAAAATAAGGAAAACTAGGCTATTTCTAGAAGGAAAAAATGCAGGTAATAACACTTAAAAATTCAGGCTGTCTTTGTATGCAAGAGAGGAGCAAAATAGAACCATTGTGTTAAAGGTTTGCAAGTCACTTTTGTTTCTTTTTCAAGATTTAGGCACAGACAGCTAATGCACCACACTAACTCCTCTGGAAACAGATGATAGTGATGAAAAGCTCCCTCCCATCCAAAGCTGGTTGTCCTAAACTCTAGTATTTCTTTTCTTGCCAATGACTCAAAGCAACAGAAGGAAGAGATGTTCCAAGTAGATGCCACCTCTACATGTAGTCCAGTTTCACTGGGTGCTAATTTTACCCTCAGTACCCAGGTTACATGGGCAAGCAAAATGCTTCCATATCAATTATAAACTTGAATTTAACATGGTTGATTGTTGTCAGAAAGTCTATTCACTGAAAATTAAGAACACATTTTCAGAAGGTATTAGGTACAAGTACATTTGTTCATGCCATTTACTAAAAAGTTGGGATACAGTAATGGTAAGTGAACGAGACAATTTCTGAACTTATTTTTTAAAAATTGTCATTTTTTAAAAATTACAGTGAGGTTGAATCAACTAAATCCATTTGGGTTTGGGTTCTGTGTGTGGTTTTGAATTAAACAGGGTTCAATTGGTACACTGTATTACAAATCAGATTAAATTTCTATGTTTTTAATAAAATAATTCTTAATCCTTTAGAAACACCAATAAAAAGGTATATGATAATCCAATTTTCAAAACCATGTCTTAAATATATTTTTCCCATTAGCATATAAAAAAAGGGGAAACTTATCATGCAAATATTCTGAATGGTGTAATAATATTCGGTAGAACCATTAAACACATGAACTTTTCAGTAATAGTTTTAGCTTTCCTTTTAGTAGCATACAAGTCAGGGTGTAACCTCAGTTCCCCAGCAATACACTAAATTTCTGGTTTGAAAACCCTCAAAAGCACCATGCCAGAGCTGCTCTATTTCCACTTTAAGTCACATATTAGTGCTATATGATCAGAAGGATGTGAAACACTTGGCAAAGCCTGGTGGGTTGTTACTTCTTCATGAGTTGGCAATGGAATGACTTGTTCAACCTCTAGAGCGTTTTTGTCAATGAAAATGTAGTCCAGGCATCCATGAAAGCCACCAACATAGTTTGTATAAGCAGGTTCCCCACAAGCACTCAGCAGTTTGAAAGGGTGGCTCAGAGCCATACTGCACCTTTCTTCTTCCCCATTGGAGACCCAGTCCTCGTGATCTTCTGCAATGACACCGCTGCTGATAAAGCTGTAAGTTCCTGAGGATGGTGTGCTATTAAAATCTCCACAGAATATGACTGGGATACTGGGATACAGGTCACGGGCCACGTGCTTGATGTGGGACAAGGCTACAGCAATTTGGATGAGCCGGATGTTCCCACCTAAGAATAGAAAAAAGTATGATTTCAAATACTGCACAACAGCATTGCAGCAATTTCCCAAGTTGCTCATTGAAGCATATATCAGTTATAGCTCTGAAACAGCAATTTTACATTTTAGAATAGTTTCCACAAATAAGCCTTTGAAGTTTGTGACTATGAAAGTTTTTGAGAGGCAGACGATGCTTTAATTTAAACTCGGACACGAAAGGACTCTGAACCTTAAACATCCATATTACAGCCGCTTTCCATTTCACAGCAACCATCCTAATAATGTTCCCAAAAGAAAACTTAAAGGAGGAGAATGTCTTCTAAAAGCTTCTGTAGCCCAATCTGGTTGCCCTCCTGGCAGTACCCCAGCAGAGCCCCTTCAGGTACAACAGGACTGGGAAGCCACGAGCACACACAAAGCCATCTCTGTTTTATGATCTGCTCTTTGGGTGAATTGTGTGTAACATGACTTGCCTTTCTTTCAGCTGTATTCTATTGACTCCCAGGCAGATTAGGAAAATACACAAACAGACCTAGGAGCCTGGCTTGATTCATCTAAAGAAGTAAGGCAGGAAACCCTCAGTTCCAGAAGAAAAGGTTAAAGCTGCAAAAGAACTGTGGGAAATCTATCCTCTCAGGGAAAGGCAAAAACTCTTCAAAAGCCAGTTATCCTACAAGTGAGAACATGCCACAATTACCTTTGGGGTGCCAGTATAGGTGGGTATTTGCTACACAAAGCTTCCTGGAAGGATCAGTTGTAGACTGAAGAACTGAAACCTTTGAAAGAAAAAGCAGTCTTTGGTGAGTCTTAAACTGAGAGGTTATATTTTAAAAAACAGCTTATGCCTTTATGACAATCCAGTTACTCTTAACAAATAAACTCAACTTAGGAGTTGTACTTTTCATTAAACTTCTATATAAAGTCTCAGTATCAATCAAAATATTACCACTACATCCAGGTATTTGATGAATATGCTTTTGACTGTGTCTGGTTTGGCCATATTTGTTCATAAGATGTTGTTAATGCTGTACCATTCTTAACTACTTATAAGTTCTATTCACCAATTCTCTCTGCAACAGAACTGGACCCAAACCTCTGGTTTTAGGAAGCAAACTGTAGCATTGCATAGTTGTTAAATTGAATTTAAATTTAGAGGTGATTTCAGTTATCACAGAAATCCTGTTAGTCCTACTCAGTCCATGAGTACAAAACTTTTACCACTGCATGCTTCTGAACTTCCTGACACAGATCTGTATCTTACACATTTGTACTTGCACAATGGTTCTGCTGGAAGAGCCACTGGCATCAGGAAGCTCACAAACATGTCCAACCTTAATTCTCTCCCTACTGTCACTTTTTAAAGTGGCAATTAACTTATTTAAAATTGGTTTATAATAAAGTCTTAAAAAATACGTATTCTGACGTATGAGAGTAAATAGTAAAAAAGTTGACAGCCAATACCACCAATTAGGAATCACTACCTGGCCCAGAATCTCAACAGCTGTCTTCACTTTCAAAGAAAATAATACTGCCTTTTTTTCTACCAAATTTTGGTAATCCCATATATCCAGTTCAGCAAAGTCTCAATGTTTTGTTCTCATTTCCTCTATGCATTACCCCAGAGAACACACCATAGTTCAAATGTATCAGATTGTTAATCCCTCACCTCCCTTCTGTGGTTTCAGTCTTAACAAACCTGGCCAGAGGAGAAAGATGAAAGAAAGGAAGAAGGCCTGTCAAAGGTGGTACCTGCAGCACAGACGACCTCTGCAGCACCTTCTCCTGCACCAGGGGGTACTTGGCCAGCTGATCGCACAGCTCCTTGTGCAGCGGCTCCGAGAGCAGGGCTTCGCTGAACGCGATGTCGTGCTGGCTGAGGAGGCTGAACTTGTCCCTGCGATAGAAGGTGGCCAGGCCTTCGTGCTGCTTCTCCTTAATCTTGAACAGCCCTTCGAGTCCAAAAGCATCCAGGGCCGGGGCCAAGCTGTCCACGAAGACAGACTTATCCACCTCTTGCAGGCAGATGATGTCGGCGCTGTATCCCGCCAGCTCCTTCTTGAGCAGGTTCTGGCGGTAGTCGATCTCCAGGGCGTAGGGAGCGCAGTAGGGGTAGAGCACGGTGCGGGAGAACTCCGTCTGGGCGTAGGTGTCGGCCAGGATGTTGTAGGACACGGCGCGGACCGAGCCCTGCCCGCAGACCTTCTTGGTGTAGAGGTGCCGGTTGTCGAAAGTGCAGGCGCCAGGCCCGGCCTCCACGGGGCCGCTGCTCTCCACCTCCCGAGCGGGCCCGTAGCGCTGCTCCCCGTCCCCGGGCGTGCAGCGCAGCTTCAGCCGCAGCCCCACCAGCGCGTTGGACGGCGTGAACACGCGCTCGCCCTCCGCCGCCTCCACCCAGGCCTCGCCCGGCGCGTCCCCGCCGCCCGCGGGGCGCTGCTCTCGGTACCAGCGGAACAGGCAGTGCTGCGGGGCCGCGAACTCGGCGCTCACCTTGGGGCACACGGGGAAGCCGGCGAGCAGCGAGCGCGGCAGGCGCAGCTCGGTGAGCGCGGGCGGGTTGCGCTCCACGCGGTACCGCGCGGCGCCGATGTGCAGCACGGCCCCGTCCTGCCAGGCGGCCGCGTTCGGCACCTCCTCGGCCACCGCCGCGCCGTCGCGGGAGAACAACCGCACGGCCGGCGCCGCCGCCGCCTCCCCGCCCTCCGCGCCCTCCTCCGCCCGCGCCTTCTTGCTCTTCTTGCCCGCCTTGCCGTGGCCCTTGGCGGCGTTGGTGGCGATCCGCGCCAGCGCCCGCCCCAGCGGCTCCCCTTGGTCGCGCTGCATGTGCCGGGCGCTGCCGTCGGGCAGCACGAAACGCAGGCTCAGTTTGGGCTCGGACGGCACGCAGCGCACCACGGCGCGCTCCATGGCGGCGGCGGCAGCTCCACCACCGCCGCCGCCGGGCGGGGGCACGGCGGGGGAGCCGCGGAGGCTCCGGAAGGCGGAGCGGAGCCGGCGCCACATGGACCCGGCGGCGCTGCGGCTTCCGCGGGGCGCGGCCGGAACCGCCGCGAGGGGGCGGAGCCTACCGTCACGGCGCGCGCAGCGGGGCGGGGCCGGGCGGGAGGCGGGGGCCGTGAGGGCGGTGCTGCCTCTCGGGGCCCCAGCGCGGTGCCCGCCCAGCGGTGTCCGACCGGGAGTGCCCGACCGGGGGTGCCCGCCTGGCGGTGTCCGCCCAACGGTACCCGCTCAGCGGTACCCGCCCAACGGTGCCCGCCCAACGGTGCCCTCTCGCTCCGGGGCCCCGCGCCGCCCTGCCCGCCATTAACCCGCCGGCACGGTGTGAGGGAGGCCGCCCGCAGAACCGCCGGGTTCCGCTCCCTCAGCAGCGAAGTCCCCTTCCCTTCACGGCCAACAGGTGTCCGACACGGGGGCCGCTCTCCCTCGTAACGCCCCGGTGCAAACTTATAAATCCTTTAACATCGAGGTTTTTGGTTTGTTTCCTGTTTGCGAGGAAACATTTCGTGTCTAGTTCGACGCCTCAAGCCGAACAGTCCCGGGCTGGGAAAGCCCGTGCCGGGAGGGTGCCCGGAACTTTGGGAAACGGACTTCGCGTTCCCTCCCGCTGCTCCCCCAGTCGCTGCGCGCGGGGCTCTGCCCACACAGGCGCAAAATTAGGGGTTTAATGACTCTTTGGCAAATACGGGCAAGTGGGTAGAAAGTCTCTGGGATTTCTTCACATTCCCATTTATAGCTGTACAAAAAGCAGGAGCTTAGCAACAGCCACCTGATGCCTGAGGGTATTAATACTTTTACTTTCCCAGGCATTCATGCTGTGATCTGGAACGCAGAGGGTTTTATCTGCGTGGTGCAGGCAGGGACCGGAGCACAGGGACTCGCCGACTCGCTCGGGCTGTCTCCGGCAGACCGGGACAGCCAAGGTAAGGCTTTTCCAAGTCTCTGCTTCTTTTTTTTTTTTTTTTTTTTTTTTTCTTTTTTTTTTTTCTTTTTTTTTTAAATCACGAGAGGGATTGATCTCCTCGGCCAGGGAGAGCCCCACCCGGCCCGGCCCTGCTGCCCGCCCTCGGCTCCGGGGTAACCGCGCTGCTGTCCCGTGCCGGGGCCCAGGGAGAGCTGAGGGCGGCGGGGACCCCTCCGTGGGGCACGGACAGCTTTGTGTCTTTTGGTGCGTCCACCACCGCCCGTTTTAGTGCGTTTCGAGGACATACTGCTGATCTAGGAGGTAGCTTTGGCTTTCTGCTCCCCCGTTGAACTGCGGTTCTGAGTTTGTGCATCTTGTTTCCAGGGGAACCGGACTGTCAGTCTTTTGGGATAGCCATACTCAGCCGCTTAAGCCGCTGTAGAAGGGTGGTCTTTTAGTTGAACCTGAGTCCAGTGGCACAACAAGGTTTGCTTTTTAATCTTTATTTCCCTTTTTTTTTTTTTTTATTTTATACAAGGTGATTATCAAGCTTTGGTTTCCAAGTACCTTTAACCGTGTAAACCCAATTAGCTGCTTCACACCTTCACCCCACCCCCAGACTAGGATTCTTATTTCAAACCTACACCTGTCTCCACTTTCCTATTGCACAGCCCAGCTACCCACTGGTCTTAACCAAATTTCCCACCTTCTTAACTTGACTCCTATATCCACCCTCAGAACAGAAAATGTGCCTACATCAGGCAGGACCAGCCTGGGGCAGTTTGATGGGGGTTTAACCGGCCCCTTTCCTGGTGTCTTCTGTGTGCTGTACAGCTGATAAATAAGTACTGTCAGAGATTTGTACTAGAACTTTTCAATTTTATGCAATGCACTAATCTGGAGTTAATAAAACTGTAACATGTTTTTTTAGTACCTCAGGGTTTGTATGTGTGCACTTGTGTTGAACTTTGCTATCTGAGACTATACACCACTTGTCTGTTTTCTGAGAGCTAAACTATCATACCTAGACTGTGGAAATCCCCAAGCTGATGTAATTTTATATCTCATGTCCACTCAGCTTAATATAGGTGTCTGTTAAACCGCTTTCTGGACAGGACTGTATTGTAGAATCTTGGTTGTGTTATGGTTTTAGATGGAGCACTCAGATGAAGAACCTCCCAAGAAACGGACTTTGAGAACTTGTTTTCGTCCCGCTGTTGTACCTTCGTCAGTCACAACTGATCTGTCACCATTACACAAAAAACTGTTGACTTACCGAAGAAGCCATGAGCAGCAAGAGATGATTGATCAGATACTGTGAGTTTCGTGTAATTCAAGATATTGAAATTCAAATGAGACATTGCACATCTGACACCTGACAAATAATAATGGTGTTTGTTTAATATAATTATAGCGAGATTTAGTGATCAAAGATCATCAAAACCCAGGTTGCATTGATTAAAATATTAGGATTATTTCTAATATTTTATTTGTAGTTTTTCTGCACTTCTGATTCTATGTTTTACTTTAGAATTGATCGAGCTCTTAAAGTCTGTGACAAAACCATGGAAGAAACATCTCACAGAGATCCTGCACCTCCTATTCCAGAACTGCCTTCCACTGTGAGAAAGTATTTCTTTAATATTTTAAGTGTCACCTATTTAGTTCTTTGTTATTGGGGCACTTATTTTACTTCTCAGAATTTATGTAAAGATACTTATCTCAATCCTTAGTAGTTCATAAACATATTTATATACTCAGGTAGTCCCATTGAAATGACACTTACATACCTACAGAATAAAGTCTCTGTTTAGGAATAATATTTGTTATATTTTATATTTCTGATGTTTTTGTTTATATGTTCTGAATTTTCTGTTGCTTTTTATACAGGTGAACAATGAGGAAGACCAACAAAGAGTGAGTTAAATTCTTTTGTCTGCTTTTTTTGGAGTAGGAGAGTGAATGATCTCTGTTCAGAGGAGTTGAGCATGTTATATGGAATCAATGGTGATTAAACAGGAAAAGGTAATCGTGGTGGGGAAAAGAGGAATGGGAGCAAAATAGCAGTCTTATCTTGTGGTCCAGTAGAAGAAAAGTATTTTTCTGTTACATAAAGCATGTCTATCAGTAATTAATTTAGCCTTAGTTGAAGGACATTACTTAAGAAAAAAATCTAACAGGCTACAGGATTATTCCAGTTGAGGTCATAGGTTGTACCTTAGCCTGTACAAAAACTAGTCTTTGACATCGTTCCCCTGATTTGAGGAACAGGCACTAATCCTGAAATTTGTGCATAGCTTTTAAAGTAAGACTTAGTCTCCGAGAGCAACTGGAAACCCAAATCAGTATTGAAATATTTATATTAAGTAGCTTAAGGTAACACCAATTTTTCCTAGCTTATGTTAGATAAACTCAATCTGTAGATGTAGAGATTCAGATCCCTTTTTTTTATAACAAAGCTGTCAGTCAAAAGCATAAATACCTTTTTCTTTGGCCAAGATCCACTCCCCTTGGGGGCGATGTTTGTCCACACTTTTTTGCCAGATAAATGTTTGTCCAAAGGACAATAACCTTAATCTTGAACTGCTTTATTGTCAGCCATAAACTTCAGCAGAGAACCAAGGAAAATGCCATACTAACAAGTACAATATTTTGTATTTAAACATTGAGGCAGAGAGACCATTTTACCAGCCACAGAGTAGATTTCAGTGCATTAGTCAGTGAATACTGAAAAGATCAGATTAAGTCACCCGCCCTTATGGATAAAAAGCTGTGAATAAAAAGAGACTTTTGTCAAGCCTAACACAAAAATATTTACATAGCCAATTCTTAGAGCTCTGACAGTATTGTCCTTTCAGGCAGATTACCTCTTCATGAAGCAACGTGTGCAGAGCAATCCCATGGTTCCCATCCAGCAGCAGTGGCTCAGGTCCATGCTCGCCTTGGTGCCGCGGTCGCTTATGGAGGGCAAAGACAGGGAGCTGCTCACTCAAGAGCTTTTAGGGGAGATAGTAAGGGATTATGAAAAGAGCATGAAAAGATGTGTGTGTAAGTACCACAAATTACTCAGTACTTATATTAATGTTAGTATATATAATACAAGCTGTTCCATATTCTCTCACTGAAAATATTTTTTCTAGTTTGTTCTTTCAACCAGGCATGATCTTTGTAATTAACTACTGATTCATCTTTCTCTACCTCATCAACTGTGTGTTGGCTGTAATGTTTAAGGCAGAACTTGCTTATTTTATTCAGATCAGGAAAAAGTTAACCAGCTGAAGGTACAGTTCAGGCAGTGTAGACTTCATGTCAGAAAGGTTGAGTGTCAATGACATTATTTCATTGAGTCTTTAACCTGTTTAGTTAATTTGCTGCAAGAATGTATCGCTGTTTGCTGCTAAAGAAAGTTGAAACTTTTTATGTACTAGTGATTCTTTCTCCCTCTTAAGGAACAGAAGCTTTTCTTAAGCTGTTCATTCACAAACACATCCCTGAGTTTTCTGATGGTAGTTTTGATGCATGAGGAAGCTTGCAATAAACATCTGCAAAGATAATTACTATTTTCAGATATCACTCATACAACTTACTTCAGTTTTAAAACCTTTTAAAAAGGTTAATGAACTGGAATTTTAAAAGTGTTTTCCCTTGAAATCATGTATTAATTTCTTTTTTTTATTATTTACATTTATAGTATCCAAAGTCTGAAATTCAACCAAATTTTGTCAATATTTTAGTGGATAGTGATATTTTTAAAAATGCAGATTAAAAAAATACATAATTTATCATTGGACTAACTTCTTTGTAATGTCATCAGTTATAGTATATAGCTATAGTATCTCACTGTAATTTTGTTAAAAAAAGTTGCCATAAATTCTTGCAGTCATGGAATATCTCAGTTTGGAAGGGGCCCATAAGAACCAGAGTCGAACTCTGTGCTCCTTGCAGGACTACCTCAAACTAAACCATACAACTAAGAGCACTGTTCAGATGCTCCTTGAACATTGTGGTGCCATGACCACTTCCCTGGGGAGCCTGATCCCCTACTGACCATCCCTCAGCAAAGAAATTGCTAAAGAAAGTATTTCATTATTTAAACATGAATCTGTCTGAAAACCATCATGAACAGGAGACAGAGTTGGAGTTATGCCACCTGAATCTGTACAGATATTTAGCAGAAGGAATGATTTTGAGTTACCTTAGGGAGAATGTTTTTTGAAGACTAGGGTGACACAGTTACCTCTTCATCCTCCTGTGTACTTGGCTCAACCTGGAGAAAGACCAAGGAAGTGCAGTGCCTGTTGAATATGGCATCATTTTCTTCTAAGGTTCATGTATTTATTTTTTTTTCTTAGTGCGAAGAGCTCTTATTAAACCAGATGTAGAAGGACTTGAAAAGGAAGAGGAGGCACCTTTGCCTTTGTTACCTCTGTGAGTGGACTAAGCTAGCAAATAACCTACTGGCAAAACACAGAGTTGCACGAGTGAAATTCTTGTTGAGCTGCATGGACAGAGTTATGGCACAATATTAATTCTAGAGTCCCTTAATGTGGCAGATTTTCTATCTGAAGAGGATCCTGTGTTTCAGCATCTCTTATCTGAATGCTCCACAAAGTTTTAGCACTGGTAGTGTTTTATTACTGTTGTTACAGTTACACAGAGCAGCACTAATGACTGCAAATGAAACTTCTTTTGACTCGGAGTGCCCAGACGCTAAAGTGAGATTGCAGCTGCCTCTGGAATGGGGGGTGTGTGTACAGGGCAGTTCTGTGGCAGAAGCAGCATTGTACTGTACTCTGACATGCTGAAACTAATGCCAAGGGCTCATGTGACTTTGGTGTTATGAGCTAAAACCTTGAGACCGAAGGCAAACCTATTATGCTCTCCCAAAACAGAAGAGGAATTCAGGTAGACAGAGTATAAATACCTGAATTATAAAGTTTTTCTGGAGCATCAGAATGTGTGCTCTCAAAGTATTGATGATAAAGGCTTCCTGATTGCAGGTGGTGAAGTGAGGAGTTTACAGCTACAGAACTTTTGGAAGAGCAGGTGATGTGAAAATACCATGAGGATAAAACACGTTTGATCAGACAGTATCTTTATAACTTCCACCGTGTCATAGTGAGAATGTGTGTGTGGCATTTAAGTAACTGTTCAAGTTAGGGAATAAGCTTTTTAATACTACTTTTTATATATAAGAATATTTTATTCAAGTATTGCTTGAGCTCTTAATTTTTGTTTGTTCATTTGTTTTGGTTGGGTTTTGGTGGTTTTTTTCCAGAGGCCTGGATTTTTCTAGTTCGTGGCATAAGAGCTTTATCAAAGCAAAAAACCAAATCCTTTCCACCTTGCACACTGTCCACCCCACAATGAAAACTCTACTGGATTTTGGTTATGCAGCATTCTCTTCCTTCCTTGTAGTGGATTTCTCTAGTTCCAGGTAAAGTCTGTTCTGCTGAATTATTGATCCACGTAGGTTTTTGAAACTGGCAAAGATGAGTTTGTTCAATTCTATTATTTATCACAGGGGAGTTTATATAACAAATTTCTTTGTGTCATTTAATGTACTTTGAGTAAGTTACTTTATGTTATGACACGTGAATTTTCTCCTTTCTGTTACATGTTTTATTGGTGCTTAAGTTGCTGGTAGTATCAGCCCTTTAGATTTATATGTTGCCTTTGATTCTGTAAAGGTCTCCTCATTATTTACTTATTCCTAATGCTGTGATCCCCAGAGAAGTTACAGCATTTAAAAAAATCAACTTCTCATAGTAGTATTATCATGTGTAGGGAATTCTGTGTTAACTCTGAATATCAGATTTCTTCCTGGTTTTCATCAGTTGGATTTTATGTTTAGTCTTGGAACTTCAAATTTGCACTGTTTTCAAAAAGATAATTTTCACTATATTTTCCTAGTTATTTTTTCTGGTAGCTCTTCTGTATGTCCTGGAGTTTGGGATATTTTTTTTTACTTCTCATAGTCTACTTAAAGGGATGCTTAGGTTCCCACTGTGCTTTCTGCTAAAAAAAGAATGGGTTTTTAATACAATATTTACTATTGTTACTTTACTCCATATTTGTTTTTTTAAATTTTGTTTATAAAGTTGCCTGTAACTTTCTTTTCTAGATTGAAAGGACCAACTGACTATAGATCTTTAAGAACCGATGCATCTCTAAGCTGTTCTAAAGCAGAAGAGGACATAATGAGTACATGGTATCAAAGAGTTGTCGAGCTCTTTTCTCAGAAGGAGGCCTTGGATGGTGTAAAGCTGGATCAGGTTGACTCTTTCTATAACTGTGTGTCTATACTTATGTCTAATCAGGTAAATAACTTTCCTCTCCATTGTAAACTTAATGGAATTAAACCACTAGTAACTTTGTAGAAAAATGATGGAACAATAGTCTAATCAAATCCTTGTAATTTAAAAAAAGTCAGAGGAAAATGCTTTCCAGATATTTCATTTCTACTTAAAGCATGTATTAGTAATAGACTTAATGTTGCAGCAATGCCTGGGCTTTACTGAAATGTTTACTTGTTCATTGGTTTACATCCTTCAAGGGCTGGGATAATACCCACTGGAGTTATTAGAACAGGTCACACTGTTTCAGTTATCCGTGAATCAGACCAGAAGTACTAAAACTAATGGAAATCCTGTCTTACTGCAGGAATGGAACATGGGATGGGCCTTTTTTCTGCCAACTAACAGGTGATCTATGTTATTACCTAGCTGAAAGAATTACTGGGAAGAACCACTGAAGCTTTTGTGAAACTTTTTGATCCTGAAGACAGAAGTCGTCTGCCTTTATTTAAGATGGACTTGACTCTTGAAGAAAATAATATTGAGTTTTATCCAAGCTTTAAAGACTTAGAAGAATCAATTTTGTTTGTAGTAGATTGTATAGGAGAGACTCTCCAGGTGTGCTTTTATCTTTATTTAAATATGTAATTGTTAAGTTGCTCAATATGTGAAAATATTAGTGATTTAGGAGTCTGACTACCATGGCAATGGGAGCAGAATGCAACTTGTGGTATTTATTTTCCACGAACATTCTACAGGTCACATCATGAATCTTGATGCCCAGCAGCATTCCAGAGTCTGAAACTCATTTTGTAATTCCTTGTTCATAAAAAATTGGTGCACGTCCCACTGATTGGTTTAGCCTGCTGTTTGGATCTGCAATGATAATAACCTTAAGTATATGTGTGATGATTTACAGTAAATTAGCATTAATGTTTAAGATCCCCAGAGAAAGACAAGGAAAATTAGTGTTGATATTCCTTTTCTTTCTAAGAAAAAGAAAATCTTCAACTCTCTAAAAGCTAATACATACAATATTGATAGATTGATGTCTTGAGAACCTGTCTGTGACTCCAGAGAAGAGAACCTTTCTGGGGGCTTTGGATGTATTCCTGGGAACTGAGCATTGTCCTTCAGTCATACGTGATGGTACTTTCAGAGAAGTGTTTTGGGTTTGACTTTGTATATTTGCAAATATGATATAATTTAACTGTATGCAAGGTTGGATAGTTTATTTTTTTTCCCTTTTACACATTTCCTGTTCATCTTTTTTCATCAGGAATAGTCATTCTACATGATTAGGGTCTCATACTTTTCTGATAGTGTCTTCTGCAGATTGCAACTTACTCCTTGCATTACTTTTTAAAATTTAAGTAATCAAAGCTTGCCCTTCCATCAGAACGTCCGAACGATCCGTTCTTGGCTGACAGGGGCCACTGCCACTGTGGATGCTGAGCTTCCTCAGCACGTCGTGCAATGGGCCACATCCACCCTGAAAAAATCCATCAGAGACAACTTAGAAGGCCCAAAGGAACATTTTGAAAGCTACGGTGAGTGATGGAAGAGTGTGCAAGTAACTGTGTCACTTCTTTGTAATAAGTAACTTGCTGTCATTTTAATGATATTGATACATTGTAATTGAATTGTAGTTGAAAGGTATGGCTGGCTTGTAGATGGAACTGCAGAGGCACAGATAGAAAGATTTGAAGCAGAACAACACAGTTTTGATGAATATACTGCTGTAAGTTCTAATTCTACATTTTATATATAATTTTTGCTGTACATACAGCAATCATAAAAAGGGGAACAGAGAATAACAGGTGCTTAGCCTTTATCTAAAAGTAATGTGGACTGCCTACAAATGTACACTGTAAGTGATTTTTCCCCCAAAAAATCTGTGGTAAATAGAAGAAAATATTATTTATTTTCTTCAATGTCTAATACTTACTCATGTAGCCAAGTACTTAAACAACAGCTCTGAAGTGTAAAGCCTAATGTTTTTCTGAAGTTCATAGATGAATTCTTCACCCTCAAGAAGGAAATCATGAGTTTGCCAGAGACGTTTTATTTCCCTATGATCCATTTGAGTTGTGAGGATTTAAAACAAGGTTTGGCTAATCGTGCAAACAGCTTTGGAAAAATGCTTCTGGACAAATTAGTTGCAAATTACAGAGAGGAAAATGAAAAGTAAGTAGAATTTTTCTGCCTGTGGATGCTGTATGTGTCAAATACATAGTAGAAACATGTAGAAGAAATGTGAAGATATCATACTTCTGTTTAATGAAGACTCTTGGCTAAATAATGATCTCATGCCAGTTGCACTGACTGTTGTAATTTTCTAATGTTTTGGTCTCAAAAATGGGTAGGAGACTTGGATCATGGAGGAGCTAAAAGATCAAAGGACTTCACTACTGTTCTGGATTTTTTAGTGTGAACTACAGTACTACTGCACTGTCAAAGGAAAGACTAGTTAGACTCTCTTATTTCATGATAGATATTTCTGCAGGGCTGCTCTCAAGCCACACCTCCCCATTTATTACTCCATCCTCGGTGCAGAATCTGCCATTTCAACTTGTTATATTTCACCCCATTGACCACAGTCAAATGCATCAATCTTTCTACATCCCCTCTGCAGTGACTCTCATCCTTCTAGAGAGCCAGCAGCTCTGACAAAATATTTATTGTGAAAGTGTTTGTGTGTACACTAACGATACTTTTCTAAAGTTCATTTCCTAGTAACAGGAAACCAAAGCATTTATTGCAGAAGGATACCCCAAAACCCAAACAAAGCAATTGTTGCAATTCAGTAGATAGTATTTTTCTAGACTGACTTGGTCATATTCCCTTTTAAGTTTCACAAATAAAGGAGTTTGTATGTGGATAATACTTACAGAAGTAAATTGAACTTCTATTTCCATTAAAGCTGAACCTAAAATCTTAAAATGTTGGTACTTTATGTAAAACAAATCTACAGGATATGCAGTGAATTTGAAACAATTAAGGAACGTGCATTAAAAGTTCCTGAGACAACAGAAGAAATGGTGGAAACAATAGATTACACAAAGCAGGTCAAAACCAAAGACATTCCAGACCTGGTGCTAAGGGTCAAGGTAGGTGTCTATCCTTTTGTTTTTAATCTTTTGTCAGACACACTACCCTATACAAACAGAGAATTCATTCTGGAGTGCAGTCTTTTGATCATGCTGCATGTATGAATAATTTCAGTTTTATTTCAGACAGAAGTGAGAAGTCCAGCTCATTCTTTGCCATATGCCTTTGCTTCTTATTCCTATTCCCATATGTTCTGCATGTCAGGGAGGAAATGTAGCTTTTAATAAATCATGGCAGATTGTAAAATACACAGTTTATTGTTTGTACCTGGAGACTTCAGGGCTGCTTAAAAATCTATTTGTGAAAATGTAACAGACAAGAATAAAGAGCATTTTATGTGTAAAAACAGTCATGATTTTGAACACATAAACCCCAATTTATGCTTTGAGCAGACTATAGGTGATGTTACATTAGCAGCAGTTTGTGTGTGTGAATATGTATCAGATTTTCTGTTATGGTAATGGGTCTATAAATATAACACGTTATGTTTATATCTGCAAAAATTATATATTTTTTATTTTTAATAATATTGGGATTTTTGCATGTAGACTTACAGACGACAGGAGTCATATTTAGAGAAACAAGCTCATGACAAGGCAGTGATTTGAATCATATCATACATATATTTTGAATGTTAATATTGCTGAAGTAGCTCCAAATTCTGAAAGTTCATGAAATCTTGGTTTCTATTTTATCTTTGTAGGTAATATTGTCCTACTCTATATTTTAAACAGACCTAAGATACCTAAAGCTTTATGAAATCTCTTTTAATAGGAGTGCTGTCGGCAAATGAGTTACTTCTTAGATGTTTTTTTGTTTGCTCCTGAAGACCTTGAACTAATTACAGAAGCTATATTATGGCCAAAGAAGATGAACCTCATTTTTAAAGAGCATGATGATGTAAGAGCATTTTCTTAGTTGGTGGTATATTTTGGCTTTTTAGACTTCTCACTCTACTTTAGCTATTTGTTTCCTCAGCAGACTAAATGTATATACACGTATAACATGCTAACTTAGACATGCATAAATAACATATTTCCAGGTTTTTCTAACAAAGGAGGACTTTTTGTGGATAAAATTTAAAACTGTCACTGTAGCTTAAAAGCTTCAGTGAATCTTATTATCCTGGTTTGTTTGTGGTCAGTAGTAGGTAATACATAGGA
Source organism: Manacus candei (assembly GCF_025592945.1). NCBI lineage: Eukaryota > Metazoa > Chordata > Aves > Passeriformes > Pipridae > Manacus > Manacus candei. Next base: position 632,267 of record NW_026138130.1, read on the forward strand.
AGGTGAAAATTCACTACACTGCACTTATCTAGTACTGAAAATGTAACTGCCAGGCCCTTAATAAGACTGAATGCCTGGACAAGAAGTCATTTAGTTAAAGTGATATTTTGTTCTGTCAATAAAAGAACAGTGAGAACAGTGTCTTTTCAGTGGCAATTGTTAATAGAAAATATTCAACATCTTATTTTCTATGTGTGACTACAGATTACTTTTCTTCCACTTGATAAGCAGTTTTTGCCTTTTAGTGTTCTCTTGGCTTTCCGTAGTAATTTAGCATGGATTTAATAATTTCTTCTGAATTTTTTTAAGAATTAATAATTACTAAAATTTAAAAAAAAAAATCACGGTCTTTTAAATATCACAATCAAGGATTTCACTTTTACTAAGTCTTATTTAGGTACTAAGGAGTATGTACAAGGGTGACAAATATGCCTCTGACTGAAAACATACCCAGCTTGGGAGACTGCTAGGTCTGTAAAACACTTTGTTTGCATGTAATCATTATTTAATCCCCAATAAATCAGTAAAATTAATTTTCTACTTCTGTGCAGAGAGTCCATGATGCTTGTTCTAACTCTTTAATGTAAAAGGTAGTACAGAGTGGATCTGACTCAGAGTCCCTCAGCAGGGTATTGCTCCATAGCTGGCTGTTGAGTGATCTGCAGTGTGCTAGAGCTTGAGGACAAGAACAGCTCCACATCAAGTTTTCATGAGTCTCTATCTTTACATTTTATGCTCTCAGATATGAGTCAGTTCTTATCCTAATACAAAAGGAAAAGGCTGGTTCCTCCTTTGGAGAAGTTTTGTTTGTCTGCTTCACAGCTTTGCCTGGTGGTGGGTGTCCTTGTCTTAGGAGATCTCCTCTCCCTTGGTTGATGTCTTGTTTGGTACCTTAAAACTAACCCTTCTGTGTGCAGACACAGTGCTTTAGACTGGTCTGCTGTTCCAGAATTTCTGCCTTTTACAGCAGTGGGTACATGTGGGATAGCAAAGGCTTTCAACAACTGTAGGTTTTCTTTTTGGTAGTAAAATACTGAATCCCAAAGATGAGAATCTCTCTTTTTTTCAGTAATACTTTCCCATCTTTTGTCTGATTGCTGAAAGAGGCCTTTGTACTGTGTTTAGATGGTACTGGGTATGTTAATCACTGAAAGGATTAAACACCTTTGCAATGCTTTTTTTTAATTTTAAAAAAATCAATTGTTTTGTAGCTGATTGAACAATCTAAAAGTGTCAGAGAGCAAGAAGTACTGCAGAAGTGTGATAACCTGCGGGAGGAATTAGACAAGCTGGCAGATTCTGTGGCAGAATTAGAAGAATATTCAGAGCTGGATTGCATGCAACAGGTTTGATTAGCAGTTAAAAAAGGGTAGAAATGTTTTGTGGTTTTAATACACTTTTGTATAAAGCATGGAATTCTAGCCATAGTGATATTATTTGCAAATAACTTGAGTGGAATTAGAATTTCCTTTCCTATTTTTGGTATATCAAGGAACTGAAGGAAAAAAATAGCAGTTCAGAAAGAGTGTTTGATAGCAATTTTGTATCTTTTTTTCTGTGAACCTCGAAACTTTTTTGTTCTGCTAATGAAGAGCAGACCACTGGCTCCAAAACTTTCTGAATTTCTGTCAGTATTTTGTAGTTGCCAGAGCATGTCTTGCACTTTAATTGGATTATACTGCATTTGTGCTTAGTAAGCAATTTTGTTTCTTAAAAACAAAACGCTTCAAAGCACAAAACAGAAATCCTAAGCTAATAAGTCCCAGTTGCCCTTATGATATGTGAGACCATAAAAAAGCGTGTGCCTACCTCCTAGAACAGTGAGTTTTAAAGCTCAAATATTTTGAAAATACTGTAAAATTGAATAATGAGAAAACCAACTTCACTTTTCATCATGTTCATCTGGATTCTTCATGGTTTATCTACTCAAGTATAAGTAGAAAAGTTTTTAACTTACGTTTTCTAAAATTTTAATATGAAGGTTTATTATATTTTGATATCTTATTTTGATAGCTGTTCAGAGCACAGTTCAGTTCTCTCTCAAGTCATCCCATTATTTGATTTCAGTATGTGACTGACGTGAAGACATTACAGAAAACCATACAGGACACTGAGGAAACAGTAGCTCTTATTAACAACGAAGAGGTTCTGCTCGGATGGAAGCCGAGTGACTTCCCAGTCCTCAACAACGTAAAAGCTGAGATAGAGCCCTATCAGAGACTCTTTAATCTTATACTGAAATGGCAGCGAACAGAAAAAAGGTAATTCAACTATAATGACAGAGAGTGAGGAAAAAAAAATGCTCTTACTGGTCCTATTCATGTCAGACATAGAATATGGATTCATTTTCTTGTCAACGCATGTTTTTAGGAAGCCAAATATAATAGCAAGCTAACATACATAGCTGGTTTGTTGTTTTTAATTCAGCTAGAAAAAAGTCAGGGGTTTTTTTTATTAATTTTTTAAATGTAATCATGGAATCATAGAATCATAGGATGTTCTGAGTTGGAAGGGACTCACAAGAATCATTGAGTCCAGCTCCTGGCCCTGCACAGGATACCCCCCAACAATCATACCATGTGCCTGGGAGCAAAGGAGCATATCTCAGACTGGGTTCTAACTGTATTAGTTATTTTAGTGAAGCCTATAATAAGGCAAGCTCTGAGGAAGAAATTTATTAGGAAGAAAAATTTTAATGAGTTATGAGATGTTTTGTGTACCAGAAAAGGAAGAAGTTCAATTAGAAAGCTTATAAACTGTATGTAATGAAAACTGTGTTTAACATAACAGCTGCCCAAAATACTGTGTAGGGGGGCTCAAATGCATTGCTGTCTGGTGGCTACATCCTACCACAGAAACTGTATTCTGTATCTAAATTCTGTGAGATTGTTTATCATTTCCAATTGTTTATATAATTTATCTTCAGAAGTTATAACGTGCTATAGCTAGAAAGTATGGGGGTTTTGAAAATACAAGACCCAGTGTGATTTTAAATGTCATATGTTGATCTCTATCCAGAGGTTAATTTAAATATTTCTCAGTTCATGCAGTTACTCAGTTTCAGTATGTGACTGACTTGAGAGAATTGCACAAATACACAGAAGAGTGTGATTGAGCCACCTTTAGTTGTGCATTAGAATTTGGCATAGAATGACAATAATTGGAAAGAAGATCTTTGCTTTAATTTAAATAACTATTACTGTACACCTTGTTTGTGTGGCAAAACCAAGTGTTAAATATTTGTGGGATGCATTTGTTATTCTGTCTTCTAACCTTGTGTTTTTTCTCAGATGGATGGATGGTACCTTTTTGGAACTAAATGGGGAAAGCATGGAGGCTGAGCTTGATGAGTTTTATAGAGAGCTATATAAAGTGACAAAACTCTTCCAACAAAGGAAGAAAATGCCACAGGACAGGAAAAAGGCACCACGACCCAAAGAAGAAGGGAAGACAGTAAAAGCAATAAAGGCTAATACAACTCTTACAATGTGTTCTTCAGTTCTGGAGCAGGTTAAAGAGTTTAAGGTAAGAAAAAGTGAGGGATGTTAATATCTGATGCTGAGGGACAAATGCTAAATTCAGTGCTCAGTACTGGTAGATGATGCAGTGTCAGAGACTATTATTAGAGAGAGAGAGAGAGAACACACACTGAATCACCATTTCCAGATTGTACTGTCCCATACATTTTAATAAAATTGATTTGGGTTTTTTTTATGGTTTTAGGAATGTGAATTGTTAATGAGTGAACACATACAGGAGAAAAGTAATTTTTGGGTGCAAAGAAACATTTGAGGATGCAGTTGGAAATTTTGAAATGGGACTCTATGTTAATGCACATGCAAACAGAATTTACCATAATATAGCTGAAAAATTGTTCATTTTCTCTTTTCTTCTAAGACTGTGCTTAGGAGTTGTATATTTCCTCTTCAGTAACTAATAGAATTATTTAGAAATGGAATGGATAACTGAATGGAGCCATCTACACTTTTCAGAAAAAATTTTCATGTCATCAAGTACTACAGCAGAATTTTAAATGCACATCAGAGATTATTAAAAAGTTAAGAAATTATTCCTATGACAGTTTTTACCTTATCGATGTCTTTTCTGAATTAGGAGAATATTCCCACTGTGACTGTCTTTTGTAACCCTGGCATGAGAGATCGTCACTGGGAGCGGATGTCAAATATAGTAGGATATGATTTAACCCCAGATGCTGGAACTACCCTGAGAAAAATTTTAAAGCAGAATCTAGGCCCTCATTTGGAAGAGTTTACAGCTATAAGTGTGGGTGCAAGCAAGGTAAGCACAGAGATTTAATCGTGACAGATATGACGTCTGGTCTCTTGGTGAATACTTTATGACTTACTAGAATTTTTTGTCTTTGCCCTTAGGCAGCAAAAGAGATTTGGTGAGAGTTAAATGATTAGATAATCCATTAGATGATAAGATGTCAATGATGATTAGATGATAATGTGCAAGTAAACATTTGTGTCTCGTGTTACATTGTTAGTATTTCCCAAGTGTCCTGCTTTCTGTGTGCTAGAAAATGATATACTGAGGAAAAGCAATAACAATTAACTTGTGCTGTTAGAGCAAAAGAGCTTATTCAGCTAGATAAACTTAGATAAACTTATATATTGAATTAATGAGTTGGAAAAACCAATTCAGTGACTACACCAAACTATTTTCTTTTAAAATAGGAATTTTCCTTGGAGAAAGCAATGCATACCATGATGGAAGTCTGGGATTCAATTTCCTTCAATACAAATTTGTATCGTGAGACTGGTATTCACATTCTGTCTTCAGTGGATGAAATTCAGGCTCTTCTTGATGACCAGATTATGAAAACTCAGACAATGAGAGGATCACCTTTCATTAAACCATTTGACAAAGAAATCAGGGTAAATCAGTAATTTTTCAACCATTTTTATTTGTAGGATAACTACTGTGCAAGAGTGTACTATTTGTATTACAACTTTATTGTTTGAGTTGTGAATTAAATGCTGTCATTGATTTTCCAGCAAGAATACTGTGAATTTATGTGAGTCATACTTACCTTATTTCTGTTTTGGTATTCCTTTTTCCACTCGGATCCAAGTGCAACCAAGAGAATGTGATTATTTTTTCACATCTTTTGCGAAATCACCATTTCCATTGGTGTCTTTAACCTTGCTTCTTAATAACTGGAAATTATGTTTCTCTTATTGTTAATAAGAACATGTAGTAATTTAGTTTTGGGCTCATTTTTTCCCTGAGCAAGGAAACTTCTTAATGACTGGGAGAAGGTTTTTTAATCAGGCCTCAGAAAAATGATGGGAGCACTTTACACCTGGGTAAAGTCTTTGTGGTGCTAAGACCATGACTAGTGACAGGAGAGAAGCTGCTGGGATTGCTTTGCAGTTCTTTGTTGGTTTATGTAGGAAATCTTCAGGCTCAAGCAGGTTCAGTGTACAAATGCAGTATTTACCCTTACAGATAGCAGGTACAGGGGTATCTGTTATTGTCCACTTTAGGGAAAGGACACTGGACTGGCTGAATCTCTCCTGTGATTTAATGTGGCCTTTCTGGTATTCTGGTGTCCCTGCTGTAATGCACCTGCAGGAGCTCCTTGCTGTGAGGAGATGAAACAGAATTTGTCACTGGTAGCCTCCTGGGTATTGCTTGACCTTTAAGCTGCTAAAAGTTGATAGCACCAAAGTGATAACTGCATTTTAGAAAATTTGTTTCCAAGTAGGTAAAAGTGCTGAGTTCCTTTGGCTTTTGTATATGTGAAAGAACCTAAATACTCATAAATATTTTTCTTTTATTTAGTTTATTGTTAGATGATTATTTTTTCTCTTTGGGAGCTAGAATACCCCAGTGTCTACCTTTCTTGAATTTATTGTCTCTAACATTGTTTGCTTGGAAATATCAAGATAACATTCTTTAAATATTTCTTAAGGAATGGGAAAGTCGCTTAATTCAAATTCAGGAGAATATTGATGATTGGCTGAAGGTACAAGCACAGTGGCTTTATTTGGAACCCATTTTTTCCTCTGAGGATATTATGCAACAGATGCCAGAAGAGGGGCGACATTTCCAGACTGTGGATAGATTCTGGAGAGAGATTATGAAATTTTGTGCTGAAGACCCAAAGGTAAGGGAAATTCCCATTACTAATGGGAAACAGAAGCTTCTCTCACTTTTTCTTTTGGGTGGGGATGCTTTGTTTTCAGAATATATACAATGAACTACATTGTATATATTGCCTGTATATATTTCTAGGAACAAAGTCACGTTGTTCTTTATTTGATTAACTTCTACTGTTTGAAGTATTTTATTGAACTGACAGTTTGCATGTGTTCGTTCCAGGTTCTTGTTGCTACTTCCTTGCCAGGGTTAACAGAGAAGCTTCAGACCAGTAATGAGCTTCTAGACAAAATCATGAAAGGGCTTAATGCTTACCTTGAGAAAAAACGTCTCTTCTTTCCCCGGTAGGATGAGTTTTGACTGTTTAAAAAATACAAATACTGAATGTTTATTTTGTTGTGAATAAGGTCAGTCTGAGAAGTAGCTTGATAATACAGTTGTCTTTTTTCTTTTTTTTTTTTTTTTCTAATTCTTTTTAGCTTCTTTTTCTTGTCTAATGATGAAATGTTGGAGATCCTGTCAGAGACTAAGGATCCTCTCCGAGTTCAGCCTCACTTGAAGAAGTGTTTTGAAGGCATTGCTAAGCTGGATTTCCTTCGCAATTTGGATATTAAAGGAATGTGCAGTTCCGAAGGCGAGCGCGTACAGCTGATTTCAAACATTTCTACTTCTGAAGCTCGAGGTGCAGTGGAGAAGTGGTTAATTCAAGTAGAAGACATTATGCTGAAGACTATACGTGATGTTATTGACAAATCAAGAATGGTATGGGGTTTGTAATAATTAAATAACTGTAGCACCTATCTTTATTTTATGACTGTCTCTTGGCTTTCTAAAATTCTTCCTCAGCACAGGAGTTAATGCAGTTACAGGACCAGGACCATGTTAATGTGACTTGTATTTATAGGCTGGTGACATAAGAAAGAGTTTAGTTTGAGTGAGAATCAACAAGATATAAATTCTTTTAAAAGTTTGACAGTAACACTGTTTATGGGATATATCCTGATGTAAATAATTTGGGTTTCTTTGCTTACAATTTAGAAATGCAACACTTGTAAGTGCTTTCTCCCTCCTGAAAGAAAATCGCTAGACAGAATATGTTTCTTTGTATGAAGTTGACAATTTGTGAATATTTATGTAATATGGAAAGATACTTGCAGAATTCTTTAAAATTACTGAATAACAAATTGCAAATCTAAGGGAGAAAGAGCATTTAAAAGTCTATTTGGATGCTGCAAATAGAAAAATAATATTTTTTTAGCAAAGAATATTAATAGGATCACCTTATATACTTCTGTATTACAATATATATTCACATATATATGTTTGTATACTGTATTTAACTCTTTCAGGCATATCTGGAGACTGAGAGGAAACGGTGGGTTCTGGAGTGGCCTGGACAGGTAGTGTTGTGTGTGTCTCAGATGTACTGGACAAGTGAGGTACATGAAGTTCTTCGCAGTGGACCTGAGGTACTGTGTAATGCATACTTTTTTTTAAATCTTTCTTAATGTTTCATTTCAGCTGATGTATTTTGCTTAATCAAGTGTTTTTCTACAATCAAAATAAAATTTGAAAAATTACAAGTACATGAGTTTGACATATGTGAATTTATGTACAGTGATTTATACCTTTCATTCAAGTACTTGCACCCTTCATTCAAGTATTCTTGTTTAGAGCAAGCATAGATTAAAATGTAGCTTTGCAACGTAAATGCATAACTGTGAATGAGAGAAGTTGATGCAAAAACATGACAATTAAAAAAATAGATTAATAAGCAACCACTGTTAAAATATTTAGTCAACATGAAGAAATCTGGAACACTTGAAACTGTGGTGTAAACAGTTTCAAAATTACCTTTTCTCTCCTAGGGTTTAAAGGGTTATTATGATACACTTCAGCTTCAACTTAATGATATTGTAGAGCTGGTAAGAGGAAAACTGTCAAAGCAAACAAGGACTACACTGGGTGCCTTGGTTACTATTGATGTTCATGCTAGAGATGTCATCAAGGAAATGATTGAAAATGGTAATTATCTTTTAAAACACTTTTCTTCACAAGTCTTTACACATAGTTAATGAAAAATAGTTAACCAATCAGATTTTACTGCCTAAAACAGTACAGTATTAAGATGGGGTTTGGATATGAACACCAACATTAATAATTTCAAAGCAGTTTTAAGTTTAGCTGTAATAGAAGATCCAGTTATCTAAAATGTCTTTTATGACTGCTTTTATCTAAAATGTCTTTTATGACTGAACTCTGTGTTCACCAGGTGTGCAGAGTGAGACAGACTTTCAGTGGCTTGCCCAGCTCCGCTATTATTGGCAGTCTGAGAACGTCCGTGTTTGCATCATCAACTGCAACGTCAAATACGCCTACGAGTACCTGGGCAACTCCCCACGCCTCGTCATCACCCCTCTCACTGACAGGTGTTACCGCACCCTGGTAGGGCCTTCCAGCACTGCCACTGAGACTGCATTTGTGTGCTACAGTGTTCCTTCCACTGTGCATGACAGCCATGCTTTTAGGGCTGACAGCTGCTGTCAGACTCTGCTATTGCTGCTGAAATGAGGTTTTCAAAGATTTTACTTCCTGTAGAATATTGGACGTGAAACTCACTCGTAACAACAAATCTGGACAGCTCACCAACCTGGCTGAAATATTTGTGGATTGTTGTTGTGGATGTAGAATGCAAATAGAAAAAACACCCAGTATTTTATTGCTGTATGGATTATGAGAACACAGAGTACTTTTCTGATGTTCTGTTAGGTTGCTAACCTAAGTGAAGAAGGAGCCACTTGTGATGATATTGTTCCTAAGAGTAGTACAAACAAGTTTGGTAACTTTTTAGTACCTTGACTCTTAGCAGAGGTGTTTATTATTGTATTGGTTTATCCTCAACTAACCTGACAATTGAAAGTTACCAAAGTCATCTCAGATACAGCTTTTCTCACTATCATTTACTGCAGTTTCTTTGCTGGAGTATAATTTCCATTAACTCTTTCTGTGGTTTAGATTGGAGCCTTTTATTTAAACCTTGGTGGTGCACCAGAGGGTCCAGCAGGGACAGGTAAAACAGAGACCACCAAAGATTTGGCTAAAGCCCTTGCTGTTCAGTGTGTTGTCTTCAACTGCTCTGATGGCCTTGATTACCTGGCAATGGGAAAGGTAAATAGAAAATAAATATAATTTGCATTTTATTTTTAGGATGAAAATTGTAGGGTCCCTACTTTGCAGAGACACTTAAATAAATGTGGCACCTGTGGTCTGCCACCCTGGATGCTACATACTGGTCTCTACATTTTCTGTGCTTTATGAAATCCTATTAAATTGCTAATTAAAACTTGAAAGAAACAAGAGTTCATAGGATTGGGATCTTCTGATTTAACTTTCTTTAGAACCAAGAAAAAACTTTGTTCTTCAGTATATCACAGACCTATGATCTGAACAGGCTGAGATGTTATCGTAATTGTCTATGTGTGTGTGTAATTAAACTTCCAACATGACACTCTTAGTTTCTTTTGAATCTTCTAAGGCTCTGTACCAATATTATTACTGTCTTTCTTCCTTTGCAGTTTTTCAAGGGTTTGGCTTCATCAGGTGCCTGGGCATGTTTTGATGAATTCAATCGCATCGAACTGGAAGTGCTGTCTGTGGTGGCCCAGCAGATCCTGTGCATCCAGAGAGCCATCCAGACAAAACAGGAAACGTTTCTCTTTGAAGGAACTGAGCTGAAGCTTAACCCCAACTGTTTCATAGCTATTACTATGAATCCAGGTTATGCAGGACGTTCTGAACTTCCAGATAATCTGAAGGTAAAATAATAAAATGGATGCTTCTGCTTAAGAATGAGCTTTTCCAAAAAAATGGAGGGAACCTGCGTATTGTTGGTACTAATCCAGACTTGACCACCTGGAATATAAACATACACCTGTTATAAGATTTACACATAGTGAGCCTGGGGTTTTTTCTTTCCTCCTGAGTACTTTGTTCTTTTTTAAGGAATTCAAAATATATTTAATTTTCTCATGTTTATTAGTGTTTTTCTTATTATTTTTCCAGGCCAAAGACAAGTGGCAGGCCATGGATAGATTATAATGTTTGGGTACTAACTTTGTAAGATGGACAGGTATTTTGGGAAAAATGCTTTATGAAAATCTTATTTAAAAGGGGTGTTAGTGAGTGACACTTAATAGATGGAATGAATTTGCTTAGATTACCCGATGAAAGAAGATCTTTGAGGTGATTGTTTTGACTATAAGAGCTGTTTCCCTGAGGAGGCTTGGCTAACTGAAAGCAGAGATAATGCAGCATGAGGAGCACACCAACTGCAGTTTGCTTAAGGAAAGGAAGTGTATCCTCTCACCTGCCATGGACCATGTTTTCCTTCCTTCCTGCTGTGCTGGGTGTATCCATGCAAGGGGCAAACTGCATTCTTGAGACACTGATGAGGGAAAAAACTGGGAGAGGCAGTGTCTTTTCTGGACTGGACTGTACATTGAGATGGATGTTGATGACATCTTAGATTAACTTTCTAGGGAGTCACAAGCTGCAAATATTGATAATTCTTCTATTTCATTGGCTCCCAAATGTTCTGCAGGCCACTGCTTTCTAGTGTAACTATTTTGAATTATCTACAGTTTACTTCATCATACTAAGCATTACTTTGTTGAACATGCTGTTACTGTTTTCAGTTAGAAATGCCGTGATGGGGTTACTACTAATCCAACACCTGTAAAAGTTCTCAATTACTTCCCATTTCTCAATTACTTACTTAAAGATATTTCTTTGGGTATATATTTCAGGTTCTTTTCCGAACAGTAGCCATGATGGTTCCTAACTATGCTCTGATAGCAGAGATTTCACTCTATTCATATGGATTTTTGAATGCTAAGTCCTTGTCAGTGAAGATAGTCATGACCTACAGGCTCTGTTCAGAGCAGCTTTCCTCCCAGTACCACTATGACTATGGCATGAGAGCAGTCAAGGCTGTGTTGGTGGCTGCTGGGAATCTGAAGCTGAAATTTCCCACGGAAGATGAAGATATATTGGTGAGTTCCTGAGGGAATAATTCTTTAAGGAATTTTATAGGTGCCCACAGCTGTGAGTTCTGAAGGCAGTTCCACCACATCTTGCCCCATTGCTGATCCATGTTTCTTAATTCGTGAAATGAAGATAATAAAATACACAAATGGGCTTAAGTTGGGCTTAACTGCTTATCAAAGGCACCACTTAATGAATTAATCTGTTACATATTAGATTATTTTAATTGCTGAACAGTTTATTCTGTGTCTGTTAACAGGAACAGTAAAATGTATATTTGTTTCTTCTAGCTTCTTAGATCCATTAAAGATGTGAATGAACCTAAATTTTTGTCCCATGATATACCTCTGTTCATGGGTATAACCAGTGATTTATTTCCTGGAATTAAGCTTCCTGAGGCAGACTACAATGTAAGTACTCTTGTAATTTTTCCTTGGTCATAATCATTGTTGGTTGGTTTTTGGTGATTTGGTTTTTAACCAAGTACAATTAATTTAGTGAGTTATTGCAAGATGAGAAAAATTGCTGAATATTTGCAATGAAACTCAGTACCAAAGAAAATTCTTTTATCTGTGCTGAATTTAATCCGTATCTGATTTCCCTTACATTCAGAGGGATTCTGTCCTACAGATTGGAAGCTGACCTGCAGATTTACCAAATTGTAGGCTCTGACTGATTTCTTTCCTAATTTTTGGACATAATTTAATGAGATTAAACTTTCTGTTTGTATTTTATTTATAGCAATACTTAAAGCACAACTCCTTTGTAGGAGGATGGTTGGGAAGAAGATGAATATGTTGGAAAAGACAAAATGGATTAACTTTTAAGTTTCAAATAAATACTACAATCTTGATAAAAGTGTATTGTTCCAAAGCATACAGCTGGTTTCCTGATGGTGATATGCCTTCTCCTCAAGATAAAAATTGTGCTTAAATCCTGTTCTAACACATGAAGTACAGAAGTTACTCTTTTTCTCCAGGAAGTTTACTATATTCTGACTAGTAGTATTGCAGTTATTAATTAATTTGAAGCCCTTATTGATTATCTTAGACTGTTTTACTGTAGTCCAAGACAGTAACTGAAATTGTAGCAATGATAAGATTATGATCTGTTTTGATTTCAGGATTTTCTGGAATGTGCCAACGAATGTTGCATTCAACATAATGTCCAACCTGTAACAACTTTTATGGAGAAAATTATACAGACATATGAAATGATGATTGTTAGACATGGGTAAGTTCTCATCACTATTTCACAAGCAGTATCTTTTGTAATTTTGACTTAGACTGTAGCAGTTTTTTTATGAAGTTATAAGAGGTTTTAAGGGTGGCAAAATGTTCCTGTTTGTATTGGAACAGTTGATCACTGATACTGCTTTTAATGTCCCAAAATTCTTGTGCCTGTTAGTCTGGGGAATTGTACTCTTCTTGATATCAGAAGTAGCCTCACATGTATAGTGATTTTAGGTGTTGATATAAGTATGGATTTAGGATTGTAAAAGTTTGTCTATATTAAAATATTAGTTATCAGATCTGTGCCATTTTATTCCAAGCTTTTATTACAGAATAACAACTATGTGGAAAAAATATATACAATGTGACATTAGCCATATGATGGTTAATATTCAGTTCATTAGTTAATCTTCTCTGTGAGACCTTTTTATAGTCACATCCCTCTGCTGGATGACTACAAAAGTTTTCTGTTTGTGTTCTTCCAGTGTTAAAAACTCTGCCTACATTGAAGTGAAACTCCAAAGTAATCTCATTCAGCAAATAATTGAACTAGTGTGGTCAAAAAATCTAGGTTTTAGAGGATAACATGCATACAGTGCATGTGCAAATAAACTGGTTTTGCTGAAATGATGTTTTGTATATACAAAGCAAATTTACTTGCTCTGATTTTTGAAAATTAGGTGAAAATTAGCTTTAAGCATATGTTTGATACCGTTGGCCTTCATGTGATCTGTAAAAGTCTAAGTTGGAAGACAAATTTATTAATAGCAGGGTTTTTTTCCATCTAACAGCTTCATGCTGGTAGGGGAACCTTTTTCTGGGAAGACCAAAGTTCTCCATGTGTTGGCAAATACACTGTCTCTTATGAAAAAGCGTGGTTATGGTGAAGAAGAAAAAGTAATTTATAGAACTATGAATCCAAAATCGATCACTATGGGTCAGCTTTTTGGGCAGTTTGATCCAATATCCCATGAGGTAATGTATGTTTAAAAGATAGTGTTTCCTGCATATGTCAGACCTCCATTATTCTGGATAGTAAACTGTTGAATTCGTGATTTCATGATTTTAAACACAGATGAGAACACAATTGTAAATTTTATTTTAACTAATACTTTTTTGGCTTGTTTTTAATTAGTATATAGAAATGCTGTGCCAAGCATGTATGCAGTTATATAAGTTGAAATAAGAAAAAAAAAGAACAGTACCATTTTGAAGGTCATCATCCTAACATTGTTACATCTGTGCTAGGAAATCATATCAAACTTAGCTGTATTAATTTCTCTGTCTATTCTTAATCTGTATAATCAAAGTAATGCAAAAACTATGTAGAAAAATTTATGAACTCATGTGAAACTTAGGTTTGGAGAAGGAACAATATGGATAAGTGAATGTGAAATAGTAAAAATTAGGGTGACTGGGGAGAAACAGATGCAAGGCAGAGCAGAAGCACTTCTAAGTTTCAGTAAATTGAATTGCTGGTCTCTTTTGTTACAATATCTTTTTCAAGTGAAAAAGACTCTCTTTTAAAATCTACTGATGTCACAAGACCCCCAGTGAAACTGTTAAGTCGTGCACTGCTCTCTGCAGAACAGGAGGGAAGACTGAAAAGGGAGGGCTAATGGAAAGCAAAGGGAAGGGGGTCTGTGACTGGAGGCTCAGGTTGAACTCTCTGTTCTTTGTCTCCCCTGCCATTCCCACGCCCACCCCCACCAGTGGACAGATGGTGTCGTCGCTACAACCTTCAGGGAGTTCGCCTTGTCCGAGACCCCCGATCGCAAGTGGGTGATCTTTGATGGCCCCATCGACACCCTGTGGATAGAAAGCATGAACACGGTGCTGGATGACAACAAAAAGGTATCAGCCAGTGGAAATCAAGGCCTAAATGAAACAATGTGACATTTTGAAAATATTCTTCTCCATATAAAATCCCAAATACGAACTAAAGTGCGCGGCATTTGGAAAGAGCAAGGGCAAGGTGGCATTGGTGACAAGTTGTAAGCTTGGTAACAAGTTGTAAGCTTCTTTTTTTGGTGGTTTTTTGGTTGGGGTTTTATTTGTTTGTTTTGCTTTGCTTTATTGGAATCATAATCACAGAATCAGCTCATTGCTGAAAGGCATTGAATATATAGTATTTCCATAATGTCATATTGTGATTTTGTAACATAAATAATTAAAATTTAATTTTCAAAAATTACAGTTACTTATATTCAGTGTAAATCCCATAGTTTCTAAACCTGCACAAACTTAGACATACTTCAAGACAATCCCAACACACAAAGGGTTGTAATTTCAAAGTAATGGCTTCTGAAGTCAAAGTTGTAACCTTACAGCACTTTTATAAATGTGCCCTAGGAATCTCAAAGTGAATATAAAAATTGGAGAAAACATTTTATCTTCTGGATGATAATGTGTCAAAATTCTCAAACTGGACTTTTATTTTAATTAGTAGGAGTAGTGGGTTTCCAGCTGGAATGCTCCAGTATTAGCAATAATAGCAGCAGATATCCTTTCTGCTTTATGCTTCCTGCCTTTTCTTTTTCCTGTCATACACAAGATGGATTGTAATGAACCTCACTAGTAGGTTACTATGGAGTACTGTGATTTAAGTGAAGAATTTAGCTGAAACTTGATTAAAATCTATTCCTACAAGTGAGATAACATTTTATGTGATTGATCTTACCCTTGGTTATACTTGGTTTCTCTGATTTTCATATAGAACTGTGATAGGGAATGTAATTTACAACTAGTTGTGTTTTTTTTAATCTTGCATGTAATTTTTTTTTCTTTCAAGCTTTGTTTGATGAGTGGGGAAGTCATCCAAATGTCCCCTCAGATGACTCTTATTTTTGAAACAATGGATCTTTCCCAGGCATCAGTAAGTTTATTTTTAATGAAACTATAGAACAAAGTTCAGTATATTAAATGTACAGTAAAACAAGTGTACCATTTCCCCTTAGCCTGCTACAGTCAGTCGTTGTGGCATGATTTATTTGGAACCTTCTCAACTGGGTTGGGAGCCTCTTGTTACCTCGTGGTTGAGTAAACTGCCTGAACCTCTGAATTCAAAGGACCATCAAGATCTTCTACAGGGACTTTTTGACTGGTTGATACCACCAGCATTAAAAGTCCGTCAGAAAAAGTGCAAGGTATTTTTTGCCATTTTTTCCTGCAGTAGCTGCTGACCATTCCCAGTTTGTTACCCTTGGTGGGGAGTGACTGCTCTCTCATGGCAAGCACGGTCAGAATGAATAGGCAGCTCTTGGGACCAGTTTGGAAAGCTAAAATGAGAATGTCAGCTAAGGCTTGTAACTTGATAGTACTTTCAAAAGTAAAGTAAGTAATTAAAACACTGAATAAAAAGTCTTCCCGAGAGAATTTTGTACATTCTTTTTCTTTGAAGATGTCATGTTGAATAGGGAAGTACTTTTTCAAGTGTTAGGGGAAACATATGTGTAGTTCCCTGTGAACTCAGTGTGACATAGTGCTCATGTGTTGCTGTAGTTACTTCTCTGGGGTTTGTTTTGGTTTAAGATGTATGATTGTAGTTGTCACATGGACGTGGTTAATAAACTAAAGGCCTTGACATTTCAGGAATATTGGAGGGTAAATCATCTTTTGAGTAAAAACCAGTGTATATCTTGCCTTCTAATA
The DNA here is from genome assembly GCF_025592945.1 of Manacus candei. Lineage (NCBI taxonomy): Eukaryota > Metazoa > Chordata > Aves > Passeriformes > Pipridae > Manacus > Manacus candei. Next base: position 648,322 of record NW_026138130.1, read on the forward strand.
TTTGTTCAGAAATAGCTAATGATCTAATTCTTTTAGTATTTTAGCTCCAAAAGATAAATTACCTGAGCATGTCAAGTCTAACACCCAGCCCTTTGAATCTCTTAGGAACTGGTACCTACAAGCAACACCAATGTTGTAGTAGCTCTCACGCGGCTTTTTGAAATGTTGATTTGTCCAGCTGTGCAAGAAGATCCCACCAACAAAAACATCCGTGCCTGGATCATGGTTGGTTTTTTAATCTGAAGAAAAATGTATATTTATTTCTACAGGTGCTGGTTTTCAGAACGATTGTACTAATCAAAACCACTTTAATTTGGGAATAGGAAGCTTGTGAAACAATTTCACTACCTCCTTACTCTCTCTCCCCATACTCTGGAGGTGCCCAGATTAGACAGAAGTCTTATAAGTAACAAATATGATCCAAAATGTTACTATTTTTTCCAATTAACTGGGATAGGGTTTCTGTTAAATGTGCTTTTTAACTAACCAAAGAATTAGCTAAAGCAAAGTGTCTTCTGTCCCTTGAAGGAAATAAAAGTTCATGTAACAATGATTGGTTTGGCTGTTTGAGCAAAATTTCCTTGGGAAGATTGTTTTCTGACTGTTAAAATAGTTGGATCCTCTGTCTGACTCTGTATGATTGTTCTTAGAAAAAACTGAAGAAAACAGAATGTAAAAGTAGTTATTTAAAATTGAATTAGAAAATTCCTAGATCCTGATTTGTGATTAGAACTCTTCTCAGGCTTTGTAATGTGACATAATGCTTTAGTTCAGTGGCCTTTATTTTTTGTCATGTACATATCCTTGAATAAGACTTTTGTGTGCTCTGCCTTTATTCAGACTTCTAAATCTCTTTAGACCAAGGCTATTCAAGGGCAATTTGTAACACCTCTCTGCTCAGCAGTATTTTTCAGAATTAGATTTGTTAATCAGACTGTACAAGATTCATGCAATGTCAATTTTTTAGACAATTGCTAATCTTTTCACCCTTGCAGGGTTGCTTTGCTTTTGCCACAGTCTGGTCCATTGGTGGGACTTGTGATGGTGACAGCAGGATAATTTTTGATAATTTCTTGAGGGACACTTTGTCTGAGGAATCTACAGCAGATACTGTACCAACCAGTGTGGGAAAATGGGACTGTCCCTTTGAAGAGAAAGGCTTGGTCTATGACTACGTGTATGAGGTAGGATTGGCTGCTCCTGCATTCAGTAAGTAGATCCTTGCAGTAGGAATGGAAGGAAAATACAGCTTAGGTGGGTATTTTAACTTTACAAAGCTTCTTGGGTATTTTTTAGAGTGTTGGTGTTGGATTAAATCCCACGGTGCATTTTTCATTCTTTTCTCTCTTTCAAATACTAGTGTGCTGACCAATTTTTTTAAGGAAATAACAAGATGTGCATTTCAGTTATATTTGTAAAAATGCCACATTGTAGTTATTCTGTAGCTAAAGCAAAGTTGACAGCCTCAAATCTGCTTTCATATAGAAGGAATAATGGGGACTGTCCAAAAGGAAAGCAGGATATTAAGCCCATAGGCAATTTGCTTATGTTACATATTTGTTTATAGTATCTATTAGAAATGTTCTTCTCTTGGTTTTTGTTGTGGTTTTCTGTGTGGGGTTGATTGCTTGGTTTTGCTGAATAAAACTTTTAAGAAAAGAAATGAGTCTAAGTCTAGGTATGTACTTTAACACCTAAAAGTATTCTTTTGCTGAGGTAAAGCAAACTAGATGTATGAACTTCCGAAACACTGAACATTCACTAATTTATTAAAATTCATTATTTTAATTTTTCAGAAGTCAAGTAGTAGAGAAAACCCTTCATATATATAACACCAATCTATTTTACACCTGTGTTTCTTCCTAGCTGAAAGGCAAAGGAAGTTGGGTTCATTGGAATGCATTTATTGAACAAATAAGTCACAGTGATAAAAATGTGAAGATTCAAGATATTATAGTCCCAACTATGGACACAGTTCGATATACCTATTTGTTAGAGCTCTTCATTACCCATGGAAAGTGAGTTGCTTCAATACAAATTTCTGAAGTATTGGTCATGGGTAGAAATATCTCTTATTCTTTCCCTTGAATTGTTGTTTTTATCAAACCCTCAAAGTTTATTTGGCCTTTGAAAAATAGACATTACTACAAACAATACAATTTGCCTTAAAGTCTGGTTTTGGTATTTTTATGAAACCTTATTATTTCATTTTAGTCTTCTCATTCTGATGATGTTGTTAGGACAGCCCAGAGAGGTTTTGTACCCTCTTCCTTCTTTGGTAAATAAATACATATATTAATTTTTTTCCTTTGATTAATCATATAAAAATCAGTTATATTAGCCATGGTCAGGTCATGTAAGAGAGTGAAATAAAAAACAACCTCAGGTTAAATTCAAAAGCTGAAAGCTTTATAAGTTTGGTCTAATACAGAACCTATCAGGAGAAATTTAACTCCCATGTATGTTCATGTACTCCACCACCAGTAGAATGAGGGAATGAGAGAGGTTTCTTTCTCTTCTCATTTTCTTAATGGTGGAAGCAAATTAAAATTATGAAAAGGTTTAATGGATATGTTAAAACACTTCAGTTTCTTCTTTAGGCATGTCATGCTTTTAGAGTTAGAACAAAAAGAGCAAGTTAGTAAAACCTTTGACTTCTAATTGCACTTAGTTTGCAATGTTAGGTTTCTGCAGTTCCTGTGCCTTCTCTCTCTCTTTGTGCAGACCACTGCTCCTAGTGGGACCAACAGGCACTGGGAAGTCTGTGTATGTCAAGGACAAGTTAATGAACAACTTGGAAAGGGAGCTCTACTTTCCCTTCTTCATTAACTTCTCAGCTCGAACCAGTGCCAACCAGACCCAGGTCAGTAGAACAGATAATTTAAGTTTCAAAAAGATTAAGTATGTGAATATTTAATCTATGGTTTTGATATTCCTGTTTGCATTCCAGAACATTATCATGGCCAGGCTGGACAAGAGGCGCAAAGGGGTCTTTGGCCCTCCAATGGGAAAAAAGTGCATTATTTTTGTAGATGACATGAACATGCCTGCTTTGGAGAAGTATGGGGCACAGCCTCCTATAGAACTTTTAAGACAGTTCTCTGACCATGGATTTTGGTAATTATTTGAAATACAATTGAAATTTTGTTGCTGCATTTGCTGTTATAATTATTTATTCCCTTGAATTTTATTTTCAAAACTTTTTTGTAGTGGTTTGTAAATGTTAGGATAGATTTAGTTTATATAAAAATACATTATTTAAAGTTGAAGCAACTTGTATATTGCTGTCTAAGGACTTCTCATTTTAGGAAATTGATTGTGAATTTTGTTTTGAGTTTTTTAGAATGTTTTACTGCTGGCCTTCAGCAACATTAGGATATATTAAATAAATTTTTCATTTACACCTTGATTTTATCTTTTTCACATTTGTGTTTTTAATTGTTTTTATTTTTCCAGTACAGTTTCTTGTTCTTTTCCTTTCTCTTGCTCCTTAGAGTGAATTAGCAGTTTTCTATACATATATATAAATGCAGTTTATATAAAATTTTTTAATTTAATCCTTACATTGGTTTTTCCTATCATCCATGATTCTATTAGTCATCAACTTTTTTTTTTCACAAGATCTCAAAATATTTTTTTTAAATTAAGAGTGAAATCAACTCTGGTAATAGGCATGAAATAAAATAAGCTGAAGATCTTCCTTGCTCTTGAGGTTTTTGGCTTTGCTTAGATTGGAAGATTGGAGCAGGTGGTTTCCTGAGGTTCCTTCCAGTCTGGATTATTCTATCATTCCAGGCACTTCTCAGTTACTCTTGCAATTCCAGGCACTGCTCAGATATCTGTTACTCTCAAACAGAGATATTCTCTCTTGCCACATTACAGTTTTAATATTCATGTCAAAATTTCATATCAGGTTTTATGTAACCCAGTTTAAACAAATAATCTTTCAGGCCAGCATTTGATATGTTGAGATTAACTGGCACACAGTTAAAGGGCTAGTTGTTCTTTGGTTTCTTGGTGAGGCAGGATTTTTTTTTAAATACAAAATATCTACAAATATCTGTAATATTACATAGTCCATACTCTATTTTTAAAATATTTTAATTACCTCTGTTACGCCTGCAGAGAGTGCTTCTGTAATACCGATGCATCTGAGCTGTGCCAAAGGTGTTATATCTGTACCTAAATGCCACATTGCATTGCATTTCATTTTGAAGGTATGATTTAAAGGACACCTCCAAAATCACCCTTGTGGACATCCAGTTACTGGCTGCCATGGGCCCTCCAGGTGGGGGCAGGAATCCCATCACTCCTCGGTTTTTGCGGCACTTCAACGTTTGCACCATTAATTCTTTCAGTGATGAAACAATGATCCGCATCTTCTCCACCGTGGTAGCTCTTTACCTGAGGACCAATGACTTCCCTTCTGACTTCTCCACAATTGGGAATCAAATTGTCACTGCCACTTTAGAGGTAAGAGGCAAATACCATATAGGAAATTTCCTTCAATTTGTTCATTGCAGTTCCTTTGGCTCTATAATAATTTAGTTGGTGAAGCAGAGATTTGAAGTATTTTGTTCATTATTCTTTTTAACACAGAGCCCCATCTGCCTTGACAAAGTTGTCTTAGTATTTATTATCATAGTAACCTTCTGATTCTAGAATATGGTCTTTGAATTTGTGTTAAAGTGGGTTCTGTGGTACTTGCACCACATAATGTCATGCAGGTGAGACTGGAGTCTCTCTGGGGCCCGACAGGCACTGGAAGCTGTCACATGCAAAGTCAAAATGAAAGTATCAGTTGCAACCCTTCCAAAATTCGTTCTCAGAGAGACCAAGAATGAAGAAAACACCCTCTCCACTTTCCTGCTTCCTCTCTCAGTTTTTACATTAATGGTGGGCACCTCACAGCAGGCTGAGGAAGTCAGCATGAACATGCAGATTTTTTGGGTCTGACTCCAGTGTGCCAGAATGTCACAGAAGTGTTGTGAAATGGAGATCATCAGATTTCATTCAGATTTAAGTATGAAATGTATATCCTGGAGAAATAAAATTTTAGAAGACATTTAAGAACTATTATAATAACACAGTCGCTGTTACTGTTTCGTTGATTTTGTTGTTCTTTGTTGTTATTATCTGAAGGTGTACAAGAAAGCCATCAAAAATCTTTTGCCCACACCGGCCAAATCTCATTATACATTCAACCTGCGTGACTTTTCCCGTGTTATCCATGGCTGTTTGCTCATTAAGAAAAATTCCGTGGAAAACAAACGTGTCATGATTCGGCTGTTTGTCCACGAGGTGTTCCGCGTCTTCTATGACCGTCTGGTGGAAGATGATGACAGAACCTGGTTGTTCAATCTAGTGACAAATATTGTGAAAGAACACTTCAAAGAAACATTTGATTCAGTTTTTGCGCACCTGAAGCAAGGAAAGGCACCTGTGAGTATCACATTTAACCTGTGGCAAAATGATTCCTTTTCTTACAAATTTAGGACTAGAAAGTTCCTCAATCACAGGTGAAATTTTGGATCGAATGTGCTTGGAAGTTTGATTCTCTTGATACTCTTAAATGGACTTCCAGAGACCTGATTTACAGCAGAAGGAGACATTCTCTCTTTAAATTTAGCTTGTGACTGAGTTACTGTGTGGCAAACATTATTCTGTGATTATGTCATATAATCATGTTATATTTTATGCCTTGTCTTCCTTTTTTCTCTCCTTCATTTTTTTTCTTCCCCTGTTATTTCATTGGTATATAGAAGAAATGACTTTGTGGTCTTAGTTGCCCATTTCATAATATACATCTGTATAAATTTGATGTACTCTGAAGCTCATGATTATGAGATTGTTAGTGGCTATTTGAGCCAATTGTTTCCCAAGAACAAATTAAGAATTTTGAGGTGGGTGTTTTCAATGAGTCAAAATATTCTGGAGTGCTTTTTCTTGTGTCTGGAGTACTTGTCTAAATTCTCCTTTGTTTTCTAAAATTCCAGTGAGGAATTAAATATTTAACTTCACTTCATAATTTGCTGCATATTTACCATAGGTAACAGAAGAAAACATGAGAAGTTTGTGTTTTGGTGACTACATGGTTCCAGAACTTGAGGGAGATGAAAGACTTTATATTGAGGTTCCAAGCATTGAGGAGTTCGGTGAAGTTGTGGAGCAGTGTCTGGATGAATATAATCAAACCCAGAAAACAAGAATGAACCTTGTTGTTTTCAGGTGTGTGTGATCTGTATTATTAAGAGCTTTAAGGAGTAGTTGATTATTCAGTATATTCAATTTTGTGGACTGTGGGTTTTGGTACATCTCCTCCCCTTAATGCATCCATAAAACTGTTTATGGTGTTACACCTTTTTGGATGAAAGTAAAGTGATTTTTCTACCTGAAAATAAATAATGAGATAATTTTCTCCTAAGGAGGGGATTTGAATATTTTCTTTAGTTGTTACAGAAACATTGTGCACCGAATCAGGTGGGTGCTGCACTTCTGCTAGGCCTTTGTTACCAGCGAAGATGGATGTCAGCTTTGCCTGCAGCCACTGGCCTTTCATTTCCCAGAGACAAGGATTCTGGGAGTGGGATGTGGCACAGTCATGGCTGGCTGTCTGCTCTGTTGTTATGCAACACAGCCCTGCCCCACATTTACCATGTACCCTGCTGGTGCTGCAGCTAATCCTGGGGAATTCTAGACTCTGCAGGCCTCTGTTGTCACCTTAACTTGTGATCAGGCAGAGCTACAACCAAGACAGATCAGGAGGTCACAAATCCTTTCTCCTCCCCATTGCTGGAGATTGCTGCCTCTTCCTGTTTGCCAGCGTGACTTAACATGCAGAGATACTTCATGAATGTGATTAGGATTAATTTAAACTCTTCTAATAGCAGCTTATTTTAGTCTAGGTCATTTTGTCAAGCTGGATTTGTGAGTACCTGTATATCCAGCTAGGCTGGGAGTTTGAAGAGCTGGCAGCCTCTGATCAGAGGCCAGTTCCTGAGTGTAGAAGCAATGTCCCAGTGACCTCACTGAATAGCAGCCAGGAGAACATGTTTGACTGTAGCCTTAGAGTTCAATCTCATGAATAACATCTGGATTTGATTCTTTATTTTTCTAACCAGTAAAGATAAACAAGAATTTATCTTTCTTGAAATGCTTGCAAGTGTTTTTGAAACCATTTTTAACTTCTGCTCAGCTTGCTTTAATTCCCCCATGCCCTGTGCTTCAGCAGGTGATGTCCTGTAGATCTTCCTGCACATTCCCTGGTAACCTGTGCTTGTATTTCCACAGGGACTCTCAGTATGTGCAGGGCCTGCTTTCTGAAGTTGTTGTTCACATATAAGTTATAAACATATAACATATAACACATATAACTTATATTCACATATAAGTTATAAACCACTGTCAGAGGGAGAAGGAAGGGAGATGTTTGTTGATGTAACCCATTTTCCCCCAGTGATTACTTTAAAAAGATCTTTAAACTGTTATACTTCAAGACAGTTAAAATTGGCAATACTGCTATGATTTTGAAGTAGAGAATTACTGATTTTTGTTTCCTTTGTTGCATTTATCCTTATAGTGTTCCTGTTCTTACCACTGCCTATTCCATTCAGTAATTTGTAGTAATTTAGCTAAGGACTGATATTTGTAAAATAGAAAAATTGTTAGTTGTATTTTGTGTTGCTTACCCACTCTCTTTCTTCTTCTTCCTCTCTGCTTCCCCCCACCCCACATTAAGAAATTTCTTTCGGAGATGCTACTTCTTTATTTGTTTCACAGCTTTGTAGGTGCATAAATGTCAATGTGTTTGTGCCATTCTGGTAACAGGCACATTTCAAATGTAGGTACATGTTGGAACACCTGTCTCGGATAAGCCGTGTCCTGAAGCAGCCGGGGGGCAATGCCTTGTTGGTTGGAATGGGAGGGAGTGGCCGGCAGTCCTTGACTCGTCTGGCAGCATTCATGGCAAGAATGTGGGTTTTTCAACCAGAGATTTCTAAGACCTATGGTACAAATGAGTGGAGAGAAGATCTGAAAGTGAGTATTAATAAGCTGTCTACATTTTTCCCTCAATTTTGGGGAAGGATGTTTTGGAATATACAATGTTTTACCTGTTGTGTGTTTTCAGAGACTTCTGAAGAGTGCAGGTGTAAAAGGCTTGAAAACTGTATTTCTAATCACTGATGCACAAATTAAAGAAGAAAGCTTTTTAGAAGATGTTGACAGTGTCCTCAACACTGGGGAGGTACCCAATCTTTTTGCAGCAGATGAAAAACAAGAAATTACAGAGGTATCTTTAGAAACGCTTTATTTCACCTCCCTTTTCAGCTATTTTGTCAGTTTAGGGTGAAGCATGGCTTTGGGATATTTGCACTTAATTCTGACTTCTTTTTGAGACCTTGGATAAATCAAGCAGTTATTAGTAATCTTATGGAGTAGTTTATGCCAACCAATAACTTTAGTCTGCCCCGGCATTCCATTCACAAACCCATTAAGTTGTGCTTTTAGAGAACTTGGATTGTTCACTAATACCCTGTGGCCATATTATTTTTGTAGTGTATTGTGCAGGAGAAAAATGTACATAATGTTTTCATTAGACAGTTAAGGGCAAAGACATTTTTATGAGAAAACATGGCCTGCCTTTGTCAGTGGACTCTTTGCTGATTAGGGCAGCAGGGCTCTCTTAGAATTTCATAGTCGTGACACTTCTACTCAGAGAGAAGTTGGGCAAAGGTGCTTCATGAAGTTAGGCTCAGAAGTAAAGATGCAATGTACTCAGGCAAATTTTTTTAAAAATAGGTTTTATTAACATATTCAATGGATGTATCTAGAACTTGGTAGTTACCCATAACATGCCAGCAGTAGCAAAGCTGGTTTTTACTCATTTAAATCTGCTCCATCAAAATAATTCCACTTTAACTCTATTGTTATTAAACTAATTTTTGTCATTTATTTTAATTTATGTAAAGTATACATGCCTCTGTGGAAGAGTAATTTGAGTTTTAGGGCTTTATATTCAGTGCTTCGAGGATTGTTAATTAATTGAGGATAATACTTCTATGAAGCAGATTTTAATTTCAAATATTCAGGTTTCTTCTTGTTTTGAGAGATTACTGTTTGTGGTAAATGAATTAACAGAGTATGTTTTGATGTTTAAACTTAAATCTTCCTCTCCAGTTAAGTAATTACAGATTATTTTAATATACTATTAAAGCTAAAAAAGTTATTATTTGTCATTGAAAGCTTTGGCGTTTTATTTCATCAGGGAGCTAATTATGCATTTTGATTTTTCAGATTGTGTCTTAAACCTCAGTCTCATCTTAGCCTGTCTTATCCATCTGAAACTCATCTCAGGATGGATTTTTTGGTTTTGCTCTGACCTATTCTCAGTTGCTCAAAGGCAGCAGATATGATCATTTCTAGAGTGAGTTGTCAGGGTCAGAGATAAATAGCACAATCTATTCTCAAGGAGTATTTACTACTTGTTCTGGTTTTCTATTTTATTTTGCCTGTTTCATTTATAATAAAAGATTTCATTTCACAGTGAAGCTGTCACTAACAGGATTGCTGTAGGACTTCAGATGGCCTTAATGAGACATGATAGAACATTTTTTGTGCTCTGCATTGTCCCTAAGGGTGTTCGTGCAGTAGTTCAGACTGACAGTAAAGGTGAAGACTTCAGTCCCTTGGCCTTGTTTGCATATTTTGTGAACTTCTGCAAAGAAAACCTCCACATTGTGGTGGCGTTCAGCCCCATCGGAGACGCCTTCCGCAACCGGCTGAGGCAGTTCCCGTCACTCATCAACTGCTGTACCATTGATTGGTTCCAGGTATGGGGAAATATTTGTACTGTTTCCTCAAAAAGCTGCTTCCACTTTCTAACAGTCTATATTTTTATGCCCATTAGACTTTCTTTTGTCTTCTTTGTAGAAGTGTTCCTTGTTTTTCAGAATTCTAAAATCGTAGACATTTCCTGTAGTTTTTAGGGAGCTCTTTGATGTGTGATCTCAACATTTCTGCAACTAAATAAACTTAGATTTTACTACTACAAATTTCTGAAGTAGTTAACAGTCTTAGTTTCATGATGGTAATTTGTCATTTTACTACATATTGTGTATGTTTTAAAGGGCTGGTGAAACTATTTCAGGGTGACTGTAAAATGATCTTAATTGCTGCTGCCTGTTAAGCAGATCATTCATTGTAGGAATGAGTAACAAATACAAATCCTACTGTTTATTTGTAGATCTATTAAAGCAGAATGAAACTTGGAGAGTTCCTGTAGTTAGAGATCCTTCCTGTGAGCAGAGTTGCTCTCACTAAAGCACAGTCAGCTCTAGAGCTTTGCTTAGTGCTGATGTCAATTGATTTTTCTGCCAAAGGATGACAACAGATACAGAAATGATTGGATAGAATGACCTTGTGTAGCTTTGAACTAGAACATCAGCCTGGAGATGCCAGAAAATATTACATGGGTGGTGACCTTTTTGCCTGAGCTAACTCTTGTATCAGTTCATTATTCTTCAGACACAGCTGGGACTAGTGTGTCTCATTCTGGTGTTTTGAATGGTAAAAATTGATTTTTAAGTATGAAGACTGCCAACAGCTGAATTCTAAAAATTCTTTTCTCCTTACTTCTCCCTCAGCCATGGCCTGAAGATGCCCTTGAGCGTGTGGCCAGTAAGTTCTTAGAAACACTCGAGCTCACAGACACTGAGCGTCAGGGAGTTGTGCCCATCTGTAAATACTTTCACACTTCAGTTTTGGCACTCTCTGAAAGGTCAGTCTATTTCTTTTGAAAACAACCATTAATCAATAAAATAGTGGATGATCGAGTTTAATTACCACTCATTTCTATATTAAAAGTTAACATAACTATCTGCCTGCATAAAGGCATCATATAAAATTGTTGAAATTGTTTATTCTTGTTATTCAACAGTTACATAACTTTGCCAACAATAAACTAAAAAAGTAAATCAAAACATAAAGTTACTCTTAGCTTTTTATTTTTTTTAATAGGTTCTTGCGAAGTCTGGGACGCCACAATTATGTTACTCCTACTTCTTATCTTGAGCTTATTGCTGCATTTCAGAGACTTCTTACTGAGAAACGAGACAGTGTAATGAAAGCCAAGAAAAAATATGTGAATGGACTAGAAAAACTAGCTTTTGCTGAGTTACAGGTGAGGCAGGACAAATATGGAGCTGAAAATAGAAAATGTTTGTCAAATACAGGTCTTTTTCTGGGGAAGTCAGTCAAAAGTGTAACTTCAGATTTTGTTTAACTCAATCTTCAACAGTAAAACTCTAAGAAATGTATTTTGCCTTTTCTTTCCTTGTGCTAGAAGCCATACATCTCTAAGCATATATTGCTAAGCAGTAAATGAACAGAGCTTCTCTTTCCTAGATGGTTAACTGGTGACTATTAGTGAACACAGTTCTCAGAATCAGATGTTGTAAGTATGAGGTAAAAATAAGTCTCAGAAATGATTTGATTTGAACCTGTTACATCCTTCTGTCAATAAATTAGTCATTAGGTAAAATCTAGGTCTTACAGAAATTCCTGGAAATGGTACTTGACCTTTCTGAATCCTACCTGATTCTTTTGCATATGCATAGGTTGCTGAGATGAGACAAGAACTAGTTCAGCTGCAGCCCAAACTGGAAGAGGCTAAAGTGGAAAATGCAAAAATGATGAAGGTAGACTTATACAAATAGAACTTTGTGGCTTTTAATGTAAGTATGTGTGTACTGATGTCACTGATATGTGACTTTCAGGAAGTAAAAGTTGAGGCTTTTAAGCTCAGTTCTTGTTTAAAAGAGTTTGCAGTATTGTGAAACTTGCCATTATTTATGCTTATATCCTTGGAACCAAAAGAACATTACGTTCTTACTCTAAGATACAACATAAAACCTACTCATATGGGTTTTTTTCCTCAGATAATAGAAGTAGAATCTGCAGAAGTAGAAGAAAAAAGAAAAGTTGTGAAAGTAGATGAAGAAATTGCTACAGAAAAAGCTGAAGAAGCTCAGGCATTGAAAAATGAGTGTGAGAGTGACCTGGCACAGGCACTACCTGTCCTGGAGGCTGCAATTGGTGCTCTTGACACTTTGAAGGCAAGCTGACCTAAACTTCAGCATTTGAAAGTGTTATTTAACTCTTCCATTTATTTGGGAATGATTGCACTAAAATGAAAATAATTAAAGTGTTACATTTCCTCAATTTTGGCAAAGGAAAGGCCTTGTACAGTCGTTCAGCCCATTTCCTGTTATGTACTCAGACTACTGAGCATTTAAAAAACTGTTTGTTTGAAGAAAAACCCGCTTGGGAAAAATAACCAAAACCTGAGATGACCAACAGTGGTATCTGCTGAATTTCCTCTTTCAGCTGAGTTAGTGTTGACCACCAGTGTCACAGCATTTGTTTGTGACTAAGAATTCTCTGGATCTTTGGTTTAAAGGTTTTGTCCTTGTCATGACTTACATAAGATCAGAAAGCTGTATTGTTGAGAAAGTCCTGCAGGAATTTAGTAAAGTAAGAGATATTTTAGTAGTAGTTTAGAAGAATACAAGATGTCTTAGATGGCACAGAAGTGTATCAAAAATATTCTGACATGGATGTTTTAAAACATAACTTTATGTAATCATAGGATAGGATGCATTGATGCATAGTATACATTGATGGATATTGTTAATTTTATGCTAACACTGTCTCATCCTTTCTAAGAGTCCTCTATTACCAGTTACATTCATTGGTAATGGTGTTATAATTCCTCTTTGTTTCTTTCAGTTCATTTATTGAGTGGTGAGAAAGACATAATATTTGTTATAATTTTCTACATGTATTTTTTATTTTAGCCTTCTGATATAGCAGTTGTCAAAACAATGAAAAATCCTCCATCTGGTGTCAAACTTGTCATGGCTGCTGTCTGTGTCATAATGGGAAAAAAACCTGAGAAAATTCCAAATCCTTCAGGGGCTGGAGGCAAGGTAAAATGGCAGTTAGAAATAAAAATGTAATTCATGTTCTTCTCAACACTTGTCCAATAGACAGGATCCCCCAGGGTCCATTAAAGTAGACAACTACTTATGGCCTCTGTCCATCATTCTAATGAAAACTTTCAGAATTCCCTGTTTTCCAAATTTTCTAATGTGCCAAGAGAACACATTTAATTTGCTTAACTCATGTATTGATAATAGATAACACATAACTTTCCAGAGACCCTGTTTACTTTTTGGCTTTACATGTTGAAGGAAATGTTTGAGCTGGGGGACTTTCTGCTTTATTATTTATCTCAAGCAGATACAAGGTCATCAGTATTAGATATGCACGAGTTTGAAATAAAAGAGGTTGGTAATTTTTTGTTTGTGTGTATGTTTTAAAGCCTGAAGAGGTGTTTCCTACTGTGTTCTGTAGATTTTGGATTACTGGACTGTGAGCCAGAAAATGCTTGGCAACATCAATTTCTTAAGGGAGCTGAAAAACTGTTCCGAGAGCCCTCTTCCAGTAAGGCTTTTTCAGTGATTTTTACTGTGTAAACACCTTCTTGCAGGGGAAATAAATTAGAAACTTCTATATTAGAGACCTCATTTGTCCAATCTAGTCAGCTTCTGATGTCACCAGGGATCATTACAATGTGATAGGGTATCTCTGTAGGGTGGGTGTGGTCATGACAAGTGAGCCAAACTTCCTCAGGGTGAGCCTTGTGTGTGACATCTCAGAAGGCTCCCCAGGGTAGTGGGCACAGCACCAAGGCTGCCAGAGTTCATGAGACACTGGGACAACGTTCTCAGGCACACGGTGGGATTTTTCATGTTGTCCTGTGCAGAGCCAAGAGATGGAATTAATGATCCTTGTGGGTCCCTTCCCGTATTTTATGACTCTGTGAGTGGGAACAGTATATATGATAATTTCTCAAAATATTCTTCCAGCCTCTGGCACTTTAAATGAAGGACTTCCAAAGCTAGATGTAGTTTCTGTGTGTTTAGTAGCTTTCAGTGGATCTCTCTTGTGTAATTTCTCTAATCCTCTTAAGCTCATGTAAACTTTATGGACTACAAGATCTTTTTACAAAGCATTCCAGAAGTCTACTGGAAGTGGCATGGAAAGCTGTCTCCTTCTGTTTCTTATGAACCTGCAAACAGTTGTGTCTTGAGAAAAAGATAGCAAATAATGAAATTAATGTATTTTATATGAGGGAGAGCATAAAATAAGGCTTCTATGTGACTGTAATGCTCTTAGCACTTAGGGAGCTGCCATACTGAAGATGTAGTAAAACCACAATTATAAAGGCTAAGGACAGATTAGGATGAAAACAGGAAAAAAACACAAATAGCAACAGGAAGACCAAAAGAAACGAATTAGTAGTGGTTTCTCCAACAGTTAATACTGAAAGATTCTTTCCTATTTCACTGTGTAGAGAAATGACCATCAGTCAGTTTGATTTCCAAGTGTCAGCCCCGAGACTTTGCTGAGCTTTGATGCTTTCCTCACCCAGGAAGCCGTCATGCAGAAGATTCGGTCTGAATACTTGACTAATCCAGAGTTTGATCCACAAGTGGTGGCCAAAGCTTCCTCGGCAGCAGAGGGTTTATGCAAATGGATTAAGGGAATGGAAGTGTATCACAGGGTGTCAAAGGTGTGTTTTTGATCCCAGTCCCTCCGTGCTATGGAAGCCTCCTTTTGCTCAGTATGTTCACCCTAAGCATTGTATTTGATATTAAGTTACAAAAACATGCTCCAAGCATTTGTGTCTTTGTTGTAACTGAGTAGGAGATTGAACCCAAGAAGGAGCGTTTGAGAGTGGCTGAGGAGTCCTTGGCAGAGACAATGACACTGCTGAATCAGAAGAGGGCAGAACTTGCAGAAGTTGAAGGTCGTTTGGCTGCTTTGGAACAAACCTTCGCTGAGAAGACTGAAGAAAAGGCTCGTTTAGAATTCCAGGTTGATCTGTGTGCCAAAAAACTGGAACGAGCGGAGAAGTTGATTGGAGGCCTTGGTGGAGAGAAAACAAGGTCGGGTTAAAGTTCAAATGTCAGATTTAACAGCCACTGTAGGAATAGAATTTGAATTTCCATTCTCTGAGCCTTTAATGCTGTATATCTGTCTGAGGACTGTAGTGCTTAAGAATGCTTGGGATCTTGAAATATTCCTAATTGTTTGTAATGTAAAAATATGGGCAGCAGCATCAGGGGAATTGTAGAAGAATTCCTCAACATGAGAATAAAATACATAAATGAGGTTTTCATGTTCTCTACCTGAAGTTGAAGAATAACAACAAACAGTTGTTTTAACATCAATGTCATTAATGTGGAGGTTTCAGCACCATTTTTTTCTTTATATTCTGCTTGTCATAGATGGGATAAAGCTGCAAAAGATCTTCAAGAGGAATATGATAATCTGACAGGTGATGTTCTGGTATCAGCTGGAGTAATAGCATATCTGGGAGCTTTTACTGCTGCATTTCGACAAGAATGTACCAAAGATTGGAGCAAACTGTGCCAGGTTAGAAGGTTATCTTAGATTTAAATAAGTGCTTGCTTTATTGCAAACTGCTGCAAAAGGCTTCAAAAATGCCTTGCCATTTATTTAACGTTAGCCTACTAAACCTCATTAAGACCAATGGGATCAACTCTGCTGATCCAATATTGTTTGGATTTGAATTTAATTAAATCAGTGCATTTACACTTACAGTAGCATGTCAGAAGTCAGAGCACATCATGGACTTTGTAAGGCTTGATTCTCACTTAAGTAAAATCTCAGTGTTTTTTGTATTTTTCTTTTAAATGAAAGAATTACATTTAAAATGCAGTTATGTGTAATGTAATAGAATTTCTGTAACTTACACCATCACTTATTTGTGTGTTAATTAAATGGCTGATTATTCTGTTTACAAAGGGACAGTTCCAAACTAGTTATACAAATGCCATAATTCATAAATCAAGTGATTTGGAGTCACTTATTGTGACTTTAAACAGTTACAAATCAGCACAGGATTGCTGTAGTGATTTAATGAAAGATGCATTCATGAGATGATTTCCAGCTCTGTATGAGTTTCTTAAGGTAATACATTGTCAAAATTTTGCATAACAAAACACCCACATGTAAAATGTACCAAAAATTGGACAAATCAAGAGAGAGTAAATATTCAGTGGGGAAATGTAGTTAGTTATTGAAACCATGGTTTTATTTTTCCCAGGATTTTTGCTTATACATGACCTACTTTGGACTCATAAAAGGAAATGCACATTGTCACTTTGAAGTGGCATGTAATAAAAGATGTAAAGAAACACAGAATAAAGAGAAATAGGGTTCTCTCTTTTTTTTCTTTTTTTTTTTTTTTCTCTTTTACAGGAGAAAAATATCCCTTGTTCTGAGGATTTCTCTTTGAGTCAGAATCTTGGTGACCCAATAAAAATCAGAGCCTGGAATATTGCTGGTTTGCCAACTGATGCATTTTCTGTAGACAATGGGGTCATTGTTGAAAATTCAAGACGTTGGTAGGTGACAAAAAGGTTTAATTTTCAAATCCAAACAAGTTTCCCCTTTTTTAGAAAAAGAAAACTAAATATCTGGAGACAATCTAGCTTCCACAGAGCAATGCAATTGAAAACAGGAGTGAAATCTTTATGTCCCTCTCCTGTGAAATGTAAGAGGGATAACACTTGAGAGATTTGTGTATGTAGTTGAAAGCTTTCCTCTCACCAAATTTCTCATTCTTTACGTGTTTAATGATAGGATTCAGGTTATGTACATAACCTGAAGGGTCCAGATCCCACAGTCATGTCAGGTTCTTACAGTTACAAGGTTATCAGATGGGAATTTTATCTTTTATAGGCATTTTTTTGGTGGGAAACTCACATCTATGTAGAAAGAATTCTTTTAGGACCTTTAACAACTTTTTTTTTTTTAATTCCTATTGAAATATTATTTCAAAGATGATATGTATTGCATTATATGAAAACTTGTGTTATCTGTCTGCAAATAATCTGCACTCAGTGAAAATATAAGAATATAGAATTTTCTAGTAATGTTCTTGTGATGCATGTTCACTTAAGAATTAGTCTTCATGACAGATTCAGATTACTTTCAGATTGACAATGTGTAATTCCATATTTAGAATATTACTTAGTTCTCTGAAGGTGCAGTTAGAGGAAATGTTTGATATCTTTTATGCCTGACTAATTAAAATACATGCATATAGATGAAAGCAGCACATGCACATGTTGAACAAATTTACAAAATTTACAAATTCTACAAAATTAAATATTATCACCTTTCCCCACCCTGCTTACATTTCCAGTCTTACACTGGCTGAAATACCAACATCTCAGATTAAATTCCAAGTAATTGTTCATTTTTATTTTTTTAAAGTGAAAAAACATATAGGAAGAAAATCAAAATCTGTAAAAATTAATAGATTCTAAATACTGAGAATTCCAGAGGAGAGGCAGAACAAGATTTTACAAGAATTCTGCATTATGTGTATTATATGTGTATTTTACAAAAAATGTTATAAATATTTTTTGCAACTTTTGAAACTATTTCTGCTATTACTTTTCAAATGATGATAAAACACCTGCACATCTATTTTACACCAATCTTTTAAAACAACATAATCAAAATTGTATCACTTCTTCCTGGACAGCCTGACACAGAAACATGTGAAAAAGTTTAAAATTTGAAAAACTCCTGCAAGCACTGAGAAACTTTCTCGTGTGTTCCAGGCCATTAATGATTGATCCTCAAGGGCAAGCAAATAAATGGGTCAAGAATTTTGAGAAGGAAAACCGTCTGAATGTTATCAAGATCAGCGACACGGATTATATGAGAACTGTGGAGAACTGCATCCAGTTTGGGACTCCACTGCTGATGGAAAACGTTGGAGAGGAACTGGACCCATCTCTTGAGCCTCTGCTGCTCAAACAGACCTTCAAACAAGGTAGAGCAACATTAATTTGGACCCCTGAAGTGTATTACATTCCTGTCCAGCTCGTAGTCTCTGGTACTGTCTGATGGTTTCCATGGTGCTCTCTGACTTAGGAGAGCCTGTGGCAAGAGAAGGGGAATTTCACAGCAGCCACAAGTTTTATTTTTTATTAATTGCTATTCCCCTCTACCACAATAGTAGTTTTATGTGAAAACCTCCACTATAGGAGACTAAGTAAATTCTGCAAATGGAACATTGTCAATGAAATTGTTTTGCTTGTTCATTTTCGTGTGCTTTAGGCTTGTAGTAATATTTGCTAAATGCTGTACAAATCAAGAAAAGCTGTCAAGGCCTTTTGGTTAAGGCACAATTTTCTTCTCTGACACCTGCTAAGTAGCTATGAATTTGGTTTTCAACTTTTATTTTCCTCCTGTAAAATGACAGAAAAATGCAGATAAAGACAAATATGTTTTCCTTCCTTCTTATATAGTTTATCTTTACAGGTTTTCATGTTCATAATTAAAAAAAAAAAAGGAAAGTAAAGCTCAAACATTTTTTTCTCTTTTTTTTTTTTTTATTTTTTTTGGTAGTTTCCTCTCCTTTTTTCAGGCAGGTAACTCAAGGAAAGAGTAGTCTGTAAGAATATAATATATGACAATAATTCCACAATTCTCTGTTACCATCCTAGTTTTATTTTGTATATGCAAATTGAAAGTACAGTAGTCATTGGATTGACTTGGTTTCACCTGCTAAGAGTAAAATGTGGAATTTGCTGATAATTTTTCAAATTATCAGATTTGTTTATTAATTTTTACCTTTCAGAAAATTTGTCACTGACAAGAAGTTTGCTTTTATTTAATGAAAAAAGTTGGAGGAGTTTCCTGTAAATAATTGGAGTAAAGCTTTTTATTTAGCATTTCTCCTCTTAATTTTAGGAGGCATGGAATGTATCAGGCTTGGTGAGTCCATTATTGAATATTCCAGTGATTTCAAGTTTTTTATTACCACAAAACTAAGAAATCCACATTATATGCCTGAACTTGCTACGAAAGTTTTATTACTGAATTTTATGATAACACCAGAGGGACTTGAAGACCAGTTGCTGGGTATTGTCGTGGCAGAGGAGAGGTAAGTCTCTCTGTATGGCAAATGACCATTACATTTTTTATGTCATAATTCCAAGGATATGAGAGATTAATTTATTGCATAGCAAGAGGAATGTTACATGGTGTAAATGTTGCTCAGTAATAGCTTTTAAAAAAACCAGATTGTCATGTTTACTGTGGGGTAGGTAAATATAGCAGATGTGAAATCATTGGTTTTTCATGGCAATTGTCTCCTGAAATACTCCTTGAATATTAGAAAGCTATGCAAACATTATTTGAAGTTCAAATCATTATTGTTGTTTTTGCAAAGCTGCCAGACAAGGATGCAGAGTTATGAATATTTCATTTTAAATTTGTATGAAATAAATGCAAAGTACCTCTGAAAGTGATTATGGGTCATATTGGAACCCTCACAGAGATCCAGAGTAGTAGTATGGTGTTGTACAGACATGTCTGTGTAATTGGGCTAATCTCTGTTTGCTAAAAAATGTGTAAACTGGTTCTGGATATTTTATGGTGTTTTTTCAGGCAGCAGAGATATGATAAAGAAAAAGTAGGAGGGATTGTTGTTTGCAAAATGCTGGGACATTAAAGATTAGACATTGTTTCCAAAGACCGAATGGAAGTAAATCTTTACTCACAATCAGAAATAGATGTTGAAGAGCAAAGTCTTATTTAAACTGAATAGAATACTCACAATTACTTATTGCAGGAAAAGGGAGTAATTTTCATGGGCTTCTTTTGCAGGCAGTGGAAGATGAGCTTTGACTGATTTTGTGGTTTGTGTTTTTCTTCATTAGGCCGGATTTAGAAGAGGAAAGAAATGCTCTCATCGTTCAGTCTGCAGCCAATAAAAAGAGTCTAAAAGAAATTGAGAAGAAAATTTTAGAAACTTTACATTCATCTGAAGGGGATATTCTGGAAGATGAAACTGCCATCCAGGTCTTGGATTCTGCTAAAGTAATGTCTAATGAGATCACAAAAAAACAGCAGGTAAGGAGAGTGTATGTGTGCTTCCCTTAACTATACTTAGAAATTAAATGTTACATTTGCAGCTGGCAGAAGGATTCTGAATTAGATGCACAGCACAAGGAGCAATTCTGTACTTGTGAAATGTGAAGAGAAATAAAATTGGATCTATTCTAGAATCTTCACTGGTAGTTTTTTCAGTCATTAATTTGAAATGTTTTAAAGCATCTGTGTCTGTCTGTAAGAAGTGAGTGAAAAATATTAAATTCTGAAGTAAAGGTAACATATTAAGATAAAGGAAGGAACTAGTTCTTAAAAGAAAAAAAGTATTAAAGAAGACATTAGTAATCAGTAATTAGACTAATATAGCTATGCAAGATTCTTTTGTTATTCTTAATACATAAAATACCAGCTGAAGTCAGTGAGAGCTAAATAATATTGATGAGAGAAAACAGATTTTTTTCTGATAGCCAAATTTTGAAATCCTTTTTATATTCAAAGTATTTTTGTATAAAGCTGATTTATAGTAGAGTAAGTACAATTTAAATACCTGTTAAATGTATTTAAATACAGAGTTTAAATACAATCAGTCATATTTTTTAATATTGCAGATAGATTGATACTTTTGGTGCATGGCAACTGTTATGCCTCCTTTGTTGTCATTATTGCCCCCTGTAGAACAGGTAAATGGATCAGGCAGTGGTGGGGCCAGCCCAGCACAGGCATCACCTATTGACGGCGCCTTCTGCAACATGGAAGTTGCCTTACTCTGGTGTTACAAAGTGCTGCATAGAACTCTTTTAGTAATGCTATTAGGTAGTAATATCCCTGTACAAACACTATTGAAGGCTGTTCTCTGTCCCCTGCTGTTGCCATTTAGGTTGCAGAGAAGACCGAGCAGAAGATCGCCGAGTCGCGGGAGGCCTATCGGCCCGTGGCACAGCACTCGGCCGTGCTGTTCTTCACCATCGCAGACCTGGCCAACATCGACCCCATGTACCAGTACTCCCTGAGCTGGTTTGTCAACCTCTTCATCCACTCCATTCATGACAGGTAAAGAGAGTCTTCCTGGTGGAAAACCAAGTGTTTTCATTCTCTTCTTGTCTCTCCATTTGGAAACCATTTACCTCTGTAAACACAGGCTTTTGAGGCAAAATATGATTTGTTAATGAAGTAATTGCTGTTTTTAGTTACTGTTTAGGTGAATCATGGATCTTAAGCATGTGCTATATTTTTAAGAAGATGTATTTAACTATTTTTAAGGATGTACTCTGGCTCTGAACTAGTCTCCATTATGAACACTGAGTGCCACCACTTAACTGTGGCAAATTGATTTCAGCTCATTATTTTGCTTGGGACTTTTAAAAGTGCTATCAGACATGAACTGTAGTTGAAATTTTGGGGAAACTGGCATCCAAATCCCTTGTGGAGCATGTGGATCTAAAATATATCCTGCACAGCCCTAAACAGATTGAGATTTCTTAACTCATTGCCCCTTTTTCAGTTTGAAGTCTCAGTTTCTCCCTTCTTTTCTTTTTAGTAATAAATCCAAAATATTGAAGAAGCGACTTCAGTACCTGAATGACCACTTCACATACAATCTGTACTGCCAAGTGTGTCGCTCCCTGTTTGAGACTGACAAGCTGCTCTTCTCATTTCTGCTCTGCTGCAATCTGCTCATGTAAGATCACTTTGGGATAGTCTCTTAGTAACAGAAACTAATGATGTATCATGGAAACGGTTAATTACATTAAGCATTAATTACAATGTGTATTGTCTGTACATGGACCGTTCTTCCTGGCCCAATTTGTAAAGCTACTCTATTCCCAGAACCCATTATTTTCTTTAAAGCCTTTAAAAATCAGGAATAATTGCACTCTTAAAAAACAAAAAAGCAGATATTTGGAAAAATGCTTCACTGAAAGGGTTGTCAAGCCCTAGAATGGGCTGCCCAGGGCAGTGGTGGAATCACCATCCCTGGAGGGATTTAAAAGCCACGTAGGTGTGGTACTTGGGGACATGGGTTAGTGGTGCCTTGGCAGTGATGGAGTAGAAGCATTACTAAGTGGCAGTGAAGTGCAATTAATTTTAAACAACAGTTTATATTATTTAAAATTGTATCTCTTACTGAATATATTTTTCTCTTTTTTTTAATATAGGGCTAATAATGAAATAGAACGTCAAGAGTTTATGTTCTTACTAACTGGGGGTGTGGGTCTCAAGAATGAGTATCCAAATCCAGCTCCATCTTGGCTGTCAGACAAGAGCTGGGATGAATTATGTCGTGCAAGTGAAATGCCAGCTATGAAAAGACTGAGGTATAGTAAAATATTGATGTGAATTGGCCTTAATTGGTTGTGACCAACACGTATGTAACATGCTGAAAGAAATGTCTGCTATATATTTTTTCCAAATCAGTGCCAGAATGCCAACAGGGTAAAACCAGCCCCTTTTTTCACCATTATGTTTTCTTCACTTATTTCAGTCAGTCAGATCATTAATTATAATATTATTTCATTAAACTATTTTTCTAAACTGTTTGAGGCATTGCCTAAAGAAACTTTTCCTTTAGAATGTCTCTGTGGTAGAGAAACTGTTTTAAGGGATCAGTGAATGCCAGAGCAGAATTTCAGTGTCATTCTGGGGAAGGAGTTTTTCTGGTAAAATCTGATCTTCTGAAATAAGTAGAATTTCACCCTGGGTTTAAATAGAATTTAACACTAAATTCTGGAGCCAACATGGTTGTACGAGTCTTGCATATAAATAGCTGAGTGCAAATATTTGTTGCATTTGGATCTGAGTGCAGAAACACTGCTCTGTTAAAAGAAATTATTTGAGGTGTTTGGTGTTTCAGTCCCTTTGGAGTTTTAGTAACAATGTGTATAATGATCCAGCCTTTAAATAGTCTGAGAGTTGTCCATTGCAGAGGAGCACTCTGCATGTGGTGTGGAGGAAAATACATTTGTTTCCCTGGTTAAATTTCCTGGTAATTTTCTTCAGTTAAAGTGTGGTGTTTTCCTGAAATACTGGAGGCAGACAATTCACCCAGACCTATGAAGGTCCAAGCAGTGCTGTCCAGAGGAAGGGACAGAACTTATTGTCAACTTGGAACTTCTCATGTGGAGTCTGTTGGGAGCAGCATGGGGGGATTGGTGGGAAGAGCTTGTTTCACCATTCACCATGGAGCAGCTCAACTGTGGGATTATTTTTTGATGTAGATATGAAGTGGCATATATGACAATAGGTGATTGGCCTTTGATAAACATTAAAAAAAAAAAATCCAGATTTTTACAGTAACTGTGGGTGTTTTTCTCTCTAGGAGTCATGTCTGTGAAAATATAGGTGAATGGCAAAAAATGTATGACAGCAAAGAGCCCCAAAGCTTTCCATTACCAGAAGAATTGAATAATACATTAACTGAATTACAAAAGATTATAGTTCTTCGGTGCTTAAGACCAGACAAGGTAAAATGATGTGTTATGGAGTGTTTGCAGACTGTTCCATGCTTTGTAGCATAGTTTGCAGTGGCTGTTACAGTAATAAATCTGCTTTTCCTCATATTTTACTAAGAAAATCAATGCTATTCTTGTTTTTCAAGTGAGTAATACAAACACCACAAGCATCACCTGAGAATTTTTGTCTGACATTATTTAATCTATGTTTATGTTAATGATTTGCATTTGCTTTTTTTTTTACTAGATTAGTCCAGCTATAACAACGTTTGTTACAGACAAACTGGGAAAGAAATTTGTAGAGCCACCACCTTTTGATCTATCAAAAAGTTACTTAGATTCAAATTCTACAATCCCCTTAATATTTGTGCTATCTCCAGGAGCAGATCCTATGTCTAGTAAGTATACACAGAAAGGGAAAACAGTAGTGTAGAACAGCTTTTCAGTTTGGAGACCTGAAATTCCCCTTCAGTACACAAGGAGATTTGAATACTTACTTTCTGCAAGTAGATTTGAATGTATCATGTCACACTAGTAAAATTCTGTGCTCCCTAAGCATGGGAATTTGTAAGTACCTGTAAACAAAATAGTAATAGAAGTTTTTAAATGTATTATTTTCTACCATAACTTCTTTTTCATGAAGAAATGCTGAAATCTTGTGCTTCCTGTTCAAGGCCTCCTGAAGTTGGCAAATGACAGAGAGATGGTGGGAGACAAGTTTCAGTCCATCTCATTAGGCCAAGGCCAAGGACCTATAGCTACAAAAATGATTGAAACAGCAATGGAAGAAGGAACCTGGGTTTGTTTACAAAATTGTCATTTAGCTGTCTCCTGGATGCCAATGCTGGAGAAAATATGTGAGGAGCTTAACAGTGAAAAATGTCATCCAGACTTCAGACTTTGGCTTACAAGTTACCCTTCACCAAAGGTATGTGCATGCCCCAGGATTCTGTACTTGGGGAAAGCAAAAGTTGATGGCATTTTGAGGGAATATTTATATATCTGAATGAGCTGATGATAATGCAGAACTTCTCTGAAATACAATGAGGCTTTGAAGAAATACTTTAATCAATAAAGGACATTTAAAAAATAATTATAAACATAATCATCTCAAATTTCCTTTGTGATATTTTGATACTGTAATGTGTGATATTTTGTGTATTTTTGCTATCATCAAGTTTTTGTTTCACATAAATTCGAATATTTAATCTTGCATTTTATTTATGATGTAATGAATACCTAGAAAACATTTTAAACTACAGATTTGTTACTTACAACAAGGTCCTTCTTAATGAATTGGAGACTTTTTATAAGCTATTGTTCTTTAAAATGTGATTTCTTGCAGATAATTGCTTATATAACAAACCCAGAGTAATAATATATTTTTAATATAGCATCTATTCACACTTTCTGAATGCAGTTTTGCTGGGTTTTACTTCTAGTTCCCAGTAACCATTCTGCAGAATGGAGTGAAGATGACAAATGAACCTCCTACTGGTCTCCGATTAAACCTGCTTCAGTCATTTCTCTCTGATCCTATTTCTGATCCTGTGTTCTTCTCTGGATGCCCTGGAAAGGAGCTGGTAATGTGCACATCTTTTGAAGTTTTTGGATTTGTTGTGGGTTTTTTTGTTTGTTTTGTTTTGGTTTGGTTTTTTTTTTTTATTCACAGATATATTGATTTCTGTCCAGTGAATATTATAAGCTAAATTTTTTACTATGGTTGTCAGTTTAGGTTTTGCAGTTATGAAGATGATTAGTTAAGAATTCCCTCTGCCAGGTAATTTCACGTGGCAATATTTCAAATGTGGTGTTCTCTGTCCAGGTTATACACCAGCAGGAGCTACAGACTAGTTAATAATAACTGCTCAATAATGCTTTGTTCTTTTGCTTTTCTCAAAGGTATGGGAGAAACTGCTCTTTGGAGTTTGTTTTTTCCACGCTCTTGTTCAGGAGAGGAGGAAGTTTGGGCCTCTCGGTTGGAATATACCCTATGGATTTAATGAATCAGACTTGAGGATCAGCATCAGGCAGCTCCAGGTAAAATCATGGATTGCTCCCTGTAACTCTGGCCTTGGGAAGCCCAGCTGGTAGTCAAAAGAAGCAATACAACAGAAGTTACATCAAATGTTCATAGATATTAATGACTTCAGCAAGGAATGTTAATCATATTATAAATATATTCAAAACTACAAATTAAATAAGAGATTTGTTCTTTGTGAGATTTATATTCCTATAGACATAAGGAATATAATAAGTATATATGAGTTTTATCAAAGTTAAAATGTCATAAATAAGAGCTCACTGTGCTTTAGGTAGTACCATGTCACCTGTTACGTGCTTTGTAGGAAGAAATTTTCTTTTGTTAGTTAACAGAACCTCAGACTATTCTCCTTCTCCCAGATGAAATGGTGAACATTACTTGACCTTGAATCTTCTGTAGGTACTGTGTAGAAAAGTCAGGAGAGTTACAACTGAATTACAGAAGTTAATGAAAGAGATCAGAGGGTGCTGAAGACTGGGAGAAAAATTAAGTGAAATCCACCTTTGTTTATGACACAGAAAAGTGTCCATCTAGTTTAGACTGGCAAAACCATCCACTTGTAAATAATTCAAGAATGACTTGGATGACTGAGTAATTTTGATATTCATAAGAGGCTCTTACTATTAACGCCTCTTTATTTTAAATAGTAATTTTAACCTGAAAAAAAACATATTTCACAATTTGAATTTCCAACACTTACGGAGAAAACCCCATAAAGTGCAGCTTTGCACATGCTATAGCTGCCAACCTTCTGGTCTGTTAGGTCACACTGATGTTCTGCAGATCTGGCAAGTCTCTAGAATCAACCACATCTTGTGTTTCAGCTGTTCATCAATGAGTACAGCCACGTTCCCTTTGAGGCTGTCTCTTACCTGACTGGGGAGTGTAACTATGGAGGCCGAGTGACAGATGACTGGGACAGGCGTTTGCTGCTGACGATGCTGGATGACTTCTACAACCCAGACATCATTGAAAATCCTCGGTACACTTTTTCTCCCAGTGGCAACTATTATGCTCCACCAAAAGGCACATATGAGGAATACATTGAGTTTATTAAGGTAAAAAGTAGCAACAAGCTTTTGAAGTGTTCCAGTGATGAAGCACTATGAAAGAAATACTTAAATGTTTCTCTGCCTTAGAAAGGTGGTTTTGCAGAACATTAAATGGTGTGCTTGGCTTCTTGCCCAACACCCCTGTATGATCCTTACCATGATCCAGAATGTTTCTGAGAGGGAATCAGTAAGTAGGTAGGAAGACCTATAGCATAGATCATCAAGAATTCCTTGGAAATGTCTTTTTGTATGAGAGGTGATGGCTCTATCACCAGCAATTGCCTGCAAATACCTGCTGCTAAGGTCCTTATCCACCTGCAGTTAAGTCAGTGGTAGTTTTTCACTCAACTTCTAAAGAAACCTTGGATCTGATTCCTAGTGTGCTGCTTTATCCATGCAGATGTTTATTGTTTTGTCCTAGAGTCTTCCCTTTACTCAGCAACCAGAGATATTTGGCTTGCATGACAACGTGGATATTGCAAAAGATCTTCAGGAAACTAAGACCCTCTTTGAATCTCTGCTTTTAACACAAGGAGGAGGCACTCAGGGAACTTCTGGGGGAGGTGACAGCACCCTTTATGCAATTGCAGATGATATTCTCAGCAAGGTATTGTATTATACAAGTGACTTCCATTTATCTTTTTCCAAAGCAGAAATTCCTTAACTACAATCTTAAATGTCCTGTTGGAAGAAAAACCTTCTGGGAAGAATTTAGTGCAATGTGCAAGTAAGAACTGGTGTGGCTGTAACAGACCCCAGCCATATTTCAGTTAAAAGAAGTTTTATTAAATAGGGAGAATACAGAAGAAAGAGAGAGAAAATAGAGCAAAGAAAACTTGAAGAACAGTTGATTCATTCATATGAACAGGTTTAAAATTAATAAATTGAATGGGATTCATAACTTTTCATGATAGTAAAAATTCTAAGTGGTTTTTAAAAGATGAACATGAAAAAACCCTCTAATTTTTATTTGGATTGAATTACTGAATACTGTATTGATAGGATACTACTCAGAAAGTTTAGTGGTATTATTACTCTGCAAATATTTGCATTTGCGTGCCTTGAATGTGAAAACCATTGCATAATGATATATGGAATGATTTTCAAATATGTTGTCATTTACAGCTTCCAAATGATTTTGACATTGAAAATTGCCTACTTAAATATCCTGTGAGATATGAAGAAAGTATGAACACTGTGCTGGTGCAAGAAATGGAAAGATTTAACCAGTAAGAATGTTCTATTTTATTATAATTCTATTTGCAGGAAAAATTTCCTGTGAATCATACACTGTAGGCTCTGTTGTGTGAAATATTTCCTTTATTTTGTTCCTTCTAATTGTCTGCAGTGCTGTCTGCAGTCCAAGCGCCATTGCTCCTTGTGGAAGGTCAGAGTGTAGGATGGCTGTCAGGAAAAATTATCTAGGGGCAAAATGAACTGAAAGAGAAAAAATATATGATAGAAGAAGGGAGTATGAGGAAGCTCTGGGAAGAGAGAATGCAAACAATATTTTTATGTTCCTTTTTTTTTTTTAACTTCCCTTTCACCATCTTTATCTTCAATTATATTTTATTTTCCTCATATTTCTGACCTGTAGGGTAAAGGGTTTAGAAACTGTAATACATGCACAGTTATAGTTTATGAAACCTTTTCCTTGATAGATGGAAATATTTCTGTATATTTCTTTATTGTCTCATATACTTCTGTTTGTAAAATTTCCTTTTCCCTCCCCATTTTTTCTGATGCCTTTTTTCCGTAGACCTTATTTCCTCAATTACTCTCCTAGGACTACAAACCTATAATCACTTTAATTTTTCTGTTTGGTTCCCTGATCTCTTTTTTGACTTTGTTTCCTAATTTTCTTTCTTATCTTAGCCTGCCTCTCCATTCCTTCTTTCTGGTTTTAATTTGTCCTCCTCCTTTTCTATTTGTCTCTTCAAATTTCCTG
Organism: Manacus candei; assembly: GCF_025592945.1. Classification (NCBI taxonomy): domain Eukaryota; kingdom Metazoa; phylum Chordata; class Aves; order Passeriformes; family Pipridae; genus Manacus; species Manacus candei. The sequence goes on from NW_026138130.1 coordinate 676,819, forward strand.
CTCCATTTTCTCCCTAATTCTCTCTAGCCTTCAGTCTCCAAGTTATCCTTGTTGTAGACCTCTTCCTTTGGAATCTAAACCCTTTTCCTTCATCTAGTATATGGTGGATAGATTTGGAGTTCCAAATTTATCCTCTTACCTAACAACACAGAGTATATCAGATATAACAAAGGAAATTATTACTGTTCCTAGTCTTAAATAAATCTGCACAAATCCATGACTTGACAAATGTGGCTAATTGTGTATACATGTGTGTATATATATATGTATGTGGGTATGTGTATGTATGTATTAGGTGTACAAGTTCTATAGATGATTCCACAGTCAATTTTTTAAAATTTCTTTCCATTGCCACTGTCATGTTTTACAAATCATGCAAAACGTGTGACAAATGTTTTATTTTCTAATTCCAGTTTAACCCGAACTATCCGTATTACACTAATTAACCTGAAGAAAGCCATTAAAGGACTGGTTGTTATGGATGCTGAGCTGGAGGCTCTGTCTGGCAGTCTCCTTATTGGAAAAGTTCCTGAGAAGTGGGCACAACATTCCTACCCAAGTCTAAAGCCATTAGGGAGCTACATTGTAGATTTGTTAGCAAGGCTGAAGTTTCTACAGGTGATGTACAAGAGGCAGGGCTGCCAATTAGTTAATCTGCTTTTTCATGTCATTTGTCCTTTACGTTAAAGGATTATTGGGAAAGGAGGGATAGGCTTTGTTTAGGTTTTTCTGAGTACAATTATGGAGAAAATTGTCAAAGAGAGTGGGATTTCTATTTCTGATTATTGAATGTGTCACTTTTCTCCTTCCAGGATTGGTATGAATTAGGGAAGCCCCCTGTTTTTTGGCTGTCAGGATTCTATTTTACTCAAGCTTTCCTAACTGGAGCAATGCAAAACTATGCTAGGAAACACAGAATCCCTATTGACCTTCTGGGATATGAATTTCAGGTATGGAAAAGTTATAAATTAGTATTTTATTAATCTCAGTCCTGATATTGTGGTGAGACGTAGTAAAGAAATCCTGACTGGAAGGTTCATTTTGCAACTAACTCACTACAGTCTGAAGACACACATGTGTTTCTTTGGTAAGGTTGGCATACCATATATATATATATATATATATATTATATATATATATATATATATATATATATATATATATATATATATACATATATATATACATATATATGGTAATATATATATATGATAAAATATACTATATATATTAAATATATATTCATAATATAATATATAATATAACATCTGTAGAAGAGGTATATTCAAAGTAATGAAAAGTAATTCTGTCATTGGACCTGGACCTCCACTCAAGAAAACAGCCTATATGGTTCATATTTGTCTGTGTGATTCAAGCCTCATTTTATAACCTCAGTAAAGACAATTAACAAACCCACAGAAATCTGCTCTCTATGGTTTTGAATAAAAGTAGCACTGAAAGGAATTCTCAATTTGGATTGATCTGAAAATTGGCTGATGGCATAATACCTCAAAAAGCAAAGAGCAGGGGAAGTTTAATAACATGGAAAATTTACTTCTTGTAGGTTATTCCTCAGGATACTGCTGATACTGCCCCAGAAGATGGTGTTTATATCCATGGATTATTTTTAGACGGAGCTCGCTGGGACAGGACAAAGTCAGTAGCCAAGTTTTTTCCTGTGGTTCTGGAAAGCTTTCTTAGATGCTCAAACAAGATTGGCTGAAATATTTCGAGTGATACTTTTCACGTTACTGAAATAACAGGCCAAATTAAATACTCTCTCATTCATGGAATATGGGGAAGAAAAAGCCAACAACCTATCAAGCAACAACCAAAAAACACCCACCAAACCCCTCAAGCCACAAATAACTACTTTGTTGCTTTCTCTCCCCAGGGGAATGTTGACTGAGCAGTATCCCAAAGTGCTCTTTGACGCCATGCCAATCATTTGGATAAAGCCAAGTGAGTATAATTTCTCTGATATGAGCTATTCAACAAGAAATTACAACAGTGGTTTCCTTTTTTACTGAAGATCAGTGTCCTCACCCAAACCCAAATGTGCACAGAATTCACGTTCATCTGACCTGGGACTTTCCTGTCAAAAGTGGGGCCTGCTCCCTGGAGTTGGTCCCACTCTGTCTGAGCCTTGGGCCTGTCCCACTCCCCAGAGATATTTAGAATTATGAATTAGATGAAAAGACTAGTTAAATGAATATTTTGTAAATATGTTCAGTTGCTCCCAATCTTTTTCAACAAAAAGTTAATTTGGATAGGAAAGCACGTGGTACTTGAATTCCTGGCTCTACGCAAGTTGAGGGGAACTTTCAACTGACTTACAGACACTCAGTATTTTACCTCGTGTGATTTAGCAAGGTTTGCTCAGGTTATTTTTAGCTGCTATGCCGACTGCCTCTCATGCTAGTAAGTAGTTTTTCACAACTCTTGTCTTCTTTGATCAGGAGTAAATCCCTGTTTTACTTACTCACATAATCACAACTTTCTACTGCAACTGTTAAAACTTAGATGTTGTCAGCAAATAGGCAGTCTTAAAAATTCCCCCTTTTTCTGCCTGTGCTTTCTCTTGAGGTTGGATGAATCTGCTCAGACCTGCATGATTTTAGGCTTTGCACAAGTTCCATGTAAGCAGTCTGGGCATACAAAGAGTTCCTGCAGAGTTCTGTCCTTGGATCTCAGGTGACTTGAATTGCAGTTAGTTCTGTGGCAGCTGGACCAGAATTCCTGTAGAGCTGTTAAAAGCTCATGTATAATCTATGGTTAAACTAGGTAACTATGCAGATTTTAATGTTTCTTTGAGTATTACAAAGCTGGTAGAATCACAGGAAGGCATTGAATCCTGAAAACAAATTGTGAATAAATTAGTTGCGTTTAAAAACAAAAGAAACCACACAAGAGAACACAAAAAAAAGAAGTGGGATAATTTTATTCTGTTGCTACAAAACAACTTTGCATTTTTATTTAGCTTTAAAGATGTTACTGAAAATACTTAATATTTGCATGTAGATTATGTTTGTATGAATAGATCTGCTGAATGTAATGGATTACTTTGGGGTTCTTTTGAAGCTCCAAAATCAGACATAAAGGAATCCAGTGCCTATGTTTGCCCACTCTACAAGACAAGTGAGCGCAAAGGAGTCTTGTCTACCACTGGGCATTCCACCAACTTCGTCATTGCCTTGAGGCTCGAGACGGACAAACCTGTCCAGCACTGGATCAAGAGAGGGGTTGCACTGCTCTGCCAGCTGGATGACTGACTCTGGGCACTCCAGATCCAGACTCCACAGGATCCTGTTCTTTTTGTTGGCTTATACAGGAAGTGGAACACAGTGTGTAAAAGAAACATCTGGAGTTTTTTATATTAAGAGGGTTGCAAATACTTTCTGATCCTCAATATTTTGTCTTAGTTAAATATGCGTTGTTATTATTAGTGTCTTTACAATCTATAAACAAACAACTAGGATTTTAGCCCTTGGTAATTTTATTATTGTGTGAACATCAGTTTTATGCCGTAGTTAAATATCACAAAATGTATCTTAATGGAATATGAAAGTAGTCTGCACTTTCTGAGAGAAGCACTACAGGCAATAAAGTTGATTCTGCACATTTGTTTTCTTGAAAAATAAAAAAAGAATTACTCAAGCATTCTTTCTAGATTTCCTCTAGCAAGGAACTCTTTCCACCTTGCATTCAGATACAGAATAATTTCTTTGTATGGATCCCTCTGTAAAATACAGTGGGAATAATTCCATCCTGCCATCACTATTACAACTGGGCATCTTATTCCCTCATCTCCCTTTGTTGGGTGTTACACCAGTGTAAGTCTGTCTTTCTGAAAGTCCTTTTTCTTTTAAAAACTGTTTATTTCTCATTTGCTTTTCTATTTACATTACTGTGAATTGTGACTAAGCAATCAGAAACATAATAATTTTAATAGTGTTTTGGCTTGATTTTATTTGCTCATTTGTGTTTACTTTTACTGGTTTTGGTTTTTATGCTGTCTTACCCGTTTAAGTAAGCTCCTAACACTGTCTTCAGTTTCCTCTTTTAGAACAGCACTGAAGAAGTTTCTTTTCATAATGTAACAGTTACTGCTATAGTTCTCAAATTCTCATTCCAAAAACATGAGAGTTTTTACGAGGAAACTGGACTTTTAATTCCTTCTTTTGTTGATACCATTTGTCAGGTCAGATTATTAAACATTACTGGCCTGTGGGAAAGAAACATGGACAAAGTCCCAGCCTGTCTCATGATCGGGTATTTATAGGGAGCTATTAATGGACATGGGCTCTACAGAGATCATTTGCAATCCTGAAAATATCACTTTCAACTTAATAATTACTTCTTCAAAGTGTGAGGTCTTCCCTCTTTCAGAAGGTGAGGAAAACCAGTATATTTTCTCAATTCATAGGAAAATTAGTAGTCAGTTTGTGAAAAAGAAGTAGTCTAGACTTAAAATGTTTCTGTACTCACTGTGCCGTAGTATAATCCATTACTAACAGTCTGTATATGTTGCTAATAATATTTCTCTTCTTTGCTACATGTGCTATTACAGAGCAAGGCCTTGCAATCACACATTAGGTGGATCAGGTAACAAATTAAATGCTGCAGGTTTGCTGTGAATTACTGCTGCCCAACTTTAGGATGTTTCTAGAATTACTCCAAACTTTGTAAGTGACATGTTGACAACTTCCTTAATTTTGCTGTGCTCATTCATTTTGCCAATTTGTTTACTTGCTTTCAGTTTTACTTATTTATTTTATTTTATTTTTCCCTGTAGTTTTGAGGGTTTCTTTCAGGCCAGCTGTCTTGGAAGACAGAGCTGGATGTTTTGATAAGGTAAAACAGATGAGAGGATTGAGCCTAACAGACCATCTGTGATTTTAACCTATAATAGCATGTAGCTGAATATACAGAAGGACAGTGGGACTGCTTAACAGAGTACATCTACATCCATTATGCTATTTAGTGATCAGTTTGATCGTTAATGATTTTTTATTATTTCTTCTTAAATTTTAACATTTAGACCTAATATAGTACCAGTTGGATTTAATTCTATGTTCCATTGTTTGTCTTGCAATCTTCAATTGAACCCTTTCAATATGGAGAAGTTTTATGTGTTTGGATTTTGGGTTTGGTTTTGGTTGGTTTTTGGTTTTTTTTTTAAATAATGCTATTCTTAAGCTTTTGTGTGTTATTAACTCAATTGTGGTTACACCAGTGTGTTTTATTTCTGCTTGTATTTGGATATATACTGTTACAGTACTTTGGATATATCCCTTAAAAGTATCAGAAGCAAGCAGGCATGCATGGATGGAGGCAGAATTGTGAGTTTATCTGTTGTAAAAGGCAGTAGATTTGGTACATAAGGTGGTGAAGTTGGTGTTTTTCCAAGCATGTTTGATGTTGTTTCAGTTGGATGGCTGGTGCACATAATAGCACAAATCTGCAATACTTTCCTGACTACCAGATATTGCCCTAACAATGTCTTTGTTGAAACAGTTTGAACAAGAGCTATTATTAAAAAATTTCATGTCCTTCACTTGCCCTTCCCTTCCAGGCCTGCTGTGAACAAACAGGAAAAGCATCCTGTGTTTTATTGCACAGTTGTTTTCCCACTAAGGAAACATCAGAGCTTGATTGTGATGATATTTGAGTGTCTAAATGACTTAAGAGGGAATGGCTGTTTATCTAAAAGCAAAGCTTTGCCTATTTTTGTTGCTTTCTAGGAAGCAACGCCAGAACAAGTAGCTATTCTGTATGTTCAGTCTGTGGAACAGAGAAAAAAGCTGGGACATGCTACAGGAGTAGAAAACCTTTACTCTGTTCTAAATAGAATAATTCTGCAGTGCAAACCTAAACCCTTGGGAGAAGGCTGAAGCTTGAGATGGAAGTTCCAATTCATGTATTTTAAGCTGTGTTCATTTCTCTTGATACTGTAACAGTGACTGCTGTTTCTGTTACTTCAGATTGAACCTGAAGATTTAACATCTGCTTCCAATTAAAAAGCAGTGTTTCCCTGCACAAAGTGATCCAGGTTGTGCTGGTTTGCCATGTATAATTCTATGTATATGTTTGATGACAATTCTGATGAAGAAATCCCTACCCAGCAAGCTATTCAGGAAAGCTTACAAGAGAGGCATAAAATTGAAACAAGTGGCTGTGCAACAGAGGCTGAAAGGTAATAAGTTAATGCTTCTATTTTGGGTTTTGGCATTATTGTAAGCATATGGTAACCTTTCTTTCCTTTGTGACTCCCTACGTTGGATTGCTCTGGCCTTGTCTCATGGGTGCTGGAAACCATTGGTAGCTCACTTGGTCTGAGTTCTCCATGAAAAAGTATACCTGTTTCTTGAAAATATGGGAACGTATGAACCTTTCAGATGATGTGTTACATCAATATCTAAAGGAGTACAAGGCTTTATAAAGAAGATAAGTAGGTGATGTAAAATTAGATTAATATGGTAGCTTCCCCTCATCTTAGTATTTAATTTTTTATGTGAAAAATTCAATATTTATGATGTCAGGGGAAGACCAGCAAAAACTGTTTTAATGTGATAAACCCTGACAAAATTCATGTAACTTAGAGAAATCTAACATGTAGTCTAGACTTGAGTATTTTAATTAAGGTATAATTATATCCTGAACTTCACATTAATTTTTACTTCTCACTCTATTCTTGTTCTGTTTGTGCAGTTTCCAGTCTACTGCAAGTGAAGAACATGGAAAGATAATTGCAGCAATTCAGACAGTTAAGTACAAATACTTCACACTAAGCCTGTACTCCTGGGAATTGCTGAGCAATGCCTACATTTGAGGTGTTTGATCACCTGATTTAAGTGCAGTTTTTCTTTATATAGTCTTGGGAAGAATAAGACAACTAAAACCAGGACATCCAAACTAACTTACTAGATAGGATCATGGTAATGGGATGGGTTCAAGTGTCACCCTTTTCAGAAATTCCAGTGCTTCATCTCCTGAAATTAGGGGAAAATTCCAGGCCTTTCTTTTAAAATAAGCAGTTTTGAAGTATAAATTTATTAGTCAATTAATACTTCATAACATTTTTCACTTTGCAAGATACCCAGATTAAAAAGCTTTCTCTACCTGAAGTGTTCCAATACTGTTCCTTAACTGCAAAACTTTAGTGTATTCCAATATGAGATGCAATATTGCTCGAGAGGATTGTACTTGAAATATTTTAGTAATGTTATTGTAAGGTTTTTTTCCATGATTAATTCAAAATGCTTTGTGAGTCAATGTTAATCACTGATTGTTGCATTCTTGTAAACTTTCCTCTGAGAAAAAATTGCTCTGACAAAGCAGGTTGTTTATTCTAGATACACTGATGGGATAAATGGCACTCAATGTATTAGTTGCCTGAATTTTGTCTTATGGTTAGTAATGGGATATCTGTCTGTCTTAAAACACCACAGGCCAAGAAGAGGCCTTGAAGAAGTTGGTGAAGCACAGTTCTGCCTTTGAAGAAGCAGATGAGCAAGGCTGGCTTCCTGTGCACAAAGCTGCAGCACAGCTAAATAAGAACATCCTTGAAATAACTATGAAAGGTACAGAGTCCTCCTGGTTTTCCACCAAAAAGTTTTTACAAAAGTGAGTTTAATCAATCAGCCATATTCAAATGTGTTCTGCTGTTCTGCATTTCAGCCTCCAATGCCAGTACGTGGGAACAGACCACTCTAAAAGGGGAAACACCTCTGCTGGTGGCAGTAAGGAACTGCTTTGTGGAGAACGTCTGCCTGCTCCTGATCAATGGCTGCAATCCCAATGTTAAGAATGAAGAGGGAGATTCTCCTTTAGTTATAGGTGAATACCTTATTTAGGGGTGGAGAGGTGAGGGAATTAGGTGTTCTGTGTTCATTTCATTTACTTCCCTCAGTTTGGGCTATGATGCCATAATTCTTACTGAATCCTAGCCAAAAAAATGGAAGTGTGTTCTCATTATCTGAGTTCTAAAGGAGCACTATAAGTTTCTTGGATTAACCTGTACATTTTTCAGTATTGGAAGGGGGTTTTTTCCAAAACTGTTGTTAAAGAAAAAGAGCCTACCAACCATCTATAGGATCCCCAGTCTATCCCTGTGAAATGGCTGAAGCTTCTAGTCAGGGCCACCTGCTTACAAAAGATGTAGAGAATTCCTAGGCATTTTTGAAGTGCACAATATTAAAATGCATCATCCCATAAGATGGGGATGTATGGGATTTATCTAAAGCTGCTGTGTAGGTTCCAGATAATGGCACATCACAGCTCATATCACAGGATGCTGTCAGGGGTATTTCAAGCAGCTGTGGCATATGAAGCTTCTCAGCCTAATCTATCTTGATGAAGGACACTTGCTACCCTGCACAGCCTGGAAGATCAAAGAGAGAAGGAGGGAAGGAGGGAAAGCCAATGCAAATTTCTCTTTTAAGATCCTTACGGACTCAACAGTTCAGGCTTATTAAGCTAAGAAGGTATATGACACAATGATTTTAAACTTTGTTTCATATTGTAGTAACTGCTTATGAAGTTTAAATGGAGCTCTGCTGACAGCTCCTGACTCCACCAAGGCCCTGGATGTGGCCTCCATCTAGTGGTAAGGAAAGCTGTGTTCTGTTCCATCACCAAACACAACAGAGGATTACAGAGAGAGATTACCATAACATGGTTTATTTTTATGGTTAGTGCTGTCCTGGAAGCAAAGAACAGACTTGTTGATAAGTTAAACCTTTCAGTGTAGGGTGACGTTTCTCAGTGTGTAAAGAGCACTGCAGGAACAGCTTTCCTGGGCTGCCACATTGCAGAAGCCACAGTGTGTGGAATAGCATTGAATAACATTCTGTCTGATGCTTTGCTTGTTGTACTACAGCAATTAAACAGGATTCCTATGAGATTGCCTCCTTGTTGATAAGATCTGGTGCCAAAGTGGATTTGCAGTGTGTCCACAAGAGAACTGCTCTACACGAGGCAGCCAGACTGGGCAGGAAGGATCTGGTGGAGCTTCTCCTTCATTCCGGAGCGGATCCTGACCCTCGCAGTGGATATGGGCTCACACCTCTAGCACTGGCTGCACAGATGGGACACACAGAAATTATGGAGCTCTTACTGCACAAAGGTAAGACTTTATAATATAGGATCTTACAGGGAGAGAAGGCTCAGGGTGGGGGTCTGTCATCAGGGTTATAAATGATGGAATGGAATAAAGAATGCGGAGCCAGATTCTCCTCAGTGGTGCCCAATAACAGGACAAGAGGCAATGGGCACCAACTGAAACCTGGCAAATTCTGTCTTGGGAGGATGGCTGAACACTGGGACAGGTCATGCAGATTTGTGGAATCTCCTTCCTTGGAGACACTAAAACCCTGACTGGATGCTGTCCTGGGCAACCTGCTGTTGCTGACCCTGCTTGAGCACAGGGCTGGACTGGACATTCTCCAGAGATCCTTTCCAACCTCAGCTACTCTGTGGTTCTGTTTTTAGTAACATGTAGCTTCAGTGGTGGTGTTCTTCAAGTGAATAGAAATTGGGAGCCACACGTGCAGTACTGAAGTGTTTAAAGCCCAAATGGGACAAAGCGAGTCCTTATCCCAACAGAGAAAAGTATTCCTGAATGCAGAGGCAAAAAATTGTTCTTATCTCAGTACCCATATACATAGGCTAAAGTATTTAGTCTATTTACATACATTTTTATTAGTCTTCTGCAAGTTCTGTGATTGGATTAAAACTGATTATTGTAAGATATGCCTTTAGAAACAGCAGCAGAAATAACTCGCCTTACTAAAGAATATTAAGTGCTATCTGCACCAAGAGGGTTGTTGTGATGTAGTTAAGTAAAGACCTGATAAAAATCACATTTTATAAGGTTAAAATAATATATTAATATTTTATTTCACAAATATTTTATATTTGTAATTGTTTTTAAATGCTCTATTGTTTTCTCATGTGGACAGGTCACCTTAGGGAAGGCCTGACAACATTTATTGTGGGGAATTTTACATGGTGGTTCAGCAACACTGGAACTGGATTGCATGAACTTTTTGATACTGAGTTCTCTCATATTTACAGTTCTATCTGTCTGGTCTTTGTAAAGTAAAAGATTTGAAGAGCATTCTATGTAAGCCAAAAAGCAATTGTTTGGATGAATAAGAACCAAACCACTTGCTGGCCCAGTTCTAGCAGCAATTCTTACCATGTAATTGTATTCAAAGCACTTTGGACCATCTTGTTCCCAGGATTACATAAACACATCTAAAATCAAGGATCCAGCATGAAGGTTTGTGCCCATATTGGTTCTATTAGGTGAAGAATAAAATTCCCAATACCCATCACTGGAGGGTTGGAGACATTCATTATGGCTGGGTGTGTACAGTGACTCCTCTGAAAATCCTCACTGCTTCTTTCCAGGTGCAGATGTTCTTTCACAGGCAATGGATTGTGCTTCTGTATTATTTGAAGCAGCAGGAGGAGGAAATCCAGATTCTGTGAGTCTTTTACTAGAATATGGGGCTGATGCCAATGTACCAAAGCACTCGGGTCATTTGCCAATCCACAGAGCTGCATATAGAGGACACTTTCTGTGAGTTAATATACTTAAAAATCAAGTAATAATGATACCAGAAATATTAATTTTGCTAATCCTATCTCATTCAAAGCAGGCAGCAAATCTGAAGTTCTGTACAAGGAATTGTTTTTAACTGTGTAAATATACCATTCTGTGTCTGAATGTAAGAGACCAGTCAGTGTTAAATCACTTTATCCTAAACATTTTAATCCCTGTAGTATTTCCCTACTTGTCACAAATAATAACACTGTCCAGGCTGATGCTGAGGTTCTTGGGATGTCCTCACTCTCTTTGGGTCTGTGTCTCATTTCCATCCTATCACAGCAAGGTGAATATACCAAACAGGCAAATAGAGTTAAGGAATAAGAGTTATCCTTATTTAAAAGACAGTAAGGTTACTGGAAGATATTTTAGCTAAAATCACAACCAGTAAGTGAGAAACAAGAATCTGAGGATTCTTAATTCCTATGGTAAGATTTTAAATGTATTAAGTTATATTTAAACTTAAATGTATATATTACATTTTAGATTATATCTATTAATGTTAAAATATAGTATATTCTATTAATTACCTAATTCCTACAGGTTAAGCAATAATATTGTGCTCTTGACATTTAGGAAAAGCTTCTATTGAAAAGGAAACCTCTAGCAAGGAATGGGGTTGTTAATGAAATATATATATATATATAAATGGAATATAGATTGATATTTTTATTCTATTATAGTATAATAGAATAATATTTTACGTATAGCAGGTGTTAAGTCAGTATCCATTGAAATTTAATTGTTAGCAATTCAAGTCAATACTTGTCAAGGTACTGATTTAGTAGATTAAGATGATTTTTACAGTCATGATGAATTCTAAAGTCCAGCAACACAGAGAAATTCCAAGATGAATTAAGTGAAGCAATATGTTTAAGAACCTGAGAGTCTTCTTTTTTAAAATTTTTCAGAGCCCTAAAATATTTAGTTCCAGTTACTGATTTTGCTGCCATTAAAGAAAGTGGGATAAGTCCAGTTCACTCAGCAGCAGCAGGAGCACATCCACAGTGCCTCGAGTTTCTCCTCAAGTCTGGGTTTGATGCCAATTTTATGCTGGATCAGCGAGTTCGCAAAGGCTACGATGACCACCGCAAATCAGCCCTGTATTTCGCTGTGTCCAACGGGGATCTCTGTTCCACACGGCTGCTGCTCAACGCCGGAGCCCTGACAAACCAGGATCCCATCAACTGTCTGCAAATCGCCCTGAGGATGGGCAATTACGAGTTAATGAACCTGCTGCTCCGCCACGGGGCCAACGTGAATTACTTCTGCAGGGTGAACACCACGCACTTCCCCTCGGCGCTGCAGTACGCCCTGAAGGACGAGGTCATGCTCAGGATGCTGCTCAACTACGGGTACAACGTGCAGCGCTGCTTCGACTGCCCCGGGGGAAACCACTGCCACTCGCAGTATGTCACTGACGGCTGGACCTCCACTGTCATCAAAGACACGATGGTGAGTGCAGCACACGGCCCCGTGTGCTGTGCTGCTACCAGTGTCCCTCCTAAAACTGAATGAAAAGGGACGTAGTGCAGCGTCAGAAAAGGAAGGTTTGAAACTGTAAGGCAGTTTATACATAAAGATAGGAATAGACAGGGCTTTAAAATCGAATAGATGTTGCCACGAGGCCTGCTTCATGGCAGAAAATGATTGCAAACTGTATTTCTGATTTGTGAAAAAATAGCTTATGATATCTAATGATCACTATGGCATTGGTTTTCCAGAGCAGTCTTGTCCATGCTGTGAGAGCAGGGACTTGCAGGCTGGCTCCCTGCCCTGTCCTGTACGGTAACACCAACACTGGAAGGCTGTTCTAAACACCCTGGAGCTGGCAGGATAAGCACTGAGCAGCAGTTAACAAGCCTGGACCAACCTAAAGAGGGTCCTGGAGACACCCATCAGTGTCATTGAGCAGCAGTTTGTAAAGTCCATTTGAAACTGATAAACCCTTCTTTAACTAAAGGGCTGAGGGGTGCACTGGGCTGGTGGATCCCCCTGTTCAGCATGCTAGGACAGGAGTCTAAATTCCCCTTAGGTATTCGTAGCACTTTTTTTTAAGCATTTAGGTACCAAATATGCAGTTGCTTAAGTTTATTTTTGGATCTAGTACAAAATAACCATCTCTCAGATTTTCAGATTCTACTGGTGAGGCTTAACACAAGCTGTGACAGCCTCTGAAGCCCCTTGAGTGACAGAACACTCGTTCTGCCTTGGCTTCTCCTCAAGTCATTCAGTTGCTCTTGTCCTGCATAGACAGAAATCATTTGCAGCAGTATTGAATAGTATCTCATTAAACATTCTCTCAGTTCTGTGAAGTGATAACCTTGTCATGGCTGAAGCACCTGTCTGGGAAGGTAGTGCGAGTGATGTTAGACTACGTTGATCACGTCAAGATCTGCTGGAAGCTTGAAGCAGTCCTCAAAGAACAGAAACTCTGGCCAGACATCCATTTCATTTTAAGTAAGTATCTGTTTACATTTGAAATGAAAACAAGCTGTTTGGGGACTGGGGCCTTTTTGCTGGTAGTATTTTCATTTGCATTCTCATTTCTAGCAAATCCTCGCTCTCTGAAGCATCTCTGTCGTCTGAAGATCCGGGAGTGCATGGGCCGGCTGCGGCTCCGCTGCCCTGTCTTCATGACCTTCCTTCCACTGCCAAACTGCCTGAAAGACTACATACTGTACAAGGAATATGACCTTTATGGACAGGAAAACTTCACAGGAATCTACAACTTCAGCTGTACATAAGTATTAGCTCTATATTTTGAAGGGAATGTTATCATGGATAAGACTGTTGTGCAGCTGCTTTTTTCTTTGGGGATTTTATCTCCTATGTGTATTAAGGAACGCCAGCATTCCCCTCTTGCCCCCTGAAGAAACTGGGGAGAACCCCAAAATCTAAGTATTGATGATCCCATTCTACGTATCTCCTGGAATATGACCTACCTGAGAGTTGTGGCAACAGTATTTTAAATGCCTACTGTGACATGTTGAGGAAATGTAAAATGCAGGGCTGCAATCCTTGTGTTACTGCTCAGTTAAACCCTGTTGTATCAGATAACCCTACCCCAACTGCAGGGTTAAACCCAGGGTTTAGTAAAAGGTCAGGGATTTAACTAAAACCAGGAAGGGACGTAGTTCTTTTTTCTCTTGTACTTCCTCTTCTTTTGACAAGAAGTAGTTTTTATTTGTGAGGTTCTACAATGACCTTCTGAAGAGCAGCTCAAGTAGATTTTTTTTTTTTTGGTCACCCTATCAAGCAATCCCACATTCTAGGGAATGTAATGGGATTAAGCTACAGAAACCTCTGCTTATCCCAGCAGCTCGTGTGACATACCAGTGTTTCAACAGGGCAGCACTGCTGAAAGCTGTTAGTTCTGCAGCTCATGCTCAGGGGCTGGTACGTCTCATCCACCATGGACTTTGATTACTCTCTCTCTAGAACTAGGCTTTCCTTTTACAGTGCTGGCCAAAGCCATGCTTGCAATTTTTGAAGTTTATCTCCATAGAGCTGCAGCTTAAGCTTTTGGAGCACTGTTATTTTAGGAAGTCTGACAGAAGTATTAGGAATACCTATAGCACGCCTGTATTTTCTAGCAGTACTGCAAATGTCAGTTCATATTTTAGAAAAAAAAAGAAGTTCATCAACACATTTGGCATTAGTAGTATTTATTCCTTCATTATCAAGTAAGCATTTTTTTTTTTTTTCTAGTTATACATGCATCTTTATCACGGAAGTTACAGAATTCAAAAGTCTGCTTTTCCCCAGAAAAATCTACAAACCTTATAAAATACAAATTTAACCATAATGTAGTTATGACCCATGGCTTTTTACATGGTGCTTATCATATAGTAACCTACTGAAGCCCGTGAAGGTGAGTCCAGTACCCAGGTTGGTGCTGTGCTGTTCCCCTAACACCAGCTCTGCAGGGCCTGTCACTGTCCTGTGTGACAGCCCCACCACAGGCACTGCACAGCCCCTGCCACAGCCCCACCACGGGCACTGCACAGCCCCTGCCATGGCTCCTCCTCAGCTTCAGTCTTGGATTGTTGCAAAAATAAGTTATCAGCATTCCCGAGTATAACAACTTCCTCTGAGGTTATCTGGCAATATGTATGGAAATGGAGAGAACTGAGCTACACTTGATGACAGAGGGAGATAAGTGCATGTTAGAGCTTTGTTTAATGGAAGGGAACACGTCCTGTCATCAGTAATGGTACTTCCTGAAAGTCAGTATTATGAGAAATGCAGGAGGCTTTTGCATCAGTACAAGTCCCACCCAGAAAGTTATGAGAGTTAAGCTTTTATTTAATCTACAAAATGCTGACTGGAGCCCTGGCACAATAGGGTTACTGTCCATGTTTCCAAGATTAAGACACAACAATCAGAGTTGACATAAATATGCCATTGGTGGTTTTTAATACAGCTATTCAGGGAAAATGTGCAAGTCAGTCTCAAACATTGCAAAAATCACTTACACTTCACCAGAACAGGACCAATCCAGAACATCATTGTAAGAATTTGACCACTCCACTCTATTATAAAAATGACCAGAAAGATTGTACAAAGTCCTTGTCTTGCAATACAAAGTTCATTAGGAATACAAGTGCATTCACAATGACACACTGACTTATTCTTGTCATGACAACTTAGATACCACTGTGGCAAAGGAAAAAAGAAAAGCAACTTAGTGCTTGATTAAAAAGAAAAGCCTTGGAGACTAATTACCTTGCAAGAATTTTTGTAATACAGATCAAGAGAAATAATATAAAATATCAGCTTTTGCTTTCAGACTAGACAATACCTCTATTAAATTCACTAAGCAGTGGCAGGTTGTCTTTCTCTAGGTGACTTATTTCTGAAATAACAAGAGACTATATCGTTAACATAGTTCTCTCCATTGGCTCTTCCCAAATTCTGTGCAACTACTTAATCAGAATTTACCTTAAAACATAAACACAGTCAAATTTACCTCTTTATATCAATGTACATAAATTATAGCTTCATAAATCGCTTCAGCTGTTTCAGGATTTTCAGCTCTGAGTTTACATCCATATAAAGAGAAAATCTGACAACTTTATAAGGGGAAATGTTCCTTAACCCTGAAATATTACTTTACTGTTAGATAGTAAATTGTCTTGATACAATTTCAAACCTAAACAGATTAAGGAAGCAAGACTATGATATTCAAATGACTTTACATTACTTGCTTGTAACCACTTATATATGGTTAAGTTGTACATGACTTTGCCCTTGTGCTCTGCTTTAGACTTGGCCACATCTACCAGAGCCCACAGAGGAGTGCCAGGGATTATCTATAATGCAATAAAATGCACACCCATAAGCACACTTGATATGTTTTATATACATGCCATTACATACATAAAGAATGTATGTAATACATACATAAAGAATGTATGTAGCTTGAAACAGCTGACAGCAAGACTTGCTTGTTCTGCAGCATGAAAACCTACAGAGTTACAAGGTTAACATCCCCTCACCTAAGGGCTAAAATTGTGGCAGGAACTATGAGGCTGCAATTAGCAACATAACAAGTTAATCCTGAACACCTCTGCCAATCAGTACCTGCACAAAGTCACTTCAAAATCATGGACTTGAAAGAATGTTTTCAGGAGTGACTAAAATAATAGTAGATGCACATGAAGCAAACTACAGCTTCAGGTGGAAGTACTTGTAAGATCAGCCTTTGAGTAAAAGGCAATAGGAAATAATAAACAGAAGAAATAAATTACAGGAGAGGATATCAACCAGTAATTTAGTCACAATAATAAAATGCTCAGGTGGTGAAATCCTACCACAGCAGTTCCCAGCAGAACACAAGGTGTTCCCACTAAAAGTCATGTTCTCAAGGAAAATACTAAGCATTCTGATTTCTTTTTTTAATTAACAAAACTGTTTTCTAATGAAGTAGTTCTAGACCTCATAGGAAGAAAAGGTACCAAATAGTTCTTTATTTTGGGAAGGAGACCATGGATAATAACTCAGCAACTATTTTTGCCTTGAGATAATTCTAATTACAGAGCTGTGTGATCCTTCCCTTGGGCAAAGCTCTCACCCCCCTGATAACTCAATGCACCATTCCCATCTGACTTCCTCCCCTCTGCTGACCTTCTTGCTCATTTTATACCAGTGAAACTCCCCTAAATAAGCAAAAAAACCAACCCCCTCATTTCATTCATGAAGATCAATCTGTTTTATTTACTCTCTTCAATCATGTCCCCTTCTTTAAGTGGTTAAGATGAAAATCATCCAACACAAGTGCAAGGCACCTCACTCCTATGCTGTCTGTTTTAGAAAATTACATTTAACAGCAATGGGAAACTACATTTCAGGCAATGGAAAGCCTGAAAATCAAATGGAATAATTCCAATCATGTATTGCTGAATCTGAAAAATCCCATACGGTGGTGAATTCACCTGCCACTTTATTTGCCTTTCTTCCCCATCTTTGCAGATTTAGATCTAAAATTGTAATAGTAGGTTTCAAGAAAAAAATACAGTAATTCCATTTTTGGACATTTCTTCAATAAGGCTAATGCAGAACAGGCTACACATCAGAAATGCTTTGTCATGAGACTGCTCATCTATTACCTGTCCTCCCTCTGGAGCCTGGGCTACTGCAGCTCAAGTGCTTAACACAATCCTTCCCTGACTAGATGAGGACTGGGTTCTAGACACTGGAGATCACTGATTTCATAGTCTTCCTGTGCTGTTTCTAAACTACTTCATCTTCAGCATGTACTTGAGAAAGATACAAGTCATAGCAGCAACCTTGAGCTGCCCTGTGATATTATTTGATAGAAAACAAAAATATCAGTAAATAAAAACAAACAAAAACCCCAAACTAATGAAACATGAACCAGAATAATTTGGAGAGACAAACTGGCTGCACTGCACTCTCTCTAAGCCTTGATTTAGGCCCAAAATGGGAAAAATTTGGATTTGCAGCCTCTGTACATTTTTGTGGGAAAGAATTAATATAGTCTCTTAAGGATACTAGATATGAAATAAAAATGCCACTCTCTTAAAAGAAGCCTCAGACTGGTGTGGTCCATGTGACTGTGTGGTAGCCAAATCTGGTCACAGGGCAATACCATTTGGCCTCACTGGGCAACAGCCATAGCAGGTATTTCTGCAAGTGTCTGGCTGCTCTGGGGCTGAAAAATGCACTGGAACAGGGCCTGGGAATTAACTTGGGAAGGGAACCTGGAGGCTCTTTGCTGCTCAGCTTCCCCCTCAAGCCAGGGGTGCTGTGACCCCTCTGGTGACTGCTCCAGCCCCTCCCTGGGCTGTGGTGCCACCAGCATCTGCTGGGAGCTGCTCCAACTCCTGCTTGTCTGCTCGTCCTGCTGCCAGGACAGGCACTGCTGCCCTTCTCTCCTGTCTCAGGAGTGATCAGTGAACTCCTGCACACACAGTCACAGCTCCAGCAGCAAGAGCAGGAGGAGCTGCTTTAGCCAGTGCAGGGCACTCCAGTGTGCAAGGAGAGCCCTCTGTGCACCTACAGATGTGACCTGAGATTCCTCACTGACTCATCAGCACTGAGCAGCTCCAGCTATGAGGGGCTGGGCCATCACCAGCTGCTGGGGAGATACTCTGAAAATTGCTTCCATTCCTGAACACCAGAAATGCCCTGCAATGAACTGTAAACCATTCATAACTGTTATATTATAACTTGGACTATAAGTATATTTTTCTCTCTCTACATATCCTGTTATCTTCATGCCACTATTAGAGAGCTATCTATCTTCTGTTCCACTGGATTTTAATATTTATAGTAATTAGTGCAAAAATAAATATTTCTCTTCAAACAAGTTTTCTCTTCTGGATCAAAAGGTGAATGCACATCTAATACTATACAAAATAAATATTACACAGGGTATGGAATATGGAGTGCAGATTACAAGCTGTAAACAGACACTGCTTTGAAAAATGCTTTCCAGGATTGACTCTGGGATGTAGGATTAGCATCGTCTCTTACTTCAGAAATGGCAAATTCTGTTTGCAAAATCACTTTTTATAGAAAGACTTACAGAGCCTTAACTCCTTTGCAGTAGATGTACTGGCATCAATGCATTTACATAGGCCTAAGATTTTTCAAATGATGGAATTCCAAATGTTCTTGCAACTCTAAGCATGTTTTATAAAAGTGAACTCAAAGGCTTACAGCTCTTTATTCCAAGTACTGGGGAAAAACCAAGAACATGGCACTTGTGCTACAAGGCTATATACATTACTTCTATAATTTGATGAGGAATGCTTTTCCTCATGCAGCAAAGTTCAACTGCATCTCATCAGCTCTTATCTAGGTCTGACAGTATCTTTTTCTCCTGTTGAAAGAAGTCTTTCAGCATTATATTCACTCCAAAGAGACCCCAATGCAATATCATACAGTGCAAAACGAAACAAAAATGATCCTTCTGTCTAGAACTATTGCACATCTCACTGATGTTAATAAGGATTTTTCTTTCTAAATCTAAGAACAGTTATGTGCAACAAATTGGGTAAAGCTTAGCACTGTCTTATATTCACTTCTGTTTCCAGCAAGGTGTTCTCCATAGTGCAGTGTATAGAACGAGTTTCATGTACTGCTGAAGCCCAAGGGGAGTTTGAAGTTTTGCTTCAAAAGCAGTTAATTGCACAGAGAAGTAAGTGGGGAAAAAACCCACATTTTTTTTCCATACTGCAGAGAAGCCTTGAGAAAACATAAATTTGTAATAAACATGGCAGCATCACCATGCTTCATCTGGCATACGGAAGAGAAATTATACTGACAGGAAAATGGAAATCACTTAACTGAGAAATAAAAATCAAGGCATAATAGGGTCTATATATTGAGAAGTCTTTTCTATAATACAACAGACCCACCACCTACATCTCACTTCTTGTAGAACTTGTGCCTTTTCACCAGATATATCCATGATTCCAATTTTAATGAAGTGGGCAGCCTTAGGCTTCGGATTCTCTCTTCTTCTTTCCATCTTCTCCTAAATCACTGTCTTCAGACTGGCTACTGCTCAGGACTACAAACTGTCCTTCTCCACTGCTCTGGTTGGATCTGCTGGAAGCAGCTATCAACCGGCTCTGCTCCTCCAAGTCCTAATGTGAGGAGAGGGGTTGGGAAATCAGAACAAGAATATTACCCTTAAAGCCATCTGGAATTGACAGAAGGATATCATTATTATGATCTCTAAACTCTCAATACTATCAGTGGACAGCTTTGTACAGAAGGAATGAAAAGAATGAATAGGAAACCAAAACATTCACCTTTCAGTAGCTGCACTATTAGAACAGCTCCCAGGTTAACACAGCTGCACCTACAGCCCACAGGGCACAGCAGGCCAGAACAACCATCCTCAGCTACACTGAGAAAGGCAATGGAGCTGGGAAGGGGCTGCAGCACAAGTCTGGTGAGAAACACCTGGGGGAATTGGGGTTACTCAGCCTGGAGAAAAGGAGGCTCGGGTGGGACCTTCTCACTCTCTACAACTGCCTGAAAGGAGGGTGTAGCCAGGTGGAGAGCAGTCTCTTCTCCCAAGTAACAAGCAATACAATAAGAGGAAATAGCCTTAAGTTGCACCAGGGGAGGTTTAAATTGGATATTAGAGAAAATTTCTTCACCAAAAGCACTGTCAAGCACTGGAATGGGCTGTCCAGGGCCATGCTGGAATCACCATCCCTGGAGGAGTTTAAAAGCCATGTAGATGTGGCACTGAGGGACATGGGTTAGTGGTGGCTTGGCAGTGCTGGGTTAATGATTGACCTTGGTGATCTTAAAGATCTTTTCCAACCTTAGTGATTCTGTGATTCTTGAACCCATTTCCTCACTGTGTGACTGAACCCTCGTCAGCAAATGAAACTATTTTGTGTCTGTGATAGGTGTTCCTTCAAGCACTGCTCTTAAGTATTCTCATAAAGATGTTTTGTCATGCATATCCTCAAGGAGCTCTTTTTAAAAACTACTATACAAAAATATACAAAATCTGCACAGGAAACACTTATGATAATTAACTTCATAATGCTCTATGAACCTGTACTGAAGAGTATGATAGTGGAGCATGGAGTACAAAACTGCAAAAGAAAGGAAATGGAAAAAACCCTAATGTTAAGAAATAATGATGAAACTTACCTTTTCAATTTGCTTTTGTTTATTCAGTTCTTTTTGTTGTTTCTCTTTGACTCTCTCAATTTCTTTCTGCTTTTCTGTTGCTTTTCGATCCTGAAGGGCAAAAATGTAAATAAAGTAAGTAACAACCTGAGACATTTGATACAGTACTGATTGCTATGAGCTTGCTCAAGACTGTGACATCACTGTTTCGATTATTCTTCTTTTAAAGGACTGGTATGGCTGTTAAAGGTAGCAAGCTAAATCCTATACTGAATATTGTCCCACAGTAGACATTGGTTAGTCTTTTTATTTGAGTTTAAATCCTGGGAAACAAATCCCTTGCACTACACAACAGTATTAGTGCATCTGTAAGTATCTTGCAGAATGTGTTCTATTACACTTATTAAATATGCCCTCTTCCTTCCATTCACAAGTATACAGAAGAGGAAAAGATTCTTACCAGTTCTGCATGAAAAGCTATCTGTTTGGCCAGTCCAACAGAGTCACAAATCTAAACACAAAACACATAGGAAATAATAAAAAAAGGCTAATCAAAATGCCTCTACAATTAAGCCAGTATCCCCAAATAGATATAACAACACATTAAAGCACTTCCAGGTAGTTAAACTGAGAGGTTTAACTGTTTTTCAGTAAATTAACAAACAATCCCTTAGACAGCTTGAATGGATCTAACATCTTGGAATCCATGTCAGATTCAAAACTGATACAAGTTATATCCATCAGCAATACCTTTTCCCCTTCATTATTTGATTCAAATATATAGCAGATGGAAGTCTGGCGGGTCTCAGCTCTCCCTCCTGAGGTTCTAAGCACAAATCCAAACAGGCGTTTATTCTCCTGGTGTGTAGCATAGAGAACTACACTGGGCAAAGGGAACTGCCAAGAGGATCAAATGTGGAGAGATTAAAACTGGGTCCAAATATTTTCCAGATGAGGTTTCACATTAATTATCTTCAATATCATAAATGCACAATCACAGCACAAGAAGTTACAACCTGACCAAACATGTAACTACGGAACACAAACAGGAGATGAGACAGCAAAGGATTAAATTACTCAAAAGACAGGCAAACTTCTAAAAACATACTCCATGTAAGAAATGGGGACCACATTTGCAGTGCAAGTCAGTCATCTCCCTAAATGTGGTACATTCCTTTTAATCATTCATACTAGTTACATTTGGGACTAAGCTTCCAATATTTAGTGCCAGGTAAAGGCACTGCTTCCCCCAAACCTGCCAATAGCTCAGCTCTCCTGAACTATGCTGAATTAAGCAAAACAAAAAAAAAAAAGGAAAAAAAAAAAAAAGGAAAGAAAAACCCCAAACCAAACAAACCACATCCCCTCGTTACTTTGTTACATGAAAACTATTTTGCATTCTTATTCCTAAAAGAGAGTGGACTTCAAATGTATCTTCTTAAGACTTACCAAAGGATAAATTTTAGAATTCTGAAAGCCCCTACTCCAGCTGTTATAAACTGATAGGATGAGTTTTTCCTAACCTTAGATGTTTGCATTTAGCACAGGGGATGTGCCCTCAGTTGATGTATCTCACCTGTTAAAGATTACAGCTTTGGGGCACTTTTGAACTTAAAGTCACAAAGGTAAAGAAAGAAAAAAGTCCTACTTGAAACATCAAGACATTTTCATGTCCTTAAAATTTCCTTTCATGGAAATTAAAGTAATTCAGAGTCTCCAAAAAAATGGAATGTTTTCAAAAATGCAAGGAAATTAAATGACAGATCATAAATTGTGCATAAAGAGGGCAAGGGGGAACAGTTTTGAAATATGAAAAATAAAGACTGCTATTACTGAAGAATTAAACTGGCCTTATTTGATACCCTGACAAGAATTCCACTTATTCCTTTCAAGTGCATTTTTATAATGCATTAGAAAAAACAGAGAGCAAACCAGAAACCATTCAACACCCTCAATGTAGTTATGCATTACAACCAAAAACCCCAAACAAAACAAAACAAAACAAAACACCAGACAAACCCTTTTGGACTTCAGAACTAATGTGACTCCAACCTTTATGTTCTCTCTTTACTATTTTACCCTCTCAGATCACAGGGGGAAGGGGTTTCAAAAGCCAAATTAACCTACTGAAATCACTCTCCTTAAATCTGATTAGCAGGTGTTTTTCTCTCTATTTTTACATGTCTGCATTAGTCTCCTAATTTCAGTGGAAATTTGGCTGGAAATCTCATGCTATCAGTGATTTTTGCTATCATGTAATAATATTTTTAAAACAGAAGAATTACATTGCTGGGTATTAATCTTAAAATGTAAAGTTACTTACTCGTAGTCTTGTAACTTGTGTCTGTGGATCAATTAACCTAAAAATTTGGTTTTAAAGACAAACCAGAAAGTAAATTTTACCAAAGTGAAAGAAGATCATTCTGTAAATAAACATGAGTAGAAGTCAGGAAGCAAAACTTACTTTAAACAGTCACAGGTGACTAACAAATGTGATTCTGTCATCCTGAAAACGTTGTGGATGGCACGAGCTGCAAGGATTTGACGCATTGTTTCATAAACAACATCTGGGCTTTCATCAGACTTCACTTCCATGGAGCCAAGAAATCTTACAATAAATAACTGATGAAGAATTGAATCTAAGGAAAAAGAAAAGTATTGAAAAAAACAAACTCCATTTTGGGTTTTCCCTTAAAAACCCAAGCTGGACTGCAGTCAGGGAAACTCCAAACTTCTCCTAAAAAGAGGAGTGCTCATACTCAGCAATTAGAGGTACAGTTACCAAACAGCACACCACACATCTTCTCATTTGGTTTAATGAATACAAAAGATGCAATGAATTATTTTTACAACAGATTTTCAGACAGTATAACGATTTCACTCGACTGGTCAAATACATTGCAATGTAACTAAGCATTCTAAAATTGGTGTTAAATTAGAAGAGAGAAACTAGAGATGAAAACAGAAAATTAATTTCAAATTCTATTTTTATTTTGCATTGAAATAAAACTGTTGTTTTACCTTCTGTTTCAGATTTTGAGCCTCCAGATTCACCAAAAGGATTTGTGCGTCTATTAAAAAATGAAAACATTAAACCAGGAGTCAGATTACAGGAACCACTCATGGATAATGCAGTAGTCTCATGCTGTGTCAAATACCAACATGTAATGATTTCAGAAACTTGTAATCTGGAGGAACATGAATCTGGAGTATGGTGAATCACCAGAACAGGCAATTTAATCAGGAGTGAGCCATAAAGGGCTGTATTTGAGGGCCCACATTATGGGACAAATATCAGATATTGTTGTCCTATTGCTGCCATAGAAAGTTTTGCTCACATGGTATTTTTTTTTATATTTGAATTAAGCCCAAATCAAAACCTTGTTAATATTTGGAAAGGTGTAGTTTTAGGGGATGAAATTTCACAGAACAGCTTCAGGAAGCACAACCAAAAGCTGGTCCTTTCAGAACTCTGTAGGAGCACCCACTTCTCATCACTGTCTCAAGGTGTTGAATTTCTTACTGAAGAGAAGTCACTGGGTTTGTTTCAAATGCAGCTTTCTGAAAACATCACTGGGGTTTTACTCCTAGAGGGTCAAGAGAAATGTGGCTGTTTCTGGCTCTCAAAGACAGAATTGCCATTGGTTACAAAGAAAAGTGAAAATACTCTAGGCTTCCAAGTTTCATTTTTCAAAAGCACTAAAGTAATGCTGAAAAGAGCACAGGAAATGGGGACATTTTATTTATTGTAAAGAGGATATCATCCTTATTCTTTGCCTAACTGATAGCTCAAAAGCTATTGGCAAGGGTTCAATAAACTTCAAATTAGGTTTTATCTGGGAGTAATGAAGGTGTGACCTCTCAATAGTGTTCTAACCATAAATTCCAGAACTAAGAGAAAAAAACTGTTCTAAATAGAACTCTGAAGTCAACCTGGTGTTGCTACAATGTTTAGATAACATGGATTCAATCAAGAACCTTCCCATTAAATTGACTTGGGTAAATACACTAAAGGCAAAATCTTTCTATAAGGATCTTCTACCACTCAGACTTTTCTTGTCATTTAAGATTAAACTGCAATAGTAAAAGCAAAATCTCATAGGATCTCTCAAAAGGCAAAAATAAAATGTGAATACTTGTCATCAGTATTAGAAATGAAGGAAAGTATTTTTATTTTTTTAATAATTAATATTTCTAAAGTAGCATGTTGCCTATCTGTACAAACACTGCAGTGTTTCATTGAAAGTGGTGATTAATTGAAAATGCTGAGTACAACTCTATCATTTCTGCTATGAAAAACATGGTTTTCTAGAAAGAATTGTAACTTATGACATGAACATATAATTTTAACTCATGTCATTCAAGTTTCAAGTATTTTTCTAGAGGGCAGGGAATATAACACATTATAGTGACTAGAATCTCATTTCAGCTCTTTGGCTTTTTTTTTGTTGTTGTTAAGAGCAGCTGGATCTGCAAATACATTTTCTTAATATCTGAATTTTGTAGATATAGTTCCAGAAATGTAGTGCAGATTTACAGGTCTTAGGTTTGTAATGAATCTCCCACTCAGAAATAATTACAAGTGGAGAAACTGCATTTATGTTTTGGGATGAACTCTCAGGTAATTTTAACTTGTCTGTCTATGAAATCACTCCAGAAGCCTAGATCATTTTCACTCACCTTTCAGGTTAAGAAGAGTGTCATCGAATGCCATCATCACCTGGAGGCAGGGCTACCAAATTTCTCTTGAGTTTCCAAGAGGAAATAACCCAAGCTGCTGGGTGAGCAAGCAATAGGAAAGGAAAATACCTTGTAAAACTGAAAGATTAAAATAAATCAATAAATAAAAGCATTGGCTGTTAAAGCGAGAAAAGCTGCTGCAAACCAGAAAACTACACCCTGACTCTAGTGCATGTAATTAAGCCTTTTTTAACAATTCCATTTAACAATTAAATGAATTGTTTTGCTTCACTGGCCACTGCACATTTTGTGACTTGAGTCAGGGAGAAGGCAATGTGTGTTTGGGAGCTACAGTTTAAACATGGTTTTCTCGTTTTGAATTAGTAACATTAACTTCAGGAATTTTTTCCTTCTCTCTCCATTTCCTACCTGCTCGATTGCCCTGAAGACTTTGCTTGGCCAGGCAGATCTTCACTAACTGGAGATATTATGTCAAATTGTATAGGAGTGTCAGGGGCAACAAGTGAATCCAAGGAAAGTGCTGATAAAGCTGCTGAGTCAGATCCCAGTGACCCTGTGCTGCTGGTACGAGCTGCAGGAGGACGAGATTGTCTACAACAAAACCATCAAAATGAGGGATAGTTAACCCACAGAGGAGATCAATGCAATATTCTAGAACTTAGATGTAAAACAAAACAAAAATTAAAAACCTGAAGATCAGGGTAGAGTAAACAAAAACAGAGTCTATGTTCCTATCAAATTTAAGTAAGTTAAAGTTACTACTTGCATTAATAATTGCATCAGATTGTTTTAACATTAATATATAATCAATACAATCTGAGGTCTGCTTCCAGGAGTCAAAAGCTCTCATTCTGAAATCACACAACAAACCAGACATATGATGCAACCACCAAAGCTGTCAGCCAGTGGCATCAGGACTGCTTGGAACAATGGATGCTGAACAATGTTAGGAAGGTGAGTGCGGGAAATCCTCTTCGAGCCTATCAAAGATTTAGTTCTGAACACAGAAACTTCTGTGGGTTTGTTTGGCTATCTTTTCCCCCCTGGAACTTTATCCAGGCTTCTCTTTATAGATGTGCTCTTCCAGTGACCCCTAGTTCATGAACTTACACAGCTGGCCTCATGCTCTCGTGCCTCTGCTGAAAGGAGGGAGATGGAGTGACAGCCTCCAGGGCTGACTGATTGACACGAGCAGCCATTTCCTGCAGGGCAGAGACAGGAAAAAATAACTGAAAACATTTGTCTCAAAATAAGCTTTCAGATTTTAGTTTTATTTATATGCTGTTGACAGAAGTTATAAACTCAACCCTTTGCAAGAATCTTGCATTCCTAAATTTTCACTAGACAGCTGCAGTATTTTCTTCTAGCTTTTCTTGTAACACATATCCTGATGTTAACTTCCTCAATTTAAGTGAATGCTTTTGCTTTACAATACTGTCACTGTTAATAAAAGCAATAGCAAAAATAGAGGGAAAATAGAGAAAATGAGAGAAAAGTGCCAATAAGCCTGGAAAAATAAGCAAATGTAGCCAGGGAAAAAAAGAAAAATCTCATTTGAGAAATGCAGCCCTCAACTGCAAACTAAACCCCATGAAGATTAAAAACTATCAATTAGGAACTATGTAACAGTTATTTCAGCAAATGATGGACCATTTACAGTTGAATTCCACTTTAATCTTTCATTGAAATCACTAATTCTGATCAATATTTAATGCTGATGCCTTCACTTCCTGGGGTAGAGCCAATAGAGAAAGTCCTTGAGGAAAGGATTTTTGGAGAGAGAAAGTGCAGGAGACAACAGTGAAGCAATATTTTGGGGAGTGTGTGACTCAGAAAATGAGAATGGCTATGAAGACATTGGGAAGTGAGGAGAAGGTGTGAACACACACATCCCTTCACTGATATGAGGGGACTGAACCCCTTTATGCCAGGACTAAACAGAACCTCAGCTCTACCTTCAACAGAAATGTGCTCTACCTTCATCAGAAATGAGCTCTGCACTCCAACTGGTTTGCTTCCCATCTCTACAGTGAACTTAGACAGCCAGGTACTTGTATTATCTAAAAAGTTATATTTAGTTTTGAAATCAAAACCTGGAGTGACACACTCCATTTCAGCCTGGAAGATCAGGGGTTTTTTCTACAA
Organism: Manacus candei; assembly: GCF_025592945.1. Taxonomy (NCBI): domain Eukaryota; kingdom Metazoa; phylum Chordata; class Aves; order Passeriformes; family Pipridae; genus Manacus; species Manacus candei. Next base: position 704,408 of record NW_026138130.1, read on the forward strand.
AATTGTTATGCTTATAAGATTCATATTCATAAAATTGTCACTTCCCTCTAGTAGAAATTAAATGTATCCATTTGAACATTTGTGATACTATTTTTTAAAAGAGTGTCATATACAAATACAGGATCTTGAAGATGTCAAAAGGCTACACCAAATATAAAGGTCATGTATTTTTAATGCTTTCCATATAAGCATTTAGATGAAGGAGACAATGGACTCCATGCATTAATACCATGAAAAGCTTCACATTACACATGTAAGAAGTACTTGGCTTAATTCTATGCTATTAATTTTACATAATTACTTCTTAACATATTACTGATAACTGTAAGTTTTAATAGTTACCTCAGGGTTTTCACTTAGATATATCTGTTTAGATATGTTGTTTATGGTGCATATCCACTGAAAAAGAGGGAGAAAAAAGAAAATAAATGAATTTGTCATGTTTTTTCAACAAACTTGATTAAATCCCTGAGTTGGCTAGTTTCAGCACTTTTTCTACTTTCTTTGTAATCTCAGGGAGCCAAATATTCTGCACATCCAGCTTGCCATTAAATTAACTACCATCTGCATTTTCTTACCTGAAAAAATTATTTCAGTCACCTTAAAGATCAAAACTAAAGAAAGCCTAACTCACAAGTCTAAGTAATTAAAAAAAAAATAAATCAGGATTCTCTGTACTTCATTATTCTGTTCTGCAGATGACATTGTTTCCTCAAGACATTACAAGGATTCAATCTGACTTTTGAGGAACTTGCCCATTTCTTGCATCTGCAAGCTACAATCTGTTTTCTCCCTCTGCTCTGGAAAACCACTGGCTCCTGTTTCTGGCTTTTCAGTTTTTCCCTGAAGGAGAACACTAACTGGAATATATGCAGTGTTCAACTGTGATTTACAAATGCATTCCTTCTGCACACCAGAAACTCACTGGGCTCCATGTGAACCTCCTATGAGCTTACCTCTTCATAATCCTTTTTACTTTCTGCCTGTAAGATTGAAGACCTGAAAGAGGAGAATGGAAAAGATAATTCTCTCTATTTAAAATGCCTCATAAGTACATTCAGCAAGGAAACTACAATTTCATCTTTGTACACTGAACAAGTTACAAAAGGCTGAAGATTCTGTGTATGTGCAGAGTGCAGTCAGCATCTAACTGGGGAAGGGAGGGACCTATGCTTTCATTTAATTGAAAACAGAAAAAAAACCAAAATGCAATAATATATGATTGTAAATTGATTATCATAATCTTATTCTGAAATACTACTCAGCTACATTATAGAACTTACAAACAAAAATCCAGACTTCATGAAGTTAAAACATCTCAGATTTTGCTTCTAAATATCCACAAAATATATCAAGCTATAATCTGGCCAGAGGCAGACCATCTTTCTTTTCTTAACTGGTGAGTCCAGCATTACTCACAGGTAACAGCAGTGTCAGCCCACTCACTTTTTGCCATCAAAAGATGTTATCTGGAAGCAGTACCGTCTGTCCTCACAGTCCACAGCCATCACAGAGCAGTTGTCTATGTCCATGACAAGTCCCCCAGCCACGTCCCCTCTGGCCTGGCTCATCAGATTCCCACCTTGGGTGAAGTAAAACTGTCTCTCCCAACTAGAAGATACCAGCCCTGTCTTACTAAAAGATAAAAAGAGGTCCAGTTAGAGGATTAGGAGCTCAGCTGAGTTGGAAGTCACTTGGAATAAACCATTCCCCATTTCATGTTTTAGGTCAGTGTTACAGCTAAATTAAGCTCTCTCCAACTGTTGGTTTTTTCATGCTAAACCTATTGCTGGGCAAAGAACACACAAAATAATAATAATTGCTTTCTTAAATTATGTGAAACAATTTAGAATAAAAAGGCATAAGTACTTCAGTTTTGATGATCAGCTTTCACAGCACTGCTTTACACAATAAGCATATTCAAATTCTATGCATTACCAACAGGACCTCTGAACTCTGCACTTACATTGCTAAGACTAAGTTTTGAAGAACTTTGTGTTAAGAACCAGCTTAGTCATGTAAGATACCTCCATTTTCCAAGTATTTTGTACCATTCAACAAGATTTCCAACATTTTGCTTAGAGCTGAGAGATGGAATCTTGTTACTTTCCCATTACAATGCAGGGAAATTATATTCTCATAAACTTTTTGTGTTTTGATGTGAAAATTCAGGCAAGATTAGGCTAAAATGGGGATAAGTATGCTTTGTATCCAAATGACACTATGTCAGTGTAACAATGAATTTAATACTAATTAGGTGAAGTCCAAAGAAAGAAACAGAATAGCTCCTATGGGACTTAATTAACTAACTATGTAAAATCAGCATAGCTAACATCAACAAAAAAATTCTTCAGCTTTTTTAGCTTTCCTTTCCCAAAATTAAATATTCTGGAATTTTTAATTGACAAGTTAGTCTTACTTCCTTGCATTGAGATAGCCAGCTTTCCGTGTCAGATTTCTATGAACAGGAAATTTTGTAGGATCAGGATCAGGCAAATACAGTGGATCACTTGCCACTTCCAAGTCCTCAATGGTTTGTTGCATGTTTTCTACTTCACAGTCCATTTCCCTGCGAACACTAAGATAAATAATGTGTTATTAACAAGGATAATTTATTAATAAGTAGAAACAAAAAATAATTGTCTTGATGACAGTTCAAAATTCAACAAAAACAACTTACTTTTGTACACTTGTGCCAATATTGGTCAAAAATTCTTCCAGTTGCTCAGTAAGATTTTCTGAACCCATTTTAAAAAAGCTTATCTTTAAAAAAAAAAAAAGGAGAATTTAGTAATTAATAAAACTACATTAACAATTGATGAAGTCATAGGAGCTTAAAGTTTCTCAGAGAAATGTATTTTCATCTCTCATTCCCAACAAAGCTAAATTGAGTTTAGCTATAAGAAATCTCAGAACAGGAAGCCCTTCCCATTCTCAGATCCAGCAAAAAGCTGCACCTGAACAATAGGTTGCACCACCTACTTTGTTGCACAAAACATGCAGAGCTTGGTTCTTAAATACAAGCTGCAAAGTCTGAAAAAGAAGCAACAGTCCTTGCCTTTGGAAAGGTTTCAGACAGGGTGAGAAGTTAATTTCTGCTCAGGTCACTGTGGCAGTGCCAGATGTTGGGAAGTTTGGCTTCTAAAAAACCCCACATTTGATGACACACTTCTGAAAATACAAATTAAGTCTCTCCAAAGAACTTTATCATGATTGTATTTTCTGTTGCACCTGTCCCCAAATAAACCAATAATGAACTTATTTATATAAAGCAAAAACAAGCCAGAATGCTTTTTAGCATTCCAGTTCTTCCACACCCTTGATTGAAAACGGTAGTGAGGTGACTTTTGATGATTAAGTCATTTTAAAATAGCTGCCATGGGAATGAGTTTAACTGAGGAGGTTCACTTCCATGGGGACTCTCCTGCATGAAAGCTCTAATCAGCTCTTCCCATTAGGAGAATCAAGTACACAGCAATGAAATTTAGGCAGTGTATCAAACTCAGCCATCTGGGGTTTGGGGTAGAATTAACCTTTATATTTGTCACCCAAACTTTCCTAAAAGATTCTCTGATGGGAGTGAGGGCATATCATGATGGGATTCATGATCAGTGCTGGCTGAAGACACTGTTCCTGGCAGCAGCTGTGGCAGCTACAAGGAAGTGGATGGGGTAGGTCTTTTTCTCCATTTTCTTCCTTGCAGGGCAGTACAAAATCTTGCAATGGATTTCAGTACATCAACCTTCATGAAGTACTTTTACATCTTCTTTGAGACTTACAGGTTTCAGAATCTGAAATTACCTGAGCTTGCATGTATCCTAGCAAGGGTTCCAGCAGAGAAATTTTCTTTTTGTACTGGAGAGTATTTAATGCACAGAAATAATGCATCATAGTCTGATGCTGTTTTTTCCTGGAAGTATATACATCTTCTGTAACTTCAGCCTTGACCTGAAGAGCCACAGACAGGGGAGGGGAAAAAAGTAATGTTTGAGACTTGGCATTGATCACATGCCTTCTGAACAGCTTTACAGACAGCATGGAAAAACAACAGTCATGTTCTACCCTCTATCACCAGCAACTGCATATTTTACTCTGCAATTCTGCTTCTCTAATTTATAGATGAGATACATGAAAAACAAATACAGCATTCTTTTCTCCATGAAAAGTATGGTTATTTCTTTTCAAAAACAAATTGAATATGGCATCACAATTTTAACCCTAAAGCATTATCAGTTTTACAAGACAGGTATGTGTTGGGGAAACCTGCTTTTCTGTCTAGGCTGCTAAAACATAAACTATCAAATGTCAGGTGGAATCTGCCATACACTGTCTTGCATCACAAATACATATAAGATTAAAATTATTTCTTATCTCCTCTAAAAATCTTTATATTAAGTATTTTCTTTTACAAACCTTTTCATTTTCCCTTCTTTTTGACAACCGACTGTATCTGGTAATGGCAGCATCGTGGTCTGCAATCAGGAGAGAATTTATGATCATTTTGATAAACTAATGACTTATGAAACAGAGCAGAAATCTTTTTATATCACTGTGTAAGACAGACAGATGATTGCAAACTTCTGTCATATTAATACCTTCAGGAACTGTTCTTCCAAACCACTACAGGAGGTAAAGTTTGTTTATTTATCCAGTCCTGACTTTAGTTAAAGTGAGCTAGCACTTTACTATTTTTAGTAATTTAATAATCATATATACAGTTTAAGTATTGTAAAAAACACTGTCAATTTGCCTTAATGCTTCAGTGCACGAAGCAGGGATTTACAAGTGAACTAAGGACAGTTGAGTGCCTAAGTATCACTGAAACAAATTACACCTTAATTAGTCACCTTAAGCCTACAGGCTTAACTCCACTAGTTTTCTGAATAAGCAATGTACAATACTGTTGTCTAGTAATATCTATAAGATTAAGTATTTTACACTTACCATTGCTTGCAATTTGGAAAACTTCTTTCAGAGTTAATATCTCTACAAAACAACATACCACAATTTAAATGAGTTGTTATTAACATAACAGTCATATATTAAGGTTTCTCATGTAATGTTTAAGTACTGAGCAGTTGTAGTTAGCACTTTGTACCACACTGAGTTACCAGCACAGGCTCTATGGGACCAGGAAAGTCTGCTCCTACTTGGGGCCTGGGTGTCATTTCTGTGGCTGGCTGGCTCAAAAAAAATACTGTAATAATGTAAAGAGGAGCTTCTTTTCAAAAGTCTGTGAAAGATGTTATCAACACAAATGAGTCACCAGTCTAAGTTCTGGTTTGAGCTGGGGAAGTGAAGCACAGGATATGGGAAGTATCCAACCCCAGAACACATTGTGATTCCTCCTCCCTAAAATGAACCATGTTCTACCTGATTATTTAGTCTCCCCGTGTCAGGGAACTGAAAACAGCACAGTATCTTACACCTGTTCTGATCCTGACTGTGGTTTGTGTCATATTGCAACATAAACAGGCAGAAAGCTGTGTTCAACTTTATGGGAAAGCAAATACAAAAAAAAGCATGGGAAAGCTGTACAGGAAATGCCTTTGAAGTCCAGAAGGAAGTATGGTGTCATTACACACTACACCAGCTGGTGGCAGAAAACTTCCAGTGGGAAAATCTATTCTGTGATTATTGCCTCAGGGATCCTGCTCAGTGAGGACTAACAGGGGATTTTTCCAGGTTCTGAGAAGCAATATTAGCCTTGGGATATTCATGATCCCTTGCTCAAAAAGCATAATCTGCTTAATCTATAATTTTGCAGCAAACTACTGCCAAAGAAGTATTTTCCAAGATTCATAAATAGTTAGAAGACTTATGGAAGTCTTGAAATTTTTATTTTGATTTAGACTTAAGACATTCATATGTCAGGTATACCCTCTCTAGAATGTTCACAACAGGGATATTGAAGTTATTCTGGTTTTAACTCTTATTATTTGTATTTAAAGTCCCTTTGCCATACAATCTATTCACTTCATCATCTTGAGTCAAATCTATCATAATCACACACATACATTATTTTAAACCAGGCAGAATAAGACATAACTGTCACAAAAATCAGCAGCTGGAAGCACCTTATGCCTGCACACAAGAAGTCACCTGTATTACCAGCAGGGTTGAAGAACCATGTCACTAATTCTTAATATAGTAAGTACTACAACCTTGGCACTTTGCCCTTTGAGTTTAGTCCAGCAATTACACTGATGTCATGGTATTAAAATATACACAAGTATTTCCTGAAAATGCAAATTATCTGAAAATTATTCTTTCCTAATGTTTTTCAGTAGCTGCAAAATGGTCATCTTGGACAGAAGATAAGTGCTCCCATAATGTAAGTAATACTTTTATTGAAATAATAATAGTGTTAAGTTCTTCAACTGTAATACTCTCATGAATAGAAATAACTTACTTTTTTTTTAAATGGGGAGATGCATACTTTGAGAGCTGAAAAAATAAGTGGCGTATTCTATTTAGTGAAACAAGAGCTATGGAGATTAAATGCTACATTTTATTGTTGCTGCTGTAGATAAAAAGCAATATTTGGTCAAGTGCTCTACCTTTTAGATCCCTTTCTTTAAACTGGGTAATAGGAAACATCATTGCATCTGCAAGCTGAGTTGAAAGTACTGCATGGCAAGAGCTGAGCTGAAAAAGACAAGAAAAAGAATGAAATCTTAGGAAAACAATGCTCAGACCAAATCCAATCAATCATGGTAGGTTGCCATCAATGTCACTCAAAAATGACATGTACTTAAACTACATAACTTAAACATCATTTTGCACATTCCTTTTTTGCAGCTAACTTTTTTTAGGTTCCAGATCTCACCACTAGTTATCTACAGAAGACTAAACTTTAGAGTTTAGTTTTTATCCAAACTTTTCAAACCTTATTTCAAGTTACTGGATTATGTCTAAAGATGGCCTCACACATTCAGTTTACTTCTCCAGTTTCTCTCCAGCCACCTCACAGCCTGTCTTTTACAGTTTACAGAGGTAGAACAAAATATGTTCCTCCTCCCAAAATGCTGTTTAAGTAGGGTTAAAAGTGAGGAGCTGGATCACAGCAAACATCCTGATTCAGCTCTTAATGGTGCTCAGTTGTCTGCCCTAAGTCAGCCTTTAATACAGACAGCAGGAGGCTCCTGCTGTCTGTACCTAAAATCAGTCAGGTACCAAAATCAGGCAATACAAATACCCTCATGAAAACAGTCACCAGCTGCCACTGTGCAATATTTTTGGCTGTATTTACAGTAAGTTGAACTCCATTCTTTCCCAACAATGTATCCTCTTTTTGCTGAATTAATTCTTTATCTTCAGGTTACATAACTTTAAATAGATGCTGCAATATACAATTGTTACCTTGTTGACAAATGAATGCCATTTCTGTACCTACTGTCTTAAAAAAGGCTGGAATAATGAAGCAAATTAAAGTCTATACATGACAACATCAGCAAAACAGATGGAAACACTTGCCTCATCAATCACTTTTGCAAATTGCTGCAGAGTGGAAGTCATGACTTCATCATCTCCCCCCAGTGGGAAACGCTGAGAAAAGGTAAAAAAAGTTATGTTGTTGGCAGTGTTTCCTGCCATTCACAAAACCATTAATCATGTGTATGAATATATTAGGTATTCCATTATCTTAAAGCATTATACAGTTAAAATACACTGAAGTTGTTCACCTCATTAGGTGCAGAAGGAGGATAGGGAGCAGCAGCCTCCAAAAAGAAGTAAATTTCTTGGTTTTAATGAGCATCTCAGAAAAGGGGGTCCATCAGCAAAGCCACAAATAGGGAACCCTTCAAAAGTACAGACTCCCAAGGAAAAAAGTAATGGATTCCATAGTCTTTGCTTTCAGAGATGGAATTATTCTCCCAGAGTAAATTACGGTTGTTAACTGGAAATTGCTATGCAATCTCTTCTCTTTGTGACTAGTAAAATTAAAGCACCTAACAGTAAACAGGTTTATAAAGTAAAATCAGAGCAAAACCACCCTAAGCAACCCCCAAAACACTGATTCAAGAGTAAAATATTTCAGAACTTATTAATATTCTTCATGTAAAAGGAATTAATTCCAGTTTAGTTGGAAGAACTAATATAGAGATGGTAGATTCTTTTGGCAAAGGTTTGAACCACCAACCACAGCAATTCATTTTGTATGGACCAAATCTAAACACATTCTACATTGTGCTCTGGGAGATAAAAGACTACAGAAATACACAGTCCTGACCACATAAAGACAACAATGATTTACAAAGTACCTGTTTCTCATATTCCTTCAGAAGCTTTGAAGTCAGATGAGTTGCTGCACTTAATTCATTCTGATGAAGAAAAGGCAAAAAAGTAAAATCAGTACAAAAGTCAAGCAATTCAAGTATATACAAATTAAAAATACAGCCATAAACTCAATTGTTCAGAAAACCACACAAAATAGATTCTGTCTGGCATAAAAGTGCAGTTATTTATAGACAATGAATGAAACATGAACATAATGTGGGCAAAAAAATCTCCCACTTAGTACATACTATTACATACACCAAGATCATTTAGTGTGTATAACATTTTAGAAACACTTGGGAAATACAACAGAACTACTTGACCAGAAAACCTTTTTGTCATAAGAAATTCTATTGCAAAAGAAAGCACAAGAATTTAGTCTTTACCACACCCTTACAGAAAAACAATCATTAATCCTTACTTTGTTTCGCTTCTACATTTAAAGAATGGGGAAGTTAAAAAAACCATATTGCTTATAGTAATTTCAAAAAAAGAAAGAGACTTGAAATGTGGTTCAAAAGCTTTATAATGCATTCAAGAATTTCATGAACTCTACCTGTGCATCATATATTCTGTGCATGGCTTGAAATAACTGATTGATGTAATTGGATATTGCAGCAGCATCTTCTTCAAATACTCCCAGCAAAGAGCGGGTCTGTAACAATCAAACAGCCAAAATACCAACACAGCAAGTTAGAAAAGTAGCATTTAAATGTAATGGAATTTCAGAGTTAAGTAGCATTGCTTCAGGTTTCATTAATGAAAAGTTTATAAACCCTCCAACACTGTTTGCAGGAATGATACCTGTTGCATGCCAAAGAATCTTATCCAAGCTCAGCCTCACTCCTACTGTCGGCCTCTCCCCAGGTTAATACATTTTCAGAAAGGAAAGGACCAAGGGAGATGAACAACTGTGTTAAAAAGTTGAAACTGTGGGCAACTACTGGAACCACTATGGTACATCCCTAAGGAAAAGGGTAAAGATGAGTGGTATTAAACAGCATGCCAGGAATACAGGTTCCTTCTGCAGTGAGATCCAAATAAAGGCTGTGGTTTTCCCATATTGTCCAACCTGCACAAAGACAGTTGCTGGCTGTGCTTGGACCTGTAATTCACCTGTGCAATAACCACCAATTCTGTGATCAAAAGGTTGAGGAACTAAACACCACACCAAACCAAACAGTACAACCTACATCTGGTTGTCCTCAAGACAAGTGTTTTCACCACTGAAAGGGAGTGAAAAGATCTGTCCTTTTGTCCTTATCTCAGCTTGTCAGTCTGTCTGTGCCTTAGCTGGTGTCACGCACAAGCCTGATGACTCTGTGTTCTACTGCACTGCCCACATCACTGAGGAAGGTGCTTAACAGCATCCACCTCAAAAATCAACCTCACTGTCCACCTATTAGACTTCAAAACACTGATCTCTATCTGTGAGCCCACCTATTCAGTTTTTCCACTCAGGTCAGTCCAAACCTTGCCCTTTGGCCAGAAGAAGCTACCAGAGAGTGTGTCACAGTCCTTGTGCAAGCCAAGTGACACCCCTGCTCTCCCAGTGCTGGAATGACTGACTTGGGATGAGCAGGCAATCAAGGTCACTCAGGTATAATTTGCCCTTTCAGCTTAAATGAGATGCTGACTCGGTGTCCTTGCATCCTTTTTGCACTTGGAAGCAAAGTTACTCCTCACTACAAGGATATTGAATGGCTTCCTTCCACCAAGACAGAAAGCCCAGAGGGGGGAGAGCAAAAGATGTTCCTATAACTCTGCACAGGCTCCACTGGCTTTTCCTATTCTAAAACATTGGTTGGGATGCTTGGATGTAGAAATAGGAGTATTGCTTGCAAGAGCCACAACAGAAACACTTTAGTAATGTTTTAGCAAAAAGACTGTGCTTTGGTTTTAGGTTTACATTAAAATTAATGCCCAGACAGAAGATTGAAAGATTCGTAAGTACGTAATTGGGGGTTTTCCCAAATTATGATTGTTAAACACTTGAAATTGGAAATTCTCTTAGTCTTTCCTAGGCTGAATAACTGTGGTTTCTTCAAAGAGGAGGGGAAGGAACTAATAGGGCCTGGGAAAAGAATAAAAGACTGGCAGACTTTAATGTTGGTTCTAGCTTATAAAACAAGTGGAAAGGGAGATAGAGGAGGAAAGAGGTGGAGAATAACTCAAATCTTTGCCAGGTGTGGCAATATGTGTCATCCTAACAGCCATGACTCTCCAATTAAAGGAGACAGACACGAAAGAATGCAAAAGAAAAAATTACATGGTACTGTAACCACTGAATTATATACTCATGACCTTTAAGCCTGACCACAAATAAACCTGAACTTGTAGTTTAAGGGAATATCATGTAAGGTTTCGGGATTAACTTACTCTTTAAAACCAAACACTGAAGAAAAATGCTTTTCTATGTTTTTTATGTTAAAAAACTGGCATTGTATGATACTGATAGAAAGAAATTAACCTGAAACTGTAAACAAATTATGGCAGACTATTGCTTAGCAGAAAATTAGAGGAATTGTTCACTCATGTTTTTAGTAAAACTTTGCCTCATTTTGCATGTTCTTTAGGATACTTTCAACCTCTGTATATGAGCAGGGAAACAGAAAAGCACCAGCAAGAAGCTGCACAAAGAAACCACTTGGTTAGAAGTCAGTGAACTGTGAAGGCTTCTATGCCAGGCAATGTACTACTCACAGGTGATACTGCAAGAGCCTGTGCTATCCAATCTCTTGGCTTTTTTGTTGTGCAATGCTTTGGGAATGCAAATCAGTCTGAGCAGAAACTCTCCCTAAATATACACTGAGTGTGTAATATATGTCCTGAGTTCCAACTTAAATTGCTCTGCTTTGCATAGCAAAAGACTATGTAAACTTGGCATTTGGCTTAGGCCTGACAACACAGTGGTTAGATTTTTATCCTGTGACAACAGGAAGTGAAAGGGGTTTGAAATTTTAGAAAAGGCCTGCCTTCCTTCCCTCAGACACAGAATAAGTTTGATGTTTATATACCTACAGTTGGTGTCTGGAATCTGTCTAAGCTCCGGGCCATAGTTCAGCACTAAACAGTGACCTGGGCTGATGAGCTTTTTCATTATCACAGTAGGAATGCATCAGTCATGGCAACTCCTCAAAAGGAGAGTTCTGCTTTCTTCAAGCAACATTTGTTGTCATTTCCATTGCACTGATTTCAAAGTAAGAGAAATTAAGTAATGTAACAGAAATGGACTAATGTAACAGAAAGCTACAGAATCCTTGCTATGTTCTTCTAAGACATGGTTGCCAGAATTCACCTAAAACAGAAAATTATATTGGCAAATCCAATTGTTTAAGCACAACAAACTCATTGGGTTGAATTAGACTTTGCTAGTCTGTGTCACAAATAACTTCAAAAGACTCTAGAATTTACAATTATGTTCCAATAAGAAACCTTTTTTGCACATGCTTCCCAAACGTCCTCAGATGATCCTAAGTTTATCTTACATTAGGCATTTCCTATAAATATGAATAGTTCTGACTTCCTTATACTAAGATTATCAAGAGATAATTATTTTTTTTTAATCACTATTGTTGTAACACTTTCAAAATTTTTTCCTCTTCATGAGATGACACCACGTTTAGCCAGAGGCCCCATGACAGGCCAGATCTCATCTCACATGTAGTCTCTGAGCTATTTGGGGCACTGCTGTTCAGAAAGCAACGATTCCCTTTCTGCATGGCCTTCTAGTGCCTTCTCTAAGTCATTCCTCCCCTTGGTTTAGAATTGTTAAAGTGACTGTCATTTTAGAGAGTTAAAATTCCCTGTTAAGCAAGTGAAAGTTTTTCTTCCTGTGGCCAAGGAATCAAAGCTACCAGCACAGATGCTGTTACAATACAGGACATCTTGCTCACTACTTAAACTGTGCATCAGAACAAGGATCTTAATTTAAAAGGCTGCAATAAAGGAAAACACACTGTAAACTTTTTTTCCCCCACATCTAAGAAGAGCACTACAAGTACCTGCTGTTGTTGCTGCCAGCGAGAGAAACCCGTGCAATGGAATAAAGCCTTTCCTGCTTTAGAGAGCAATGCCACCGCACTACGGGGCATCTCTGACAAAGGTCAGGCACAGCAATGGCACGGAAGGATCGGGGCAATTAAAGGCCTTTGGGCTCCATGTGCTTCCCCCCTACTGTCAGCACAAACCACCGCCGCGACCCAACACCTCCTTTTCGCACGGATCTATTAAACCTTAACGGGGTTTTAGCGAAAGATAAAGATAACACAAATCGCCTTGAGAAGCGAAGACGGGATTTTGTCATCACGAGGTGTCCAAAATCACTGCCGAGCGCGGGGGCGGGGGCCCGGGGATGTCCGGGGCCCGGCGGGGGCTGTGCCCTGCCCGCGATGCTGAAGCACACGCAGTGCCCGGCCCATCACCGGCCCATCGCCCCCCGGCCCCCGGACACCGGCGCGGCACGGCCGGGACGGGCAGGACGAGCACAGACCGCGGTCGCAGCCCCTGCGCGGGGCGGGAGCACGGGGAGGCACCGGCCGTGCGGGAGCGCTCCTGCCGCGCCACCGGGAGCGTCCCCGCGCCCGTCCGTCCGTCCGTCCGTCCGGGGCTCGCCGGGGGCCGGCAGCGCCGGGGGAGCAGCGCTGGGCCCGGGGCGCAGGAGCCGGGCCCGATCCGGCCCCCGCCGCGACCGTCTCACCTGCGGGCTGTCCTCCAGCGTCTCCTCGATGGGCAGTTTGTCGATGCCGGGCATGGCGGCGGCCGGGCCGGGCTGAGGCTCCGCTCCCGCAGCAGCTCCGCTCCCCCCGCGGGCCCGCCCGGACCCGCCACGGCACCGCCACCCCCGCCCCGCGCGCCGGACGTCCCGCCCCCGGCCCTTCCCATTGGTCCTTCCGCCCGGCCTGCCCGCTTCTTATTGGCGGGCGGGCCCGTCTGTCCGTCCGCCCTCGCGCGGGGCCGTCCCGCAGCTCGCGCCCTCGCGCTCGGCTCCTCAGGGCTGAGGGCTCGGGGGTCCCGGGAGCGGCTCCAGGGGAGCGGAGGGAAGCGGAGCGGGGGCAGCCGGGGACGTGTCCCAGCTGAGGTGACCGCCCAGCCGTGCGGGTCAGGGCGCCAAGCGACTTGTGTGCAGTTCGGGGGCTGCTGCTCTCTCCTCACGGATGACCGCCTCGGGGGCCAACCCACAGCGCGGTGACGCCGCTGTGCCCCTGCCGTGATGGAGCAGCTTTGGCGCTCTTTCCGCGTCACCTTTGGGAAGTCTCCTCTTATCCCTGCCATGGGGGTGGGTCCCAGGTGCGGGCCGGTCTCTCGTACCGTGCCTACGGTGAGAGGAACAGAGGAAAGGGCATTAAACTGAGACGAGGGAGATTCAGATTAGATACCAGAAAAATTTCACTGTGGTGGTGCTGGGCTGGCTGTTGGACTGGGTGATCTTAAAGGTCTCTTCAAACCTTGGTGATTTGATGATTCTGTATATCTCTCCACCACTTGAAGAAGTATTTCTATCCCTATCAAGCTAGTTTTTTGTTACAAAGTGCTGAGGACTTTTTCCTGGTTGTGTATTAAAAAAAACCATTGTTGACCACCAAATTTTCCCCTTCAGAAGCAAGAGTTCAGTTCTGGCGGGCTCCCTGCTCTCTTAGACTGGATAAGTTTGGTGCTATAGGTTGGAGGCCAATTTTAAATGCTTAAAAACTATTGTGAGGGCTTGCTGGAGTTGAACCAGATCATTGGTTGAACTCGCAAACTGGTTCAACTCTGAAATTACTTAGAATCATAGAATTGTAGAGTTGCTGAGGTGGGGAAAGACTTCTAAGACAAAGTTCAACCATGAACCAGCACCACTGTGTTCACCACCAAACCATGGTCCCAGTTGCCACATCCACACGCCTTTAGAACACTTCCAGGGATGGTGATTCCACCACTTCCCTGGGCAGCCTGTGCCACTGCCTGACTGCCTTTTCCAAGAAGAAATTTTTCTCAGTATCCAACCTAAACTTCCCCTGCACAACTTGAGGCCGTTTCCTCTTGGCCTATTGCTTGTTACCTGGGAGAAGAGCCCAGTTCCCACCTGGCTACAACCTCCTTTCAGGTAGTTAGAGAGCAAGACTCGATAGACTTGATGATAATTTTTAGATATGTTTATTATTACAGCTGGAAAAAAAAACAAAAGAAAAAAGAGGCTGTTTCCTTGATAGTTTTGCCTTTTTGGGACCAGGTGAACTTAGTATAAAACCAGATTAGAAAGTGCATGAAGTGCTTTCAACAGAGCAAATGATTAACAATTGTTTAGTTCTGCTATGGAGACGTTTCTTTATGTTGTACCAGATTGTGGTTTACCTTTAAAAGCAGATAAAGTCTGGTGTTAAATTACAAACAACTAAAGATTTTTGAGGTAAGTTTTTTGTTTGTTTGATAGTTTGGGTTTTTTTGGTGGGGGGTGTTTTGGTTTGGGGTTTTTTTGTTTGTTTGTTTTCCTGTAGGGAGTGGTGAAGAAACTTCCAAGTTAGTACCTTGTTCAGTCAATTCATTTACCAGCTCAGCTGTGACTCACCTGACCGGAGCAAGTCACGCTACTTCTCTCTTTCCTTGTCATGTGAGGATAATAATTCAGAGTTATCTTGCAAGGTATTATGAAAACGAAGTCTTGTATCTGTAATTATGTGACAGAGCATTGGCTCATGACCTGCTTTCTGGTGTTGAGATCAGTTAACTTGTGCCTAAGTTTTACAGCAGTCTCCTGTAAGAAATGCCTCTGTTTTGTGCTGTAAGATGTATTTCCTCAGCAGAATTCAGGAAGGTAATAACTTTAAATGGAATTGAGTTTAGTTAGCTTTGTATATTTGCAGCTGTAAGTGGCAGAGAAAAAAAAATAACATTTCTTAGCTGCTATCAGCAGAGAACAGCTCCTTGAGAATTAAATGTTTTGTGGAAGAGAAAACAATATCCTAAAAAACATGCCCTTTAATATGCAATAATGTGCTTTATTATCCCTGCTGGCATGTACCATAGAAACGTGTCTTGTTTCTGTTGATCTTAGTAATTCAGTTTAATGATTTGGTTTAGTGGGTGGCCTTTCTAATAATTCTGCAGTGTACCAGGGCTTCTCAGCTTTTTTAATATGTCCTTTATGCTGACACATTCTGTGCGTTACTTGTTACTTTTCTTGTTCTTACCTTTTGTGCATGTTTTTCCAAATGATACGAGGTATCCAAAAGTTTTATTTGAGCTATGAATTTGACACCAACAGATGAGATTTGATAGTAATGAGTTGAAGAATCCCTCTGAACCCTTTAATAAGTACATTTTTAGTGTTACACTGCTTTCAGCATTTTAGGCTTTTTCTTATCGTGTGATTTATTTTTTGATTTGGGTTTTCTGATTTGTGGGACTGACGGGGGTTTTTTGTCCTTTCTGCAAAATATTTACTAAGAGGCCTTAAAAATGAGAGGAACTAACACTTGGCACTATATAAACAGGAAGAAAAGCAGCCAACAGCTCTTTAGAGTATTCCAGATGTGTGCCCTAATGGAGAGAACATTTTGCCTCTGCTGGAGGGTGAAAGGAGCTGTGTGGATAAGGTGGGCTTTAATTGCATGTTTCTCGCTGTTTAACACACTGTTTCTCAGACTTTTGCTCGTGGCACCCTTGGATTTACCTTGAATTTATCTGTCTTCACTTAATCTCCCTGGGTCAAAATAGCTTTTTGGCTTCAGCCAAAAAAACAGCTACTTCTTTTTGGTCACTTTTTGTTAAAATTGGTGTTACCATTTTTGCTTAAAAAAAGCCTTTGACTTATGAAGCTGATGTAGAATATAGTGTGTGTTCATCATGTTCAAAACATATCTGAAAGGGAGCTTTATACAGAACAACTTCTGAGGTGGTAAAACATTCATGCAGTGGGTTGAAAGGTGAGATGAAAGGCAAATGTTTGGAGTGTGATAAGTAATCAAGAAAGATTATATATACCATTTATACCTTTTCCTAAAGCTGAAAATGTTGTCCAGTGAAAGGTGACCCAGCAGCTGAGTAGCAATGGGGGAGAAGAGCAAAAGGCAGCAAGAGCAAGGGTTGGGGTTTCAGCCCAAAGCCCCCAAGAGCTCTCGGTGTGGTCTCTTGAGCTGCTATAAACAGCCCTTAGAGGCTTCACATCTCTAAAGAACAAGAGCTTCATCTACTAAGTGGATGAACTCTACTGTCCCTGGGCAAAAAACAGTGGTGCAAAGTCTGAAAGGGAGATTAGTTTGCTGCCTCATCAAGAATGTGATGCTGTAAGAGGATTGGATTTGCATATCCAAGGAGCAGTGAGTTCTCCTATAATTGATTAGTTAGGATTCTCAACTTAATGTTTGTTGTGTTGCTCTAATTGCCACTACAGAGGTATTTAGCTAAAGGTCTATAGGTAATTTCACATAGGTTGCAAGGCAAGTATTGATAATCTCTAATGGGCCAAAATAACAAAATGCAGTTTTGAAGTGAAGGCTCAAGGTCCATTTACAGTTACAGTAGGAATTCCTAGAAATTTAATCTGTTATACCAGGTATTCCTGAATCTAAAACTTGAAGTATTCTGTCCTGTGGAAGGTGTATCTTCATCCTAATTTCTTACAGAAAGTTCTGTTGACTGTTTATCTTGATAACAAATAGTTTTACTCTATAGCTCAGCAAACTTCTCTTCAAAGAAACCCAGCAACTTTTGAATGAGAGACCTGCAGCCAGACTTTCCAGTCTTTCATCTCTACATATATGTTGTTTAAGAATCATAGAATGGGTTGGGTTGGGAGGGCCCTTTAGAGCTCATCCAGTTCCAGTGCCCCTTTGGGACTTTTTTCGCTTGATAAGGTCACTCGAAGCCCCATCCAATCTCATCTTGGACACTTGAAGGAATATAATGGAATTTTGGTATAATGCAGGCTTCTTATCTCTAGAATAATTTGTCTTTTCATGTGACTTTTTTATAAACTTCTGCTCCTATAATGCACTTGCAATCATGAACTCTGTTTAAAAACAAGAGTGTTGAGATGTTTGTGACTGCATTGCAGTCTCCAGCTCTGATTCAATTCAACATTGAACAATGAATATAACATGATTAATTTAGAGATAACATGGTTTCTTACTCCTATGACATTGCTGAAGGAATTTAACAACTGGGAAGCCCAAACACTGGATGGCAGTATTGGGTGATGTCCTGGCCTGTGCCAAGTGAATGAGTTAACTGGCTTTGACCTATTTTATGGAAATTCATTTTGAGAGCTACTAAGATCTCTTTTCCTTGAAAATTCATTAAAAAGCTCTGAAAGAATGTTTCCAACTGGGAGTTAAAAGCAGACTATCCTGAAGGATGGGTTTTTTTCCATCTTCCACAGTCAGAGAGACCAGAAATAACTTATAAATACTGGGTTAACTTCATGGTTAGCTTTGGGAAGGTGTGTGGAAGGTATGAGCTTCTCATA
Source organism: Manacus candei (assembly GCF_025592945.1). Classification (NCBI taxonomy): domain Eukaryota; kingdom Metazoa; phylum Chordata; class Aves; order Passeriformes; family Pipridae; genus Manacus; species Manacus candei. The sequence goes on from NW_026138130.1 coordinate 722,136, forward strand.
AATGTCTCTCTGACCACCACACATCCTTCTCTTTATTGATAGCTCTTGGTAGCTTCCTGAAGGGAAAACCTGTGGGGGTATTTATGTCTTTGGGATGTGAAGGTGTGGTAATCTGAGTCTCAGCTGTGTGGGTCACGTTGATTTCATTCATATTTATCCAGGAGAAATCAATATTTTTTACATGTGTTTTGTGTCACTATGTTGGTTTTTTAAGTTGTTTAAGAAAAATAGTGGGCTGTGTTTGAAAACTAGCTTTTTATATTATAATCATTCAGAGGGGTTTTTGTATTATTGTTATTACCCACTGGTTTCTGGATTGAAGAGTGTCTCTCTCTATTGGTGATCATGCTTGTTACCTCTTTGGGACAGAGAAACCTGTAAGCAGCCCCAAGTTCAACACAGAAGGACATGTATTGTTTTCTTTTTGACTTTATGTGTTTTGTAGGATTTAAAAAAGAAAATTAAAAGCTGGTGTTCCACTTAGAGATTGTAGAGGCAGAAAACTGATCTACCTATCCCTGCTGTACAGGAGGCTTTGCATGGTCTCCTCAGTAACTCCTGGGCCTGGTGGGCAGGCTGAACACTCTGAACTGCTTTGTTGAGGCCAGAGTTGCTGGGCACAGCTGAGACATAAAGGGCTGTAAAGCCCTTGCTTAACTCTGCTTCCCAGTGACCTCTAGTTCACCAACTCCTCCAGCAAACTGTGGTTTCATACCCAGGTCCTTCTGGCTTTTCTGTAAATCTACCCTTGTGGTGGCTGGAGCTCAGCTTGCAGGTGGTCACTGCAGGTGGATTGGTGCCTCTTCAAGATCCACTGATGTGTGCTGAGAAGTGCCCTTGGTAAGAGCACTCCTTGAATTGTCACTTTTGAAGAGTTTGGTTTGACAACAATCTTATTGCACAACACAAAAATCAGGCCAGTAAGAAGGGGGAACTTTTGCATCCTGAAGCGAAAATACTGTTTTCATTTTTGTGTGTTGTAAAGTAAAGCTTTGCCCAAAATAAAAAAAGGAGGAATTTCTGTAGAGAAGTTGTCCTGAACCAAAACCTGGTTTTGAGCATGTGACATGTAATTTGTGTGGCTGATGGCTGAGGCTGAATATAAAAATGTTATAGTCGGTAGTTTCTCTACAATGGATGAGATCAGAATTCTGTTTGCAGACTTTGAGCCTCGTTAAAAAGCCTTTATCTCCTTTCTCCTCACTACTCATATATTTTTTTGTAATTTTAAGTGTTTGCTCTGTAGGATTTAAATATACTTCTACTGCCTATAAACCTACAGGAAGGGAGGGACCTCTACCAGAAAAAGGGAGTTTTTTAACCAGTAAATTTGAGTATACTGCTTCCTTTAAGTTTTGCTTTTATGTTGCAAAGAATTATCAGGAAATGTCACATCTGGTATGTTTCAGAGAAGCTGCAACAAAGTTATTTTAATAAGAAAAATGAATGCATGAATTATTTAAAATAGTTGGTGCAACTGTTCCTATTAACTAATCCAGGCACTTGGAAGGCAATTACACTGAGCTTTGACAACATTGCCAACCCACTGCACAGTGCCTTATGCCAAAAGCTATTGTTGTTTCATTGACCACGTTCACCATTACATATGCATATGAAAAAACAGAGGCATTTTCATCGGGATTACCCTAATAGCATTAAGAGATTATTTTTAAAATTTCCTTGGAAGGAAATTCACTTAAATGAGATTACTTATTACTTGACTGGTTTCCTATCATGCTGCTATGTTTAGGTAAGTGGAGTCCATTAGAGTATAAAGTTTTTAAAAAAACTGATTTTATACATTAATGATTTCAAATAAAAGAGAAGTACTATATTTGTGCACAGTTTCTTTTGAGAAAGTTAAGTCGATGCTCTGGTTAGGAGAGATAACACTTTTTGTCCCCCTTGGTGGCCCCCCTAGTGTCACCATTAGTTGCTAATTACTTGCAAACAAATAAACAATTAACTCCTCGTGCCTCTTGGTGGGAGAGTTTTCATTGACATGCTAAAACTTTCTAATAAAAGATTTTAATTAATGACGTTGCAAATCCAACCCCCTTGTCAACACAGCTATAAGGGCTTGTGGAGAAATGCAAGTGCGGTGTCCCTGCTATGCTGGCTGAGGGGGAGAGCATGGCCGGGCCATCGCTGTGTGCTGCCAGTACAGCAGCAGCGCCTCAGAACCTTCACAGAGTGTCTGGCTTTGTAGAGAATAAAACCACACAGTGCTCCTTTTCAATCGAAAGTATTTTGGGACTGGAGCAGAAGAAAGATGCCATTCCAGCTGTGAAACCTCACAGACCCTGGGTGGATGCATGCACCAGCTTGGGTAAGTCAGTCTGGTTTGTAGCCTCTCAGGCTCTTACTCTAAAAGTATTTGCATGTTTATATTGGAAACCAGTAAATTGAAGCTCTCCTTTGCTTTCTTTTTCTAGTTTTAGGTGATGACAGTAATCCCCACCTCCAAATCCCTGTTGTTTGCTATGAAAATCCATTATTTCATGCTAACAGTGATCCAGTGCAAGAGGAAAAAGTTTTGAAATGTGAAAAATATTTTTCAGTCACTGAAAGGCTGTCTTTCAAACGGGAATTGAGCTGGTACAGGGGTAGAAGACCCAGAACTGCATTCACTAGAAACCAGGTAGGGCTTTTCTCAGTATTTAACAAGTGAGTAACAATGGGGTTCAGTGAAATGTTGGTAGAAGCCTGAAACAGCTGCCTAATGCAGTGTGAGGTACTTCTGCAGAGAGAAATGCAGTCAGGAACTAGTGTCAATTAACAGGAATGGTGCTAATTTCAGCAGAGCTGTGTTTGTGCATGGAATCAGAGCTGTGCAAACCCTGCTTGGAAGTCTCCTGTTGAACAAACTAAACCTGTTTTTCTGTATTTCTTTTCTGTATTACTGCTATGAAAGTAGTGATAACTATTCAACAAGTGTGTTTTAAACTCCTCAGATTGAAGTCTTGGAAAATGTTTTTAAAATGAACTCCTACCCCGGCATTGATATTAGAGAAGAGCTAGCTCGCAAATTAGACTTAGATGAAGACAGGATCCAGGTAATTAAAAATGTATTTGAACTTTTCTCTAATTGCATTTATATGTCCCCTCTGGTTATATAAATAAGTAGTTTGACAGCAGTAGCAATAATATTAATAATCTCAATATGAATCAATGTACATATATGTAATATGCCCTCAATGATTTGTGAAATAGAAGCCATTTAATTCCTTCTGAAAGCTAAAACCTTATTCCAAAGCATTGATGAGGCAATAATCACTATAATACTTCCATGATATCTGCTCTGTTAATCTCTAGTTATCATGTATGTAACTTGATCATTTACTTCCATGTTTTAAAATCATGTTTATATGATGTTTATCTCCATATTTGAAAAACAAATATGGAACAGATATTGAAATAATTTGTATAACTGTCTGAGACTGTCAGTAGAGCATAGATTTGTTAAGTCAGTGTTTGAACCTCTGTCTTCATCTGCTCAAAACCAAGGTCTGCTCAGAGATATTGACTATTGATTTCCACATAGTCCAATATTATAAAAATATTGTAGACATTAGAATTTGGGCTTCACCTTGATGTTTATTGAGCTTTTGATGCAACTATTATATTGGGGTTGATGGGAAACTTGATGTGGCAAATGAAGACAGAATTCCAGATGTTTGAGATCCTCCAGGGTCTGACTGTCACTGAAATTAATGCTAGTTTTTATATTAATTGCAGTGAAGCTGGGGATGTTACTTTCTTTGTCTGTGCTCTTAGAATTCCAGCGAGTAGCTGCAGATTTTAAATTTGCATTTAACTTTCAAAGAGCTGTCATGACACAAAATATTGTAATGCTGTGTGAATGTATTTGTTTCAAACATTATTCTGCTTTCAGTGCTTTCTGAAAAGCCTGCCTTCTCTTTTCATTTTAGATCTGGTTCCAGAACCGTCGTGCAAAGCTGAAAAGATCACACAGAGAATCTCAGTTTCTAATGGTGAAAAATACTTTCACCTCCAGCCTGCTAGAGTAGAAAGAAGGATGGTTTGGTGTTACAGTACTACAACAGAGCACGGAGAATTATTAATAGCCTGTATTAAGTAATGGTATAGTAATTATGATTTTATGCCCAGATTTGAAAGTTTATTATAATTTTCATTCAAATAAACTGTAAATACTTGAAGTATTATTACAATCTACTTTTTGTGGAAAAAGGGAACTTTTCCTATATCTTTGAGTAAGTATTTTCAGAGAAGTTTAGATATTTTTGCAGTTTAAAAAATACAAACCTTAGGTTGCACAAGATTTTCAGCTACTGTGAATTGCTACAGCTTAACTGAAGATGATTTGACAAATCTTCAAGGTTGTAGAAAAAGTCTGTTTAAAGGCTGAAATACACATTATGCAAAATAGATTTTGCTACCCAAAACAGACTATGTGTTACATAGGAGTTTAAATAGCTTATTTATAAAGAATATGATATCTTTTTCCAAAAATTATGTTCTTTATGAAAACTGTCTCAAATGGAAGGGGTAATATTCAGCTGACTGTTCAGTTTGAACAATTGCCCAGTTAAAAGAAGCTGAAAATTATAATCTTTTTATATAATTTCAATTAATTTAGGGTATTTGCCTATTTAATACTTCAACTTGGATATCTCCTCTCTTGTCAGTATAAGCATTCTAGTTATGGAAGTTGCCCTATTATCTTTTAATGACAGAATGTAGCATTTCACAGGATCAAATCAGTTGGGACCAGACCAGATATCCAGATCATTGCCATTAATTTTAGGGTGTGGGATTCATTTTTATCAAACATTACATGAAAGTTAATTATCCTCATATTTGATATTCAGCCTGAAGTCAAGGAGAGCCTTATACAAAACAACCCCCACCCAACTCTTCATGGCCACAATGTAGGAAAACATTGTAAGTCCAGGTTTCTGCTGTTCTTTGTTCAGCAGAGCCCTGGGAACTTCCCTGAAGTGCTGAGGCCCTTCAGTGAGACTTCAGCCTGTATTTCTTACTAGACACAAATCCTACATTCTGTCATGAACAGACACGGTGTTGATCTTCCTGTCTGCATGCTTTCATCCCTGATATCTGCTGTCCTTTGGAATGAAAGGTAAGTTTGAGAAAATGGGACAATAGAGCAAAAATCATTTTAGGTAATCTCATACTAGGAAAAGCTAAAGGGAAGGATGATCTGCCTTCAGTCCTTACTTAGTATTTTGGTTGATCGGTTGAGCTATGGGAGTTCAGATAAAAACATTCCTATATTTTATGAAAAATATAGCTGAAAGGCTGAATTACTTTAGAACAGGTGGTGGCCATTTTATGTCTTTAATTTCACTGGCTCATTGGCTTCATTTTTATATAGAATCCTTAAAATCTTGAATTGTTTGAATTTCTCTGGGAAATCTTAATGTAAAAAGAACAAACTTTTATCCAATATTGAAATGTTAATTTTCTGTGCTTTGTGTTCCTAACTGAACTTCTGTTGTATCCTGCATTCCAAAATATTTGAGAGAACATTCACAAATAAAGCAATTCAAATTGAGCCAAACCCATTAGGAACAGTTCTTAGAGAAACTGAAATCTCAATTCAGATACCTACCTCATCTGGTAAAGCCAATATTGGGAAGGCATTCTTCTGTTTTGTTTTTCTTCACACCTCAAAACATATACTGCCTATAGTTTAACCTTATTGCAGGTAATCTGAAACTATTGTCTACTCTACTGCTGGAAACAAAGTTTCCAGCAGCAACAGATTAGACTAATCTGTACAGATTGATGCCTAAGAACCTCAGTCTATTATCTGGCAAACAGCTCAATACATTTCATGTCTGCAATAATGGAACTGGTCTCAAGTGATGGAAGTCTGACAAAGCAATTCAAGAGAAGGAGTAGAATTGTAGCAGAATAATTATAGCAGCAGCCCTGGTATCCAGCTCTCAGTCAGCAAATGTTACAGCAGGGTGACTGGTTGGTGTGAGGTACTAAGGGTGTCCCACATAGTGCTGAGGGGCAAAAAGTTCAAAAGCATTGCTGCATTATTTACTTCATCTTGACTTAGCTTGTTCCTCCCAAGGTAAAGGCATTGGCAGATCAAAGGAGAACTTTTAACTTTTCATTTCTACTTAAACCGTAGAAATTATTGTTATGTGAGGGGGAGCTGGAGCTGCTCAGCCTCCTCAGGGGTGTCAGGATCCCACCTGATTGCATTGCAAAAGGAGTTCATGTGGTCAAACAGGATTGTTGGTGAGGGAGGGGAATCCAGGGCTGCTGAAGAGCCTTCGGTTGGAGATTCCTTTGTGGGGAAATAGTGCCTTGACTTGTGTGACACGAGGGGAAAGAGTTAGACAGAAAATGTCAAAGACTGGTCTTTCTATTTTGGGCACCCAAAGCTTATACTGGTGGGACCAGCAGTATTTTCAGGAGAATCCCAGGAAGTGTGAAGTGCTGTGTTAGCATTGCACTGCAGCTTCTCTTTCTTAGATTGATTAGCAAACTGGAACACTATTCATGTGTGTGTTGAGTTTAGAAGAAGAAATAAATGGGATTTCTTCTAACATCTGTTTTTTTGCAGGATGCTGTTTATTAAGCAATGAGGTAAGAAAATGATCAAAAATGCTCAGGGATTCACATCTTTGGTGTAGCTGTGGTGTAATTGCCAGTGACTTTCACATCCCTAAGTATGTTTTTCATTTGATCATATGGATGTGCTGTGGGGGTGGTATTAGAGTGACAGAGTAAGTAATGCATTGCCTGTGCCTTAATAAGAAAAAAACAAAAAGATAAAAAAGGAACAAAAAAGCAATGAAAGACTAGATTTTGCAAGTGTGTTTTGATCCACGTTGTGAATTGGTGGGTGTGAAGTCCAGTGCCTTGAGCAAACAGAATGGCTGTGGATTCACACAGGCACCAGGAATGCTTTTCATATCAGTTTTCTGGCTCGGGATGTTGGAAGGATCTGTATATGTGCCTGGTAAAACTAATACAATACCTAGATTCCAAGGGAAATGAATATTCCTTCTTTTTGGATTTATGTTCCAATGTTTTTTCCTTTCCTAGTTCCTAAACCAGTTTTCCTCTGCCACTGTGATGGCTTGAGAACCCAATGAGTATAGTCTGTCACTCTTTTCCTTAATCTCGTGCAATTTGGAGCAAAAAGGACAAAAGTTAGCAGGTGGTATGAGATAGTTCTCTTCATTAAAAATTATCTATGTTATTAGTCTTGTTATTAATCTCTATAATATTTTGTGAATTTGCCATTTTTAAATTGCATATGTTTCAAACTCATTATCTCATTGTGACCTTTAAAAAAATAACCTCCATAACCTTGCACCAACTCAATTATTGTACCTTTTTTTCTCTAATCCTTTCTTGCTTTTTTAGCACCGAATTTTTATTTTACCAGTACATGTCATTCATTTTACTCCTCCTATGGTTTTAAATGTCTGTCCACAATTTCTATATTCTGTGGCAGTCTTTGGTCTGTGTATAACAAAATTAAGTTTTATATATTAAGCGAATATATATCTTTTAATGATAGATTTCACACTTTTAATCTTTGGAATTGTATTAAATGGATCATAGTGATACTCCAAAATATTTTGGGATTCAGTTTCTATAAATGATGCCATATTAAGGAAATTAATAAGATATCAGATGAAGTATTCTGCAGTAAAGATTGTTGGCTGTTTATTTTGCTTTTTCATATTAAATCAGACTTTAAAGTCATAAATTTTGAAACGATCTGTATTTAAACTGAAAGTACTGGGCTGCTTCTGCCCTCTGGTGGTTGGAGTTAATAATTACAGTTCTACACGTTCATGGGGTTTAATCCGGCATTCCCGAGCTGGGCTGTGGGCACAACAGGACCCTCCCACAGGGAATCACTGCCCCTTTGAACTGTTCAGACTTTGTGTCTGAATTTAAATTCCAAGTGCATACACATGCTTGAGATGTCAAACCTGATTTGCAAAAGCTCCAAGTGGTCAATAATGAACAGAACACAATGAAAATCAGTGGGTGCTTAATATTTTTGATGGTCTGAACATCCACTCTTTTAAAATCTTGCCTCCAATATTTCTACATTTGAGAAAGGAGTTCTCAGGAAGAATTTATTCACAGAAAGGGCTGTTAACCATTGGAATGGGCTGCCCAGGGAGGAGGAGTCACCATCCCTGGATGTGTTCAAGAAACAACTGGACGTGGAACTTCATGCCATGGTCTGGTTGACAAGGTGATATTCTGCTTGACAAAATGGACTCGATCTTAGAGGTCTTTAGCAACCAAAATAATTCTGTGAAAGCATTTGGCAAAGTAGACAGTAATTCTAAAAAAACACCCCTCATTATGGTGTAAAACTTAGAATGGCTTCTAGTATTACATCTACTGATATAATTCTTCTGAGATAATAAATACAGTGTTGTCAATGCAAATGTTTGCTAGGCAGAAACACTTATTGCCACCAGGATTTTCATTTATCATTGTTTTGTCATATTAGAAGGATAAGAAATCACTTTGTGCTCTTTAAATACTGCGGATTTCTTAACAGTTTCTCTTGCATTTCAAAGCATTCAGTTCGACTAAAATGCTAAAAAATATTATAGTGGCCACCTTAATTTCCATCATGATTCAAATATTTGTAAGTTCCCAGGTAGATGTTTGGATTGAGACATACAGTGCAATGCAGTTCTCTCACTTCAGAGATGCATCTTATTCTGTGTTACAGGATGTGGTTATCTGACTATTTCTGCAAATTGCTCTAATTGGTTTTGGCAGAGAAAGGAGGTTACAGGGAAGCATTCTCAGGAGGCACCAGCTGAGGCTGGAGACTTTAAGACATAAGTTGGCTACATGTAAATTCCAGTTTAGGAGTGGCGTTTTCAGTGGTTGCTACTATTATAATCTAATTAGAAACAATAATTATCTCTTGTAACTTACCATATTAACAGGCTTTAACTCTCCATGGAAGTATTAAGAAATCTTGTTCATTCTGGTCTTTTATTATCTGCATATTCATCTTATTCTTTCCAAAAATAAGCAGCTAACTCAATCCTGATATCCAACTGCTTCAAATTTGTGTTTTAAAATAATGTGCCAGACTCTAGATAAACAGAACCTTGAGTTTGTTTGTTTGAGAGGCAGGGCTGCCAGCAACAATTGTCATTCCTAGCAGGGCCCTTCCTCTGGTGTTTTTTAAGCCCAGTCTTGTAGAATTACTGTGCATTCTTTTGTAAATCTGTTATAAAATGTTTTAAAATTACGCCAGAATATTTTGGGGAATATCTCTCATATAAACAAAAATTGCAATTCCCGTATGGCTCCAGCCTTGGTATTTTCTTTTGTGTGTGTATTTCCCTTGGTGGGAGTAGAATGAGGTGCTATTGACAAAGGGCTTTCCAATCTTCTTCCACAATGCTTGCACAATACTAAGATTTTTTTTTTTTTAAATTCTTCCAGCCATGTTCCTTTTGTTCTGCAACAGTATCTGTTACTAGTGTCTCCATACATTTTAATTGCAAAAATTTTCAAAGCATTTCCTTCAGCTTTAATTACCCTTAGCTTTTGGCCTCAAATAACAAATGATGTCATCATGAGGTGCTTGAGCAAATAGCTCTCCCTCGGTTAAATGGGAAAGGGTTTAAGGCAGGTTATGCTCAGCGAGGGGTCCCTTAGTGTGCTAGGATTAATTTTGCAGACATTGCCACAGTATGCTGCTGAATTGCAGAATAGACTGTTAAATCAGGTTTGGGTTGTTCCTCCACTCCTTCCCTCCCCCGTATTTTCCTGCAGAAGGAAAATGACAAGCTGGCTGGATGGAAAGTATTGTGCTGCAATAAGAAAGGGCTGAGGAGAACTAAAACTGAGAAACTTTTGTAAAGATGTTATTTTACTAGCATTTCTTGCATTTATTCAAACTGCACTGGGGGATCTTGGTTTGCATTTTTCATAGTTGTTCAAGATGAAATCTCTATATTGCTGAAATGTATTATTTTAAAATTGAACATGAAAAGTTATTCAATTGTTGTTAGATAATAAAACATACATAACTTTAGGGATACAGTTGTTGGTTCGGAATATTTCTAATTCAACAGAATTTTTATTGTAAAATGACTCATCCGTGCAATTTTTAATTTTCTTTGTGTCATAAATCTACTTTTCTCTACAAGTGCAGTTTCACATTACACATAATCTGGGGTAACAGAAGGCTGCTGCTGAAAGATGCAGTCCTGACCTGCTCCATTTCTCAGAGGCGACTTGTGGCCACAGGGTGAGTCAATCCAACGTGCTTTTGGAGCAGGGAGGAGTGGGTTTGGTGGCACAGCAGTGAGTTGAATAATCTCAGGGAACTTTCTGTTCCTTTATTATATTCATAGGAATAAACAGATGCAAAACTAAACAGAAACACAGAAACTTGACATTTGACTGCAAAAGTTCTCTGCCAGTAGAAGGCCTGTATACAATATAGGGAACTGTGTGGTCTGGGGAGTGGTAATATTATATGAACATTTGCATCCATGCATCACTGATAAATTGTTAATTTGATGGTGATCAGAGGTAATTTTCATATAATGACTGTTTGGCCTATTTCAGTCATTTCCTTTTTGCCTTAACTTACTCCTACATCTGATGCTAACTTGAGCCTTTAGGAATATAGGACTGAAACTTCTTTGGTCATTAAGTGCAATTTCCTGTAGAAGAGATTAAGTCATCCAGAAAGGTCACAAGACCACTCACTCTCTAATCTCTGAACTCTACAGGCCTCAAAACATATCCAAATACCTGAAGACAGACTTGAGATTTTTAAGAAAGAAAGCTCAAACCTGACAGTGTGACAAAAAGAAGTGAGCAGGAGAGAAACATTACTACCAGTACAGTAGAAGGGTTTCTGCAAGGTCTGGCTTAGTCAGCATTAAGGACTGGATACTCAGTTTAAGGACTTGTGGCAAAGCATCTGGGTATAGAAGTGGTGGCTGCCAGTGTCAAAGCAGAATTCATGCATCTAATTTCACTTTCAAGTCCCATCTGGACACAGCAGCAGCTACTCCAGAAGTGCCAATAAATGTGTGGACACCACAGGGGGCAGTGGGCTGCCAGGACAGCTTGCTGTGTGCTCTTTGCCTTTCACCAGGGAGGAGCAGCCAGTGGGGTGGAATTGTTCTGGAGGCTGGCACCCACTGGTACTGCCTGCATGACCTTAGGAAGTAGAGTGTGTGTCTACAGAAAGCAGCAAATTAAATCCAAAGAATGCTACATGTAGGGGTCTCTTCCTGTCTTACTAAGGGGCAGAGTCTTTCCTGACCCCAAATCTAATTATTGGTTTAGCCCTGAGCATATGTGCAAGACATAAAAGCAGGCATCTTTGTGACTCAGTGCTTAAGTTTCCTTATCTATAAAATGGGACTGGTAATACAGATTTTACTCTCAGAACTTTCTGTTTCGTGAATTTTTGCCACATTTCTCAAGGCCTAGTGATTTAATGGTTGCCTTGAACAAGATAATTATTTATAACAATTGATACAGTTGATGCAAATTTCAATTCAGTTTTATGGCCTGGGATTGCTGTCTTATCAGCTGATAACCTTTCACTTGAGCCTAGCCAGATCATTTGAAACTATAGCATGTTATAATACAGGGGATTCCATCAGAACAGAATTTTGTGACCCCTGACACCAGTGGGAATGTTCATGCCCTTGCTCAAAGTGTCCACATCCATTCCACACTTTCTACTTCTGTTCTTAAGGTTTGACACCGGAAGCTTTCTTGCTCTATCTTATGCTGGATGCTCATCTCGTAGATAAACCACCTCCACTGAAGTGAGACAACTTTCAATAACTGGGTGCTTTCGAAAGATCTGGTTTTCTGCCTTCCAGTATCTGTCAGATGAAGTTCCAGAAGATCCTCCCATTGAGGGTTTCTCTTCTGGGATCTCTTTTAGCACACTGTTTGCTTGGCTCCCCATAGCTCATCCTCATTTCCCAACAGTGGGCGATGTCTGTCTGTAACAGAGTGGGATATTGCAATAGCTGACTGTCTGACTTAGCTGAATATCCTCCAAGCCTGATGCATGCTTTCTGGCCCAAAAGTGAGCTGTTTTCATAATTTCTTTTGCAGTCAAGGTCAATCTCCCTTGCAGAGAGTTCAGTGCTAGAAATATGAACTGTGGATGGAGACACAACTTCCAAGTCTAAGAGGGGAATTTTTGCTAAGCGATAGAAAGATTCAGCAGTGAATTTTTAACCATATTATCAGAAGTCTTTATTACATGAGTTTTGGGGTTTTTATAGGAATTGCTGAGTTCTCACTTTCTCCTCCGTTTCAGAACAGCTGCTCAGAAAAGGGAAGGAAAAAAAAGGTTTTTAGCTTTAAGCAAGAAGGGAGAGTAGCAACCAAAACCAGCTGTAGAATGCAGGATATTGATACCCATGACTTCTGGATATTATGCATTCTCTACTACTTGGAGAAAAGAGACTGTTGTGAAAAGGACAAAAGAGCCCACAGACAAGCTGAGTCCCCACAGCCACTTTTGCCCTTACATTATCTCACAGCAGTTTGGAGAATCTAGCTAAAACCATTAACTCTAGTTGTTTGACTCCTGCCCCTCCACTACTGTTTTCCACAAAAGATTTCACTGGAAATTATTCTAAATGCATATGAAGCAATGAAATACTTCTGTATTCAGTCAGTTCCTTCACAGGACTAAGTTGGATGTGGCGGAATAGAGGAATTTTTTTCAGATGTGTAATTTTGTTATTAGCACAAGCTGACCTATTGGGAAGGGGGCTCAGTGCTGATTTTTTTCAGTCATCTTTTCTTTGTGCTATAACCATGCTGAAGTCACAAACCTGTTTTCAAAGGTAACTGTGGTTGAAAGAACTGTGATCCATCAACTTAACCAAGCAGTTTAAGAGAGTTTTGTTGTATAATTTCCACCAATAGTCACAAAGAATGAAAATCCTGTGATAGGTGTAAAACCAGTGCTAGTTAAAAATTACCAGCTGGTCATGTTTCCTTTCAACTGATTGGCTTAGTGCTGCTTTTACACGCTATTTTAATCCAAACTGTAATGTCTTGTATAATACTGATGGGTGTGTCTGTTCCATTAAGATTATGGCTTTAATCACAGGATTAATCATAGCAACAGGATGTACTAAAATCAAAGTTTTAGAAAATAATTGGAGTTAAGTGATGTGTAAGAAGTGATATATGATGAGGCCCTGGGCTACCTCATCTAAAACTGAAGTTAGGGCTACTTTGAGCAGACAGTTAGGCCTAGTGACCTCCTGAGGTCCCTTCCAAGCTGAACATCCTGTGGTTCTGTGCTTTGGAGGAGCCTTGGACTGCTCTGCCTCTTATATGACTTTGAGAATTTCAGGCAGGGTGTTTATAATTGATGTGATTCATGGATATCTTGGAGGAGCTTGCATTTGAAATTTATTAGAAATGTGATTTATTTTATTTTAAAGATAAGTGTTTTGGTCAAAACATATAAAAATTAACTCCAGTTAAAAAGCTGAAATCTTTATCACTACATGTGACTTCCATTGCATTTTCTGCAATGATAGTATATTATTTCTCCAGCTTGTCTTCCTTAATTAAAGAGTAATTAAAGAGTGGCTGAAGGAGCTGGGGTTGTTTAGTCTGGAGAAGAGGGGGTTTAGCTGTGACCTTATCCCTCTCTACAACCACCTGAAAAGAGGTTGTAGCCAGGTGGGGGGCGGCCTCTTCTCACAAGTAATAAGTGACAGGGGGAGAGAATATAACCTTAAACTGTGCAAGGCGAGGTTTAGGTTGGACAGTAGGAGGAATTTCTTCACAGAAGTTGACATGGTGGTGTTGGGTCATAGGTTACACTTAATAATGCCAGAAGTGTTTTCCAATCTGATTGATTGTGTGATTCTGTAAAGCATGAAATATTGTCGAGGATCTGTGATTGGTCTTTGGCTTGTTGCCCTGACCTTGTGAAGCACCTGGACTGTTCCCCTGTGGGTTTGTATCACTAAGCGGCACCTCTCTTCCTTGCGGTGTAGCAAATGGATCAGCAGTGCGGTACCGCACCGCGGAACGAGGATGGGGAGCCGGGCAGGTACTGGCCGGACCCCGCTGTGTGCAGGAGGGCGGCTGCAGTGCGCCGCTGTCCCGGGGAGCCCCCGCGTCCCGAGGGAAGAGAAGGAAAGGGAGGGGAAGAGAAAAGTGCACAGGCGGGGAAAGCGGCCGGAGGGGGTCCCGCTCCCTCCCATTGTTGCCGTTTGCCGAGGCTGGAGCGGGGCGGGGGCGGCGGGGCCGGGGCTCGGGCGGACCCCCCGCCCCCGGGCGGGCGCGCATGCACAGACACTCGGGCACAGACACACACACGGACCCGGCACGGACACACGGACACGGGGCAGCGCCGCCGCCCCCGCCCCGCCGGGCTCGCTGGGACCATGGCACCGGGGCTGCCCCTCGGCTCCGTCCTCCTCGCCCTCGCCGCCTGGCTCGGGGGTCCCCGGCTCGCCGCGGCCACCGGAGCAGCGAGCGGCAGGAGGGGCCCGGCGGCCGATGCGTGCGGAGGGAGGGTGAGTAGAGCGAAGCGGAGCTGCTGCCGGTGCGGGGAAGGGGTTCTGCAAACCGCGGGGAGAAGCGGAGGTTCCGCAGCTCGGGCGCTGTCCCGGGCCGGGAGAGCCGCGCTGCGCCGGGGGAGGGAGGGAGCGAGCGGGCTGTGCGGGGACACTTCTGCAACTCATAACGCTGCCCGGGGGCTCCGCATCTGGGAGTCAACTGCGGCCGGGAGAGAGGGTGGCATTGCCCGGCAAGGGATATTTATTGGTTTCTCGCCTGGGGGAGGGAGGCAGCTCGGAGCCGGCGAGTGTGAAGAAGTCACTCAACAGGTCCTTTACCACCAGCGCGCTCCCCTTCCCCGAGCCGACCTGCGCGGCGAGGAGGATAAAAGCGATCGCTGGGGCTTTGTTATTTTAATGATTCGAGGCCGGCTTGGGGTCTTAGCTCCGGGCCTGATCATTATACAGAGGATGTAGGAAATTTACGGGAGGGGGAAGGGGGAGGAAGGTGATAAACGTTTTGTTACTGGGCTTTGCCTTTTGTTCCTGTTTCTGGTGTGTTTTGCTGTCAGACTTTTCTCGATTGCTTTTTTTCCCCTTAAGTATCTTTTAATAACTTTTGAGTTGAGTGTTTTGGTTTGTTTCTCTTCTTTCTCCTGATATTACAGATTTAGTTGAAGCGTGGTGATCCGGGAACATTGGAGGGAACACAACTGACTTTCATTGCTTTTCCTTATTGTTAGACTGTCACTAAGGATTTTCTTGGTTTCAGATCAGGTCCTTTGAGAGCGTTGCTGCAACACACAGTTCAGAAGTTTGTAGGGCATAGTTTAGAAAGGAGAAAGCACCGGGAAATGTGTAAAAGAACGGTGTGGAAAAACAGAGTTCAGACCCTGATAAAGCTTAAGACCTAAATCTTTATGTTGGATGGAACTGTTGAAGGTTTAGACTCCCCTATTAGGCCTCTTTAACTGAGAATTGGGAATAAAATGTTTTGGCTCAGTTTGTCTATTGTATGTTCCATCAGACGTGGGCAGGATGCTACACAGGCTCGTAACGACCACTCTATATTTGTGTAGAGTTTTGCATCAGTTATTAAGTAAATTATCACTATTAAAAGTCATAGCACTTGATTAGTGTATTTTGACGTTTATAGAAATGTGCAGATGCGGTTTATTCTGGATTTATTTTTTGCTTACATAATTGATGTAATTGTGTGTATTAAACAGGAATGTGCCACAATATAGTTATTTTAATATAGTGATTTCGACTGGCTTTTAGATGAGCAAAACTTAACTCTTTCCAATTAGCATAACCCCCTTCTTGGTCTTTATTGCTCACAACAAATGTACCATCTTAGCTTATAAAATATTTGTACTAGTTTCTGGTTTTATGGTATTTTCAGCTTCAAGTTCAGGCTTTCCTAGCCAATTAGTGAGATACCTTGTGTGATTGTGTAGCTGTAATTTCGTAGTCCGATTTTGTAACACCGCTCTTGCGAGTGATTGCCTCCATAACCCAGGCAGGGCAGCGTTTATTAGAGTAATGATTGCAGGATGGTACCCATTGTCTCAGTTATGTGGTATTTATCTTGGGCTGCATGTAAGTTTTGAGTAGACTTGACGTACTATTAAATGACTGATGGCCCCTCTAACACATTGTCTGCTCTGGAGCAGGGTTGCCTTTGAAGTAGTACCCTGTAGGAAGTAAAGAGACTATTTGCTCTATTAAAATTCCTTGGTATTTCCTCTGTTTAACCACAGGCCACTTCCCCTCTGCCACTCTAAACACTGCAGGGACACTGACTGATTGAAAAGACACAAGCCCTAAGTAATTGTATCCTATTCAAATAGATATTCTTATTGCAGGTTATTTATAAGTAGCGTCTAATTAATGTATGCTAAGGGCAAGAATAAATGAAGTGGTTGAATTGAGGTAATTCTCAATGGCATAAACAATCTAAAAAAATATAATTTAACTTTTAATCGTTGTTTAAGGAGAAATAAAATGTAGGTAGCTGAGTGGTTGTATGTACATTTAGATACACACACATTGGATATTTTCCTCTGTTAATTTTAAATGTGTGATGCACTTCCCCCGATGAATCTT
The DNA here is from genome assembly GCF_025592945.1 of Manacus candei. NCBI lineage: Eukaryota > Metazoa > Chordata > Aves > Passeriformes > Pipridae > Manacus > Manacus candei. The sequence goes on from NW_026138130.1 coordinate 738,791, forward strand.
TTTTATAATATGTGTTGTTTCTTAAAATCTGCATTCCATTTTGCTGCATTTATACAATTAATGCTCATCTTCCTTTTACTCTTCAAAATACAGTTTTAAGTATCCTCAATATTTTGTGGCAGTAAAAGACTGACTGGATGAGAGCATATTACTCGACTACGGCTAAAAGAATGTGATGAGGAAATATTTGTTTGTTTTATTCACAGCTCCTGAAATTGGTCCTAATAGATAACATTTTCAAAGATTAAACTTGTAGATTTTTTTTTTTTTCTTTTACAACTTCTATTGTAAAATACATGTCTGTATTAATGACCTTCTCTAGTAATATACCAGCACTGGAAGCTCAATGTGTGTCTGCAGCAGGAAAGCAATTAATACCTGGACAAGTAACTTAACATCACCATTACCAACAATTATCAGATTTCAGTGGGTCCAGGATCTTAGAATTTGCATTGACTTTGGTAAGTCTAGGATTTCTTTCATTGATGTTTAACAGCAATTTTGATGTATTCCAACACTTAAGGTTATTTCAGATTAAGGTAGAACGTTTGCTTAAAGCAGAATAGTGTTCCAAAGTAGCTTTCCTTATGGATGATCTTAGGATGTCATATGCATACCTTTATCCAGAAAAAATAAATCAGGGAAGGGACTCTTTTAATCTAGAGTAAGTATGTCCACATGGGGAGCTATTCTGGAAAAGCAGTCTCTGAATCTTTCTCATCCTATAAACAAGCCATGAGGTGCACAGGGAAGACAGACGTGGGATCTGAGGATGATTTGAATATATTTCAGATTCATTTATTCAGCGTTAAACACATGAGCAACTTTACTCTCAAGTTGTTTTGTAGATTCTAATGGGACTACACACATGAGTAATTTTTTTCATATGTTTAATTCCTCTGAAGTTCCTGGCACTGAACCGTGTTCAGTATAAAGCTTAAATTTAATGAGACTGTATGATGAGAAAGAATAAATAATACAGCATTTTAGGAAACCTCCCCCCCTCGTTAGAAGGGAGTTGTACCTTCATTTGCCTTTTTAAGCACAGCTGCTCAGACATACTGGGGGTCCCTGTTCCCGTGCATTCTCCCCTGAAACTCTCCCTGTGTCACCTTCTGTGCTCTTAATTTAAGGAGCTTTCCACTTCCTTTTCTCTTTCATGGCAGAGCCTCTGTAGAGCCCCATTTCCTACCGTTCCACCATCAGGAGCTCTGTCTGGCTCATTATTCTTTTTTAGGCTCATGCTGCTGTGTCCCTACATTTATCTCCTCAAGCATCCCAAAGCAGACTCGTGCTCCTCTACAGCTGGTATTTGCTAAGCACAGAGCTAGGTCTTACTGAAGTACTTTTCCCAGTTAAATGCATGTTTTGGCAACTTTATTTAGGAAGAAGAATACCCTGTAACACGGTGAGAAATAATTTACCAAAGTTTAAATTCCTCCTTTTATTTCTTATTATATTCCAACAGTTTAAAAAAAATCAGATTTTCTTTTGCAGAATACTTAAAAATTTTAAGAGGTATTAAGCAGAACACAGACCTTAGATGGTGCATGGTGGAAGGTGTTAATGTTTGCCATAAGGGAGTTCTTTAATCTGTGGACAGTTCCAGAGTTGGTTGAAAGCTCTGCAGACCAGATGCCAGCAGTTCTGTATCTGCCATATTTTTGGGATTTTTAGAATCAATAGGTTTCTCTCCCCAGCATATAGAACAATGTAATAGCGTTTCAGAATTGATGAGATGTGTCACTTAAAGCTTAGTGCATTTCTCTGATTAAATATAAAGCAGCATGTTGAGTGCCAGGCTTTGCAAGCATGGTCAGCCATGCAGGTAGGCATCTGTATCACTTTTGTTTAGCTTAGAATTTGGCTTCAGGATCCTTCCAGGGTTTGTTGTTGAGTTTTTTTTGAATTTCATTTATCAAGTAATGTAGCAGAGAATGTGACCCTTCTTTTACTGTGGTGTCAAAAAGCATTGATGGCCATCTGCCTATTTAAGGGAATTTTAAAAAGCACAGAATAGCCTAAATATGTTCGTGTTAAATTAGTAGATGAATGTTTCTTTGGGAACTGTGAGTTCCCAAACTTTGTACAGCTTAATGCTGTGTTCTCAGGATGAGCATTCAAAAAACTAGAGAAAAACATTACTCAAAAACATGTGCCTGTTTTTGTAATTGAAACTAACTCTCAATATTAACAACAAAATTGTTGTTCCTTATGTGTTTGTATGAAACTGGGAGATTTGAATACAGTGCTAATTCATCAGCTGGTAACAGGGTTTGTGCAGTTGAAGTTTCTTAAGATTGTTACAGATTTGATGAATTTCCTCTCTAGAGCGTGTCCCTTACTTTAGATGTTTAACTTCACTCCCTGTGTTACTTCCCCTAAGTAGAAGTGTAGTAACTGCTGCATTGAACTTGTTAATTTAAAATCTTGAGAGGCTTGTTTAAGAAAAAGTTCTGCTTTAACACATTAGTACTTTATAGTCCACTGGTGAAAGGATGTTAAGCAGTCATGATTAGATAACACTGGCTTTTCTTTAGGTAATTATTTGGAAATGTTAATGTAATATGGATGTTACTTAATTAAAGCTGCAACATTTAAAGGGTGTTTAATAAGGACCAGCTGTCTTTTCCAACAGATCAGTCTGAAGATGATGAAACAAAGCTTTGATGTGAACTTGCCTGCTTAATTCTGCTCAAAGGCTGAATTTTACCCATAAATTTAGCATGTGTTTTTAGAAGCAAACAAGATAAGAGGAGTGTGAAGTATTACTGCAAAGCTGTTAAACCTGAATGCCATTTTTAGTTTTTAAGAGTCAAAGTATTTTTCAAGTATTTTGCTTTGTTTTTCCATATACTGCTACCAGTATAATGAAGTGTATTTCAAATATATTTTTTTCTGAAAGATTTGGTTCATGCTGATGTTCCTATAGCATGTGTTGATTTTAGATTTAAAAATTAACATTATGCATTAGTATGTTACACCTAGGAAAAAAAACAATAAAAGTTGTATCAGATACATAAATGCTTATTTGCTATATCCTTATCCCTGTAATAATTATGAAAAATCATTGTATACCAGTGCAAGTTATAGTAACTTGGTTAGATCAGTACATTAAGTACTTACTTTTAGGTTATGATAATGTGAGACTTTATTTAAGGGTCAAAATTTAAGTGCAGTCTTGAAAAAGGGTTTATCCTTTCATGTATAGAGTATTTTATAATTGTGGCACTGTCCAGCTGTTTGTCTTTCCCAGCTCTCCTCAGCAGGAGTGGCACATCTTGACACTCAATATTTCTACGTGATTTTTTTTCATAAAGACTTTAACCAGATATATACTTACTAAAGTAGTGAATACAGGCTTATGCCTGCAATGGATAGACTCACTGCAGTATTCATACAACAGAAACACAGGTATTACCACTTTGGTTATCCAAACTTCTGCCAGCCAAACCAGGGTATAAATGTGTATTTTAATATGATTCCACCTGGTTTACTTAGTAAATTTTACTTTCAGCATCATATCTAAGACATCATTTCTGGATTTTAAAAAAAATTGGTGACCTCTATGGATTGCATATGATGACTCTTAACAAATGGGAGTACCTTATCAAATGGTATAAAAGTTTTGGTAGTGAGACAATAAATAAAAAGGAACAGAGAAAAGCACAGTTAAGAATTATTTCTTAAACTTAAGTGGCTGTCCAGTTTTCTCTGAATCTATGTGTATTGTGTTCTATCTTACCAGAAGACCATCAATAACCCCATTTCTAATCAGTACATACATTCTTACTGCCATATTTTCTTAAGTTCATAAATATTTTATAACTACAGGTTCTTAACTGTTTTGGGTTTTGTTTATCAGCAGTGTTTTACATCTGACTGAAAAACAGTTTGAGCACAGACTTTTTTGTTTGGCCATGTGTGTAGATAAGGGCCTGAGCTTTGTTTTTGGAAAGGGCTTGGAGTAACCAACTTGACAGTGAAGATGCATCTGATGACTCCATTGTGAATGTTTGAGATTTTGCCAAGTCTTGTCATAGCACCAATTTTCAGTGGGTTTTTGCTTGCCAAGCTTTCAGTCTCACAAATTGCTTCCTTTGCCACCAGCACTCAGAAGACAAGCTCTGTTTGTGGTTCTCTTTGGTAGTTTGGGTCGTCATTCTGGTAGTCAGGGATAGCAAAAGGAAGTGTCTGCATCCTAATTTGATATCGTGTTCAACAGTCACATTTTTCCTCATCTTGGGGCTGTTGATCAGGATTTTTCACCCATTTGAAACTCAAAATGCTCTCTTAGATTCTAGTGAAGGACACATTCCAAGTGGCTGTTTCTGTACTTTTTAAGCCCCCTTCGTTCCTTTGTAGGCTCTTTAGGCAGTAGGTGATGAATATCTTCAAACACATGCATGAATTCCATCTATTGGCATAGAAAAAGAGATTTCTGCTCCTACCAGAGCTATCCAGTGCATCAAACTGCTCTGTTCCTCCTTCATTTCAATTAAAAAAATCCATTAATGACCCTAGATGAGTTCCTTAATCTATAATGACCAGCAAAGAAGAGGTAAGTATGAAATTCTTTTCTTGGTGTGTTATCGATAATTAGGGCTGGAATCACGGCTGGCAAAACCTTTTGAATAGGTTTATGTTGAGAAGAAAGAAGGAATACAACAGATTATTTTAAAGTTAATCTGCAGGTGTGCATGACAGAGAATGCAAGGGGCAGGGATTGATTTCTTTTAGATGACCAGGGAATGGTCATTTCACTGGTAGGACATTGTACCTCTGAATAGCCATTAAGACCTTTTGGGAGAGGGTCAGGACAGGTAGGAAAACAAAGACTGATAGCTCACCTGCTGCATGAAAAACATATTAATGCTGGCTGTAAGTGAGCAACAGTCAAAATCTATGGGTAGTACATAAATGGATATGGAACATATGGAAAAATGTGATAGCAATCTGTCAAATACGTGTTATGATCTTAGTTCGTGTTGCCTCCTAAGTTAAAAGCTACAGGTGTGTGAGCATCCTTTACTGTTCTTATGGTTATGGATTTGGGCTTGGGCTGTTATTCATCAGGACAGTAAATTTGGGTTTGAGGGCACATCACTTGTGCTGCTTATCCCAATGTACCCAAATAAATGTGAGAGGTAGCTTTGTCCTAGGAGATTTCATGCTAGATCAGGTGTCACACCTCTTCTTGCAGGCCTGAAAGCATAACTTCTGAGGTGTGTGTTCTGGTTAATTCAAGAAGAACTCTAGAGTTGTGTGTCCATCTGATCTGAATCAAATTTGTACTGCCTGGTGATCTGATAGCATACAGAGGTGCCTGTGAAGTGATGATCTCTGGGTTGGCTGGAGCACCTTTTGTTGGCAGTGTGGGGCCAGCAGGCCTGCAGTCTTTGAGTCTCTACCTGGCCTTTTCCTGTTCCTTTACAATGTACAGAGCAGAGCGTGTTGCAGGAATGCCGAGGTCAGTGTAGTGTCTAAAAGGCCAATGCTGTTGAAGTGTGTTCTTCTGTTTTCTGTAGCCTTTGTATTCTGATAATCTCACATTAAAAGTATGAGCTCCTTTTGTGCTCAGCCCTGGGTTGGCAGAACCAATAAGGGACAAATGAGGAGCGTGTGGAGTTCAAAGGGCTCCAACTAAATATGTGTATCAGGACATAAGTTGCTGTGAATGTTGGGTATTACACAAAAACTGGACAACATCAATCTAAGTCTTGGGGCTGCTGTCTGAAGGAGATAACAGATCTGCAGTTCTACTTGGAGCTGCTCATTTTGGGCTTTGAGGTTTCCAAATCATTGATTTGTAATGATTGAACTATGTGATCCTTTACCTCAAAATTGTGTGTAGTAACATTTCCATACCCAGTGTAATACGGCAGTGCTGGATTTTCCTCATGGTTGGTGGGCACACTTGGATTTTAATTTCTGACCTTCCTTGTGTTCTTCACTCTTATATCAGTGGGAGGGACTAGATATTTCTGATCTTACTTCTGACTACATTCAAATCCAACCAAGCAATCAATGACTTCCCTGACTTTTTTTGTGTACGGCTGTGGGAAAATTCCTGGTTGGCTGGCTATGAATTAATGAAAATCCTTAGAATGCCTCACTAATGATAGCTCCTGTGGCTTTAAAAATGCTATTCCCTTTTTTAATTTGAGGGAGGTCACAGAGGTTTACAGAAACTAAGAAAAGAAAACTTAACATCTGGTCGTGCTCTGCTGATGACTGCTTTTGTGTGAAGAAAAGTTATGGCGTCACCTCAGCATCAAACACAGTCAAGGTGATCCTTTCTAAGAAGTCTTTGCAAGAACCTTCTTCACTCAAACTGTGTTTTCTAATTAACTTTGCTTTGTATTTTCAAATGGAGGATTTTAGTTCTCCATGGGAATCCCAAACTCACAATATTGTTACTTAAAATACACTCTATCTTTATAAAATAAACTTATTTTCTTGAGTTTTTATATATATTCACCATGAAATGTTTCTATATGTTTACTGATATTTTCCTTTAAGAGTTATTGAACTCCAAGACTAAAACAAGCTACTGGGTTGGATTCCGGGGTTCATAAAAGGAAATTTGTTTTGTGTGTGCATATCCATAGTGAAGTTCAGTTTCATCTATTTGCGTATAAAATTCCAAAGAGTAGTCTAATTTGTGAAAGTCCTCATTTTCAAGTTTTAATTTTACAGGCTAAAAGAGAATGTTTGGCTTTTTTTCTCCCAAATAATGCGGGTTACAATTATGTGTGAAGTTAGTTTAGCTCATAGAAAGGCATAGTATGAGAATCCAAACAGTAAATCTTACAAGTTGTTAAATCTAGAAGTTATCAGCTGCTCAGTTAGACATATGTATTCCAGGTGTGACTGGCCTGGAATCTGAAAGCATTGAAAAATACAACTTTAGAGACTTTTAATAGTCACATTATCTTTTTATATTATGAAATTATTTAAACAAACTCTATGCAGGCCTCTGTTTGTCATCTGCTTGTGGAAAAAACACCCCAGTCTGTTTTTCTTAAACCTGGAATACTAAGGGATTTGTCGAGTGGTTTTGTTTCTGGTTTTGCTGTGTTGTTCTGTTTAAAGAGCTAAAATCCTACCTGTTAAAATCAGTGGCAGCACTTTGACTTCCATTTTGATGGGATTTTCTTCCATACTCCAAGGGGTTTGATGCTTTGTGGTTGCCCAGCACTGAACTGCTGTGACTGACTTCATGCAAAAGCTGGCACAAGCCTCTAATCTGCTGTTTCTGTGTGCATATGGGAATGGTGCTGCCTGCTAAACTAGGACAGGAGCTCACAGCACAGATCACTTCCACGGTGCATCCCTTGTGGGGAGGATTTGGGTGCATGTTCTCAGCTCAGGGCAATACTCAGCCAGCCAGGCTGACTGGGAGCAGGCCAGCTGTGCCCGTGGCATGGTCCTGGTGTTCCCAGCTCAGCCAGAGCAGAGCACTTGGCTGCCACGGCAGTTTCTCATCCTTAGGCTTTGCTGATAATTGCTGTCTTCAATCTCAGTGTTGCATAGATGTGTCCTGGAACAGCCCATGTAGGGTGTTCTCAGAGTAGGGAGTGCACTGTGAAGTTGCATCTTAATTTATCCCATAGGAATGACTTCCTTTACTAACAGGCCATTAGGGATAGATTCCTCCCTGCCCCCTCAAGTGTACAGTGTACCTTTGGATACAGCTGGCAAGCCAATGAAGAATTCCATCATTTTCCTCTGTCTGAGCTGTTAAGGTGCCAGTCTGTATCTCATCTCAAAGCCCTTATAAATCCTGCCTGCACTGCTTCCTATTCCTCCCGTTCCTACAGGAATCAATGTTACCTTCCTGTCCAGGCCTGCCCCTAATTGTAGGCAGTAGTAACAAAATGAGGATGGAAGTTGGAACTGGTAAATTGTGCAATTTAGGCTGAGCATAAAGAGTGCTCTGTCTGGATGAACTTCAAATATGGTGTGGAAATGGGGCGTTGCTGAATTGGAAATCTTTTTAGCAAAGTTTTCAAGCTTGTGCTGGGCTTCCCCTTGAAGTCTGAGAGATATGGGGTATAAATGAGTGATTTAAGCTTCACCTTATGAGTGAGCAGAGCCTTAGAAGCTTGGAGTGGGATTCTGAAAATGAATGGAGTGCCCTGACTCCTATTAAATTTCAATGGGATTTGTTCTCTTTTGTGGCTCAGGGGTGTGGTTACTCAGTATTGACTCAGCAGTGAAGCTGGTTAGTGAAATTTTCACTCCCATCTGCTTTTCCTCCCACTTTGGTGTTGCTGTTTGCTCTTCCCTCCCCACCTGCTTTAATGCACCTATTTGTGAGCTGCATTGTAATTCACATTATTAAAGCAGTTTGAATTGAAAGTATCCTGACTTTTTTTTCTTTTCCTTTTTCTTTTCACAACTGAGGTAACTTCAATGACATGGACAAAATGAGGTCCCCATGCAGTTATGTTAAGTATATGTTCAGAATTGATGAACGACAGCATGGAAGAAGAGCCAGGGACTGGACAGGGGAATCAGGAAATCCCAAAGTTAATTTTGTGATTAGGTCAATGTTCTGTGTAACTATTCAGATGCTTTTAAAATGCCCACCCTTGAGGTGTGTTAATTTAGATACTTTTTAAAAAGTTTCTCATCAAAAGAATTTGAGGTTGGTATACTGAGCATACATGAAACTTTAAATTATTCAAGATTTTTCATGTGGACATTTTTTACAGTGAAATTTTCACAGGCAAGAAGATGATAATGTTTCAGAAATCACTTCAGTGTCTGTTGAAATGCAGCCAACTCTGTGGTGGAATACAGAGCTCAGGGTAATGTTATACAACCCTTCCTGCCAGGAAATGAAGAGTAGTGTATTCATTTGTAACCCAAGGGGGGAACTTCACTATACAACCTATAGTTTGTGAAAGGAATTTGGACAGATTACCACTAAAATTACAGAATGACCCACTAGGTCTTATTAGCTCTCTCTCTTTCTTACCTTGCTCTGAAGACAGCATCTCCTGTTAGTACAGTGTCCGTGAGCAAATCTGTGTAGTTATTCAGTACAGTTAAGGATGTTTCCCCATTATAAAGAGCTTTGATTTTATTTACTCTGTCAGAATTTTATCTGAGGCCTCCTGATACTGCTTCACAAGCCACGTGTTAACAGCCCCAAAAGAAGAAAGGGCCAGACATTTAGCCTGATGTTTGAGTTATGAAAGAATATCTAAGGTTTTGCTTTTTCTGTTGTTATGAAATATTTAGCTAAGGTAGTTTTCAAAGAATCAGTAAATTATCTATTTCATAGTTACAACTTTGCTTTATTGTTTAATTATTTATTTTTTTTTAAGAAATTGTGTTGTTGGTGTTTAATAATTATCTTTACCTTAGTTTACCTTCTGACAGGAGTAATAGCTTAACTACAAAAAGAGTTAAAATAAGAATCAAAAAGACAAAACAAACACCTAACTCAGCCTGGCCCTAACAGGTGAAAACTTATTTTTTCCATGCTTCTTCAGAACATCAATGGAAACAAAACCTTTATCTTTTATTCATTAGTTAGGAATAATGCAAGTTGGGATAGCTTAGGTTTCTCCATATAGTTGCATTTGCAGGAGTAATTCCCTAATCATGCCATTCGCTTTTGGGGTTCTTTTTCAGTAAGGGCCACTGGCCGTGAAATGTCATGCAGAGTTTGAAAATGGGACATTCAGCTCACTAAAGAATGAGTTGCAAGGACAGGAGTTTCTTTTTATTACATTCTGGCAGTAGATGTAGGAATCAAAGGCACAATATGAGTGATGGAATAACAGCCCATACTGTCTAACAGTGCTGAGAGACGTGGGTGAGGAGTGCTCAGTGTAACCACATCACCTTTGTTACATGTTTTAGTTATTGTTTATTATATTCCACTCAATCCCAGAAGTTCCAGTGTGTAAACTCCAGTAGTTTATTTGCTCGTATGTGAGGAGCTGACCTGAGTTCCAGGTGTGATTCCCACTCTTCTCCCACCCTGGTCAGGTTTCCTTGCAACAGAGGAAATATTTGTTTCCATATTTATATTTTAGCATCACATCCAAATAATATTCCTGTTTTAAGTTATCATTTATATTGGAAGTGAAACTTGATGATCTTTGGATCTACTTCTCAATTTGCTACAATAATATAATATTATTTTATATCTTCCTGTTCAGTGATTTAGGATTAGCTATTTATATGTTCAGCTTAATGTTGATTAAAAGAAGTCAAGTAGAAGTTTGTTAGAAACACAGATTCAGTTTAACTTTTTAATCTGTGCACTTATATGCCATCTTAAAACTTTCATTGCATTCTGCTTTCTTAAATAAGGTGACTGCTAGAAGAAAACTTGTTCATTGTATTGACTTCCTGCATAGAGACACTTTTGTTCCAAGTGATTGGTTCCTGCAGAAAAGGATCAGTTAATGTGTGTATCTTTAAAAATAAGAGGCTAAAAAATAGTATAAATGCTTTTTTGAGTATTTTGAAATTCAAAAGAAATTTTGTCATAATTTGATCAAAGTCACATAACCTGTGGCTCTGTTTTTGTTACACATGCTGATGGTCTGTGGATAACATTACATTTTTTCAGCATGAAACTGAACACTTCAAATCCCTAAAGCAGGCTCAAATTTATGGTTAATAAAAGAATTTATTGTACTGGATGTCATCTGTTATATCACTCTGGGAACAGAAACTGGCAGTGAGCGGACAGGAAATATTTCCATTTCAAATTGCTTCAGTCCATGGTCTGGGGCAAAGTGTCTGATTTCAGAGAAATCACCGTGGATCTCGATGTAAAAGGAATATTAAGAAGAGCATAAACCTTTTCAAAGATATTTTTTTGCTTCGTAGTATTTGATGTAAAAATGCTGCTTATTGGTGTCACATACTTTATTCCAGCATTGATTCCTTAACCTTTTCAAGGCAGAAGGAAGAGTGAGAATGTATTTTCAGGTGAGTATCTGTACATACCAGGTGAACAGCAGTTGGATGGGTTGCTGTGCAGTGGCCAAACTACCTCAAAGTCTCAGACCTTTGTAATGGTAATTGTTTGGGTTTTTAAGAGTACCAATTCCTATGTGTTGGTTGGGTTCTTCCAGCTTAATGGATTTCTTCAGGTTGTCTCCTCTTCAAATGTATCAGAAGGTGTGAGATCCATGGATTGTAACTTTACTAATGGAAACTTCAAGCAGTCAGATTGAAATATTAATGTTTTTCATGTGTTAAGTAGTACTTAAACAACTCTACATGTTAAAGTATTTAAAGTGTTTAAAATAATCGTACATTTTAAATGGGTATGTTTTTCCAGGGGACATTAAAACCAGTGGGGAAAAAAAAGTTTTAAATTTTTATCTTCATCAGGTATTAACATCCTAAAATACTCAATTTTTCATTTTCATATTGTTGTGCATTATTATGTGGTTATAAAAGTTTGGAACCAATTGTGTATTTCCTTCTTTAAAAGATGTGTGGCACAAGCAAAAGTTTTCCTTTTTTTACAGATGCTGCATGAGACTGATTAAAAAAAAAATCAAGAGAAAAGTTAATATAAAAAACCTAAAATCACATTATATGATTAATTCACCTGATTAGACACCCTGTTTCTGAGAGATTCAGTATCTTGAACATCACTTTGTGGAAAGCTCAATGTTTTGCTGCTGTAAATGTACCTTTGTTCATCCTTCAATGTTTTCCATATTAGGTTTGAAAGGCTTTTTTCCCCCCTAAACATCAGTAGATTATAATTTAGGTTTCAAATGGTTCTTGTCAAATTTCTATCAGCACTTCTTACCAGTTACCCTGATTATACTATTAAAATAACTTGACCTCACACCTTATTACTAATCAAAACAACTCAAGTAAATAATCCACAAATTATAATGTGAAAAGTGTATCTATTTTCTTTCATAGTCAAACCTTAGCTTCTGTGTATCAGCTCTGCACCAAGTAAGTTATTTAGGTGTATGGGATTTTTTTCAGCTTTGCAGGAACAGAAAATAGAAAACAAGCCTTAATAGGGCAAGATTTATTACTTAACTTGGGCAGTTTGGAAAAGTTTTATTATCTGAGGTGTAGGCTAAAAAATTCATTAATTAAATCTGTATGTAAAAATAAAGCACTCCCCTTTTAAAGACAGGAAAAGTTTAAACTATGGAGTCGTAAAACTGATTAGTTACTCTGAGCATCATTGAAGGGCACGAACCAAAATGTGCATCTCGTTATGCTGTGTAGTGTGTTCCCTTGAACAGCTTGTGTGTTTGCAGGATTCTAAAATGATTTGTTTCATTTCCATATTTTTATATTTTTATTGAGATGAGTGAGGTTACAATTTAGGATCCTTTTGGGTTCCTCTCGCTTGTAAGGACTTTGTGTGCAATGGGTCTGGATGTCATTGGTGCTGCCTGTGTGGAGACCAGAGGGATTTCTTCAGAGCAGCACAGCAGTGGTATTTTTCCTGAGGCTAAATGCACTCTGTACCATTCCTGCATTTGTCAGAGAAGGCCATGACAGAACAGACCCATATGCCAAGCCTGCATTTGTACATCAGGCATTTGATTTTAGGGTTCCTGTCATTTTTCCCACAGTATGATTTCCTATTATTGTTTATTAGTGAGTGTTGAAATTTATCACTTCAAAGGAAGCTGATTGAACTGAAAATTTAAACCTTCTGAAGATGTAGATTTTCTTTGCATGGGTTGGTGGTTTTTTGATGTGGGTTTGTTGGTTTGTTTTTTTTTTAATTGGACAATCTAATTTTAACCAATAACATAGGAACAAAAAGTGCTCCAAGGTTCTAGGAACTTAAGAAATGAGTAAGGGCAATCCTTCATGAAAAAGATTTAGGATGAAAATATTGCAAGGGCTTAAATAGTAGTTAAGCAAATGGCACCAACAAAGTAATTTAAAGCCCAAGCAGGTTGTGGTACAGGTTGTGTCAGTGTTTTAACAGATATCACATTTCATGTCAAGTAGTGTATTAATTAGTATGAAAAGAGCAGTTATGAACTGGCTGTGTATGGTACAGATAGAATGTGTAACCTTTGCTTTGGCCAACTTTCAAAAGCACTTAACATGAAATCCTTAGGAAAAATGCATCTATTAAGCTGTTTCACTTGTTCAAGTGTATTACAAAGTGTGATATCCATAGGGTGTGATTTTTATTAGTGGAAACTGAATGCAGCCAGGCTGGAGTTTCAGTACCATTTCAAACTTTAAATATCTCCTTTAAATATTGTATCTAGGTACCCTTTTTTAGTAGTTAAAGACCTCATGGGACTTGATAGCACATAATGCCTAAAGAGTTTGCCAGTACAGATATACTTAAAACACACAAATTTCCCTGTTTTTTTTTTCCCAATATTAAGGTTTAGCAATACTTAATGCTTTTTGAATCCAAGTACTGAGGAGACATGAGCACACAGGAAAATTTGAATGTATTCTGTCTTCTCTTCATCCTTTTTTTCACTGTGAAAAGCCTCGACAATCCTGATGGCAGAAACTCTTCTGTGTAAAGAGATGGTTGAATCCTGAGGTAAACTTTATTCAAGGCTGGCAGTTCTCAGAAACATTCTCAAGAATGTTTCCTCAGAAAACTGTCTTTTGGATGGTTTTATTTTGTTGTGTTCAAATTCCTGGTGTTGATCATGGTTTGATGGAGCTTTTCCTACTTGTCTGTAAGTGGGGAAGCTCCAGTTTGCTTACAGAGGGGGCTGGTGTGGTTGGAATATTTTACTGCTGTTTCTTCCAAGTGTCTTCCGGGTGGACAGGAAGTGTTTGTGCAGCTTTGTGTATATTTCTGACACTTCCAAATGGAGTTTTTTTGGCTGCAAATACGATGGCTGTACTCCATAGAGAGTAACCAGGAGTGTATAAATTCCCTGGCAACCAAAGCTTTAAATCTGCAGCCACCAAATGTATCTGCCTGTGTCTCTGAAGTTCAACCATGTGGATCATCAGTACAAGTAAGCACTGGACCTTCTAATCCTCACTGTTGAATGTGTTACTGCTTAAGCTGTGGAGTAATTTTTGTCTTCTCTGTGGACCTGGACTAGACAGAGACTCTAAGGAGGAGTTATTTCCTAAAAGTGTGTAGTTCAGCAGCAAGAATCTCTCTTTGCAGAGATTTTGAGGAGCTGGGAGTAACAATGCAAAGCAGTGAAGGAACCAAAGCCCACCTTTAACACAGCCTTGTGTCTGACTGCAGGAAGCAGCTTCTGCAGTTTGTCCATTGACTTAGGGAAGGGAGAAAGGGAGGAATACTTGATTGCTTCCTGGAGGGATTTGTAGGGAAAAGTAATTGATTTTATTTCCACAGTTGATGTGCAAGAACTTTTACTTCTAACCAGGAAGTATTTTCCATCGTTGTGTTTGACATAATGGCCTCTCCATTTTTCTGTTTGCTTGGTTGGTTTTTTTCCCATGGACTTTAAAAAAGTTTGGAACAGTTGTCGTGCTGGTGTGTTCTCACACTGCAGCAATCTGCCCCTCACTTGTGAGGAGGGGATTGTGTAACATGGCTGTGTATGGAATAAATGTGGTTATTCCTCTTCTGTCCCTCCTGATAATGAACTTAGTGCCAAAGGTACCTTCATGTTGCTACTGAGTAACCCATCACCTTTGAAGGCCTTGCTTCTCGTTGCCCAAGGCTCTTTAAGTTCTGTAGCTCACAAGGGTGGGAACTTTGAGAGGAGATGCTTGTGTTACTTTAAAGAAAGTTGGGTTTTTTGCTTCATTTCCTGTAAAAGCACCTTCACGTGAGGTATTAAAAATACTGTTGGGGGAATCGTGAAAGATTCTTTAGAGCTAGAACATGGGGGTTTGGTAAGTAAATAATTGGTTATTCCTGGAATAGAACCATACAGCTTACGAATTCTCAGTCTTAAAAGCTCACAGATGAGTACAATTGTGTGTTTCTAAATCCCTTAGAATAGGTTTTTACGTCCAAAATAATTGTGTTACTTCAGAGGGAGGGATTAAGATGGAAAAATCCCAAATTCTATCTACTTTAAAAGTTTTATAAGTTCTGTGGTGCTTTAATCAGTGGAGTTATTGCTAAATTAACCTGCCACCAGATCCTCCAGAACCAAAACTTTGGTCTACTTTTATGGATGTCCTACAAAACCAACCTATATTGGTATTCTTTACAGTCCTGATCTCCTGTGGATATGTAATACTTTCTGTAGTTGTGCCTGGATGTTTCATTTGTGTGAGAATTAAAATTAGGTTTCTAAGAATACTCATTTCTGATTTTCTGACTGCAAACTCTTAAAGAATTTCAGTGACTTCATCTCAAATAATACAGGAGAAGGATTAGGAAGGGGAGGGAAACATTGTGTGAATACACCAAAACAAAATAGATATGCTATGTCAAATTTTTCACATTCCAGCCTTTATGAGATGTTCTGCTTTAAAGATTTCCTTGCAAGCAGCTGTTCCTATCACTTTCAGAAGTTACAAATTGAATAAAGTCACCCTGTACTGCAAACAGAGTATCTCCAGTCTGCTTGTTCTAGGGCTGTTTACAATGAAAATCTCCAACACTGCAGTAAATTTCAGATTAAATTTTTTTAGGTCTAACAGTTATGAATAAAACAGTTAATCCACATTTGATGACAGCTTCCCTCAGAATTGTTAGAGGTGGTTTTGTGTGTGCACTTTGGCATTCTATTGAGAAGTGAAGAGTAAAAAACACACCCTTAAATAGTCAGAAGTGTGAATTGTGTTCTGTCTGAAGCTTCAAACTGAGCCTGTGAAGTCAGTGCTAGTTAGTTTTACTGATTCTCTGTTTCTTTGGATGAAACCTGAAATCAAACAAAGAGCTCATGCTAGGAGTTTCCAGTTTGAAAGGTAGGAATCTGGCAGTAGAACATTATTAGGGAACCATCTATGACTTTGGAAATAAGTTCCTTTAGTTGTTTTCCAGGTGCCATTGCATTTGCTCAGCTTTGAAGGCAAAGACTTTCTTTTTGGATTTGCCTGGCTTGGAATTACTTAGTCATTTAGGAGAAGCAACAAACTTTTGTGTGCGTAAAATCTGGACAGGTAAGATTTGTAACTCTGAAGTATTTTTCTCCTTTGCTTTCCTTTTCTCCTGGTGCTCTGTCCTCTGAAAGCTACATAATTTCTTAATATGGGAAGCAAAATGGATGAATGAACATATCCATACCTTTTATATACATATTAATATAAATAATACATATCCACTGTTCTCTCGTGCTTCAGTCACCTCCTGAAACCTTTTCTTGATTGTCTTTTAACTGTGTTTGAAGATTTTTGTGAGACAAAGACTGTGCCTTTCAGCTTATGGCTCTGTGTGCACAGTCAATAAAATGAATGAAAATATAGTGTTTAATTGTTTCATGGACAGGTTAGTTTAGAAGTGCTTGTGTATAAGTTAAAATTCAGTGCTTATGCAATTGTTACTTTAAGTGTGAGGGACCCTGTAGGCTGACTGAGATTGTGGATAACTTCGCACCATAAAAAGAAATATATTCTTTAATTTGAGTTAAATGGTGAGCTTGTTGATTTTATGGTGTGCTGTGCACTATGTTAAGCAGTTAATATGCAGATGAGTTTTCATTAACTTCCTGCATTATTTCAGATATATGTTATTCTGTTTGTTGTTTACAGCACAAGTCAGTCTTTCTCAAACTTAGTTTGTCTTGGGTCCCTCTGAAAGAAACTTTGACATTTGCGGCCCCCTTCCTTCCCAGTCACAATCACCATTCCTGCACCTGTCTTGGCATTGCTTTTGCTCCCCCTCCCTTCCCAAACACCTCGTCTTTTCTTCCAACTCCCCTGCCAGGGGTCATATCCCACAGTTAAGAGAACACTACTTTAACTAGAGACTTTTGGCTTTGGTCCAAATATCCTTAGCCTAGCACATTTCCTAGTGCTTGTGGGAAGTGGGCTTTGTTTGAAAATATTTCTTCTGGTAACTTTGGGGGGCTTTTTCTTTGTTTTTAGAAGGCTTGTAATTTACCAAACATTATTTGCACAAGAAAGTTGGAAAGAACTAACTGTGACAATGCAAACAATGGAAAACTTCTCAGGCAAACTTGCAAACTGCAGAAGGGAAATTGGAGCTGGTGCTGCCCCTTCTTTGCCAGGCTTTGCTGCATTGAATTCCTGAGTTAGACCCAGAGATTTAAGATTTTCACAGTAGGCAGCAAACAGTATGGATTAAACTTGCTTCCATTGTTGTTAAGTTGTGCCTCTAAGAACTGTCTGTTCCTTAAAGTAACCCAGGTCCCACAGTTTCACTGAGCAGCTGCCTGGAGTCCTGTTGCATCTGAGGAGTTGTGCTGGAAATGCTCCTTGTAGTATTTCTCCTTACAATGATTTCTTACTTCTCTGTCAGATGGACTAATTTAAATAGAAACTAAAATAGCCAGGAAGGGGGCATAATAAAAAGGCATTTCTGCTGGTTTGGTTTTGGGTTGGGTTGTGGGGGTTTTTTGGTTCAGATGGGATACACTGCAGTTTGTGATCTTCACCTCAAAAATCCCAAAAGGCCCCCCTGAAACTGGTATACAGGCACCCCTTTCAGGACCACCTCCTCCTCTGGTGGGATTTAAGGCAGCAGCTGTTCCATTCAATATCCTTTCATGATGGGAGGAACTTGAGAAAACCCTGTTTGGTTGAAATGGCAGAAGAATTGTTCAGACAAAATGTAATTACCGATGTGGGAAGTCAACCATTAAAAACATGAATAATGTCATCATTTTGTGACAAATGAGATATTTAATGATCATAAAAGGTCAGGACAACTCTTATAGAAGCGGAATTTGTGCATGCAATGCAGGAACATATATATCTATATCTAGCTTTCTACATTTGTTTATATGAAAGGCAAATGTGAACAAAATTCATGGTTATACTAATCAGTGACACCAAGAATATAGTAATAACAGTACAAACCCACTCACTCAGGGTTTAGAATTCATTCTGCAGTCCATGGAGTACATACAAGTTGTGTAGCAAACATCAACATGGATAATGTATTTTGTTATATTCTCTTGGAAGAAATTTAAAATGCAGGCATATAAATAATACAGATAATTAATCTTTTTACTGATGGCTCTAGAAATATAGAATATTTTAACTTGGTTGAAAGCATCAATAAAGCTGTAAAACAAAAAGAGCAGATGTCAAATATAAAGCTTTTGGTTCAATGAGCAATGAGTATGATAAACATTGATTATTCATCTTGATGTTAGAGTTCAAAAACAATTGTCCCTTCAGTTTGCCTCATGGGAGTGTGAAATTAGGACCATGTGTGTGTTGATTAGCAACATATGAAAGATGAATCATGATTACTGTTTTGGTCTGGTGCACAAGGCTGTGCTTGAGGGGGAGTGATTTCCTACCTCCTCTAGCAGATCTCTGTAATTAGTGCATCTCTCTCTGTTCCTGGGAGTGATGTTCAAGTGGTTGCCTGACAGTGCCTCTTCACACACATAAATTGCCTTTCTTGAATGAAAGAGTGTTTGCTCAACAGAATTTGAATGTTGGAGGATATTTCAGTATTATTTGTGGAAACAGTAATTCACAGAACAATTGTGAAATCACCCATCCATTTCTGTCACCAGTGCTGTCTCTGGCAGGAATCGTGAGGTATAAAAAGTGTGTGTTCTAGGTTAAAAGGAAGAGGGGAAACTGCAGTAAAAATCAAGCAGATTTATTATTTCATTCCATTGTATTTAATTTATGGCTTTGATGGCAGGCATTAGTTAAATTTAACTTTTCTTGGAGGCACAATTAGTTCCTGTGGTTAAAAATTTGCTTTAAGTTCTATTTCTGGAAATGTAATCCTAACTTTGTTCCTCTCTGGCCTAGTGATGGGGAGAAAGAGTTGTCATAAGTGCTTTTCATTAGTGAGCTGTTACTGTAAGTGAGGGCTGGGTATTAGAAAAATATAAACAAACAAAATTAGAGGTTGACTTCATGTAATAGTCTTTGCCTTTTATTAATACTTGTGCTCTTTCATGTTGAAAGATGGATGTTTAAATAAAATGAAATGCCTGCACATGTCTTGAACATCTAAATGAGTTACTCATTCTTCAGGAGATGATGTGTTTTAGTGTTACTCGGGTCTGTGCTGATTTAAGATATCTTGGGATCTTAACCTTAACTATTCAGGCTGTGGATGTGGGTGGAGGAGCAGATCCAACACTTATCTCTGTGATTTGAGGTGTGTGATATGTGATGGAAATTCTTTCTGGCTTGCTTGCCCAACATAGATACAGGATTTGGATCTCAGCTTATCGTGTTTTCTGTGGAGTTCTGTGCTTTGAGCTCGCATAATGTGAGATTTAATGTGGATAATGCTTTTCCCCCATCCCCCCCACTTTTTGACAAATAAGGTTATTTGTAATTTAATCTGTGTGCATTTTAACATTAATTATCTGTTTAAAGATCAGTGGTCTGTAGCTCTTCCTAAAAGATGTTTTGACTGTTTCCTTTCCTATGTATTCCTTCTCTGTCTATGTGTGTAGAAGTATGTGGACCACAGGGATTTTGTAGACAAAGCTGCAGGCAATGGAGACCTGCTTTCCAGTAAAGTTCAGAATAAATTAAAAGCTTCATGTAAATTCAACAAATGTTAGTGGTTAATTAATGATAGAATCATAGAATGGTTTGGATTGGAAGGAACCTTCAAGATCATCTCCTTCCAACCCCCTTGTCATGGGCAGGGACAATTAACTGAGAATGTAGAGCCCTGAGGCCATAACCTTGTGTTTATGGATTTAAAGTAAGAAGCTCTAAACAAGTTCTCTTAGCTATAAGCCATTTAAAACAGGGGAATGCTTCCTGGAAGAATGTATTTTTTTAAACTCACAGCAGTAAGTACTTGGAGGATTAATACTAAAGTTTAGCATGGTGAAATTGTCTGGTAGTTTACGTGTTTTAACTTATAACTGCTATGACAACTATCTGGTTCAACACTTTAAGGCAACCCTAATTCTCTCACTTCTTACTGCAGCCTTTTTGTGCCTTTTATACACCTGGGAGCCAGTTTTTACAACCAATAAGTCTTATTTGCTCCTTAAGTTCAGCAGAGTTTGGCTTATGTTATATCTGCTTTTTGCATCTCCATTATTAATGACTGTGCTGTATTGATTTATACTTCTACTGTTGTGTAGTTTGTGATGTCACCATAATCCCGGTAGAAATGTAATTAAAGGTGTGGTGAAAAGTGTTGCCTTTTTTTTTAACAGAGGATATAAAAAACCCCATCTAATGAATTGAGATACTTGTGCCATTTTTCTGTGGGGTTTGGTAAAATTTATGTCTCTCAAAACTTCAGATGTAGGACAAAAGGGGGACAAGTAAAAATGTGGTGGTTTATCTGCCTTTATTAATATGAAAGTTACTTTTTTGTAATTTTTTAATGAAATAGTCATGTCTTTGTTTTGATGTAGTAGTGAGTTAAATGACATCTCATAAAGTTTAGAGAAACAGAAAATGAGTCAGAATAGAACAGGTATTAATAAAAAAGTTTAAAAAAAAAAAGACGCCTTCCTGTTTCAGGAAGCCTTTTTGTACAACAGCTGGTTCAGTGCCAAACTAAATCAGAGTTTAACAGATGAAAAGCCACCTAAGAAGAAAGTGAGATTACAAATTTAACTTCTAACAATACTATCAAGATCTGAGTTGTTTTCATTCTTTAGGTATTGTTTTACTTTTTTTCTTTCAAGGTAACACCTCATACCTTGTTTTTCTTAGTACCTCCCTGTTTCTGACTGTGAAGTGACACCCAGGGAGTACTTGGGCATGATCCTGACAGCATCTAATTACTGCTGCAGTCCTTCTAGACTATGGATTTTTGCTGTTCACATTGTAGCAGTGAACCCAGATACAATTCCATGTAAATAGGTGGGTTTTTTTTAAAGCTAATGGTAAATACGGTGTGATTTGCCTTTCATGGAATGATGCTCCTTCCCAGGAATCAGCATTCCAGTTTTCAACTTTGTGTCTGGTTTGGGGTGAGAGTGATGCTACATTTTGTGTTTCAATAGCAATTTCAGTGCTTTTTTGAAGGGTAAGGTATTGCATCTCTGAAGCCCAAAGTCCTTTTGGAAAGGTTGGAAGAGGCAGCAGACTCATCAGCCTGTGGATGTGTCTGGATTCTTCCCTGGCAGAGCAGTTCTCCAGTTGGTCTTCAGTTTGTGACACTCAGCGAGGATGGCAGGATCTGCTTTAATAGTATTTGATAATAGAAAAGGGTGTCTGAGGTAGCATAATGGATTTCTACAATGTGCACTCCTACTGGAAAAGTTCTGGAATATAATTATCTGAATTATTGCAGTTACAAATCCACTGTTTCATTTATTCTTATTTAACATTAAAAATTCATGTGGTTCTATCATCCTCCTGCTTACAAAATAAAAATCTATGTAAGTTCTAGGTAACTTGCTTTATTCATATTATTTTCTTGGTGTTTCTCTACAGGGCCTGTCATCAGTGACAAAGAACAATGGACTACTCAATATCACCTTTAAATATGACAGTAAGTTGAAAATCTGCACTGTATTCACAAAAATCAAGGACTCCTTCACAGTTGTCAATATATAGCAACATGTCTTTTAGAAATGTCTCTAAGAATAGCATAAGCTCTTCAGTATTGAAGAACTTTAACATCTAGGTCTGTCTGCCAGGTCTGATAGATCTTCTCCTTCTTGTGTTTCACTGATAATAAAGCAGTCTAAGAATTTGTAGTAGTTACACTTTCAGATTGGCCTACTGCATCTGCTCAGTATTTGACTGGAAAATTATAGAAAATTATTTTATTCTGTGAAAGAATATAGTCACTGAAAGGTTTAGTACACACAAACTCATAGGAAATGATTATTTTGAGCTTTATACATCTTTTCTCTGGTATGTAATTTAAGGTGAAAATGGAATGAGGTGTGTCTTGAGGTAGAAAATGTGTAGATTTTATTTGCATACAGGTAATGTAAAATATAAAAATGTGTCTTTGCAAGGGTTAATATTGAATATGAATATTGAAGGATGTTGAATGGCATCTCTCCATCCAGTCAAAGCAGTTGGAACTTTTCTTTAGCTACAATCTTAGAGGAGCAGGCCAGTGGAAAACTGCTGTGGGTGTTTTTAGTGGAGACAGATGGGTTTAGAGCTGTAGCAGATGTGCTCTGTTTTGCAGCTAAACTAAGAACAAAGTAATCTCTGGCATAATAACAGTGATAAGCAGGTTGCAGCAATAATACTTCAGACCTCTTCCAACATCTGCTGAATGACTGTATCTTATTGTTGAGGTTTTTTTAAAAGGTTTTTGTCATCTTTGTTGTCTTTGTCTAAGTAGGACTATTGACTGCGTTAGGAATTTATCCTTATTTGGGCAGTTAATGGCCATCATCAATATTAACTCAATATACATTCAAGGTCTAAATTTACAGCAGTAATGTTTGTTTTAATGCCAGTACAAGTCACAGATTGTTTTTTCTACTTACCCAAAGAAATTGCTTCAGATGCTGAGTGTAGGTGAAATTTCATCTTTAAGAGCATACATCAGGTAACCTAACAGTAGGGATTTCTTTCATTCTGATCATCCTTTTGTTCCTCTATTTTTATGTCCATTTCTGAATTTGCAATCCTTCACTGTGAATTACTTTTTAATCTAATTTGATCTTAGTATTTAAAATGAGCAACTATGTCAGATTGTACAAGGGTTAGGTGGTCACTACAAAAGAGGTGGTGGGGTTTTTTTTAATTGTGTAAAGAAAAACAGGAAATAATACCAGTCAGAACAGAGATCCCCACATTTAGTTAACACAATGAGTCTGTTTAATTCCCAGTATGTGTCGTGTTTTTTCCATTAATTCTGGCACCAGAAACTGTGTTTAACCAAAGAGAAGTATTAACTCAAAACTCTCCTGGCACTGAATGCTTCCTGGACAAAGAAGTTACTTGAGTTCTGCAGTACTAGGAAAAGAGTTTGCAGATATGAAGACTAAAGAGCTAACATGATATGGAAATACATACTTACTGTGAATAAGCCAGGCCAGCACAAAAGAGAATTTGGCTTGCTGGCTGTGATTTTTAAAGGCTTTTATTTTGCCACACTGCAACTCTGGCAAAGTGTGGTTTTTAAAGTGGTTGGTTAGACTGTTTATTCAGGTGAAACACAAATGTTTGTATTTTTTAGTATGTCACTTGTATTCAAATAAAAGAAGTGGGTTCCTGAAAAGTGTGATTTTTTTTCCATGCTGTTTTCTTCCTAAATCTGTTGTTCTTTAAAAATGGAAATCAGTGACTTGCAGTTAAACTTCAGACATTTGTGCTATATTCCATTTTGGCAAATTGTCATTTGACCATAAAATTCTAGTAACCAGGATCCAAAATTTTAGGCTTGCTATTAATTAGATCCAGACATAGAAAAACCCAGTTACTTCAAACTTTCCATTGAAAGAGATCCTCTCTCCTCCTAACAGGAAGTTCATGCTGTCACTGAGTTCACTCATAGCAACAGAATTCTACAAACAGCAGTGGAAGTACCAACTGCCCAGCTTTTGTCAAAGGCAGTGTTGTACAAACTGTTCTATTCTTGTGGCTGGGACAGTTATATAAAAGACCCCTTGCTGTGGTTATTCATAGTAAAAAGCCATTTTCTAAGTCTCCTTTACAGTTAATAATTTTTCTTTCCTTGCCTTTAAGATCACACCTCTGAATTAAATTCAAATTTCCTGTACTGGCGTATCATAGCACTTGATTTTTCATGTTTCTTTTCTACAAGCTCTGCATAGACAAAACATAGCATATAGATTATCTCAGGTTTTTTAGAATTAATCATCAGTCAGTAATGTATATAGTCAACTTCTTCTGGATTTTGTTGACTTCACTTGTTCAGAAG
The DNA here is from genome assembly GCF_025592945.1 of Manacus candei. Classification (NCBI taxonomy): domain Eukaryota; kingdom Metazoa; phylum Chordata; class Aves; order Passeriformes; family Pipridae; genus Manacus; species Manacus candei. The sequence goes on from NW_026138130.1 coordinate 762,672, forward strand.
CAGAAAGTTTGTTTGTGCACACACACCTTCATGTGTAGTGCACTCCAGAACTCCAGAACTATTGAATTCCCTGGCTGCTACTTCTCTTCCTGCCACAAAATATGAGCCTGAGTATTGTAAGGCTTTAAAAGTAATAAAATTTGGGGTTATTTGTTTTCTTGTCAAGTTCAACAACAAAGTCGGGAATGTTTTTCGTATGTTTTGTTTCCTTAATGAAGGCTGAAGTTTTCTACAATCACATGTTTGTGGAGCTGTAACTTTAGGGAATACACTGTGTTTTGTGATGATAAGACAAAAGCAGTCCTGACTGGATCCAGTGGCAGTAAAATGGTCTACAGGGGTGTGGCTACTGAATGGATGGCAGAGAGGAGATGGATTTAGGCTGCAGGTTCTCTGTGGTCAGGATCAGGCAATATCTTGGTTGAAAAGCACTTATTGAGCACCAATTCTCAAGCTCTGTTGTTCTCATATGTGCCTGATCATTGACCAATATTCTCTTGCTCTGAGCACTGTACATGCACAAAATAATGTCAGTATTCTTTTGAACAATTACGAGAAAAAGCTGCTCTCTTTTGGGAGTCCCAATGTGTCATGTGGTATGGGCTGTACTGGGGTGTAAACTGGTGATTTCCTTGGGAATCCTGTGAACTAGAGCTTTGCAACTGGTGAAAGTGGCTGTGCTCAAGGATTCATGAAGTTTTGTGGGTTTTTGTGTCTTGAGACACAAACTTCATCTAGATTCAGTATAAAGTACTTATATTTTAGAGAAAACAGTGCACTTGCACTTTGCTCAGTAGTGAAGAAATACTAGGAAATTTATGTCAGCTAGAATGTTTTTCTTAAAGTGTTTGTTCCCCCGTATTTTCAGACTGTACACCTTACCTGAACTCAGTGGGCAGACACGTGATCGGGGACGTGCAGAACATCACTATCAGTCAGTATGCCTGCCAGGAACAGGTTGCTGTGATGATACTTTGGACAGCAAATGCCATTGGTAAGTAGTAGAGGGAAAGGGGATTTTATTTTTTGGTTTGAAAGCATAGCATAAACTGAAATTAATTCATTTTTTATTTCTGTAGCATTTAGCTTACAAAAGCTGTGTGTGTGTCTCTGATAAATCTTTGTTCTGCCATATGTAATGCTGTTGAAAAGATGTAATTAGATGGAATAGTTAGTCTTGAAGAGCAATGCAATGCCTTTGATACCTGAGCCACAAAACTGTCCCAGGGTAACACTGGCATTATCCTGGGACACTCACATCACTGTGACTGAGTTTAATCGTGTAATGAAGTAATTCTGTGATGAGAACATTGTAAAGACACTGTGCTGAGATGAGTTGTGTTCGAGTAACTTGAACAAAATGGGTGTAGTTCTGGCATCTGTTACAAATAACTGGAAGTATACACACACTGGAATAAATTCCATTCCATTTAAGTCAAGTTTTCTATTATCCCATACTATACTAGAACTAAAGAAGTTGTAACAATCACTATCACTTTAATCTAGTAGTCTCAGAAATTATTGGAAAATGTTATAAAGGAATATTTCCATAATTTGCCAGGAAAATGTTGTATTTCTTTGCTAACAATGGAAACGTGAAGTTACTATAAAGTATTCCTGAGAGTGAAGAAGGTAATGATAAGTTAAATTACAGTGATAATTTGGAAGCCCCAGCTGAGCTGTGGGCCCCTCTGCTCTAAGCATTGCACAAGTATGTAGTAATTGCAGCCTTTGCCAAAGACTGAATTCTGGATAGGCAAGATAGAATATGCAGGAAGAAGTGACATATAACAATGGATATTAAATACAAGCACTTCATATGACTGGTAAGTTTTATTTTTAGAGACAAATGAAATATACTCGAATTACATAAAATACCACATTATGCATTCTGAAATATTGATCTTCTTTAAATGCCCTGCTGTTTGTAGGGATTGAATACCTGAAAGGATTTCGAGTAATACTCGAGGAGTTAAAATCAGAGGGAAGACAATGCCAACAGATGGTTTTAAAAGATCCAAAGCAGCTCAGCCCCAGTTTTAAGCGAACAGTAAGTGCTTTGTTTCAAGAAAAATTTCATTGTTATTTGGTTGTGTGAGTAGCCTCAGAAGTGTTTATCATCATAGAATGGTTTGGGTTGGGAGGGACCTTAAAGCTCATCTCATTCCAACCCCCTTGCTGTGGGTAGGGAACCTTCCACTATCCCAGGTTGCTCAGAGCCCCATCCAGCCTGGCCTTCAACACTTCCAGGGATGGGGCAGCCACAACTCCTCTGGGCAACCTGTGCCAGGGCCTCATCACCATTGCAGTGAAGAATTTTTCCTAATATCCAATCTAAACCTACTCTCTTTCAGTTTGAAGCCATTCCCCCTTGTCCTGTCACTCCAGGCCCTTGTAAATAATCTCTCCCTCTCTCTCGTTGGCTCCTTTCAGGTACTGGAAGGCTGCAATTAGGTCACCCCAAAGCTTTCCCTTCTCCAGGCTGAACAATCCCAGTTCTCTCAGCCTTTTCCTTGTAGCAAAGGTGCCCACATCCAACACTGTATTGAGATTCCTCATGTCAAAGTGGAATGGAGGGGTAGATAAAGAATTCTTAGTGTATTAATTTCTGCTTTTGATTGCAAAACTCTTGGCTTTGTTTAAAAAAAAAAAAACCACTTTCAGTTATAATAGTTGATTTTGAAATATGTTGCAATCTTGTCTTTTTTGTAGGAAATGGAATCCCAGCCCTTTGTAAATTTGAAGTTTGAAACAGATTACTTTGTAAAGATTGTTCCTTTTCCTTCCGTTAAAAATGAAAGTAATTATCACCCATTTTTCTTCCGAACCAGACGTAAGTGTTGCACGTGATTCAGTACTACCCTTTGGGGTGAAATGTTGATATTTGTCCCACTTAGGTTTGGTTTTTTCCCCTATAAGACTTTCTTAAGTATTTTCAAGTCTGTTTATTGATGCAGACCACGGTAACATTTGTAATAGTGCTCAGTGTACATATTTATTCTGAATAAATGTATTTAAGGCTAGTTTCAACTTCCTTTCCTGATGTGCTGTGCCTGGTGTTATCCCTTTTGTCTCACTAAGGAATGCTACTTTCAAATTAGTGGAGCTGTGTTTCTCATATAAAGATGAGAAGGGACTTGAATTTGTAACAAAGAAGTTAAGTATGCAAAATATATTTAGTCCAGGCATATTAGAGTCTGGGGAAAAAGTGGAGGTATTCAAACTGATGAACTCCTTAGTTTTGCCCATGTTTCTTTTGTTTAAATAGCATAGCATATTGATACTGTGTAATTAATAATTTTTCTGTATATTTGTAGCATGTGAATTGTTGCTACAGCCAGAAAACCTTGTCTGCAAACCTTGTAAGTAAAACGTAACACTTCTTGTATTCTCATCTTACAAAAAGTTACTGTACCTGAAGAGTCATTTTCCAATTCATGAATATCTCCTCTGACAGACTGGAAGCCAAGGAATGTGAATGTTACCCAGCAGGGTTTTAACATGCAAGTGTCCTTTGATCATGCACCTCACAGCTTCGGGTTTAGATATTACTTTCTTCACTACAAACTCAAGCATGAAGGGCCATTTAAGCAAAAGACCTGCAAACAGGTACGTGGCTGACTTTTCCAGCTCTTAAAAGCACCAAACCTGTTACCATGAGATGTTCTTATAGAAGCTTTACAAACTTAATATAAAATAGTATCAGTTTTAAAATTTTAAAACTATTTGGTAGTATTTATGTAAATAATAATTGTTCTGTGATAGAACTCATCAATCAAAACCAGGCTTGAGGGCTCCATATGGACCTGGATAATATAAGCAAGTGGGGAGACACTGTTCTCTCTCTTGAAAACCCTACAACTAATAAGTACTTCAAACTGGTTTATTATTTTTTTTATACGTATTATTTCCTACTTTTTAATTTCACCTTTGCACCAGATTTGACCACTTAGTAGATTACCCACCTAGAGCTGGTATCACGGGGTAGCTCTTGGTTTGGGCTGTGTGTGGAATTTTGACTCTCTGTGGTTTGTGCAGCCGTGTGTCTGAGTCTTGTTATAGGAGTTGCAACTTGCTGTGTTGTCTTCCTTAACTTTGGTTATTATCCAATGGCAAGTTTGTTCTCCCTGGCCAACCTTTCATCCTGAATGTCTGAAAGCTGTGGAGCTTCAGGACATAATGTAGAGTTCATGTATAAGGGTGGGGTTTTTTTAATAATTAATCATATTTTAGTCCCGCGGGCAGAGATTGTACAGTTGAATGGAGAGACTTAGTTTTACTGGTTTAAGGTGTGTTAATACAAGAGGGCATTGCATATTTGTAAATCAATGTGAATGTATTGTTTGTTAGGTTTTAAAAGTATGTGAATGGCTTGCAAAGTATTCTTTCTTTGATGTAGGAGCAAAACACAGACACTACAAGTTGTGTTCTCCAAAACGTATCTCCAGGGGATTATATAATTGAGGTAATATTTATCAATTGTCTTTTGTGCAACAGCTAAATGAGAATGATAATGGAAAAATTAACTAAAATTAAAGTATTCAAATCACATTCATAAAATTGGACTTCAGGCATCCCTACTGAAGTACCTTGGGCAAATAAATTTTTTAGATGGTTCTTGAACTTTCCATAACTTCACTTCCCTGAGTGTGTAGCAGTTTCATCTGTGCCTTAAATTGAAGTGTGGACCTGCATAATTCCTGGACTTTGATTTTTATATTTTTTTAATTGTAATTCTGTGGTTTGGTCAGTTTTTATTATACCAGTTTGTGCTGCTCTTTAGTTTTAACTTGCTGAATAAGTTTCCTCACACTTGGTCATGAAAACTTTTATAGTTATTTGTATAGTTATATATAGTTATACTTTATAGAGTTATATTGCAGAAAATAAATAAAATTCCTCTTTTGCTTTTCCAAGCTGGTTGATGACACCAATACAACAAGGAAAACAATGCACTATGCACTTAAACCAGGTATGAGTTCTGTCTTTTAAACAAGATATTATATTTAGCTTTATTAATTTAGATTCAGTTTTAATTATGTTGGAAATGTCTCTATTTGTTCTTTGTTTACCATAATCAAGACTATTGAGGCAATTGTGCTGGGATTTTTTGACCTAATCAAAAGAGAGTGGACATGCACACTTGTACATACACGTGTGCATCTCTGCACATTTGTATTTAGTGGAGTTTAGATCAGTACATCACTGGAAATCTTTGTGGGGAAGTGGCTTATTTGGATATGTGGATATGAAGAATCGTATCCTTAATTGCATACAATTGATATTGTATGCAGCATCACAGTGTGGAAATAATGTAAAGGAACTGTGAGAACAGCTCAAACACATCACCTGGCTGTGTCCTTCAGCTCTGAAATCAAACCAAGCCATCTGGAAAACCTGTCAGGTGAATGCTCTGCATGCCAATGGATCAGACCTGTGTTTGAGAAGCTAAACAGGGATTTCAAGATGTAGCTGCAGACACAAAAAAACCACAGATGGAAGCAACTGGCAAAATAGACTGAATCCTAGTGGGCATTGCTTAAGGTCATATCTGCAGGAAGACTGTTCTTTCCAAGTGGCTGGTTCAGCACCCTGGAACAAAACCCTGTCGGGTCCAAATGACCACTGCATGTCTTATCAAAACTACACCTGATGTAAAGTTGTTCTGGGGAGGTGTGAGTTGGTGAGCAGCTCTTGGCACTTGGCTTGGCCACACTAATGCTGTGGTGGGGGGGGCAACCAGCATAAAACCTATTTAAACTGGAGCAGAACATGGTGTTTGATCCTCCTGTATATTTGAGAATTACCTGATAACAGTGTACTGCAGCAGTTTTGCATTCCCAGTGTGAAGATTTGATTAGATAATTGTAATTCAGCTAATTTGCATACAGATAATTGTGCTTTATTTTCCCCAGTGCATTCTCCGTGGGCTGGACCGATCAGAGCCATTGCCATCACAGTCCCCTTAGTTGTTATTTCAGCATTTGCAACCCTTTTCACAGTGATGTGCCGCAAGAAACAGCAAGGTAGGAGGGGTTATTCAGTACAGGGTTTCATTTAAAGATACACTTTTGCAACCAAAATAGTCTTAATTGGTAGGCTAATTCTAGAAATACCTTTATCTGAAGAGCTTTCTTTTCTTTTTCTCTGTCCTTCCTCCCCACAGCTTTTTTGTGTGTTGAAACCTGTAGCAAATTCTTAATCAGTGCTTGCTGGTAATTTGTTTTAAACATTCCAGTTCATTCTCTTATTTCACTCAAAAATGTCTAATATTTATTTATTTTAAATCAGAAGGGAAGTAAAACCATGTGATGCCAATACAATTCAGAGTGCTGTCTGGAATATTACATATATCTATTACTCCAGATTCGCTCACTTTGCTGGAAGTTGCCTTTACATTTCATCCTAAACCATCTTCCTAAATTTACTCTTTCTAAGATTTGCCTGCAGATGTTTTTCTAACTTAGATTCCAGCCATCCTTGCTGACTTCCCTCTCCTCTGTATCCAGGAGCTGGCAAGCAGCACTTGATACATTGAGATGTTAAAAATCCATCAGCATTATAGAATTTAGAGAATCATGTGGTTTCATGAATATGGAAAAAGAGATTACTTCTCCAAGCCTCACATATCTGTGTTATCCACCTGAATTTTGGCACTGAGATACAGTGCAAGTGCTATATGCCAGCTGGGTTAAATCCTTTTACCTTCTGGTCTTCTGTAGCTATCCCTTTGCTCACAGCTAGCACAGTTCCAACAAAAACCCCAGACAAATCACTGAGGATTTGTCTACAGAGAGAGTTGTTCCAGAATACTTATTCCTGATGAATTGTTCTAAATTAAATCCCTAGATGGATATTTGTATTTTGAAATTCTCATGCTTTATTCCAAATTAGCTTAATCAGCTGTAGAACTAGATTGAATTAGTCTGGCATAAGGCCAGACTTTTATGCTCCAGCATAAAAGCATCTATGCAAGGAAAGAAACACTAATAGCTGTTTTGATTTAAATTAATCATATCTTAATTCAAATTAATGTCAAACTAATGTCCAAACACATTGTATGTATGTATACACTAGAGAGATCCTGGATGATATTCTGAAGTGATCTGTGTTCCTGGAGTTTAATTTTCTTACCTGGCTTGTGTTGTGGTTTAGTTTTTTTTTAAAACAAGAGACTTTGTTAGACAGGAAACTCTTGATGATACATCTTTATGGCTTATAATATTTGAACAGAGACATGAAGACTGTTGAAGCTGGATAGAGGTGAAATAACCTCATTGTATTTGTAAAATCTTTCTTGAGTTTTTTGAGTGCTACAGAAATAACTTCCCATTTCACTTTGAAAGTGTGTCCCACATGTAGCAACTCATAAGCTGGATAAATAGACTGTGTGCAACTTTTCTTTCCCAGGATGGAAAGACAGATCTTCAGAAAAAAAGTCCTTACTGTATGCATTAGTAAAGAGCCTACAAAAGTTCTAAAAAGCCAAAACAAAACTTTATAGTGTGAACTCTCTTCTCTCTTCCAATTTAGAAAATATATATTCCCATCTAGATGAGGAGAGCTCAGAATCTTCAGCATATGCTGCAGGTCTCCATGTGGAAAGACTTCATCCCCGGCCAAAAGTGTTCATCTGCTATTCCAGTAAAGATTGCCAGAAACACATTAATGTCATCCAGTGCTTTGCTTATTTTCTTCAGGACTTTTGTGGCTGTGAGGTAAATTCAGCATGGCTTCTCTAAACAACTTTTCCTTAATTGAAACAGCACTCCCAAAACTATGTGCTTGAAAATGAGGTATTTCAATCTCTCCTTTTCACAGAGATAACTTTTGTTATTTTGCTAAATATTGTCTGTATAAATTTTCTTTAATTGGGGAAATGGACAGATCATATACAGTGTAACAAAAAAAAAAGGCAACAGAATGGTGGAAAATTAGGAAATGAGGATTCCAGGACCTTTCTTCAACCGTGTTTAGCTTGTTTTGTATTAAGTACTTTTTCTATTTAGTAAGTCTTGCATCTTTATAGCCAGCAGCCACAAAGAGGTATTGCTGTCTACCTTATATACTTAAGTTTTCCTAAAATATGTATTGGATTGTAATTTAAAAGTAGTTGAATATGTCAAAACTCCTACTCATAGAGCAAAAACTGTAATTAGGATAAATTGTTGACATTATATATTCATTTTAATTGATTTTTATTTTTTTACTTCTATTAATGCTGTAAAATCAGTAACTCTTTTTCTTGGTTTTGATTGAAAGCTGTGAGAGATTCAAATTGTTACTTTGACTGACTAGGCTTAGAATCTCATACCAGTTTCTAAAATATAATCACTATGTGGCCGGTCTTTCACTTTTCGAATGGAAAAAGGCAGGGCGATCGTTAGTCTCTTTTGGCTGCATTTTTTCCTCCCCCACTGGGCTGTAAAGGGGATGAGCTGGAGCTGGGTTTGGTTGCAGCAAGTCTGCTCTCTGGTGCCCAAACACAGTAACACAATGGAGGCCTCACGTTTTTAGTGGGGTCACAATTTGTTCATCAGTTTAAAATAGTTCAAGTAAGGTGCTTTATGAATAACTTGCTTGAATCCCCCTTTAAGAGATGTACTTTAGCCCTGCCACACTGCACCTCTTTGGACTAGTGTTAAGGTGAGCTGTAAGTGTTACTGCTGTAACTATGAACCATGGAATAGCTGGTCTCAGGCATAATTTAAAATTTATATAACAAAATATTGATGCCATCTACAAACAGAAATAATACATGTTTTTATTAAAGCTGTGGAGTTTAATATAAAAAGTGATACTCAATGCATAATGGAACAGTTACACAAGTATTTTTCAGATGGAATAGTAGTGTTTTCTCATAAAGGACAAAACCAGTGGCATTTAATAGCCATTTAAAATAATAACATGACCATAATAAAAATCCTTTCTCACAGGCAGCAGATCAGACCAGATTTTGAAGAATAAAAACAAAACCATACACAAAACTACCTGCATTGTACCTTTCTCAGAGTACCTCCCAAGAGCAGTAAAACTTCTCTCCCCCATGGATAGAATGGAATTGTCCAGTTGGAAGGAACCCACGATGACCATCCAGTCAGAAAATCTGTCAAAGTACAAAATAAGATGACTCTTAGGATAAAATTTTCAGAACTTATCAGATAAAGCTGCTGCTTTGTTGCTTCCTAAGTGGGAGGACTTGATAGTATAGGCACTAATTATGTTTCTATCTAGATATGAAAATTCTTGGTATCAGATTACATTAGCATGCAAAAGGTGATAGATGAATGTGGCTCTTAGGGGCATGGTTTAGTGGTAGACTTCTCAGTGCTGGGTTAATTCTTGGACTTGATCTTAATGGTCTTTTTCAATCTAAACAATTCTGTCTGTTGTTTCCATTACATTCAGCACATTATGGACCCAGATATACAATGGTTTAAGTTGTTTGAGGCAGGCACAATTGTTTATTGTGGATTGATAAGATCTAATTTGATCACATAAGTAAATTGTAATTTAGTGGATCTGGCCCTATTTTCTATGTTCTTTTTATTCCTCAGGAGAAAATGCTGTATATCAAGTCCATAGTGCTTTTGTATTTTAAGGTTTTGGTTTACTTTCAGCTACTTGGCTTTGCAGTTACATGTTGGTTCCATAAATTTGTATGTAACACTGATATAATTAGGTATGTTTTTCTTTAAGTAAGAAATGAGCAGCAAAATGGTTACATACAGTAACTAGCATTCTTTCTTTTTTTTTTTTTTTTTAATAAATAAAAATTTTCCCACTTCCTGAGCCCAGGGTAATTTTCAGCCCACAAGCAAAGTTTAGGATGAGTGTGAGGCTGTGCTTATGTTGGTAAAGAGCTACTGACATTATTTATTTGACTGATTTCAGTTTGTCCACTGTCAATGTTATGTTGATTATTACTTATTTTTCTTGTAAAACAGCATCAAGAACAAGCTGTAGTTAAACTCACCGGTAATTCTCAGTTGTCAGATAAATACAGGCTGACTCAGTGTAACTCATTTAAGTTTTATTAGCAAATATATCTAATAATCTAAAAATTAATATGAACCAAAATGCTTTTTTTTTCCTTTTCAGGTGGCCCTGGATTTGTGGGAAGATCTAAAAAATTGTAAAGAAGATCAGAAGGAGTGGCTTGTTAAAAAAATAAATGAGTCCCAGTTTATCATCATTGTATGTTCCAAAGGAATGAAATACTTTGTTGAAAAAAAGAACTGGAAGCACAGAGGGGTAACCAAAGATGCAGGAAAGGGAGAACTCTTTCTGTTTGCTGTGTTGACTGTTGCAGAGAAGCTTCGTCAAGCAAAGCAGAATTCAGCTGACCTGTGCAAGTTCATTGCAGTCTACTTTGATTACTCCTGTGAAGGAGACATCCCTGCTATTCTGGATCTGAGCACAAAATACAAACTCATGGACAATCTGCCTCAGCTGTATTCACATTTACACTCCAGAGATCTTAGTGTACAGGACTCAGAGGTGTTTCCCGTTAACATTAGCAAAAGGAATTATTTCAGGAGCAAATCTGGGAGGTCCCTCTATGTTGCTATTTGCAACATGCATCAGTTCATTGATCAGGAACCAGATTGGTTTGAGAAACAATTTATTCCCTTCCCTCCACCTTCTTTACATTACTCGGAGCCTGTCATGGAAAAATTTGATTCAGGCTTGGTTTTAAATGACTTAGTGAATAAACAGGTGATGGATGGCGATTTTTACCTGAAAACAGATGTAAATATTATTTCAGCAGGGAATTCAGACTCTCACTGTATAATTCAGCACTTAAACCTTGGAGAAGATATAGAAACTCAGGACATTCAAGGTGGTGGCAGCTCTGTTCTTCAGCCACTGTTACACATTGTTAAAGCTTCAAAAGACATGCCTCGAGATTCTGGAATCTACGATTCGTCTGTTCCTTCATCTGAATTATCTTTACCTTTAATGGAAGGACTATTGACAGACCAAATGGAAACATCTTCCATTACAGGAAGTGTTTCTTCATCATCAGGTTTGGGTAAGATACAGCAGTTTCAAAAATTACATTCAGTTACTGTGAGCATATTTCTACCATCTTAAAATAGGTAAGATAATATGTGAGGAGCCGTATAGGTGGCTGCAGAGAAAGGTAAGCATTGTATAAAGATGGTAAAACAGCTTCTGGTAACGTTAGAAACATGAATCTCTTTCTTAACTTAAAGTGTGTGGGGGAGTCTTAGCAAGGTAAGATTTCACTAAATTTCTATTAATAAGTCACTTCTCATTAATTGACCTATTCTTGGAGAGAATTCTTTCTTCCAAGGACTCCTTGGCAGCTGGGATTCCAGCTGACAGCTGTGTGGTTTAATCAAGAGGGTGATATGGTGAAGCATTCTCACAGACAGCCATAAATCTAAACCTGACACCCTATTTTGCTCCAGCACATACTAAAACCTTGAGGGATATCATCTGTACTGTGATTAACTCAGGTTTCAGAATGACATCAGGCTTCTCATCAGATACAGGGCTGGGGGAATGGACAAATGGGTTTCAGTGGAGGAATTTAGATGCTTGGAAGATACTCTCCAAAATAGATACCCAGCTTAGAAGCCTCCAGTTAGAAGGTGTAAATTTTGCCTCAGGCTATATAAAAGCTGATCTGGCTTTACTTAGTTACAGCATATTGAACTGGCATCACAACTACATCAGTGTGGAATGTTCCAGCAATTGTGTTCGAATGATAAAAGTGCTCTTTGCTGAGATTTTCTTTAAGTGGCTACCACAGGTGAATATTCCATTTGGATGGTGGGATACTGCTCTGCTTTCTGCAGAGTCTTGACAGTGAGCTAATTTATTAGACTTTTCTCTTGGCTAAATTAATTTTTTATTATTAATAAGGTAATTCATAACTAATGTTTGATGCCAGAATTATCTTGGAGGAAGAGAATGTAGATCTCAATCTACAGATGTAGTGTGTATATTTATAAGATAGATAGTCTGTAGGACAAAGTAGTTAAAACCCCAAAAAATTTTCAAGGGAAAAAAATGCACAGATTTACTGATCTAATCACTTAAACCACGAATAGTCTTGTTTTCAAAATTCATACTGTATTCTTTAATTTCCTACAGTCTTCTAACTTAGCCTTCTCTGACATTTGTGGGATGGTGATCTCTGTAACAGTTCTAGTGTTGGATGACAGTAGGATGCTGGTTTAGAATGTATGGCCTCTCTGTAAGAATGCTTTCCCAGTGTTCCCCTCCTGATTCAATCACTGAACTGTCAGCTGGGTTTCCCAGCTGCAAGGGGGCACTGGAAGAAAGAGCCAGTCTTTGCAGTAATTAATTCTCCAGTCACATACCTACTTGTTAACATGCTTCAGCTGTAGAGGTTAAACATTATAGCTCTGGCTGGGAGAGTTGGATCTTAACACTGATGTTCCAATGTCTTAATAAACCACAATAATTTCTGCCCTTTTCCCATTTACTGTCCCTATCCAAAAGCACCCCCTTGACTGACTGTCCCTCAAACCTCCCCTCTCCCAAACCAGATCCTAACTGGGTACAGGATGAAAAGGAGACAGTATCTAGAACTGAACGTCATCTGCCTACTGGAGTGCAGCCCATTAAATCTCTTTACTGTCCCAGACATACAAAACATATATAGCCCTAATATTGATATTCCCGATAGTGGGAGGAATAAATAGAATTTTTTAGCTTTTGTTGTAAGAGATGGACATGGCCAAGTTATTACTCTGAATTCACACTACCATTTCTCTCCTGGCTACCTATTTTTTACCCATTGCTTGGTCAGAACAGACATCAATAGCTCTGTCATTGAGCATCTCAAAGTAGATCTTTCTTCTTTAAAGGACAGTTTTATTTAATCTCTGAAATTAAAATCATAAGTCACATTATTTTTAATACTATTTACATAGTCACATAATTAGTAATACTTCCTATCTTTCAGTGTGGGTCCTGTGCAGATTACTGATCTGCAAAGAAAAGATTCTCAAAGAGATCATCATATTGGGCATCTTCAACTGAAATTCAAACCAGTTTAATTTTGAGGAAACACCAACAACCAAGGCTTTACCAGGTCCATTCACTAGTAAGGCCTTCCCTAGGATGTCCTGCCTGGGGAGAAAATTAATATTGTTTCTTTAGATAAGATATTGCTGAGTGTGGTACTTCAGCCTCTGGGATGTATGGCAGGATGGTCCAGAGGGGTTGCATAAGTTTTCTTTGCATTGTTTCTAAAATGTTGACCAAGTCCAAAATCAGTGTTTCAATTAACAAATCTCACTTCTTTTTTTCCTTTTGTAGGAGAAGAAGAACCTCCTGTAATCACTGCTCCAAAGTTCTTAGTGCCTGGAATATGTAAGGCAGAACTTCATTGCCACATCCATACTGATGAACTGCAGGCAATTGCTCCTTTATAATCCATTACCACGTTGTTATGCATTGCCACTTTATCAACAGCTCTGTTTGTGATTTAACCACCACACTGTCTCAGCACTAAACCTACTTGAAGGAAAAAATAGTTCTCTGAAGAAGATCTGTTATTCCATTTTTTGTGGCCAGTAAACTTTAATCTGTTGGTCTTTTTATAACAAGTCTTTCATAATTTGAAAAATGCAGCATGGAAAACCAGAAGTGAATACATTTCAAAATTATTCCTGTTATAATTTAAATGTCATGATATCAACTGTTTACAGATGCCATAATCATACTATTTTTTGCTAGAAATAATTTGGAACTGGACATAAAATAGCTTAGAACATTAAGTCTTAGTAAATTTTGTAGTCCAGCCTCTAGTTTTAAGTGCTGATGTACTTGGTGGCAGGAGTGCTGTAGTGAATGAAAACAAGATTTTTTTCAGAAGTAAGATAAAATGCCAAAGGTGAGATCAAGAAATTCTCCATAGGAAGAAATTTTCTTTTGAAATGTATGTGCTCCTTTCCTCAGTCTCCTCTTTCTCCCAGATGTTAATGTGTCTCAGTATTTAATTTCAGATGAGTGCATGTCTTCCTATTCTGCATTAAGTTCCTGTCTCCTCTCCCCAGTCTGGCTGTGATGACTCACAAGTAGCACCATTCTGAGGCTGAAGTATCATTTTTATAACAGACAAAAATATAGGTCCTCCATATGCTGAGTGATACCATGGAAACAAAGTTTTCTATTTTCTTCCTGGAAAGGCTAATGGAAAGAATACTTTGAAGAGCAGATTTTATATGGAAGATATAATTCTGGATTTGCTCAGCCATGAGATGAGGATGCTTTATGGAGGGGTTTGTTTTATCCTTCAAGGACATGATGCTACAAAATCACCTGGGATAAAACAAGCCAAAGACAAGCAGTTAACAGGCAGAAATACTTTGTTTTGAGCCAACCAGTAAACAGAAGCCTGTGAGTTACTTTGCAGTTCACAACACTTATCATTACTTAATGATTAAGACAGTGAAGTGTTGCTGGTGTTATATTAAGAAAAAAAGCAAAAACTACAATGGACATGTTTATTTACAGGCACAGAGCATGCATGTCCTGTTTTCTGCAGTGACCAGGTGGGTGTATCTTCATCCAAAATGTCCCTCCTGTTTCCAAAGAGCAACTTCTCCTAAGTAAAACACACCTATGTAACTGCAGTTCTAGGCACTATTATAATAAGCATGATAACAGCAAATAGGAAAGGACACCTCACCAATGTGCCTTTGCTAATTTTGCTTATGGAGGCAGATTCTGTGTCATTTAACCCATATTCACATTCCACTAGCAGGAGGCTACTTTAGGGAGAACTAAGGGAGAACTCCAGTACCTCAAATATTCTCTCAGTTTTGATAGAAGAGAATTAGACATTGCTAACTGTTACATTGTATTATCCATTTTAATAGAGTGAGCTAGAACTATTAAACAAGTGATGATTTTGGCTGAGTAGCTTTAAAGCTCCTGGGTTGTTTTCATGGTTTGTTTTTGTTTTGATTTGGTTGGGGTTTTTTTTGTGTCAGTTTATATTTAATCATTTGAATTTCCAAATAAAAGCCTCTTGAGATTGTTGTCACAGGTGGAGTAAGAAAGTGCTGCATCAATTATTTGAACATAACCATCGATGTCAGAACTTGGACGTGCTTTGCAATTTAATATGGAATTCTGTGATCAATTAGATGTATGTGTTGGATCTGGAGGGCCTTGTCCATTAATGTCAGGTTCCTTACTCCTCCTGCTTTCTGAATGTCAGAGAACACAAACTGGAAAACCTCAAAACTTGCAATATCTAAGTTTAGGTAGCTTTATGTACACAGTGAACCATCTGCACCTTCAATGATTTTTTTTTTTAATGCTGTACCTTGGGCTGTATAAAAGGCAACATTCTCTGTGTTTTCCCTTCCTTTGAAGTTGAAAAATTCCTGGGTCAAACCAGGCAGAATCATTTAGAGGTAAATGCTCCTCCACTAAATTCAGCTATGAAGGATCTTGTTTTGGTGCAATTCTTGTTGTTTTAGTAGAGGGAGAGTTTGGATTGATAAGCCAAGGCAGAAAGGTGCCACAGTTTGTGTGCTGAAGATCTGCTGTGCATTGAAATGCCAAAACTGCAGTTTCTTTGTCAGCTGGTGAAGGTAATGCTGCTTTCAGCCATGGGAAGTCCCAGCTCACCTAGTGTTATTTTATGCTAAACTAAAGATTGGGAAGATTTCCATGTTCCATTAAATTCAGTAGCAGAATTGGTATTATGAAATGAAATTAAGTTTTCATTTTGAGCTCTAAGAAAGCTGAGTTTTGAAAAGGGGCGAAGGCAGTTGCACAAAGAATAACTTGTCATTGATGTTTTTATTTTTATTTCTTCAGAATTTGCTGTACAATCCTGCAAATCTCATTTGTTAATTATAAAAGGTCTATGCAGATGACAGTCAAATGTGTTAGAGAAGGGGGGCCAGAAAAATTCCTTAATTCCTTCTTAGCTTAAGGTGGAAATGGTATATTGTATGTACTAAGAAGAAATAATTAATTGAAAATATAGATTAGGACAGCCCACACTTAAAATGTACAAAAGTGAGAGAAGTAATACTTAATCTGATTTAGTATAGTTTTTTTACAAAGCCACAGTTTTAAAACAATTAGAAAAATATCTTGTATACTGAGATACTGGAAGGACATAGTACTGAATTGGCAAGAATTCTTTATTTTTCCTGTAATGAGAATAACAGCAAAAATCCTTGTAAAAGTTACTTTTTAAAAGACAAATATGTTAACACACATATTAAAGGTTAGCTTACTAGTATTTTCAAGCATTAGTAAACTCTAAACAGAATGTTTGTAGTGAAGGGATCCCCTTAATTTCTGCTAGACTGAAGTGTGTGGATATTGTTTGGATGTTTTATAATGTATTTTCTGGGAGGGTGGAAAAAACATTGGAAGACTGAAGGCTCAAGATATGGTGGTGTGTTCAGCATTTTGAATGATGAGTATTGTTGTTGCCATGATTTGTACCTGTAGATGAACACATCAACTGTTGAAAATAGGATGCAGCTGACCTTTGCAGAAATAAATTTTTTATTATACTATAATTTAGAAGTTAAATATAAAAATAAAATATTTTTGTTCAGTTTCATCCCTTGGACTTTTCTTAATAGTCTAAGAAGAAATGGCTTAAAAGTGCAGTAGTTTAGTTCTGCACACTTTGAGTGCAGTTACACACAGCCAACCAGACTTGCTAACTGCTGTTCATGCCCTACAGCTGGAAGGGAAACAGCTGTTTTGGGGGGTGTTTATTATAACTAAACAAGTGTAAAAAATTTTCTAAAACTTCTGTATTGGACAGACTAGATCTGATTTGATTTTATTTTTTAATAAAACTGCCTTAATGTGATTTTATGTAATTATTTTTCCTATGTCCTCTTAGAGTTCATTTCCAGCCTCAACAATTCTGTGATTCTAAGCATGTGAGTAGTGTTATTAATTCAAAGGAGGACTTGGTAAGTTATTTCTCTGTGTCTGAACTGGACTTCTTTGACATGCATTATCCATATGTATATTCTGCAGTCCTAATCTGTGTATCCTCTGCCTTGGAGCCCTGTACATGAGCTCTGAGAGCTGTTGGCCCAAAATTCTTACACCTTGAGGATGGGGAAGGATATGCTTTGAAATGAGGATGTGCATATGGATAATACATCTCAAAAGAGTTAAGGGAGGAAGCTCTCCTTTTGCTTTTTTTAATCTGGCATTTAAATATTATGATGACTTGATGCTGAAATGATACACCCCTGGAATAAAAAAAAAAACAAACCCACAAACCACACAACAACCAACACTTTGAGTTATAGCGAAAACTGTGTATTGCACACAATATCTGCATTCAAACTGTAACTGGTCAGCCCCAGATTATTTCTTAAAGGCTCTACTATAGATCACCTGAAGGAATTTTTCACTCTGTCAGCTATAAATTATTTTATTTTACTTGCTGTCATCTGTTGCTGCTTCTCAGACTTGCAAAAACCAGAACAGTGACCAATTTATATATTTTATTACAAGATAAAGTTTTGTTCTTTACCCTCTTAGAACTGATTTAATAAAGTGTGATTTACCTCAGATGTTATGGGTACCTGCACTGTGGACAATGTTTTAAAATTTGTAGCAGTCTGTGGAAAAAGGGGAGATTGGTCATATTGTTTTGTTCATAAAGAGCAGAGGAAAAGGAAATGTTCTTTCCTCACTGTCAGATGTCACCTGGATTACAAGAATTGGTGCTTGCCCAAACCTACCTCAGCACTAAAAGCTCAGTTAGTGATTTTTGTGTTTTATTTGGACACAGGTACTGTGGGAGGCTGGAAGTTTGAAAACGTGAAGATATTAAAGATGTTGGGGAGGGGGGAATTTTAGTTATATATAGTTAGATGTAATAACTTATTAATAGACATGATAGTTGTGATAGTAAAAATCCATGGAAGAAGAAATCAATACCTGGAGAATTTTCTTCATCACTTAATAAAAGGACCTTATTTTAATGTACAGGAAGCTGTAAAAATCAAACTTTTTTCCAGACTCTCCTGGGAAGGTCACAGGCCTTGACAATACATGGAAGACTGAACTAGTATGAGTGAGTGTATGGAATGCTGTCCTCTTGGGCTGCTGATTTAGTTGGAATTCTAACTATTTAGTCACTACTGGTGTGCAAAAAGATCTACTTGAAGAGAGGTTTGTTGATTGTATGAGTCAGGTAAGTTTATTTCAGAATAGCCCATCAATTTGGCATTTTGTGTCCACGAGGGAAGTTGTGCATCTGTGGTTTCACATAATTCTAAACTGTAACACATCTGCTCCCTGAGCAAATTCTGTATTAACCCTTTGACTGTAAATCAACATCAAATTTTTCACAAAACTTGCTCTGAATTTCTATAATAGCCAACCAGGTTTATGATGACATTTTACTCAACTAGAAATACTTGGCTATTTATAATCATAATCTAATTTTGCTAGGGAACACAGCATTTCTTACTAATAGACATGGAACCTGAGATTACACAAAGGGCCTGGGAGACTGTTATAATAGTTTTTTTTCTATTTCAGAGTAAATAAACCTTTGGAGGCTTCACTCTTCCCTTTATTGGAATCTTGACTATTCCCAACAACTGCAAACCAACTGTAAACTTCATTACTTTTGACAGTACAGTAAAAATACAGATCAAAACTAAAAGTGGAAGTCACCTTTTTCGTGGCTGAGAAATTTTTATTTCTAGCCCAGTTACAGAGGATTAAACTTGTCAAAAGATTGGATGCCTTGCATAGCAAAAGGGAGAATGAAACACTTGGGGAACAGACTTGTTTTATTTATTTTTTACATAATTACTAAACTGTGCTTTAAAGAAAAAAAAGTTCCCAGAAGGATTTTACATCAAGAAAACTAGTGCCAGGAGTATTTTCAGGGCAGGTAGCTACTACCCTATAAAAATAACCTATAGTGCAAGTTGTGGAACTATAGTCATGATTTATAAGTTCTTTTTGGCAACATTTTCTAAGCCTTTTCAGAATGCTGTGGCCACACCCTTTTTAGTAATGCTTTATTTCTCAGGTGATTCAACCAATGTCAGTGGGTCTGGTTATGAAATCAGATCCTAATAATGGGAGTGGGACACACAACAGAGCAGTTGTTTAGTGCGTCACAAGTCAGAATTTTTTTCCTCACAAGTGCACAACAGGTCATATAAAGGCCATAAGCAAGTGTTTTTGTCTTTGTGTTACACGAGAAGTGGGAAGGAACTAGATAAGAAATAGGAAATGGATCCACTTCAGAACAGAGATAGGGCTGCTGGGAGCTGAAGGCAGAACACAGAGTTTTATGTCTTGAGCCATAATGGTGCTTCTTTCAGCAGCCAGTCAAGGGATTTGGTTAGAGACACTATTACTGCAGCTTTTGCCATTTTGCAATAACTTATGTGATAGAACAGCAGGACACTGATTGATGTCCCAGAGTTCTGTGGCACCGCTGCAGCAAGTCATCCACTGATGGAGCTGGCACGGCAAGAACTGCAAGAGAAGGAAGAGGTAGGTTTGGGGCAGACATTAAACAATGTGTTTTATTTCCTCTCCAACACCCCCCAGGGACCTCTAAAGTGTGAGTTACCTTGGGGCAGACTCTGCAGGGGCCTGTTTCAGCCCCTTAGCACTCCTTGGTACTACTCCTCTGGAAGTGCATTGCTTGATGGGAACCTGGTTTGCAAGAATGACTCCTTTATAATTTTGATGAAAATCAGGAGTGATTTCATTGCTGTCAGTTACATCATACTTATTTCAAAATAATTAAAAGTGAGAATAGAATTAGACCTACTTGTCTTTAGCAATGTCTAATACAGGGGATGTACCCATAAAGGTCATGAGTCATCAACAGAAAGGAAACTGTCTGCTCTTTATTGTAGCTTTTGCAAACATGCCAAGGTGTGTTTAGGTGTTAGGAAGGAAATCACCATCTCTTTGCAGAACAGTTGGACAATGCTCAGCTACTGAGGGTGGAGTGGGAATAACAGTGACAGTGAATCAGGAAAGCAGGGCAGGATTCGTATTTCTAAACTTTACCCTCTACTACTTTACCCTGCTACTACTGCAAGAGACCTACCACCTACAATTTCATTTGACTTTGCATATGTTTAAAATTATGTCATTGTTAGTATTTATTATTACACTGATCTAGTACATATAGGCTTTGGTTACAGAAAATAAGATTATTAGACACGGTACAAATGCATACTAGATAGTCCCTTATATAAAGTGCTCATGATGTACTTGCTTCCACCTTCACGTTGCTATTTTTTTTCCCTGATCAGTAGGACTTTTGAGTCTATTTCCATACTATTTCTTTCGTCCAAAACACACATGCTGTTACCCCCTGTCCAGTATTTGTCCCTACTTTCTCTAGGTTTTTGACCTAGTGGAACCCGCTCCTGGTCGCTTGCCGTTAATCTCGTTTGAGGTACTTTGCGTGTGACTGGTGCACTTGGCCATTTTTTGGTCGCTCTGACTTCTGAACTGTTCTGAACACCAGCGAGGCTTCCACGACCTTCTCCAGGTAGGACACGAGGGAGGCCAGAGTGGCCAAGGCCGGAGCCCGGGTGGGCATTTTAGAAAGGACGCGGAGCGAAGGGGAAGGACAGGGCGCCCATCGGAAGAGTAGCCGGGAGCCGGGAATGAGGAGCCGGAGCGGGAGGGGAGGGGAGCTGGGCGGGGCTGGCGGGGCGGGGCGGGCGAACACTCCCACTCACACACACACTCACACATCTCTCCCTCCCTCCCTCCGCCCGCCCTGACAGCGCCGGGAGCCCTGGAACCCCCGCGTCCTGCCCACCCTCCGCCGCCCTTTCTTGCCCTCGCCGGCGGCTCTGCCGGGTCCGGGCCGGGGCGGCAGCTCCGGGAGCCGCATGCCGGGGGCCGAGCAGGAGCAGGAGGGCGCAAGGTGAGTGCTGCCCCTCGGGGCTGGGCAGGTGGGCGCTGCCCGGCTCGGCTGCTCCGGGATTAGCCGGGGGCGGCCGTGGCGGAGCTGACCTGGGGGACCCGCCGCGCCTTGCGGGACCCCGCACGGAGCGGGGGCGGTTCGGGAAGGGGCTCCCGCCAGCTCCTGGTGCGGGGAACGGGACGCGCCCTCCTCCATCTCCTCTCGCCCTCGCCCCGCTCCGGCGATGCCCCGTGGATGGGGAGGCACAGGGGGACCGCACCGCCCGAGCTTTGCCCCACCGGGGTCGGTGTGGGGAGGCGGGACCCGCGGGCTCCGCTCGGGACCCGCAGCCCTTTGAAGGGCCCCGGTGAGGCGGCACCGGGCGCTCGACCCGCTCTCTCTCGGGGCTCAACGGGCGATGTGCCTTTATTTGTTTGCGGTTTTGAAGAACTTTTAATGTTTGTTTAGTGGCAGATCTTACAGGAGTGCGGGTTTAGGAGGAAGGGCCGCGGTGCCGGGAGCTGCCGCCGCCTCTGAACCCCGCGCTGTTATCACGGACCAGCGCTGCCCCCGGTGCTTTTTGCCTCGGCGGGGCCCGGGGCCGCTCTCGGCCCTTCCCTCCTCCTCGGGGGAGGACGTGGGGGGAGGTTCGAGCCGAAAGGAAAGTGGAAAAAAACAACCCCGGAGCGTAATGACTTACACTTGTGAAGCGCGGCACGGCAGCCTGTGAAGGGGCTGTAATGAGAGACAGCGCTGATTAGCGAGGCACGGACCGGCGAGCGCCAGGTTCGAGTAGTTGGTGCAGGTGAACTCGCGGTGCCAGCGTGTTACAGCTCATCCTGCGCTGTGCTTGGCACAGACCCGTGATTTACTGGGGAACCATTTACATTAATGCAGGAACTCCAACTTCGGTAATGAATATCTCTATTTTTCTTCATAGTTCTTCCATCTTGTGCATGTACAGATCTTCACGTATACCTTTTCCATGTATGACTACACTCACTGATATAATTTCTAGTTAAATGTTATCCTTTAGTGCACTTTCAGTGAAAGGTCAGAGAAAATTTGTTCATATTGAAACACTTGTCATAGTGTTAATTTGGTTGCATACTTAGTTCTTTAGCACATATAGAGGTCTATGAAGTGCAACAAGTTAGGAGATGGATGTTGTTTCGGTACAGAGTTGAACAGAAAGTTCAGAATAGAAGAAGACATAGGATTTGGAAACAAATGGAGTTAAAATATTTACTGCAGAACAAAAAGGTTTGCAGAACGTAGGTAGCAAAAAAACCCCTGAGCTGCCCTGGGGCAAATGAAATAAGGGAATGCACAGGAATAGCTTTGGCTTGTCCCTAACTGGATTTAGCTTTTCTATTTAAAATTCTTCTATGTGTGACATGATTCCTGTTTTCAGTAAATATTTGTTATGCAGTTTCAGTAAACAAGAAACCATATTGTTTTGATCAGAAATCCTGTTCAATTCCCCATCGGAGCCGTGCGTATCAGTTCTCAGTGTGACAGGGCCTCGTGACCCGTGCAGACACTGTAACATTCAGTGTCATTCCCTGCGCATTCTCCCAGACCTCCGCTCTGTTTTGAATAGCTCACTTCTTCTCAGGACTGCTTTTGTGTAGACAGTTGTTCTGGCGTCAGTCCAAGTTGTGGGAGTCGTATGTGCGCATGATTTGGAGGTGTATTATGTGGACTTGCTTCCAGCAAGTGGCCAGCATGGCCCTAAACAAAACTGTTTTGTTTTGCTGCTCATGAATTGCAGGGGGCAGTACCTGCTTCTGCTCGGGAGTTTATGTGTAATGTCTTCATATTAACTCAGGAGCTAGTTTTTCCTCATGTTAAATCTTTTGCTTTAGGTGTTAAAGAAAATTAACCTGACCTCTTAAATTTTGTTGGTGTTAGAGTTTTATTTGTATGTTTTCAGTGGTTTAGGTTTTTGAACAATCTCTTTTGATGATACGTGTTTTCTGAATGTTTTTTGGGGAACCATCTGCCTGCTGCTACAAATTTTGTAATGAATGCAGTTAGAATCCTTTTGGAGTGCTTTATGTGTATGTATTGTACTGCAGATACCTATTACTCAGTGTATAAGTGTGAGGCGCATTAGGAGAAGTAATTCGTTAAGAGTTGCCACTTTCTTCCTGTGTAATATGTAGGGAAACTGGGAAATGATACGTTTGTGGAAGACTAAAAGGCCTGGGGTTCTATAAACCACACATTGATTTATTTTGTTTAACTGAAGTAGTCTCTATGTAAGTCCCTTTGGTTTTTTACCAAATTGTGCCTCTTAATTTGTGAGGATTCCAGTTGTCCGGTTCATATGAAATCTGGAATTAAAAAATGGCTGCAGTCTTGCCCAAGTCTTTAGGAGACTATAGAATTCCTGTACTGCAGTAGGTTAAAAAATTGGAAAAGAAAGGACTTGGTGAATGTGCTCCAGCAACCTGTGATTAACACACACCTGTGCTTTGCTGTTGACTATAAGAGCTACAAAGTAGCTGTACTGAAATAAATGGTTCTGTAGCATGTGACTGTGGTGGTCTCCACCCCCAAATGCAACATAAAGGATGTACAAACAAACCAAATGTGTTCTCCCACCCAGTGTCTGCCAGGGTTGGCCGTGCAGTGACGTGCTGTCAGGTACTGAAATGTGGGCAATGATTAACTTGCAGGTGCTCAGCACAGCAAAGGATCCAGCTGAAGGGGTTTGCTGGTGAATGGACCAGGCTGTTAATACCTAAACACAAGGGCATAGGTACCTGTACATTTATTTACTTCCTAGTCACATGCTGTGAGTAGCTTGAGGATTTCAGATCTGAGAAGGTGTTTGAAGTAACGTGTATCTCATACAGACCACTGCTGAGGGGCAGTACTTGAGGGCATGGCCAGGAGTGAAATCCAGCAATTCCCTCCAAAAAATTGTTTAAACTGGACAAGAAGCAGAAGTTTTATGTTCTTGACAATAAAATAAAGAGAATTTTTGCCTTTCATGTTAAATCTTTATGTATACAATCAGAAATGTAACTGGAAAGGTGCCCTATACTGTTGTGTTTTTTTCCCTTTCTGTATAGAGTTAATTACCCCCATAGTCCTCCTAACACTGCAGTTGTAATCAATGTGTGGTACAACTTGTATTCAAAAAAGGTTTACTGGCTTTTATACCACTGAAGCTTATATAAACTTGGAAAGTTGGCAGGAATTATCTGGACCTGTGTGGTTTCTGTAGAACAAGAACAGCTGCTGCACTGCTATCATCTCTCAGACATTTTAGTTGTTAAATAGAAGTACAGCTTTCATTAGTTTATTTTAAACATTTCACCATTTTCCTCAATTAAATTTTTGGGTTTATAACTGGGAGAAGAGTATGTCCATTACACTGTCTGTACTGTATCAGGAATCCTACTGATTTTATGTTAGATATAACAGTAGTGTTCCCCCGGAAAGTTTTGTCTGGACCATCACCTGAAGACCACAAGGAACTCTTTGGTCAGCCTGTATTTTGGGGGTGACTGACTGCTTCTGCCTGTGTGTGGCCCTAACTGGTGCATGCCCAGAGCAGGTGGTTGGGAGAGGTGAGAGAAGCAGGGATGGCAGCACCACCACGTTTGCATTGACATGTGCTTATGATGGGGGCACCCCAAACCTGGTGTTCCCCTGTAGATAGTGAGGTTCTTATGTGAGTATGAGCCCTAAAAAAACCTGGCCTACAGAAATAGGTGCTGTCAAAAATAGCATTTGTTGATGCCCCACACATAAGTAATTAATATCCTAGAAAAAACTCTCTCAAGTGAGTTGATTGCTGTGTGGAGGGGTGATCTTGCAAACTTTCCCATGTAAGTTTGGATTTTGACTGCACTTAGCAATTGCAGGTGAAAAGCTGGAAAGACTGAAAAGAACATAATTTTAGGACAATAGATCTTTTTGTCTACCATTGAATGTATTAAATAACCAAGAAAATAAATGCAAAACCAACTTGAAACACTTCAATGATGTATTAAATTGTGCAGCACTCCTGAATGAAGTAGTCGTGATTATTAAGACAGAGGGCTGAAAGGATCATCATTTTAATATTAAGGAGGAAATGTGACACCATTCCAGGCAGATAAAATCTTGAACCTGCTGCTGTTCCCTGGCAGTGATTCTGAGAAAGGGGGAAATGGGTTGTGTTTGTCTCAACTGGGGTGGCATTTCTCTTGTGTTTCATTTGTTCTTAATGTATGGGCTTTTTGAGGATAAACTTTATTCTGAGGGAGGCAGGAATATGTTGAAAGGATGAGAAGATATGAAGAAGTTGGGCAGTGGTTGCATTAATTTTACACTGGGTATGCATGCTGGATCTCATTTTTCTTTTCTTTTTCTGAGTCTACCATTACCTGAAAAAGACTTAATATCAGTGCTAGTTTCAGAAAACACATCTTTTTTATTTAGTAAATTATCCCTTAAATTTGCTTAACTTTGTATAGCCCTTTTAATATTCTTTACAGAAACAGCACAAATATTTATGGAAATAGTTTTCCTCTAGATAAAATCTAGATTTTAAAAAATCATGGAAAAATTCTTTGTGTTTATTGTTACAACTCTTGAATAACAACTTATTGTTGTTATTCAAATTCAGAAGCTTGAAGAGGATAGAGTTAAATGAATCTCAAATTGCTGGCTGTATGAGTCACTAAATTGGGAACATAAATACTCATATTCTTTGGAAAGAACCTCTCAACATTGTTTTCCTGCATAGTGTCAACTGCAAAACACAATACAGTGTGTTTAGCTTACAAGTAGTTGTATTTGCATTTGAAATCATAGTTTATGATAAAAGTCAGATAACTTTTTGCCCTTTTTTGCTTGTCCAACTGACTAAAGGCTAGCAGTAAGTCTCTAGTGGAAGCTCCATTATTATACTGTTGTGTTTTGTGTGCTTGCTTTGTTGAAAAGGAATAAAAACTTGGAGAGGGAGAAAAGGGTAGAGAAAGGGCCAGTGCTGGAGAGCTCTCCTTGCACACTGATAAAAGGGATAGGTTGTTTTGTTTGCTGTCTGGTGCTGAAGCCAGATACTGGAAGTAGGAACATCTGGATCTTTTAGTCCCGAGAGAAGCAGATTTGTCTCAGAATGACATATGTAATTTCAACATCACTGACAAAAAAATCCTTCATATCTGTTTCTTAAATAGAATATAGTACTTAGTGTTCTCTGTATTCTGCCTAAACAGTATATTCTCTTTAAAATGTTCTGTTCAAGTCTTTGGAAGTGTTTCATAATTTCAGATTTTTTTCCCTAATCAGATAAGGGAGGTTTAGTTGTGTGTTGTTAAGACACAGAGTACTGAGGCATTAAATTTATTTTTTTTTTACCTGATAAGTCAATCAACTTTCATCCCTAACAGTGACATGTAAGCTCACAAACATTCCATACTGGGCCCTACACTGCTCAAGTTTGAGTTGAAACCATTAAAAGACCAAAAGCTTCTGGTAACTGTATAGATTGGTGAATTTGAGAATGGTGTCTCATAGCAGGCTGTATTTCTCCAGCATGGAGGATTGTTCCGTGTCAGTGCTCTGGCTTCAGCCTGGAGTGAACTGGTACTTATTTATTTATTTAACTGTTGTTTTTTACCTTTTAACATCCTCTGTGCAGAGAATAAATACAACATTCATGCTATTTCAAAAATAAACATTGCCTTTTTTATATGGCTGGTTAGGCTGTCTCGCTGTCTATAGCAAGTGTGTGTGTGTGGGAGAGGGAGCTGAACTTGACACTTGCTGTGAGACAGGATCATTAGATTATTTTAAAGCTTCTTCTCTGTCATCTTGGAAAAGTTCTGACAGACTCACCAAAATGTGCAACGTCTCTGAACTATTTCCTACAAATATTTTTGTATATACACTTGTGTACAGTACCTATATAAAACTGAACTGTACTTCTGAAGAGGAGGCAAGGTGACTGTTTTTAATAAGATGCCTTCAGAACAGGAATAAAAGCTCTCAAAAATATGTGTTTGAAAAGGTCCTCCGAACCCTCATTCCTTAGTGCATCAGGTGCATTTTTAGAGAGGGTAAGTAATGATATACCACGTGTTCATGGAGGTCAAAACTGACTTGAAATAACCATGGTGTGTGTGAAACGAAGTTTATGGTATGCTGGGCTTGGGTTGAAGTGGTTCTACAATGTGGAATTCTCAGCACTGGCTGCTGCTTTGAGTTGTTGCTGCTTATTCTTGAAGAGCTTCTTGAGTTCTCTCTGATTTCCCTGGAGTGTGCTGCAGGCAGTTGCAAAACAATTTGAAGGAAAGTTTGCTTTTAGACTTTATTGTTATGCAGTTAAATAATGAGGTTTTGTTTAAAGTTTAAATCTGCCCTTCAACAGCTGTTTGCCCAAGGCGGGAGCTGGTTTGGAGCTGAGTGCTATCGAGGTGGGAGATACTGTGTGCTTGCTGACTTTGTGTGAGGAAATGTGGCCTTTCAGAAAGAAATACAAGAGTAAATATGTTCATTCACTAGAAATTACAGATTTTTGTACAGCTAGTAAGGAAATGGGAAACTGGCTTTTTAAGGATGTTACAATACATGTTTGCTAATTGGTAATCTGTGTTCAGGTTTTGTGAGGACAAAGACATTTGTTTGAGAGAATGATGGTGTGTAACACTCAGTTTTTTCTTTGTAGCAGATGCACATTACTCTAGTGATGCTATTGCCTTCTTTTTCATTAAAAGGAATAATGATTTCTGCATTGAAGGGTCTTAGGGTTCAGTAAACCTTTTTTCTGCAGTTCTCTTATCAACTAAGTATAACAAGGGACTATTTCAACAATGCAAAGCATTTTAGTGAAGGTGAGGAGCTGTGGGAACATGTTTCATCAGAAGATATTAGTTATTTTTGCTTTAACTGTAGTGAAGCAAACAGCTGTTGAATGATACATTATTTTTTAACAACCACTACTGTGAATATCTTACTTGTCTAGAGATAGGAATAGGGAGTGGAGGGAAAGGCAAAAAATATTTTTAGCCTGAGGATCAAAGTGTATCTACACTTTGTAACACAAGGGGAAGGGGGAAAAAAAAAGGGGAGGAGAAAATGGACTTTCAGTAGGGAATCAGTTTTAACAAGATTGTTGGATATAAGTTACAGGCTGGTTTGAGCCCATGAGCTGTTGTGAATTCAATACTTTTCTTGAACCTTCTCATTTTTTCTGTTCAGATGATCCTGCAATGCTGTTCTCTGTAGGTTTTCAGAGTGCTGTGCTATACTAGATTCTTTACCCCCTGCTTTATTTTTGCCCATTTAAGGGCAATTGCAGAACTCCCAGAATTAAATAGCCATGAATAAAATACACTTAAATGTAACCCACTTTTCAGTTGTTGAGCTAATGGCTTACCACTCCTAAACTTTTCTCTACCATTATGTGGTGTAAGAATCTATGGCAGATGAACTGATAATGCTTCAGATAATCAAAGTTACTGTTTTTAATGGAGGCATAAAAATGTATTTCTTTGTGGAGATAAGAAGAGAATTTTGGGGTACCTGCTTATTTCTGGGGACTGTAGTGTTGAGTAAGCTGTACTTGGTCAGAGAAGATGAAGTATGCTGTATTTGAGATGTCTCCTCAAAACCAGCAAGGATGTTTCTCCAAGGCTGTTTCCTCAGTAAGATAGTGACAGTAGTGTTAATCATAGCTGCTATAAATAAGTCTTTGACATTGTTTTCCTATGTTTTTGTTCTGGAATTGCCTTTTGCCCACTTCCTGCTATTACAGCACAGCACGATCTCTAGGACAGCACCTAATCCATGTCCCTTATCTGGAACAGGCGAGGCTCAGTGTGCAGAGGCTGAGGAACATCTGAGGCAAAGTCTCTTAATATTCATTGACTTGTCTTGGCATCTGGCTTCAAGTTGTTAAGAGGGAAGCTGATAGATTTATTTCCCTCTTTCAGGTTTCATCATGTATCTTGCCTATGCCTTAAAGTTCAAGTCCAAACAAGAGCTGGATGGTGATATAGAAAGAGGCACCTGTGAACAGCGTATTTTTTTTTTCTGAACGTTGTTCCTTTGTTTCTCGAATTGCATTTTATTTTCTAAGATGTTGTTATTTTATTACTGGAGGCTAATTTCTGAGGATAGTGGTAGTAGTCTGATTGTGTGTGTAGATATATATATATTTAAATATATGCAAAATTTTCCTTTGCTAATTTTAGCTTTAATTTTTGTGGTTTGCTTTGAATATAAGGAATATTTTTCAGAGAGTATAAGCCTTACAATACATTTTCTTTCCACAGCAGAACAATTCAGTTTTATTTTAAACCTACAGAAAAACTTTTTGTTCACTAGAAAATGTCCATAAAATATTTTTGATGCTTGAAAAAATATATCGCCTGTGTACATCTTAAAATAGAAAAGTTTTTATTTTAAAAAAATTATTTATTCTTAAGCAAGGGTCTTAAGAGTCCCTGGCACACGAGTCAGGAGATAATCTACAGGCTGAGAATTTTTCATTGAGATTGCTTTCAAGGCAGAGAAATAGTGGTAATATTTCGTATCCACGGCTTTGGAGAGTGTTGACAGATACTGATTTTTCCGTTTGTCATTTAGAAACTAAAAAACTCGTGGTATTTTGACAAGGCCATAAAACTTGTCCATTGTGTGGGGATCAGCTGTTTAATTACCTGCTGCTCCTGGTAGAGTGTGAACTGGGACCTGTGCAGACCTGCTGGCAGGAGGAGGATGACAAAAGAGTATCCCTGCAGCTTGTCTGACTCATTGCTGTCCAGCCTTTGGAGTGGGAATGAGGATTGCTGCTGGATGGCAACCCCGAATGGACACCCGGGCCCAGAGCTTTGAGATGTTGAGCTTCTCAACGGACAGGAAGGAAGGAGAAGGAGGGTTTTGAAAGACACTGGCTGATGTGGACAAAAGCCACTCAAGGTGCCAGGAGTTTCTGCTCCAGCAGACAGCAATTCCGTGGTGGGTGTTGCTGGAGCATCGTTCGTTTCTGGGTGTGGGAGGGAAGTTAGAGGGATGCTCCCATCCCAAGGCAGTGTGCCCTTGGCTGCTGCCCTGGGGGGGACAGGAGAGTGCTGTGGGGTTCGTCACTCCCATCTCTTGGTGGCGGCTGAGGGGAGGGATCCGTGCCCAGCGCTGTGCCAGCTCCCTGTCCCACCTCTCCCACAGACCATCCCTCCTCTCCCGCATACGGGTAAGGGAGGAGTGTGTGCAGGTCCTGGGGGTCTGGGCAGATCTCTCCCATCACTGCAAATGGAGCAGTGGAGGCTGCAAGAGCCGATGTGTCTTGAAAGAATATGACTCGTGGTATCCAAAAGGCCTGCTGGTGCTGAGGTTGTCGAGGAGAAGGAGTCCAGTATGTTACTGACATTTTCAGATAGCAGGCTGGGAATGTGAGGGAGTTGATAAATTTGATAAGATGTATTCCTCTTTGTATTACGTGGTTTTGTTTTGCAGAACATCTGAGAACGTAAATTGGATTAATGCCATATTTAATCTATTTTCTGTTAAATCCATGTCAACCTTTATTTATTGTTCATAGAAAAGTTCATAACACAGTAACTTTTATCACTTCTGTCCCCTGCTTTTGCTCCAGTTTGAGTGTGGAAGTCTCAATGCAGAGATATGTATGGAGTGTTGGCTTAGATATTTCCAAGGGTGGGGAGGGGAGTGCCAAAAACAGGTTTGTTTTTTTAAAGTAATACCTTGCACAGTTGTACTGCTGTGGTACTGGCTCACAAGGGAACAGGGCAAGCTGTACCTTTTTTTTTCTGGAATGGCAACCTTGTCATTTTGTAATTTGAATCTTTCAGCTTTCAACTCTGAGAATTAATGGGCGACTTTTAACCTTTCCCCTGAACTTTTGATCTTACTGGTACAGGTGACTGCAAGAGGAGGTAAAGCTCTTGTTGCCATAACTTGTGTGATCATTGAAGCATCTGGGCTTTCCCCATGTTAGGAAATTGCTTCCTGCAAAAGGGGAACTTTGCAGAAGATGTTTAAGTATGGGCTCTTGCAACGTTGCTTCAAAATATATTTAAGAACAACTCCCCTCTTCCTGTGCTATTATAGACCAGAGAGGCAAGTAATAATTTAGTTTTCAACACCTGCTGCTGCTTCTAGAATTACTAGGCTTTTGTGTGGATTTCTTTGGGGGGGGTGTTGGTTTTGTTGTTTATTTGGTTTGGGCTTTTGTTTTGTGTTGTTGTTTGGGTTTTGTTGTTGTTTTTTGTTACTGACCCTTTTTTTCAACTGATCCAAATTGAGAATCAGGAGTAAATTTGAGGTCAGGCACTGATCCAAAAAGAAGTCAGTTGGCTGAGTCTGTGTTCCTGCCCTCACAGAGGTGAGGCTTTTGTTGTTCTCCCATTCAGAATAGTTTTTTGGACCTTTAAAACAGGATTTCAAAAGCAAATTTGCTCAGAAATAAACTGTTCTATTATGAGGGATGTTAAAAAAATGCAAGATTAAGAACCTGTCCTTGTAAATCCCTTCTGTTTCTTCTGAAGTGGCCGTGCCACATGCTCTGGTCACACAAACAAGATGTAAGGACCAAATTTTGTTTGCTGATTTTTGGGACTTCTGTCCAGTAGACATGTTTGCCAGGGATGTTTATCTACTCTTGCATGGACAGAATTTTGAAACCAAGATGGGCATTCTCTTCAGAGCACTTATTTTGTGAAGATTGGCCTTGTCTGCCTGCCACTGATGGGGCACGTGCCTTGTGCTCAGCCTTTCATGCTGTCCCTGAAATCTGTCAAGTTTGATTTTGACCCAGATTTCACACAGGTTAAACCAGCTTTTTAATGGCTCTTTGTACCTTCTTGAAAAAAAGCAAGAGATTATTATCTTGACAAGCACAGCCTCTTTTCTGGTTATGTTCTAGCAGGTATTAATTAATATACAGTTGAACCTGTTTTCTGTTAATCAATTAGGTCTTTGTGCTGATCATAATAGAAACCAGGTGTCAAATCAAGTTGAATAATATGACTTTGATGGCTAAAAATATTTCCCCCCCTCCCTCTCTTTTAAATGAAAAGGGGAAAATAAAGCTGTAGGGCTAAGAAGTTTCATGTTAACATCGTGGATCCTGTTACAAAAAAATAATAGTGTTTCATGGTGGAATTAATTTGCTGTATGTAGAGTCTTCATTTGTTCTTGCCATGCAAGTCGTTTACTGGAAACATCTTTGACCATACAGACCTTTTGGAAGTGTTGTAACTTGGGAATTGCTATGGCCAGCACTGGAATATCTCTGTGCTGTTGTGAGAGTGACTTCAACCATGAATGAATTGTTGTTTTCTGCAAAGCAGCAAAGTATGATCTCAAGTTATTAAAATATGCTGAAAAGCTTCTGTAAATCTTTACATATCAGAAAGTGAAATTTTCTCCCCCATGTTATGTGGATCTTTCCATGGCAGTGCTGGCTGTGACTGCTGGTCTGAATTAACAGAACTGACACGATGCACAGCCCTGGATTCAGGCTTGCTGACATCAACTCTCTTGGCATTTATTCAAAAAAGTAAACAAAAGACAATCAGTGTTGAGTTTGGCATAACTAGCAAGTCCATAAAACTGCCAAAATCCTTCTCAGTGTATTCATCCAATTAATCCCATTGATGTAGGGCATTTACTTCAGGGAGTAAAACATACTGTGTTTGGTCTTAAAAGTTATTGTCTTAAAGTTTTGGTTTTCTAGTTAATTAGTAACCACAATCTTCACTTATATAGCATTTTTCTTGTTTTTTTTGATGTTGTTCTTTTGTAGAAGAAAAATGAATTCTGAAAGCTCAGCACTTACCATGAGTAGCCCTGCTGTAATAAACCAATGTACCAGAGGAGGAATGGAACAAGAAAAAGTTTGGTAAGCTTTACTTCTAATTTTCTGAGAGGTTAGTAGAGAGCAATATTGGGAAATGTAGTTTGAAAATTAAGTAAAATAATCACTTGTTATAACTGATGCATTAATTCTGCAGTATTTAACAACAGAGAAGGAAAAAGGGAAGTATTTTTTCATTGTGGTTTTGAGTTTTTAGCAGATGAGGTGGTACAGGGTGTCATGGGGGATGGGCAGTGGAAAAACTCCTGTTCACTTCAGCAGTGCACCAGTTGTACTCGTGGAATCTTTCACATATAGCAAATGTCTTA
The DNA here is from genome assembly GCF_025592945.1 of Manacus candei. Lineage (NCBI taxonomy): Eukaryota > Metazoa > Chordata > Aves > Passeriformes > Pipridae > Manacus > Manacus candei. The sequence goes on from NW_026138130.1 coordinate 795,733, forward strand.
ATCTCCCCATGCTGTTGCTGTGCAATGCTGGTACCAGTACCCTTCAGTGCTGTGCAGGCTCCTGAGATTCGTGCCCTGGGAGACATTAAAAAGCCAATAGTTCCCACTTTGTATACAAAAAAACCTTGCTCTCTACTGGAGGTAAAAGCAGTTACACTGTTCAGTGACAGATGTGGACAAATGCTTACACTTTATGACAATATTTTTGTGACAATTGCCACTGACCATGCAATTTTCAGCACCTAATTTGGTGTTTTCATGAAGGAAACAGGGTGTTGAGAAAGCTTTGAGACTGTTTCAACCAGGTTAACAAGAGCCTTTTACAGAGAGCCTGCTGATTTTTACTTGCTGTTGTTCACTTGGTGTTTTTTACGTTATTTATTTACCACGTAGAAAACAACCAAATAAACTCATGACAGGAAGCATGACACCCATATGGGAAAAGCTAACTTACATTGTTTTTGTAGTCTGAGGAATACTCTTGAAAAGCTAAATAATTAAAGAAATAGTAGCAAATGAGTATTTCCTGCTGGATGCTTGTCAGGAAATAATATAAAATCTTTTTTTTTTGCTCCTGTTTTTATATAGAATTAAATTAACAGCATCATAGTACTGGAAAATAGTTTCTTTTAAACATCTCCCACTGTTCTACTACTATTTATGGAATGTCCTCAACAAAATCTTTGCATGAAGGGGCAGGATGAGGAAGATTTGTGGGCTTCCCTCCTGACTCAGATATAATGAGGGATGGGGAATTGACACAAACTGTTTTTTTGATATCTTTTACTGGGTTTTTTATCCTGCTTGTGGTATTGAGCTAGGACCAGTTCTGTTTAATATTTTTATCACTGATCTAGGTGAGAGGATCGAGGGCACCCTCAGTCAGTTTGCAGATGACACCAAGCTGGGTGGGAGTATTGATCTTCTGGGGGCTAAGAAGTGTTTGCAGAGGGATCTGGACAGGCTGGATCCATGGGCTGAGGCCAACTGTAAGAGGTTCAACAATGCCAAGTGCTGATTCCTGCACTCAGGTCACAGCAGCCCCACTCAGTGCTCCAGGCTTGGGGCAGAGTGGCTGGAAAGCTGCCCAGCAGAAAGGGCCCTGGGGGTGCTGTTTGACAGCTGGATGAACATGAGCCAGCGTGTGCCCAGGGGCCAAAAGGCCAAGGGCATCCTGGCCTGTACCCCCTGTATTCCTGGTGAGGCCACACCTCAAATCCTGGGGTCAGTTTTGGGTCCCTCACTACAAGACACACATTGAGGTGCTGGGGGGTGTTCAGAGAAGGCAATGGAGCTGGGGAAGGAGCACAAGTCTGATAGGGAGCAGTGGGGGAATTGGGGTTGTTTAGCCTGGAGAAAGGGAGGCTCAGGGGGGACCTTATGGCTCTACAACTCCTTGAAAAGAGGTTGTAGCCGGGTGGGGGTTGTTCTCTTCTCCCAGGTAACAAGGGACAGGACAAGAGGAAATGGCCTCAAATTGCACCAGGGGAGGTTTAGATTGGACATGAGGGAAAATTTCTTCACTAAAAGGGTTGTCAAGCACTGGAACGGGCTGTCCAGGGCAGGGTTGGAATCACCATTGGTGGAGATACTTAAAAGCCATGTAGATGTGGCACTGAGGGACATGGGTTAGTAGTAGCTTGGCAGTGCTAATGTTAGAGGTTGGACTCAGTGATTGTTTTCCAAACTGAATGTTTCTGTGATTTGATGAATATGATTTCATTTTTTTCATGGCATTTCTCTGGAATGCTTCGTGGCAGTTCTTGGAATGTTAACTACAACAGTGCAACAGTACAATTTATGCTATGAAGTATTAGAGTATCATGAGTGGATGGTGTGATTTGGTACAAATGTGTAATTATTCTTAGGGAAAGTAGTGCAAAATAGCAGAATTTACTTGTTTGCTAATCTTTGATTTCCTTCAGTCATGTCTGTCCTGCTCCATTCCTCCCCCCCCCCCCCCCAATTCTAGTCTATATTGTGTACACTAATCTCAGATTTCTTTGGCATACATTCAGTCATACCTGCTAACATTTTTAATCATTCCCTTCCTGTAGTTTTTCATTAAATTAGTCAGATGTTAGATTCCTTCTTCGGGAATTAAATTAATCTTTTTATTTAATATCCTGTGATACTTAGGAGTTCTAATTATGAGATAAAACAGATTCCTTTTTTAAGACATTGTAAAATTACATTGGGATTTAAGGTTAAATAAATATTCACAATTCCAAATGCTCATCTGCAGGAGCAGACACAGTCTCCAAGTTTCTCCCTTTATCTGTCAGTGGTAGGCCAAGTTATTCAATGTGTCACTGAGATGTAGAGAATTGTTTCACACTGTAGGGTTAGTTTAATGCAATTTACTTGGAAATGAAGACTTCTAGAACCACTAGAGTACTTGCACTGACTGCTTGTATAGTCACCACTCTATGTTTGGATGTATGCTTGATAAATATTTTCAATCAGTAAGAAAAATTTGAAATTAAAATTTTAAATTAGAGTCTTGCCTTGTAATGTGTGACAGCTCATGGGAGTGCTAATCAGGGGCAGTAGAAACTTGGGCTGACTTGTCTTGACACTGAAGTGTTTATTACTGAAAGAGAAGTTGTTTGGTTTAAGGATATATTGAAATTTAACTCTTCTGCAGGCAGAGAGTAATATCACAGGTTTTGTGATATGCTTTTATATTTATGTACTGTATATTAGGCTATAGCAGTGGTATAAAGAGACAGGTTATTACTTTGTGTAAATTGTGGGGCTTGTGCTGAATTGCATGGAGGTAAAAATATTTAAGCCAACTTTTGGTGTGCTTTTGTACTTCCATGAATGTGTTTAAACCCCAAAAATATCACTTTCACTTTTGCTAATTTCTCTGCTTTGCAACCCAAAATCTTGTTTGTTCAAAAAGAGCATCATGTTTGCAGTCAGTGGTGTTTCAGTGGGGTTTTTTGAATTGAGAAGCTCAGTAGCAGTGTGATGCATGGCTGGTATCGTGAATGCAAGACAGGCCTGACCTCTCAATTCTTTACTATCTCTGACTCAGATATTAATTGGTGGGTGCAGTAAATACAGTGGTAAAAATTTTATTTATATTTATGTAGTATATATTTGAAGATTTCTAAAATACTGGATTTTATTTGGTATTCTGGGGTTCTGGAGCTGAATGAACATTATTTTTCTCAGCCTAATAAAGTGCAAGGTTGCATTGTCTTGTTGCATCATGTATTTATTACTGCTTATTCATTGTCTGATTCTTGGAACATTCTGATGGTTCTCAGTTTATTTTCATGAAAACGTGACTATTGGTAAGGACTGATGTTAGTCATAGCAAGATTAGGAGTGTATACTATTAACAGTGTGCAGTAACAGTGTAAAATATTTAATCAAGTCAAAAGCCTCCACAGAGAAAAGCCCTGAGCAAGACCTTATCAAGCCTTTAAACATCACTTATGGTGCATGTAAAAGCTTTGATGTTGTATAAGGCCCCCTAGAAACAGAGGGGAGAGTAAATAATTGACAGATTCCCAGTTACCTTGTTATAGCCATTTACCAAGTCTGCTACTCTGGTCCATCAGTGTTTTGTATCTGCATAGTTTGGTGCCCCTACCAGATAAAAAAAAATCCCTGAATTCTCAAACTTGCAATGGTTCACTTTCTTCTATTGCTTCCCCCCCCCTCCCCAACACACAAAATCAAGATTACAGCAGCAAAAAAATGCTGGCAGCAGCACCAGTGGGACTGCTGTAATTGTCTGATAACTGAGGGTAGCACTGCAGAGTTCATGTGGGAATCAAATTCAGCTGTTCTCCATGAGCAGGAACACTGAGGAATTCAGCTGATATTATGGATGTTGTGACCACTCAGTCTGACCTGGTGTGGAATAGCACTGAACAAATCGAGGCTTGAGAGGCTGGAAATTCTAGAAGCTCCTGATTTGGCAGATTCTCACTTTCTTAATGTTGAAAAGTGCAAGAAAGGAGCTGAAGATAAGGGAGCATATGGGAACTCTGTCAGTTCATCCACATTTACTAGGAAAGGAGCTGGCTGGCACATTGTTTTTCAAAACAAATGAGCAGAATTGGAAATTTTCCACATTTTGTTACTGTGTGGGGATTTATAACATGCTTCCTCTAGGCTGGATGAAATCTTGCTAGTCACTCCATTATGTTACTTAAGATTAAATACTTCCTAACTTAATCCTTTTAAAACTAACAACTGAAATTTGGGGGTCTGGGTGTCTCTCATGACAGAATATGTGGTGCCTTGGCTTTCCATTTCTGTCTCCAAATACTCTGCCCTGTTGTTTGTGGAGTCCTCCTATTTCTATGACAAAGTTGCCATCACTTTTAGACCAAATTTCTCTGAAAACCTCCATGTAATGAATAAATAAGTCTATAGATCTTTAAGCAAACAAGCATTGTTATATGTGAATTCCAGTGAATTCTGAATTTGTATTTATGACTTGGCTTAAGCTGAGTTTGAGGACAAACTTCTTTAAATCTTTTTTGTTTGTTTTTGTCTTATGCTGTAACAGAGAGTTGCTTTTTTTTTCAGCTTTCCTTTCCAGTCTGAGGTGGAAGTGCTTTTTTCATCTATAAAGGCACTAATCTTGACTGAGAGCAGTGGTGTGCAAATAACAACATTAAATATTTTACATGCTGTCTCTCCCATTTTGAAAGAGTTATTATCTCTTTCATTGGGAGTATGACTTACAGTCAAGTTTTTTGCACTATGCTTTAATAGAAGAATAACTTGCTTTTTGATAAATTCACTCGAGAGGAATTGACAACTTGTCACTTATTTTTGGTGACTTTCTATTGAAGCTCCAGTGGGTACAGCAAGAAGGAAGACAAGCTTAGATACTGAACTTAGATATTACAAAAACTAATTGTAAAACAAGCTCCATAATTGCGTAGATTGAAAGACAAAAGCTTACTGTCATAGTGTGCACGTGTCTGGGGTGCCCACATATGGGTTATGTGAAAATTTTGCAAACTCTCTAGTACAGGAAAAGTAGTTATTTTGGGGTATTGTGCAACCTGTATTTGAAGTGGGGTTTTTTTGTGGGTTTTTTTTTGGTTTTTTTTAATTAATCTGTCTAAAAAACAAATAGAAACAACAGGGTCAACTGAGATACTTGAACCAACATGCCCGTGACTCCGAGTAAAAGCAAGATAGGAAAGCAGGGGTGAGCAGCTGAAAATCTGCATCTTCCTGGTGAGGTGGTGTGTAGATCTCACAAAGATACTTCTCTTAATGCCTGTGGTGTAATCACACAACCCTTCTTCCTTCATGAGGATCAGAACAGGGCAGCTAAATTGCTGCATACTGTAGCTCAAGGACAGACAAGAGCTCAAGCTGCCTCCTAACTTGTGTGGGAAGTAAGGTTTCATGCCATAAATCACCATAATTCTGGGGCAGCTTTTGCCAGCTGCTGGTTGATGAAGGAAGAATTATGCGTCTGGAATTACTGTAAGAAGAGAAACAAGTTGCACAACTTTCCCTGTTTCTCTGTATCCTTGTTTAATCAGTAGAAATGAGTCATCCTGAAGAGCTGAGTTAAACTGGCTCTAGTCAAGTGCAGTTTAACTGCAGATGTTTGTGATTACAAAAGGCACATACATGTTTGGGGAATACAGGGTTACAGTGTGTGCAGAAAGGAAGGCCCATAAATTACAAATTAACACTTTAGATAGCTGGGTAAAATTAATCTTATTTGCAAGAGGCCTGAAATTAGTTGTTTTCTAGTAATATCTTATTACAAAGACAGAAAGTGCTTTTCCTGGAAAGCTGAAAAATATTCAGTGTAGTTAGCGTAACATAACAATTATGACTGACTAGTTTTAATAAAGCACACAAATATATACAATGTAGATATATATATATATATATAAAATATATGTTACCTAACTTTCCTGGTTTATTAATGTACTTATGCCCATAAAAGGAGTAGTAGAACTGAAAATTGTTACGAGGGAATTCCTTGCACTGGGACTTGCAGCCCAAGAGCCAGTCCCTTAAAGGAAGTGGATAAAGATTCAGGAGAGCGATGTAGGACATGGAGAGGGTGACTCATCTCAGGTCCTGCAGCACACCCATGAGCTGCCAGAGATGAGAATGTGCTGAAATGGTTAAAGCAGGCACAGTCACCAGTTGCTGACTTGCCTCATGCGCTCATGAAATGGGCTTTGTAACTGGAGAAAATACGCCCCGGAGGCAAGTACAAGTTTAAACATATGTTTAATCATCATGTCTTACAAAACTAAGTATGCATTGCATTTCCTCATCCTGCATGGGATCAAAAAACTCTTGAGGGCTGCCTTGAGAAGGAGGAAGCAGAGCGTTCAGGTTGCCCGCTGGCCGGAGCCCCACGAGGTGGCAGCGTTGGTCCGAGCGTGAGGCTGTGCCTGGGGTTCAGCTCGCTGGGGTCCCTCTCTCTGGTGTCAGGTTGTTCTCCTTCCCCCTTCCCACCTTTTTCTGGGCCCACAGAAAGCAGTAGAAGCAGAGGTGAGAGTTACTTGTTGTTGTTTCTAAAGCCATCTCACCAGGCTGAGGTAATATTTGGTGGGGGTTTGCACAGAGTTTATTTCTTCTTTTCTTTTTGGTGAGGGATCATCACTCACCAGATTTCCTGGATAAAGCTGTCATCTGCATTTTGTACATGTGATTACATTGTCTCTAGGTCATGCTTAAAATAATTTCTGTTGATGTTAGGTCTCTCAAAACATTTGCTACATACTGATACATTTGCTATGTGTGACTGTTGTGCTCTACCTGCTTTTTTATTGTTACATGACTCTTTGTTACAGCTGTTAGCCTAGGGAGGGAGTTACAACACATTTTGCTAGAATAACTACTTGGTTCCAATTCGATGTCAAGAAATTTTTATCCAGGGAAAAGGTAATCCCATCTTTAGGCTGCCCTCAGTGGTATTTTGTTTATAAATGTGTGTTAGTGAACAGACTGGTGATGTGGCTTTTATACTCTGATGTACCAGTAAATGGAATGTTCACAGGGAGTGTATACGTTTATTAAAGGATGAATAATGTTTAAAAACTATAACTTTTAGTTACTTTGATGTAGGAAAGAAGTATAAAAATCTCTCAGTCCACCTGTCTTTAGAAGTATCTTCTTCCGTTCTTCTGGATGGGCTGTATTGGTGAATCTAGAAAAGATAAGTGATAAAAAAATTTCACTTTGGACTGTGGCAGTCACTCTTTTGTCTGGAACAGGAATCACTGGAACTGAGAAGCTGAATCTGTATAGCTCTATTTAAAGAACCAGGCTTTCACATTTTGGCATGTTAACATTTTTTAAAATTTATTTCTATTTTCCCCCTCTGTGAATGAGAGAAGTGCATCCTGTCAGGGTGATAAATAACACTGGTCATTAGGCTTGGATCACCAATGTTAATAACTAATACACTATGGAAGGAGGGCCCAGCATCCCTAACTCATGTTTTGATTGTTTGTAAGTTGAAGTTATATTATAGCAGATGAAAATGTCTCCTTCAGTGCAATCTCGCAAACATCAAATAAATGAGTTTGTGTAGTTTAGAACAAGGATGAAATTTGTAATCTTAGTTTTTATTTGTGCTATAAAGCCTCATCTTCTCATTCAGATATGCAGCATCCAGCTGTATTTTCTTTTCCTTCTCTATTACCTTATGAAAAAACCTACAATAATTGCAGAAAACCCCCCCACATTTCTATTTGAAAAATACAAACAAGTAAAGTAAAGGAAAACAGTGCCTTTCACCCTTCATAGTTGTTGTGGTTTAACCCCTAACAAATAATAATGATAATAGTAATTGTAATGGAAAGGACAGGGAGAAACAAGGGATGCACAGTGCAGTTGCTCACCAGACACTGCAGTGATCAGCCCCCTCCAGCAAACTTTTATCCTACATTATGGAATATCCCTGTGACCAGTTCAGGGCACCTGCCCTGGCCATTTCCATCCCAGTTTCTCGTGCAGCTCCTCACTAGCAGAGCACGTGACACTGAGAAGTCCTTGGCTCAGGGTGAGCTCTGCTGAGCAACAACCAAAACATCTGTGTGTTATCAGCATCATTCCTGTACTGAATCCAAAACACAGCACTGTTCCAGCTACTCAAAGGAAAACTAATTCTATTTCAGCTTCTCTGTTTGGGTCTTCCCAACCCCAGTCTGTACAGAACAGTAAGATAAATGTAGCTCTATTTTGAAAGCTGTGTAATGTGTTTCTATTCCACAGATTAAAATGCAAATTGTATGTGACTAGATAGATGAAAAAAAAATAGCTGCACTCAAGTTTTTTAAAACTGAGGTCTCTTTGCAATTTCATTCACATTCAGAACCTATAGTTTATTATTTATTACTACAGCAGAACTAGAAGATCTGGTGAGCTGTAGCTGGGTATGCTTAGGCATGTTTCCCTCTCTCTCATATCTCTTTTTTCTCTAACAACTTAATGCAGTGAGTGAGTCATGGTAAGTTAACTACAAATCAGTGAGAGATTTGTATTAAAGTGCAGACAGGGAAAGTGATGCTATGCTTTTATTGTATGTACCCTGATATATAGCACCTTTTCTGTCCCATTCATCAGATTTCTTAAGGTTTGGGGTTATTTTCCTTCCCCTTGATTATCCTCTCATTTTTCTGAACTAGCAACTGACCCAAGGAACTCTTTCATCTTTCTCCTCTGTGCTGTGTTAACATGGGGGCACTCCATAGCAAAACAGAAAATAGGGGGAAATATCCACCAATCTCCATACTAATGAAAAAGAAATCGGGGAGAAAAAATAGGATTTAGAAGATTAAATTACTTTATCATTAAGCATTGAAATTTATTTGATAATCTACTTGTTTATTATGACTTAAATAACAGAATAATAATAAACTCTTCCCACTCTTGCCTTTCACTCGTAGAAAGTGATCTGGTGAAGTTTCTATGATGGTCCAGTTAATTCCCAGTCAATTTTTGTAGGAGATAAAGCTACCTCAAATCCATTGTGCATCATATGGTTAATCCAGAGGTTAAATTATGACTCCTTTAATGGTCTTAATATTCTGTTTCTTATTTAATCTGCAACTCAGCTGGCACAAGGCAACGTTTGCCTGGTCACATCTTCTGTCACAGGGTACTGAATTGGTTCTTTTGCATTTCATTTCAACAGAGATTTGAAATTAATCATGAAAAGTTCTCTTCATTCTGATTTGTATTTCATTATATTTGGAGGATGTTTTAAATTTATGTATAATATATATGTATATATATCATGATTTACAGCATGACTGTAAAATAAAATAAAACTATTGGACGCAGGGAGAGGGGAATTTCAAGGGAAGGTTCCCACAGGTGTTACGTTGGATAGGCTGCTGAATATGTGTTCCTTCAGAATCTTTTCGTTCTGCGTTTACTGGAGTAGGAGAGTTGTGAGGAAACTGAGCTTCAGTTATCGCTTGCCATCAGGGTTTTGTATGTAAATGGGAGAGCCCAGGATAATTCCCAGCGGGATCCCAGAGCGCAGGCAGGTGAGGGCAGTGCAGGGCCGTGCTTTGCCCAGCGGAGGGCGGTGTTTGCCGCCGGTGACTGCACAGGGGCTTTGCTGTAATAAATGCTTTAATTTGCTTTTAATTCCATTTAAGCCTCAGCCAAGCTTCTCCCACTTGCTGGTGTTTGTCTCTTATTTTGTAGGACTTAATATTGTAATACTTAGTTTCTTGGTAGTTTTTTTAGCATCTAAATAATTTCTTTTCCTCTTTGAGGGTTGTGTCTCTCTGGTTTTGCTCGTAGTGTGTATGTGTGCTGTGCAGGTGTGACTGGAACTTCTGCCCAGCAGTGTCCTTCAGGTCTGTATGAGTGCTCTGCACTTTCCTCCTGTCAGGCTGAGGAGGTTTCTCTTCCAGCTCCCAAATAGCCTCTTTACAAGAAGACTGTGCAATGTCCCCTTACTCTGTGCACTGTGTTTGTAAACACTGTATGTGGTGACTTTGTAGTCATAAACACAATAGCGATTCCTTCCATTCCTCTACCGATGTGCAGCTTCGTGTCACTGAAGCAGCTGTCCCTGTCTCCCTGAGGAACACAGTTCTGACTGTTGAGTCTCTCTGTTTTCTCACAAACAGTACAGGCAGGACTGTTTTTCTCTTACCATGCTCCTGCCTCAGGCCTTTCAGCAGCTGACTCCTACCTACAGAAACAGAGTTGTCACAAAGGGCAGGTAGGAAGGTTGGCCGAGAGCTCTAGAACTGAGAAAAACTTGTTTTGGATTCTAGATCTCTGGTATCCTTATTTAAAGGAAATGGTCTTGTGTTAAGTTCCTGAGCATTATTTCCTTTTCAAATCAAGCTGTTTTAATCCGTGATTAAAATAATTTTTTTTTCCCCATTGAGGAATCTGTGACTCTTTTGCCAAAGTATTGGTAGTCCCAGGAACTATCTAATCTATCCTAAAATCGCTGTTCATTTGGAATTTTGCATCTGCTGGGTGAATAGATGGCGATAATTAGTAGTCTGGTGAAACAACAAGCTGTGTTTCCCCTGAGGAAACTGCGAAACTGTTTTCTCAGCCTAACCAAGTGGCTTAGGAATTGCTCAGGTAAACACAACCGTAGTGCTGCAGAGCAAGATTTGGGACCAGAATGGATGCCTGTTGTTTTTCTTTGTTACAGACTTAACGAAGTGGAAATTTTAACAAAGCACATTAATTTCTTTTGTTTACAGTGCTAACTTGCGTAGGAAGTTTTCCTTGTAGGAAAACAATTTCAGTTATACAAGTGCCTGTATTTATTTGAAAGTCAAATATCTAAAATCTCAGGTTCTTCACACAGTACTTAGTAGATTTTTTAGATTTCTGTAAGAATAGAAAAGGTTTTGTGTGAAGCTGTTGTAAAAGTGTAGTAACACCCCATTTTTATGATGTGTTAATGTTTATAGGTGTTGTAATTGGTGTGCAAAGAAAGGCACTCATTATATCAGAGCTTGCTCACAATAAATGTCTTCTATGGTAATTTAATGCCTTAATATCCTTTTAGCAGTCAGTTACATCTCAAATGCACTGTAGGGCAATTTTTTGTTTGCTAAGGCTTTTGCTTTCAATGAACTCCATTACAACTGTACTGCAACTGTTTATATTTTACTAAAGCAAAGATGTAACTGTTTTGATCAGGTTCCCACTTAAAGATAACTTCAAAATACTGTGATGCTTCTTTGCTGCATTTTTTCACAGTGCAGTTGAGTGATCATCTTAAAGCTCTTTGTTTACATATCAGAAGTTAATGTTTATTTCCTTGTGGGTAAGGTTTAACATTCAATATTTTTCACTTGCTAGTAATTTAAAATTTTTCTCTCTTGAGAAGAGCCACTTGATTTTATGAACCTTGAGGGGAAAAAATTGCAATTTTCCCCTGAGTGGGGTTGTTGATTCATTATGACAATGTAAAGAACATACTTTTCCCCCCATTCCTTAGATTTACTTAAAGAAAAAAAATTATGAGACTTTTGAGTTTAAAACCCCAACCAAATACCCTCTGCCCAACTTGTGTCTTTCTCAGTAGGACATCAAGGCCGTTTGCTTTGGTTTTCAAGGTACCCAGACAAATTTTTGCAGAAAGGTGTGTGTGTGTGGTTTGAAGACAGCCTGGTTTCCTCAGGAAATGACATCTGCCTGTGCTGTCGGTCTCTTACCAGTAACTTTTCAACTCATTGCCTAGTTTAATCTCTTCAAAAATTTAAAAAAAAAAAATCAGAGCAAATAAACTCCAGTTTTAACATAATCGGGTACGGGTTGAGATGAGAGCCCCGCTTAGTACCAGCATGGCGAGGAAGGCTCCCAGGGAGTGAAACCATTCACCTTCTCTGGGCAGGAGCCCAGCAGCTGAAGTGTTGCTCTGAACTGCCCACGGCCCTCCTGACAGGAGGATCCCAGGGTGAGGAGAGCTGAGGTTGGGGCAGAGCTCAGGGGCTGCAGCCCCAGGAAATGATGTTCAGCAGCGCTGCCCCCGGCAGGGGCTGCTCCGGAGGCGTGTGCAGGCAGAGGTGATGCCTCTGCTGTCACCGTGTGTACTCCAGAGTCAAATCCCTGTTCTTTACGTTCCGATGGCAATCGTGAGGTCACATGCTGTGCATAGGGTGTGAGTGCTGCTTCACCTAATTCTGGTACCACCCTGCTTTCTCATTCAGTCTTTACCCTGAACAAAGATCCCGTGCTGGAACATCAGACTTGCAAACTTGATCTTCATTGCTGTGCCACTCCTCCCAAGGGACTTCCTATCGCTGCATATGCATTCTATCTCAGTTAAAGTTTGTCAAGGTTGGGAGGTCTGCCTGTCGGGCTGTTAGATAACATTGTCAGGGAATCTTGCAGCATCCTGAAATCCTTGATGTGTTTCATGCAAAAGACCCCACTTTAGTTGGAGGGGGGGAGAGTATCAGATGAAGTGAACTCTTTTCATATCAGCTGTTCATAGAATCACAGAACAATGTTTTTGATAGATTTGGAAATGAAAAGTGCTGTCCTGTAAGCAAAAAGACTGTTTCATTAATTGAGAGAGATAAGTGATTGGAAAAAATCCAACAGTTTGACTGCAGAAACATACTTTACATATTTAAAAGGAGTAGAATAATTTATGTTCCTATCACTGATGGCTTCCCAATGGTAGTTCTGGTATCAATGACCATAGAGGAAACCATAAATACTTTTGCATCATCATTAATCAAATCAACATGTTTGATTTCTTGCCTGGTGGTTTGACCCTCTTACTTCAGCTGCTGTAGTGACAAGGCATAGTGTCCTTGTGTTCTGGTGCTTTCTGTATTCAGACTGAAAAGGCCTGTTGTCTTGGGTTTGTGATTAGGGAGCTTTTAGTTTTTATCATGAAATATTGCAGTGTATGTCTCTAATTAATACACCTCTTTGAAACCCACAGACATTAACTATCAGCAAGAGTAAGAACAGAGGTAGATGTGCCTAATTTAAAGGTATGGCATTAAAAAATGTTTTGGAGGAAACATAATAGGGGAGAATGTCTAGAAAAAAAACCAAGAACCTGGTGAAAATAAAGGAAAAACCTGTGTAGTTCTCCAAGTGCTGAATTCCTCCATTGGTGGCTCAACCCATCACCGATGTGTTTTACAGCAAACTCACATTTTCTGTCTGATCCACTGGTCTCACTTCATGTGTTAATGCCTGGTTTTGCAGGAATTGTAGTAATTAGGAAGGAAAGAAAAAGCATGTGTGTGTATATGTGTGCATGCATCCATTGAAATACACTTTTTTTTTATATATACATATATATGCATTTTGGAAAAAATTGGCTCCAGATCTCTCCTACCAATAAATACCCTTTTTAAGGAATGTGCTTTGACCTGGGACAAACAAAAAATATACACTCTTTCAGAGCCATCACTGTTATTTTTTAATTATAGGATTCTGTGCTTGTAAAAGAATTATTTTAACAAAATTTCATGTATGGTCTTGTAAAATGGTTTGGGGCAGAAATTACTGTAGTTGGTGTATTTATATTGAAGAGCAACATTACTTGTTGCTGGCAGAAGAAGAGCTAAGTGAACATTTTCTGTCCTGAGTTGATATTTTGAATGGAGCTTTAATGGCACGATGGTTTCAACAGGTTTTACTCCATTGCATTCAGGGGTTTCTATAGTAATTACTATGGCAACAGTGATGCAGAAAATGTTCCCACGGGAACCCAGCTGTGAATAACAACTAACTGAAAACATTTTGCTTTTGCATCTCAGGTTAAATATCCCTTCAGTGAAAGTGTGAGGGTTTTGCTTACTTAATAGGAAGTCATTCTCCTACATAAAACAGACATGTTGAAAGGAGTGTCTGGTTTCAGAATAGAAACACCTTTTAAATGTATTGCTGAAGTATCATCCCCAAGACCAATGAAGTGTTTTAAACATGAGGTGTAAAATTTGGCACCAGCTTCAAACGTTTCATGTTGTAAAGAAACTTCCAAAGCCTAATTTGTAGTACAAAATCTTCTGCTCAGGAATTATAACTTAGTTTTTATTAACAGCATTATTCATTAGGTAAATGGTTTACATAACTCGTGGAGATAAAGCTATCCTGATAACCTTCTGACCTCTCTGTGCAACGAAGGTCAGGAGCACAAAAGTCACATGGTGGAGGTCAGTGTTTGTTGACTTCAGTGTCTATTTATAAATTGCCTTCAAAAACTCTTCTGATTTTTGCAGAAATATATTTGTCAGTGTTTGTATTAAATATCCTGATATCAGAGGGTACAATATTCGTTGAAGCTATTTGTTGTTAAATCTAGCTCTCCTTGTATGTGTAAACTGGCCTTTGTGCATATAATTGCCTTGTTTGTATTTATTTCACTTTCGTTCAGAACAAAGGGGAAACCAGTCCAGTGTTTATGATATGAATAAACTTTTAAACTTGAAAGCATTTTAGGACTTGATTTGGTAGCTTTACTGTGATGGAGTAAAAGAAAATGGCCCAGGAGATTTGTGGCTACAAGGAAAACACTCAGTGCCCTACATAAAAAAAGGGGAAATTAAAGCAATAAATATTAAAAAGACTCTGCTAATTCTTTTCAAGGTCTAAAAATTTATGTTAAAGCTGAATAAGAAAATTGTGAAGAGCACTTTGTTAAATATGAGGAGAAAATAGTTTTATAAGCCCAGGGGTCTGGTAATTCTCTCAGAATTATTTATTTAACTTAATAGGAATTACTGTGCAGATGGAAATGTGATGAAATGGAGGTGAAATCACTATTTGTTTCATTTGGGTGCCTGTGGTGTGCAACCTGCTGGTAAAGTCTTACAAGTGAAAATGTCTTTGTAAATCTAAAAGTTGTGTGATCTTCATGACTTGTTTGTATATATCACATACTATTTTAAATTGTGATTCAGGGCCTCTCGTTCATTTTGGTGCACATAACTTTTCCAAAAAAATAAATATACTGGCAACTTATTAAAGAAAACTGGTTATATTGGGTATGTAACTACTAAAAATGTTTGCTTGTCCATAGATGTCTCAGCTGTGAGCATCTTAAATATTTTGTTGAGTATAGTTGTGTTTATTGTACCTATTATTCTTATAATCTAATGAATTGGAAGTGCTCTCTCCCAGGTTTCAATGAGTGTTTGTCTTTAAGACATCTCCCAAAGGAAAAAGAGATAAAGTATCATGACTTGGGATTTTGCTTTTTTTAAATTTCTAAGTAAAAAGCTCTACAAATGGGGAAAGGTTGAAAAAGTTGAAGCTTTTTCCCTCAGGCTTGATATAAATATCAAAACTGATTCCCATGAAAGGTTTTGTCATTGATAACTTGATGAGGACAAGAGGAAATGGCCTCAAGGTGCAGCAGGGGAGGTTCAGCTTGGACATCAGGAAGAGTTTTGTCACTGGGAGGGTGGTCAGGCATTGGAATGGGCTGCCCAGGGGATGGAGTCACCACTCCTGGAAGTGTTCAAAAAACAACTGGACGTGGCACTTTGTGCTGTGGTTTAGTTGACATGGTGGTGATCAGCCAAAGGTTGGACTCGATGATCCTTAATGATTCTGTGATTTCTGACTTTTTTCCACTTCTTAATGCTCTGCTCTTTATTTAACTGACAGTGCTCAAAATGTGGGAGAAGTTCTGTTGTCCATGTTGTGGTTATGGTATAATAAAATACTTTGTTGTGTCCTGGGCAGAGCCCCAGAATGCTGTAGTATTTAACCTTTGGTGAGATTTTTATATCCAAGGTACTGAACTATATGTGACAAAATAGCTAAATGGAATTTGCCGTGACTGCCTCCAATCCTTTAGAATGTGGTAGAGGGCAGAACTAGTGTAGACACAAAACTGTGGTATAATTTGACTTTTCTGGAGGGGTAGTCACAGCACACTGAAGTTAAGTCATGGGAATGACTGTGTATACTTGGAGAAGTTTAGTTTATTAGCTCTGGTGGTGACAGGCCTGTTACAATCCCAAGATAAGACGTTCTGGAATGTCTGCATAGAAATTGCAGGAGTGGTTCTTGTCACTCAGTATAAAACCCTTCATGCAAGAATAATCTTGCTCAGTGGAACAGCATTCTGAGTGTTACAGTGCTCTACAACCGATCATATTTAATAAAAGCAGATTTCCTTCCTTGACTGACTGGCTCAGTGCCAGGTCCTTAAGAGTGAGGTGTGAAAGTATCACACAGCTCTCTTGTAAAGGTGTGCAGGAGTTTTTTATTTTTCAACAAAGAGAAGCCTCTGAATTGACTACAGGCTTAATGGTATAATGATCCTGTATGACATCTTTGTTAGAAACCTACATTTTGGACCTTTTCAGTTGAAATACAAACTATAGGGCAGAAAAATATCAACTTGCAAACAAAGCATGAGGAACTAGCAGTACGGGAATTTAAAAATAGTGCATTGAATTGACTTGCCCCTAAGTCAATGTTACTTTTTTAAAATAGCATTGCCTCGTTATTCAGTGCTGATCTCCCTGAATGCCTGTTAAAGAGCCAGATGAGGTGAATCCAAACAAAAAGGGTTTTCAGAAGCCACCCCGTTTCCTTTATCAAGAACATGATGTAATGGCACTTGGATGGATTTTGAGGCTTAGGAGGTTCTCTCCAGGCTAGCTGAAAATGGGGTTTGGTTGGATTTCACCAACAGCTTAGAAATGCCTTGTTTGCTTTCTCTGGGTGAAGGTGCTTGTTTCTGTCTAACCAGTGAGGGTCCAGTCTTGCTAAGCTAAGTGGATTTCTCAGCTTTTTATTTGAAAAAACCAGCTTTTTCTCACCTGCTGATGGGGGCATTTAAGCCTTTACATCAGATCTTATTTTTCCCCCCCCCGTGGTCCAGAGGATCTTATCTGGCTGTGTCTGACTGTTGGGTGGAGATGAGCCATTTCTTTTGAATGACCAGTTGTTCTCTCTGTAAAGAATTCAGTTTCTGTGATACAGAAGTGGGGGTGAGGTAATGACTAAAAATGAATAAACCTTATTGCTGTTTCTTCTTCCCAATATAACTGAAATGATACAGTAATAATTTTAGGCTGCATGGTCAAAGTAAGCCAGTGAACAATCTTTATAATCCCAGTTTTTACAATATTCATGAAATGGTGATATTTTTTTATAGAAACATAGTACAAGACTCTCTTCTCATCCTTCCCAGCATTAATGCAACTGTACCTTTGTCAAACAGCAGACAAGTCTGGGTCCTCCTGTTGGCCAGTAGCCAGGAATTTCTCTTTCAGATGTGACCAGGGTTTATTGTATCAAGAGGGGATGCTTTTATAGTGGTGTATATTGATGGAATTTATTGCATTAGCCTGCAGTAACAGATGAAGAAATAAATGACTTTATTTTTCATCTTTCACAAAACTAGTTTTAATTTTTACAGGAAAGCAATCAAATACAGAAATGAAAAAAATGCATTTTGTAGCTTCTTTGGGTTTTATTGGTGGTGGGATATTTGACAGTAGGTTGCATTGGTTCAATGGTATAAGTACACATGTTGTGGAGAAAGCATGGGAAAAGAGTAGGTGTGGGACAGCTCCCTGCTACATGTACCTGCTCAGCAATGCCTTTGTGTGTGTAGCCAGTCACGGGGCTGTTTTTCTTTCTTAATGTGTTTATACCAGTTCATGATAGTAGGACAATAAAAGATTGTTAACACTGAGGAAATCAGCACAGCAGCTAAAAATCAGTCATCTGGTTTTTTTCTCGGTTGATATTTTAGTTTCTCTCAAGATACTGAGTGCTCAGTCGTCAAGTGGCCTCCCCACCCCCAGTTATCTCGCAGTGAGAGCTTGAAGAGCTCCTGTCTGCAGGCCGGGGCCTTGGCAAACTGAACATGCTCACAGTTTTTTAGTTACTTTGCCTTTAGCAAGAAAAGTGTATCAAGTAAGCTCTCTGTGTGAACTTAAATACTTTCTGAGCCAAATTCTGTTGTGTTAGATTTGTTTTACGCTTCTGGAAAATAAATGAAATTTTCCACAATCTCCTTTTAGTGCCAAATCGCACAGGCCTAGTATAGAAGAGAAATAATATTTGGGATTTCAAGTGGACAAGTCAGTGCTTTTTATTAAATAAGTCAAAGCATGGGCTTTTTTTCTTCTTTTAAAATCAGTACCAAAGGTACATTAATTTATTATTATCTGTAATTTAAACTATCTAAGAGAATCAGTATTCAAAGCTATTGTTCAAAGCTAAAATTCTCTTATGTCTCAGGCTTCACCAGATAAATTACTTTGACATTTTCTTATATGTAATTTAGTTTTCTTGTAATGTAGTTTTCTTGTGTATAATTTAGTATCACAACTATCCCAGTGTATTAAAATAAATGTGCTTTTGTGAACTGTATCTTAGTGTACAATTTTGATAGGTTAGGCAGACGACATTACAAAGAACAGTTCTGAACAGTAAGTACTATTTATTATTTAACAGTATCTTTGTAAACTATTCACAGCTGTAGTAACAACCTTTATTTTTGCAGATTGAGAAAGATTTTTACTTAGCACAGTTTGTCTCTAAGTGGTCTGAGCTTTCCTTTTTTTATCTGAGTGAGTATTCATGTAGATTTGTGAAATGTGCTTTTATCTGAAAACGGATGTAGCAGCTGAGTATTTTAAACAAAACATGCACAGCTTGGATATGCATATCTAAAAAAATCCTCTTGTAGTCAGTGATTCTGTGTGCAGATAGACTGGAGGATCAAATGAAGATGTAAAAGTTACTTGAGTTTAATATAAACTGACATAAATTGTTCATTTATCTCATCATCATGCTTCAAGGCAGATAATACACTTTTGTTAGTAAATGTAACAGAAGCTTTAAAACATTCAGCCCATGTTGTTGTTTTTAGATTCCTTTATACACTTCTACTTACCGATTGTCATTATATAATTAACCTACAGCACAGTAGATGTTGCACAAAAAATCTCCACTAATTTATTCTAGAAGGCACGTTCATCTGGTGTCTAACAATTGTGTCTGAAGAAAGATTTCAATAAGGATATATTTGTCCAACAGATACTTTTATTATATATCCACAATATGTGTGCGAGAGAACCTAAATAGAAAACCCTACACATGTTAGGGACAGAAGCATTTTACTCCCCGGGGTACAAAAGAGTAGTAGAAGCACCTTGATCAAAGCCAGTGCCACAGCTCAAGGGATATCTCCAGTGTCAAAAGTTCCTGCAGTAATCAAGGTTTTGTTCAGTAAAATTCTAAATTGCTCTTATGGAACAGCAGGATCACAGTAGGAAAGGAGCAGGTGAGCAAGTCAATATAGTTTGGTCATTCCCTGTAAACGTTTCAAGGGATCTAAGGAACATCGGAGCTACTGAGGCATGAAGATGCCATTTCCAGGGTTTGTGTTGCCAAGGCTGGAGCTTGAAGATCAAATGGAAGATAAACAGTTAAAAGATCTGCTAATGAGGAGAAGGAGGAATTTCACACCCAAACAAAGAGGCTGAATGTTGAGGATCGCCACGGGCCGCCTTTCCAAGGGACAGGTCTCTGCTTGCACTTCTCTCACAATGGAGGGACTTGGTTTCAGGCTTCTGTTTCCAAGGTAAACTTTCCATAGCGATCTCCAAACCAAGCTCAGCTGGCAGGTTTGGTGACCCCCTCCCTCCCACAGTGTTAAGAGTTCCTTTATAGCCCCACCTTCTAGTCTTTCATTCTTAAAAACGTGGTACTGAGGAGAAAATGTTTTGGAGTCTTTTAGCTGAAAGAGATCCATGGTAGGAAAAGTCAAGTGTTATGGATTACAGCTTTCAGACCATTGTTACAATAATTGTAGGGAGGAACTCCTCTTTTACCTCACACATTATTACGATGCTTCCTTTTCTCAGCCGCGATCCAGCCTATGATAATCTGTTTGGTGCATTTCACAAATGTTAATCACAGTGCTTGCAGTTAGAGGGACCATCCCTGTCTTGTACTTGACATTTGAAAAAGCCTTACTGTAGTACCTGAGTGATTTATCTTAGGCGTAAGTGCCTCTAAAAGTCAGGTCTGCTCATCACTGTAAATGCCTATTAATCTGACTCCTCTTTTTTTTCTTTGTTTGAAAAATTCTGCTTTACTCTATTTCTTTTTCAGTACAGTTCTCACTGATGTTGACAGATGGGAAGACCAAGAGATCAAAATAAGATAGTGAAGGACCAAATTGAAAATGGTAAATGAGATCTTGCTTTTAGAAGAACTATGTTTTATTACTTGAGGTGCAGGGCCAGGAGTTGGACTTGATGATCCTTGTGGGTCCCTTCCATCTCAGCATATTCTGTGATTCCGTGAAATTTATTGCTTATTCAACAAATTTATTGCTTATTACAGAGTTCTTAGTTCTCATTACAGAATGATTGTGGGGAGATAATTTTTAATGTAGTCTTCATTTCCCTTGAAACGTTGTCTAAAATATCAGAACACCTGCTATATTGAAGTTGAAATATCTGTTGTTTCCCCTATATTCAGCTTAACTAGTGTAAAACTAGTGCAGTTCTTAATCAAATGCTAAAATAAATACCAGAACAACATTAAAATAGAAGATAAAAGTGCTGAAACATAAGTTTAAACACACTTTTTGAGAAGGAGTACAACTTTCTGTAAAGCTCAGAGTATGTTTTTTGAAAATCTAACTGGTTCCACTGTGAGATCATCTGTGACTAAAAAACTGCAAAACACCATTGGGACAATTATCTGTGTAACTTTTGTTAATCACATTTTTCTCTTTTCATAATCCAGTTACTGTTCCAGTGAGGCTTTTATATTAGAAATTCAGTTTCATAATACTTTAACTTGGAAAGCTGTACTAGGAGGAGTTATTAGTGGGACAGTCTTTGATGTTAAAGTCTGTCATGTGTAGTGACTTCTGCTTTTTAATGACTTTATCAATACATTTCAATATTGATATTCTCTCTGGTTGGCAGGCTGATAGAGTGAAAAACTGAGAAGATTTACATCTCAACCTTTGATGTTACAAAAATTACTTAATTATCATGATTATAATTTTATCTTTTGCATTATGCTGGCATCAAAAAACATCTCCTGTGATCACAGCTCTATGATGTGTTTTAATGAACATAATAAGAAAAACATCCATACAGCAAATATTTGACACGAAAATAGAGAAGACAGTAAGAAAACCAGTGAAAACTATTGCCATCCTGACTCTACAGAAAAGGAACTGGGGCATGGTATATTGGAGTCCTTCAAGAACTATAAGCAGCAGGAACGACTCGTGTTAGTTCAGTGCTTTAACTGCAAAATATCTGTCCTGTTATTGTTGGATGGTGAGGTTTGAAAAGCAGCCATTTAATTTGCGGGTTTTAACCAAGTTTTGGTGTCCCTGTTATTATTTGTGGTAGCTTCTGTAAGGTGCCTAATTGCATGGTTGGGGTTGCAGTGTGCTCAGCACTTGGGTCCTGCTGCCAAACTCTTTGTTGGTCTGGTCAGCTCCAGCAGGTCAGTCGAGCTTTGATCTGACTTCGTGTGTAAAATCTCAGCAATGTTTGCCTACCTTTGTGAAGTAATTTAAGATCCTACTGGTGAAAAGCACTCATTAAGAGTGAAGTGGACAATGTTATGGTTCCTTTTCAGAAATAATTGTACAGTGATAATTACAGAGTAGGAGAAAGATTTTATTTTATTTTTTTTTATTTTTTTTGGAAGGAGTAAAAACAGAAGTTGGCTTCTCGTTTTTAGCGTCACACCAGAGTGTGGCTGACGTGCTTTGCACTGGTGCTTCGCGTGGCTTCAGTGGCAGGATTAAAGGCTCTTTGTGTCCTCATCCAGTGCAGCTGCAGCCTGCACCATCCTGCATCACATGGCATAATTGCATCTTCACTGCTTGTTTGGGTCAGGGTTGTCTCTCCTTGTGGAAAATCAGTGGGAGTAATAAGTTGTTGACAGTCATCAAGTCAGCGCGTCTCTGAAGGCCTGTAAGGCTGCCATGTCCCTTAGCTCTCAATCTGAATTAAAACCTGTAACTACACTGAAGACAGAAACCTGTCAGAGGTACAGCCAAGGAAATCTGAGGTGTCTTGCTGCTTGAAGCATGTCTGTATTTTTCTTTTCTTCCTCTATTGTCATTCTGCTGTTGATACAGAAAACAGGGCAGCTGAAAAGGTAAACACTTGTCTTTTCTCATCCTGCAGGCCAAAACAACAGCAACAGAACAATTTTTCCTTGTTTCCTTCCACCAAGGGCTGGAATTTCAGAGGGGTAAGTTTAGTATTGTTTTGTTCACACTCTAACATTTTGTTGCAGTGTAACTTTAGTTAAAGCATGATCTGCAAGGACTAAAATCACGGCTGAACAATTAGACTCGAACTTTTCATTTTTGTGCCCTCCTAAAAGGCTTTCTAAAATATACCAACTTTTGTTTTTTTTTTTAATGTGATTGACTGTATTGTTATGAAGGGTGTGGGAGATAGTTTAAAGTAGGTTAACCTACAGTGCCACTTTTAAAAAAAAAGGGTGTATTTTCATATCTGAAAATAAATAATGAAAACTGAACTGATACATATAGTTTAAGTGCTGTTTTACTGTAGTATATATATTTGTAAACTTATCTTGTTGAAAGTTTGTATATGTGAAATACAGTTGAAGAATCATAACAAAAATTACATGAGTCCCTTCTACAAGGCAGAAGGGTTTTATTTCTGTTTGGTTTTATTTCTGTTTGGTTGGCTGAACAAGGAAATACAGAAGCATGTGGGTTCCCACAGTAACTGACTGAAAAGATACATCAAAAAGCAAAGCAAGTGACACTTAGAACCTTAATATTTGCTGGTGGTATCAGGAGCTTTTACTCTTTTCTGCTTCAGGTTTCAGAGATCTGCTTCTTACATAGGTTAGTTTGTTCAGAGAGGCATGTTGTCCCCTCTCTGTTCCCTATGACCTCTGAAACCTCGTACACCATTTGTTGGAAACCTTGGTAGTGGTGGTGCTCAATGGCAATGGTGTGTTTGCCACGTGTGTAAGTGCTGTAGCCTGGGATATAGTCTAGGAGAAGTTGTCACTGCATGTTGTATCTAAGTCATAGTAATCTTTTGGTTAAAGGAAAGGCTTTTCTGCCTTGCAAACTTCTTTTGGTATAATAAATAGTATATTACCATTACCTGTAATTTGGACTGACTTGTACTTAGGAGAGCATATAAATTTTCTCTGAGCTTCTTCCAGCAAAGCATTTAAGTAGCCAGACATAAATGCTTTGCTGAAAGGGTAAATGGCATTGACAGGCTTACTGGTCTGTGCTGCTCAAAATATTTTTTACAGTAGTGATTCTTGCAATCTAATTTCGTGTTTTAAATAGAGCACACTATCATCTACTGTGAGGGAAGAACCTGTATCAGTTGTTCACTTAGTCTGTTTGGATGCTGAAACCAACATAGGTGAGCACTGGAAAAGATGTCTCACTGTCTGTTGATGTTTGCAGTATCTGAGCATTAACTCTATTCTGATGGATGGAAAAATTGTGTTATGAAAAGCCCAGTGAGCAGACTTAAAGTAACGAAGGTTTTCATAGAGGTGGTGAATGATAAAAGGTTAGCTTTGATGTCTTTGCTCCAACAAGACTAAAACCTTATTGGGTAAAAGAACTAAGTTAATGTTGACAGTGGAGCAGAGCCACACTTGAGTATAACAAACACAATTCTAGAGCTGACTTACTCATAGCTATGTTCTTTTCAGCTTCTATGCTATTTCTGTAGTACATAATATAGAACATCAGGAGACTATAATACAGGGTCATTGTAGCAGTCACAAAAAAAAAAAATAATCAAGTGATTAAGCACCAAATTGCAACACTGTGTTCATCTGCCTGTCCTCACTTTGCAGCTAGTTCACTGATTTTGAAGGTCTCTGCATCACGTTGATAAGGGCTCATGTTAAAGCATCTTTGAACATACACCAACGTAAACCTCAAAGGAAGATAAGGAAGGCCCAGATGCCTCACATTTACCAAAGAAACTCCTCTGCACTTCTTTTCCTCTCCTTACTTAAATTTATCAGAAGCAGCTTATTTCCATCCTGAGCAGCTCTCTCAAGCCCCATGGTTGGAGATCATGTTGAATTCTCTCAATGGGGATTTTCAGTTAAGATGCTATCATGTGTTTCTACCAATGTTGTCATTTTTAGATAGTGGTAGCAGTTACTTCCAGAACTTTGAACAGTATTTAGGTATCACTGGGGAGAAGGGAGTTTCTTTTCTTTCTTTCTTTTTAATTTTTTTTAACTAAACAAATCAAATCTGGTTGAGATTGAATTAAGAGTTACCAAGCAGTGCAGTCTTTCCACTATATGCTCTTCCTGTGCATACACAAGGCATCAGGTTAATTTGGCCTTTGAAGACGTTTTACAGTCAGGTGTCCAGCAAATAAACTATTATGGAGGGATTTATAGGGGTATTTATAGTGAGAACTGTCATTTCAGAGGATCAAACAGAAAACCTGTGGAGGTAAGAATACCCCTCACTGGAGGGACAGTGCAATGGGAAGACCAAAATATAGGAGATCAGGTGTTGGGTGTGGTACTTAGAGTAGAAAAGGAATAAAGCAAAGGAAGATAATGGGTATAGGATGGGAGAAGGAAAGAGGAGGAATCTGCAAGTTGGAAAGAAGGGGTGGAGAAAGCAGAGAGCCATGGAAGATGCATGAGAGAAAGAGAGTGGAAATGGATAAAATATAGAAATGGAAGAAAGCTGGTGGAAATATGCAGAGGAGTCAGAAATCTTCTATAAAGCACTGCAGGTTTATCAGCTCAGCCTTTACAAGCACTGACCTGGGGTGATGAGGTGACATGTGGGTGGAGGAGCAGTCTGTGGCCGGGGCTTGGTAAGGAGAAGAAACAAATACCTGATGGGATGGGGCAATTCAGAGGCAGGTCAATAATGAATGTAAAGAAGGCAACAGCACAGCTCTTGGCACAGAGATCAGTATTAATCCCATTTTTGCTTTATCTTCTGGTTGCCATTAACTTTCACTCTTCTCATTTCCATGCCACCCTTCTCTTAAAACCTGGGTACAGGTAAGTGGCTTTCCTCAGCACCACTGTCTGGTACCTGTGCATGATTGGTGAATATGCTGCTCTTAGTGTCTGTGGAAATAGTGTGTGATGTTGCCATGTAGGGTGGCAAACAGTTTTAGTAATAAAGCATTCCATCAAACGAGGGTCACATTGGTACAGTCACCCACGCACAGTTAGAAGATGTCAGAATTAAAGTTTCTGTGGGGTTTTGTTAGGTATGATCCAGTCTTGAGTTACACACTTGGGTGCTATTTTTTTCCATAGTAAGAGCAGTCAGTCTTACAAATAAGGAAGTTCTGAATTCAAGAAGACTATGACACTGTCAAGTGTTTAAGACTTCAGCTTCTTTATCTATCTCCCTTCTTGCTCCCTTAAAATGACCCAGTTTCTGTTTTTGCCAGCAGGATAAACTTCTGGACTTAGATATGTGACTGGAAGTCTTTAAATGTTTTGTTTTTCTATTGAAGCATTCAGATATATTTGCAGAAGTAGTGGTGGTACATGTTGGTCCCAGTGTTGATATGCTGACACTGGAGATGACTATGAAGAAACTGCCAGACAATCAAAAGAAAAGCAGTTACCTGATTAGTGAAGATTATTGGGGCTGTAGGCAGAGCTGAAGAGGATGCTGGTTTTGTCTGTGCTTATCTCTGATATGTCTCTCCACTGTTCCACCAAGAGAGCATCATTTCCTGCATGCTTTAAACAAACATCTGAACCATTAAGATTATTTCTCCATTCCCCCCCCCCCAACAAATTTGGCTGAAGAACTTCAGTGCTAAAAATAAATAGTGAAATCTAAACCAACATTTTGTAATTTAAATAGTTTGAGGCATGTGTTTAGTGTGCAGTTGCCTGAAGATTGAAGATAATTTATTGCAACTAGGCTTCTTCCTATTTCCTCCTTTTTTGTTTCCTTTTTAGTTTTGCAAAAGCATTTAACTAACCAAGCTGCAGATGTGGTCACTTGTAGGAAAGGCTGATCTAATTTATGAGAAATCTGACATTAAAAAAGTGTTAAACATCCTGAAGGTCAATTTTAGATATGTAAGTGGTTTCTTTGCTAGTTTTACTGCATGTGTGCTTGTGGCGAAAAAGGTGTCTTTCATGCCAAGTGGGAAGAATTCCACACTTTTCAGACAGTATTTACAAAGCAGAATATTTATTTTTGTGCAGACTGGTAGACTTCAGTTATTGCCTTCAGGGTGCAGGAATCTCAACAAGATAAAAATTGCTAAAAGAGAAAAGTTCTTTCCTAGCTTTAACTTGATGATTAATTACATAAATTACATAATCATGTACTACCATAGAAAGCACCTCTGTACCTATCCTGGATTCTGACTGGATCTGTATCCACTGATACTCGTTTGCTTAAGCAAAGATGTTACCTGTAACAAAAACTTATTAGAATTATTATTGACAGGCCTTTATTCATATTGTTGAAACCAAGTTATGCACTGCTGTCTCTAGATCAAATGTGCTTAAATACCATACATACTTAGTCTATCCAGTATGATTTTAGAACACAAGTTATCATATACATTAAAAAGCACTTGCGGTTTTCTGTTATTTTAATGTACTTTTATGCACAATTTAAATAGCTTCCTCACAGGAGGATGGTGACTTTGTGTCATTGACAGCATATTTTTCTACACTTTGTGTAATCACAGCATAGCTGTGAGTGGAATAATTATACCTGTTATGACAACAGGCAGAGACTGGTTCCTTCCCGTGCCATGGGCAGGGGGAGTCTGGCTGGCATCCCTGCCCTCCCACAGCTGCTCTGCTGCTGCTGCTCCTCCCTTTACATCTGCAGAGTCCCTCTCTTTCTTCTAACCTCCTGCAGCAGGTTAAGGAGATACCAGGTGGATGCTTGACCTGTCTCATCCCTCTTTCTCTTTGAAAAGAAAAATTCCATGTTCCCTTTCTTACTTTCTAAGAGATGATGTATCACTGGGCATTGCTCGCTCCTTTTAGATCTCGTCCTCTGTCTCCTTTCAGTGGGTTCCAGCTCTTCTGTCCCAGAATTCAGTTGCCTCAGCCCTTCCCTTTCACTGCCTGTCTCTGCTCAGCCTTGCTCTTAGTCAGCCTTTGGGGAGGTGCTGTTGTGCCGCTGTCCAGCATTGGCCTGGCTTGAACCAGAATGTTTCTATCCCTGATACTAAAAATAGTAAGAAGCGATTCTATAAGTCTGTTCTTGCAGTTCTTTCTCTGCAGCATTCCTGGAGCAGGGAAACTTTACTTCACTCTGTGATAGCAGCAATGTAAGGGGCAACAGGAGTGCTACAAATTTCCTTCAGTGATCCACAGTTCTGACTAGGGCTTATAAACTGGAGCAAGTAGACACCCTCAACACTGATTCTTGTTTGTAAAAGAGTTGGGTTTGATGTCTCTCTGCTTATTCTGTGGGCGGAGTTTTAAAAGGTTTAGCTTGTTATTGGTTTTGTTTTTGAACAAACCATTAGAACTGTTGTTGATTAGTCACAAGACTAATTTCTCTTGGAACAGCAAGGTTTATGTTGGCAAACAATAGAGATGCTATCAGAAATTCATTGTGTGGCATTTGCGTAACTGGATAGCAGTCAATTCCATCTGCAGTTCCAAAACACATGTCAGAATTGTTTATTCTTAATGTATACACTGAATTTAAAAAGCAGTGCAGAGTAACATTGCCTGTGAGATGATTTTGAAGAATTCCAAATTGTATTATTCCAAACTCATGTGTGACTCAGCATGGTTTAATTACCACGGCTTCTGTCCACAGTGTGGGATGTCAGGTTAGTCTTGTCACGCCGGAATGTTTTATCTGAAATTCCAACAAAACGCAGTTTGTTGATATGTTAGTTCTTAGGTCTGTAACAAATGTCCATATCTTTTTGTAGGATCAAGGAATAGTGTAAATTGCAAGGTCCTTTGCATACAGTAGTACAGCAAAAATCATGAACATGTGCTGGAGAGACATCCGTGAGTTGTTTAGAGGTGAGTTACGAAGGAGAGTGATGCAGGCTGGCCTAAAGACTCCAGTAGGGTTTTAATGGTTTGGGACATTTTGTGCATGTTTTATGAGCTGTTGTTGCTCATGCTATCTAGAGAGGGCTGTAATAGGAGTTTGCAGTGACTTCACTAACTCAGTTCAGTAGCTGTTTTA
Source organism: Manacus candei (assembly GCF_025592945.1). Lineage (NCBI taxonomy): Eukaryota > Metazoa > Chordata > Aves > Passeriformes > Pipridae > Manacus > Manacus candei. Next base: position 823,877 of record NW_026138130.1, read on the forward strand.
TTAAACTTTCACTGCCTGCACACCTGAAGTCATCTGTGAGTCAAGTAACACGGCCATGATACCTGTCTACCTAGTTCACAGAGGTGCTTTCAAGTTAATTACATGCTAGTTATAGAAAAAACACTTTAGATTCTGTTTCTTGGGGCAAGAATTTCAAGTTGTGCTTTTACAGCAGCTAACACATTCTTGAAGAGACCTTCATAGACTTTTACACCTGCAAGATTCATGGTTTGTGTTGTAAAGGGTAGGTATTCTGCTTATTACAGCTCAATTATTCAGTTAATATTTTGAGTTTTTCTGATGATGAAAATAGTCAGATATCTCCCATTTGGAAGGATTTCTTATAATTTCATGTTATCTTTTCACAGAATTGATGTGGTTTTTTTTTTTAAAAAATACTTCATAGGGTCATTCTGTTAATGTTGTAGGGTTTTATTTTATGGATCTTTGTAAGTGCTTTGTAACAAGTTTATTTTTGTTCCGGGCGTGGTTTGTTATTTATAGTAGAAATATTCTGTATATGCTGTTAACCTGTCATGCCAGCTCTTTTGCACATACAAACAATACTGAGCTAGAGGCAGCATGTGATGAAGCAGATAGGTCCAATTGTCATTCTCTTAGGCTGAGTTGGATGTTCTGTTATATAGCAGATTTCCTGTCTTTAATCATAGACTGGGTGTTACCTTGTACTCCTGCTGTCATTTACTGTTCTTTTCTTTGTTCAGCAGCAGATGAACTTGACCCCAGTTCAATTTAACTCAAACTAAACTCTGCCCATTTCTTTGTATTTGTTTTCCCCCACCCCACCAGTGGCTGCTCTTCGAGAACATGTGATGTGAATTTACTGTTTCCTATGACTTTGTTTCAGAAGCTTGTAATGGTTATGAGGGTGATGCTGTTGTCCAGCTGAATTTAATGCCACTCAGTCTGAGAAAACAGCATTTTAGAAGCAATTTTTAACTATATATTGGTGTTTTATTGATGCTATACTGTTTCAGGTTCAGATGATCCACACTGCACACATGGAGTTGAATTGCTGTTATGTTTGCTTTTCTTCTTGAAAGCTAATGTTGTGGTTAGAATGTGCACAGCAATTAAAAATTATGGCAATCTTTTAAACTCTGCCACAAATGCATAATAAGAATGATATGATGGTGTCCTCTATTTATTGCAGCCTGGAAACAAATTTTCTTATTACAGTAGCAGCCAGCAAAACAGGTCTCCAGTTTGCTAGATATCATGTAAACATAATAATAAACTATTCTTTCTAGAAAGAATTTACAAACTAAATATATGTAAGAACATACTGTAACATTTGTTAAATAATGCTAGATTAAATTTTTTGTAGTAGATTCAGATCTGTTGCAGCTCTTACATTTCATTCATGGTGACAGATTTTTGTAATTCCTGGGTTCTTCTACATGTTTTGAAATGGGCTATCCCATTCTGATTGAGGATGTATGGAGCACTGCACACAATATGATCCTAACATGATTTGAGGTAATGTTCTGAAGATCTGTAAAATGCACATTTAAAAATACTTATTACATTGGGTTTGCTGCAAAAATTGTACACTGGTGCTGTTTTTTTCTGGATTGTGGTTAGTTGTAAAGCTTTTCAGAGAGTGTTATATTTAGTGTTCTTAAAACACTCATAATGCCACAATGAGAAAGCAGTTTTAATCTCTGTGCCAGCAGACACTGCCAGTCCAAATCAGTCCAGTAGCCTTGTGAGAAGGTCGTGAAATGAGGGCAGTTATAGCAATCCTAAGAAGATTAGATTGCATGTCCTGACTGGAAGGATACTGGGAGGAGATGAGAGGGGAACTGCAGCACTTCCTGAGGGTGCTCAGTTGGGCAGTGACTGCTGCAGTTTGGGGAGGCACTTGCTTCTGGACTGCTACAATCCTAGAAGTAAAAATTAAAATTATTCTCTTCTCAGTGTCTTCACAAAACCATGACAAACTTTTCCACATTCTAGGAAGCATTATCTTAAAATTCTCCATGTCGTTATCTCTGGGATTATATGTGAGAAACCACAAACCTATGAGTATAATAACACTTGAAATAATTGCACTCCTATATTTAATGCTGGCTGAGGTATTGACAAATTCTGGTAGCAGAGGATTAGGGTTTCCTGTAGGGGGTGAAAGATGGTTTAAGAAATAACTTAGATCTACTGACAAGTTAATAAAGAAAAAGTAAAGAATCCTTGAAAAAAAAAATTGCAGGCTTATATATAGAATTTATATGTATTTGCTTTGAAAAATAGACTGTGTTCTGCTGGAAAAGTCTGAAAAGAAGGTGGCTAGATTGGGTTTTAGCTCATCTTTAGGCAGGGAAGATAGGCCAACAGCATTTATATTACCCCAAAATGGAAATGCTTGAGTATTTTTTTTAAGTCTTGCCCTAAAATGTCTGCTTTCTGAAGGGTCTTTCAGTTAGCATTTTCTGTCTGCAGAGATGTCACAGCTCCTTTTCTCAAAGGAATTGGTGCCTCACTAGTATCAGTTTCACCTTTTATCTTCTTCCTCCGAGCTCAGCAGAAACTTTTTGCTCTGAAGAAAGATTGCACCACCTCACTAAGGGCTTGTTTTCTTTAAAAATGAAGTTCGAATTGCTGTGATCTTCCTACCCAAATTTACATTTGTCTTGACATTCTTGCCCACTGGAAGTAGGCAGCTGGCAAAAACAGCTCTGTGTTTGTAGATCTGAGCAAGTCACAAAAGATTGAACAAGATAGGGATGCAGGGTATGTGAATTAATTATCTCTATGTGTATAGATATATATAGTTAAAATAATTTACAGGATATAAGATATTTAATAAAATGTGGAATATTGTTGCCAAATAATTTAATTAAAGGAGAAAGAAGATAGCTGTTTTTAAAATTAATTTTATTGTTTGCTCAGGCATAACATCTTAAATCTTCATATTTATTCATGTCAACTTAGTGCATTTCACATTGTTTTTCCTAATTTTTAAACTACGTTTTTAGACTGAATTAATCTTATGTTTTAACAGACTCTTCAAGCACCTGTAAATAATTTACTAAGACAAGGTTTGAAGTACTTCTTTTGGGGTGGAATTCAGCCTAAGTGACATGTGCAGATGAAGCTCTATTGGTTTAGAAGTGAAATGACTCAGCTGCATCCGCTCAAGAGCTGAATTAAGTGAAAATCCCAGATTGCCCTCATCCCTTTTTCAGTGCTTAAACTCTCATCAAACAATACTCACCCTCCCTGCACCTGAAAGGTCTAATTCTGGTTTAACATAGAGAATGCAGCAAAAAAAGTTTGCAGGCTTTACTAAATATATGGCTTGAACTTTGTATCTGTTAATGTAGAAAATATGACAAAAATGTGTTCATTGTAGCAGTCTGTTAAAATGAAACTGTTGACATTCAGCTGTTTTTCTTTGTCCAGTATGGATACTTGCCTGAACTCCTCACACACTTATTACTTAAGTCCTAAACAAACACAGAAGTCTCTTTGCAATAGTAGTGGGAACATATTCAGTCATCTAATATGACTAATCAAGAAGTTTTCCCAAACCAAGAATGCAGGATCTTACACATGCATAGAAACTATTTTAGAAGGTAGAGCACTCGGGAAACTTTTCACTGTGTATTTACAGTGTGTGTACAAAGCATTAGAAAAGTTCCAGGATCTTACTTCTCCCTGTATTTGCACTTGTTTCTTTACATTAGAGTCCACATAGGCTTTAAAAAAGAACCAAATCTCATCTTTCTCTCAGTAGTTTCTTTTTGCTGGTTTCTGAGGATGACTTGTATAAAAGCTGTCCAAAGCTTGTGTTTCAACCACTTGAGATGAATATGGATTCCATTTTTTGGGGTCAAGAAAATTAACTGAGTATATATCAAAGGGAAACATGTACTAGAAAACACTGGTGACCCAGCTGGCAGTTTGAGAGACCCCACTGAAGGCTCATTATTAGCAAGTCAATCTCACTCAGTATTTCTTGTCTGCAGAATGATTTGTCATGCAAATATAAGAACTCTCAAGGAACTATTATGTTTTGCAGTTTGGATTATGAATCTGGAACCTAATCCTGTCAGTTTATTGACCTCAAGTTCTCAGTCACACTGATGATCACACACCAGTGTGTGTGTCCCCCTTGCAGGAGGAGATCCGCAGGTTTGAAAACCCAAGTGAGCTGGGAAATTTTATGTCATTAAGGTAGGAACAGTCTTATTTCATATTTCTGAGGGAGCAATAACTTTAGGTTGAATGCTTTCTTGATGCTTAAGATACATAGCTTTCAAAACTCCAGTGAAACAAAGATTCACCAGGTTTCATAGGATGCAGCTGCTAAAGGCTTCCTTATCCAGATTGGAGGAGAATCAACAAAAATGGAGTTTCTCTCATCAGTTATACTGAACTACCAGGGATAAAATCAAAGTCTGCACTTCCTTGACATCTTCTCACATCCAATTTTGGGTGCTCTGTCAAGCTCATCTCTGGTTCTTTATTCTGGGCTGATTCTAAAACATTCTTTGCTGAATTCTTGCTATTACACTTTCTGTTAATTTAAGAATCTCTGCTTAGCAGATCCCCTAACTTTTCAAATACTGGAAGGTTTTTTGTAAAATAAATATTTAAAAGCTTTGTCCAGTATCTACCAGCTGTTTAGTTTGCTGAGACATCTACACTTGGAGATAGTTGTCTGCCCTTGAGTTTAAAGCCCATTGCTGCTGTTTAAGACTGAGAATTGCACAGGTAGGGGATGGACTGTGTTTCAGTTACTGAGTCTCAAAGTCCCCGAACACCAACCTTTTATTTTAAAAGCATATTAATGATATCTTTACCTTTAACTGGTGCCATTCATCTGTTGGCAATCTGTAAACAACTTTTGCCTGTTTAAAATATTATTGGAGTCAGTCTGTGGGAGCAAACCACAGCAGAGATAGACAGGACAATACGGATCCCTCGGCTTCTGACACTTGTAGTCCGCTGCATGACAGGAAGCGAGAGCAAACTGTGTGGCTGCATGGGGAGGAGTTCCTGCCCAAAACTGAAGGAGAGACATAGGGACTCCTTTGTAACAAAGGCTTTTCATAGTCACATTGAATGTTTAGAAACCTCCTAAAATCTGAGTACAGTACAAAGTACCTCATGGTGTGGTGCTGCTTTTTTGTGCATTACCAGGTAAGCGCGAATTTGGGGTCGTGGAACTCTTTGTTGTTTGTGTGTGTTTAAGTTGAAATTGCACAGATATTGCTTCCAAGCATGCCAGGATTTAAAACAGGGTATTGATTAAACCAAAATTTTGCTTAGCCAGGATTGTTTCCTTTTGTAAGGAAAGAAATTGGTTTAGGTAATACACTCGGATATTCCCAATGGGATGGAGGGCGGTGTATTTTTCTCTCTGTGTTGGTAGTTTGTTGCTGCAGGATGGTGGGTTTAGGTGTTTTGGTTTTGGTTTTTTTATCGTACATGTGTAATAATCATCTCTGCCTCTGTCTCCTAGCATGAAAATGAGGATTTTGGCTGATGCTAGGGGAGCACTTATAGCAATATGCATTAGTGTATCCATTGTCAAAGTGAAAGCTGCAACAGATCCTATTTCCAGTGTATTTCCAGTGCAGAATGATTCTGCTCTGCAGCATGTGGGTGTGGTAACACCTGGAAAACTGGGGGCTGTTACAGACTCTGCACTTTGGAAAAATGTGCATAGAAAAGTATCAAAACTGATAATAACTGTAGAAAATACAGCCTTTAAAGGAAGTTTAAAAGATTTAGTGCATCTTGTGTATACAAAACCAAGACATGATATGAGGTGTGAGTACACGTTTGTCTCCGAGTGTGTGGGAGCAATTATAAAGTGGGCACTTGTTCTCTGTATTTGCCAAGGGTAGCACAGGAATAAGGAGGCTTATTTCACAGCAAGGGAGATTCAGGTTAAATATTTTTGGGGTAAATGCTTCCTGATTGTAATGTTAATTAAGCAGTAGAATGAAGTATAGAATTAAAATCTGTAATTTCAAACTTTGTGATATAAAAACTTTTCAGACCTGTTTTACATGTTGCAATGGTTAGCATTTAGTACTGGGTTGTTCTTAATGATTTGTGTGGGTTTTGATTTCAGGCTATTAATATGTGAATAAGAGTAGTACATTAGGACACAAGTGAACAGATCTCTAACTTTGCAGCTCCAGTCCCAGTTTATAGCATCCTTTCACTTGCTGGAGAACTAGAGAGCTTCCTCTCATTTAAGAAGCAAATCTATGTCAAAATATTTGTGTCTACATTGACTGAAACTGCACTTTGAAGTTCTTAAAAACATGTGGTAAAGGTGGAGGCCTGAAGTGTGAGGCAAGTCAGGGATATGGAGACCTTAGGGCTCTCTGCACCTGCCTGAAAGGAGGTTGTAGCCGGGTGGGGGTTGGTCTCTTCTCCCAGGTAACAAGTGATAGGACAGGAGGAAATGGCCTCAAGTTGCACCAGGTTTAGATTGGATATTAGGGAAAATTTCTTCACAGAAAGGTTTGTCAAGCACTGGAACGGGCTGCCAAGGGAGTGGTGGAGTCACCATCCCTGGTGGGATTTAAGAGTCATGTAGATGTGGCACTGAGGGACATGGGTAACTGGTGGCCTTGGCAGTGCAGGGTTAATGGTTGGACTTGGTGATCTTAGAGGGTTTTTCCAACCAAAATTCTGTGACTGTGTTCAAAGGCCTGTATGCTCTTGGATTTGCTGTGGAGAATGAGGCTTAAGTACGCTGAACCTTAAGACTGGATTGTTAATGGGGATTATATATATATGTGTGTGAGAGGGTTTTTATGTTCCCTGTGACAATTTTCAATAGTGAAAGAGGTGATCTGTGATAAGTTTATTGCACAGAATATTTTTAAGATGTTACCTGGTGTACTTCATGCAGTTCTGACTTAAATCATGTTTAAGAAAGGTATCAAAATTTCAGCAGGCTTGGAAAGTTTATTAAGACTGTCAGATGAATGAAGAGCTAGTCAATAAATAAAACTAGTTTAATAGACATAATAAAATTGAATTCTCAAGTTTTATTAAATAACTTAAGACTGGGACTGGCTATTTTTAATTGCAACACTATTAAATTGGTGTGGTCTTTTTGGATGTAATTAATATGCATATTTGCTATGGGTATGTATTTTAGATAAATTTTCACTTGAAAATTTATAGCAGAAGAAAAATAGATGCCAGTTTTCATGGAACACACGGTAAATGCGTGGTCAAAGTAAAATCACACAGATTGTTTAGCCTCTACTAATATTGCTACGCTCACTTTGAAATCTTTTAAGTTGGGTGCAAATTCCATCTCCTGTTCTATATGCTTTGTCCAAAATAGATATAGTAACATGCAGTTTCACTAAAAGTGGTATTGTTTTTACCTGCAGAAAAATGCATTTTGGGTGCAGCCATTTTCTCTGTTCTGTGTGATGCTGAAGAGCAGCACTTGAGGCACTTACATCAAAAGCCACATGCAGGAACCTGTCTGTGGTTTAAAGGTACAGCAGCACAGTGGTGCTGAGGGCAGGAGACTGGGGGAAGGCAGAGCAGCAGTAGAGAATTAGAAAAGGTTGAGTGACTGCAGTTTATGCACATCAACCAGTTGAATGACACATGAAGACCTAGTTTATGGAGGTTATTTCATTCTGCTGTATGTGGTTCTGGTGCTGTGCACAGCATCAGTGATCCAACCTCCCTTTTACAATGAGAAGCTTAGTTGGATTTTTAAAAACAAACAAACAATGAAAGCCACAAGCCTTAAAAAAAAAAAAAAAGAAATCGTGTCAATTGAATGAATCTGCTTTTCAAGTGAGAAAATTTCATTGTGGTTTTTGTTCCAAGAAAAAAAAGTCTCCCCTCTTACATACACAGATGCAGCAGTTTGGGCCTAGAACTGGTTGTTGACAGCTGTGATTAAATGATCATCAGCAGCAAGTACAGGTCGTTGCTGTCCAGGCAGAGGAAGTCACCATGTGCAAGTGCACAAAACCTTTGAGGATAGAGTTAGAGCACTTGAACACCCCAACTTTGATTATTCTTGGTTTTACAACTAGATCTGTAATAAACTCCCTCCACACCAACATATAAGGCTTGGAGCTGCAACTTCATCAATTCAGATGAAGTTACCAAAGGCAAAGAAATCCAGGGATTATTTGCATGCTGACTGATTATGTTATCTGGGGGCATAAAGAACTGGATCTGACAGAACCCAGCTGAAAAGCTTTTGTGAGAAGAACAGAGGATGAATCTAAATAGTGTGTGGACTCTTTTGAATTGCATCTTAGTTTTTATTTATATCCTAGGTGAATTTAGTATCGTTAGATATTGATTGTGTTAAATAAAAGCATAATTTACATAGCAGTCTTCAAGTTCTGAGAAAGGATTGTATAACAGATGTTGCTGTTCACTCATGTAACAAAAAACTCCAGTGGAGTAAGAAATAAATGTAACTTATTTAGCTGTATTTGATTTGGACTTTATAGTAAACCATGAAGAAGTTTCAGTGTATTTAACTCTGCTAGATTCCCATTACTGATCCTCTCCCCTGTCTTCCAAAAAGGGGAAGGAAGAAGGTTAAATAAAGACAGAATAAATACCAGTCCTCAAACAAAGCTCTGCTACTCCTTGTCCTTACAGCATCCCGTACATGCACACCCATTTCCTGTTGTTAATGTTAAACACATTGAATATAACTTTCATTTCATTGTTCACTTCAGTGTTCATTTTCTATTACATTGACCGGAAAATCTCAAATCCATCACAATAAGCACTGCAGAACTCAGGCTTGCTGTGGTGAGAGGAGGGTGAGGAGGAGCTGCCATTTTGGCTGGCAGGGATGGGGAGGGTTCCTCAGAAGGGCTTAAATAGTTTCAGTGGCAAGGTTTTAAGCACCACAGATGACCTCACCTCCCTTTCAGCTTTCTGCTGTGCTGTAACAGACTTAAAACAGAGCCTGTTTTTTCATTTGTTTGTTTTCCTTGCAACATGAGGAACAAGCAAGTTCTGTTCCTAACACCAGTATCCAGGGCTCCTGCCAGCTGAACATGTGCCGGGTGGGAAGTCAGACCTTCCAAGCTGTGTCTCAGGCTCGGTGCAGACTCTGCTGTGGGGTCACCTCTGGCTGTTTCTCCCTTAAAAACAATAGAGTTAATGTTTAGATTTTTGTGTTGCTCTTGAGAAAACGAAACCTGGAATATCTCTGGTGTTCTGAACAGTAGAGGGCAGCGGAAAAATACACGGAAACCAGTTTTATTATAAAACTAAGGAATTTGTGATCGCAAGTTCCTTTTGCCAGTGTGACATAAAGAACAGTGATACTGAAATGCAGGGTAGCAGGTTCTGTTCTTTTAAAAACATTTAATGTTAGAATACAGTATTCTGAAATTTGGGTCCCAAAAAGCATAATGAGGCATCATTCAGCTAAAACAAAAAGCATCATACTTGGGAAAACTCGCTTTCAGATGTTTTTGTCTTCCCATGGAACTGTCAGTGGTACAGCCATGGAAGTGAAAGATGGAACAGGGAGACAACACTGCTACTGGCATGAAGGTAAAGAGAAAGAGGGCTTTAAAAGATGATGGAAGATCCACCTCTCTCTGAAAGAGCTTAAACTCTAGGAAATGAATTATCACTCGTTCGTGCAATTGTAATTGGTTAGCTCAGAACCAAGGACCACACTGAACAGGAAATGAGGGGATTTCTTGCTGGGGATTGCAGAGATGTTTGTGTGATTAATATGATACCTTTCCCTGCTCTGTGGATTTCTTTCTAGAACTGTACATTGTTTCTTTCATTCTACCTCACTTCTTTCATACCTTTTAATATCTGTTTTGTAATGTTTGTGCCTCATCACTGGACTCTGTCCTGACTTCAAGTCCTTCATACTCTCTGATATAACTGACTGGGAGCTTGATAACTTTGAGAACATTTGAATGTGATTTGAAATGGAAAACAGTGAAAACTTGAAACATATAACACAGAAGCAACAGCAGATGGAATTTTTGGAGTCATTAAAGGAATAAATATGGTCTTGGCAAGAGGTACTTTTCAAGACTTTTTAAGAGAGAGATCAACATGTTAGTTGGATGGGTGTGGACGCACTGACAAACTACAAAGTAAAAAAAGATGAGAATTCTAGTGTCTGAATATTCTTTTGAAATATTCTTTTGAACTTAGCAGCTTCTGTACAGGTTAGGGATTTCAGAATTAGAAGGGTGCACAGAAGTGCTCGTGCATATTTGTATGTACACATGTGGATGTTGCTGATAAAAAAGAGAATTTATAAACCAACTGGATTTTTTCTTTTTTAAAGGAATCTTGTATAAAACCAGTGTGAGTAGAAATTCAAATGGAAATCTGGATTATTGTTGTGATTTGGTGTCTTTCTATAAAGAAAATGATAGTGTGCTCCTGCCTTATTCCCAGCTGCTTCAACACAGACTGTGATTCCTAGGGCCATCAACAGGCTTTTGAAGTGAAGGTTCCTTGTAGATTTAAAGTGCTCTCAGGTGGCTAAGGAGATACTGATTGCTTTTTAAAATTAAAAGAAAAAAAAATAATGTAATAGAGCTGCTTTTCATGCAGACATAATCCACCCTTTGGATGGTGACTTGCACCTTTTCTGGCCTGTGATATTTGACTTTTTATTAAATATTTGGTCAGTTTTCTCTCCTCCTTCCACATTAATCCCTTTTGGATTTTATTTTTTACTCTACTTGATTGCTTCAAATTATTTTTCTTTGATTGGTTTTGGTTTTTAACAGTCTGATAAAGTCCCTGATAAAAGTGGACCATAAGCTGGAGAGGAGCATAAAGCCCAGAACAGTGAATCCCTTCCTGCCTTTTCCTCAACAGTAAAAATGATTCAAAACTTTGTTAGCTGTGGTTTTCCCTTTTCTGTGTTATTGCAAATTACGTGTGTGTGTGTGTATACTTATATATGCACGTGTATATATTTTTATATATTAGTGTATATATATGCACTTCTACCTATTTCCATTCATTGAGATCTTATAAGTCCATTATTTACAAAATTATTTTCTTCCAAGTAGCAATGCTAAAGTGTGTTCAGAGGTATGTTCTGAAAAGACAGTTTTTTAAATATTTTCATATGAAAGCAATCTGAAATACAAACTAATTGAATGGTTTCCGATTTTTCTGGGTTTTGAACTTTTTATTTTGGGGGGTGGGGAAAATCTATTTCAGTAGATTGAATGGATCCTCATTTGTTAAATGGATTTCTGTACCATAAAAAAGTCTGAAAAAATAAGTAGTTTTGTGTTTGATTTTGAAATGAGTCTGTCTGTGACTTAGAAGGTCTAAGGGTATGATGTGCCTATGCAAATATATTGTCCTGAACTGTTATTTATTTTTATACCAATCTGTGTGCAGACACATTTCTAAGCATGTAGAATGGATAATTTAACAAAAGTCAGCAATTCTTCTGAAAAGTGTTTCCTTCCCTGTCACAGGATGGGTTTTGTCAGGCTATTTTTGTGCATCTTTGCATTTCGTTTCCCAGTTGGTAAAATATAAATCTGTGGATTGATAAGTAAAACCCTGTGATGAAGAGGATGTTAATCCAGCCTTCCTATAACAATGTCTTATTGCTTTAATTCCTTTAGTTAAATCACTGCTTTAATGTGTAATTGAATATTTTACCTTCTCATCTCCTGTGAGATAATTATGGAAAGCAACTCTTTCCTGCTATGTTAAGACCAGGAAGTCTCCTGTCTCTGTAACTGTGGATGTAGCCACAGCCTTTCAGGAATCAAACTTGTGATAAGAGAAGTTTTCTCAGAGGTACCCACTCAGATGCATGTAATGCACCTGTGTGGTCCCTCAGAAAACACAGACACATTTCTAATCAGAACATATACTTGCTACTTTTTTTCCTGCAGATGTGTCCCCCTTTCTTAAGATCTCCAACTACTGTGCAAAAAAGGGGAGTTATCAGTGTGTTTCAAACTTTCCTTTTTCCCCAGCAAGTCAAACAGCTTCATAATGTTTTTCAGTTTATTTGACTCGTGTATGTACAAATTCTGATAAAGCAATACTCTGCAGGTGGCATTTGTCCCTTGCTCATAGCCTGATGGGAGCAATCCCAGATTTTGTGGTCAGTGTGCCCATGCAGTGCTGCAGGTTGGCATTCTCATGGAAAACACGAGCTCTGGAGGTGGTGAGTGAATGTGGCTGGGCTAAGGACACTGCACTGCCTTGTCCTGGGGGGTGTGACACACACTGGGCTCCATCACCCGCCTCTGGATTTGTCCTGGAGCTGTTCCACTGTGCTCAGGGGGCTTGGGAAAGGAATACACATGACAGTGGTGAGATCACAGTGCAGTGAAGTTTGTATTGCTCGATGTGCTGTGTGATTTAAAACATCAAATGCAGAGCAACATTTAAGGGGTGATTTCCTGGAACGTGGGAGATTCAGAGGTCAGCTGCATTGTGCTATGGCAACTGAGACAGGACTTCTCCCTTTGGGGAAAAGCTCCTCACAAAGAGCAGGGATTAATTTAATGAGCACCTCATGCTCCCTGCACAATATCTACTGCAATCTTTGCTTCTAATCCACTTATTACGGGCAAAGAAATTTATCTGGTAGCTCAATTATTGGATTTTTTTTTTTTTTTTGCCATGGTGTTCCCCCTCCCCCTTATACAATGGTAATAGCCCTTGAAACTCTCAGAGAATTTAAAACATTGATCTTGCCTGCAGAGGTTAATATTTAACAATTTCTGTATGAAATGACATATCTTGCCTAATCACTGAGACAAACTTACAGAGAAGTTAAGAAGTATAATATTGCAAGCTTAGAATAGTACAGTACATGTGTTGTTTGGTAGATTATTTGTGTGTGTGTGTGTATAACTTTTCAAAAAATAGAAGATTTGAAATACAGTGAGGAGTGATCCTTTGATTAGCACAATGAAGTAAGAGGTAGAGCAAGAGATCTACTTTGTGCAGGCTGTCCCCCACTTAATATGTAATTGCTTTTCTTAGACTTTCCCTGTCTCTTCATTGCTTTTGGTCTGTACATCACAGGTGATACTGATTTGTTCCTTGTGACTGTTTGGATATTTAGTTATATAACCACAGAGGTGGTCTCTAAATAAGATATGAGCATGTTAATTACTCCTAATTACATTTTGTGCAGAATAGCCTTGCCGTGGATGCTTGTCCTCATGGACACTGCTTTGTCCATGATACCTCTGTGTTTTGGACACGTTTGAATGTAGCAATTAGAAGCCCAGACATAGTTGTTGTGTAACTTGCCCTCTCCAGTAAAAGGGTTGTCCTGCCTCATTCAAGTTCACTTTAATCCTAATTGCCCAGTGGGCTTCTATTTCATATTATGTAATTTATAGGCTCAATCTGCTCTCATTAGAGTTGGTCTGTGTTGGAAATGCCACCTTCTGTGTTAATCTGTAGCCATGTGACTGCAATAAGAGTCTTTTAATCAGTTATTTAACAAAAGAGCTGCCTATTTGTTGTGTGTGTGGTCATTTGTTACACTCCATTAGCAATGAAATTGAGTCTATTCCATTGTAGAAAGCATTTCTTATAGTTTCAAAATGCATAGGATTTATTTTAGGCAGAGAATTTTATTTTTTTTTTTCTAATTTGACCTGCCTGTAGAGTACTGGGAGCATATACTCTAATCAAGCACCAAACTTACCTTTTTCTCTCTCTTTTTTTAATTACTATACTGATTTTGGAATTAACTTCTTTTTTTTTTTTTTTCCAATATTTTGTAGACTGAGGCTTAGGTCAGAACCATTTTTATACTTCTATCACTAAAGATATCAGACTAAAAGCAACACCAACTCAAGCTGTGAATGCAGTTGCATCCTGTCCATCTGTATACTAGCAGTATATCAGTTAGTATAGACTCAGGTACACCAGGTCCATGCACCATTTTAATTTATCCTTCTCTTGTAGAAATCTGTATCCCCAAATCTAAACACTCTTCATTTTTATTTAACTTGTGACCACTGTGTGGGAGGGCTGGTACATTTTAGTTTAATAATTTCTTTTTTATGAAATAAAAACTCAGGGTAGACTTCAGTAGAATCAATATATATATATATTTTTTTGAGTAAAACTAAAGGATGCACGCATTTGTGTTCACAGAAGTCTAATTAGGTTTGAAAAATAGTCTGCAACACTTCACTGGGATCTTAGGAAATGCTACCCTTTGAGCAATGGACTGACCTGATAGATTTCATCCTTGTTTTGTGTTTTTCACAATGAATTCACGCTGGCAAACCCTTGAATACTAATTCAGATTAGTTTATTGTGTGGGGGAAAAAACCTAACCTTATAAGAGCCTGATACAGGGTAAGCAAATATACTCAATATTATTTCAGATATTTCTGTTTGTTGCTCAGTGTAGTCTGGTCCGGAAATTTCTGTGTTCTAGCCAGTCCTTTAACTTGTTGCTAAAAATCTGAACTGTAATGGTGAAAGGGATTTGATTGCTCTTAGTCCTAGGGTGAAGAATTACTTTTCATTAAACATTTCTCACTGGATAATGTGGCGACAGAACTCATGGTCCAGTTTCTGGATAATAACGATGTTAAAACCCAGCTGTCACTGACTTTGAAATTATTGTCAAAAAAAACTGTGAGAAGTTACTTCCTGCATTTAAATATGATTACACAAGTCAAAGATCTGCTGAAAACCAGTGAGTAAATATAAAAGGTTTCAACACCTACAGTTTAATTTAAAAAAAACCATGAAATCAAAACATCTGGATTTTGTGATAAATATTCCTTATCTATGTTCATCAGAGAAACAGTTCTCAGAAACCTTATGCTTGACCCAGAAGATTCAGTAGTTGTTTCACTGGCTTGATGGAATAAAACCTCCAGGCTTCACAAGAGCTGGGAGCATGGGTACTGTGGAGGGGAGACACAGTTTTTTTCTCTCTCTATTTTTTTAATAATTAAAAAATACCTGCATCATGTGCAACTTGTGCCTGGTAGCTGAGCTTGCATCATCTCATAGACTGGGAACTCTGTATGGATCTGTGTGTGAGGTTTTTGCACTCTAAATTGCTCATCTTTGACTCCTGTAGACTGGAAACTGTGATGTGTGAATGCTTATCTCTGGCTGGCAGTGGAAGACAACACAGATAAATAAGAATCCTGTATTCTGTCACTTCTCTTGTTTCCTGAATCTTCTAGACCTGATGGAAAATGTAGAGGTCTGCTAAATGGAATGTCATACTTATTTGAAGGGCATGAATATGAATCTTGTGGTGAAGCTGTGAGATGACACAAGGGAGGGTGTGCCATTTGCGAAACCAAAACCTGAATATAGAGCAGAAATGCAATCACTGACATGGATAGTGAAACCCAAATACATGCTAATGGAATTCCTGCAGTACATTTCACCTTTTATTGTCACTATATTGATTGTTTGGGAATAGTACTTGATTGCTGAATATGTTTTGAAAATCTTAAGGTTAGCCTTTCAACACAAAATACGAGTTTCTCCTCCTGACAGTCTCATTAGTTACAGAAGTTCCTATCAAGTGCTGAAGTACAATTTACAACATGGAATAATTACTTATGCTTTTAATTTGAACTAAGTTTCTTAACTGAAGAAACTGAGCAGAAAAAGGAACAGCATTTAATTTACTAATGTGCTAGTAGGTAGCTTTTCAACTTGTGAAAATAGAGTTTATACTCACATACATGATAATTATAATAATGATGAGAGAAAATAATTAACTGTATATACACACTATATATATATTTATGTATATGACTTCATTATGTGTACTTGTTTCAGGATCAAGCTAATGGTAGTTGGCATTATCAAAACTGAACTTTTCTTTTCATTTTGTTTTATAGAAAAAACGAAAACAGAGTACTCAAGATGAAGATACAATCAGTATCTGCAGCCTGGATACAAGTGTGAGTAATTTCATTTTCTTTTTTGCCTTTCCTTCCCAACCCCTTAAACTAAAATGTGGTTATTAGGGGTACTCTGAAATAAACCCATTCATCTTCTCAGCTGTGTTGTTTTCATACATAGCATGAATAAGTTGTTCTGTTTATTATGAAAAAATTGAATTTGCTGTATTACTGCTCTCATTTTCTGTGATAATACTTTTAAAAGAAAAATGAAAAGTTATAATGACAGTTTATTGTAAAGAGGCAAATCTCTTATTAGTAAATAATTATCAGGATAAAAGGGAATTTTGAATGCAGGGCTTAAATCCAAACCTTTTATGCATTTGCATGGGTGTATGAGAAATTTTATCTCAGTTGCCAGTGGTGGTTAATGCTGCTCTTGTGAAACTGTGTCGTGTGATGATAAGATTGTAAGAGCTCTGTGTGTCACTGCTGAAGGGATGTGCACATCACATCCAGCTCTGCCACCCTATCACCCGCTTCAGATGCGAAGGCAACACCAGAAAACACGTTTTATAAAAGCCACGCAATTTATAATGTGTATACTTTTCAGTACAAATATTCTGTCTTGTGAATTTTTTAGTTGTTTCTGTAAGTAAAGGTGAAATATTGACTTTTTTTATAACTTAAAAGAATGACTACAGTGACACTATAGTCACTTTTATCTTCTTTTTAAAAGTAAGCTAAAAGGACAAAACTCTTCCTGTTTTTTATAGTGGATGTTGAATCCAAGTTTTAATGAGGGTAATTATGCAGTAAACTGCAATGTGTGTTGTTTTTTGTGTAAAGTTATACATAAAGGTACACTGGCAGTTATTTAAAATCCATGGAACTAAAAGAGAGGTAGGAAAATGTACCATTCCTTCTGTTCAGTGTTTTCATCAGTATTTTCAGTGCTTTGTTTACAGTCAGCTGTTGAACCAGTTTTCCCTCTGTGTAGCCTCTCATGTAGTACAGACAGAAAAAGTTAAGTTTTAAAAAACAGAGAATAAACACTACTTGTTTTAACAGTTTTATTTATTAGCAGGTGTCAAAGCTAGTGCTGTGGTTTCTTTAGTGGTCAAATTTTCCTTTTGGTTTGAAGTAGATGTGTTCTTTGAAGAAGCAATTACATTGAAGGGCTCACCTGCCTGGATGGCTGCAGACAAATGCAAGCTCTTGCAGGCACTTCAAGTGAGCTGGGTGGAATCCAGCACCGTTCTGGAAATCATAAACCCACAGTAGCCTGACCTTGTCTGTGAGCTAATACTTTAATGTTAGTTAATCCCATTAGACCTTACATTGGGCCCAACTTCAAAGGAATTGTGTTTCCTTTAAAGGAGTTTTAAAGGAATTGTTATTCTTCAGGGAAAATTCAAAATTGTTGACTATTTATTATTATTATGGACTAATTGATAGCTTGTTAGATGCATTACTCTGATCTGGGATGGAGAATGCTGGGTTTAACGATTTTTATGTTTCTGTAAAGAGTGTGTATTTTATTCTTCTATAATTGAGACAGTTATGTCAAACTCTCTTGTGCAGAAGCTGTTATCCTGCTGTAAAAATACTCAGATGAATATAGTTCTGTTTTGACCAGTAGCTAAAGATGTAAATACTGTTTGAAAGGTACAATTTCTGTTAATATAAGAAGAGGGTGATTTACCTCTGAATTTGGCCCATAGAAATATAGGCAGAAAGCACTGAGCAAAGTGAGGCTCATGAGTTACTGATAAGTAATAGATATGGCAATAACAATAACAATGTCCTTCATTTCTGGTTATAAAATACTACTTAAAATTTATAAAATGTTATTTCCTTGATACTGCTTTTCTGCATAACCATTATTGGCAAGACAAGTGAACAGAAACGTGAATCAGAGAAAAGATAAAACTATGAACTGAATGTTTCTGAACTGATCTCTGAGACAATGACATAAAACTACTGAATTTGGATTTTCATTACAAGATTTGTAAATCCTACTAAAGAGGGATCTTGTCAAACAAAGGTGTGGAGGGCTGGTAAGAAAACTGTTCCCACTGTCTTCAATGCAGAACTTCACTACTTAAATTTAAATGCATTTATTCTTAGAAAACAGTGGGGAGAGAAGGGGTGAGAAAGGAACAGGTGAAGTTTGAATCTTTCCTTATGGGGCTTCAGAATCACTCAGGTCAACAGGGTGGGGAATATCCCATGAGGAGAATTATATCCTCATTATTGCTGTTAAGGCTGCTTTGCCTCTGGCTGTGACAGAAGGCTTGAACTGTCATGGTGACTTGGAGAGGGAAGGTGCCTTTGGCTTAGAAAATGAGCCTGGCATGTGACTTCAGAACAACACCCTCAGGTTTTTTAGCTCTAGGTGATAGGTCAAGTGTGCCCATCAAAACTTGGTGCTGTTGACATTAAAACAAGTTGGGCAGGAAGAATAACCCATTTTCTCATGACTTGTGTTCCTGCCAATTAGATTATAATCTCCCTGGTAAAGGAGGACTATCACTTTTGTGAGCCTCCTGGACATGGCAAATAAATATTTGTTTTTCCTTTCACATCATATTTTGCTGATGGATAATGATAAAGGCAGTGCTGAGCATGTATCTAGATTAAATACTGATTGCCTCGTGTCATTAGAAAATACAGGAGGGTCTTTTAGCTACACTGTGGAATGTTGTAGCACAAAAGGGACTGTGGGAATCCAGCAGTCCATGGCTGAATACTCACCTGTAGAGGCATTTTAGTCTCTGTTTGTGCTTAAATGCTGTTTATACTGGGGAGAGATGCGTCTCTTGTTGACTTGGGTTTTGATTTTAGAGAGCCAGAGTTGACATTCTAAGCAATTAGAGATTTTGTTACAGGGCAGAGATTTGGTTGTCTTTTGTTCTCATGTTTGTGAAGGCAAATTTCAAAAAAGAATCGGTTCATACTCACAGAAACCAACTGTGGTGGTGTTATGCAAATCTACCTCTCCCTTCTGCCTTGCTCTCCATTCTTCATATACCAAATAACTTATGCCCAGGAACAGAGGTGGGGAGTGGGGCTGGTTTAAGGAAGAGGGGGATGTTGATGAGAAGTATCTAAAATAATCAAAGGTTTGGAACAGTTTCCATATAGAAAACAATTAAATATACTGAAACTTACATAAACTGAAATCAAATATACTGGGAAAAAAAATGGTGGGTGATTAGTTCTATATATCAATGTAAGGTTATTTATCCTCTTGTGATTAAGGGCACAAAATAAAACTGTTTGTAGGTTCCAGCCAACCAAACAAACTAAAAGGGATGTCTCTTCACCTAGCATGTGGTGGCACAATTCTGGCACAGGGTGTTCTGGCTACCAGAGGTTTTGCAGGAGTTCAAAAAGCAAATTGGGCAAATTCATGGAAGAAAAACCCATCAAGATCTATTAGAGTGAGTGAAGGCATCCATCTGGAGAAACCCTTGAACTTGCATTCTTCTGAGGCTGGGAGAGGGAAGTACATGTGTATCACTAGGTGTTTACTCTGCTTTCACAGCTGCCCTGGACAGCTCTCTTTTACTATTGCTGAGAAATGGTGCTGGCCTGAGACCCATCCTTAGCCTGTCATGGCCATTCTAAGAAGACTTTCATTAGCCCAATACACACCTCCTTTTCTTCCAAGCAATGACAGTCTTGAAATGACTTAATGAGGGCTCTAGGCTTAATTGGAGCATGATGTAAATAACTAAGTGTTCAGGTTCCTTTGTCTAGTAACTCTCTTAAGTCCTTGAAAAGATGTGCCAAATTGTTTATATGCATATCTTCAATGAAAGCATTTATTTTCCAGAGCAGTGGCTAAGAATATAAAAATTTGAATGCATGTGTTCCCTATTACAAATTTAGATTCTAACTGGGATAATTATATATCATTAAATTTTTACAGACAATAAATCTCTCAGGCTGTGCAATAAAATCGGTTGTTTTTTATTTAATAGCATATGTATGTAACAAATAAGTGTGTCAGGCTTTTGTGTGCAACACTCTGTCTAGTTTCCATGATTAGGTGAATGATGCTGGTTGGTTCTTCCAGCTCCTTTAGCTGCTGATGTAAAAAGCATGTGCTGCAGTCACTGCATCACCTCAGGGCTATGCCTCTTTTTTGTACTTGGCAATGGAAAGATCGAGCTGTCTTACTGTCTGAAGTTTCCAATTTGTGTAAATGTATCTGTTGGCCACCTCTGTCCAGGAGAGGGTGAGGGATAGCAAAGGAAGAGGGTATTAACTATTTAATGACTGGATTACTTCATAGCTTGGAAAGCAACATACATATGGGTCTCCTGCCAATTTACATCATCATCTGTCTACAATCTTTTTATAAAAATGGGGTTTAAATTTTTTTCTCTGACAGACCATTGCCAGGCACACCTGTCTTTTCCATGGGAATCAGTCATACAGACAGAATTTCCTTTCACAGGAAATGCTGGTTGGAGCTTTGCTGACTCAGGACAAGGACTGGTAGCCTAAGCATGTTAAATGATCTTTGTATTTGTTTAGTGATCTGGACTGTTTTGATGCTTCAGGAGTTGATAAACTGGCTTATTAAACTGACTGGTTGCTCTTGGCTCATTTTATTGCCAGCTTAAAGAAGTGGATTTGCAAATCCCCTCAATGTCAAATAGTTTGTGATAACTTGTGGCAGATGTGACCAGCAGACTGTGAGGGCTGAGTGTGAGAACACACAAGGCCACTGCAGTTGGAAGTTTGTATTTAGAGGGAAAACATGCATATTTTCTGATATGGCTTTGTTCATGTTGGCCTCATGTTGCATTAATTCAGTTAAGAGACTTCAGTCTATACAATTAAAAAACTCAGCCAGTGGCATGTTTCATGCTTGTGCTCTTAAAATGACATGTGCTGAGTTTCCATATGCATATTGATTTAGAGATATTATATAATTAACATGGCTTAGACACACTTGAGATTTTATAGATATCCCTGTAAAGCTTGGGGAACTGGGACAGAGAAACTGAGACAGCTTGAAAGATCACAGAGGGCTAAGTACTTTCTTTGTACTTAAAACACCCTCCATGAGCTCTACTTTGTTTCTCCTTGTTGCAGACACTGTCTCTCCTTAGTTAAATTCCGAGCAGCTTCTGGATTATTTCTGTCTGTGCTTTTGCTCCCTGTTGCTGCTATGAGTTTTGTTCTTTCTTCATACCCAGGCTTTGAAGTGTGGGTCTTCAATCTGTGTAACCTTCATGTGAGCCTGGTGTGGTGCTCCTCAGTCAGGGACAGGGAGCCAGTTCTATAGATATATTCCATAACTATTAAATATAGTTAATCTATCACACTGAGCAAAGTGGTGATGGACACTGGGATATGGAGATTAGGCCATAGAGCTCTCAGCAGGTAGTTAAAAGCAATGTATTTTTAGTGGCTATTGCAAAAGGGGTAACTGCAAAATAGTTGAAATCTTGTAATGGTGATGATACCATGTGCTTCATATGTCTGAACCTTATAAAATCATAAGTAACTCCAGAGGTATTCAGAGAAAATGCTGGTAAAACCTAATACAAAACTTGGACTTTTGAGAATAAAATCATACTTACTTGAGCAAAATTCTGTTCAGAAAAAGAATCAGGGCTATGGTGTGCAGTTCTCCTCTGCAGTTGGTTGTATGCAAATTTGTTGTAAACCCATGGAAGTTGCTATTATTTTCATGTTATATTGAGGAGAAGGAACATACAACAAATACATGATGAACTAGACATATAAAACACTTCCATAAAGAAGATAAAATTTCAGAAGATTTATTTATTTTGGTTATGTAGAACAGTTATCTTTACTGAAAATAAAGCTCTTCCAAATGGTCACTTATTAATGAGTGAACTGGAGAAGTCCTATGGCTCATCTGTCAACTTGCAAGTTAATAAAGTACATCCCAGTATAAAATACAAACAAAAAGTTACCTAGACTTAAGCTACATTTGCATACACTAGATCAGAGTTCATTAATTTTGATTGCTTTTAGGGTGAAGTGATTGTTTCTTATGTATTTGAGAGTCAATATAACTGAAACATTATTTGACCTAATTAAACTTAATTATAAACTCAATAATATTTGTTTGCTAAGGTAGGGCGAGCTAGCTTTATAAGCTTAGAGAGGATTACTTCTACATCAGCTTATCAGAGTTGAGAAAATTAAAATATATATTGTATCTGGGTCCTTTTATTTCTATAAACTGTAGTCTGTTGTGTGTTCATAGTATAAAAGGCCTTCAGCTTGCCCAGTAAGATGTATACAATATATCTGAATTATTCATGACTTCTAATATCACTGTGTTGCATGGGTGGTCAGTGCTCCATCTGGACTCAGACTTCATTATGCAGTTCTTAATCCATTATTAATCCATCATATGATTGTCACAGACTAGGCACTGTCTGCTCTTGGTGTTATTTGGAGTAATGTCATGTATCTGTTTTGTTATCATGCTCTGTTTTGTTCTCTTGCTATTTTTCATTAAACAAGGCCTACAAGTGCTCTATTGGAAAAATGTATAAACTGCTGGTCATGCTGGACTAAGTTTTTTTACAGTTTAGCTCAGAGTATAACAATATTTTTTCGTGACTCACCGGCATCTATTTGTCTGCTCCTTTTTAAACTTGTGTCCAAGACATAATTTGATACAACATCCTTTCCTACAGTGCAGAGAATCCACTGACCTCAGGGAAATTGTTCCCTTTTATTACTTTCTTCTTTTCAGAAATCAGACATGGAAGAAAACATACTTTGACTAATCAACAAATATGACAAGTTCAGTTCAACTCTGCCCGTTTGCAAGACTATTAAGTGATCCTGTCTGTTAGGGTTCCAAAAGTGGTTTTTTTTCTTCCTGTTTAGTGTTCAGATTGTCTTAGTAGTTCTAATGTGCTATGTATTTCATATAAAACAAGGTCTGTTTACAAACGAAAAAGAAAGAATATCTGAGAATACCTGTTAAGTCAGATCTGTAACTGAAAAAGGACTGAAAAATTGGAGTCAGAGAAGGATAATGTGGTTTAGGAAGACAGGCTACAGTCATCTTGTCTTTGGTAAACTAATAAAGCTTTAGGAAAACAAATATTGTTGCCAGTGAGTCTCTGAAGTTATGTTTTATAGAAAAATAATGGTGTACATGAATAAGCAATGTTTATAATAATAATAATGTACATATATATTTACAAACTTAATATTCATTTATGCCAGCATGTTAAAAAAATTATCAACTAATTGAAAAAGAAAAATACTGGTCCTTCTGAATACCATGTTAAAGAAATTATATATTCTTTGTAATGAAATAAAAGCATGACCAGAATGAGCCCTGTGTTCTGGCAGGATTTCTGAAGCTGTTGCTGTTCCTGCAGTAGGTTTAACATAGGCAAAGTATCTTCAGACAAAATGAAGGGAGAGAGGGGCAGAGAGACTTTCAGACATGTATATGGAGTTTATATAGAAGGTATAAATCAAATCTGCAAATTGTATTTTTTCTTCAGGGAAACAGGAGTTGCTTATGTCTGCACTAACACACAGAGATCTATCAGTGTTTGTAACTTGATTGGTGCTTTGGTGGCAGGATCCATAGCTCTGAGCTAGTTATCTGGATTTCCTGTATACTTCCGAGATTTAGATCTTGTTTTAACAAGAACATGTAAAGGAGATCAGCTTGCCCTGTATCTTGCCTTGATGCTCCTATGAAATGTGTTTTGCAGCAAAGGGAAGATACTACAGAAGAGTCTGAAAGAAAAATACAGGTGCAGGTAGTTGGGACATGTGTGCCTTGTGCAAGAACACATGAACTGGTCTGCTTCTGAGCTCCTGGTACAGCTGCAGGACTTTTTGAACCCTATCCTAATACTCCCTTGTCTAGTTCTTTTTCTCCTCTCCTTCAGCTTCTTGGCATGGATATCCTTTTGATTGGAGCAGATGAGACTATTTCAGTTGGAAGGGACTACAACGACCATCTCGTCCCACTGCCTGACCACTTCAGGACTGACCAAAAGTACTTAGCACACGTTAAAGGGTATTGTCCAAACACCTCTTGACAGGGTTGGGCATTGACCACCTCTCTAGGAAGCCTGTTCTGGTGTTTGACCACCCTCTCCATAAAGAAATGCTTCTTAATGTCCAGTCTAAATCACCCCTGGCACAGCTTTGAGCTATTCTCAAACATCCTATCCCTGAACCTCAAAGAAAAAGAGATCAGCACCTCCCTCCCTGCTTCCCCTCCTCAGGAAACTGTAGAGAGCGATGAGGTTGCCTCTAAGCCTCCTCTTCTCCAAACTAGACAAGCCTGAAGTCCTCAGCTGCTTCTCACGGGACATTCTTTCCACCCCTTTCATCAGCTTTTGACACATTCAAGCACCTGAACATCCTTCTTAAACCGTGGGGCCCAGAACCGCTCACAGTATCCAGGTGAGGCTGCACCAGTGCTGAATACAGCAGGATAATCACCTCAGTGGATGATAATCACCTCCCACCTCTGTGTGAGGCTGTTTGCACCCCAGGATGAGGTTTGCCCTCCTCTGCCGGCTCCTGCTGTGCTGCTGCTGCTTTGTGCTGCTCTCCAGCCACTCCTCTCCCAGTCCTGCAGTGTCTGTGGTTCCAGTGCCTCTGGGCACAGCCAGGAATGGCAGAACTGATCCAGCTGAACCTTTGCCTGGTCCTGCTCCACAGGAGGTCAATGTGCAATGGGGAGAGCTACTGAAACCACCTAGGGTATAAGGGAAGACCTTAAGGGGTTTCCTTCACCAAATTATGTAAACCTCTTGGTTTGGCTGACTTTGAAGTGTCTAATAGTCTCGTTGAAATAACTGCTGGAAGTCAGAGGAACTATTTAAGTACTTGATGTTAGATAAGCCTGTTCAAGTGTACTGCACTGCAGTAGGAGCTGTAGACTTTAAATTCCATGCATTTTGTAAAATCTTTAAAGATTAGAAGATGCATTATTAAGAGATGTATCTCTTCTTCTCTGGAAAAGGAAGCACATCCACTTGCTATTTATGATCTTGACTAAAAATGGCAGAGTTGGACTAAACTATTTATTGTACTGGTAAGACATGTAACATGTCTTAAGACACAGAGAGGAAAAAGCAGAAGCACAAATTCCAGAACTAAGGATGACTGATATGTGCATAAAGATATAACAAGCAGTAAAAATGAAATAGAAATGCCTGAGTGAAAAAAACCCAACAGATAAATTCAATTTATTGTATAACCCCTTTCCTCTGCTTTGAGATTCTTTATTTGTGCAATTCTTGGCACTCTGCAGTCTCTGAGGGGGACGTAAAGCATGATTTTTGTGGGGAACTTGCTGGTTCCTAAAAAGTGATTTTTCTTCTGTTTTTTTTTTTTTTTTTTCTGATGAGGCATATTCAGTGTTACTGTTCCAAAACTGAAATGTGCATAACTGTGGAGCAAGAAAGATGTGATAAAACTCCTTCCAGAAATCGAGAGACTTTTCAGATACTGCAAAACTATCACTTGTACTTTTGCCTTTGGGTTTAGTTGTTGATCAAATCTTAAATTGTGACAAATTCTTGGGAGCTGTGGGAGACTTTGGTACAAATCTGGAAACAGATTATTCCAGTTCTGGATTAGGTGGAGTTTGGTAAGGTGCCAATTTTTTCTTCCCTTGACTGTGAAAAGAGAAGAAAATGAACTAAGGTTTTGCCTCCAAATCAGAAATGTTTCACTGAAAAGATCTACTCACTTTGTATGCTTTGCTCCAAACAGCAGCAAATCACCTGAGTGAAAAATATATGAGACAAAAGAGAACTTTGTCTTCAAGAAATACGAAGGTATTGTTATTTTTATGACATTTACACGTAACGCTGGTAATGTCTCTGATTCAGTCAGAAGATGTAAGTCTGTGTTGGATTTCAGAGAAATGGTTTGGATAGTGCTGGGTTCAGTTCAGCCTGGCTGCTGGCTTAGTAACTGAGGGCCCTGGGAGGCCTTGCAGCTTGTACTGAGCTCTGAAGCAGGATATTGGACTGCTTGTGGCAGGTCCTTGTAAACCCTCTTGGCCACCTCTGCATGAACTGCAGTCCAACATGTCTTAAACTGCAGTAGTTTTGTGCATGGTATATTAAAAATTATTTTTAAAGTAATTTTCTTTAATATATTTTCAATCTTAGAACAGTCTTTATAGGCAGATGGTGATTAGCAGGGCAGTATTGTCCATTTACTGTTTGTATCATGCTGCTGTGTAGCAATTTGATCAATTGAATGTAATTTTCTTGGCTGGTGCTGTTTTTCTTTATGAAACTCCACCATACCAGAAAATGGCAATTGAAGTTTGAATGCAGTTTAAGTTACTTTTGGGTTACAGAAGCAGACTTGATGTTTGCTTATTTTCAGCATGGCAAACTGGGAGCATTTGTGAACTCAAGTGAGCCAGATGTTATTGACAGCTATGAGGCTGGATATCCATTAAGCACTGTGTGTGGTGATTGGTTTGATGAAGATTTGCAGAGGAGATTTTCATAATTAAATTGTGTCAAGTAATGAGTTACTGTAATTTGGTTTATTTAGAGGTCAAAATAAAAACTGGTATTAGTTCTATAGTGATGAATATTGTATAAGCCAATACATTTTCTAAAATTGAGTTTTATACATCATTATTGGTAACTGTATTTTATACTGAGTCTATAATATGGACTGTGCAGACATAACTTCTAAGAAAAATGAAGGCTCCATGAAGCAGTGTGCTGTGTGTGGCCTTGACTCACAGAGTTGAGTTTTTCCAAGTTATGTTAAACTTTTGGTTGAAACCGTTTACTTATCTTTATTCCATTAAAGAGGGAAAGGATGGCCCACTCATCCTCAAACAGTAACTGCTAGGAGGGTTGGACCTAGTCCAGTGCTTACTGAAATCTCAAGTGGAAGTCAAGTCGGGATTTCATTGAATTAGCATGGCTGTATATTCAAGTCCATAAATTTCTACAATGCCAGCTACATTTTGGCTCTACTTCTAGAAGTGACCAGCCATAACAGGAAATCAGGTTTGTATGTAGAGGCACCAGGATGCCTCTGTACATCAGAGCATTAAGACAGGCCTTGTGAGGGCCTTGTCCCATCCACCTCTCTCGGTGGTTGAATTAAATGATAATGAAGTTATTCATTACAGGTAGTTTTGCAAGGTTTTTTTAGAAGCCTCTGCTGTTTCTGCAGGCAATCCACTCTGTGTCTATTGGTAGCAAGGTTTTCTAGGCACAAACCAGTTTAGGACATTGCCTTAGTCCATACATGAGCATTCAGATCAATGTAAGACCATAAAATCCACTGGACAGGTATGGGAAGGGGATTCTACACTACACTTTTCACTGTAGCCAGAACTACTGATAACCACTTATTGCAGGTGATGCCTTTTGCTTAGGTAGATCAGAGGAGCTACTATTTGTTTCAGCAAATGCAAAGTTATTTTATCAGCATGTTGATCTGATTTTCATTAAATAACAGATATCTTCTGAAGAAACCTCTTATACAAGACTTTGTATTTTTTAAAACAAGCCACATCTTTGCAGGAAAATTATTATCGAATAACTTCTTGAGCAAGAAATTAGGAACAAGAAAAACAAAGGCAAGCTTGCTGTTAAAAATTTTTAGTAGGTACTTTCTAATTCTAGCCAGTGAAAGTAGTTTAAAAAAAAAGATAAGGAGTTTCACTCAGATATCTGTAGTGACATGGTCTACTTGGCTTGTATTTATTCCATCTTGAGCCTTAAGTTTTCTGTGTAACCTTCAGGTGAACCATCAGACTTCTGTCCCGATCAGATTCTTGTCTGAAAAATGCAAGTAATGATGCGTGTTTGTTTTCCTAAGCTGCTGTGTGACCAAAATGCCAAAATTCCTGGGGCAGTGTCCTGCTCTGCCATTGCCCATGGCTGCAGCTGGAAGGGGGACATCCCAAGGCCACTCCCTGCAGAACAGTGCAGGAAGGCATAAGCAGGTGAAGTGTAACACAATTTTACAGAAAAGTTTCACTAGTTTTCTCTGGACTTATCTTACAGTGCCATGATAATCTTAGAAAATTATCTCTGCATAGCAGCAATTTCTCAATTGATTTGGTAGCTCTTAGGTCCTCTTATCTCTTAGGGAAGTGTTTTTATTATTATTTCTACCATTCCATCACCACTGTAGCTCTGTAATCGGGACATCTGAAGGGTATCTGCTCACAGCTGCTGACTCACTGCCTTGTTCCCTATGCCATGGTGGGGAAAGCAGCAAGGAGGGGAAAGCAAATAGAAGCTCAGCATGTGTTTGGAAGTGCTCTAAGAGCATTTTATGAAAGAAAAAAAAAAATTGTTATTTTTTACAAGTGTGTGAACATGTTTCTCAACAGGATATTAGTGTGTCAGCTCTACTGATGAACGAAAATGCAGAAAAAAGAGAATTAAAACTTGCAGAGCAGTAAGTTTGGTGGTTAAGCTATACCCACTAACATACAGGAGGCTGAGCAAGACTATTTTGTCACTTTAGACTTATAGGCAATGGGCCTATAATGCACCTGACATTACAGGACCCCACAGGTCTGCCTTACAAAAATTAGATTTTAGGGTTAGACTGAGAATTTTCAAGTTTATTTTGAGGACTGGACTATTTTTTACCACTGTTCTTAAGGAAACCACTACTGGAAGGCTTTGACTTTCTCTTAAGAAATGCTCAGACTTTCATCTGCTATTTTTGTATGTAGAATATATTATTTAAGCTGCATATATTTGCTTTGCACTGGTGTTAGAGGTTGCCCTTTGAATTTTGTTTGCCCCTAAGAGCTTAATCCCTTCATGGAGGAGGGATTCTCCTGGTTTACCTCAGTAATCTGGCTTCTTTAGTGAACACTTGATAGAATTGGAAACTGAACTGCAATCTGTTTAAAGCTCTCCTTCCTGGAATGCCAGCAGTTCAGCTGCACTACTTAGAATTGTATGCCTGCTTTTTCTAAAGGTGCTTAGGTAGTGATGGATGCATAAATCTGCACAGAACTATCAAAGTTGCTGAGGCATTTAACTTCCAAACAACTGTAGGTAACTTAATACATTTAAATATCTGTTGCTGTGTGCTGAATGGTTCTACTCGATTTTTTACCTCACTGTGAGAATGTAATTGACTTTTGATTTGATTTTCTAACAATGTAATGCAGAAGATGGCAATAGGCCACTAGTCTGGTTTTTCTTTAGCATATTGATTAAAAATACTTTATGAATTTTTGTGTGTTTCCTCTGAAAACTGTTATAATTTGAGATTTTTCCCTTCCAAATTACATTACTATACTGAATTATATTTGTAAAGAAATGTAAATTTGTCATCCTTCTGTTTAGAACAAACTTGGTTTTGGTATGAACCTGATGTGGCACAGTACAGCATAAGTGACCTACCCATTTGGAAAAGTAGAATAAGGCATTATGGTGGTGTTGTGAATGTTAAGTTTATTCTGTACCAGCTGCATATTACTGAAATAAATTTCCAATTTATAATGGTTTAGTTTTACAATTACATGGATAAATAACTGATTATTAAAGCTTTTAAGAATTCATATTACATAAAACAAGAAGGTGTTCCTGCTGATGTGCTGTAGGCTAAGTGGGTGCCCTGATAATTACAGAGTATCCAGAGCTCTACTGGAATAACAATTTAACTGTTTAAGCCCAAAGTTCTATTTCTGTGATTTTGCTTTTCTGTGTTATTAGTTAGTTCTTTAGCGAAATGTTAAAAACTTGCTTTGTGTTATTTGGCCTTTTCTGAATACTCCATATTTCAAGAGATCTCGTTGACCTGACTGTAGTTTTGAATTACACGTAGGATAGTTGAGGCTTAAATATACAACCTTGGTAAAGAAGTTTACTGTTCTTTTCATAGCTGCTACTCTTCTGTGAACATTTGTGAAGAGCTTTGAAGGCAACTGAAACTAATTGCACACTTCCAGAAGCCCAACAATGAACAAAACAAATACAAACCCTTAGCTGGAGGGGGATAAGCTGGCAGTAAATTTCTACTTCCTGTTAATGAAGTTAATGAAATTTCTTCCAGAAAATGCTGATTTCAGGAATGGTTATGAACCCCCTAACCCTTCCTGTTAATAATAACAGGAACCCTGATTGTGTGAAAATATTAACAAAGACAAGTTGCAAGTTTTAATAGGCATGTATTCTTATTTATTACTTATAGATATCTTTGTATAGATTTGTCAGCATCTAAATCAGATATTTTTCTCTAATATGTATCTGTTGTTGGATCTAAAGGTGGTCAGTGATGTGCACATGATGGGATGTAAACAGGATGAGACTTCACAAGGGACAGACTCTGTGACTGGATTTCTCATGAGAGCAGAAGGTTCTTTAAAAGTCTGCATTAGTGTTTGTTGTACTATTTACTAATTAATAATTAATTAAAGTTCTGAAAGTATTTATAGGTAGTACAGAGTAGCTGGATGAAGTTTTTGTTACCTCTTTTATGAAAGCTCCATAGCTGCTTCCTAATTAAGCCAAATGAGTCAACTTTGAGGCATAAAGAGGAGAGTTGTCAGAGCATTGTTGTATTAGAATAAGTTGTTTACATTATGTCATTTCTTGCATGCATTGTGTTAGTTCTGGGAGGTTTGTTGTTTCATATTCTGGTGTTTCTTGCTTACAGCTGAAGCATTTGAGTTGTGCTTCTTTTATGACTTTTTTTTCTTTTGTACCATCACTTCTTAGAATAGCACAGTGACTTCCTGCGCACTGTGTGAAATCTGCTCTGAATTCAAGGAGCTCGTGTATTTTCATGTTTGAAGACATTTATGTTTTTAAACTAGAACCTCTTGCCAGAATAAGCAGCTTTTTATGCCCTTTTCTGCTCACATGAAATTTGTAACAGTTTATAGATAATGAGCTTGCTGTCCATGTCTGTTTGGAACTGGCCAAAGGAGTGATGTGGAGGCTGAGTTTGGGGCTGCCTGAACTTACAAGACTATTTGTGGTTATGGCACATATTTCTCATGAACTTCATGTATCACCCACTCTGTGGCTTGTTTTCACTGCTTGTAAAATGCTGATGAGCTTATTTTTCCTTAGTGATACTAAGAAAATTTATTCATCAAATGTAAAGGAAGAGGGGAAATGTTATTGAAATGGAAACTACTATTCTGGTATTTATTAAGTAATTGGAATTGAGCTTGCTCTGGTTGAAGAGTTGTCTCAACCTGCTGTGGTTGAGACAGTCTTTTGATGTAGGATGTGTAGCTGTGAAAGAAGTTCCAAATACACTAATTGGTCCAAGAGACCTTTGGTCCCCATTTGTTGCCATTGTCATTCATCATTCCTCTAACTTTGGTTTTTTAATTCAGTGATTTTTTTTTAAACTGTATCTTGGGTCATGGATTAGATGCATAACTGGCAGCTTTTACTTAACTCCTCAGGAAGTTAAGATGGTTTGCCTCAGGAAAAATAATTTTCTCTGTGGCATCCTGGCTGGGAGACTTTTTTTACCTGTGTCTGGGGATAGGAAGAATGAACGTTCCTTTCCATTCAATGTTGTTTCTGAAAGAATTTCTTTAGTAGCAATAATATAGCTATACTGTGATTTTTTTACTGTTGTCATCTGTCTTTTAATCATCTTTATTTACATTATGAGAAAACATAAATAGTATTAACATATTAATAATTTTTCACCTATTAGTTAAGCAATATATCTCTTGCTGGATATATTTTCTCACATTTGTCACTTCTTAGTGCTCTTTAAAAATAACTTCCTCTTTGCGGTGTTCACTGCTTTAAGTGTGCTAAAAAACCCTCTACAAATGAGAGATAGGGAGTAGGACATCTTAAAAAGCAGTTCTTAACATTAAACAGATCGCAAAGTTTTAAATATACAAGTACTGGATGGATTTACTGGTAAAGCTTTCATCTTCTAGTTTCCTCTGAGAAGCAAAGAATTGGTGCATTCAGAAGCAGTTAGGGTTTTTTTTTCTTTTAACCTGATGTGTGAGGTCATTCCAAAATGCAAACCTCTATGCAAGTGAGAGAGGAAGGATTGATAAACCCTGTATAAAACAGTTGCTGTGGTGTATATGTAGGTACAGCTACACTGCTAACGAAGCTTGAAGCTAGGATAAATTTTATTCTGCCTTGCATCAGTTCCTACTGCTTAAAAGTAACTCAAAAAAGTGAGTTTAAATTTCCCATTGGGTAAAGAAATAGGAAATGGAAGTAGGAACAAGTCATTAATGGCAACATTAACAGCTTTTGTCTGTTAAAGGATTGGCAGAAAAGCTAAAGTGTTATAGCTCTTCCATGTGGAAGCTGCTATATGGAAAAAGTAGGTCTTTTCCTTGGGGATTAGCACAGCTAATGAAGGAACCCTTTATTGTTCTCAGGTTACTGTCATTTCCTGATATGGAAACCATTTGAGCCAGCCAAGTTTGCACTTGTGATTTTGGAGTGGCATCACCTGAAAACTACTTCAATGGTTTCTTTCTCCTTAATAGAATTATTATTGATAACTATTTGATAACTTACATATAGCAGAACTGAATCTGCATCTGTAGCCAAACTGATCAACAGCAACTCTGTGAAGCTGCAAAGAGGTGCAAGTTCCACCATGAGCAGCAGTCACTGGCACTCTTAGGTTCTGGGAGCTATTTATGTGATAGAGCTGTAAATTTACAAAAGTAATTTGTGCTGATTTGTTAATATACATCATGTGTGTAGGAATCAGTTTCTGCTTTGCAAATACTCTGTCAGGGCAGTTCAAGCAGAACCCTATGCTAGAAATATTCTTCTAAGATCTGCTGTTACTTCACAATAAAATAAATGGAAGGAAATGCTCCAAAAATAGCTGGTTTTTTTTTAGTCTATACTTCTCCAAAGATTGCTCTTTAAAATACAGAAGATAAATATCTGGCCTCATCTATGGGAAGGTGGCTTGTGCTGAGCACTAAGAGCTGATCAAGAAGAAAGGTTACAGAAATGACATTCCTGTCATGAGTCGATGAATCCAGAGAGTTGATGCATTCCTGACCTTGGCTTTCCAGCTGAATTAGTGGTTGAAATGCTGATTCAGTGTACTGAGAGGTTCCAGCTGAGACTGCTTGTAACAGCCACAGGAATCATATGGCTTTAGACAAAATATTATAAATAATTCTAAGACTGAAAACACTAAAAATGACAAAGGCTGTTGCTTATTAGCTGGTAACTGCTCTCACTGTAGCTGTTTGTTCAGGTAATGGCTTGGCATCGGACTGAGGGACCAGATGGCAACAGTGACTGCTGGAGGCACCTGCATGTCTTTGCTAGTTGGCAAATTCAGCTTTACTGTTTTACCTCTCCACATTTTGTAGCAATAAAAGAGTATTAAAGAAAGCAGCAGTGTTTTTGGATACTGCTTGCCATGCCTAATTGTGTGCTGCGTTCAAGTGTGTGCTGGCTCCACTTCATTAATTAATTCCAGGCTGCCAATTACAGGAGGCAGCTGAAATATGAACCTTTTCTCTGTGCTGACACCTCCCTTCCCCCCATCAGGTGTGACAGCTAAAGCCCTGCGTGACTCAGTTGAACAGGAAGAAGTAACACTTTGAGATTTAATTAAGACAAGGTGTCTTTAAAGTTTTTTCCCCCATCCCCCTCGTCCCCCAGTTATTTCCTGATACATTTTCGGGGCCAACTTTAGCAAGTTTAGGAAGGAACAGGTTTGAAAAACAGATGCATGCTTCCTGAAAAGGATCATTAAAAACTTCCACCCCGTCTCACAAACAAGACAATCCTCACCCTATAAGAACTGAATACAGTAGAAAAGAAACTGTGGTCTTAGCTATTGGAATTTATTCACATATGGAAAAATATTTAACAAAATGATCATATAACAATCTTAAAAACTTTAAGCAAATTGTTACCTTTTTGGAGTGTTTCTTTACTATTCTTGTCATTTTTTTTCACTGGTGAATACTACGGGGGATATTGACTGTTATTTGATTTTGTTATTTTATTCTTATTTTCTCTAGTGTTATGTGAACTGTCCACTTACTTTGCAAGTGTTGGTCTCCTCACAAACACAGCTGTCACTAGTTACTAAAGAGGTCTAAAACAGTGGTCCTGAGACTATGGATGGCAAACAGCACTGTCTCTGAGATCACCTTAATGCTTCTTGTGGCCACACGAAATTTAGAAAACATTCCTAATTACAAGCCTGAAGTTATTGGTAAGCACAGCACTTGCTTAATATTGTTGTCCATAATCCCTAAAGTTTGGGGATTAGCAGTGTAAATCTGTGTAATTTTTCTTTGCAAAGAATGTCCAACTCTTGAGCCCCCTTACCAGTAAAATGGGCTTACAGAGATAACTGTTCATGGGTATGTCGTGGTCAGAAGGCAAAACTGGGTTTGTGCTGTATGCTTCTCTAAGATTAGACAGAGGATGAGAAGCACTGGACAGTATTTCTGAGGTTATTTCTCAGCATGGTGTTTGGTGACATTTTCCTACTGAGTTAGGTTTGAAGTCCTAATGAAAGCTGCTCATCTCTAAACACCAGAGATAGAATCGGGACAGATTCATTAGGGTTAAAGATTTCCCTCTTTCTCTTTTCTCTTTTTGCAAGGAATATGATCCTTTGTAGTAATTTGTTAATTGGATTTATTTCTGTTAACATTATTTTGGAAAATTGGCAATATTCCACTCACAACTGCTTTTTCATAGTCTGGATAGAGAAGTAAAAACGGGCTGATGGGATTTTTTGATTTCATTGCACCTTACAAAGGTTGAGGGGATATTGCAGTTCTGACAGAAATGTTGGGTCAGAAGCTGATTAATTTAGAGTTTTTTTGCAGCTCAAATGTTGCAGATATTGAGATGTGACGGCAGGCAATGATTAAAAAAACCCAAACCTGAACACTACAAACCAACCAACCTTCCCTCCCTGGGCTGTTGTATCTTGGGGAAATAATATCTCAGTCATAATTCCATTGCAGATACTCTGTGGGTATCTAAATTTATAAGTCAGAACACATGAAAGTGCTAGCAGAGTAGGAGCAATTGTAAAATAAGTGTAAAACAAGTGTAGTGCAAGGCATAAGACTCTGCCTTACATAGGATCTATTGCCTGGTTATTGCATCTTTCCCATATGTGCAAGTAATATCAGTCTGGTGATTGAGTTTCACTGAGATCAGGGAGGCTGCTCATGTTCAAAAAGGTCTTTGTAGCTTCTTATTTCAGCTGTTTGGCTCATTCCTGTGCTGTGGTTAATACATCCTGCACCACCATGTTTCAGTGCACATCTGCTGGCAGACAGCACGTACTGAAACAAATGGCACTTCCTGAGCTAACAAATAGATGGATTCTTGTGGTGAAACTGCAATCGTTTGGGGAGGATAGATAGCCTTTATTTTAATAAAAATACCAGATCTAGAGGAAGCAATTATGAGCAGAAGCAGGTAGTCTCTAAATGTTTGTACAAAAACAAACCCACCGAATTCCAGAGGACAGTATGTAATAACATACCTGAGTTTCTGTCATATCTGAGTTTCAGATATGAGGTGCATTCCAAACTTTATTGTACAGCTATGCTTTTATGAAGCTGTCCTTTCAGCCTTCCAGTTTTGATTCATCAGTCCAATGGCTGGACATTTCATAGGACTTATCATTTGTCTTTGTGGATTATCATTGCAACTCCCTTAGGTCGTCTTGAATATCCAGTCTGTGCTCTCCTCCCGTGTCCTGTTTTGTTTCAGGGAGGAATGGAGTCGTGAATTCAAGGAGAGCTGGCAGCACACTGAGCACACCTGTACCAGACAATGTGCTTCAAGTACGACATAAGGATTAACATTTTTCCTTCTGTTTTATTGCAACATTTTATTGCTCGCCCTCTGTTTGCTTTTTCTCCCACTTGTTTCACACTTGGCTTGTATCTTTCATTATTTAATTATACAGAATAAGACAAGTATATGGACACTGAAATGTTCCTAATTGTTAATTATTACTGGAAAACAAAATGAAGGCCCCGTATCTTGCAGCCTGGAAAACAAGGGGTTTTTTTACTCCTGTTGCACCTTTTACTTCCCTTTTCCTCTTTCAGCTTTTATAGGTGACAGAATATTTTTGCTTCCAAAACCAAAGTTAGCAATTCTGGATGGTTGCAAGTTTGTTTTCTGTTTCTTTGCTTTTTCTTTCAGAAAATGGTTCTTTGTTAAAGTGCTTGAAAGCCCATTACCTATAGCTAATTTAGTCAGAAGAAGTGTTAACGTGATCTTGTTCTCTTCTATCCTGTAGTTGCCTAGAACTCATACACACACTCGTGATTTGAGAGCTGAAGAGTGAAATAAGATTCCTTGGGAGGAATTTTTTTTAATTCAAGATCATTTGCATCTCTGCCTAAACTGCTGCTTGTGACGTATTGCCACACATAAAATTCAGACACAAGAATTCGTTGAATCTGACAATGCCACCTCTTCTAAAATTCTTTTGCTGTGTTCTTGAATGGCATCAAACTCACCTGAGAAGTAGGGACTTTTATATACCCTGTGTCTAATTTTGTATATTATTTGCACGTCATCATTAGTTTATGGGGGTTTTTTTCTATTTACAAAACTAAAACTCTCCTTCAGGATCCTACCTACTATTGCATTTTGATTATTGCAATGTATACAGCCAAATGTTATTGCAAAAGCCATTTTCCTGGGTGATCACTTTGATCCTTCTATGCTGCTCTTTACATTGCTCTAATGACTTCTATTTTGCATCAAACAGAAGCTACAAAGGCTTTTGAAAGGATAGATAAATTATTTATCCCAATCCCATGAATCATTCTGCCATTCAACCTGTTCACTCCTGTTCCTGTCTGGTCCAGAATAACAGCCTTCATTCTTAACTTGATTTTTTTTTTTTAAATCAATGTGCTTTTCTCCCCCTCTACAGCCCCGTTTTTTTAGAGGAATCCTTCCTGAAAGTTACATGTGGGTCAGAACAAACTTGACAGTTGTTAATCATCTTGGGCTCTGAAAGCAATGCCTGCTATTAGAAGTATATGGCTTTTCTATCCCACCCTGCTCCAGCTACACTTTGTTTAACATGCATCCTGAGAACAAAATCATTTTATGGCTGTGGGTTGATATTTAAGTCTCCTCATGTTGTTCTATAATCTCCTGTGTTAACACTTCCCTATTTACTAGGGTCTTGAGAGTTCATGTTTTTGCAGGGATTTGAAGATACAATATTTGATATCCATGTAATTTAAGACCAATCTCCATTATATAATCAAATCAGAATGCTTGCTAAAACATCTTGGGTTTGTGTTCAGACAATTGCTATGTTTTCAAGACTAATAGACACAGAAAGTATGTTCTGATGCAATTTTGAGTTGTTTCTTAGCTTTTAAAATAATAACCAATATTTTCTCTGTGATGGTTGGAATTACTTTCTGAACTATTGACTCTCCCTTCTATTTTGGGAACTAAGTTAACTGTGGTCATTAGGGACCTGTCCAAAATTCATAGTTCTTGGGAAATGGAACAGTTGTGGTGGATTGTGGTTGCAGATTTGATAATGGAGATCACATAAAAGCAGTGATCCATCAGTGCCAGATAGCAGTTTGTGGGTAACAATTTGACCAGGAGACAGCCTTCAGAAGTTATAGCTGGCTTTCTTAAATTAGAAAAGTATTCAAGAAAACAGTTTCTTATTTATATTTTTGTGTCAGTTAAAACTTGATATAGTAACTTTTGTACCATATGGGCTTACATCATTATATTTACACTTGGGAAGATAGTTATTTTGTAACTGTGAATAAAAACTTTTTGTAACCCTAAGCAAAATATTCCTGGCAATGGCTTTTCAATTCCCTAATTCTTGATAAAGGGATAGGAACAAAGCAGTTCTGTCCAATTGTAAATTGTTGCTGTCTGTTTGAAGATGTCACATCCCATTTCAGCTGTCTTTTTAAGGATTAGTCACATTGTTGCTTAATGCCACATCATCTTTAAGGTCATACATCTGCAATACAGTTGTAATGGGAGTAGGTCAGTTCTATCATTTGTTGATGCATTACCAATTTTTGCAAGGACACTTCTTTTTGAAGTTATACCATGGTTTTCCTCCCCTCTGTTAGTGGGAGGATGTGGGTAACAGAAAGATGATTTAGTTTTTTTGTGTTCATTTTTTTCTGATGTTTTTGCTCAGTGGGTCATAGGATATGGGAATTGAACAGCATTTCTAAGGATATTAATGGACCATGACAGTGGAATATTGTAATTTGGATAATCACTGTGATTATTTGGATTGTAAGGCATTGTGTGATCCCAAAATCTCTATTCAGGACCAAATGCAGAGGGTTCTGTGCTGGGTTCTCAGTCAGTATTGCAGTGTGAAAGAAGGCATCTCAGGTTGCTTTACTGTAGTTGAGATATTAGACTCTTGTTTTTGTTCATAAAGCACTTCATAGTCTTACTATTTTGCTTGACTTCCATCAGTCTTTCCCATGGATGTCTTCTAACCTGTGTCAAACAGTTTTTAGTTGCTCAGCTTGGAGTCTAGAAACACTCATGGCATCTCCTTGGCTGTAGTCTAGAAAAGGGTACATCCATGGTAATTTTCATGCTTCTTATTTCATTTTCCATAATTATTAGACTTTCATAAGATACATTATCTCTAAACTACTAGTGTTGCACAGAAATTTAATTTTATGTGATCTTAATTTGCAGATTTTTTATTTTAATACGTTTTGCAGTTAATGTATTGACTTATGTTGTGGTGGGCAGTGCTGAGATAATAGTTGGATGTGATGATCTTGAAGGTCTTTTCCAAACTAAACAATTCTATGATTCTATGCTCAGGAGAACATGAAATCAGTCTCAAGGTTTGTGTTCTAAATATTTATTGAAGAAGCACAGATGTTCTCTTAATTGCAAGATATTCAGATTGGCAAAAATAACTGACTAGACAATGAGTTACAGTGCACAGTTGTTATGGAATTTAATAGGTGGGTTTGTTTTTAAAAATAAATACATAAAGCTTCTGATCCAGAACGTTCATCCAAAAAAAAATGAAATGATGACAGTATTCTTTGGGTATGAGTTCATGAAATTAGCTGAGCTAACAGTTTAGAGCTATTAGGAGGAGAAAAATCAGCCTTTTCCCTGTCTTGTCCTTATTTGTACCCCTGTACTTTTCCACCATTTATTTTCAGTGAGTTCTGGTGCTTTTCTCATGGCACAGTAACTCGTTCAGTTCAGAAAAGGAGC
The DNA here is from genome assembly GCF_025592945.1 of Manacus candei. Taxonomy (NCBI): domain Eukaryota; kingdom Metazoa; phylum Chordata; class Aves; order Passeriformes; family Pipridae; genus Manacus; species Manacus candei. Next base: position 862,980 of record NW_026138130.1, read on the forward strand.
AGACAAGAAAGTGGCAGAAGAAAGTGTTTTTGTGTTTTCGGGCTGCTGACTTATCTGTGTGATGAGTACTTGAGTTGGCATAAGGTGGAAGGGAAGGACTACACAGAGAGAGGGTACAGTGCCAGTGAAAGAGCAGGAAAAGAGGGAAGAGGAGAAATTTGTGTAGAGAGGGAAATGAGGTTCATACTTTTACAAGTGGCAAACTGTCAATTCACATCAGCCATACTGTAAATTCCTGTTCTTTGTTAGCACTTGGAGACTTTATTTGTATCTCGAGTACAGCACTTCCCAAAGTAGAATATGAATGAAGGGCAGAATGTGATTAACTTGGATAATTTCTCAGGACTGGGGAGAATCATAAAAACAGATAAATGCAGTAAACTGGGTCAAACTGAACACAAATGTATAACAAGGTTCGAAGTTTGTACAACTGGGTAAAGAGATGCTTAGGAAAACAAAACTCAAAAGGCCCAAGTCTTTTTCTTTTTTTTTGCTGGTTTTATTTCTTACCTGAAGAAGGACCTGTGTACCCAAAAGCTCTTCTTTTGTTGTTTGTTTCTTCTGGTTGTTTTAGGGGTTTTGTTTGCTTATTTGTGTTTATTTGGTTTGGTTTGATTTTTTTGATTTTTTTTTTTTATTTCTTCCCCAGTTACATAATTTGGTCTAATAAACCATATTAACCCCAAACTTTGCTTTACATGTTGCAGTTGGAAGGGATGGTTGAAAGAGCAAAATAAGTGGCATTTGGCCTGTATTATGTGTGAGACCCGTTATAGAGCCAGTGGAAATTCCTGTTACTTTTGAATATAATAGAATTTTCTTCTTGCTTATATCTAAGCATACAGGAAAAAAATTACAAAATGCTATCCACTCTGAGGATAAATATTGTGGAGTTGCTCATGTAGTATAAATGTTATTATAATAAGATTTAATCAAAACAAAAAATAGACCACTACCGTGATGTCTTGGTAAACATTTTGCATTAGGGACAATGATTTCTCATAAAGAAATTTGTTACTTAATTTTCCAGTCAGCAGGAGTGCTCTGGAGAGAAACTCCTGCTCCCACACTGCCTGTAACTTAAACAAAATTATTTTAATTACATTTAATCTCATTTAAACATCATACAAGTGGTTCCAGTAATTGCCTCTCCCTAGAATGCCTTTCATTGAAAAGTTCAGGAAAGATCACTTTGGGTGATCATTTCACCCTCCACAGAATTTGGGCAGCTGTTTAAAATCCACATTGATAAATCAGTCCAATCCTTTCCACCCCCTCTTTTCTGCTCTCCCCAGGGCTGTGGACTCGGAAAACCTCAACCAACTTCTAAGTGTGACTGCTGGAGGGTCATTTTAGCCAACCTCACCCCACCCAGTGCATTCCCTCAGCAGGGACCACCCTGCTGATAATTGGTGAGCACTGCTGGGTGTGGGAGAGAGGTGGAGGAGTGGGAATCCTTCCCGATTTCTCTAGGCCAGCCAGCAAACCAGTCACCAGAACAATTTTTATCTAGGAATCCAAGGCAGGTTGAAATGGCAGCTCTGCCATGGGCAGGGACACCTGCCACGAGACGAGTTTGCTCCAAGCCCCCTCCAGCCTGGCACTGAACACTTCCAGGGATGGGGCAGCCACACCTTCTCTGGACAACCTGTGCCAGTGCTTCACTATCCTCACAGTAAAGAATTTCTTCCCAATGTCAAATCTTTTTCCAGTTTAAATGAGAGAATGGGTGCATTATATGAAAAATACTCCATAAAGCGCGAACTACTCAGGAGTTTTTTTCCCCCTTGAAATGTGTGTGCAATATTTCTACTTAAGGCTTTTGTTGTGCATAAAATTTTCAGAAACTTCATATGCCAAGTACTCTTGGCACACTTAGGTCAAATTTTGTAGGAGATTCTGGTCCTCTGCAGCACACTTAGCATTAAATCTTTTACTCCCTCCATAAACCTGGTGTAACTTAGCTAGACAGCAGAGCTACTCCACTTAGGATGGCTCACAGACTACTGGACAACTTGATATCCTTACAGCAATTCATCTGATCTGAAAACAGAGCAACGGACTCTTTATTGTTCTTAATGTAATTTTCTTAAAATCAGCTGGGAATATAACATATCTGAAGACTATAGTGATAGCACAGTTGGTTTGGTTGGTTTGGTTGGGGTTTTTGAAGCACTACACCTTTCCTTAAATTCTTGTCTTGTTGCTGGAAACTTGTCACATAGGCATATATTTCACCAAGAAAGTATCTATATGCAGAAGTGTGTCTTTCTATGTCATCAGAATGGACAGATCAAAAGGAAAAGCTCCCATAAATATGAATCACAGGAGAAATACAGTTAGTGCTTTTCTTTTGGCTTTGCTAGTTGTAATTAAGAAAATAAATAATTAGACCGAATTGTTCCAGCTAAGGCTTGGTTGCTTCTTAGGCATCAGTGTCAAACACAGATCACAAGAAGCCAAGGTCTGTTTGATATTGGGTGAGGGAGGAAAAGCAAAGGCAAGTAGATAAACATTTGGAGTCTCTTACGTCTTGGTGTACCAGTATTTTACAAAAATATTTATTGTATTTATCAGATTGTATTTTTTTAACAGCTTGGCAAAACAGATTCTGACTTTTAAAAGGGAAAACAGTCACAGTAGCATATCAGGAACAAGAAGGTAGTCAAGATCCGGGTGTAGACATCTCAAAATATTTCTGTTCTGTTCAATCACAGATTCTGCATTTCTGCCCAAGGCAGTTCAAAACTGTTGGCAAAGATCATGTTAAAACAAAACTGTAACAAAACTATAAAAACACCAACTCAAATCCTAAAAGCATCTATTTGTGAGTTTTCTTCTTTAGGCAGAGTTCAGCTTTAATTGATAATTTTCTGTTCCACTGAACTCCTTAAAGCCCTTGACTTTGATTGCTGAAGTTTCTTTGCTCCACTGGGCTTTTCCTAATTTTAATGTTTAGATTAAATGTTTCAGTTCCTTTTACTCTTGCTTAGTGTAATGGCTTCTTAACTGTTCTTCAAAAGGAAACAATGTTTTTTTAATTGTTTTTTATTCTTTTGCCATTGTATTTTGCATTTTAATTTTAAATTTACTCTGATCAAAGCTGTACGAATCTCAGAGATTAGCATAAGATGAAGGAGAATTCTGGGCACGTATGAAGATGTTCTATAGGTTTGAACCTGAGTATGTCAAAGGGCTTTGCTGTGCAGATGCTTTTGCAAGAGCTCCTTCCGTGTCAGGTTTTGAGTCTGGGAGGAAATGAACTGAAGGCATTGGTGTGAACACCATGACCACAGAGCAGCTCTGTCAGGGAACTTCAGTGCTGAACCAGGGCAGTGGTGGTACCTTTGATGAGCAAGGCTTTCCAGAGTTACCAAATAGTTTGCTTACTTCTCCCTGACAGATGTCTGACTAAATGCTGCTGTTGGTTTGTGTAAATGAACACACACCCCCAAACTAAACCCACAAAAAAACTGTTCCAGAAATGGCAAAACTGATGCACTGGCCTGCTCTGCAATCCAGTCACTAGCATTGTCTTATCTTAAATACTAGTTTATTTCTTGAAAGTAGCTTACAATTCAGATCTAATCTTTATAGTGTTAGTGTAGACTTGTAGTCTAACTAAAATTTTTGGCAAGAGTTGGACTCACTGGCTCCACACTTACAAGATTCCTTAGTGGAATCACTGAAACCTTTGTTTCTCCAACTGTATAACTGGAGTTCTCTAGGGAGTCTTTCAGGCACAAGTTTATGAAGTGCCATTTGGCTCTGCTGGGTGTGTGTGCACACGTGCACAATGCAGGGACTATTGACTATACTAAATTAAAGTAGAAATGAAATGTAAATGTAAATCAGTACTGAGTCTATAAGATCTTTCAGAATGGACTCCAAGTGTTGTGTTTGATATGCAGTACAGAAGGGACTCAATACCATGGCTAAACTGTAATCATAATTCATTGTTTATAAATAACATAGCATTTTACAGACAAATTCAGTTCTCTGAAAGAGAGAATTGTTTGAAATTGTACCATTTGTTATTCCATCAGATAATTTGGACTCTGGGTCCAAATTTCAGTTCTAAAATTTGTATTTATACTCTGTGATGAAATGAACAAACATCCACAGAGTCCAATGAGTCCTGGTTTAGATGTCATTGAAGTCTATCTTAGAGGGGCAAGATGCTCTGAAACTTACTGACATGGAAATCCTGCCTATTAAGAATCGTACTCCTTTTAGGACTAATTTTTCTCTTGTTTCTCAAGAACGCTTAGTCAAGCTGAAGTGCACTGGCCTGATTAACAGAGAAATGACAGAATTTCTCTCTTGGCATGTTTTTGTTTTGTTTGGTTTGGGTTTTTTTTTAATGTGTATAAACCAAAGTTCATTATTTCAGTGTCCAAACCAGTACACTCTTGTCCTGAGTGAAGTGCTGTTTATGCCATGAAGCATGTTACAGGATTAGATTGCCTTGAGGACAAGCCCTGAAGACATTTTGTCTGAATGATTTAAGTGAAGCTGACTTTTGAAATGGTGTTAGCATACACCTTCCTAAACAAACATACACAGATGGTGTTTGAAATCAAGGCTTCTTGGTCTTAAATGGTTATACAGCAGCTGCAGCATTCTTGGGGAGGTTCTTGACCATTTTATACAACCTGTGTGTAGAGGTGTTTTGATGTGCTTGAAATGAGAGAAGAGACTGTCCAGCATGATCAGGTTGTGCTCAGAGGTATGTCATCTGAACAGTACACTGAAGAAGACCTGCAGAAATGAATGTATCTTCATGTCACTGAAGTAACTGTTCATACTTTCAGAAATCCTCAGGTAAGACAAGTAGTCTCCAAATAAAATGCTACATTCTTTTCATATTTTTTGAAATATGGAAAGGAAGGGGCTGCTGCAAGAATTGATCTAACCTAACACCAGATCTCCAGTGGTGGCCAGCAGGAGCTGCTTAGAGGAGAGTCCAAAAGAAAAATAGCCTGTCATGATGCTTACCAAAATATAGGCAGACTACCACAGAATAGAAAGGTGTAGCAGGCAGTGGGATAGCATCCCTGGCTGTACTGCAGGTGCTCCTGAAAAGACATAGGGAGGGTAAGCGTGAGAGCTATCACATGCTTGGGATCATGTGCTTGGGATATTGGTGAAGTGAAAGGATGGTGTCCAAATGAGGATTATGTTTGCCATTTGACTAATCTTATTCTAAAGTCATTGTTATCTGATTAACAGCCTGTAGGAAAATAGATGCTTGTAAAGCCACATCCATCATAGGATCTGCCTTTAAAACCAGTTTATTTTTTCAAGCTCTATGAAGTTATTCTTGGTTGTGCCGTTTCCCTTTGGCTGAAAATATCCTTCCCTCCTCCCCCATCCAGCTTCCTACTCAGTTTCCTTTTCCTTGTCTCCCATATAGTCTCTGTCAGATTGATCCTGTGTTGCCGACAGGGCCCTTAACGCTTCCTCTCTCTTTTCAGGAAATTTTCACTACCTTTGTTCTAAGGTAGCCATCAAACAGAATTTGCCTGGCTGCACAGACACTGAAATGCCCTAGGAGACACTCGAGGCAAAGGTGTTTTTCCACTTTCTCAGCTCCTTACAATGAGGGGTGCGAGCAGGGGAGCTCTTTGGTCGAACAATGGCAACAAAAGTGTGGAACTTAAAAAACACAAGAAACAAACTCTAGCTTGCCAAACAGGAAATAAACAACAATATGGGTGAATGAAAAAAAAATGGGAAAAAATAATAATAGGGGGGAAAAAAAGGCGGAGAGAGGGGGAGGGAGGATGAAAGCAGAGACATTGTGGCACCACGACACGATGCAGGTTCCCTCTCTGATCAGCAGGAGCAGAGCCACTGCAGTCCAGTGTGTATTTGAGACAGGACCGCTCATTTGGGAGCGCTGTGCCCTTTGGGACCGCTGCCGGTCAGTCCCGCGCTCCGGTCGGACCCTCGGCTGCCCGAAGAGCCGGGCGGTTCCGCAGCAGGGAGGTGACACGGCCCTGTCCGTGGGTGTGCCCGCTGTCAGTGGCCGGGCAGAGGTGCCCGTTCCGCCGCAGCAGCTCCGCGGCCCCTCCCGGGGGTGCGGGGGCTCCCCCGGCCCGCCCCGGCCCGGCCCGCCCCGCTCCGCCCCCGCTGCCGGCGCTGCCGCTGCCGCAGTCGCGCCCCGGAGCCGGAGCGGGTGATGCGCCCCGAGCCTCGGGCCGGGGCACCGCGGAGCCACAGCGCTGCCGGGGGCCGGGCAGGGCCGGCGCGGCCGCGGCTGCACCCCCTGTGCTCGCACAGAGCCGGCGGTGAGCCCCGAACCCGCCCCTCCCGCCGCCACCATGGTGGCCAAGGATTATCCTTTCTACCTGTCCGTCAAGAGGGCGAACTGTGCCTTGGAAGTGCAGACTGTGCCCAGCCCAGCTAAAGAGACCGAGGTACTTGATCTACTGGTTACACAGTTGCGGCTTTATTTTTCTTTATATTGCTCCGGGGAAAAGTAACGTGCTTTGAGAACGGGCTGCGATGTGTAGATTCGGTCAGGCATCTTTTACCGCCTTCTCTAGGTATTGAATTTCTTTTTGGAATAAGGCAAGAAACGGAATTTAGGTTTTTGTCACCTATCACTTGAAGAAATTAGAATTAGTCTTTAAAGTAGCTAATTGCGAAATACCTGTTTTACTTAAGTGATTTATTTTTATTTTATTCCTGGACTAACCATGACTTACAAAGTGTTAAGCTTATGCAGGAACTGGGAGGAAACCTGAAAAATGGTGTCTTAAAGCATTAAGTGTCTTTTCCTCATCAGCAGTAAACAGGAAACTAATCCCATGAACAATTAGCTGAAAACTCTGCAACAATTAGCTGAAAACTCTGCCATACCAGCAGGTTGACTACTCTGGTTCTTAAAAATCATGAAAACCTTTCAAGTGACATTAAAAATCTTATTCATTAACCCGGATGACATACTCATTTGCAAAATTCTCAGAAATGCTGAAATGTTTCAGGAGCAAATGTTTGTGAAAGGCTTAAATATTGGATACCTTAGCTTAATATTGCTTTGTGTTTGGGTGGACAGTGACCTTAAGGATTCTGAGTGCTCTTGAGGAAGGATAACATTTCTGTCTGGAAGATTTTATCACTTAAATATATAGCTTCTTTATTAGTCTTGTTTGCTGAGTAACTTGAAGACAGCTTCCTAAATTGGGTGCATTTAATACATCTCCATCAAAGATTAATTACCTCCAGCAGTTGAATAGACCTAAGGTAAAAGTAACATAAGCCCGGTGACCTTATATTTAATCGTGATGCTTAAGCTAAGCTAAGAACTAACTAGATGATGCTGCACTTTTGTTTTTCAGTGTACCTTTACATAGAGAGATTTAATTATTGTAGTTAAGCAAAGTGGAATTTTTTTCTACTGTGTGTTTTGAAAAGTAACACCCTCTGTGTGTGTGTAGGGGTGAATCTACATAAAACACAAGCTGTTAAGTACCAAATGTCTCTTTTAAGGGTACTCATTTTACTAATCGTAATACTAAAGAAACATGTTTTTAGCCTTTACTGCATGAAGGGGTTTTTTTGTGAATGAATGGGATTATCAAATCTGAAGAGTTGGAGTGTCGCTCTGTTACTGTTGGAAAAGCAGCCTGATTATAGTCAAATTTCAAAGACACTCTGAAAGCTGAGAGCATGAGGAAGTATTGAATAACAGATGTGATCAATCAACATTACAGTGTGCAAACAGCTTGTGTTTTATACGAGTAAGAAAATGCACCCTGTGCTTTCAGGCTATTTTCCGAGAGTAAGATGGACTTCCAGCATTCTGAAAAATAAACTTTAAAACATTCTATTTGTTTTAGGAGGGTAGGACCACCCACCACTCCAAAAATTTGGTTAAGGAAGCAGAAATAAAAGGTACTAATTGGAAAAGGCATTATAAGGACCTGTTTCTTGAAAATCTGTCAATATGCGGGAGAAAAATCCACGTTTCTTAGGCTCTAACATTAAGCTGTTCTTCCAGCCTCTCGTATTTACAAGGCCATTAAAGCTGTTGGGCGCCTTCTACCACAGTTCCCTGTTACTACACCAGAACGCTTGCTGTGTGCGGGTTAGGGACTTCTGCCTTTGAAAATCGAGTTTCATCCTAATTATTAACATGTGAAGTTGGTCGATTTATTGAATAACCCAACTTGTGTGTAACTGTTGATGTTTTTGGAGTAGAACAGATTTTCTGCTGTATAGATGTTTTGAGGAACAGGTTAGTGGCAGAAAAGAGAACCGAGGTTTTCTACTTCAGTTCTTTATTTAAGCCACACCAGCTCCCTTGGCATAAACTCTGTAGAAGTAGCACAGTCACAAAACAATTACAAGAAATTTCCGAACACTAAAAATCTGCATTCTGATAAAATGCTAATGTTCCAGTCAAAGTACAGTTAATTTATTATAGTTCTAACTGCAGTTTAAGGGCAACAAACACTGCAGTACCTCAGTTAATACAGCAAAGACTATAAGAATACACAATGATGTATGTAAACAGTGATGTTTACATACATCATTGTATGTTCTACACAAAATCCTGTAGTACAATTCTAGGTGCAAATAGTACAGAGCTGTTGGGCTCTTTCAGCTTTTCCATAATTCAGAAATAGAGACAGTTAATGAACCTTAAAATTTGCTTGCTCTAAATTTTAAGAAGCCCCACACCTTTCCTGCTAATAATAAACACCATTTGCTGTTTCACTGGTTAAAGCAGCTCCCTTCTCACTCTTTCTAAAGCAAACCCTCAGCAGGTGAGAAAGAGCATTCATAGTCACAGATTGAGGTTTAAAGGCCTCAGTGTGAAGTCATGGAAGTAACTCTTGAATTCCTCAGAGTAAGGATGTCCTGTCGTGCTGTACATGCACCAACACAGTGCCTGGGTTTAGGCTCCAAAACCCACAACGGTGGCATAGAATTGCTTTGCATCTCTGCTATGTTGCATGTCTGCTTACAGCTCTTATACTGCAGAAATCTTAGACCTAGGAGTCAGGGCTGTTTGCAGTTTGTCTTTTGTTGTCTCCTGATACCCTCACAGCCCTGAGGTGCAAGAGGTCTGAACTGCCTGCTGCTCAGGACAGGGTTTGATTCCACATGGGGAGTGAGGGAAGGCTGATGTGAAGGGGAACCCACGGGCCCCTAGGCCGTGGCACATCATTAACAGGAGAACCAGGCATGGAGCCAGACGAGAGGGGCCAAAAGATTATGAGATAAACTCCAAGTCATGAATTTTCTTTGATCTTCATAAATGTATGTATTTCACTGTAATGAAATATTAGCGAGTTGCAGTTTTGGCATATTTCAGGTAAGTTCATGTGTAGTGTAATTGGAAACATGTCAAACCTCTCCACTTGGAATTGCTGATCTGTTCTGCTTAATGGCAGCGTGAAACAAACAGCTTGTCTTTATTTTTTCATTCAGTAACTCGCCATATGATGTCTGTGGGTTAATTGGCAGTCCAGGTTAGTATCCAGTTTGTTCCAGAATGGAAAAGGTCTTTCTTATATTGCCTGTAGAAGCAGCTTCTAATGAGAGGAAATGCAGAATTTAATCAACCCTACATTAGTTGTCTGGGTTTTTCAGGGTTTCTGTTGCTTGTGTTAATTCACCTCAGTGTGAGGTTTTTCTGTTAATTGGCCTTCATTTCCTAACTTCTGATAGATATATTGATTTCTGGGTTTTGCAAATGAGTGATCAGTCAAGATAGGTGGATGCAACTTGTTCTTATGCTACTGACAGTGCAGTGGTTCTGTCCTGCACGAGGCAAATAAAATCGATGGTGACTAATGAGAGCAGCCAGTGTGCCGGAGGAGTCAGTCCTTGAGGAGCACATGATGGGATAACATGCTGCAGACTTCCGCTTTTGTCTTTGACTGGGAATACTTCACCAGTTCCCTAAATAGCTTTTCATTGTACCCCAACTATCATTTTCAGGTTCTCTTCTTTGATGTGCTGTGATTAAAACTAAGTGTCCCTGGATTTTGCTTTATTTGCTTGGTGGTTTTGTGGAGACTGACAGAGGAGGAATAACAAACCTCCTCCTGGTCCCATCAGGGAACTTAGGTGGTGGACGGAACCTAATGGATTTGAAGGAAAGTGGAATCACTGACACTCACAATTTATTAGATGATTAAGTTGCCTTTATGTATCAACTTACTTAAATTGCTTGATAAATTCTCCTTGAGATGCTGGCAGTTTTACTGGTGGGATGCCTCTCCCAGGTTTTAGGATGGACCTGTGCATATGATTGTAGTTACCTTTGTGCAACACTGAACTTACTGAGAACTGCTTTAGAGTCACTTACTTTGTTTTTCTTGACCATGGGCCTCAGTTCTAGAAGAGTCAATGTTCTAGAATTTGCCAATCAGAATATTTCTAAGATGCTATGAAGCAAAGGCAAATTCTCTGCTGTTTCAAGTATAAAAAAGGTGTCTTTTTAGTGCCAAAATCAATTGAGAATGTTTTAGACTTGTTTGGCTCTGAGGGTACAAAAGCCTTGAGATGCCTGGCTTAATTTATTTTTAGGTTAAATGCTGTGTTAAAAACTCTGTTGTAGCATAGGTTGTTTTTTTCTATTTTAACCTTTTTTGTTTGGTTTGGTTTTTTTATCCTGCTGAAGGTTAAATACTGGTAACATCCTGTGGAACAAAGCTTGAATGTGGGGTTTTTTTTATTAAACTCCGAGTTTTGGGGGCATTTATTAGAACTGTTTAATCTGAGGCCAATTTAACTAGTAGCAGACTAATAAAAATAATATTGTTGGGCTTCCTGCCATGACAAATGTTGACTTACCCTTATAAAGTTGACTAAAAACTAATAACATTTAAAGTATAGGCATATGGAAATATAGCCAGTTACATGAAGTCTGAAACAGAGTGGTTCTGTTTGCGTTTGTTGGCACTGCTTGTGAATTAGGTTTTAAAACAAAGGTTACTGTACTGCTTCAATTTATAATGTCTTCCATTTATTACACTGTTAACGCTTTTGAGACTAATTTAAAACATTTTGCCCTAATGAATGCTTCCATAACACAGAATGAATGCTCTGGGTATCTGTCTTGATTCATATCAAAAAAAGGATAAAACCCAAACAACCTGGCATATTTTTTATAAAATGTTAAGCAAGTTAGAAACCCCAAATCCGGAATTACTGCTGTAAATAGTTGTCTCAGCACTGAACTCCAGTAAAGGAGGATGTTTTTAAGAGGCATTGCTGATTTCAGCTTTGTATGTGTGTTGAGACAAGGTTAGTTGGCCTTTGGAGGTAAATCCTTTGAAGGGATAAATTCTAATATTCTAAAACGCCAGGTTCCTGTACCAGTTTTCACACAGCACTGATCTTCTGCATTGCCTTAAAAACCTCTGTAAATTCCTTTTTTTTGAGTTTGGTTTTAAATACAACCAGAAAAATGAACACAATATGGTCACAGCAGTGCTGCAGACACAAGTGTAATGACTCCTCGGGGAAATATTTTCCCTTGTTTGTCAGATTCAGCACCAGTTCTCTGACATGGAGACTGTTGTTGAAGTTGCTGATAAGAGGTGGGAGAGTCAGCTGGAAAAATAATCATCCCAGCAGTGACCATCCATTTGCTGTTCACTGGGAGGAAATCAGTGGCTAAGCCGGTCAGGGGCAGAGAGGGAAAGAATTTTGAAGTGAGGTACTGGAGCAAGTGAAGATCTTTTAAATGGCACCTCAACTACTATTCAGTGTGTTATCCAGGTCATTGGTTCTGATGTTCTTAGGGCAATATGAAGGGAATCTGGCCTCATTCTTTTTGTTTGCTTTTGTTCATTTTGATAGAAAATGAAAACCAGTCTTTTGCTAGAGCAATTTAGCCATCAAAGTGTGATAATTAAGCTGTGGGTGGCCTTGTTGAATGATAATGTATCAAAACCTGATTGATATCATTAAATGGATTTAACTCTGACACTCTGCTTTGAACTTTGGGAAAATTCCATTCTTTACACATACAACTAAAAGAGGGTGGTTTGTTTTGTTTTTTTTTTTTTAATTTTGCAGATGAAGAGCACCAAAGCATTAGTTTCTTCTCCTAAATAGGCTCCTAGAAGCTTTCCTATCTGTGCAGTGTGTTATTGGATAAATATATCCAATTATTAGGTGCCAGTTTCGCTAAAGGAGGAATAAAAATAACATCAACTTAGCTGTCAGTACATTGCAACTAATCTAAGTGCCTGATTCTTCAGAGGATCTTCTGCTTTATCACACTTCTGTGGCTGTTGAATGCTCAGCTTGCCCTAGGAGTGGGTACTATGTGCTAAGATTCAGGCTTTCATATGGTAATTCTCGTGTACCAGAGCCAAAAATAATGATACAAAAGTTACCTTTTTGCCAAGATGCTGTCATTTTGGAATGACCATATCACAGTTTAGAAAGCAACACGTCACTCAGTTATGCAAGGCAAAAAGACTTACATTTTACTGAAGAGGGAGTTGGCAGATCTTACCTGGGCTCCTTGTAGTGCTGTAGTTGCAGCTCATTGCTGTATGAGTTTTCCAGCTGTCCCACAGCAGAAGACTAATTTTTTGGGTTCTACGTTAAAAGATAGAGCTTTTCTTGCTTACTCAGTAGTCTAAACCATTGGCTTAGAGTTTAATATATAGAAGATACTACAAGTGTGTGTGTGTGTGTGTGTATAAAATCCACAGAGTAAATTACAATAAAGAAGCAATCCTCATGCCAAATTAGAGAAATGGTGAGGCATGGCATCTTTGAAACTTATCTGATAGCTTCCCATCTTAAATTGGGATTATGCCATTGCGATTAGTCTTTCTTCCTACTAATTTTTCAGAAAAGTATATTATAAAAACAGACTCTCTCCAAAGGACACAGTAGTTGTTTGGAATGTCCACTCTGGTTTTCAGAACCATCCATATTTTGGACACAGATTTGCCGCTTTAATCAGTTTGTTCACAGTTTCAAGTTCTTTCTGAGGCTCATATATACATGGTATTTCCCGCTTAAATTTTTTCCTCTCTGAATTCAAATGTTACCGAAGTCGTCTTGAGTTCAAATATACAGCTCCCTCCAAAAGCCATCTGCTCTTTGTTCTAGCCTAGTCAGGTATTAATTTGATTTCACTTGACTGTTCAGCCTTTGAAGTTTGTGCACTCATGTTTCCCTCAGCTTTATTTAGCCTTATATCAAATTTAAAGCCTTGTCAGATTAACGTTACTTGTTCACATATACCGGCTCCACATTTTGGAAACTCTGCCAAACTGCAGTCTGGATCTTTTTTTTTTTTTTTTTTTTTTAACTTCCCGTACTGTTTTGGCAAGCCTTCATGAGTCTGCAAATGCAGTCAAACATGCAATAATTTCAAAACTTCGAAATGAGATTTTTTTTAATACCAATAATGACGACTTTAAAAAGTCAGGCAAAATATTAGAACTCCTGAATTTTTTGTGTCATAACCACTTCCTAGTCTGGACAGGTGATGGTGTTGCAACTGGATGCAGCCACTAAATCTTCTCTCTCAATCCCCTCTGCTTCTAACTTTCCCTGAAGGGGCAGGAGAGAGCAAGAGGGAATGGGGAGTGATGACTTTTGGTAGCTCTGCACCCAGAGGTGTGTGCCTGGAATCTGATGTTCATTCTACCTGTGCAGTATGTCCTTACTGGAGCCTCCTCATGCTGGGCAGACACAATTCTGCATTTCCACATGCTGAGATTCATACCCCAAAGGATCGTGGGACTACTGATTAACTGGAACATCAGAGATTTTTCAGAGACAAATTAGTAAAGTAATGAATACATTCACGAGGAATTCCTAGGTGCAAAGGCAGTTTATTATTTTTAAGATAAATTAATAAAATTGAAGCGGCTTGGGAAGCAGCATCTGGAGAGCAGCTCCCTGATCTTATGGGACTAATGTGCAAGTGCAGATTCTGTTCAGTGTCTCTGGGTAAAGCAGAACAGTTCACACAGTCTTCTCTTTCTGTTTGATCTGCTGACTGTGAAGAACAGAGTCCTTGGTGAGAAAAACTGTTTAAAACTTGCACTTGACTGAGGAATTTTCCCCTGTCCAGATCGTTCGCCTCAGTAGCTTGTTCAGCTTCTCTGTGGTGCTGGTTTGGAGATGTGACGCAGCTTGAGGATGAGGGTGTTGATGGAAGGGGAGGTGGAGACAGAATGATTTTAGACCATACAGCAGAAATCCTATGACTGTCTTACAGTTTCACTATTACTATCTAATGGTTTTAGAATTGCTCCAGTAGTGCTATATTTTCATTGCACAGGCAAAGCCTTACTTGTACAAACTTAATTTTTCCACGGTAGAAGAGTGCTGATGATCTTTGTTGTTAGACTTCTCTGAAGGAGATGACATCTGGAACACTTAAGATTTGATGAGTTTCCACTTCCAGTTCGGTATCTTAACCTATCAGACAGTTTCTAATATAAGGTGAAAATCATGTTAGAAATATTCAAAAAAAGCTTTTTTCATACTTAACAACTTATGATTAACAAGACTTGCTTTAAGAGCTCCTTGGTAAAAAGTCTCAGGCTTCTGAAATTATCCTAAATAATGCTGTTTAAGAGAGTCCTGTGGTAATGCTATTTTCTTTCCGTAAAATTGAATTCTTAATTTCAACTTTGTATTTAGCTGTTTGGAATTCTGGTCAGAATTTTCAGAGTGAAATCAGAACACCATATGTTGCATGAGAAACTCAAGATGGAGTGCTGACACAGGAGGGGTAGGACTGCAGTTACCTAACTTGGCTTTGCCTGCTGGGAGCAGAGCTGGCCTCTGGTGGCTCGCAGAAAGAGGCTCTAGAAGAGCTTAATGTTTTTTGATGGTGGCTGAAACTGGAGTTTGTTGTCTTAAGCATCAGTTTCTGTTTTCAGTGAGGTTTTGCAGCATGAACGTTAGTAAAACTATACTGCCTTGGCATTTTTCTCCTTGAAATGGATGGGAGATGGACCCCCCAGCCTGTATTGATACCAAGGGCTTGCCCCGACCCAGGTGCAGCACCTTGCACTTGGTCTTGTTAAGCCTCAGTTTTTTTTCATGGGTTTTGTCTTTCATTCCTAGAACACACACACATTGCAGCAAAGCTGTGAGATACCAGAAAGGACACGGCGGTGAAGGAGGAGTAATCTTTTCTATTAATCCTAATCCTTCTCTCTCTTTCTTCTGAAAGTCCATACAACCTTGATTGCCAGGTTTTGCTTTCGGGCTGGGCTGTTGATGCCTAAGTAACCTTTGCTGCTCAGGTAGAGCTGCTGGCACAGGCACAGGCTGTGCTGCTGGCATGGCACTGCCCAGCTCTGGCTGGGGCGTCGTGTCCTTCCACTGCAGTGCAGCACAGTCCCGAATGGGCAGCTCTGCCATGGGATATTATCTGTGCACCAGCACTAGCATTCTGAATAATCATAAAAAACAAACAGCTGATGATGTGCCACCAGTTAGAGAAGAATTACAGTGGAATGTCATGCTGCTGGTGCTGCTGTAGATAAGTATGCTGGTGGTGCTGCAATGACGTAAAAAATACTCTTTCTAAAACCTGTCTCAAAGACGTGGTTGCTGAAAAGGAAGGGTTATGAATAACAGAGGGTTATGAATAACAGTGCAATGGTGAAGATAAGAATTTAACGTGATTTGGGCTGCTACAGTTCTTTAATGCCAGGTTTCATGTGTGATGGAATACATTATTTTTGCTAGAGGGTTAAACACTTTGTCGCTTATCTCAGCTGGCTTTTATGGATTTCCAGGTCTGCCTGCTGAGAAGTAAATTAAATATGTAGCTGCTTCTCACCTTTCCTCTGTTGCTGCACTAATAGAAGAGAATTTTTCTTGCCAGTAATACAGATGGTGATCTTCGCTCCCGAGACTTATTTTTGGGTATCAGAAAGGTTGACAGATCTGCATTATTTCCGGAAGGATTTATATTTCTGAAGAAAAGGATAATAGGCATGCTTCATTTTCTTAAAGCTATGCCTAGGCAACTGGAGGCATAGCAAAGCTACACAAACCTTATAAGCATGGCTGAAAAAGAAAGATGAACTACTTTAGGATGTCCTTGAAATATGGTGTTGGATAGGTTTTTTAACTTCACTTGGAAGGTTTGGGTCTTTTTCTGTCAAAAGTTGCCTTTTGCATGTGCTGTTCAGGATCTGTTAAATGTCAGATGGAGGTTAGGAAGCCAAGGGTAACTGTTCTATTTTTATGTATTTATAACCACCTTTTTCTTGTGTTACGATTTCTGTTGATTTTTTTAAAAATATATATCTGCAGGACAGTTAGCATATTATTTTGAAGTTATATATTACTTTAAGTGCTGTTGTGCTGTTGAAAGTATATATGAAAAGAAAAATATTTAATTAAATGCTATATGGTAGATTTTTGTTTCATTTTCCTTTATTTTTTATGCAAAAATAAATATATATAAACATGCTACTTATATGTTTGCTTGTATATGTATTTCTATAGGAATATGAATTCAAAGACAATGAGACTTAGAGATTTTTGTCTGAATTATATTTTCTGGAATAAAATACATTTAAATGAATAGAGTCACATGCTGACAGTGCCAGAGGCACAGAAATAAACAGAATTGTTTTTATTTGAAAGTGTTCCTTTCGATGAGATTATCACGATGTGCATTAGCTGCAGAGCACTGCTGAAAATTTTTCTTTGAAGAATGAGTTAATATAATGAAATTATTTAATCTTTCTTTACCTTCCTCTCTCCCTCTGCTCCCAGCCATGCCAAGTCTCCATCATGACATTTTCCAGCTGTTTTAGGACCTGTATGTACCAGCCAAGAGCAATCTATCACTGTCAGTGTTTAAAGCTGCTGTTGTTTATTTACTGCCCTAATTATGGGCCAGGTTTGCAAACTGGCTTGTTAGAAATGCCTTCTTAGGAAAATCAGTAAAAGCTCAGCAATCTTTGTTTAATTTTACTCACACTCTCCCCATTTTTTTCCTTCCCCCTCTCTCCCCCTGCTACAGGAGCCCAGTAACAAACGGGTCAAGCCGCTTTCCAGAGTCACATCCCTGGCCAATCTCATTCCTCCTGTCCGTGCCACTCCACTGAAGAGGTTCAGCCAGACACTGCAGGTAATGGCAGCAGCAGCAGATCCAACTCTGTTGGAAGGGGTATGTGGACACAGCCACAGTTTTTTTGGGTCCCTGGCAATGGGTGATGCACATAACACACACACTCCACTGTGATGTGCCAAACAAGTTCAGGCAGCTTGTGCATATCAAGTCACTCAGCTTCAAACTCACAACTCTCACCTCAAAAAAACACTTTTCTGTCCAGATGATTAATGCTTTTCAATTACCAGTAAGAAAACTATTGCACCTGTAGCGTATAGAAATGGTTTACTAAACGATTACGATTGCTTTTAAAATTTGATGAAGAGAATGTTCCATGACACTTTCTATTAATTTTGGTTGGTTTCTTTGAAAGTGTTATTTTTGGTATAGTTGGTCATGTAGGACTGCTAAATTTCCTTCTGTATAGTGAACTTTGACCTTGCCTAAACAAAAGAGTTAGTTGACAACTGGAAATTTCCAAGTCGTTTTCCAAAGCTGATGATGAAAACTAGTAAAGGGTAAGCAAATTTTAAATGCAGTTTCTGTGTTACAGATTAGGTGCATAGTATTTACCATACTTAGAGAGTAATGGAACTTTAGTTTATAAAGCATTTGTGCCTTCAGACCTAGAGACTGCGAAATATTTGGGTGCTCAACTCCTAATGGCTCTGCCGAGTGCCAGCTGGGAGCTGCAGCACTGCTGTGGGTCTGGCCTAGAAAGCCAGACTGTTTCCTCTTTAAAACAGTTTATGTAAGTAAGCACATATAAGATCTGAAGAACATTATTTAACAACCTTAATTTCTTTGAGAGGAAATTTAAAAATAACTTGAACGTATTAAAAATGTTCTAATCAAAATCAGCTAAACTAGAGCATTACTGAAGCTACCTGTTAAGGAGGAAAGAAATAAAACTTCAGAGCAGGGAGTCTTATGACAAATAAAAAGTCATGGGAAGGGACCCTATTTTTCTGTGGTGGTAATTATCTAGAAAACAGATATTACAGGGGTTTTCTAACATTGCTTTTCTTGTCTTCGGTTCCTCCAGTGTGTGAGGTGCAGACATTGGACAGAAAGCTGCTGTGCAGGGCTGGAGGAACAGCAGAATGTCTGCACAGCCCTCGGCCTGGGCTTGGGCCAGGTGTAGTCTGGCGTGACTGGAGCAGAGATGCCTGTATTCCCTGGGGTGTATAAATCTCCTCCATAGTCTGCCTCCAGGAAAAATTGGCCCTGCTCTGAAAGGGCTGCATTAGTTCCAGTGGCGAGGAGTGTGGAAAGTGAATTAATTTTTGGCTAAACTGCAGCTGAGTGAGGCGCTTCCCCTTTCCCAGCCTTACGCAGCTGTTGGCCTCATTGAGGTACCTGTGCTATTGTTCTGCAGTGAATGCCTCTGCCACTGTACACAGTGTCCAGTACAGTATTGTCTCTAATAAAGTCCTTTTAGACTATCCAAAACAACTGTCCTTTCATGTGTGTAGTAGCAGCTTCTTGAGATGAGAGCTGCATAAATGTGTTTCAGGGCAAATTTTGTCAAAAACAGGAGAGAAAATAGTGGCTTTGCAAGTCCTGCTGTTGCAAGCATTTCTGTCTTGCTCTGTTCATAATGACTATAAGAATATATTTAATTAACTGTCTGCTTCTAAGCATATTAAACAGTGATGTTATTCATACCAACCCCTCTAACTATGTGTTTGAAGGAGCTGTGTTGAGAAATCAGCTTGTGTATTCTCTAAATCCTGGATCTGAATCCATTTCCAAGTGATGAATGCTGGTGATGTCCCTCAAGACTGCCTTCATAGCTGGCTGTAAATTGACTTCTTATCTGATTTTGTCAGTAACTATAGAACAGGGACAAAAAAGACTGACCTTGTGCTCAGGTATCCCACTTGGAATTATTTAGAAACATTCTGGGAAGCACATATAGCTATTTCACTTTATTATGTATTGACATAGCTGTCATTGTGTCTTATGAACAGTTAAGAGCAGGATTTCTTTTCATGGTGTAATTTCCTGTAAAAAAAAGTAAAAAGTTTATTTTTCTTACTGGGTGAACTTTAATGTATCTTCACTGTTGTTTCAGTCAAAACTAGCGTCTCCTCTTGCATTGCTGCTTAGATCTTCCATGTCAGTAAAATGAAGTAAAGTACTATCATCACCACAACAGGCCAAATAAATGACTTCTTCCCCTGGAAGAAAACAAAACAAAGCCAACAGAACATCTATCTAAAAAGATTATTCCAACAGCATCAGTAAAAGGAATTAGAAAGTTCTGAGATTCCTTTATGGCATTTCAAACAAACCTTCTTACACATTCTTCTGAATGGAAGATACATGTAAGAGGAAAACAGTTTATTATGGATAATTTTCCTTACCTCTGTAAATGTATCTTCTATTTTATATTAATGGACTTTCAGCATGCAGGTGGAAGAGAAACATCTCTGTGTCTGGGATTCGTGTAGTATCTTTTAAGATATGTTCTTAGCAGCTTTTCATGTTTTGCATATTTTATTGATTATAGCAGTATCTGATTATTTTTGGCTATACTCAACTTTATTACAATTGTCCACTTATTTTCAATACTTTTTCCATAAGGATTCCAAGTAACAAACACATAAAGTTGTTTTGGTTTTCTTTCTGGACTTTTTTTTGTTGACTCTTTGTAGTCTTTGTTTCTGTCACACAGAGCACTGTGGAGTAGCTGACTAATACAGTGCTGTCAGCTTCATCTCTGACAGCCTGTCTGTATATCTGCAGGGTGCCTCGTACTAAGCAGGTATTCTTATTTGTTCATCCACCTGGGAAACCAGTTTATTTTATAGCTATATATTCAGTCTCTATCGAGACAGACTAATGATTGTGATGATCTGCTTGGTCTTATTCACAGCTGTGCTGTTCAGCTTAAAAGCTGAAAATAGGATCAGAAAAAGAACTCCAGCTGATGCTGAAGAGAGAAATGGAAGTCTGGCTGGCTTCCTCTGCAGCTTCAGTCTTCATCAGTGTGTCTTGAATTTAAGTAGGGAGTCCAAATTATTTTTATCTGTCTTAGGACACCGGAAATTTCTAAAAATCCCAAAGAAGAAAACTCTTTTTAACATCAGTCCTGAATGCTGGGGCTTTGATCAGTAGTGCCCTTTTCACAGCACATGAAGCTCTTTGCTTTACTGCAGCTGAAATTAAGGTTTGCTAATTGCATCAATTAACATCAGGAACACATAGACCCTTCATAGCAACAGTCTTGTAACAGCCAGGGAAAGCTGTTGCCATCAGAGAAATACAGTAAACAAAATGAGGGGTTGTGTCTGGATTCTTCCCTGGCTCCTTTAGTTTTTGGAATTATATGAAAATTTTAATCACCACAGATGGCCATAATTTTTAAAGAGTGTCTGGGACATGTTTTTTAAGGAAGCCAGAAACTAGGAAAATATTTTTAAAAGACTGTAGATGTAGAAGTGCTGTTTTGACATTCCTGCAGTTCCTTCATGGGATTCTATCACATGACTGATTTTTCTTTTCTTTTTTTTTCTTTTCCCTTCTTGGCAAGTACCAACCAAAGACACCATCAGAGAACTTGTTTTTAAAACTTTGTGGTAGAACTTCACTTTAGGGCTCTGTTCCATAAAATAAATACCCTCAGTCCTGTGCCCCTTACATTACTTTTCTCAAAGCACTGTGTGATATGAGTTTGCTGTTATGGCTGTGTGCCATTTTATAACATGATACAAGACATTGTTAAAAGGTTTACTTTAAAAATCCGTCTGTCTGGTGCTGTTCATTACAAGTGCTTTCTTCATTCAACATAAAACATTCCTTTACGAGAACACCCACCACAAAGGAACTATCTCCTGGATGGGAATGCATGGAAAGGGGCATTCCACCTTGGGGCATGGAATGTTCTGCTTAGCTGCATTCTCCTGGTGATTTATGGATGCAATGCACCTGCCTCTTTTCCCTAATCTTCTCGTTTGCCTGTGAATATAACAGGTTCCATGATTCCTTATTATAACAAGTGTAAATTAAGCATGCAGTTTCACAGGTGTTTCTGTGTCTTCTTAACTCTTGAAGGAAGACTAGCAGCTGACTTGCAGAGGTTTGGAAGGTTTGTGTGTGTGTGTTTATTTTTGAGGGGTTTGTCAATTCCAAGTGGGACTCAGAATGGCTTCTTTTAAAAGGCATGGGTTTTATTTATATAACATGTGTTCTGATATTGTAAAAACATACTGTTTTTATAGGCACTGTTTGCATTTTATGGGCTCTTCAGAGGAGAATTTTAAGTCTTATGCTTTGTATGTGGTGCTTTCAACCTGGAAATGAAGAGAATTTATTTTGTTTCAAATATTCTTACCCAAGGCAGTTGAAAGATGATTCTGTTATGTAAGGCACATTTTAAATAACAACAAAAGTGTAGAGTATTTCAACTATGTGAAATAGTTAAGGCATTTCAGAGGTAGGACCTCAAAAAGAAGCCTCTAATTTTAATGAAGGAAGAAAGAAATCTTTTCAAAATAGCACAAAATAAGAGCATGAAGTATCCATCCTTAGCCTGAACTCTTTTTAAGAGTTTACAGGCAAACAGAACTCTCAAGTCTCTCTTAAAATTGGCTTTATTGAATTTTAGGACCAGACCACATAGTAGATACAGAGATGCTGGTACCCACTGGTGGAGTTTAGAGGCTCCGGAAGTACTAATAAAGATTCCACAGTAGTAGAACCAATAGTGATTATTTCAGTTTGCTATCTGCTAGCACTGATTGTTAATGTAGTTCTTCAGCTGCTGAGCAAATGGTGTGAAAAGAACCTGGCTTGTTGCTTGTCATAAACATTAATATCTGAATATTGACATAATTTTAAGGAACAGTTTGTTCTTCTCATTTCAGTCAGCTACCCATTTCACACCTTTCTATGTGGATTAGTTTCCTGATCCATACATCTGAAGAGGCAGGATGTAACCAGTTGAAAGGGTTTCTCCATGTATCAAAACCAGTTTGGTCAGTTAGAGCATTATGGCACTAATTATTTAATCCTCTTATGGACACGTAATGATGATACCTATCAAATCCTTGATGATTGACAGTTAAAAACCAAAAGTGATGCTTTCAGGTATTAAGACACTTAGTAAGGTAAAAGGAAAGGTTTTGAAGGGAAATCTCCTTTATGAACCCTCTTTCTCCCCACCTGAGAAAAGTTTTTTTTTTTCTTAAACCTGTAATATGTGTTTAATATAATGCATACTTTCATCTGATATCTTTGAGGTGTAGGACTTACTGTTTTTCAGTACAGACATCTATGAACACTCTCACCCCTCAAAATAAATTAAAACCCAACAATTCTGTTGACTTTCAGTTGATGCACAAGACAAGTTTATCTGCCAGATTTTGCTGTCTTAGCTTTCCAGAGGTTCTATGTAACAATTAATTCTTTCTTTCAAAATTAACCAAAAAAGTATTCATAAAGTTTACTCTCTAAAATTTGCATTGATTCTAAATTTTTAAGTATCAGGGATCTAATGAGGCAGATATGTGTAATGCATGAATAATTTCTGTTTACTGAATTGAAACTCTGATCAGTTATGTTAATTTAGTGTGTTGGACCATTCTGCATTGTCTCTGTAGTTCAGTCTTGTTGCATGGTATATGAATGCATTGCATAGGTTTTGAACATGCTGAGGGCAGGACATGGACATAGTTCACTGCAGGAACTGGAGGTACTGGCCTTCCATGAAGATGTATTAAAATAATTTTTCTTACATTCCCAGTACTAAAACTCCTGTTAAGTTCAAAGTAAAAACTAATATTAGATAATATATTTATTGCACTGAACTGTGTATATAAATCCCTTAGAAAGCAAGAAAAGTGCAGCTGTTCTAACCATAACCCAAATCCCTCCCCGGATCCGCAGCGTTCCATCAGTTTCCGCAGTGACAGTCGCCCGGATCTGTTCAGTCCCCGGCCCTGGGCTCGGAATGTGCCCCCTGCCAGCACCAAACGGAGGGACAGCAAACTGTGGAGTGAGACCTTCGATGTCTGTGTCAATCACATGCTCACAGCCAAGGAAATCAAGCGGCAAGAGGTCTGTGTTGTTTTGTAACCATAAATTGCGTGTTCGAAAGTTGCCTGTAAAGTATGGAGTTGGGAATTCTAGTAGGCGTTGGGATGGCACTTGAAGCTTTCCTGCAATTAAATAGAATATCACCACTCCACTAGAAGCAGAATTCCATCCCTAGTCTTCAGGACTCAACCTATATTAGATGAATATATTCTTCATAAAAATCAGCTCGTCATATTTCCTTCATAAACGTGAAGTGACTGAGATCTGTTGTCCTGTGAGGGGCTGCATGTGTGTCCCTGTTCTGTGTGACACTTTCTGTGGTCATGGTTGATATTTTGGTGTTTCATGTTGTCCAGCAATGCTAGAGGAGCAGGAACAGGTATCCAGCAAGCGATGCATACACACAGAAATGCACCATCATTTCCCCTGTTGGAAAAGACTGTCTTTGAGGAAGTTTCCAGTGCTAGAAAGATGACATACTGATCAAAAGATGCCTTCCAAAACAAAAAGACTATGTCAGTGGTTTTAATGTGTAGTACATGACAAAGTCTAAATAGTTCATATTGCAATCAACACAGAGCTCCTACAGAAGCAAGCTTCTTTTATTTTCAAAAGAAATTTTGGGTAGTATCAACAAAGCTTATAACAATCTCTGAGAATACTTCAGGCACTGAGTCATAAATCAAACAAAAGTAGTGCCAAGCATTTCTTGTGCAGATTTTAACAATGTACAAGAATTCATAGGAAATAACTTCTGTAATTGAGAACTTCAAAGGCAGCTTATTGAAAAATAAACTGTAGACGCTGTTTGCACAGTGTAACAGTCATTGCTGTCTTGGGGCAGAAGCCAGGACTCTTGATACAGCCCAAATAAGTGAGCTGTATTCCAGGAACCAGCTACGTGGTATTAAGACATCTGGTCAAAATATAACATCAATTCAGTAAGTGGAGTATAGATTAAACAAAGATATTTTAGAATACTTGTGTCTGTTTTACAGGCAATCTTTGAACTTTCCAAAGGAGAAGAAGACCTGATAGAAGATCTGAAGTTGGCAAAAAAGGTATGTTTATTAAAAAAACCCCAAACAACCCAAAACCACAAAACACAACAAACAGTATTAATTGGTTCATAACACTTTAAAAATAATTTTTGATTTTTATAATTGCTAAGACAGTAAGGGAGGGAAGAAACCCAAAGCTTATTTCTATCTCCCCATTCTTTCTGAAACACTTAAATGTGCTGCTTTCCCCACCCCCCTAAATATGAAATCGATAATTTTAATATATGGTTATGAAACTTCAAAACATTCTTAGCAGTTGGTCTGTATTCTTAGCACTTGGTCTGTTTTTACTTACAGGGAACTTTAAATACTAATTTTTCAACTACCAGTGATATATTAATTACAGAACTCCCTTTTTTTTCTTTTCAGGCTTATCATGACCCAATGCTTAAGCTTTCCATAATGACAGAGCAAGAGCTGAACCAAATTTTTGGAACACTGGACTCCCTAATTCCTCTACATGAAGGTAAAGCTCAAACAGTCTTCATCTGCATTGCTACTACACGTAGATTTAAAGTCACCTGGTTTATTAAGTGAGGTTTCCCTTCTTTTTTCTAATGATCAGATCTTCTTAGGCGACTTCAAGAAATCAGGAAACCTGATGGATCAACAGAACACGTTGGCCACATCCTTGTGGGTTGGGTAAGGCAGAGTTCATAATCAGTTTTGGGGCTTTAGCTTGGAGCTGTAACATAGTTTTTATCAGACAAATTCCTTTTCATATCTAGCATAACATGTCAAAAATATATTCTCAGAGTTTTTTTAAAAGGTAGGGCAACTATTTAGAGATATAATGGAATATTTTCTGTTTTCAGGGATTTTCCATGAGAAGATTTAGACTAGGACGTTGTTTTAAAAGCCTTTGCTCTTCAGGAGACAAGCTGTATTTAATATACTTTAAACAAAAATGGAGAGGCAGACTAGAGTTTGTCTCATGTAGGTCAATTTAGAATCTGCCCCCATTTGTATTCTGGTTTTCTTGAAAAGTCACATTGTATAAGGGCACCCTACAGTTAGTTTTGAATGTCATTCTGTTCCAGTTGTCAAAGTTGTTTTGTTTTGGTTTTTTTTTCAGATTTAAGGCACAGTTTTGTTGTCTTAGTTTGGTTAAGGTTCTTGAGGGCAATATAGAAGTTTGACTATAGAATTTTGCATATCTAAAAAAGGCCAGGTTTGGGAGTACTCATTCCTAGGCTTTTATTTCCATTCACAATCAGGCCTCTGTATTCAACTATTGCCTGCATTAAGTAGTTCTCAGTCTTAAGTCATTGATATTTTTAATGCTTTGAAATAGTATTGGAGATCTTTAGGCACTGAGAGATGAGCAAGTGCTTCTGAATTACTGAAATTTTGAACAAGGTCTGAGGACCCTTGTAAAACTTATATATGTTGGAAATGCTATCATCAATAAATTGTGGATAAATCTCCAGCTAAAAGAGTCTCACTGTGAATTTCTGACATCCTGAATCACTTGAAACTTTCAGTAGAGCAAACTGGGCTTTGCTTCAGCTGCAGAATAATTTCTTCCTTTCCTCAGCTTCCCTGCCTGAACTCCTATGACAGCTACTGCAGCAATCAAGTAGCAGCCAAAGCTTTACTGGATCACAAGAAACAGGATCACAGAGTGCAAGATTTCCTGCAGCGCTGCTTGGAGTCTCCTTTCAGCCGCAAACTGGACCTTTGGAATTTCCTGGACATCCCAAGAAGCCGTTTGGTTAAATACCCATTGCTGCTCCGAGAAATTCTGAGACACACCCCAAATGATCATCCAGATCAGCAGCACCTTGAAGAAGCTGTGAGTTACTGTTGGGTTTGGGTTTTTTAGGAGATATAGCGCTTTTAGCTTATTAATGAGTGCTACATAAAATGCTACATAAAATACAAAAATGCAAATACTTAATATGTACACCTGAAAATAATACATGAAATATCTAGCACCACACCCCCAGGTAAAACCTATTTCAATAGCAAAGTGATACTAAAAAACAGTGACAGGATGGAAGGTGTTTTACACAGGTCTTGTCTGATCCTTGTCCATTTTGTATTTACCCTTCAGTGTTGTTTTCCACTCTAATCTAAGTGAAGGGGAGATTTCTTTTCAGGTTTTAGATCACTCAGATAAGTTTTACTCCCTGGCTTGAGATCTCACATAACCTCTGAATCTAGTAATTAACATCTGTAGGAAAGGTGCTCTGAAATTTGCTTTCATTCCGTTTTTCATTTGTAATTGTAATTCCATAATTCCTTTGTGTTGTGCTTTCTGAAGTAAAACCAGGGGAATAAATCCAAGGCTTTAAAACTTCTTCATTAATTGAAAAGGATCCAATTCAGATATTGCTAAGACTTCTGTTGTTTTCTCATGTACATACACACACACAGACACACATACACGCACACACACACACACACACATATATATATATCTATATATATACACATACATACACATTAAATTCAATAATATGTACACATACACACAAATGTGTATCTGCAAGTAAATGAGTTCACTGTAGCAGATTTGTTTGAAACACACTTGTAAAGAAATTAATAAATAAGTATGATCACTGTCCTACTGCTTTTGAATAGTATTTACATATAAGTAAAATTAGTATTTCGAGAACAAAATTTATGATTTGCCTACACTTTAATATTTTGTACCTTTTAGTATTTCTGTGCTCAAAAATGACTGCCCTGCTTTTGTTTGGAAAATCCATCTTTCAAAACACATGTACCCCACCACTGTTGTTCTGCTATTCCTTCCTCAAATCCCTTGCCCAGCTTAACTTCTTTGTTGTAATATTGGACAAGCATGGTTTAAATTCAGTGCTTGGATACTCGCATTTAGATGTAATTTATAAAATACAATATTCCCTTGTGCATATTCTGTAAGACCCAAACAAAAATCATAAATATCTCAAAGAATTCTTCTGGTTATTTCTGAAGTTTGCTTTCCTAGATAATGCCTGGCGATATCTTCTAGAAAATGTTTTAAATGCTTTCCTTCTACACTTGTATTTTTTATTGTTTCAGAAAATATAATAATTATTTTTGTTGATATTTCAATAGCCTTACATAGCTTTGTGATGATCTTTGAAGCGATTTATGTCAGAAATTGTGTATCTGCCAAGTTAAATTAGGAAACAAAAATGACTGTATGTGGTTGGCTCTTAACACTGTCCAAGGCTTATGAAGTATGTTTGTCTCCCTGGCTGGCCATCTGCTTTAAGCACCTTGGGCCAAGTTGATCCCTGATAAATCTCCTGGGATCAGCAGATTCTTGAACTACCTCTTTGGGCCAGTATGTCCCAACCCACCCCCCTGCTCCACCTCCAGTTATAAAATTGAATTTGATCCATCTGAGCAGCCTCTGATCACTGTTGGAGTTGAATAAAATCACCAGAACTCCACATCCACGTGCCCAGTTAAGGAGCTGTATTTTAAGTTTCAGAAAAATTGATATCAAAGTCCTGAAGGACTGCACAGTATAAGGATGTTCAAGATAAAGGAGAATATTTTTATAGAAAAGGCAAAGCTTTCCTTTTAACGTTTTTTAAAGTAAAAAGGCAAGAAAATTATTACTTCAATATTAGAATTGTAGGTATATGCACATAGTGGAATTGTAGAATACAATTAAATTACTGTGTTTCCAGAGGATAACTAATAATGAATAACAGCTGAGATTTTAGTGGTTTGGGCTAGTTGCATGTTTTGCAGGACAGGGATCTTGATAGTTCTGTTTCTTGTTCTCTGATGTGATGCAGCAGTTTTCAGAGAATTATTATCTATTTTAAGTAAACATTTTTAAGGTAGGTTGTTTGTCCTGTGTCATTTATTGGCACATTTCAGCTGGCAAAAATATATCTCTGATTATATTTCTTATATCTGTTTATCTTAATTCTGCCTATTTTGTTTTGTTATAAAGAGATAAATGCCAGATTTTTAAGCCATAGTGAGAAGCAATAATAAAGCCAAACTGAAGTGTCTTTGTACACTGTAGTCTGCTTAGTTCTGTTGTTACTGTTAATACTTTTATAGACTGCTCTGCAAAAGGTAATGAAAAATATACTGAAAATTACAAAATTGTAGCTACCATTCAAATTATTAGGAGATAGCTCTGAGTGTTGGACTGTCTCATTAAAGGTCCTGTGTTTGTATTGTCTTTCTGTAGATAAATATAATTCAGGGCATAGTGGCTGAAATCAACATAAAGACTGGGGAATCCGAATGCCAGTATTACAAAGAGAGACTTATTTATCTTGAAGAAGGCCAAAGGAATTCATTGATTGATAATTCACGTGCTCTGTGTTGTCATGGTGAACTGAAGAACAACAGGGGAGTGGTAAGGAATAAAAATTTTATCATAAATAGCTTTTAAAGGTATCTTCATTTTGAATGACAGCTAAAAGAGCTGTGAGCATACACAGAGAAACCTCATGCTCTAATATCTAGGAAGTTGGTAAATATTAACTGTTATATATAACACTGATCATTTTTGTTAGTAGTTAAATATCTGTATAGTGTGATAATAAGCTTATATGTATCTCTGTCTGTTGTGGGGCCTAACAATATCCTGGATAAATAGTGAATCCGATAAAACTGGAATACTTGCAGGATTATGTGTCCTATAAAGAGATGCACAAGTTGTAAAAAAATTGGACTATTCATGGATATAAAATGGGGCATCTGTTGTGAAAATATAGAATGAAGATGGGCATTTTCAATATCAAAAGACTGCCAAGGCATATTGGGAAATATTTCTGCTATAATTACTATATAATTACATGAGCTACTGGAAGATAGGACAGTGAGCTAAATGGATCTGAAGCTCTGTCTCTCTTAAACTTGCAAGCAGTGTGTTTATTTAGATTTAGAAGCAAAGAACTTGTGATTGGGAAGCAAATTTTGGCAATGAAAAACGAATTATTTCAGTGCCTGATATCAAGTGAAATGAATTTAAAATTTCAGCTTGTTTATTATTGGAAGCCACTGAAGATGGCAAAGTGTCAGGAGAAACATAATGTAAAGATGGTAACAGGTGACTTGTGCCACCTAGGAGCAAAAGTAATTTTCTGAGCTTCAAAGAGTGAATATTTCCGGTGGAGAAGCTGGTTGTGAGCAGCATGTGAATTGTAAGAAGATCACTTTTAATTGTTCATTAAAAATATCTGGATGAGTAAGATTGCTTCTTTCTTATTAACAGAGGCAGTAGAGAAAAGTTAAGTGTCAGAAAGAAGAATGTGTATAAGCATGCTGCTACTGTAGAGACAGCTTTGAAATGTTGTGCATGATTCAAGGCCTCAGCTGGGAAAGGATTATGACATAAGAAACTGAGAAGAGGACAGGAAAAATAATTCTAGAAGTTTTTAAGTTGTTGTATTTACATACTTGCATGCTGTTGTGACATGTAGTGGGAAGAATGGGATATTTATTTTGACTGTTGAAAGCTGAAGGTTATAACATGCTCGAGTTTAAATAAATCTGGTTTAATGACTCTCTAAAAAAAGGAATAATGCTTTATTATTTATTACTGTTTACCAGAAACTGCATGTCTTCCTCTTTGAAGAAGTGCTGGTGATTACACGAGCTATCACCCACAACGAGCAGCTCTGCTACCAGCTGTACCGGCAGCCCATTCCCGTCAGGGAGCTCCTGCTGGAAGATTTGCAGGATGGAGAAGTTCGGTTGGGTGGATCCATCCGCGGTGCATTCAGCAACAATGAGAGAAGTATGACCACACCTTTTTTTTATTGACTTATGTAGGATCATTATAACCTTAAGATACCTGCCAATGAGACATCAGAATGTTTTCTCTAAAATTCACATTATCCAGTATCTTGATTTTTTTGTTTCAAACTGGTTTATTATGTTGTAACTTGTTTCTTTTAGATTCTTTCTCAAAGCTCAATGTATTGATAATTTCTCCACATACCTTCTTTTGTACTGAATGGAGAAGGGGAGAATATGCAGGCTATAGTGACAAAACTGCAAAATTATAAGCAAGTGTATTTTGAAATCTTAAGCTTTAGCTATCATGCCTTTCCTTGTATTATGGAGGCATTGACTGCTATTCCAGCTTTCAGCTGGCAGATACTGTAGCACTCAGTGTCAAGACTGCAGCTATTCATGTTAATGTCCTTCTAATTAAGTTCATTATAAAGATGCTTGTTTTATTACAAGGGTCCTCTTGAACAAATTCACTTGGTATCATGGATCTCACTTACCTGATCAAAAGTTCGAGGGATTTTTGTACATATCTGCTGTATTAGTGAAGTGAATGGAAAAGATGAGGCAGTCTCTGGCTGGTACAAGGAAATCTGCTTTGCAGAGAAGTAAAAAGAGAGGCTTGGAAGTGTGGGAAAAGCCTTGATCCTGTTGATTCCAATCGAGCTTTATGGATAGCTCGTGCATGGCAGAACCAAAATCACTTAATCCAGCAATATGAAATTATTAGATGAGCGTGTGGTGTTCTGGGATCTTGACCCACAAAACAAGGAGATACCCAGACTCTTCTCTTTGGTCTGACGTGGTATTGGCAGGAAAACACATTAAGGCAAATATTTTTCAGATTCTGTTACTTAAATATACGCTTTGATTATAAAATCCGTTCAACCAAAGCATTCAAGGTTTTGACGTGTATTGTTTCTTTTCAGTCAAAAACTTCTTTAGAGTCAGCTTCAAAAGCGGATCTCAAAGCCAGACTCACTCTCTCCAAGCCAATGACTCCTTCAACAAGCAGCAGTGGCTGAACTGTATCCGCCAGGCCAAGGAGAAGGCGGCGTGTGCGGGCAAGGCTGGCAGGCTGAACTCGGAAGCACATTTTGTGTTGTCTCCAAACGGCCGCAGAGCTGCCCCGGGAGAATGCAGCCTGGAGCAGATGGAGCAGTCGGACTGTGAGTCGGACTGCAGCATGGACACCAGCGAGGTCAGCGGCGACTGCGAGCGCATGGAACAGACGAACTCTTGCGAACACGACAAGCAAATAGAAACCAATGTTTGACAAAAACTTACAGTTCGTGGAAGAAAACCTGTCTCTTACCTGTACAGTATTTGCATTCCATATGTGGAACCGTTTGGAGAAGCACTTTTAGAATATTTTTTGTGACGATGTCAATGCAGTCCTTCTTGTATTCGTACCTGTGAGTGTAGTACTGTGACTGCC
The DNA here is from genome assembly GCF_025592945.1 of Manacus candei. Taxonomy (NCBI): domain Eukaryota; kingdom Metazoa; phylum Chordata; class Aves; order Passeriformes; family Pipridae; genus Manacus; species Manacus candei. The sequence goes on from NW_026138130.1 coordinate 894,328, forward strand.
CATCTGTATAAGCTGGAATCTCTTGCAACTCATGTCCTGTGATTATGTTCCATAAACACCTAAGGTGGATGAAAGAGGTACTTGACCAGTTATTCTCAATGTCCTGCTGTAAACAGAATCTCTAAGCTACTGTTTATATATGCATTACATAAATAACTTTTCCTGATTTTAAGTACTTTATTTGCCCCTTAGTGGGGCAGCTAAAGATGTGGACATAATATGGAGTTTCAGGATGGGGGATTAAGATAATAAGTTTTCTTAAAGGCATGGAAGGAAAAAATAGTTTCTTGGAAAAAAAGAAAACTATCTTGCACAACCTGTCTGAACTCTTGTGATATTAAATCAACAAGAACTTTAAACAGCAGGCCATGGAACCAGGGACTCTTTAGGGATTAAGTTTTCAAAATGAAGCGCTGTCCTAAAATCCAGCAACCAAACTTACTAAAATCTGGACATTTCAGGTGGTCAGCACAGTGATGTGGTTTATTTGTCAAAGCATGTAATGCTAAAAGTAATCAACTGATAAAAAAATCCAACCAAACCTCTACAGCCAGCACTGAATTAAATGAAATGCTGAGAATACTGGGTATTTGTAAATAAGCTGGTAGTTTGCTTTCAGTGCCATAAATATATTATCCCAAACAGGATAAGAATGGAAAAGAGCTTTTGCTTGTGAATAGGCCCTCTTCAGCATTTTGCACTCCACTGACCTCCACTGTTGGTTTTAAACACCACTAAACTAATGTTAAAACAATTAATTTTCTGTAAATGTCTGTTTACAATTACATGTAGTTGGTTTTAAAACTAAGTGATGATTTTATATAAATGGTGCTCTACAAATACCCCATGGGATTATGTAGAGAAAGTTTAAACAAAAAGGGAATTGTTTTTCCTTTAGGATGTATTACATCCTTTTTCTTTTCCTCAAGTTCTGTTTTAAAAGTTTTTATTGCATTTAATCTCATGCTGTAATTGGAAATATTACTGTGTTTTCTGGTGGCTGATTTAATCTACTCATTGTAATGAGAAGCAGGTGAGTCACTTAAATGCAGTCTAAAAACAGTTAAACATCCTGTTACTTTCAGGAATCCCTGGGTGATATTTTATTTCTTATTATAAGAAATAATGCCAGTGCTTTGTGGCAAGCTATGAAAATGATATATTAATAAATTTAAATGATTCTTGATATCACACAAGATAACCTGTGCAAAGTACTCGTCAAAACAAAAGTAGAAAAACTTAAGTTATTGCCAAAAATATTTTTCTTGTGTTCTACAAGTTTACAGAAAATGTATTATGTCAAGTATCTTACATATATATATGCTGATATGCATTACAGAAATCTGTGTGACAAGATGATAAACAATATAAACCAAGGTATTTTTATTTTTTAAAAAAATGGCATTTTTACCCTATAGAACATATTTCTGTATTTATAGTTTTTCAAAAAAAATCAAATTTCTTTTCTGTTTCAGGCTTTGTAATTTATTTCAACTGCTTCATTTTTAGAACTGAATGAGTATGCCAGTGAAGATGGGAGAAAGAAAAAATCTGCAAAAGAAAAGGAATAGGAAAGCTATTCAGCAAAATGTTGAAAAAGAGAAAAAAGCATGTAAAGTGTTCAGATAGAGAAGAAAGAATGAATGTGTGTATTGCCTTTTTTTTTTTTTTTAATAATGGCCTTAAACTTTTCTGGAAGCATTTCAAATAAATTACATTAAACCATTTTTTATTTGGTTTGGTTGGTTGTGCAAGAAGACTGCAGAAAGATTTAAGTGGTACAGGCAGTGAGGCTTAATGTAAGTGACCAAGGCTTATCTTTTGGTTGCTATGGAAGTGTTTATATTTGGATATAATTTGCCTGATACAAAGTAGTAACAAAAAAATGAGTTACTGTACTCAGTTCACTGCATACCCCAAAGTTTTGTGTTAAATAATTAATTTAGTAAGTAGGTGGAACAAAGAACTAACATCTTGTCATCAGTTTCTCTCTCATGATTCCTTGGGGATCACATCTCTACTAAATATATTATTCCAAAATACTGAGTTGATTAATTCTGGGGTATGTAAAAAGCCACCAAGCAGCTAGTGAATCTCAGAAGATTAATTTACATTTGTTTACTATCATTTAGCCACCCACTTAACCTCATGTTCAGCATTCTGGAGTGCAAGTGATTTGTTCTGCTTTGTAGTTTACATGCACTTAGCTACTGATTGATCTAAGCTTAGTAATGTTGGGTTTTTCTCTTCAAATCATCTGAAGGATTAAGCTTTCCAACACTAATATAATTCTGGATTTGGTTGGCTTGTTTTAGTTCTAGCACTTTTAAAATGTCGCTGCTTTTGAAAGAATGACTTTTGATTGTGGCAGGAGGGGCTCGGGGTGGTGGAGGGGGTAGGGTGGGCTTGGACAATAAAACGTACCAAAACAGGTGGGTAAAACATAAAATGATGAATGTGTAGTAAAGAGGAAAAGTAATGTACATAAATATGTCCAAGTGATCATCACAGTCAGTAATCCTGGTGTCGGCAGAGCAGAGTCTGAGGGGTTGCAGCAGTGAAAAGACTGAGGTGTCGAGTGCTTCCAGGATCATCACCATGTGGGGATGGCAAAATGAGGAGAGGGATGCAGGTGATCCTCTGAATCTGAGCTATGAGCACTCTGGATCTCACATTCTGGGAGAAGAGTGAGTGCTAAGGTGTCCTGCTCTCAAGAGCAGGAAGTCAGTGGTCTGATGTGGGAGATTTGTCCCTCTTTGACAAATCTTAGCAGCTGTTTGCTCTTCTGTTCCTGATGAGGACAGTCAATGTAGTCTTAGCTTATGGAAAGACCTGATGAACCAGAAGGTAAAAGCAGAGATTGTCTTGACTGAGAAAGAAAGGTAAGCAAAGAAAGCCTTGGAAGTCTTTGAACTGTATAGGTCGTCTGATGAAAAAATTTTACTGTCCATGGCCTTTTTTCCCTAGATTTGCTCTGCAGCACTGAATGAACAACACAAGGATGAGGACTTATCTCCTGGAACATAAAGGTCTGTTATGAGACACCAGCAGCAGTAAGTTTAAGGTCTCTCAAGCTCAGTAGCAGAGAATCAGTTGCCAGAATCTGGGTAAAGGATAGGCCAGAAGTTGAACTCAAGGCAGAGAATGTATTTCTCCTATTTCAGCATGAGCCACCTGAACCAGGGACACTGCCTTAGGAATGCCTCTGCGGGACTGGAGACCAGGATTCTTGAGGTTTCACAAAATTTTTAGAATTTGAAAGCTACATCAGAACTTTTAAGGTACCAGTTTAATAGATTGCAGTTTTTGAAAAAATTGATGTTTTATGGTGGCACTGCCTGGCACTTCACGGACAAAGCTTGGTTGCCAGGATCTAACAGAGTCTGAAGCTGAGTTTCACATATATGGAAGATTTTTTTTCCTTTGAAAAAGGGGTTCCAGATCCAGAATGGACAGTTCTTCTGTATTTAATGCTTACTCATGAATACTGATTTTAAAATACCGTAATCTGTTCTACAGGTTGATGGTGCCATCTAATGGAAATTATGATGTATTTTTAGAACTGATTTGATTACATTAAATTTAAAGTATTTTAAGATATTTAATGTATTAATCATGATAAAATGAAAGTATTTTAAAAATACAAGTAGGTATTTTCAAACTTTCACCTGAGGATCACAAATTTGTTAAAGAAAAAAGCACCAGGTAAATTTCTGCTACTAATCCCTGCTCTTACAGAGCCAAGTCAATCCTACTGCCCCATTTTGTCTCACCTTTTAATATCATAGGCATATTTTCTCCATGGCTGGTAAATGATACTAAAGCTCTTTCCAAGTGTGTAAATTAGGTTTTGTTTCTGAATTTTCCAAAGGTGCCTCTCTTTGCATGGTCTGTGAAGAAAGATTAATGATAGAGTTCTCTTATCTTTGATCTCCTGGCACCTGAAATTTAGTCAGCACAAAATTAGCATTTAAACATTTGAAGGAATGAGGTGTGTTTTGCATCACTATAGCAATTTCTGGAAAGTAAAATAGTAATTTCTAGTTTTTTTACATTAAACTGTAACAATATGCTCAGATTGAGTAATTTTGCATTTCTAAATTTGCTTTCATAAAGGAATACCAAGGTAATGTCTGGAGCAAGAATCCATGTTTGCTCCTTGAGCAAGGAGCCTTACACAACCCTTCCTCAGAAATGTCCCATTTTGTGGCTGTTAATCTGATCTAAATCTGTAATACTAATGTGCTACATATAATCTGATTTCAGAATCAAAGGGGTCTGCAGCTGCTTAGTACTTGGGTGGGAAACCACTTGGTGCAAGCCAGGGAGTCGTGGTTAAATGCCTGGCAAGGATCAGAAACCACAGAAACCAGAACCTTAGAGAGACAATAAGGTGACAGATTTTATAACCTTTTTTACTTCAGAGTATTTAAGTAATCTCTTCCTATGATGTTTTTTCACTGTACCTTTGTTTTGTGAACTGGGATTCTTAGTACCTGTTTTATATCTATCAGGATTTAAAATGCATAGTGGTACAGTGATCTGGTATTGTTAAGTAATTTATCAAGTAGTACTTAGTAGTTTTTGTGACATAAAGACTTATGTTAATTAATACAGAAAAAGAATTCTGTACAACTACAAAGACATAGGTTTTTAAAGCAAGTGGTAAATGAGGAAAACTTTGTGTGTTGCTTTGTCAATAAGCAAGACTTGCTACTTTCTTTGGTCCAAACACCAGCTGAACTAGTTGTATACTGAAGACATGCACAGCCCAGAAGTGATTTTAGCAGCTTTGCCAATTCAAACTTAATAAAGCAGGTTGACATATTTGGAGGTGTATAATGGATCAACACAGCCTTAAGTAGCACTAGATTGGTATTTTCATTTTTTTTCTTGTATATGGAAATTTTATTTGAACAAAGTAAAGCACAGCAAAATTATTCCAATAATATATCAAGTCATCTGTAATATTCTCTTTACCACCGCTGAACCCTCACAGAGGCAGGACATCACATTCTCAGGGAGACAGTCTTGATTTATCCATAGGATGAACACTGCATTTGTGGGGTTTATTACCTCTGGATAATGGAACACCATGTTTCTGCAGTCAGAGAAATATTTGGTAATTTATTTATAAATTACCTGTAAATTTATTATTATTTATTATATTACCTGTAAATTATTATTACCTGTAAAACCTGTATTTATAAATCCCCTGTAATTTATGTAAATTATGGTTACAGATACTAATTACGCTATTTAAAATTGCTGGCTCACCAAAGACTTCTAAGAACTAATAATTATTATCTTTTAACACCCTGGAAGCTACCGCTAGCACTAGGCCATGTGTGAGCTAGTAGGTTACTTATATTTTTTGACTTACAGGTAATCTAAAAAGAGATCAATTAAACAAAATGGCCAGGTTAAAATATATGGTTAAAATATATGTTCCTTGCATACCTTGCAAGCATGCAAACTTCACATTTTTAAGGTCAGTAGCTGCTTTTGAGGTGACAGTATAAATAGCTACAGTTACGAGGATTGAAGGTAATCGGTATAAGTAGGTAATTAATATATGCATTTGTTCAACAAGTACAGCACTAGTGTACTTTTAATAAAGAAAAGTAACGTTTTGTTACTTAATTGTAAAACTAAACATCTGGTATTTCCTAGGCACTGCAAGAATGGGTTATTTTCAGCAGGCACTGTTCAATCCTGGTGCATTCCTCAGAGCTGCCAAAAAAAGTCTGTGCTTTGGCTGTCACATTTTCACACCCCTCTTTTACCAGTGAGCCTTGCAGTGGTGGTGGCAGAGGGGAATAAATGTTAACCCTCTGATACGATACTCTCCTCCAGTACAAGTTAGCTGGTTATGAGACTACTGAAGAATCCTACTAAAGCATATTAAGATTTTTTTTGCCTGCCTTTCACTGTTAATGATGTATTTTTATTCATCAAAGGGGAAATTTTGTCATTTTCTCCAGTGCCTTGGAAAGGAAACTTTAAACTTTAGAGGAAGAAGTGTGACCTGGCGCTGTGTGCAGTGTACTTTTTGTTCAGGGGGTGAGTTTGTCGAGGTATCTGTGCAAGGCCTGGGCTGCCTTTTGGGGCCAGGGAGCTGTGCTGAGCTCCAGTGAGCCCCTGCATGGGTCCTGGACCTAAAACACCACCACGGGATCGCTTTGCTCCGGGGAGCCTGTTCCCTCCAGGGGATGATATCAGAGTTTTGAGATGCAACAAGAAGTAATAGTGCAGCAGAATGTAATACTGAAACTACCTATAGCTGAGCCAAGGGATTGAAAAGAACCAACCGAGTGAAGAAAATGAAGATGAGAACTGAGGCAGTCAGCCAAGAAACACCAAGTTATTCTATAACCAGGTGTATTGTCTTAAAGAAGCTCATAAGGCTTCTTGTGAGTGACTCATAAGTCACTTAGAACTTTATGGGCTCCAGAGAGGACCACCAAAGACTCCTCAGTGAAGACCCTATATGGATTGTATTATATGCTAATAAGTGTTGGGAAATGTCATGAATATATAACAGGTACCGGGCGGGGCTGGGCGGTGGGTGACAAGCGGTGCGGGAGGGCAGCGAGTACCGCGCGGGGCCGGTGAGCGGGAGGGCAGCTCGCACGGGAGGGCGGCCGGCACGGAGCGGTGTGTGGGGGGTTAGAGGGTGGCCGGCGGGGAGCGGTGTGGGGGGGGTTAGAGGGCGGCCGGCACGGAGCGGTGTGGGGGGGGTTAGAGGGTGGCCGGCGGGGAGCGGTGTGGGGGGGGTTAGAGGGCGGCCGGCACGGAGCGGTGTGGGGGGGGTTAGAGGGCGGCCGGCACGGAGCGGTGTGGGGGTTAGAAGGCGGCCGGCACGGAGCGCTGTGGGGGCACGGAGCGGTGTGGGGGCGCGGAGCGAGGCCGGTGCTGCCCCATCCCAGAGATAGCAGCGGTTTCCGCACCCCTTTTTATAACGTGAGACGCGAGCGGATTGGCTGAGCCGGGCCGGCCGCGGCCCCGCCCCCGGTGCCTGTGCCGCCGCCATGTTGTGCGCCGGGGCGGGGGCGGCTCAGGGGCCGCCGTGAGGCGGGAGGGGGGAGAGCAGGGGCGGCGGGCGGTGCTGGTGCTGGGCAGGGGCGCTGTGCTGGGCAGAAGAGAAGGCGCGGGCTGCCGGGCTCGCTTCTCCGGAGGGAATGACGGATGCCGCGATCCCCAGTGGCGGCGAGATGGAGCGGGAGCAGCATCAGCGGACGGAGAAGACCAGCGCGGGCGTCCTCGGAGTGGGGAGTAACAGAGCAGGAGCCGCTGAGGACACCACACAAAATGGCGGACGCTCTGAGAGCAGTATCGCTGGGGAGGCGCTGCTGGTGGCTTCTGCTGCTGCAGAGGACAAGGTCCCCACAAACCTCAGCATCACTGGCAGCAGCCAGCGCAGGAGCAGCATCTCGACGGCACATGAACAGCAGCAGCCGCCCAGCGGTGTGCTCGGGGGGCCGCCCCCTCTCCCTAAGCCCCCAGAAGACCACCAGCCTGTTAGGAGGAACTTTCAGATCCCCAGGAAGAGAGAAAAGAAAGGTTGTTCCTTCCCTCCCCTTCCCTTCTCTCCCTCGCTCCCCTCCATCCGATCCATCAGGCAGGCTCCCAGGCACCTCACACGGCTGCATGCAAACCCTGCGGGTGTGGAGGAGGCTCTGCTGGCTCGCACTCGCGAGGCTGCTGCAGAGACGATTTTAATGTCAGGCTTTTACATTCTTTCCCTACCCCTCCCTCTTTTCTTTCTGCCTTTCATTTTGTCACAAGAAGGAGGAAAAAAATCAAACCCAAAACTCGGCTTGAATTTCAGACCGTTGCTTTAAAAGGAGGAGAAGCTCGATGCAATCAGGGTGGGCTTTGAGTTGATCACGACTCCGCTTCTGGAGGTGCAGTTGCATGCGGAGAAGATGGTTCTCTGGGACACGGACGTCGGAGAAGATGGTTCCCTTTTCTCTTCCTTCTGACCTCCTCCCTGCAGGAGAGGAGTGTAATCCTGTGTAGGATAGAGTAACAAACAATGAGCAGAATTGTCCTTCATTGATGATACACAGAAGACTGTTCTTATCTGGTGAAAGTTCTTTGCAGGGGAGAAGGGAACATCCCACGTGCTTGTGCTTCGCCTTGGAAGCATTCTGTTTCCAAGTGTCCAGGGTTTTTTTTTTGTTTGTTTGTTTCTGAGTAACTCTTCCTCTAAAAGCCAGTGGTGTATCTTGCTTTTCACAAGACTTCACTGGCTTCTGCTTAACTTTAATTTTGGTAAGTGAAGTTGAAGACACATCTGATTTCCTCACAAAAACTGATCTAATTTCTTTCCCTTTTGCAATGTGGGGTCAGTAACTTAGTCCATATCACAAAACTACTTGTTCGCATAGGCTTCTAGTTCTTCAGAGAAGAATCTAACATCTTAACTTCTTGAAATGCTTTCTTCTGTAAGGAAGAGATGAAGGTAGGTTTATTTCATTATCCAGTCTTTCCTTCCATTATGTTCCCATTTTCTTTCGTTTCTTTCCCATTGCAACCCCGCTTGGGGTGGTACAAGGCTGGCAGAGATTCACTGTAGAAAGGACTGGGTTGATTGGAGGAAAAAGGTCCTTTATAATTCATCTGACAGAAAAATATCTGAATATAACATGGTGCCTCGTGCACTTCTGTGTGTCACACCCAAGTGTGGTTACGTGTGAATACCTTTAAATATATCTCAAAAATGTTAACTACTTAACCACTGACATTGGAAGTTCCAGTATGTAGGAAAACCTGCAAAATACCTTTTCAGTCATCTAATTCATTATTCGCTTATGCAGAGCCATCTCCATACTGAAGGTATGTACTTCAGTCCTTGCACTTATGTGGCTTCTAGTGTAGAAGAGGAAGACGTTCTCTGCCTTCAAAAACTGACTTGCTAATGTCAAGGTCATTTGAACCATTCTTAAGGCCTTACTCTTTGGTGCAGTTATCTTTTTTTTCCCTTTCATCCTCCAGAAAGGTTCTTGGGCATTGTAATCGTTCTGATGACTTAAGGTTTTGGAAGTTCTCACAGCAGACCTTTCTCCATTCAGTCCATGGTGCTTGTGGGCTTAGGGCTGCTGAGTGTTGGTCTCTCAGCGTGTGATCAGTAAGGTGCTGTGACAGCACCGTTGGTAGGCAGCACTAGCAGAAGTGGACAGCCAGCGTGGTCTTTGAGGACAACCAGATTGCTATTGGGATTTGTGCTGCCATTTGAGAAATGGTGCAATTCAATCAGTTCTGGAACTGAACTAGAAGCTCAGCAGTGCGTTGATTATCTGTCACTGTAGGATATATGCTTTGTGCCAGTGTTAAAATATGTCTTCTTACATTGCAAAATAATCAGAAAATCATCAGTCCGTCTCAAAAGGGCTCTCTTGGCTGGATTCTGAAGTCCAGCATGAAACAATAGCTTCCTCCATACTTCTTTGCTCTGGAATTGTACTTATTTTGCTTTTTAAACTGCCACTTCTTTCTTGGACATACCATCCTGAGAGATACCTTGATTTTGAAAGCTTAGTTGTAATGTACAAAGTATGCGCAGGATGACTTCGTCATAGGTGTCTGGGGTTTTTTTGGTTTTGTTTTGTTTCTTTTTTTTTCCTTATTTTTCTTACTTTTTTAAAAACCAAAATGTGTTTCAGGGACAATTTTTGATTGTGAAGCAAATAAAAATTGAATCTGTAATGCAAAAAACCATAATTTTGAGATTCAGTTGCTTATTTAGGCTTTCTGAAGTGTCTCTCCTCTGGAGACTTAAGTAGGGACTGAAAGTCAATAGAAAGCCTTGCAATGTGGAGAAATGAATCTGGAGGAAACACAGTATTTAAAAAAACCAACTGTGGTTACTTGTCACTGAGAATATTTTTCTGATTTCCTCATTCTGTTTCCCAGTGTAGGAATTCAGGAAACAAAACTGAAAGGTTGGCTGTGAGATGACTTTTTAAAGATGTGCCTTCATTTGTTTTTCTCCTTAGAACTGTCTTGAAGGTTTGTTTTCTTGGCACATGTGCCTCTCTTGAGTAGGTTATTTCTTTTGTTCATCTTCCTGCTTAGCCTGTTGTCCTGGCATCTTCAGAGGTTTTCAAGTCTGCTTGAAACTTCAGAGATTCTTAATAGGACTAGGAAAGCAAATTTTAAGGATAAAGCACAAGAAGAGCACTTTTAAGTGGCTGAACTCTGAGTTACAGTAACAGAAATCCTGCTGATGAGGCAGTCAGTGACTTAAAGGGGGTTGCTTGTTGATTAAAGCTGGATATTTGTTTACAAAGTCTGCCAGGATAACTGGCTGTTTCTCAGGCTGAGTGGGGAGAAAACAGATCTTGCTTTTATCCCTGAAACTCTCAGCAATACTTGCTTGGAGATCCAGGTTGTCCCTTTTCTACTTAATCATTTTGTCTTGTCTTTTCTAATTTTCCATATCTTTGGTAGACAACATGTATCTGCTGTTTGCTGCATGGGGACTTCAGTCAGTCCATGAACTTGATAACTATTTAGGTCTTTTGAGAGCAAAAGACATTTTGGGCTGAAAAAGTCATGAAGTTTGTGGTTCATTTACACCACATAATTTTGATCTTAGTCTTAAAAAATGAGCAAAAAAAAGAAGACTTAAAATGGTGCTTCTCAGTGGAGTTTGTGCAGCAGGACCATTTGTATGTGAAGAATTCTAGCATTCTGCCAACTTAGCTAATAAGAACATCAGTAATTATCTTCACTTAAAAGTTGGTTCAGGATTTCTTAAGGAGGATGTCTCTGTCTTGTTCTGACTTAAAAGAAAACAACAAACTCATTAGCTCCAATCTCAGTTTTCTGAAGTTGAAGCATCAGACAGCTGTGAAGGAGAATCATAGCATGACATGCATCCAAACATCAGGTCCAGTGCCTGTCCCTGACTGGTTGGTACTCATTAACTCAGCTTCCACCAAAAAATACTTAACACAAGTTCCAATGCCCTGGGTAGGAGCTGAACAAACACAGTATTTACTTATTTTTACTTATGGAAAGCAAGCCAGCAAACCCCACAATAATTGACTTGTGTTATAAGGATGCTGCAGGTTAGTCCTTACTTTATTGCTGTTTAATTAACACAGGTCAGTAAAGGTGCAGCACATCCCCCTCGGGTTTGTACAGCAAGCCTGCAAGATGCATATGTACACACTGCTGGTCTTTGAGGTAGGACTGGAAATAAGCTCAGTGATTTCATCATTTGCCTGGTAGCAACAGGCTTTGGCGATGCTGAGAAGGTCTAGTTTAGTACTTCTCCTTTTTTACTTTTATTTTTGTTTTGCTTCTGAACTCCTTCCTTTAAGTGAGGTACAGGCTGTGCTGTGGTGACATGAAGGTTTTAGAACATCGCTGCCCTTGAACACCACTGCTTAGGTGACAAACTAAAGAGCAGTGCCTTCCTACACCTCAGTGTTCCACGTTTTTATTAAGAACCTGACGTCTGCAGTGCCTCACACTCTGGAAGAAGAAAACTGCAACAGTCTTTAAAAAACCTCTTTAATTTTCTGTATTCCATAATTTAAGGAATAGGTGGAGCCCTTCCATAAATCTGTTGAGAGCTAATTGGGTAGTAGTTTGTGTAGGTTCTTCCTAGCAGGAGAATGAGGACTTGCTGCTTTTGGGCAAGTCTGAGCTCACTTATCAGAGCTTTCCACAAAGCAGGAAATGTTTAAACACAAATGGGAACACAGTTGACAATTCTTCCACATATGACAGGATCTTAATTGGTGTAATACTGTGGCTCTTCCTAGATTTGGATCTGGGAAGAAGGTAAGAGGTGTAGGCTTTGCAGTTGCTCTTTCTTGCTGATCCTGTAGGGTTTTCTATTGCTGGGGCTCCACGTGGAGGGCAGAGGCTGGTTTTCACTGAGCAAGTAACTCGGGGAAGGACCGGGAAGGGAAATGCTGTTAAGAAAACAGGAAATTTGGACAAGCAATTGGCAGAGATAACCTTCTGCCTTAAATGGTCCTTTTGAGGAGCTGGCAGCATGTGAAACTCAGATCTTTTTGACAGGGAGTTACTAAACCCTGGTGGTGTAGTGCCCAAGAGCTGTTTGGGGATGGGTGGAACAGGAGGTGCTTTTCCAGTACGTGTATACACATAGTAGGCTTGTTTTCTGTTTTATTAGTAAGTATTTCTCTCTTCAGTGCAAGTGCATTCAGCCTTAGTAATGCTAAGTTGAAAATTCCATTCACTCTCAGTTATATTTGCCCCCATACTGCTGTCAGCCTTTCAAGAATGAAGGTGTTGTTATTAAAAGGGATATTATAAAAGCATAATTTCCTAATCTCAGAACTTAGGCTCTTAAAAAATCACTCACTGTGCTGGTGTTGTTGGAATCATTGCTTGACTTTAGTTTGCCCATGTGGTATTACATCCTAAAGTGTGTGTATAAATGCAACTTTACTAGATAACACAAAACAGTTTTCATTAGGAACATTTGTTTTATATAGAGGCTCTTGCAGTAAATATTTTCTGCAAATGAGGAAAACATAGCTATCTAAACTGCCCTGTTATTTAATGAAATTGGAGAATATACTCTGAACATGTAACTAAATTTAATTTGCTGTTAGAGTAATGGTAGATGGTCTTTTGTGAGATTGGTGCTATTGTAGTTCTTCCTAATGGAGCTATAGTAAAAATTCTGCACTTCTGGTGTGTGGTTTGCAGGTTACCCTGAGTAGAAAAAACACTTTTTTTGTGTTGTACTGGTTCAGTTCCCCCAGAGTTGTTATTTTCCCAGCCACTGCTCTTAAAATCTGCTCACGTTCTCTGCTGGCCCACTCTGGGATTGTTCTTCTGATCAGTTTGTCACTTTGATACCCAAATAGAGATAAAGGAGCTTGGGGACATGAAGGATTCCCTGAGGGAATTCTGGCAAAGGTTTGCCCAGAAGGAGAATTTCTACAGCAGCAGATAAAGGAAGGGCTTTCCTTTTGAAGCCATTATCATAAGGAATGAGATCATAAAGCATGAACACAGGCAGTGGGATTTTTAAATAATGGGAACTTACTTGTCTTCTTAAAGCAGTATTGAATTTATTCATATGTAGCTTCAGTTGCCACAAGCAAGCAAACACAAAACCCTATAATGTTTCTGAAGCGAGGCCAAGCTATGAAGCTCTCAGTTGAGGTTTTTATTAGAACAATTTGTTCCTGCTTCTTAATTAAAAGAGCTAATTAGTTTAATTACAGTTCTGAAAGTTTAATTACAGTGTTTTGCAATACGTATTAGATGTTTTTCAAAGGGTAAATTCAGACTTGAGGTGCTTCCCTTATAAAGTTCTGACAACTAGCAGCTGCTCCAGAGTAATGTTAAAAAAGCATGAAGAAATGGGATTTTTTTTTTAAGATGCTATAATTCTAGGCAACTTAAAGATAAATTTTTCTAAAGTCCATCTTTTCCAATTGAATCACGAACCATTTGTCTTCATGCATAAACTGTCAATGAACTGGAGAATTTTGGATTTTTTTTCCCACAGATACATTGGTGCTTATTATTTTATTTCTTCTCTTTTATAGCACTCTTTCAGCCAGTAGCTCAAGGTTCTCGAGAATTTGAGGATATTTTGAAGATTCTGCATTCATCTTACTTGGATGCAAGTTCAGTGTCCAATTTCCATTACGAGAGAGCCAGCTTAGTTCATAGTGAACTGTTGGAAAAAGAAGTGAGTATACTTGTGGCTTCTCCTTAAGGTACCAGTCAAATGACAATAATTTTTCTGAATCTAGAGGCAAAGACCTGGAGATTATTTTCTACTTGTGTACTTAATACTTAATTACAATTAATTATGAACTCACATCCCCACAGATGTAAGCAGCTAATTTTCAGTCGAGTTTATTACTGCAGAGATGTAAACTCTCGCCTGCCAGATACTCAAAAAAGACTAAAAGAAAAATTGTATTTGGCACCACTTCTCTCTATGTATTTTTAATTTTCAAAAGTTTTCTTAAACTTTTATGTCTTTTTAATAACCTAGAAAGATGTCTTCTTTGCAAGGCCTGATGTTTCCAGTAAAACTTCAGATTAAAATATATGCCTGATACACTAAATTTCCATAGTCTCTGTAGTTTTGTTGTTTTCCAAGAAGTACTTTAACAAGTTGACTACTTGAAGTAGTAAGTGGAGCATCTTGGGTGAAGCACTTCTGTATCTTACCTGGTGTCTCTTAAATCCAGCCTTGGCTTGTTTTTGTCACTCTGAAATCAGTTTTCATTCCCAGTGCCAAAAAGCTTCACAGATGAAATAACTGAATATATAATTTATTTGCTGTAATTACTATCTTGGAGCTTTAAAGTAAACTGAAGTATTTTTTGCTACTATAACATTAAATATTCATGGTTACAGCTAAAGAGTATTGCAGCTGGTAAAAACCACCTCAGTAGCAGGGAGGTGCATCTGCAGAAGTACATGCAGTGTCAGAGATAATCTGTCTCCTAAAAAAAGAAGAAGTTGTATTTCCTGCAGTTTCAAAATATGATATGGAAGGCATTGAGCTGGATGGTTCTAGCTAGTTCTGCTAACAAAGATAAAACAAAAATGTCACTGCACAGGTTTATTTGAAGAGTGTCTTTTTCTTAAAAAAACAAATACTTGGGCAGATAAAGCCAATTATATTTCCCACAGATACAGCGATTTTGGAATTTAATTTTAGCATACTAGAGTGTCATTTGGATCATCTTACGATGATTTTTTGTACCCTTGGATCTGCTAACATAGATAGGGTCTTAAAACACTGAGGTTTGAGTGTGAAGGAGTGATCTGTCTTCCCGTGTTAAGAACTTTCTGTAATACCAGTTCACAGAAAAACGCAGGGAGCTGAAGTGTGATGGTCGCCTGGAAAAGGAGCTCTCTGAGAGCTACGCCTTCCTCATGGTGGAGCGGTGTGAGGTAAGGATGAAATGCTTTCTCCTTTAGCAGTGAAGAGGTTTGGGGCTTTTTTAGTAGCTTTCATTTTTTAATTCCAGCACTGGAAGATGTAGAGAAATGGGGAAGGGATATAATACTTGAGGTAGCTGTAAAGTGTCTTCTCTGGTTTAGGCTCTGTTTTATAAATAAAAGGATAGATTTTCTGGATGGCACGTGGATGTTTATTAGTTCTGTGTTTGGGGGTTTTTTTAAAGAAGGAGGAATATTTTGTGTTTTTATTGCAGTTGGGTTTTGGTGATTGCTTGGGGTTTTTTTCACCAACAAGGTAATCTGTAATATTAGAAAATGGATGTTGTCTTCTGTGTCTCCTCTTTGATCATGTACTTTTAATCAAAGTGATCGAAAGGGCATTTCTCTGCTTTTTCTGCTGTTATAGAGCCAGGGTTTCTTAAGCATTCACTCATTTGGCAGGTTTACTTCTGTTTTAAATATTAAAATTTTCTGTATTACAAGCAAGTAACTTTCATAAACAGTGTTTAAGGTATAGGGAGACTGTTGTTTTTTAAGATACAGGTGAGGCTGTGTAAGTGCTTCATGCTCAGTGTTTGACTTGCACAGTTTAACAGTTTTATAAAGCAATTCAGACTAGTCTTGCCTCTGTAAGGGTTGGAGTTATTTTTTAATATCAATCTAAATTCTGTAATTGTCATTTCTCACTGTTTGTTCTGTTCATATCCTGGCTTTCCTGATAGAGTTGCTTAAAAAAATGTCTGTTCTCTTTAGATCCAAAGCATATGTGAAAAGGGGCTACAGGTTGGCAACTCCACAATATCAATCCTCGGCAGCCCTTCCATGGGTAATTATCTTCTGCTTACAAGTGCTGATGTTGCTCAGTATCAGTTGGCAGATAATGTGAGACAGTTGTGTAAACTTTCAGTCCTTTTTGTGTCACTTACTGCAGGAATATCCCAGCCAGGTATTTTTAGCAAAGTAGACAGACATCAGAACATTATTTCATAACTCTGTTTTTGACTAGTTCGCTTAAATTCCCTTCCCAAAGGGAAGAACTAATTCTCATTTTGGCTTAAGTCAAGCCAATATACCACATCTTTCCAGTAAAACTGGGAGGCCAGAGAGCTAATGCAGTGTGTGTGGCTGTGTGCCTCTGTGTTTGTACATACACACCTGTGCATTCAGAAATACCCTGTGCACACAGTGGCTCAGTATTGATATAGATAGAACTGAAATTCTCGATTCCACAAATCCAACTGGAGCATAGATAGATTGGAGACTTTGAAGAGTCGTGAGGTGTTAAGAGTTTTAAAAGAGCAAGGCAGTAAGGTCCTTTCACAAAGCTTTTCACACAGAAAATTAGGAAATAATTGTCATCCTCTGTAAGAGTAGCGTGATACAGAGACAACATGAATATTGAAGGCAGAACAGAGGTGAGGTGGAGGAGAACAAAGGGGTAGGAGCGTATAATTTTTTGCTGGTGTAGCTGGTAAAGGTTCTGGTGCCAATTTACCAAAGCTGTTAAATACAGACTTGGAATGAGAGGAACCAAAGCAAAGAGTTCCTGAGTTCAGTTGTAGTTCTTTGATCTGAGGTAGTCAGCCAGACCAACAAAGGACAGTGTTTGAAGCCTTAAAATCTATGTAATAGTTAAGTGTTGAAAAGCAAAAAATTATTTTACTTTTGCACTTGTCAGTTTTGTCTTTATTATTTGATGTACCTTGATTTTTAATCCCATGTAATGGTTTTTAAACCTCTAATATGTTTTAACATTCAGCATAATGTATTCTGTTGGGTCTTTTTTATACCTCTCTCAGGTGTATATATCTCCAAGTATGCTGATTTATTGCAGCGTAATCCTCTAGAAAAAGGAGCAGCTGGAGATGTGATTGTTTTTAAAATAATAAAGGTAATTTTATCTTGCTCTTCTTGAAGGATTGTATTGCTTACTGATAACACACAGGTGGTTTTAACCCTAATTTTAATTTGCAAAATTATCTGCTTATAGAGAAACTAGAATCCTACCAGGCTTAAAATCCAGTGTTGACATTGGGTTTACATAATGCATAATAAATTTTTTGTAGAAGGAAAAAATGTATTTTCTTTGTAAGTATGAAAATAATATACTTCTATAATTTACTTTTTTAATGGCCTATTTTATTTTCCCTGCTCTTACTTCCTTTGATACTTCAAGCAATTTGCCAATTTTCAGGAAAAAGCTTCTGCTTACAGTTCTTTCTGCTTTATTACAGGGAAAAATGAAAAGCATCTATGACCACATTGATATGAAAGCAGTGGAATCAACTGTAAAGAGTGTGTTAGATCCAACCCCAAATCACGAGTGTCACATTTCAAAGAATGCACATAAAATAACCTCCTTGCTGTCTTATCGAGCCTATGAACGAACTCAGGTAAAGTTGAGCATGTGGTAGCTGCTTATATAGAAACTTCACAGAGAGAACTTCTGAAATGATCAAATCCCTGCAAATACAACACTGAGCATGTCCTGTAGAGCTGCAGTGGGTGTGTGGAGAGGCCCACGGGTGCCTGTATTAGAAAATCCAGAACAAGATGTCAACCTCTCCTGTTTCCCTTGTGTGTACCTGAACCTGATGGAGAAGATCTCCTCCAGATTAGAGTGTAGGTGGAATGGGAAATAGCTAGGGAATGTACCTGGGAACTGGAATGTGTAGGCTGGGGAAGAGAGGAGGTAGTATGTGGAGTTTGAAGTGTAAAAGTATAATTGGCTTGTGGTCATTAAGTGAGTCTCATAAAAGGGAAAATGTTGGCTAGGAAAGAATAGTATTTTTTTTTCTTTCTATTTTTTCTTTCTTTTGTTTCCCTTATCAGATTCTCATGTTTGGAGATGATGAGGGAGGAGAGAATGGAATCAGTTTCCAAGCATTTCTGTTCCTCCAGGTGTTCAATTCTATTACTGCAGTAATCTGGTGCAGTCAGATTATTCCACCGTCTGTACAGTCAGGATCCTTTCTTGAAAGCATTCTCTTCAGTATTAACTTCTTTTGTCTTCTGTAAATGAGAGCTGGGCTAAAAAATGAATACATTTTTTCATTTCTCATTACAAACTTGCCTTAATTAACATTTAACATTAGAATTTTGTAACTGAACTAAGGATAGACTCCAAAACTCCCTGCAAGGCTCACTTTCCTCAGTGAAATATTTTTTTGTTTTTGTTAGTTGTCCCTTACCTCATCAAGAATATACTTTCAAATAAATGGTGCAAAATTAGTTTTTCATTCTTGATTAGCTCCTGAAGTAGTGTTCATCTGTCAGTGGTTGATAAAGGAGGGAGAAGGTAAAAAAACTACCTTAATCAATTGTATTATTAAGTACAAAAAAGAACAGCATTTAGAAACTTCTTTATTTTAGATACCAGCTTTTAAAGAAATTGACTGTTGGTCCAGCCTTCTAATTTAACATTGTGCTTGCTTTTTTTTCCCTAGTACTATTTTTATGAATATGACTTTGGTGAGATAAGGCGAAGACCAAGACATGTTTGTCCTCATGCTGTTGTTTCATTTACTTATAAAGGTGACATGGTGCAAGGACCAAAATTCTCGTCCTCATCCAGGTAAGCCAGGAAATGAGTTTTGGAGCTGCATGCAACATGAAGAATTCATAGCTTTTGGCAGTAGCTTAGAATTGATTTCAATGAATAGTGCTGAAATGAATGGACATGCCACAGGGGCTTAGCATAATAAATACTTCTAATGCTAAGCAAGAAGTGGCAGAATTGGTTTTATGCAGCAGACTGTCCTGTGGGAAGCACTTCCACTGGTTTTTTTCCACCTACTTGGCTTCTGCCAAGGTGGAATGCATGTACAGTGGGGGGGTTTTACCTAACTGAGGAAATTCATGGACATCAAAGTGTTCACAATGTTATCTTGCTTGGTATTCTAAAATAATATTCTGTATATTTTGTCGCTGAACTCTTCACTGGTATCTTACTGCTGGTGGAGAGAATATCTAAGTGGGCAGTTGATCACAGGTAGCATGTGATACCTGTGCTGATAGGAAGGCATGCAGATGTGGGAGCTCGACTTTGGGGTGCTGAAACCCATTATCAAGATACCTAAAATAGCACAGGATGCTGCAGTGTTGATTGCTTGAGGTTACAGAGTCAGTTACCAGTGGTGCTGTTTTGTTAGACTGATAAAGTATCCTTATTGTAAAATGCAGTGGCCAGAATTTTCTGTTACAACCCAATCCTTCTCTCTGTCTTTTGCTTAGACCAAACACCTTCAACACAGATAGAAGAACAGGTAAGAATGAACTGCATTTTTTTGTTTTTATGATACAGACATGGAAAGTTTTGGATGTTTTTCCCCGTGTGATTTTATGTTCAACCAACTTAGTTATGCTGACTGTGTACCTGAGTGTTATCCTGTACCATGCTGATTGCAGGCATCTCTTCCTGATACTGGATGGTGGAACAGACACCTTAATATGTATCTTCTTTTACCAGAACAAACCAGAAGTGAACAAAATCAAAATCTTTTTTCCCTCCTTTTCTACTTATAGTGTAGTAAGAACTGTTCTTCAGTTCCTGAATTTCCTGTTCAGTGGCATTTCAAATAATACAATCCTCTGTCCTGCTTTTTTTTGAACCTCATTCAAGCCAAACTAATATGTATGAAAGTGGTTGACAGTTAAGGTAAGGAAAGAGGATATCATTTCTCAGATGTTGGGATCAATGGGATATAGACAGGTGTAGGTAATATCCATCCTCTGGATGAACTGCTTAAGCAGTTCAAAATATGATAGGCTTGAAATCACCCTGTTACCTTTTAACATTGTTGTCTGGTCTGGTATTAGTATAAAATTTTCCCTAAACTAGTTTTGGAAATTCAGCAGCCTCTTTGCTGCCATTTTCTTTCAGTCCCACTTAGCAAGTGGTTTTGTTGCAAAGCAGTTTAAATTTAGTAGTAGAATGGCTAAGGCTTAAGTAAGAGGGTAGGCCTAGAAAGCAACACTTTACAGTAGTGAGTTAAGCAGCAGCCTTGTTCGTGGGAATAGAATGTACTGAAGAAGTAGAAACAATAATCAAAAGATTTAGTCAAGCATGTACGTAACGATTTGTACCTTAGATGTGGTAAGGGTCTGTTAAACAGTTTCTAGGGGGGTAAGACAACTTAAGCAGATTTATGATTAGAGTAGATGATTGTTAATTGTTATAAACTACTGCACCTGGTTTGCTATAGAAACTGTAATTGTTTTAGCCGTGAGAATACATGTAAACTTGTTTGTGTATAAAAGCTGAACTGAGAACGAGGGTCGTTGGAACCCTGTCTTGGGGCGTTAGCCCGCAGGTTCCCGGGGCCCCGAATAAAGCACCCATAAACCGGCACTTTGTTGGTTTGTGTCTTTGTTTACGGGCAACAGTTTCACTTAGTCTTTCTTTTTCCATCTTAATTTAGAGAAATCTGCTGTTACAGTATGGAGAGGACAGCTTTGGAATAAGGGCAAACTTGTGTGCCATGTTTCCTTAAAATCAGCAACATGTTCCTTCCCTCCATGCAAGCTGTGAGTATTGCCATTTAAACATTAAGTCTAAAATACTGTTGTGTTAAAACTCCTTCTACTGGATTTGGGATATATTCAGATGAAAATCTAAAATACTAAGTGCTTTATATATGTCAGACTAGGCTGGAGTCATACATGTCCAGAGCTTCCTGGAGTTCAGGCACACAACTGTTAACATCTCTTTGCTGTTCGGTGTTTTGTTGTTTGTGATTTTTTCTTTTTCCATTGAAGTGACACACACTCCTTTGCAGGAGTAAACACCATTGGCATGAGATAGTCCAAAGAAATTATTTTTAAGAGCATGTGTTTAATAGTTTCAGGTCACTGAGGGTAGAACTATGGCAGGTAAAAAAAGAGGCCGTTATTTTTTTTTTTCCCTCCCCCCACCCTTTTTCTCCAGCCCCGAGAAGCTTGAGGTTGAAAAGGTTGTCAGCATTGATGAGCTGAAGAAAAAAATTTCACCATCTTTGTTCTTTAAAGAAACTTACCAAGTAGGAAAAGAAGGTAAATAGTTCTACCTTCATTTTTTTAAATTCAGAATTTTCAATTTTTCTAAACTACAGTTTTGTTTCTTTTTTTCCTGCCCTCTCTTTTTCCCCTTGTGTTGTGTCAGTGTTGAAGGACGGCCTGTACTGTAGCCTGTATGAAGTTGTGGAGAAGTCCCGTTCTGGGAGTCACTTGGAGGGTTTACTTCAAAAACTAGAGAAAGAGAAACTTGTGAGTGCGACAGATTTGACTATTCCTGTTTTTAAAAATCATTTTACTAACTAGTAATTTGAGGTGCACTAAAAGATCCATGATCTCACTGGAATTGCTTAGCTGGCATATCCTAAAATATTGTAGAAGGGCTTTTCTCTGCTCATGACAGAATTTATCTGTCATGATAAATGACAGCAGACATTGTAGCGAGCAGACATCTCTGATGGAAGCAGTTTACTCTTTTTTGCCTGAAAACAGGTTCTTGTGAAACCACTTCTGGACAGAGGATTTCTTTTTCTCCTTTCTCCTTGGCAAATGATGTCCCCTTATGGTAAGCATACTCTTTGTTTTCTGGGTTTGAGTTGGTTTTGTTGTTTTGGTTTTTTTAGGGGGAGTGGGTTTATGAGTACTAGTCTGTCTTTTGGTGCATAGTGGTGCTCTCCTTTGTAACTGTTTTTGGTTTGTTGTGTTCTAGACCACCCAGCTGGATGGTCCCGTGTGTTTCATGCATTATTTCTGTTTCCAGAGCCTAGAGGTGTAATTAGCTCAGGTAAGTTTGTTCACTGTTGAGAGTGTTCTGTACAGGCTTATTTAAACATAGATTATATTCTTTTGAAGACCTTGTAGTGTTACAGGCAGTCACTGTAAACTAGGAGTAAGTTTGTATTGATTATGGTCATAGTGATGGTGTTCAAAAATATTTATTTCTTCACAAAAGGAAATATCACCTATTTTAGGTTCATTTGTTCATATTTGACAAAGTAAAAGTTGTTCAAATTTCTTATTTGTGTATTCTCTTATAACTGAGCATCAGTATTCCAAGAGATCTATGCATTGGGAATAACTAACATAATGAGGGATTTCTTAAACCATCAAAACATTAAGGAGAGAACATCTGAAAGTCTTTAATGTACCTGTAATTTTTTTTTTTTTGCATTGGGATATACATCAAAAACTAAGTCAATGAGCAAAGAACATAGTGATTCAACATAGTAAGATGACTGAAAGAATGTGCTATTAGTAGAACTTTAATGCTTTGGGATGAGACTTCAAAGTTCCTCATTTACAGTAGAAATTTGCACTAAGCAGTACTAGCAGCAGCATGCAGTGCTTTCAGGCCTGCTGTGAGTTACAAGTGATATTGTCAAAACATCATTCTTTTCAGGCATTTAACTTTTACAAGGAAGTTCTTGTCTCAAGTCTTGGCAGCTTCCCAGAGTCTTAGCTATGTATTTCTTATTTAAAAAAAAAAAACAACTTTACATTTTTCTTATTTAAGTAACAATTGTGAAAATTCCAGCAGTTACAGATTGGGTAAGGAGAGAGAAGCTGACAGTTAAAGTGTGTGCATGCCAGGTACTTAAAAATACTCTGTTCTTGGTGCAGTGACATCTCAAAGACTTGTGAGCTCCAGTTTCTGTCAAACACAAGGTTAATCACTGGTTTGAGTCTTCAGGGTGTTTAAATGATTGAATGGAGAAAAGTTTCAGTTCGTCATTGGAAGAGGGGAAGAGTGTGAATAAATAAATTAAAAAAAGGGTACAACTTACAGCTTCCTTGAGGATGTGGTAAAAGGATCTAACTTCTTCTCAGGACGGGGAAATCCTGTTCAGTAGAGCAGTTTAAATTAGAAGTGATGACTGTATGTATCTAGGACACAGGTTACCACCAAATTCTGAAAATAAGCGGTTCATCATGACTGTGAGTGTGAGTAGGTTGACTTCTAAGTAGACTTTAAAGCTGGTTATGGCACAAAAAGACCCAAACTTCTCTGGCTTCTGAATCATTTCTCCACAGTCATTCCAAACTCATTCCAAACTGTGTTTCACCCAATATGTATTAATAGAGAATATTGCTACCTAGTCATCAGTTATTGATAGCTTCATGATTTGATTTTAATTTTCTCCTACAGCAGCACAAAGAAGTGTTCCATTTGGAAATTCAGCTCCCATGGTTTCACGTGATAAAAAGGAAATCATTCCAGAATTCACAAGGTTTATTTCATCTCTACATTTTGCTTTAATCCAGGCTCGTAAAGAGGCTAGTGCGCCCTTCGATCTTGTTGTTATTGTTGAAAAGTATATAAATGAGTATTTGAAAAAGCTCTTTCGTGGCTCTCTAAAGGGTAGAGAATTTAGATTACGTGAGTATTCGACGCGGTTGGATGACAAAAGATATGTTTATCCTGCTCCAAGATATAAAGCTTATATTGATAAATACTTGCAAAACTATATCTTTCGTTTTGGGACGTATCAGCTGCCTCTTTCTAGAGCTAAAGAACTGATTGAGAGGAATTTGAGACCTCAGCAGTTCAGTCCCATCTCAGACTATGAAGCCACAGAAGACTACTCGGATTTTGCCAAGGCAAAATGCAGGAAAAGAATCCATGCAAAATATGAAGCCACTGCTGCGAAGCAAAAGCTGCTTCCTTCTGGAGATTATGATACTGAAAGACTCAAAGAACTTATTAACTTAATCCAGTGTAGGAAAAAAACTGCAGGTGGAGATTCTGATTCTGAAGACCCCAGAATTAGAAGTGGTCTGAAAAGAAAGCTGGAAAAAGAGTCTGAAAGTTTGCACAAATACTTAAAAAGGAGTGAATCTTCAGAGAATATTTGTCAGTATGACGGTAAGAAAGTCTTTGTTTAGAGTTCTTCTTTAAACATTGTAATTCAAAGCATATTTAATCTTCATAGATTGAATATTTTTTGCATACTGTAGATATTTAATGCATGGTGGTTCATTTGAACATTGGCCTGAGATCTACCAATAGAGAGGAAGTTTATTTTTATGTAGTTTGCCTCTTTCTAGGAGACAGCAGGAATTGTCATGCTTTTGTTCTGCCTCTTTGGGAAGAAGGCAGACTTCCCAAGAGTTTGCTTAGCTGTGGAACTGTCCCAAGACTTTCTAATACAGAGTGCTCAGCAGATTTGATATCATAATGTCTTTTGCAGAGTTTGACTTCAGGCTTTGCTGTAATTCCTTATGGCTCCAATACCCTATATAATACCTCAGAAGTTTGGATTGAAGGGAAGAAGCACAGTTAAGTTTTGAAATAGCCAGTAATGTGTGCAGTGGGACAAAGGAAACAATAGTATTAAGATTGAACTATGCTATACATTATCTACAGTCTAAACCTCAGATAATTATCACAGTTATTGTCTGACATAAGATCTGCCAGAAAAAAAAACCCCTTTGATTTCTGTTTCCCTGACCCTTTTCTGAAGGCAATGATAGAAGCCTCCTGCAGAAGGGGGAAAACTGAGGAGAACTGAGGAGGAGCGTTGCACAAAGAAGAGTTTTACATCAAGCACCAGTCACTCTCATGTGTACATGACTCACTTTGGAAGATGAAGTGACTGATTTTAGAAATAAATTGCCCTCTTGAGAGGGACAAAAGATATGGGCATGTAGGGATGGAGGAGACAAAGGGTAGGCTTTATGCTTGGGGTTCTTGCTTGGAATTCTGTGAACCTTAAGGATATTTTGACATTGATTATTCGTGTAAAATATGTGATTGCATTTCTGCCTGGTCATCAGAACAGCGTCTGTTCATAAGTAAATTTTGACTTACCTCCCTCAAAGGTACCAAGCCAGCAACATCTGTCTGTGGCTTGAATTCCATGGTTTTATATAACCCTGGAAGTCCATTTGTTTGTCTTGCAAAAAATCTTACCTAAATTTTGTGAGCTTCAGTATCTCAGCATGATTAGATTTTTATTAGTCAAACAGCACTTTACAATTCCATGTTTCCATATATGACAAGTGAATTAGAGATTATTCAGATATTTAAGTAGTTGCTTAGGCTGTTTTGTCCTGAGAAGAATAAATAGCTATGGTATTTACTCATCCAAGGGGATGAGTGCAAGAATAATAAACCTGTTCTAAAGTTTTTTTCAGTATAAAGAGACACGGTACGTTTTAGATCTATCCTTAATGTAATATAACTTAAGCATTAATTTACTCATCAGCTTCTGGAGCAACAGGGGTAGGATGGGGACAAGTAAATATTGTGCTCAAATGAATCTTTTTCTTTCAACAAGTGATGTGAATGTTATAAGGTTTCCATAAAATACCTAGATCACAGTATGTGACTTCTACTAAAACATAACATAGTGTGGTATTGAGTGACCTAGAAAAAGGTAATTATTTAACTGGGAAAGTACAAGCTTTAGAAACTGCCCTTTTGTCAACATGTACCTGTTTAAAAGATTTTGTTAAAATAATGTATTTGTACAGTATAAATTGATGCTAAAGAGTGAGACTGGGGGTATGTGGCAGATGTTTTGGAGGGGTGTTTGGTTTTGGTTTTATTTTAAGACTTGGTAATGGATTACTTTTCCCTCCTTACCCTATTCCAAGGGGGCAGAACCTCGGATTCACTACACTCTGTTTTCTCAACTAATTCTGGTCTGGGTGGACACGATGCTGACTTCAGGCAGCAAGATGGATCCGATTCTGCTGCTGCTGACGCACATGGCCTCATTAAAATGCTTTTGGAAACACTAGCTCCTGGAGGACGCTTGGATTCCTCATTGGCACAGTCTATAAATCAAGATTTAGCATTAAGCACTGATGAAATGGAAGAGGATATGAGACAAAATTATGAATATGAATCCATTCCAGCTCAGGATCATGAGCTTCCTAATACTGCTCAGGCTGACAGTGTTAACTTCAAGGACCCTGAAAGCCTAGTGATTCTGGAACCTGATGTGCCATGTCTGCCCTACCCTGTCAGTGCTGATCTACGGCTTCCAGATAATGAAGTAGACTTTGAAGACACACTACAGTTACAAGTAAGTGAAACTGCCAAGGTGCTGATAACAAATGTACTATTTTCATAAATAGTATGAGACTGAATGAAAAAAGCATTATATTTTTTTACACAGGTAAACATAGATAAGTACTGACTTCTCTGTGAAGAAGCTTTCCTGTTTGGTAGGAACATATATGGAAATTTTCTTCACTCTTAAGTGTGTGTTCTGGTTCCTTATATCTGCTCTTTCTGCAATAAAATGGGAGCAGAGTTGAAGAATTTTGAGCACTTACCTGCATGCCCAGCTCCCTTTGTGTGCCTTCTTGGTGCAGTGGTGTACACGAGTTCCAGGCAGACTTCTGACAGCACACAACTGGCAGAACACCCTTTGCAGAAGGCCCTTTTGCTCAGGGATCACAGGGCCCCAGCTGCTTGCTCCAGCACATTACCCTACAGGAGTGTTCTGTGACCTCTGGTACTGGTACTTACACACATGGCTCTAAGTTTCTAAGTCATAGAGCAGGAAAGAGTTTCTCCTACCTGTAATCTCTGTGCTGTTTTGCTTCTAACCACCTGGAATGTGAGATGAAATAGGATTGTCTAAGGGCGCAGTACAAGTTGCAGGCAGTGCCTCAGCAATGCCAACATCTTGTGGCTTTAGTCAGGTATCAGACAACAGCCTGAAAAGGGCTGGGGAGCAACCAGTTTTCCCCTTCTTTCCTCTTTGCCCCACCCAGCTTCTGTACTGTAAGGCACGTGCTCAGGACTGCCTTAGTTACTTCATGGTAGACCAGAAAAGTACCTCATGTAAACATTTCTGAGTTTGACTTTACTGATGGCAGAAGTGCCAATGTGCTGGTGAACTCAGGTGCATTCTTACTGCCAGCTGTTCAGAATCTAAAAAGCTTAATGGCTGGCAAAACCAAAAGAAATGGTTTTGAGCTGAGCATTTTGATTGTTTTTTAGGAAGCAAGCATTGGAAGCCTAAGTACCTTTGAAGACTGCAGTCCTAGTGCACCTATAGAACATGTGCATGGCAGTCAACATCCCAGCTCAGATAATACAGAAGTTGGAATGCACTGGAAACTTATTCCAATTACAGGTAAGATGGGTTTAACTCCTCTATTCCTACAAATAGTGAATGAAAACATATTCTAAAGGTTTGTATCCTTCATGGATCCCACTTTTGGGTCACATTGGTACACAAACACTGCCTGTGCAGTTGTTTCTGGTATTTGATTAATACAGAAATCTGCTGGAGGAAAACAAATACTGGTGGAGAATATTGGTTTGCCTACATAATGACATAATTTAGAAGTGCAAATGCTTTAAAAACAAGCAAAACTGTAGTTTTGAATGTGGATGGTGAAGAAACTGAGTGCTGCAGAAAGGATCTGAGGTTTGTGTTGTGAGAGGCTTTCAGCACTCCTTGCAGCATCAGTGAAGCTGTGTCAATAAGCACCATCAGGCTATCCTCCCTTTTTAAGCTAAAAAACCCTCATCTTCACAATTGTGAGATCAGACTTGCAGCTTGCAGTCCAACTCCACAAGGTCACATGTGGCTAAAATAAGCTTCTTGAAAGCGAGGATTATAACCTAGTAGCAAATGAAAATATTTGAATAATTTGTCACCCTGCATGATTTCTAATTTGATTTTTAATTTGTAATTGAGGCAGTTCCTGTTATGCTTAATCATGTTATCGCTAGGAAAATTCCTTGTATTCTGCTTTTTCAGCAAACTTTGACTGTACTGTTCCACTGTCTCAGGAGCTGTTAAATGTCCTGTGCTTCTATACCTCAGCAGACTGTAACACTTGAGTCTTTGGATTTAAGTTAGTTGGTGTGGGAGACACAACAGTAATGCTGTTTTCAAGCTGTTTGGGAGGTTTTAGTGTATCAGTTGTATGTGAGTTTCAAACATGAGGTGATGATGATGATGAACTCTTCCTATCTAGGTCTGAAATCACCAGAAGAGCCACTGGTGTATTTGCCACCAACGGATGCCCTTCCTAATGACCCCCGGGTAATAAATAGACAGAGAAGTTCTGATGACCAGTTTCCATACTCTCCATTTTCAGACACACAAAAGGGGACAGCAGAAGATGGACATAATACAGGACAAGTGGAGAAACCTGAAGATGAGTATGGGCTAGCGGACCACCCTTTTTCAGCTAAGCATTCCATTAGTGCAGTAATAGAAACGACCCTGTTAGAAGAATATAATCTCTTTGCACGAAAGATTCAAGAAATTTTGCAGCAGAAGAACATTGCTTATGTTAGTGGGATGCCCACACCGGTCTTCTCTGCCCGAGAGAGGATAATGAAACTTTCTGAATACATATGTTTAAAGGCATCAGAGGTGTCTGTCCAAGAATATATAGAGACACTGAATGAAAAGTTGCACAGTGTCATTTTGGCTTCTTCCTGCTATAAGCACCCTCAACCCATTTATTCTAGTCCTGAACCATCCGAAGTTGGGAGCAACACTGCAGCAAACCCTGTGCCTGACACACTGTCTGTGTGCAGGGACTCTGACACAGCACTGTTACCAGAGCCACTGGGCAATAACCTGCTGGAAGATCTGCACTCCAGTGAGCAGCCTTCATCAAGCTTGCCCCTAGTGAAGGAGAAAATGGATCATGTGAACACTAAACCAGAGGATCAGACCTCTTCTAGTGGGGATCTGATGGAGCCACCAGAGAAGACACAGAAGTCCCCCGAGAACCTAAACATTTCAACTCAACCAGCTTTTTCTAATATTATAAGCCAGATAAAACCTGAAGTATTTACCAGCTTGGTCAAAATTATGAAAGATGTACGGAAAAATACTGTCAAATTTTATATTCATGAAGAGGAAGAAAGCGTTCTTTGCAGAGAAATCAAGGTAAATCTGTTTCAGTTCAATCTCTATAGTGTCAGAATAGAGAGCCTTTCAAATTCAGATGTATGAAATTGGACTTACAAACATAAAGTAGTCTGACATTATTTCAGAAAAGGTTGAATTGTGAAAGTGAATTGTGAAAGTAGGCTGTCCTGTCCCATTTCTTGTTTGACCTCTTGAGGTAGTCTTGCTTATATTTAGCTTTTACATAAGTCTTTTTCTTGCAGTTGGAAAGCGGAACAGGCTGTAGGTTGGTTCTTTCTGAACATCCTGCCAGGGGGTGGCCTTACAGAGAAAAGATAATAAGGGAAAAAATGTGATAGCTTACCATTTTAGAAAGAATGTATGAAGAGTCACTGTGTGTGCCTTTGGGGTTTTTTCCCCTTCCCCTCTAGTTAATAGTACTGATAACTTTGGGAGATCACTGTTCTTCTGTAGTAAAATGGGTAAGTTGAAAGTGAAATAATAAAAACTTCTGGCTTTACATGAAAGCTCAGGCTGTTTGATAGACTGTCAGTTGGCCACGAGTGACTTGGTGAAACAGCCAATCTGTGTGTTGCTGCATCCTTCTGGTTAATGTATGGGAGAGACAAGGAAGCCACTCCCTCTGAGATGCATCTGAGTGGAAAACTTACTTGCCATGGTCATCATCTGAGGATTGTTTTGGCCAAACTATTCACGTTTTTCCCATCTTTTCTTTCTTGGTGGTAGGATTACCTTATAAAGTTGGGTAATACAGAGTGCCATCCAGAGCAGTTCCTTAAGAGAAGAGCTGATTTAGATAAACTGTTGATCATCATCCAAAATGAAGACATCGCCAACCTCATCCATAAGGTATGTCACACACAGGTAAATGTGTGCTATAAAAAGCTGTTGTTACTGGTGGGATGAGCTCACTTTGAGCCAGGCTGCTTTCTCTTGACAACACAGCATTTAAATAGTGCCCCGTGTTTAGTTGCTGTTTGAAGAAACAAAATGGTTGTGGTAAAAATGGTCTTGTTCATCATGTACTCACAGCTTCTTCCACCCCCCCACGTGCTAATGTGTATTTATTCTTAGTAGTTGTAAAGCTGTAGAGAGGCCTGAGTAGTTCTGCATCTAGTTCTGCATCTAGTTCTGTGATGCTCTAATGACAGGTGAAGGCAGCTCTCAGATGACCTTTATATATTCCTGACAGCTGGGGCTTATGAACCAGTGTTGGACAGAAAGTGAAATTATTCCAAATGCTCAGCTTCCATTTGTCTAATTCCTGTTATGTTCCTGAGAGAGCACCTCCCCAGGCAAGAGAAAAATCAGTAATTCCTTGAAAATGTGTTTTGAAATTTGGTGTTTGGCATTAGTAAATAGGAAAGTTCTGTAGTTGGTTTTTTTGTATGACCTTTAGTATACATCTCTGATTTTCTAATGTTTTTAAACAGATCCCATGCCTGGTAACTTTGAAGAGGCTCTCCTGTGTCAGCTTTGCAGGGGTTGATAGTTTGGATGATGTGAAAAATCACACTTACAATGAACTGTTTGTGTCTGGTGGTTTTGTTGTGTCAGATGAATCTGTCCTTAATCCAGAGTCCATCACTACAGGTGGGTGTGATGCTTCCTGAAGCTTTAAAGCAGACTAAAAGCCTGACATTTCAGACCCTGAGAGGTGCTGTACTCACTGCAGTGAAGGTTCTGTGATGTTTTTTGAGAACTTCAGCTAATTCAGTATCTTTCTCACCTCAGTGGCCTTACTGAAGGACATTTGAACAGGGAGATTTTGTCTTAAGTTTGTATTACATTGTGTAGTTATGTACATGGAACCTTTTATTCCTTACTACTCAATCCACAAATATGGTAGGAAAAAATATTGAAAACCTAAATTTTTTCACTTTTTCTTTATTTGAAATTGAATAGTTAATGGAGTTATCATTTTTGGTAACACTATGTATGACTGAGATCAGCTTTTAAATACCACTGTTGGGCACCTGACCTACAGAAAAGCAGCTCAGTTTTGTGATACTGTTGTTGGCCAGTCTGCTCAGAAGAAAACCTGAATAGTTGTGTGACTGTGCTGTGATGGAAACAGAAAGCAGCTTTATGTATATACTGAAGCAGTATTTTCAGTTTGCATACCACAAAATTTAACTTCTATTAAATATTTCCATAACAGATAAACTAAAGCAATTCTTAGAGTTTCTGGAGGCTCTCAATACCCCAGATGGGAAATGGCAGTGGAAAGTCCACTGCAAAATACAAAAAAAACTGAAAGAGTTGGCAAGGTAAGTAATGTTCTTCAGTGCCACCTGTTAAAATGCTTCAACTTTTTCATTATGCTCTCCAAATCCCACCTCAGTACAACTTACTCTCATGTCTGTCTTCTAATATTTAGACTGACCTTAAATCGAGTATTTCTGACATTGAGCTTTTCCCCCCATTGTAGGATGAATGCCAATGCTCTGAGTCTGCTCACACTTCTGAGCACCTATCAAAAGAAGCACTTGGTTGAGATTCTGTCTTACCATAACTGTGATTCTCAAACTCGAATTGCTCCAGACCTAGACTGTCTCATCAGGCTTCAGGCTCAAAACATACAACAGAGACATGTTGTCTTCTTAACAGGTAAAGCCCAAATTTGCGAATACCTCTTTCCCTTTTTTGATAATAGGTGCTAAACATTAATACAAAACCTTTTATGTGCTTAGAAAAGAACCTCAAAACATTCTCGAGTTATGTGGATAATGGCATAGTGGTTGCTGCTGTTGATGACTTTATGGAGAATTTTAAAAGCCTCGTTGGGTATCACAACTCGGTTACGGAGCAGAGCTGCCTTCCTGCCTCCGGAGCTCACCAAAGACAATCAGGTAATGTTAAACTCACTTAAACTTCCATTGCCAAACTAGATGTGTGGGGTGGGGGGTCCTTTAGACAGTGTGCCTTGACTCCTGTCAATGAACACTGCAGCTGGCAAGGAAAACCCCACTCTCCAGCTACTCTTTTTCTGTTTTAAATGATGGGGGAAAGGCAGTTGGGATGGAGCCCCAGAGGAGATCTAAAATACAGAAGGTACAGGCTAACATGGTACTCAACGCGCTAGACAGAGTAGTGTAACCATCTCTTCAGGAAAAGGATAAACTTTACTACCTACCTTTATCTACTTTTAGTAGATAAACTGTACTGAGATGTCAGTTTTTGTACTCTTTTAATTGAATACTTACCTGCTGTGTAACTTTAGATGCTGTTTTGACATTGCCCCCTTTGGAGCTGGGAGTTGGGATTTCCCAACACTAAATATGAACACAGTGTGCAGAATCGGAGTAACTGGACACTCCCCCAGAGGGTTAAGTGTGTGTGTTGAGTAAGTGAACACGAGTGGCAGAAGACCAAGACTTAAGTGCTATTGGACTTGCTGACCTGAAGCGTAACTCGCTGTGAGTAGTGTATGGCCTTTCTAACCCAAGTTTGTATTTCAATAGAATAGGACTTTCTCTCTTTTTTAATGTAGTTCTTGTAGAAAAGGATGAGAAGGATGAGGAGGACATGTCTCTGGATTCAGGGGATGAAATATCACAAATAGAAATCTGCAGTGATGCCTCTAAGTATGATACTCATGTGGAAGCTTTGCAGACAGAGGCCAAGGGCCCACATGGAGTAGATGCTAAAGAAAGCTGCTTATCAGTTACAGAGTTATCTCCTGAAGCACAAACTGGCCTGGTGGAAAAGACTTCTAAAAGTGACTTGGAAGAGAAACAGCCACTTACTCCAGGTTCTACAACATGCTCTGCTGAGGGAGAAAAACACAATTCAGTTGAACAAACTCCTTTCAGTAACTTCCCAGTTTATAGCAGACAATTAAACATGTCTCATCAATTCAGCCACTTAAATGTACTCACTCATCAGACTTTTCTGGGAACAACATATACAATTTCTTCTGCAAATCAAAACCAAGAAGGAAGCAATTATTTTCTCTCTGCTTACAGTCAGAGCATGGATACAGAAAAGCCCTCATCACCTGGTGGCTGGGACAGCAGCTGTGATTCTTCCAGGCCATATTCAGAACAGAAATAAACACTTAAGTCTCTTTTTCTAAGTTGCTGTGGACTTCTCAGTTTCTAAAATGTTGGATTAACAATTTCTATTTTATTCTGGAGCAGAATGTTTCTTGTTCTTGTTATCTCAAATGTTTTCTTGTTCTATTTAAATTCCTGATGGCTTGTCCCTCTTGGAACCATCTGAAAGTTTAAATAAATATATATTTTTTAACGTTTACTGTACTTGAATTATCTTGTTTGTTGGCACTTTTAAGTTTCTACATTTGTATTTGACCTGTTACCTGGGCTTCAGTTTGAGGTCTGTTTTCATGTAAAACTGAATGTTTGCCTAAAATATGTGAAAGAGCCAGTTTTTTCTTTTTTTAACTGTAAGAGTATCCAAGTCACTTTTCTTTACATAAATATTAATGTATTTATTTGACATTGACAAAACTTTTGTATAATGTTTTTACATAGCTCTAAGGCAATGTAGTTATTTTCATGACTATATACTGGATTTTGGCTAAATACCTCAATTAGAGTAACCAATGGTGCAGTTCCATTACAAAAATTGAATAAACTCTTGATGCACAAGGGACTTGCTAACACCTTGCATTGTCTGTGGTATTTTTGTTGTTTGCAAAGTATGGGAGAAACACCAACACTTGGCTTCATGCACAGAATTGTCAGTGTTATTGGGCACCATTGGTGTCCTTATAGCTTTTATCTGGCCATTGTAATTACTGTAATGAGAGGAGGACAAACCTGCCTTTAATGACTGTGGGAGTTCAATCTGCATTGTAAAACCTCGATCCTCTCCCACTTCAGCTTAATGATTCCTGGGGCTTTCAGGGGTGTTTTGGTTTTGGTTTGTTATTTGTTTTGTGAACAAGCATTGGCATAAGAGTTTTATTTGTTTCTTAATTCAGTCTTTTTTCATTTCACATCTGGTGAGTTGTAAACTCCCCCTGCCCCCACCCCCCCCATCTCTCTTAATTGCCTCATTTTGTCCATCATCTCTGACTCAGGTTTCTGGAAGGCAGCAGCTGTGGAGTCTCCAGATGACCCTTGTCGGACCCTTTGGAGTCGACCCTTTTACTGTATTGCTGGTTTTACAGAGACTCTTGTCTCTATTGCTTGTCTTCAGGTTGTTCAAAGGCCTCTGGGGGCTTTTCCTGGTTTGTAATTTGATTTTAGTGCTTTTGTGCAGAATGTGCTGTTTGGTACCAGATGATAGTGTTTAAACTACATTTTTCTAAACTCACAAAATTAGTTGGGATAAAGATTATTGGTTAAAAAAGGGCAGCTTTTAAAAAATGAACAAACAAAAGCCATAGACTTTTCCCTAAACTTGAATCTTTCCCTCTGTTAAGAGGTGACTGACTTACTTATTCAAATTAAGAACAAACCAGTACCAGACTATAGTTGTTACCCTCCCCCAAAACATGGCAAATAAATAACCATTTTAGAAAAAAGAACTCCCTTGTATTCACTGTATCAGCCTAAAAGGTGGCTGAATATTTAAGTACAGGCAGTATTTTACAGTTAAAAATACTAACAAAGACCACCCAAGCCATTCATACATCTTAATCTTTTTATTTATCAAAATACACACACTTGAGTTCTACAAAACCCCATGTAACAGTTTTCTTCTGCGTTTTGGTGGTTTATATTAAATTCACATCTTGAAGACCATTCTGAACAGACACACCACCATTAGTTTAATGTACCTTCAATATAAAAATGTGACCCTGTAATCTATCAAAATTCTCATAATTTAAATTTCATAAAAAAAGCTAGAGATGGTTCATAATTATTACAGTAGCAAAGTGCTGTGCATTTACATTTTAAGAATTCAGGACATTCACATGTACCTCTCAAAATGGCGGAATGAAGTTCTCTTGAGCTACAGTGGGAATCAGAGTGTTCTCCAACTCCTTCTGCTTCTGCAGGAGGCCCTGGAATACATCAAATACAAGGTGAGTGTTCTGTCCTCCTCACACAGCCTGAACTAATGACGTGTCACTGTTTCATACCTGAAAACAATTTACCTGTTGAGGCTCAATACTTTTTAAGTACCCAACTTCAGAAAAAGCAGTACAAACTCTCTGTGCAGAGGAGACTTTGCAAAAGACTTGAAGTGTGACTGGAGTGGAAGCCAGTCCAGTTTCCAGGGATGACCATGCAGAGGGAAAAAGGACTTCACTGTATATAATTGAAGCTCACTCCTTTGTGTACTGTCTCTGCATTCACATGTTCTACTGTATTCTTGTATGAAGCTGAACCCCAAACCTTGATGGGTATCAGCTTTTAGTCTCAACATAAGTGATACTTAAGATCAAGGGCAGCATTGCCATTTGTACCAGACCAGTGTCAGACATTTCAGGATATATACACATATTTACTGTCAAAAGGTTCAGGGGTCCTGCTTTGCTAATGGCTCTTCTAAGTACTGAGGAAGGAAAAAATCCATAAGAAAAAAACCTCCTAGAAGTGTACCGTTGTCTTTTAAGTACCACATGATAAGGTATGGCAAGTATGTTCATAAATTTAAAATGTCTGTTTACTGTAATTAACAAGATCTGGCACCTTGGTCTTCTTCTATTTTAGACCTGTCAGAAATAATTTGGTAGCAAGGAACTTAAAAAAAAATAGTATTTTTCTCACAGTTACAAGAGCTTTCTCAAAGATAAGGGTTACAGGCTGCTGGCACAGCTCAGCACAGACCTGATGCAAGGCAGTGGGTACTACAAGAATTTAGACACGTATTCCTGTGGCATGGAAGCAGAGCAGCCTGTTAGACTTAACTTGGGATCCTTGAAAGGCAGCAGGTGCCTACTTTCAATCCCTTGATGAATTGCTTCCTAATTAATCAACAGTATGTGCTATTATTGTTAATGGGTCAGTGCAGCTTTCAGTCCCTGTGTCAATAATTACTTCTAATAATTAGTTTCTTGCATTTAGTAGCACGTTACAAAAACAACTCATAAAATGAACTGCCCTAAATAAAGCAAGAGCTGAGAAACAAGTAACATTGAAAGCTGACAGTTCAATGTTTATCACTTGGTCTGCAGAGGTAATAGAAGGACCTGGAGCACAGTAATGGGCAATGTTTACAGAGGGACCAGCAGTGAGCTCTGTCCTCTCAGCCCAGTGCTGGCCATCGTGGACTACAGGCTGCTGAAGTGCCTTTATTGCCTTAGGAACATTAAGGTGCTCTGGTATGTACTGACCTGGTGTGGGGGGTGTTCTCTTTTTCTTAAACTTTGGCCCTTCTTTTTCACAAATAGTTCGCTTTGCTGGGCTTATCCACCGATTTTCGATTTCAGTGAGGAAAATTAAGGCTGTTGCTTTTTCCTATTACTGCTGTCACCTGACATAGGCAGAGACTTGCTGTCTTGTAATGAATGCAGCAAGACACCCTCCCTTTGGCAGGGGAAGGCCTCCTGTTTTCCCTGGTGTCTTCAGTTCCTCTGGGCTGTTACTGCAACAGCCCAACTGTAATTATCCATCACTTGGGCTGGGTGTGGAGTGCAAGGCCTAAAGACTGGTCAAATATTCTGTGAATTTTCCCAGACAAAAGAATGCTAAAGAATGGTCAAATATGTTGTGAATATATATATATACATATGTATATATTCTGAAACTATCAATCCACTATATATATGTATATATAAATACAAAACCCAAGACTAATCATCTTCTGAAACAAAACTCTGCTCGTTGTCTAAATTGTATTTCAGACAAAATACTGCACTACTCATTCTTTCTCAGTGAAATAAATGATGCAAAACAGGTGTCATCTGCAAGAGTACACAATACTTAGATATACAAATATACTGAAGTTCAACAGTTCATGTCCTAAATGCATTCTGCAGCTGGCAGGGTATATTTAAAAAAGAACTCCACATGTTTTAGATTAACTCTCTTGCAGAACCAAGATCCACTGAAAGACTAACCTTACCATTACTTTTTAGCCACTGTTAAGACTTGAATATTTACTATGCATCAAAAATGTAAACCTCTTTAAATATCCACACCTTTTGTTCACCTCAGCAAGCAGAAGGATCAAATTGTGCTTTGAATGTGGCTTCACTCTTAATCAAAATGCCACTGGCAAATGAAGCCTGAATACAAAATACTTAACAACTGTAGATATTTAACAAAAATGTTAATGAGCATTGGGGAAGACCAGATCCAGTCCAGCCCATCTGGGAGCTGTTGGAAACAGGCAGCTTTTCAATGTTCTTGGGTCACAACTTTTCTTCCTCAGCTGGGGTGTGTTATGACTCTTCCTTTGCACAAGGAATTTACCTGCAGCTGATACACCACCTGTGCATGGCAGTACTTCTGTCTTGCTAAAGCACAACAGGTAAGCCAGGTAATCAATAACTACTGTAATTTTGGTGTACTTCAGTCTGTCAGATTTTCTTTCCTTTAATTATTTATGAAATTTTCCTCCCTCAAGGAAGAGGAAAATAAATACTGCTGCTAGCAAGAAAGTACTTTTAGAATGGAGCCATTCAAAAAGCAAGGGAAGGGACTGACAGATGTTTATCTTCAGTGTTCTTCAAGAACCAAACCAGATCTAAAGTAAATGTGTTTTTTTGTCTTGCAGCCCTGTCAGACCATTTAGAAGCACAAAAGAGAACAGCTCGTGTTCATGTCCAGACCTGCTGTGGGCCACACCTTGTTGCCAACAGGTGGAGTATCAAATTCACTGGTGTTTTAGTAACTCGATACCATTACCAGTAACTTAACTACAAAGAGAACAACATATACAAACACACACAGGCTTTTGTCTCAGGAGTTCGTGTGTCTGTAATATTGAACTAATTTTATTTTCAGAAAATCTGGCTGATTGACAAACCCTGAATTTTCTTTTTACATGCTAACAAATCGCTGTCTTGGAAGGATTTTGTGTTTACACTTCCACTTTGCAAATATACAGGATTTTTCTAGGACTGACAACCCTTCTGCACCAGCCCCACTGCTCTGTTGAGACTCACTCACACAGGAACTACAGAAGGGAAACTTCATTGACAAGGTTCTAGTGCTGTGTTAAAACACTTTCTTTTGAAATTCATACACTCTTACTACAGACAACCCTAACTATGGAAACAAAGCCATTTCTTTTGATTTCAGGTTTTCTCAGGCACTCCACTGCTTCATAGCTAATCTAAGGACTAAGGAGCCCATGGTGTGACTGTAAGGACTGTCCAAAAGTGGAAGGCAACATGTGAAAAGTAAACTTACTAAGAGGCAACAAAAGTAGAGGACAGGACCCAAGACATAAATTATATGACGGAAAATGAATTAAAGATTGTGATAAATAATTGAGATTTGTGAAACAAATGGGTGATTACATCAAAATAAAACAAACAGATTGTAAAACTTAATTACCCCCAATAAAGAAATAAACCAGACCCTTACAAGGTCAAGGAGCCCTAAACCCTCCCTACTATCCTAAGAATAAAATATGGTAGAACTTTAAATCTTTAGGCGCCTGTTTGTCCAAGAATGCCTGAATTATGACCGGTTGTAGAGATAACCATTTAGCTTTAGCTGTAAGAAAACCCATATATTAAATGCTTAGCAAAAAACTGTAAAATGTATATGTATATGATATAATTAATACGCATGAAGTAGCTGAGATAAATCCCAAATGTACACTGTAGTGTGTGTGCAGATTTGGGAAATTTGTCCCCATTTCTGTCACCCAGCCGGCTGCTTGCTTTTACCATATAATAAACTCTTATTCAAAAACTTATAGAAACTCGAGGCTTTGTTTATCACAAAGATTATGATATATAATAGTTTTGCTATATTCATTTTTACTTAAGTATATATGCATGTTTATCCACTAAGTTGTTGCTTACCTGGCGTAATTTTGACAATCCTTTGAGAATCGCTTGTTGTCTCTCTCTAACTACATCAGGATTTAGAAGAGGATCTCTAACGTGATCTGAGCTAAAAATCTGTCGTGGCATCTGGTAAGAATCTAGAAGTAAACATACATCAAATCAGTTAACAATACCCTTTATTAATTTTAATTTTGAAGCAGTAAGTTTTCACAGTTTGTGAAAATCAGGTTTTGGTTGCTATCAAGATTATAATCACTGTTTTAAAGTTAAACAACACTTAGATTCTTAAAGCCCAATCTATATACAGTAATGCCAGAGAAGTGCAATCATGCTTCATTAAAGGTAAACAGCCAAAAAAGAGAGATCAAATATTCTTTTGGTTGCTTTTTTTAAACATTTGTTGTGGTTGCTTTGTTGGGTTAACAGAGAGTATCATTTGGTTGCACAGCCTTTGTGTGCAGGGCTGTGACCCACATGGATTACTACAAAATTCTGTAAAAACAGACATAAAATTGGATAAAACTGTAGCACTGTAACATCTCTTCTACACAAACCATTTCAGTACCATGGAACTGTCGATACTGTGGGTCGTGTGTTGAAGGTCTGGTCACTGGTGCCTCTGGATCGAGATAATACACTTCGTTAGTTCGGACGTACGGGATGAACTGGGCCGAGGGAGGCCTTCCAGCCTCGGGGACTGGAGCAGGGGGGGAGCTCCTCTGCTCAGCATCTGCCTTGATGCTTTTCTCTCTTCTGCTACTGTTGTTATGCACCAGGAAATTAGAAGCGTGGATCTGTCTCTGTTGTACTTGGAGTAACCTGTTCTTAACCGCTGGGACAGGTGGTGATTCGGATCTGTATGAAACAACTGCAGTTAAGAAAAGCCCAAACAATACTTAAGTAATGTAATGAAATTTTCTCAACTAGCAGAGGCAAGGAATCCTCAGAGGACAGGACTTTTTGTTCATTTACTCTGCTTTTATAATTGCAGTCTGTCTGGTCATGTGTATTTTTAATAGTAGACAATTAGATACATCTAAAAAGTCAGGAAAGAAAAGCAAATGTATTTCACTATTAATGGATTAATTTTATTAATGCGGAATATTGACGTACCTTTCTTCATTCAAGTGATTCTTATAAAATTGTTCTTCCTAGGAGAAAGAAAGCAAAGTCAAAAGTAAAACCAAAAATCTCCACGTTTTTACATTAAAAGCTTTGATTTTTCAAAATGAGTTTGTTTTGAAATTCCAAAAGGACTATTTGACCTGGGTTCAGCAGAAAGGTATTTATCAAAGATTTGCATTAAAGAGACTTGCAGTGTCTATGAACTAAATTAAGCAGATTATAGGAAGATTTTCTTCCATTTTCTATGTCTTTGGCAGCTCTAAGCACTCAAAAATACTATATAAATATTTCTATGTCCTTGGAAAGCTGCATTTATAAACTGAAAGGTTCAACCCAAGGCAATGATTATTAAAGGAGAGGTCCAGGTTTTTTCTATTTGAAGGTGTTAGAAACTGAGGTGTTTATGCATACAGACAGTGAGCAAGGGGGAGAGACACAGAAGGCATGATAGTATTTGATAGTATTTTCTTTAAACAATTTTTTTTTCCCAGCCACAAGCTATACTGATACATGCTTATTGCAAATGGAAAATGATTCCACTAAGAAGGATGCATTTCTGTGACAAGAGAGTACATCCTCAGTAATCCATATTCTCTGCAGAAGTAAACACTGTTTTCTGGAGCAGGTACCTCACCCACCACCACAACATAATGACTGCACACAAAAGAGCAGGTCAGTGCTGGCCTGCACTCTGCTTGCAATCAAGCTCCCTATTCACATAATGGATCAGTGGTAGTGAATAAATGAAAAGGAATCAACACTTTGGAGACTGAAATAACAGTAAAATCTAATTCACAAAATTCAAATATATTCTTCTGCTCATGATGAACAAAATAAGGGTTTTAATACAAAGGACAGCAGCAGGCAGATTGCAATGCTTCAGTTACAGAACTGAACTCCCACCCAGGTAAAACTATGGAACAAGAGTCTCACTGTTGTTAAAGCCCAAGCAGTTACCCACCTTCCTGCCTCTGTGCCCCTTATTCCTCACAGCTATTTCTTCCCGAGGTGAGGGAGACCTGTCCAAACACCCCCCCTTCCTTGCCCAGAGGTGCCCGGGGGTGTTTCTTTCCATCAGCTGAAGCAGCTCCATTTGTCGCCTCACTTTGTTTTCTTCCCTTTGTTTTTGTAGTTGTTTAGGGTATCTTTCTGATGCTGGAATGTATCTTTTCCCAGGCTTGTTTATGTTCCAGTCAGGTCTTTTGCTGTATTTTTCTGAAGATTTAATTTGTCTTTCTTTTCTGGCATATTGGTCATATAGGTCACTGTAAGTGCCACCAGTCTCTTTTCCTGATATTTTATTTTTATCTATATACTGCATTTCCTTCTGGTATTTTTTGCTGTTAGAGGTTTCTTTATATTCTATAGAAATATCAGGTGATTCGCAGTGCACAGTTCTTTCCTCAGCTGACTCAGTGTATGCTGAAGTATTAAAGTAATCTAAAAAAAAAAATAAATTGTATTGTAACTCTAAGCTATTCAAATTACTTGATTGACTTTTGTATGCATATCAATCTACGATTATGATTTTATTCAAAAATGACTGTTACAGTTTTTTATAAAGCTTTTTTATTCTTTTTTAATGTGGAAGACAGGTAGCACCATAGAAGCAAACCTAGTAAGGAAGGGGAAAACCCCAAAAGACTGGAGAACAAAATCAAGTCACTGTAAAAGAAAATTTATGTAAAATGAAACAACATTCTTTTAAAATGTAGAATTCTACTTCTGTCATGGTACCCAAAAGTAAAGAGCAAAACACAGCTTCTGTATAGTTTTCCAGCATGCCCATGGTTTGGTCATACAGCACTACTGGGAATAATTAACTTTCCTAATCCTTGTTGTCCAGTGGAAATGATTTGTTCTATTTTTAAATTATTAACAATCCAGCTTTTTTCTTTACTAAGAGGCATTCACAAAAACATTATTTAATTTGTAAACTGTCCAAATTCACAGTAAAATTTCTACCAGCACTGTCAAAACCAAAAATATTATGTTGGTGCTTTGGCAAGCAGGAATAAAATAAAGCTTGCACTTCCCAAGTGACAAGCTAATACAGTTCTACATACAAGGCATACATAAAATGACTGGAAGTTTCCACTGAATTTGCTCATTCACACCTCATCTAGAACATTTAAAAAATGCAGACTAACTTGGAGCTGGGTTTTTTAACAGTGTGATACAAAACCAAGAAGATGAAGACTGGAATATGTTCTGTCTAGATGGACCTACAATTCTCTCTGGGTATTTAGCAAGAATGTAAACATTTTCTAAACATCTGAATGTAAGCTCTCATTTTCTAATGAGTTTTCTAGTTCCAGAATTATTGACAATGATTCCGCCAATATATTCAAGGACACATTAGGAAAACCTCAGCCCTGCTCGACACCAAAACATATTACATAAACCTGGGAACATTCACACTGAAGAATACTACAAATACATGTTTAAATGCCTTAATAAATTTGGGCCTATGTGGCTTGTGACTCTAAGTCAACCCTGTATTCCAGACTGCGTGATTTGAATCTGTAACCGGTAAGTACCAACTATACAAATATATAATTTCTTTAGAAGAATAAAGTGATACACTCTAATATACCAACATGCCTATGTCTGTGCAAGTATTTCCTTCTAGTTTTATTCCATTCTGGCTCACAGTGATGTCACAAATCTGCTGCCTCTGCCTTTGCTGAGGTACCTCAGAGCCATCGGTCGTACCTGTCTGTACAGCGGTGTCCTTCCGAGGAGAGACCTGCTGCTCACTGTGGCTCTGGACATCATCACAAAAATTGTTACTTTGATGTGAAATGCCAGAATGACAACTTTCACACTGCGTATCACCTAAAAAGTTGTAAGTAAAATTGTTCCATTTAGTGACATATGTTCAGTTTAAACTGTGCCGTTGAGTTACCCGACAATGGTGGTGTTTCTTTATGTAATACAGCACCTGACACTTACTCAAATACAATATTCACCATAGCAGTCAACACTTGTATTTATTTGGAAGGTAAATAAATTGTAATGAATCTTGATTTGTGAAAGAGCCATTTCTGACCCAAATGCAGACAGAGAAACAAACCCAAAAAAACCCCAACCCAGAAACAACTTGCTTTCAAACCCCAAAGAACAGGCAAACTGAGTAGGAGAAGGCTTGTACTTGCCACCACCAGGATTGTTCTGAACTTTGGAAATGTCATGTGCCTTCTGAGCCACGTCTGGAATGTGCTGTTCTTGTTTTAATCTCTGGGCTAATTCCTGAGCTTTCTCCATTGTCTGATAGAGCTCTTTGGTTTTAAGAGTTGCGAGTTCCTTAAAAAAAAAAAAAAGGCAAATATGTGATCATTTATTTTGAGAATAAAATTAATAGGATTATTTAATCCCCATGTAATCCTTGAGGTTTACATATATTGTTACTTTGGGAAAATGTTTTTTTTTCCCCAAAACTAAAAGTAGTTGAGTAAATGCAATATGTAAATTCAGAACCTCTGCTGTACTAATGAAGGTTGTTCAATCCTAGCACAGAAAAGTGAGCATTTAGATCCTACAAGTTATTTGGATATTTATTTCCTTTCTAATAAATTAATCTTTTTCTAGAAGCCATCTGATGTCAGCAGTTTGTGGCTTCCTGTATCATGTGGTTTAATGAAATGAAAGAAGCCTAAATAAAAATAATAAACCCACCTTCGTCCTACTTCCACAGGAGACAGTAAAAACTCCCTAACAAATGTGAGGGGGTTACAGTTTCCAGACTCAGTGGGTTCAACTGCAGAAGACAAGGCCAGGGAAAAATCTCATTTCCAAACAGTTATTCCCATCTCATCCTCACTTCCTACTGCATTTGCAGGTGGAAAGAACAACAACTGGTTGTGTAACATGTTTTGAAGGAGCTGAGCAGTTACAGGCAAGGATGACTTTCCCTGTGTTTTACCAGTCCCTGGAATCAGGGATCCACATGTCTGCAGGTTTTGGAGCAGTGACACTATGGAATCTGCTGCTGTTCCAAACAGGAAACTAACTGTAATAGCTGCTACTGTGGCAAAAGGAAGAATGAAACATCAGACGAAGCTTTTAACCTTCTACAGAGGTAAGAACATATACAAATGCAAAATTTGTACTTGCCAAAGGTCAGAAGGTACCTTTGGTTTAACTTTTATATGAGAGCAGTATGTAAAGTTCAGCAATAGCTACA
This sequence comes from Manacus candei, assembly GCF_025592945.1. Classification (NCBI taxonomy): domain Eukaryota; kingdom Metazoa; phylum Chordata; class Aves; order Passeriformes; family Pipridae; genus Manacus; species Manacus candei. Next base: position 938,297 of record NW_026138130.1, read on the forward strand.
GAGGGGAAAGCTGTAGAACATGAATGACTTTTAAAATTACTTTTCCTGACTATATTCTAAGAAGTCTTTAATTCAGACTGAAAGCACATTCAGTCAGATGAACTTCATGGTATTGAAGTATCTTAAAAGCATCGAGTTACCAATAACAATAATTGCATCACATACTCTGTGGTATTTTTTGATTTAAAATTTGCATTTTACAATGGATGTTTCTGCATTATTTAGAACTACATTTCCCTTTTTGCTAGTTCTTATAATTTCTCTTCCTGAAAAGGCCCTTGTTCAGAAAAAGTAAGTTGCCTTATGCTTGTAAGGTGTCATAAGTTTATCAGTTGAGGAAACAGATTTTGATTTCAAATGTCTAAATTTCAGAGAGTTTTCATTTTCAAAATGATGAAGTGACACAGTTTTGAAGGTGAGGAACAAGAACCATTTTCCTCAAAGCTCAGTCATACTACTGACTATCTGCACTAAAGATAATGCAAAACCCCACCTCCTTTTGTTTTTGTTTCAGCATTTCTTCTTCAAACTGTTTCTGCAGTTGTTCTTTTTCTCGTGCCAGGCGCAGTTCTTCCTGTTGTTCCTCCCATTTTCTCTTCTCTTCCTCAAGTTGTTTCTTCTTCCGTTTTTCTTCCACCTGGGCCATTATTGCTTTCTAGCAGCACCAGAAAAAAAAGGAAAAATACCATGTTGAGGCATTATAAGCTATTTATTCATATACTTTCATATATGTATATAATAATTGGATTTGGACAAATGGCAAAAAGAAAAATCAAGACAATTTATTTCAAACACTTTTGGCTTTGTTTTTGGAAAACCACCAGCCCCATCGAGCATTTTGCAATACTGAGATACAAAAAGGAGCTTTTAATGTTTTAGAGAACGCTTTTGTTTTTCTTGTAGAGTAATGAAGGTCTGACTTTTACCTTATGTATGTACTGTCAGCCAGGAGTTTGATCTAGCAGAGTAACAGTTTGACCAGAACAGTCTTCTTAAATTTATAACTGAGACTTCTTTACATGGTGCTAGAGACACCACCATGGAGATATACATTCAGTTAGAGAGCCACAGAGGTTATGTAAATGTCAGTAAAGTGCATAAAAAGCTAAAGCTTCATGGAGTGGGAATCTGTAAATATTAGTCCTCTCCACAACAGTGGAGACCAGGAAAATGCACACAAAGCTACTGGAGCTCTAAAGACTGAACTGTACATTTTTGGAGGCAAGAATTCAGTTATAGAAAGGCAATCATCTCTTACAAATATTGAAAGGACACTGTAGAGTCTGACTGAATGAAATACTGCAAACAACTGTACATGCAATCTAAAGCGTAAAAGTCAAGTGCCTGCCTGGATTTTGGTATTAAATCTCATGCTTTATTCACGAGACATTACCTTTTATCCTTCCTTCTTATTAAAATAGTGTTAGACTTTAAAACAAAAGTCTACCTGATGTTCTAACTGTTTCTGCCGCCTCCTGTCTCTCTCTTCAATCTGTGCAGGATCCAGGAGAGCCGTCATTGAACGGAGGAAACTAAGAACAAAGGAACATGTAAATGTTTTTAATCATTGGAAAATAACCCTAAAGCCTTTCTTTGTTAAAATCAGTTAGATTTCATTTTCATATTGAGGTTATCCCACTGTATTAATTTATAATTATGGAATTCATTTTACTAAGGAACAAAGTAAGGTTATTTGCAGTAAATGTTATTAAGAAACAATGGAAGCACTTGAGTCTTTCACAAGTGAAACAACAGGTATTTCTGAAGAAAGCAAAAGCCAAATAAGATCCAAAGATGAGATTTAAAGAATTTTGGTTTTTGTTTTTTAAATTTCTGAGGTGGTATCAGAAATGTACTGGCTGGGAAGATGATTATCCTTACACAGCTCACTCACCTGACTTTCTGACTCTGTTCCAAAGCACCATTTTTAGCAGCTTTTTCTGCATTTCCCACCTTTAAGGGCATGAGATTATTGCCTAAAGCTGCAGGTGAAAAAGGGTGAATAAAAGCAGTCAGCTCCTTAGGGTCAGGTGACAGGCAAAGACTTTCAGGCTGCTTTTTGTGCATTCCATTTAGGGGGTGTTGTGCATTAGCATTAAGGTGGTTCTTAAAAGAATCAAAATGCATTGCCCATCTGTCATGCTCTTCTGCCTAAATAAATATCAAGCAACAAAAAAAAGGAAAAGCACTCAATCACACTGTTTCTGTAAAGTGTGCTTCACAAAACAGACAATACACATTTTGTACAACAGGAACATTAGAAAAGCTCTGTTAGGGAGCTACAATACAGACAGCAGTTAATTCCTTAAATGGGAAAACAAGTCTGTCTGTTGCTTAAAATGCAAGTCTGATCAGGAATTACCCTGCTGATCCATATTTGGTCAGCAAAAACATCACTACTACGTTTTCAGAAAAAACAAACATCAAGATTTATAGAGTGAAAAAGTGTTGAAAAATAAAAAAGTAAATTAACATAAGGTCAGGCTTTTTGGTAGTGTTTTTTCAATTTATATTACTATTTTGTCCCATGATTTTTCTAACAGGACTGGGCACTGCTTGTTAGAGAAGTCAGTACCGGCCCTGCCTCACTCTCCTCCTGCTGTGTCATTATTCCTTCTCTACTAACAAGAGCGAGTGGCTTCTTTTAAACTGTCCTACATTTACACCCTCCATTTTAATTCTGGACAGTAGCAGAATCAATGTGCTTTGGGCAGAGATATTAATCTCCAGCTTCCAATTTTCAGCTAAACATGCCTATTATAAAATAAGCCTTCCTTCAAAAACCTCTTCCACCCCCAGCAGCCACTAGTGCCATCCCAGCAAAGTACCTGAAACTTCTGAAGAGGTGACACACTGGGTGTAAATCTCTCTTCTGTACTACCCAGGCTTATCTTTTTGGCTCAGTGTTGGCAACTGGGACATTCCAATATATGAGTAATAAAAGATTTTTACCCAAGGGGCTGTTGTTTTGCTACTGAGAAGGTTTTCACTTCTGACTGTAAGAACTGTTTCCCTGGAGGGACTGGAGAATGACTACCTAAAACTTGCATTCTGCAAGAAAACACCTAAAATTATGTAATCTGATATAGTTTCTGGGAGTCCTTTCTTGAAACAAAAATTCCCTTGTGTCAGCTAAGTTTAACACCTATTTTTTAAAAGAAGCATGAAAATCATAGTCCAAATAATAAAAATCCAAGTTACTCTTCCTCCTGTCCCTTTGAACACTGTGATATAGAAGCAGATCAGACAGTTGAAAAATCGACTTTATTCTTTTGAGGGTCTGTGCTGCAATATGCAAAAGAGTTCAGAGTATAAGACAACACCTGAAAAAACAGGTGTTGAAGCAAAGGAGGTTAAGTGCTCATTAACTTCCTTTCAGACAGGAGGCTGGGAGTGAAAGTACTGGGGAGTTACTCACTGGTAACTGCACCCTCCTCCCACAGCACAGCTATCCATTAAAAACAAGGCACTAATGAAGGAACCTTCACAGCTGCAAAACTCAGTTTACAAAGGAAACCTGATCCCTTCAACAGCTAAGAGGACGACAAGACTCGCGTTGCCTGTAGGTAGGTACACAACCGACCTGGGCACCAAGGGGTTCTTCGGGAGGGTGGGTAGGAAAGTTCTATTCTAGTATAACAAGCTGTGGCATTAAAATGATGAATTGCTGTTTAGGAATGGTATAACTGCAGTAAAATGCTTCAGTTGGGAGTAAAAACTGTAGCCTTGTAATCCAGAAGGCCACAGGCTATGAAAATTCACATCCATCAAGTTTTGGTAACCAAGCTTCTTGTTCACTAATAATACAAAACATCTCAAGATGTGAAAACAGCTCATGTATGGTGAAAGATAAAATCCTGGAGTTAAAGCTGTGGACAGTAATTTGGGATTCTAGCAGCAGTACAGTCTCACTGCATGTTTTTTTATTTCAAAAAACAACATTTCTGGAAAAGTGTGTCAGTATGGGGCTGTATAAGAATGCAGAGCATTCCGCTGATCTTAAAAAAAATCCATAAAGATAGTAACAGATAAAGGAAAGAAGTCAGCTTCCATATAAAGAAACTCTAGGAGTACTGACCCCATTGGCCAATAGGGACAGTATTAAAAGTCTCTTCAGGTATTCCACCTGCAAAGCAATTACCTTGCCCACACTTTCCTTCTAGATCCAGTGTTGGAGACCTACATTCAACAGCCTGGAAAAACCAAAGTGTAAACAAGGTAAGGCTATTTTCTTCAATACTTTCTGGAGAAATGGTTTTTAACTTTTTTAAGGTTTCATGAGAGTGTATGTGTATTAAAATAATATTTCTAGAAACAGGATTTAAACAGCTGTGTGACACACTGCACTTGCCTATAACTTTTCTCCTGTTTTCTCATCTCTTGTAACCTATGCAAAATTTCTTTTTATATAGTCACTGTCTCTACACCACCTTCCAAACTCTAGTGCTTTTACATATGGTGGGAAAGAAAAAAAAAAAAGCAAGCAATATCCCTGTCTTAATCTCTGCAGCAAGCACTGTAACACCACACCAGACACAGTCTGTTCTCTGCCACCGAAATACTGGAACAGCTACAGGCTGAATGTTCAGTAAGTCCATCCTTACAGTGAAAACATGGACATGCTGCACATAATGATGCCTTTGTTGCCACTTCACTAGGTCTGTGATTTCATCTTTTATTTCTTAGAACAAACATGTAGAGAAAAACCTCTCTTATTCAAAAAAGTCCCTCTAAACCACAGATACCTTTGATAAATTAAGTTTTTCTTCTATTTTTCGTAGTTTAGCTTCTTCCTTCTGTTTGTCCAACTCTTCAAGCCACTTCTTCTGTTGCTCATGCTTCAAAGCACTGAAAGGTCGTTCCTGTGGCACAGCTTCCTGAAATCAGATAAGTGCTAGTCCCTTGTACAAAAAATTCAGTACCTTGTCTAGCCATGTAATTAAGACTTGGCTTTCAGTTAGTAAGCTTAAGTGGGCTTTTCTCTAGCACAGGAAAAGTAAATTTGTAACTGTATAAAGTATCTGACTGCTGTTAGAAAGATGCTAAATAAGCCAAACTTTGAACATTACTCTAACTTGAACCATCAGCTTGTCACTCTAGAAAACCTTACTTATATGTATCGTAAATAAAAATCCCTTCCTTCTTCCTATGGTTCACTGCTCAGTCTGCGTTCCAGGTAGTTTCAGCATCACAATCTAATTAGCAGTAATCTGTCTCAAGTAAATTACTTATCATCTTCATTCTTCTGTTTCTGCTTCTTAAGATGTCTGTATTATTTAACAAACTCCACTGGCACTGAGAACTTCCAGTGCCATCTGAAAAAACCCACTTTCAATCACTGCCTACTAGCCACAACCCAAAACCTACTTTTTGAACCTTCTGCCATCAATATTTTTTATTTTCGATAGGTTCCCACTTCTCTATTTTTTCAACACATACTTAAAAAGTAACTAATACTTCATGTCACACCTCTAGTACTGTTCTCCACATTTGAAGACTGAAAATGCTCAGTCTTCAAAACATCGATATTTTGATAAACGTTCATTTAGGAACAATTATTTAGAGCAGAAAGATCTAATGAATTCTTCTGGTTTAAAAGAACTACTGGAGACAAACATTTGTTGTCCATAAATAAGTAAAAAAAACCCTGCATGCAATTTAAGATCTTACCCTGAAAACAAATGCTGTGCAACTGCCAGCTGGAAAGTCAGAAGAACTGAAATCAGAAGACTGCCCAGCTGGAGCTCTTGAAACATTCAGTGCAACTTCATCAGCCTCTGTGGCTAAAGCAGCTGTACAGGCACAGTTTTCCTCAGTGGCATTGACTGAGTCAGCTGGAAACACTGTCTACAAAGAAAATGATCATTTTAAGACTTTAGTTAGCTTACCTGTTTGGTTTATATTAAATAGCCTTTAACATAAATAGACAAGTAAATTATACTCCTAGAAGCTGCTATTCATTAAAACTTCAGCCAAAACTTGTAACTAAGCCTCTCATATCCAGTACATCTTAATTAATTTCTTAATGTTGATTGAAACTAATTCTTATGTGGCAGTTGTAACTTTGCTAAGAATGCTGAATATGCCACAAAAAAAGGGCAATTTGCTTTTGCTGTAATAACTGACAGCAGATACAGCCCTAACTTCTGTTTAACAGCAATCAGTTTTACTGGAGAAGTTTCATCTGAGTATATTATATTTATCTAACACTGTTTTCAGAGTGACAGCTGACTTTTTAAAAGGCAGAAGAAAAGTCCTATTGCTGTGCTCATTATTATGTAAACAATCAAACTTACGTGAGAGCTCAAATGAACAATGTAAATAATTATGTAGCCAGGGATTACATTTGAGACTATTCCTCAAAACAGAACTAGAAAACATTTATATTTTTAGTCAGGAATCAAAACAGAAGGACAGGAACGAGTTGTTCATGCTACAAATATCTTAAGTTGCAAAGCTACAAACTGGAGCTACAGGTAAGTATGGAACAGGGAGCTGCAGCTTTTCGTGCCAGGAAAGAGCTTAAAGTCACCACTGATATTGGATTCTACTGGATTTGTACAGAAAAGAAAACCTTGTATGAATTAGAAGTTAAATTGTTCTGCAGCAATGGAAACTGTGCTCTTCTGTGTTTATGGACAGCCTTACCTGACCTGGGTCAGCTGTTTCCACTTTTTCTTTATGGGTTTTATTATTGCCAGGTTCTGCCCAGAAATATCCCACCTCTCCCTCCAAGGTTTCTTTCAGTTTCTTCTTCAGTGCTACCTGTTCATCTTAGAAAAAGCCCAAAACCTCCAATAAGAGTTCCTAATACAAACATTTAGCAGTTAAAAAAAAAAAAAGGCATCAATGCATGTCTACCCTGCTATTTTGACTGTAAAATGGACTACAAGAGTTGTCACCATTGTCTGACCAACCAGTCCCAAACATGACTTTGCTGTTAAGAGAGTGGCAGCTGAGACTGCCCAGAGATGCAGAGGTGACTGGGGAGTCCCTCTAGAAGAAGGAAACACCAAAGGCTTAACTATTTCCCAGCAAAAAAGGGAAAACTAACCAAGCATATAAATTCTCTCAATTTTATTCTACAGTCTTGGACTACTAAAACATTATTAAAACCAGTGGAGCTATACATGGAAGCTACTGACAAATGCATAATTAAACCCTGAAACCAAATGGCCTAAATCCCAGCTGAAAACAAAACACAACTTTTTATGTGAATCATAAAAGGTTTAGTTTTAAAACATGTTAAGCAGATTTCGTTTTCTACAGAGATTCTCCTTGCCTGGTGAGGGGGCAGGAATGCAAACTGTTTTAAATTCAAATTGCACTTTGATACTTTCAGTCCTGCTTGTACATTAGGCTGACACTTGTCCCATTAAAATCCAAGTGAATGTGTTGATGATAATGGCTATCAACTGCTGTCAGAATGTGACAAAACCACGGGGAAGTAGCTCCTAAAATATGAAGTATAACAATGCATTTGTTTGAGATAATGTTTAATTGGTAAAGATGCATTTTTGCCAGAATTTATTGATAATCTTTGCATAAAATTTTGAAATTCAAGATGCTTAATCTCTCTTGGAGACCAATGAAATTATGCACTTTTCAATTTGTAGCAAATGCACTGATTATAAGTAAATTTAAAAGAGCATAAGGAGTACCAAGTTTCTTGGTATTCCTTAGTGTAATAAAGTGGTATCCTGAGTGTAATAAAAACTGATCAAAAATATATTCTATACATCATAAATACCTAATTCCTTCTTCCACTGGATCTTTTTAAATTCCAGTAAGGCTTTCTCCCCTTCTCTTTCACCCAAGGTACTAAATATGTCAGCAGGTTTCCACGAATCCTTTCTAGAAAAAAGGAGGGAAGAATAAAAGAATTTTACCTAAAAAGCTAATCTGTTAATTTTAAAGGTAACTTTTAAATTTATAAACAATCTTAATGTTATTAAGAATCTTAATACAAGTCTTTACTGGGGACACAATTTTTGTAGATAATAACACAAATCTACCTACATAACTTTCTGTCCTGGCTGTGGATGTGCTTCTTGTTTCCTGCTTGAATCACAGTTCCCTTCATCTGGAACTGATGAAACTTCACAATCTTTTTGGAGTGATGTTACAACGTTTTCCTCTGATGCCTCATTAGTAGCTGTGGACAACATAAATATATAAAAAAATAAATATACTTATGACCACTAAACTTTCTTCAGCACTGAGAAAATACTTCAAGAACAGCAGAAAATTGCAAACTCCACTCTATTTAACAATAGTGTTTTCAGCCCTGCTCATATAGTTAAGACACGTAAGTTAGAACTTCACAGGGTATTTTTAGAATGCCAGACTTTCAGTAAATGCTTATTCTTGGCTAAAGGCTCAGACTTTGGGACTCTACTTAATTGCAGTGTCTTATTCTTGGTGGCAAAGAGCTGACCCTCTCCACAGACCCACCAACAGGAGTAAGGGTGCAATGCAGGAAGAAACACAACAGTTCTTATGCTTCTGAGTAGAAGAATCGGGAGGAAAAAACCTCAACCGTAATATTTACAGTTAGGCAAAAAGATACATGTACATCTTTGGGCCAGAGGAAAATGGCAGCACTGCTCTTGAGACATATTGCAAGATCTGAACTCTTCACAAATCAGAAGGGGCTGTCTCTGAGGCAGTGATACAGTGCAATTCTTTGTTTTCTACCCCAATGTAAAATTTGCATGAAATATTGCCAAAACTGCTTGCTGGTTTGCTTTATGAAGTACTGGAATACTATCAAACAATCCCTAGTTTTTACTGTTAAAATTATCAAATGCTTGGTTCCCAACAGTAACAGAAAATTTCACATCCATAACAGCAAACAGTATTTTGTCCGAGACCATTGAATACAAGAGTAACATCTCTACAGAATGCAAATAAATTATCAACTCTGAGTTAAGCTTTCACATTTTGCTCTGTTTCCATGAAATGAACTTATTCAACAGCTGGTATCTTACCCATTTCCTCTTGCTTTTCATTATGAGTCTCAGAGATGCTTCTAGTTCCTTCTTTAACAATCATCAGAATCTGTTGGAGCTGTTCTTGTGTTAAACACACCAAACTTGTCAAGTCTTCACCTGATACAGATGGGGTTTGAGGTTTCTGTTTAGCTTTTTTAACAACACTAGGATCCTCTGAATCAGGATATCTGTTTGTGCCATCTCTTTGGAAAATCAAAGAGGGACCTTTAGTTGTGGCTTCATGTGACGAGTGTTTAGCAACTTCCAGTTTTTCACCTTTTGTCATTGATAAGCTTGATTCACTCCTTGGTTTTGCTACATTTTCCTGCTTGATACAAGCATTTTGTGTTGGCCTCAGGACATGCCCAGCGTGCCTTGTTCTCAGTGCCTGTTTAGGTGTTCTGGCTTTATTCCCCATCTGTTAAAGCAAAAAGATTTCCCCATATATTAAATAAGGAAATAAAATTGTATTTGTAACAAATGAAAACAAGATCGAAGCAACAAGTACAATAAGTGTCATTTTTCTTCCTTGGTGACACTTGTAATTATTTCCTATGTATTAGGGCCTTTTTCTGCTTTCTGTCCTTCCCTAATCCACTGCATTCCAGTTTACTCAGAGACAACCTATAGGATCAAACTGGAACTTAAACACACTTCTGATCCCTATTTTACCAGAATTCCTTTAAGGTCTCTAAAAGTTCTGATTTATATGATTCCCTGTACTGCTTTAACTTCTTGGCCAAGTAAAATAAAGCATTTTTCAAAGGTAAAAATAGTCACAGAACTTTGAATTCATCCTTTTTAACTGCTATTGTGAACCTGAGAAATCACAGAATATCTCAAGTTATAAGGGACCCATAAGTACAAATTTCTCTTTCATAAATATAATTGATTACATGTATTTAGGTAGTTCAAATGAATTCTCAAATTTCTCTGTTAATGAACTAAATAGTTAATCTACGTATTCTAATAATTTTTCCACTTACCTTCATTGCAGGCTTTGATTTGTCTTTTGGGAAACAAACACAAACATATGAAAGAAGTATTTAATGACAACTTCCTCCTGAAAAACAAGCTTGAGAAATCAGTAAACTGGTATATTCATCTGGGGTCTGTAGGTCAGGGGAAAATACTTTGCCTGTAACATCTGCCCTGATTATTTTACTTTTTTTACTTATTTCAGTATACACACTTTAAAAGTATGTTGGAAAAAAATATTAGATATATTACAGTAACTATTTCTAGTTTTATACAGATCTAATAAAATTATTGTGCCAGTCTGGCCCTCCCCTGTTATTCATTATTCCTCAGAGCCCTGTGGTAATGGCTTTATCTCTGGTTACGTGATGTTATGTCTCCACTGCTGAGATGCCATCCATTATTGCTCCCCACATCTATGCCCTGAAACACTCTTAAGTCTTTTAACCCAAATCCTAGAGGATGCATAGAGGTGTAGTGGTCTCAAAAATAACAGTAAGTACCATGTTCAGTATAATACTTCGGAATAAAGGATATCATAATAGAGGGAAAGTGGTACTTGAGAAATCCAGCACATATAGATAATGCAAAGGGAGAGAAAGTAGTAGAGATATTATTTTACTGGGACACATCTATTGGAAATAAGGCTTCTTCAGCAGCATAGTGCAGTTACTGCTCTGGCAGTGGCTGCTGATCATTTCGCACTGGTAGCACCTGTACCTTTTTTTGTCATTAACAACTGAAGACACTGGAGAACTGTTGTTAAAGTCTGCAAAACAGCACTATTAAGGGATTCCAAGCTACATGACCACTTTAAAATTTGGGAGTATGCTGAACTGTTGTCCTGCAGGAACAGGCACTTAATCCTGAACCACCTCGGTAACGTTCCAGTAGTAAAGGTGTTCTGTGGCCGTTTTCATCTCTGGGTTCTCAAGCATTCAACCCTCATCTGAGTAGGTAAAAGTCACTGTTTGACTTCTTTCTGGCTATTCAGAAATTAAATTAAGTGTGATTCTGTGTGCTGTTCAAACCCAACTTCTCTGTAAAAAGGAGAAACGCAAATAGGGTCTTTTCCCATCACAGTGGGGAGATGCATAATGTGGTACTCCAAAGTCCTGCTTATGTGTTATTTTCTTTGATTTTTTTTTTTCTGTGTAAGAGAGAAGCATCTGTCTCCAGCAGCAGCTTAAGCTACTGGAGAATAATCCTGCTTTAGTCCCTAAGACTGTGAGCAGTGTCTCTCAGTGCAGAAAACCAAAATTCAGAACTAATACAATCTGACGCAATTTTTGACATCATTCTGCTCAAGCAAGTGCTGTTTATATCAGTGCATAACCAAGTTAATTTCTGGAGAAGAGTGCTTGTTCAAGGCTAGTTCACAGTCCAAGGTAATGCTTTATCTTGGAGCACTCTGGAACATGCACTGGCCCTATGCAGCCAATGCTGCTGCTGATGGTTGTAAAGAGCAAAAGCCGCAGCATTGCTGTTTCAGAGGTATTGCAGGGTTTATTACCAGTACACTGATGTTCCTTCCTGACTCAAAACACCACATAAAGCCTCATTAAACAGCTGTCTGGTAAATGCAGAAAATGAAATATAATTTAAAGGGCATTAAATGGAGAATTTCTGTATCCTGACGATGTAGAACAGCTACAGAAAGTAGCTGTAAAGCAGCAAATGTATGTCTGACAAATCACAAAAACAGAATTTATTAACATTTAATCATGAACATATACTGGAAAAGTCTATTTCAGATAGTAGTAATAAGATTTGGCCTAAATAAACTGCTTACTGAAAATTAAAAATGTCAGCTGCCAAATACTGAAGCTGCTTTCAAGTAAAAGATGACTGTAATGATGTAATTCTGTGTAAATTAAGCAGAGAGTTATTAGGCCTCTTTTTTCCCTGGTAAGTAATGTGATATAAAGTTAAAAAAATTATCCAATTATGCCAGTTGATACACAATAGCACTTTTATGAATAGAAGCAAGCCTACTGGCCACCTGTTCACAATGGACAAACTATTCAGAACTTCACTATCAACCTACTGTTCAGAATCAAGGTCCTGAGTAAAAAGACTTGTAAATAATAATGCACAAACATTCTTCCTGAACTGAAAAATATTTCAATAAAGCTGTGCTTTGTGTTGCTTGGATCTTAGGTTTAACTTCAAGAAGCTTTAAAGATTACTTGAGATAAATGATTAAAAAAATACCAGAAGCAGCTAAAATTAGCCTAGGCTTTCCATCCAGTACTTCAGTTTCAAGCTTCAGTCCATCACTGCAAAATGAAAGAGAGAATGGAATCTGAAATATTAAATAATCTGATAATGTAAGATCATTACATTAATAACAAGGACAATCGGACTTAATTACAAGCCAGTATTTACTGCTGGTCCAGATGGTCTTTCACACTCCAAGCTTTGAATGTTTTGAGAAGTTAAATACAAAGAAATCAACCTGTCTTGAAGAGAGTATATTTTTACTGAAAAAACTGGATTTGGTGTTGCAAAGGTTGATGCTGAAGGTGGCATTCACATATATATATATATATATATATAAATATATATATATAAAAATATAGTTATACAGAGCAATACGCCTGCCTCAAGAATTTCGTCATCCTACAATATAAACTGTGTGCTACAAAGACTCAACAGGTCTCCCACAACGCCAGCACCGACCACAAAGAGGGGCTGTGTGCTGGTAACAGCCCTTCATTGTGCTTCCAGGCACAACAATCCACCTTTCCAAATGGAACAAGCTTTATTAGAAGGGTTTATTAAAAGACAAAAGCGTGGCAGTGCTTAGGCAAAGTACACAAACACTCATTTTTCTTCCGTGCGTTGAGAAACCCTACTATGAAGATCAGTGTTCAAAATAACACTTATCTTCAAGCTTTCATTAAAAAAATAAAAATAATAAAAAATAAACAATCCAGCGAGCACGGACCTTTCTCGGGAGCCCGGAGCGGTGTGACCGGAGCCGCTGCCCCGAAGCCGAGCCCGTCCCCGCTCTGTGCCGCGCCCGGCGGGACGCGGAGGGTGCGCGTCCCCCTCGCACCGCCGAGCCGCGGTGTCCCAATGTCCCGTCCCCGATGTCCCGTCCCTCTCCACCGCTTCCCAGACCCCTTCCCGAGGCCCTCCCGTGGGACGGGCCGTCAGTCCCGGCTCTGTCCCGCTCCCGGTGCCTCGGCCACGCGGCACCGCCGCGCTGCGCTCCGCGGGGGCGGCCGGGCGAGCGGCGCTGGGGCCGTCCCTGCCCGGGCACCGGGAGCGCCTCCCGCTGCCAGCCCAGCCCAGCCCCGCTCCCTCCTTACCCCAGGTTCATGGCTGTGCCCGGCGGCCGCGGAGCCGCGCGGAGCTCCGCGCATCGCCCGCCCCGTCCCCGTCCCCGTCTCCGTGATCCGCGGCCGCGGCCCCGCTGAAGGAGCCGGGCGGCGATTGGGCTTCCCGAGGGCGGGATTTGCCAATGGGCTCCTGGAGCACTGCGGGGCGGCCGGGCCGGGAGCGCTGGGGGATGGAGTCCCGCACCCCTCCCGCGACTGGGAGCGCCCCGGGGATGGAGCTCCGCGCCCTCCTCCCGGGGGATGGAGTCCAGCACATCCCTCGCGGCCGGGAATCCCGGGGGATGGAGCCCCGCACACCCCCGCCGGGGAGCCCGAGGGATGATGTCCCGCACACCCCCCGCCTCCGGCCCCGCCGGGGGTGCGCAGCAGTTGCCGGGCGATTATCCCCGGGCTCGGGCCTGAGCTGCCTCCGGAGCGTGGGAGGGCGGCGGCTGCTCGCTCGCCTTTTAGTGCGTTTATTTATTTATTTTCTGGTGTGGCTTTGGCAAAGCGGACGAGGCAAGAGAGGGGGGCGACGCTGAAGGTGGGGGACGGAACGGCGTCTGTAGCCGGCGAGGGCTTCACCCACCCGCCGGGTGTCCTGGCGCTGCGGGGGGAGCAGATCCCGTCGGGAGAGGAGGGAGAGCCGGGATTGAGGAGGGAAGGGTCGGCCGGGACAGCTGCCCGGTGTCCGGGCTGGCGCGGTGGGAGCGGAGGGCGGGGAGTCCCGCGTAGGACGCTTCCCATCCCTCCCTCCCTCCTGCCATTCCAGCGGGCGGTGGATCGGTGGATCGGTAGATCGGTGGATCGGTGGATCGGTGGATCGTGTCCCGCTCGTGGGCTCTCCGGGACTTGCTTTCCTCTGGGCTGCCGGAGTGGTTTCTGCATCACGGTCCTGCTGAACTTTTGAGATCCGGCCCTTCGCCATCGCCACTGGTTTGATGGGTTTCCCAGAGCGCGCTCCAGGTGCTGGTGGGTGTTCCTGGACCGATTCGATGCTCTTGGGCAGCGCTGTAGGAGCGGACTATTGAGCACTGTTGTTGTGTAGGTACAGCTTCTGGAATAATGGGACGTGTAAACGTGCAAATCAAATGAATCTACATGTTGCCTCATTTTCAGGATAAAAATATCGAACTTATTTCAGGAGGATTTGTTTATGTTCAAGAGTATAGTCAGATTCCATAAAATGCTTCAGAGCCCGTTTAGATATTTTACTATTCAAGATGGCATTTAAGCTTATGCTTAAAGCCAAATGCTTACTGAAATCCTTGATTTCAAAGGAGGTTAAGGCCTTAAGGCTTGTCTCGAATAGTGTTGCTTCTAGACGTGGTTAATTTTGTCTGGACAAAGGTACTACAGATACAGGGACAGATCCTCTGCGTGTTCTCCAGCTGTGCTTACTCCAACCGACAGTGATAGAAGTGTTGCCCTTTGGAGATTACAAAGAAAACAAACAGTAATAAAAAAATAGACAGCGAGGCTGAGTTTAATGTGTACACAGAACCTCTGAACTGCTTTGTGTGTTCTATGAAATTAACGTGTCAGTCATCAGACAAAATTATATTTTCTGGGGGATTTTTTTACAAATATGGCTTCACAGCTTTTTGTTTGGTATTTATTGATTGATAGATGAGCTAAAAAGTCTTTGAAACATTCATTTAGGGACTAGAACAAGGGAGGAAAAGAAAGCCGGGAGTTTTCTTAGTAATGCACTGCATATGAAGTCCTGTGAAGCACAGAACATACAAGATAGATTGTTGATAGCTGCTGCCATTTTTGGCTGCCTTATATCAGTGTCTCTAAGTCTCCCTGGGATGTCATGAACAATAACCTCTGAAGATTACTTTGTCTATCTGATATAGTCTAGGTTCATCATTAATCCCAGGAATTAAAATTTGTTAACAGTGATTTAAACCAAAAGAACACATGCTTATCAAAGTGTTAAACAGTGCAATCTGAATCTTAATCATTAGGAAGGACATTGTTTAATTTTTTTAAATGTTTTTGTGTCTGAAACAATCAGCTCTTCACTGTCATGGATCTCATATACCTGATTCCACCCCAGGTATATGGTCACAAGGTAATAAGACCTGTGAGATTTCATCCCCAGCTTCACAATGGATTTCCTAAATAAATACATTTTCATTATACTTGCTGACTTTTAAATAATATAGCAAACAGACCTGGCTTCTAATTTTTATCTGAGACAGCAGGTGGCAATGTAATTTCAAGCATCTCTTCCAAACTTTGTCATAGGGAAAATCACCTTGTAAGGACTATAAAAGAAGTTTTACAGTCCATTTAGATTTCTTTTGATTTTAATATTTTGTAAACCATCAGTGCTTTGCTAGGCAAGAGATAAGTTCTTTCAAAAAACTGACAGGGGTTGATCAGTGGTTTCAGAACTCAGGGAAAAAACAGTGCTGCTGTGTTCTTTGTATATGAGTTAGGACCATCTGAAAAACCTCTACGAATATGGAACTGGATGCTTCAAAACTGGCAAGTCTTTCAGGCGTTTATAAAGTACTACACAAAGTAAAATTATTTGGGCAAATAAGCAGATTGTAACTTGTGTAAAAGGATTTCCTACACTGTAGAAAAATTATTAATTCCATTAATGCACACTTGGCTTTATGTTATCATGAAGGCCAGATAACTTCTTTTTTACTTTCAAACTACCTTAGAAATATCATGTGTCTTTCCCACATTAAGAGGCAGAATTCTAAAAATATCCAGAGTCCCTTAACTGAGCTGCAGTTTCACAGGGAGCCCCTATGTAATATTTACATATTGTGAGAAGGACTGTAGCAAAGTATTTTTTTTCAAAGCTGGAAAGGAGAATTATTCTCTCCCACAGCAGGCCAGTTACCCATCTCACACTGAGAGGACATCGTGCACTAATGCTGATAGTACAAATTTTAAGGCAGCCTAAAAATTGACATATTTTGTTAAATGAGCATGGAAATGTTACCTAGTGTACATGCTCTAATTTAAAATGGTTTTTGAAAACCAGAAAACGAGTCTCTGAAGACAAATCCTGTTCTGATACACTTATAAAAAATACTTCTGTTTTTTTCATCCTTCAATATTTATTACTATTTTAAATCACGGGAACCTTTCCCCTTCAAGACAATTATTCTGTTTTATTTAAAGAGCTTTAACATAGGTTGTGTCAGGTAGTAAAACTGCAGCCTTAACTTGTTGTTTTATCTTCCCTGTATAATTTCATTGGCTATGAAATTAATTGCCTTCAACTGACATATGTTTTTGAAATATATAACTATAGAATTTACATATTATCATTAGGTATTTGGGTATTTTGGACCCGAGGCTTTAGCCATGCATTCCAAACTCTATGTGGATAATATATCTATTCATGTCAGTAGGCCTGATTGTATGGACTATATTCTAACTTGCCATGCTCCCATATTGTAATTAACTTTAATTGTTTTATTTACTGATTCTTCTCTGCAGAATTTAATGGGAATATTAGAATCCAACATAATGGGCATGATAGAAGTTGAAGTGAAATATATGAAGAAATCTAAAGATTATGTTTCCTGTTACTGCTTGTCCAAAAATACTATTTAAACTGCTTATGCCTTTAGAAAGGAGTAGAGAGGAGATAATACTTGTTTCTATAATGCAAGGACTGTTGGAGTGCCTACAAGAAAAGCATTACCAGGCTCTATTTCATTTCCTGATAATCACCAGCATTCCTATGTCCTTGATTTATCATCCTAGAGGACTGAATGAAAATGCTTTCAGGCTACATGCATCTCTCATAAGGATCATGAAACACTATCAAGCACTTCAATCACTCATTAATTAAAGTTTTTAACAATATAAGCAAGGTAAGAGGATGAGATTTCAGTGGGAGGTAGGTGTTGTGAAAGCCCCATCAAGTGTTTGTCTTGATCTCCAGACACATAAATGCCATTAATATCTAGTCATAAGTGACTTAAGAGAACAAGTCCTATTGATTTTTCAATCACTTACACACTTGTGAAAACCCCACTCAGAATTGTTAGACTTGTTTTCCAGGGGAATAAATGGATTGGCACAATGATTAAATTCAGCATTGCTGCTGATACTTTCTGAAAGCTGGAACAATGGGGGTTTGGCTTGGGTTTGTAAATGCATTTACACTACAAATGCAGCTGAGAGGGTCCCCCAAGAATACATTTCTTTGGAGCTTGCATATGGAATATATCCAGGTTTGAGTTTGGCATTGTTGCTGCATCGGTGAGTGTCTTTTAAATAGCTGGATATACTGCTAGTATGGTTTAAGTCCATTAATTTCTGGTTTGTTAACTTAATTTTGGAGGAAGGGGTTCCCAAACCTTTTCGGAATAACATGGCTTTCCTAGAAAGTGTATCCTTTTACCCTACAGTGACAGACAGAAATCATTATCTGTCTACTTAATACCTGTATGTAGTTTCTCTGGCATCCCCAGCCATTGCAGATATAGTAAAGTAAATCAGGAATGTCCATAAGGCGTGTTTAATTTTTCTTAATGAAATTTAGTAGTTTGAGCTATAGAGAAACTGTGTGCACAGCTGAGCAAACAGCAAATTCCTGCCAAGTGCTCTACAGGTGAAATGGAGATTACTGCTGAAGAAGAGTAGCTCCCAAATCTTGAAGATGTCTTACCTGCTACCACACAAGTTCAGACTCATACTTAGTTTTCAGGTCTTCTGAAGTTAAATGGGAAACCTAAACAGTGTTGGCCT
This sequence comes from Manacus candei, assembly GCF_025592945.1. Taxonomy (NCBI): domain Eukaryota; kingdom Metazoa; phylum Chordata; class Aves; order Passeriformes; family Pipridae; genus Manacus; species Manacus candei. The sequence goes on from NW_026138130.1 coordinate 956,328, forward strand.
TGCTTCCAAAACATTTTAGGTAACGTAAATGGAAGTTTTTGGACTTGTTTTCTTGATTGCTCCCTGCAAAAGCAACATGATGAAAAGTAACTATCAACTGAATGCAATCAAATGCCAGCGTGAGATGGTGTTAATCTTTCGCTGGCACACTTGACGATTAATGAAACGAACGTATGATCTGTGTGCCAAAGAAACTCAGGGCTGAAATCAAACAAAATCTTTCTTTCAAGAAAATAATTTGCTTTTCGGTACTCCAGCTGACACAGGAACAGCATGTTCTGATTTTAAACTATTATTCCAAACAGGAGCTTACGTGATGTCCATAAATTAGAGCCTATATCTGATGTCACAGATTACTTCCTACTGAGAAGTTTTTAAACCCTAGAATATTTCTAAAATATATTCCTCTGTGGCAGGGGAATTCAGTTCCTGAAACCTGCCTTTGTGGCCAAGAAATGTGTAGCCCATACATGCCATCTTCTGTTCTGTGTGTGGGGTATTGCACATTTCCTCCCTCCTTACTGATGGATTTAAAGGATAGTTTTGCTTGAGGCTGAGTGCATAGGCATTGCCTTTGTAAAACCTCTTATGAGGAAGATTGATAGTTTTATATTCTGGTATATACCCAGCGCAGACCACCAAGAAGCACATGAAGAATGTAAAGAAAGTATGTTCTTACTGCATATGTGCTAGTGAACAGCATCAAACTGGGAAGAGAAACTCAGGAGTAAACAACCCAAATTTATGCCAATTGAAGCCTACAACAGCAGTCTTTTCCTTTTTTAACCTTCAACTCCATCAGTTTGATTGGGCCACAGTGAGATCCATGGGTGGCAAAAATGGCTGTTGCTCCAGTGGGGTTACACTGTATCAGAATAGCAATAAATCTTACTTTCCAAATGAGATAAACCCTTCCATTAGCTTCTTGGGCATTACAGCATTTGCCAAAAGTATTTCTGAAGTATTTTCTATATTCACGTATTTCATGCACACCTATGGATGGTGCACGCCCAATCATTTATAGGAATTTTCAGATATTACTTAACTGGATTCTTCTTAAAGAGGCTACTGAAATAACATTTTTTGAAGTGAGCCTTACTTCAAAAAGACAAGTGTACCTGCTGTGTATTTTTTGTCTGTACATGGCACTCCCAAATTGCACAGAGCTAGAAATGGTTCTGGTCACAGTCAGTTCCTGTCCTCTTTCCTCACGTGGCAGTCTTAGCTGAAAAAAATCTCAAATCCATCACAAAACTTATTTCAAAGTTTGTGTGACTAAAAAGAGTTTATAAGTAGTGTTATGATAGAAGTGGCACAAAGTGTAGAAATAAACCTCATTGCATGGTAAGGCAAAAGGTTATCAAGCAAAGGATGGATTGTGATCTAAGTGAAGGACCTGATGGCTGCAGATTTTTACCAGGTTTTCTTTCTACATTGTTACAAGCAAAGAAACAAAACCTCATGGTCTAATACTGTAATGCACAGTGGCTGTCAAAACACAAAGGACTTGAATCATATTCCTTACAAATATATTCCCCATCAAATGTTGGGGAAGAATAAAGTTTGCATTAAAATAAAGGTATTTTCTGATAACGAGATTAGAATGTTAATTATATAATGCTAATGTGTAGTGTCAAGTTTGGATTTTTAAGAAAAGTTAAATTACTAATTATCAGCTTATTAAGCGAGGATGGACCAGTGTTCCTTCTGAATGATTTATTGTGATTTTTTTTTTGCCTAAAAATATATTTTGATATAGTTTATATTAAAACACTATAAAAGCAAAGATTACCACTTAACATTTCATTTTTGTCAGGAAAGCATCTCCTGCAAAATACTTACAAATGAGTCTCTTCTGCAGTCTTGACTGAAATGCATTATGCAGAAATCTGACAACTGTTCAGTACAATTTGCAAGCTGCAGAAAATTCAAAATAGTCTTTGATGTCTAGGCAGAAATTCACTGTACAGCAGGGAGTTTAGGTTGGTTCTCTGCATTTTATCAGCCCATGTTGTGTTTAATTAAGACATGGCAAGCATCTCAGGATTAGCCTTTGACAGCTGAGAGTTTTTGCTTCAGGTTAATAAGCCTGCTTTTTTTTTTCCTCTCCCATTTTTCCCCTTCATAAAATTCCAGTAGGTTGTCAAATCTTCTAATACTTTTCTTGAAGGAGCCTTCTTTTGGATAGAGATATCATATTGGCACTGGTGTGTTCCTCAGCTTCATGCAGAGTAACTGTCCCATGTGAACTGACTGGATTTTACTTCATAGCGGAAGCATTTAATGTAATAAAATTCATATCTGACAGCAGGTATAAAATAAATGTTGGATGTGAGGACTGCAGAAACTGTCCTCACAAGAAATCAGTCAATATGGATTGGAACATACACTAATGAAAGCTAAATGAAAAACAACAAAAACCTTAGCAAGAACAGCAGAAAATAATAACCAAAACAATTGAAAGAGTAATGATGATTATTTGCACTTGTTATCAAATATTGATGATTATTATAAACCAAGAAGAAACTGTAGTTAAACAAACACTAATAAAGTGAAATAATATTATACTTTAATGATTAAAAATGTCATCTTAAAGAAACAAAAAGTGTGGAGAGAAGAGGGAGGAAATTAAGTCCTGGGCATACCAAAAATGGATCAAGAGAGTGATTTTTTCTGAGCAAGCCCTTGGTCAGGTACTATGCAGATACCTTTCCTCCTTTTTGTATTCCACTTCAATACACATATACTTTTAAAGTGCAACTTATCTTTAGAAGAAAATGTCCAAAAATTGTTAACCCCCCCTAAGATAAAAACAACTATATCAATTAAATAAGGAATGTTCATTAGAGCTTGGACAAATCATTATGCAGAGGATATACTGGGAGAAAGTACTGAAACAATCAAACCAGCTGCAGAAATAAAGAAAATTATAGCTTTAGCAAATGAATGTGAGTAATTATATTTCCATCATTTTGTATTATATTGTTTGTCTTCTTGGGATAAGATTTAACTTACTCAAAGTCTGAACTCTTCTGACTGCTAGAACTTGGACGAAGGGACTAGTCAGAAGAACCCCTGAGGGAAAGGAAAAGCTTGTGTTCACATTGTAATGGATCATATCTGAAAAGTGAAAGGTATGTTCTGAGCTCCTGGGGCTTCTCGTGCTCAGTTTTTAAAACCAAATTTTCAGGGATTTTAGAGCACTGAGTTGCATAGCCACCTCAACTTGGGAAATGAGGGAAGGTAGGAAGATGGTTATTTTTTTGCAGAAAGTATATGGAGACTTGTAGCATCAGAAACATAATACAACAGTAATAAACAAACATCCTGAATAGCAGCATTAGTTAGAAACTGTTGGAGAAATCAGCTATGAGCTGATTTGTCCCTTCAAATGAGACGTAAAAAAACAGGAGAGAGGATGATTGTCATTTATCTTGCTTTAAGATAACTATATTAATTTATATCAATGGATATCCTATATGTCCATTTATTGTAACCTGGGAAGTGTTACAGGAGACTGAATGTTTTGTGTACTTTTCTAATGGTTTCTGATTGAGGGGAAACTGTAGAAATGCTACACATTAAAATAATCAGCAAGGGCATAGTAAATACAAATATTACACTATATTTTAACATGACTTAGGAAAACAATTAATATACCATTGTGGTATTAAGGGAATATGCAATCATTCTGGGCATTTAGAAGTTTAGTTAAGATGAACAATCTAGATCACAGCACTTCTGTGTGATAAGGGAAGAGAAGCACATCCACGGGCCAGAGGCTAACACAAACAAGCAGACATCTCGAGAACTGTTTTCAAGATGCTTTTGTATTTTTGCTACTCTGATTAGCAGAAATCTTGAGTATCAGCAGACTGAATATAAAGGTATTCGTACTGAAGGATAAACAGTAGTATTTTCTACCAAATTCCCTCATCTCCTCTTTTCTGCACTGTAAACTATCATTTTCATAGGCATTTCCGTATTTCTTGTCCTTCCCCTTATCAGTGTCTGGTTTCTTCCCAAAATTTCACATTCTCTTTTCCTTCACCCTTGAACTGTACATTTAATTGGATTCATGCTTATGTTTGGTGGGGGTGGAGGGAGTGATAAATTGTTGCAAACATCACCCTCTGCATTATCTGGAGTAAGAAGAATATGAGGGAAGAGGTCACACGTCTAGTTAGCACAATTTTCTCTTTTCTCCCACGGGTTTTTGTTTGGCTGATTATTTATTTCTTTATAGTTGTTGCTGAGAGTATTTAACCCAAAATGTAAAACAAAATATGATTGTCCTTTTCCTTACTATTTTTGTTAGTTCCAGTAATTGTATTAAGAATTGTGTTTGGCAAGTAGAATTTTATAGGCATATGTGATGGTGAACTCAGTTAGTACAATATCATAAATGCTCCCAAAATGGAAAGTTTTATTACAGTTTTGTCTTCTCTCCTTCAGAATGTCACAATTGTAATTATGGTTGGCAATAGGTGAAACTTCATAGACTTCTGTAGATTTATAAACTGTGCCCTAAGAGTCCAATTTCCAGAAATTCCTAGAATTTCTTTCATATTTTGTGCAGTACTTTGTAAATCTTTGACTAACTAAATGATGAAGAAAAAAAGTCAACCAAAGCAGTAATTGCAGGTTCAGTGCTGAGTAAAAGAAATAATTGCAGATATTGATTTGACTTAAAAAACATCAACTACACTGAATCCCCCCTGCTAAATTTAACAATAAAAAGACTGTTAGAATTGGAAATGTTTTGCTTTTATCCTTATGCTTTGTTTTTAACCTGTCCAAGCCATTGCTGAAGCAGAAAAGGCAGCATAATGGATGGAGATTTAACAAAAAAGAAAAGGATGACCTATGCTGATGTAATGTTTTCTGTCATCTTTTGTGTGAGTCTCCCATTTTGTCAAGTTTTCTAAACAAAACTCTTTAATTGTAATGTGCTTCTTAAACGAAGTTGGGCTTGAACATGGATATATTTCAAAATAATTTCAGTCATTCTCAACAAATGTTACTTGCTGAGTATTATCATTTTCATTTTTGCTTTAGAATTTCTGAAGATGTAAATTAATTTAGATGTAGTCCTTATCAGTCTTTGAAGAGAATGTTAATTATATCTGGCAATAATTGTTTTGCAGAAAACTGGGAAATCAGCCTGGATCTCTTGAATGGTTTATGATTCAATCCCACTTCATGAGTAAGCTTTGCCAACTGTTTTGTTTCTACCATGAAAGCTTTATATATGTGGGGGTGTGTGTATACACACACACATATTAAATATATATGTATGGAGTTCTTGTAAGTATGCTTACACAAAAATGTAAGTATACACTGTATTTCTTTTCTGATAGTACTGTTGAATTAGATAAGGTTGAATAGAAACAGATTGGGACACTGGTAATTCAGGATATGCTTTTTGAATAGGCAAAGGAGCTTTTTTAAGAAAAGGAGATTAAAACGTTGTGCCATAGCTTTCAAAAATGTTCTGTGCTTCAAAGAAAAATACACTTATCTAGCTGCTACAAGATGAGACTGAACTTGGTGATGACAAGCATGACAACAAATCATCCTGTTGCTCACTGGAGCTCCAGTCAGTCTCGTGTTCCCTCTGCAGTGGTTTTTCTGTCCTGCTGCAGTGCCACTGTACATCTGATAGTGCTGCTGTATTGTACTCTGGCACAAATGAAATCTGCCAGCCATTATTCCAGTAGCTACAAGTAATTGCTTCATACTTGCACAAATCTTTACAGGTTATAAAAAATTAGCAATTTCTGAAAGGGTGTTGTGTAATGTTACGTCGTACCTAGTTTTTTTTAATTACAACATAGGTAATTCAGAAGCATACATTATTGGATCATAATCATAAGAATGAGCCAGTTTCTGTCACTTTTATGTACACTAAGTAGAAAATAACTTGAGTTTAAAGGGATTATTGCCACACTAATGAAAGTTTCAGGAAAGGAATGTGTATCAGGAAAGCTGCAAGTGAAGAGGCTGCAACATCGACAGTGATGACTATTTATGTTTCTAACAGTGATTAAAAATATTTCCCCTGAAATTCTGTGTAGTTATTCTTAGCCAATTGTATGTTTGTGAGTGCTTTTTCACTTATATTTTGGGAGTTAAAATACAGAGCTAGATACTATGTCTAGCAGAGCTATATGATATGCGGCCACTATCCTGTGAGAAATACCCAAATGGAATTTCCAAAGATAGCCTGTGAAGCAGCCCCGTGGCCAGGAGCTGAAACACATTGATTGCTACTCCTGAATAATCAGGGTGTAACCTTTCCCCTCCCTACTTCACTTTTTCATTTGCAAAATTGAACAGTATTAATAAACTATTTGAGTGGGTTTTTCTTCAAATATGTTAGATTATGCTCTAAGTGGCATCTCCCTTGCATAGCCTGTACACTGCTCCTGTTTCCAGTAACACAGAAAAATGCAGTTTCATCTCATCTCTATGGCTACATGGCGTTAAGCAACATGACTTTTGAAAAATTGTAAGAGATGGGCTTCTTTTTTCTTTAAATTTTTTTTTCAAGGTAAATAAATTCGTTCAGTCTCAGGGAGAAGCAAAATACTAGAAATAACAGTATTAGAAAGGCTAAAGGGTTCTTTGTGTGTATGATATATAATATTTCAAAAATGATTTAACTAATTGGCAAATTGAAGGACTGAAGCTTTGCACAAAAGCTACTTTGAAGGGGATTCCTTATTGAGGCCTTGTTGTATACACTTCACCCTTACAGTATAGAAGGGGTTGTTGTCTGTATGATCTCTATATATACATAGAAATATATAGAGAGAAAATATATAGAAGGGACCTGTTGTCTGTATGTCTTTTTTTCACTTCCATTTCTTTCCTAAAAAGGAGTTACTGTGTTTTCTCCTTTCATGGTAAGGAAATGAACAACAGCATAGAACACTTAAGATCTTCCTGAATGACCTTTGTATACTTGTAAAGTTTGAATAAACCAAATAACACCACCATGCAATTGAACTAAACTTTTAAGGCCACTCGAAATGTCATGGAGATCATAAGATGCCTACACATTTGATTCTTGGTTTGGTGAATGAAAAGAAGATGATGACTGTGACACTCAGAACTATTTTTCATGGGAGCAAAATTAAAAAAAAAAGGGACAAAAATAGGGGCAGTGGGACTGTTGACTGCCTAAAGGGCAGAAGTTGCTGAGTAATTAATTAGCAACTGATTCCAAGCTTAAAATCCATTTCATGGGTGTTTCAGAAATGGAGCTATTTTTTTCTTTGTAATAAGTATGATATGGATTGTGGCAATGAAGGGTTTCTATTCCCTCCTTCCATCTGTGTTCTACATCCATCTGTCATACTTTATCCCTATTTAGATTGAAAATGTACTGGATTTGTGCAGTGTTTGTATTTACAAACTAAACAGCCCATAGGCTGCATGGGACAGAAGGTGTGAGACCTGCTGGTGTCACCACTTGGCAGTAGGACCCCTGTGACAAGAAAGAGGAGTTGTTAAATCCTGGCATCCAGTGCTTATCACGAAATAACTAAGGAAACAAAGCACAGTTGCACTCTACTGTCCTAAGGACACAGCACTCCTGAATAATAACAGATCATCCAAAGGACAGCTGGAAACAACTGGCATCTGAGTGACCAGAATGATAATACTTCCTTAAATACAACACTCAGGCTCATCAATAAATAGATTTTTTTTTTCCTCAGATAACAAAGCCAAATATCTGCTACTGTATATACATGTTCTGTAGTCTTTGCTGAATCTTTCATTTGATACAAACTCGATTTTTTACTAAAATTACACGAGCATTTATTTTAGATTTAAAAGTGCTATTCCAGTCTGCTGTAAATTTATCCAGTTAACTGTATGACAGCACTTTGGAGATAAGAACTGTTCCTTTTTCCTCGAGAGATATGTATTTCATATAAACAGTAATTTACATGTATACTTACTCAAATTATGACTAACAGGCAGGTTGAAACTGCAAATGAATAAATTGGGAAATTTAAAAATAGCTCAGAAGTGTCCTTACTGTATTCCTATAAAGTATGATTGTATCAGTAGAGCAGCAGAGGGCAACATGGCCATGACATGAATCTGCACTCTGAAATGGCACTTTTCTTGGTTTTGATTTTTTTGAGTTTTGGTTTTCAGTATCTGAACTTTTCAACTAGAAGTACTGTAGCCTGATATTATTAGACATTGAAACATAGAATCAGTTAGGTTAGAAAAGACCTTTTAAATCATTGAGTCCGACCATTAACCCATCACTGCCAAGGCCACCAGTAACCCACATTCCTCAGTGCCACTTCCACATGGCTTTTAAATCCCTCCAGGGGTGGCAACTCCACCCCTTCCTTGTGCAGGAGGGCTTGACAGCCCTTTCAGTGAAGAAAATTTCCCCTTATATCCAATCTAAACCTCCCCTGGTGCAACTTGTGGCTGTGTCCTCTTATCCTGTCACTTGTTACCTGGGAGAAGAGACCGACCCCCGCCATCCCTGGGTGGCTCAGGGGTGTGAGGGTGGCTCTCTCACACAACAAAACCAGCTTTTTTTTTCACCATGGTAAAATGAAGAGGCTCTTTGGCTATGTTAAAGGATTCAGTGGAGACTTTTCCCCTTCGTTCACTGCTATTCTTTTCTGTGTGCCAGTACAAATGATTTATGCTGTGACACGTGGAGCTGGACTAAGAACTGATCTGACTTAAAATTTTGTCTAGTGGAAAAAACAGGGAGAAGAAATGGGAGGGGGTGTGTGTGTAATTTTCAGTGGATCACCTTCTTCATTTTCACTGTGTAACCAGGCAAATAGCTGTGTTGTCATCATGGTGCAGCACCATATATGAATCAGTAGGTCACTGAGTAGCTGGATAGCAAAGAATGCTAAACTGTCAATGCTCCTAAAGTCATAATACGTATCAGTAATATCAGATTATGTCCTCATTTCTGTCTTTGTGGTAGAGATTCTTTTTCCTAGTAACAGTGATAAGATGAACTCTGGAAATGTCCCATAAAGCAGGCAGAGCAAAGAGCAGCTTATGTGAGTGCTGGCAGATTAGAGTCTGCACCAAAACTTGATCTGCAGCATCACTGCACCTTATGTGAAGAAGCAGTTCCTCAAAAGAAGTAGCAACTTCCATGCTGATTCTGTTGTCAGATGACAAAAGGCTATGGTATGGATGTTTGAAAAAAAAAAAAAAAGAAATTCAACTGGAAAAGATACTTTGACTTCAGGAAAAAGCTACATACTTATAATCTATTTATTTAGGAATAAATTAAATTGTTCCTGTTCACTGGCATGATGAAACTTATTATTTTCTTAAGAGAGTTCCCCTTATAAAATAATATGCAATTTTTTTGTGTAGTAAATGAAGTCTCAGTGTGTTTCGCACTTCATTTGAGCCATCATAAACTGTCATGTTAATTCCAGAGCACAATATTTATGTACTTATTTTAAAATTTGTATTGCTTTTATCATGACAAAATAAGCAATCTCCAGCCATGCTATTCATCTAATCAGAATAGCATGTGAAGTTAATTTCCAGTGGGCTCTTTGTGAAGCACATTTATTCCCCCCTAACGACCTGCATTCAGCACAGAACTTCCACCACCATCACTTCCACCAAAAGTACCACCTTATGAGAAATGAATGTTTGAGATTCTCTTAGTCTATTTTTTATAAGAGAAAATGTACCACAGCATATAAAAATGGAAATTATGTTTCAGAAAATTTAAAATTTTTGGATAGCTTCCCTTCAAAATCAGAGCATGAGAAGAATGTGTCTTATGAAAAGGGGGGACAAAATTTTGAGAGATTGAGTATTTTAAATTAATGAATCCTCAGTTTATGTTTCTGTAATCTAAAATAGCACTGATAGTGCTAGAATAGCTAGGAAACAGTTAATCTAGTTTTTGAGCACAGGAACTGTGCAGCCTTGGGGATACTGATCCACCTTGAATTCTACTAAAGAAGAAAAGAGCAATCTCAGGGATAATACTGTACCCTATTCCATAAAAACTGACTGCCAGAGGTGATTGGTATAGGGATCATCCCTGTACTTAAAGTGCTGACCATTGCCAGAACTGGACTAATAAAAAGTATTTTATCAGCAACTCAGTAGCTTTCACTTGTTCATCCAGTATCTAGTCCATAACCACAACCATAATTCGATTGCAATATGGAGTTCTTTTATTCTACAAATAAAAATTCTGATTATTGCAGTACTTTATTCTGATCTTTCCCTCACTTCTCTCATTCATTTCTCCCTTAGTTGATTTTGTTCTACTTGCTTGGGTCTTAGTCATTTCCACGCCTCTGAAAGTGTTCTACTTTCCAAGCTGATGTGCAAAAACCATCTCTAAGAAGCACACTAATTATATGGATGGGTTTGGTGACCACAGCTTAAATTTCAAATAGCAATATGCAGCTCTTGAATATTTCTGTTCTATATAAGAACTACATGATTTTGGAGCCTCTCAATTTGAGTTTCAGTAGCATACAGGATTTGTCTTTTAATAACTTAGTGTAGGAGAACTGCAGTACCCCAACCGTCTGCTTTATGCTGAACTCTCTGAAGCAGCCAATTTTGTCTTTCAGAACGTGGCTGCTGCACATGCTGGGTGCTGATTACAAGTATTATCTTAAGAGAATCACTTCTCAATATTTAAGAAAATTACTCTTCTTTTAAAGGCATGCTTTTGTGCTTTTATACTCCTGCTGGCTCATCTCACCAGGAGGGAACTGAAAAATACTCTCATTCAGTTCCATGGCTGTCTTTGCTGCTGCTTTGTGTTTAGCAAACAAACTGGGAGGAAAAAGAGGACTACAAATAATCAACAACCTGCAGCTTCTCAAGAAGCAAAGAAAGTAGCTTGGCAACAAAAAGAAAACCTGTGCTATAGTGCAACCAGAGTGGTTTGTCCGTGTAACGAGACAGGAGCAGTGTCTGAGAAGGGCCTGAAACAGAGATTCGAAGGTTCAGAGCCTTTGGGCACCTGATCTGCTTTACAGAGAGCTCATGAAAATCAAATGCAAGTAGGAGCCCTGCAAACAGAGTGTAACCAGAATACTTGCTGTCAGGTATTCTTCCTTCCCTACTCACCTTTTGTGTCACTGGGTGTGACACAAAAGCTCAATGAGTGTGTGCAAGAGCCAGTATTAGAGGTCTGGAAGACCGAGTGGGTTTGTGCGCACACAACCTGAGCTCACCTTACACTCCTGAGTGCCTGCTGCTGTACCAAACTAAATCCTTTTTAAGCCTGATCTTCTTTCTTCACTTCTGTTCCTTATAATACATTGTGAATCACCATAATCTCTGCTCTGCAACGATACCACAGAAGTGAAGTGCTATTTCCCTCAGCTAATATAATTGTAAACTACTATAAATCAAATAACTGTCAACTCCCAAAATACTTCATTTTCCCTAGTTATGCTCCCATGTTCCCATCTTTTTTTCTCATTAAATACCACAAAGTAGTTTTGCTCAGATTACCTTTTCTTTCTAAATTAACCCTTCTATCTGTCAAGCACAGGCCATATGGCATTTTAGGATCCTAAAATTGCAGCTGTACCTTAACACCAAACCCATGAATCCAATTAGCTGCATGAAAGAAGCAGGCAAAATATTTCCAGAGAGATAAGGCTTGTGCAGGGAGGCAATATGTTTTCTTAGACCAATTGCTGTAGCTGCAAAATATTTCTACTAATTTTCATATGTCCTCCACGGCTGCCTGGTCAAGGCATTAAAAAAATTAATACAGGAAATAAAAATATATTTTTGAAAATCCAAAGTACATCTAAATAAGGAGCAGAGAAATGTAGGTACAAATAAGATACAGAGAAATGTTATTTAAAATACTGCTGCTGTTACTGCTGCCTCCTGTTTTATCCCAATCTCTCTCTGGTTCCTCATTCATATTAAAGATGGTCATATACAGCTCTCATACAACAGTAGTAGCACAGTCTGCTCAGGGATCAAGAAATCATGCGCTCTATTGTACTCTGATATTTCATGGTTTATAAAAATCTTTTTAATTGAGCTATACTCAAGTGATTAATGCACTTATCCTCCCCTTCACAGTGGCTGCTGCTGCTGTAACATATGGTTTGGTGTCTGCCTTGTGCTGTACATATTTGCTTTCCAACTGCCCTGAAGATTTCAGAATAAATTCAGTACTGTGTGGCAAAATACTCCTTTACTCAACATGAAAGATCTTGTGGCTCAGAGTCTGTAGTTCACTGGTATATAGGTGTTTTATATCCTGAACGAGCAAAAAATGGAAGTTAGGTTTTCCATTTTTTTTTTTCTTACCTTCTTTGGGGCTGATAAATTTATATTGCTATTTCTTCCTCCAGCTAGTAATGTAACTAAAGAATTTTATCAATACTTCTATTTGTTTCTATTGCCTGATTTTTTCTGGGAGTTCTGAATCTGCTTCTCGACATTTCTATATGACTTCAGAATACATAATTGTTTTCTTCTGCTTTTTTCACATCTGCCACAAGAATACTCAATACTAATGGATTGACAGGAACATACATGTTTCTTCATCCTTAAAGGTGAGTGAAGGGTAAAGCAACAACTGTTTATAGGCTTCATTTTTTTTCCTGTGTTTTCTGGTTGGTAATTTTTCAGCTACTTCAAATAAGTTTTCTTCCCAAGATTATGTCTAAATGATAAAGAAGAAAAAGTATGTGGAAAATAAAGTTACTAAGGTATATTTAATCCATAATCACAACTGATTGGAAACAAAATTGTTATTTATTTCTACCAGGCTGAAAGTCTTTTTTTTTTTCTTTTTAATTTGACTCTTCCAATAAAGTCAATTAAACAATGAGAAAGTTCACAAAAACAGACAAAGGAAATTAGTAATAGTCACACATATGGATTTTTTTTCACTCTAGACAATACTTTATCAAGTATTTACAAGTGATAACAGGAAAAAAATCCTTGAATTTGCAAGGCCTATATTATCAGAGCCACCTTCTCCCTCATTGCACAGTCACACCTCAGGCATAGTCATGCTCCCAAACTGCATATGCTGAGTTTTGCAGTCCACTAGAAATAGAAGTGCCAGACTGGCAAGGAGGAATTCCTGTACATTTCCAGCCATTTTGTACCTCTTTGCAGGGAAATGTTACATAATGTCCAGTCAACAATTAAAAATATTTTTCTCTCTCTATTTTAACTTTTGAGCCTTCTCATTTTTAATTTTTTTTCTATATAATTAATAAATTCAAAGTAATCAGTTGAATTTAATGTAGACCTCCATTACTGCTATACACATAAATTCTTCTGTTACAATATGGGTTTGTGTTTCTATCACTGAAGTCAAAGATTGATCTGAGTCAGAAAGATAATCAACAAACTATATGAGTGGAATAGGATGGAAAAGTGGGATTGGAGCAATGAAGGAAGTAGAAACTCTTGGGGGAAGAATGCAAGAAAGGCAATACCAAGTTGACTCCTGGATCTAAAGGCCCCTAAATGCCCACTTCTTCTGCAATCATCAGTGCTAAAGGGGGCTTTTATTTAAGGCACATTTCAGGTTCTGAGGGGAACTTATTCATTAGATGCTTCTGGAGTCAGAGAATCAACCAGATGGAGAGAATTTCACCTACAGTTACGTTCATGCCAGTGAGTTAAACAGGTTCAAGAAGCACTTCTTGGCACGGGAATTTAACTGGTCAGTTGTTAAAACAGCACCTACCATGTTTTGGAATAGATGACTCCCTCTCTCCCAGTTCTCAGGCATGTTTTAGAAGCTGGCATAAGTTTTCTCGTGTTCCCAATAGGAAACCTACCTGGGAATAGCCTAATTTGGCAGCTGAGAGAGCCCAGAGGCATGAACCAAGATGATGCTAAGCCACTTCTCCTTTAGAGGAGAGAGCTGTTCTTTAAAAATTTAATGACCTGCTAACATTCATGTAGTTTACAGGGCTGGTTCTAAAGGATAAAAATAAATGCAAAAAAGACCATTACCTCTTTTTAGTTCTAAAGTTGGTAAGATAAGGGGACAGAACCTTCTGAAGTCAGATCCTCAAATGGTTACCAAGTTTTGCTCAAATGTGGGAGAAATCCTGATATTTGGTCAGGGTAGTAGATAATTGTCACAGAAATACTGATAAAGGGATATTTTCAAACCTATATTTAACCTTTCTTCAATTTTTAAAGACCAGCCCATAAATGAAATATTCAGAATAGCTTGTGCCATTAGTTATTCTGTGTCAGCACTGGCAAGAATCTCTATTACAAAATGGAAATCCAGTAGTTATGAGAACTTTTTGTAAGTAATCCCTACAAAATGGGTCAACAAAAGTCTACTTCAGTGAAGATTCTAGAGTATATTACAACTATCTGGTTACTGAAATGTAGTATTCCTTAATATTTAGCCTCAGGTTGTATATCAAGCAAAAACTACATTGGTAAAGAGAAATCTAACCTTCTTGTGTTTTCTAGATGGTTTATTTTACATGGTATAACTACAAACATGAACCACAAAAGCAGGAAAAGTGTTTTTTTCTTAATGGGAAAGTTTTTTTTTATTTTTTTCTGGGACTTTGTAGTGAAGAATACTTCAAGACTGTGATAACCTGAGCCTTTGTATCATAGATTTTTTTTACTGGGGAACTTGTGGAGTTTTTTTCATGTTTTCATGCAAAAATACCAAGGAGGAGTACAAGTATATGTGTAAAAATACCTATAAACCCATCATATAAATTGTCTAAAGCAAGTTATAAAATCCAATTTAATCCCCAGAAATGCATGCTTTCTGTAATCCAATGAAGTGGACATAAAGTGTTACCCTCTCAAAACAGTAGTTCTATAAATTATCTTCAGTGTGTCTGTGTAGAGTAACAGATGGAAAACTATCAAGTCTTATTATAAGCATAACAGTTGTGGGAACCTCACACCTTCCATGTAATGTCAGTTATTAGCTAATTAATTATCGTGAGCTGGATTGGCCATCCATGGTCAGGTGTATTTTACTTCTTGCTATTCCATTGAACACTCAGTTCCTCAACAGAATCCACGAGCACAAAAGCAGGGAAGCATCTGCAGGTTCATTGTCAGTTTTGAAGCAGTCATACAGGGTTACTGGTTTTAATTATTTTCACACTGTTCCTTAATTTATTTGATCTAGTGTGGAGCTATTCACTGTAGAAATTTGATTCCATTTTGGGACTATTCCAGTGGATCCGGTTTCTAGCTCCACCAATCTTAGGTACTTTGGTTCCTGCCCAAGTCCTTTCAGGTGTGACTGTGATTAAGGCAGGAACTCAGGCTTCAGTACTCAGCTGTTTAAAATTAGAGGAGATGATGTGGCCAATAAAAGGCTCCCTTACTGAGCAACTGCTCTTTAGCTCTGCTGAGAACAGGTAATGCAGTGGGGGTGAACAGTCCTACAACCCTAATTTTGTTTGTAGCTACCAACTTCACTGTAGAGGTTGAGATTGTGAGTAGGGAAGGAGATCCCAGTTTCCTGCAACTGCAGAATTGAGAGGAGAACCTGAGTTGCCTTCAGATGAAGTGCCTCATGTTGACGCTTGTAAGTAAAAGTTTTAGTACCTAGATTTAATTTTCAGGAATAAGGTAGGCATTGGAAAGCTTAATCCTTACTGAAAAGTCAGTTGGACTTTAGCTCTGACATGTCTAAACTCATTTAGATGCTGGTTAATTTTTTTTAGGGGTTTAGTAGTCAGTGCTCATTTATCAGCAGTTCCAGTCATTTATCAGTCAGTGAGTATATTCACATGTGCAATAGAGGTAGCAATAATGCTTTGTTTTCAGAAAGCAGATTCAACCAGGAAAATAAAGGACTGCTAATAAAATTTTAGTTCTTAAAATATTAAACCTAACTGAAGATGCTTAAGCTTTAGTGTTTTTCTTTCCAGCCACTATCAATTGGGAAGAACTTGCACTATGAAAGTAACTTTCTGGTTTGATCCTTTATGGGAATCAAGTATTAATAAAGAGCACCAACATCTATCATGACTTTCTTTTCCAAAGAATAAACGCATTCACTAAACCATTTATTTGATAATTATTTATAGAATTCTATCTGGGCAATAGCTTGTAATAGTAAGTTCTGCTGGGCAATTATAATGAACTTTAAAAATGCTTGTGAATGCAATAAACAGCTAAATTTTACCAAGGGCATTACTGTTGCATCTATTTGCTTTGTGCTGCAACATAGTGTAAAAGGAATTACTAATTCTGTTTCTTGATAATAATCTAATCTAACATTATCTTACATATTTCTGGGTTTAACCATCAAAACAGAGGGAGTGACCTGCATGATCATGTCTTATTTCTGTTTCAGAAGCTCCCATGTTTCTAGTAATATTCATGTCTTTGTGTTGTTTCTATTCTTGCTGTATATTTGTGAGTAATCCAGGTTTTCATACAGTAGTATAATACCAGAATTGTCACAATTTTTAGCATTTATTTTTAGTTAGAAAGTAGACTGTTACATTGTGTTCTTGACTTGGCTTTTGTGATAGAAAAAGAAAGCTGAAGGCAACTCTGCCACTAGGGAAGCACAGAGAAATACATCAGAACAGGTTCAATGAATAAAGATAAAATGCATTTTCCTGGGTTTTTAAACACACACCTGCAGTTGCTTGCTAGCAATTATGCAGCAGTGACTGAGCTCCATTTCTGTTTGTATTCATATTTTTAAAAAAAGTTAAGCACTAAACAGCACACATCTTCTCTGCTGCTGCTTAAGTGTTACTACCAAAGGTAAGAAGAGAAGAAAGAGTTGGGAAGGACAAAGGGAGGCACAGGGGCTGAAGGCAATAAGTAACATTATATGCCATTTTCAATTATTTATACTTAGAGTAACTAAACAGAGAAGTTATTATAAGTATGTTTTATACTTTTCTGTTTCCAAAATCACCAAGTATAAACCAAGGAAAATAACAGACTTGAAAATATATATTTCATATATACTTTACTTGTTTAGGGCCTAATTTAGGCTCATTGAAATAAAAAAGAATTTAGTCATTAATTCCAGTGGGGTTTTCACAGCTCCTGATGTGAAAGGAGAAAGAAGTATGAATATACTGCATTTTTAAGATGGAAAACATACAAGAAAGCTTTTCAGAAAACAAATAAACCAAAGTATGCTAGCCAAAAATCTATTTGAAGATAAAAACTGTTGAAAAGTGTAAATCTTAGATATAGCATCAAGTGGCACTTTATAATATAAATACTGGTTTAAGTTTTACAACAGCCTGCTTTCCTCTAACAGTTGGCTGAAAGATATGTTTAGTAGTTAATAAGAACCTCTTACAAAAAAAAACCAACCAAACCAGGAACAAAGTGGTAGTTTGCTCATGTGATCTGACTCTTTATGCTTAATGGCTCCCACCTGCATCATGGCACCAAGGACAACACAGATGGTCCTGTGATTAGACTGAAATGAGAACTTTCATCAGCTACAGAGAAGTCAGCCTTAAATACCTACTGTTGTTATTATCCTACCCTTTGGATTCCAGCATTCTCTTGAATGTAAAGAATGAATATTTTTGAAGGATTTGGATTATGTGACCCTGAGGTTCTTTGCATGGATGTTGTTTCTTCTAATACAATAGGTAGATTAGCTGTAAAATTCTGATCACTTTTTTCCTCTTCACTTGAGCTGCACATTTTCCTCACTACTCTTTTTGAGTACAATTCAGCAAAATATTTTTTCCCCACGAAGCTCTGCACCAAATGGTCTTGTCCATAGTGGGTATATTCTGTTCTTTGGCACTAGTAACACTGACAGTCCCCCTGCAGATGGTCTGCTGCTCCAAGATGGTCCATGATTAATTCTGCTATAAAGTTTATTGAATGATAGCAAGCTTAATTCATTGCAATATTATTGCGGCCTTATGGTAACTCTCTGCTGTCTTCCCGCAGTGATTATTTCTTGGAAAGAGGATTCTTAGGCTACTGGTCTTCTGTCAGAGTGCTCCTGGCTTTTGCCAGCTCTCACAAGGCCCTTAATCTTTGCCAGTGAATGAGTCACAAAACAGAAAAAGCAGAACCTGATGTTCCTTGTCTTTTCACATAGACAGGGGTGGTGTGACATGTTTTTTAGAAAACCGTCAGCAACTGACACCACTTAGAACAAAAGTCCTGTCATCATTAACAGTACTGAGATAGAATTGGATGTAGCAATATTGAGACAGGTCTGTAAGATATTCTCATTGCACACTAAATCCAAATTAAGCACCAAACTTCTGAAAATGGACACTTCTTGTGCTTTGAAGCATTCAGTGTAGTGACCCACATTTTATAGTGTTTATCCATTTCCTTAAGATGCAGTCTTGCTAGCTCTTCAAGAATACTCTTGTATTTGCTTTCCAGATCAAGTGAAATTATTTGTACACAAAACCATTCCCTTCTTGTCAATTTCTCCAGGAACAGATTTTCTCTGTCTGTATTTTTCATGGTTTTGTAACTATTTTAACAGAAATGTCTTCAAGTAAATATGCAGATTTAAAAGCAACTGAAGTTTGCATTTTAATCATGGTTTATCCCATTACTTTTGACTTGGAAAATAAGTGTTTGCCCTCTATTGCAATTATAGCTGAGGTAGATACTGTAAGAGTGTGTCCCTTTCTTGGGGAAATACAAACTGCTTTGAATGGCATTCTAGCATCTCTGAATATATATTCATGACAGCCAACTCTTTCAACTGGCTTTGGATAATTCAAATACAGCAATGAAGGGATTATGTTAATTTTAGTTGTGATTGGTTGAAATCAATTTGATTTGACATAGGTTTTAGTAGTAATTCTGTGAAAGTTGTTCTTATCAATAATATTTAATAGTGGCATTTATAGGTGCATATGTGGGCAAGATGGAAATAAAATACAGATTACAGCGAAACAACTACAGATCTCAAATGCTTCCTAAAATCATTATTATGGCAATGAGAGTAAGAAGAGGTAGATAAAATAGATTTTTGAAATTCTGTGTAGGGGAAGGTGTGAAGGTGCATCAAAGCTAAGGACTGTGATCACTTATAATTGTGTACAGAGAAATTAAATTTAAAAAGTGAGGGGAAAAATAGAATAGGAACAAAACCTCAGTTCTTAGGATGAGAAGCCTGTGATGTTTTATAGAATCTTCTCTCGCTCCCCTTAATACAGAAGAAATAAAATCTCAGGAACAATTGTTAAGGCAGTTTTCTGATGGAAAAGGCTCTTCAGCTTTGCATGGCTTTTTATTCCCCCCCCACATACTGTTTTTTAAAAAATACAAATAAATATGTATGTCATTTTTATTTCTCTTACACTTAAGTCAAACCAGAGATTTAGCTTTCTTTTTTCTTCTGTGTATTCATGTACATACAGTAATGGATTTTTAGACATCATGTTCCTAAGCACCTGACTTCGAACATTTCTGGCCTTCAGGGAACGGGGACAAGGAAGCAAATTTGCCTCTGCAGTTTTGCGCAGACATAGGTGTATTTTTAGGCTATTTCACAATGAGTAACACACTTCCAGACGTTTGCTGGGTGGGGACTGGAACCCACGGGTTGGCAATGAATGGACAGAGACAAATGCTCTGAGAAATCACGGGCTGGCAGTGCGTGTGCTGCTGCTGCTGCTGCCCCCGGCGGCAGGACGAGCCGGTGGAGCCCCAGCTCCTCGGGAATGCTGGGAATGTTGAGTCAGGGACTGGCAACCCAGACAGCCAGGATCGCAGCTGACTGAGGGAGACTCGCTGAGGGACAGAAAGACGAGGGACAGGAGCACACAAGCCTCCTCCGACTGCAGCAGGTCCCCCCTTTTCCTCCCCTCGGAGGTGCTCGGTGGCTCCGGCTCTCCCTGCTGCCTCCTTCCTCCGCGCAGTGGGATGTCAGCTAAACGTGATGTTGTAAAATCCATGTGAGGACGAAAGACAGATGCAATGATTTGAAAGGTGAGAAGCTTAAGCAAGAATATGGCTGTAATACATGACTGTAAATTATTTGTGATTAAGGAAATTGCTGTGTATTGCTTTCTACAACTACCTGGTAGCTGAATCTGGAAATGAATTTGCAGAAAAGGCTTTTTATATTGCTTTAGAAATACATTGTAATAAATGGGACCAAGTGCACATCTTATTCTGGTAACAGAGTGCCTCTCCCTACAGAATCGTCAACCAGAAATCTCTCTTGCAATTTCTATTAAAAGCAGCCATAGGAGTCTTTTTTTTTTTTTTTTTTTTTTTGGTGCCCAGTGTTTAAAAATATTATTGCTGTTGTTAAAGTTTTCTAGAATAGAACCGATGAGCTTTGTAAATTTTTAGCTTTATACCTAAATACTGGATAATGTTTGGTGTTTTAAAAACCATGTCAGGAAAAAGGTGAGAGATTCTGTTCCCTTCTAGTGGCTGGCAAATGGAAAGAGAAACTAACAGAATATTATTTTTCAGTTATATAATTAATGAATACTTACCAAGGTCCCTCATTTATAGTGCTGTGTGGTTTAATTTTTTTTTTAAAAAAGATCATTTTAGGCTGGACAAGAGTGATGGATATGATGCATATGATAAAATCCATGCATATATTCATCAAGGATACATACATATTTTTTCTGGGAAGCACTAGAGTAGTAACGTGATGGAGAAGGATTTCTTTTTTTTTTTTTATTAGTGTATGATTGATTTCTAGGCGGCTACCTGCTAAGCCTTGTGATGGATGGATGGGAATGTACTCCCTTAGCGGCGAATTGCTGTTTCCCTGTTGATGGACACGCCAGCCGACCACTGGCATCGGCAGATATGTGCTCGTTGCACATAAGCACGGCCAATAAGTGCAGCCAAGAGGAGGGCAAATCCTACTTGCCAGGGTTAGTTTTCTGGTTGGCTTTTTAAACCAGCGGTTTCACTTGACTATTTGTTTGTTTGGCATTTGTTTTTATGTCCGATTCCCGTGCCCGCATCCCCCGGGTGCGTGTCCAGGGCGGCCGCTCCGTACGCGGCCCCTTCCCGGAGCCGCACCGGGCGCAGGCCCTGCTCGGCTCCCCCTCCTCCGGAGGGCGGGGAAGGGAGGGAGGTCCCCCCTCCATCCAGTCGCTTCCCTCCTGGCACTCCCTTTCCCTGTGGCCAAGGGGAGGACGGAGCAGATCCCCCGTCTCGCCCTGCCCTGAGGGGAGATGCTGAGGAGATGCGCTACCGCCCTCCTCCCGCTTCAGGGAATCGCGGAGCTCCACGGCGTGGATTCAGGGCCCTTTTCCAGCCGCGGGGGCACTGGGGATCTGGGACCCTCCTCCCATCCTCGCTGCTCGCCAGCGAGAGGGGAGAAAGCCCGACCACCTTCCCGGCCCAGCTCCCCCGCAGGCGGCTGTGTCACCGCAGCGCGTCCCTACAGGGAGCTCTAAAGCAATCCCGCTGCCAGGGGGACTTCCTTGCATCCTCCCCACTGCTGGCTCCAGCTCCGCCGGTGCCGACCCCCGCGGCCCCGCCCTGCCCGGCCCCGCTGCCTTGGCCACGGGCGGGCGGGGATGGCGAGCGCTCCTGCAGCGCCAGAAACACTGCCCGCAAAGCGAGCCAGGGCTCTCGCAGCCCCAGTCCTACCACGGGCTCATCTGCTTGAGCAGGGTGTTCCCCCGTTTCTTCCTTTCCCTGAATACGAGGAGGAAAAGGTCCCTTTTTAGGGTCTGTCTTTACACACGGAGTGTGTGTAATGGTAAATTATTCCAGTTCCCTTAGGGAATATGTTTCTGAGGGAAAAGCTCTGTTACAGTTTCTCGATGGAAGAAACTTAGGGAAACTTGGCTTCGTGAGTGACTGTGTTAAGGGCCCTGTGTGAAAGGAACTCCAGATTTCAGTGGTTTAAAGGAAAATAATTCCATTACTGTTACTTTTGTTTGAAAGTTCTGTATAAATACAGCTTTCAAAGGCATCGAGGTGAGTTAGCATTTTCACTTTTCCTACAGAAATCTAGGGGAAGGAGAGGCTTTCTGTCCTGTGAGTGAAGGGAACATAATTTCTTCCTCCAAAGAATCTTGGTCCCTCCGATTTATGGCTGCCCAGCTCAGGTTGAAACGAGATGTTTAAACTATGGAGGAACCCTGTGTGTAGGTCTTAAAAGCACACCTAGGGCGGGGTAGACCTTGCAGTTAACTGAGAAATATCTTATTTTGTGTTTGAGTGACTTACTGTACTCATTATCCTTTTTCTTGTGGTCTGGCTGCATTTGGAAGAGACCCATCTTGTCACCTCTCTTATTCCTCTTATTAAACTCCCCCGACCCACTGGTAGTCAAATTCTGATGGATGATAGTGTAAGGTAGAATTGCCTTTGCCAGTTCCCTCTCCTGTTCCTTGACTGCTCTGAAGGCTGTAGCAAGGTGAGGGCCATATTCTGAGCAGCCAAATATGAAGTGAACACATTCAACCATCTTAGAGTGTCAAATATGTGTGATATTTAGAGAGTTAGCTATTCAGCATGCGTGTTTTTGTGAAAAAATGCTCAAGGTGATTTTTTTTATTTTTTTGCCTTGGAAAGATGATTCCTGCAGACCTTTGAAGGATGACTAACAAAAAAGAGTGGGTTTTTCACCCCTCAAAGAGAGTGAGGCAATCAGCCTGTGTATCACTTCCAAAGACAACATATGCTCTCCCACCTGTATCTCTTATGGTGCTTATTATATTTTTATCTGCTATGATGCATTTGTTACCCTCTCTGTTTAATGTAGTTTGTAATGTCGAAGAGATAGATTGTTAGTCAGATCCACCCAGAAATATTACTGTGATACTAATTTTAATTTTTTAAATTTTTATAATATGACTGCTCTTTTATCTGTGAGATTGTTCAGTTTAGGATTGCTTTAAAATATTTTTGTGATTTAAATTTCACTTTTTGAGTGATCATATGCACTCAGCAATGATGAGCTTGCCTCAACTTATTTTCAACACTAATGCTAGTTTATATTTTCTATGAAGTCTTGGAAAAAGGGTAAGAGTTACTTTTAAAGCAGAATGAATTTACAATTTCTTTTTAAGGGTCATAGTTGGTCAGGGGAAAATAGTGCTGCTTCTTCTGAGTGATACTTTCACATTATGAAAATGCAAAGTCATTAGCAAAAGCATCAGTTAAATATTTTTCTGGAGCATTTTGTTTTTAATTAGTCACTTTTTAAAAATGTAATGCATTTTATAAAGAAACAGTCTTTTGCAATCTTTTGAAATCGAGTGAGATGGATTTTATGTTGGTTTGTTATTGCTTGTATGCGAGATGTGGGAAAAAACCCCAACTACTTCCTTATTTCTTTTGAAAATGGCTGTGGACTACTTCTGGAGGTCCAAGAAAGTTTATAAGCGTGGATATCCAGTGAATGTTTGTATAAGAAAATGTAAATGTCTGATGAATTAACATTGCTGGTGTAGTATTTGTGTTGTTGCTTTCTTGGCTGTTGATCTCAGAGAGTTTTATGACTCATTAGTGATAGAGGTTTTTCCATACCCGACTTAAGAATGTCTGAAATACACAGGTTTTGTTTTGGAGTAATTGCAACAATTAGGAACACCAACCTCATCTCCTTTCAGAGACAGTTTGTCAGGTGCTGAGCTCTGTCAAAAGAGAGAACAGCAAAGATGTTTTAACATTTCTTTGGGTAAGGCTCTATTACTGTCACACCTTTTTTATTCACAGAAATGTGGAATTCCTGCATGGTCTTAGAAATGTAGACTTTGCCGTGGACAGTTTACACGTTTTGAAAGTTGTGTATCACTACAATCCCTTTACTTTGTAATGAGAATGAGGGAGAATGGTAGTGTCAGAATTTCTGTGCTTTTAGGAAAGCAGAAGGAATGTGTCTAAGGATTTGAGGTGTATACATCAGAGTTTCAAGTTGTGATTGGATGTGTGGGAGTCTTTGACATTTGGGATGTTTAGCAAAGCCAAAGCTTTTCTGTGAAGTTTTAAGATTAGGTTCCTGAAAGGGGTTACCTGCTCTCTAGGCTGTCTTTTCTAGACTATCTTAGAAACTCATTCTAAGACAATCTTGCAGATTGGAAATGCTTTGGGCTAGTTAACGTGTGGCTTCTTTCATGACCAATGTACTTTTTATTTAGTTCAAATGCTCCATTTTCAGCAAATACTCTTTGAGGTTTTTTTTAAGTGTCTCACTGCTTGTCCTGCTCATTATCCCGTCCCCCTGACTGAAGCCACAGTACAGATGTAGAATCTAGCAGCCAAATTCTACAGAAATCAAAAATCTTGAGTTATATTTTAGAATTAAATCACTTAAATAATATCTTAAATTTTGTGGGAAATGCCATGGGACAATGAAAGGAGTAAAAAGGTTGGTGAGATTGGTGTGTATAAATAAATACATATTGTATAGGTATGTGTGAAAATGATGTGCTGTAATTTCTGGGATAACTGCAGAGCTAAGGTGGGAAGTCACAAAAGAAAGCATTGTCTATAATGATTGCTTAGCTGGATATAATGTGCAATTTGTTTTGAAGGAAGTGAAAGAAATGTAACAAAATTCTCTGCTATTTCTGAATTTAGTCCAACAGATCACGTTGCACAGAGCATTGGTAATATGTGGGACAGTTTCCCTCCAAGTAAATAGCTTGGATCACTTGGGATGAATGCTGACTTATTCCTGTTCCTGATGGAGGTTTACTGTGTCCATACTTTTGGTTACCCCATTTGGCATCCACTTGGGTTGTCCCATTGCAAAACATAACAAATTGAATGGACTTGGAGACCACAGTGCTTGAATTCTCAGGAACTGATATTTCTTTATTGAATATGAGTTGAATCCTGTTGGACATTGTGCTGATGCTTCTTCAGTTTTCACTGTTGTTATCTAAGCACTTTTCATGGTCAGTAAAATTAATTTGCTGGTAATCTGCTAAGATATATATTTCATTATCTCTGGTATGTGCAGTGTCTGAATCATTTAATTACTTTATAAAAAGGCACAGGCCTGTTATTTCTATGACAGTGTGGACTTTGACTTAAGCAGTTTTCTGTAGTGTATTCATTTCCTCAGAATATATTGTCATTTAAATACAGTTCTTACGGTTTTGGTCTTCGTACAATTCTGATTAGTGGACAAATACGACATGGTAAAACACAGTTCTTTTTGTTGATCTCTGTCAAATAATAGAGCAAGAAATGGGTAGTCTTAGGGGCTTCTCTGGAAGACAGTTTGCTGTGTAAAGCATGTTTATTTTTGATGGCTAAGTATTGGCAGTCATGATGTGCTTCGGTTTTCATTTATAGACCTAATTTGAAATCTGCTCAGACAATTTGTTTTTCCTTAAGGAAAGTAGTTACAGTAACATCTGTCATCAACATCAAATGTTCACTTCAGATGCCTGTGAGGACTTATAAATTGCACTTGTGCATTGGTGTGGTTGTGCTTTGCTAAGATGGGTTCAGTGTCAGCACAAAGCTGGAAGGTTGGGCTGTTATGAAGTTGTTAAAAGCCAACAACCAAGCGGTTGGGGAACTCTTCAAGATTTTGTGTGAATAAATAAATAAATAAAAAGGTAATTCCTGAAGTGCAGTGCCTTCTAATGGTTCCAGGGTGCTGATAATATGATGAATTGAGGGCTAATCTGCTAAATCACTTGGATCAGTTACAGAGCCTGTAAGTTCCTTGGAGAACTTTGATCTAATGTGGCTGAAGCACAGCCAGATTCTTTCTCTGGCATGATACTGAAGCATGTGCATACTCTTATCCTAGTGAAGGCTTCAAAGCATGCTGGATGCACAAATATATACTTTTTGTTTTACAGTTCGAGTATGCATATTACTACTCTTGAATGAAATAAATGTAGGATGCATAGTGGATGTTTATGCTTGCTGAATATCCCAGTGTTAAGTATTCTAAGAAACTGCTGGGGGCTATGCAGGTTGTCTTAATGCTGGATTCTATTACTATCCTGTTGCTTTCTTGTAAGAATAGAAGCTTTGTAGAGAAAAAGAAAAAATATTGCTTTATCCTGCAAATATGTAAGCCTGTGTTTAATAACATTCATGTGAGTAGCCTTAGTGAATTCAATTGAAAATACTCCACTGTGTGGGAGTATGGCTGATCATTTCCAAGATAGGCTTAAGAGCTTTAAATGCATCTTAAAATGAAAAGTATGACATTAATGTAAAAGGCAGAATATTTTTAAACGTGCTTAATGTGAAAATAGCCAAATTTACAGGGCTAAGTATAAAGTCAGTCAACTTCCTTTCACGTTATTTTCAGTTCTGAAGTTTTTTTTCGGAAACAAATAATTGCAGTCTTTAATGTGCATTTATTTAGGTCTGTGTTATCAGGTGAACAGTTTTGTGTTTCGAAGACTGTTGGTAGAAATGCTGTCAATGTAGATGAACAATGGAAAGAACAAGACTGGGCTTCCAGTTTTTTCTAGAAGACTTTCAGGTTTTCTTAACTTACGCTTATTTTTAAGCTCTAATGTCTCAAAGATAATTCAGTCTATAAAAAAAGACAGTTTCTGTAAACTGTTAAATAGTCATTCAAGTTAGGTAAATGTTGGCAAAATAAAGCATAATGGTGCTACTCGTTAGGCATAATTTTAAGTAATCCTGAAGAGTGTGATATACTTTTACATTTTAATATTTTTTTTCTCAAAGGAGACTATTTTAGTAAAAATTTAAGAAGTGGGGTTTTTTGTTTGTTTGTTTGTTTTTGTTGTTGTTCTTCAGTAGTCATTAAACGGAAAGTACTGTTTGTCTGGCTAGCTATGTGCCTTAGAATAATCCTCCACAAAATACAGGAGTTTGTAAATGCAGGCTTGCATTGATAAATGAGATTTCTTATCGAGGAAGAAATAAAGAGGGAAGTGATTAACAACTGCAGGATGGAAGGCACAATGAGTACTGACCAGGAGACAGAATTTAGCACACGAAAGACGCTTGCATGCTTGCAAGAACTAAAATGTTAGGAAGCCTTTCTCTGGGCAAACAAAAGCTTGCCAAGACTTGAGCAATATCTGTGTACCCTGAGAAGGTCATTACGGTGCAGGGAAGTTGAGAAAACTAATAAAACTGAAGAGGTGCAAGCAGTGGTTTGGAATGTACGTGTTTCTATCTTATTGCTTGTGATTCACACCATCCGCCCTCCCACCCACCAATAAAAAATAGGATCTCGAAGTTGCAGAGAGCAGATGGCCAACAAAACAATGACACAGTGAGCGTGGGACTGGGAACTTTGGTCACGTAAAACTGAGGGGTTTTACCCTGCAGCTCTGAAACGCGATACCACTGCTAATGGCGGTGTTTAAGACTTGAAAGAAAGGATGATGCTAAACATCCCTTCTTCTGTTGAGTGACCATTAAACCAGAATGAACTCGGAGAGTGAGATACGCTCTGCACTGGAAGGCAATTTGTTGTGCAGGCTGTACTTGATTGTATTTGCCCAGATTTGGCTGATAGGATACCCCATAGCTTTTTCCTAAACGGTGTGTTCTCTGGCAAAACAATTAAAATTAGATGTGATGATTCTGCCATTACTTGGCTACAGAAGCCTTTTTTTCTTAAGGTTCTATTTTCAGGTCTTTAATATTTTACACAACATGAGAAAAATAAAATGAAACAAGTCTGAAATTTCTCACCTCCCTTAAGCATCTTAGAAACCCCAGAGAGACTTTCTTTTGTCATATGCAGGAGTGCAGGAAAAATTTCTTTTAATGGAAGTGTTAGGGATAAAATATTAAGAATTAGAGTTTGAACATCAAAGAGAGACCTAACTTAGAAGTTACAAAATAATGGAGGTGTCAGTTGGTGGAGTTTAAATATTACTAATATATTTAAAGCTCATTTCTAATTATTATGATGTTTTAAAAATGTTTTAAGACAATTACGTCTCCAACATTGTAATAAAAAGAGAAAAAGAATTAAAAGAAAGGTCCCTCTTTTGCACATTAGCCTTATTTTAAACCCGTGAAACTTGTATAAAAGAGTTAAAAAGGTATTTTTGAATCTTCACTTAAATACGTTTGGAAGTAACATAATTGACAATCCCGATAATTTTGTCACAACTGCTTGCTTTTCAAGATTTTTAATACTGCATTTTGAGCAAATATTTCAATTGCTGGAGTTTTCTGATTGCATGACAAGTATTAATTGCTGTCACTGCACCTGACAATACTAGAATGCCTGACAACTTTATTTTCCATATATGTCATTAGATGCATATTGAGCAGCCATTCCCGTTTATTCCTTCATATACAATTTCTCCTGTATGAAACAGAAACGAAAGGCAGGCAGGTCTGAAGAACTATTTCTATGAGGTGATAAATGCCAGTTCTTTCATTTAGCATTGATGGGAGTTCAGGGACATGACCAGCTTGCATGATCAAAACTAAGTTTATTTGCAGCTACATATGTACTATTTTTATAAGAAACTACAAGAGAAAGGAGATAAATGAATGCCTGTTGACTAGTAAAAATAAAGTTATTGTGCAGACTGTAGTAAAACATCTACATTAGCAATGCAGATTCAGGGCAGTCTAAGGAACCTAAATGAAAATGTTGTTGCTTTTAAAGTTCTCATGTGTATTTCGTTTTTCAAACTTCTGAGAAATAGTAGAGTAGTAGGAAGAAATGGGTGATTTTTCTTCTTAGGATTAAAAAAAGGGGGGGGATAAGTAATTTGGTCAGTCTGATATGTCTGGTAAGTAGGAGAAGAGAGTACTTTGCCCTTTTAATAAAACAATGCTGGTCTTGTACTACCCCCATATGAACCAGCATTTTGTTTGTCATCTCTTTGTTACTTTTTAAAAGAAGAGGTGCTGTGCTGCTCAGATTAATGGAGAAAGGAAGGATACTCTACAACAGATTTCAGTTCTCTGTATCTAGTTTACATCAGCTTGCTGTTGGTTTTTTTTGTTTGTGTGTTTGTTTTTCTTTTACATCAGCACAGATAACAGAAAACATGCAAATAAAAGAATATTGTCTCCTCTGAGGATTTGTTGAGCCACTGTTAAAGCAGTTGAAAGCCCAGGTGTGTCAGAAATATAGTAGTGACTCTTGGTCACTACTTTTAATACCCACATCCCTGGACTTTGTTGTACAGAAATGTTTTTTGTTGTGATAAAAGTATTTAAATGATTCCGTTATTTTAATATCATCTTTATTGTTTGCTAGCACATATGTGTATGGAACAGATCTTTTTCTGTGAGTCTCCTTTTCATGGTGTCTCAAAACACAGTCCTGGTGGAGATATACGATCATTATCTTCCACATCATCTTTTATTTCTTCTATTTTGTTGCTTTTGGTTTATATCTGGGGAGTTGTGTAGTACTGAACAGTTTTAGACAGTTTGGAGTCAGATTGATAGTTGCTGCACTTAGCTGTCACTGCATATTATTTGGGGAGGTTAGCTGGAAAGAAGGGGTTCCCTTAAAGCTTTTGATACTATTACTAATGTTTGAGCTCTTGGCTGAATGTTAATATTGGCAAGGAGTTGTGGAAAGCTGTTAAGGATTTGGCTAATATCCAAACTCCCTGCTGACTAGGTGATTCAGGCTGGAGGAGGACGCACTAAAAGTCTAACTCATCCCTGAGCATGTAAGAGTGTGTAAACAGTGAAAACCAGGACTTAGGGGGTTCTGTGTAGACAGTATTTCAAGGGAACCATGTAATTATGTAAAATGTAGAAGCAGTGATTTGGAAAGTAAATTAAGTGAGACAGACTTTCTATTAGCTTCATATTAGAATCCTGTGGTTTAAGTCTCTATAAAAATAGGTAGTTAAAAATCAAATAAAATGCATTGTCAGAGACTTCAGCAACGTGGGTAATGTGAAGCCATGATATTACTGTCTGCACAGTGCAGAGATTTTAAAACTCAAAAGAACCTTTTATAGGAAAATGCATGTAGTGGGTCTGTGGTCTGTCCCTACTGGACTGAACGAATGTGGGGGACTTTTTATCTGAGAACTTTTTTAGGGGATGTGATCTTTGAGTTGTATTGGAACTCTTTAGTGCTGGCTACTGCAACATCTGCAGCTTCCAGGCTTCTGTCGAGGGTGAGGGTTGATCTCCTTAGTTGTGGGCATACTGTTCTTGTCTAGGGTGAAAAATTATTGCTTGAGAGTATTCTTCCCCCTCCCTCAAATTAAAATAGCAATATAAAATCGATTTAGTTGTCAAGATTGAGTGGGCAGGTGAGATACAGATGATTCTAAGTTCAACTAGAATGGCTCTGTTGGGTGGTTCTACGGGAAGATGAGAGAAGGGATCGCCTCTCTCCTGTTCTGTAGGCAGTAGATGATGATCTGTGTGGCAATTGTTGAGGCCCTGAGGCTGATATTGCTTCTTCATATCTCCAGTTCCTGATGTGTTGAGACACACAGTAAATCCTCCTGAAGCAAGGAAGGCTCTGTGTATAAGCATTAAAGAGTTGAAAATGATGTAGGTGCCTTTCCCCCCTCTTGCAAACAGCAATGGTATATGGCTTCTACTGTGTCTGAGATTTTCACAGCCATAAAGGAAATCTCAAGGTTTATCCATAAGATGTATATGCTTTGAAAAAGCCTACTTTCATGTGCTTGCCTTTTTCTGAGATGTTTGCATGAAAGCCAGTCTGTGTAACTCAGGATGGAGATGGTAACAAATTGCAAATGAAAATAGAGATAAACAGTAAGAATTTCTTTAAATCGGGTTTTTCAGCTTTTGGTCTGTGAGCCATCCTGAGTAGGTCATTAAGTAAGAAAACCAAGCATATTGTCAGTGTGTTTGCCCTTTCTACATAGAGGTCTCTGTTTTGATTATAATATTTCTAAGGGAAAAATAAAAGCAATAATTGGAAATGGTGTGGAAGTAATAACATTTCTTTGGTGGAGTTTTGCTTCTCTGTTTCTGTTGCTTTCAGAATTTTCGCAAGCTTATGAAAGCTACTATGTTAAATTAGTATTTGAATGTTATTATTAAAGAAATTCAGGGAGAAGTTAACCTCCCTTTGGATAAGGAATGATGATTTTCTTCTTCTGTAGGGCTCAATGGTAAGCATTGGAGAACTAAGCAAGATGAAAATGTTCCCTGATTTGAGAACTTCCAAAACTTCACACAAGTAGAGGAAAGAAAGACCACAATGAATAAGTTCTAAAAGGCAAAACAAGTACCTAAAAATACATATCAGAGACAAACAGAAGGCTAAGTAGGTTATTAAGTAACTCTAAGCAAGAAGCATAAATTACTTATTTATCAGACTGTGGCAATGACAAGGAAAACCACTATGGGTATGATGTAAGGATATCCTGTACCTCTGTTTTTCAGGATGGATGAATCTGCACCAAACCCCTCCACATGGACATGTATCATGTCTGCTGTAGCTCAAAATATTTTATTGTATCCAGTTTAAATTGACATGGACAGCTTCTGCTAGCAGTCTTAGTTTTTCACCAGGCAGAATAGTGGGTTTTTTTGATTTGGACTTTTTTTTTTGGGGTGGAAAGGGAATGGAGAGTGGGAAGAACTGTATCAGTTTAGAAGACGATTGCTTTTGCTCAGAATCTGCCACGAGCCAGTGGAGGGAAAATGA
Organism: Manacus candei; assembly: GCF_025592945.1. Classification (NCBI taxonomy): domain Eukaryota; kingdom Metazoa; phylum Chordata; class Aves; order Passeriformes; family Pipridae; genus Manacus; species Manacus candei. Next base: position 987,853 of record NW_026138130.1, read on the forward strand.
TCTTCATCTCTGATCTCGTGGGAGATTGTCTTTGCAGGAGTTACAGAACTTTTTCAGGAAACTAGAAAGGTACAAGGGTGGATTTCTCGGAGGGCATAATGTGTGATGCTCCTTGCCTGGCACTTGAGAATTAGGATAAGTAGTTGCATTGCTCCAGTCACCATGATCAGATAGATTTTTGTTATTGTTGTTGATTGATACATTGAAACTGAGATGGCAGACAAACTGACCAAGCTCTTTTGGTGGAACAAGCTGTGGGTCATCTCTTGAATGCTGGACAAAAGAGGGGCAGGTTTGTACACTGATGTTAGAACGTTAAAATTTGAAAACGTAAATCAACAAATTACATCTGGTTCCTTTATATCTGTGGGCCTTGGGGCTGAATTCTGGAAGCTTTAGGAGGTTTTAATGGTTCAGAAAGTTGGATCAGGCTTTTCAATCTAAAAATGGGAAAGCAGTGAAAACACAAGCATGGCCACTGTTGTACAACAGTAGTTGAAACAAACTGAAACAGCTAATTCAGATGCATGCTGGTAATTCAAATGAAACAAAAATGCTTAAGACTGTGCTGGCTCTTAAACTTGATGAAAACACAACATATACTAAGCAATTCTTAGAGCTCATGTAAGTCCTGGGATAATGAGGGGTCAGCGGAGAACTCAACATGCTTCTTGTTTGCTGACATCATTAGTGTCCGTGGTGTTTTATATGCATATTGTTGGTGAGGATTTAATAGACTAGAGCTTCTTAATAAATATGACAATTAATTATCCTACTGCTTACCCCTGCATCAACACTTCTCACAGCAGATGTAGAACAGATGTTTTAAAACACTGGGAATAATGTATCTATCATAATGAGAATGCCTTGAGGGAATGGTTAAAAATTACTGGATTTGACTGAATTCCAACTTTTGTTCTTTCTGTAGACACCTTTGAAATAAATGGTGCTAGATCTGGTTGATGACCACCAATTTAATACCACAAATATATTGAAATAGTTGTATTTATAAAAAAAATAATAATCAAGAGGCCTGCCTAATCCCAAAGTCCTATTGTATGCTTATTTTTATCCTTCAGAAAGTTAATAAACTTACTCAAAACTTGCTAAATGTATAATAATATATTATGTATAATAATATAATGTTGAAGAATTTTAAAATTGGTCCACAGCATTGGTCCACATCTATGTGTTGTTTGGTTAAATAAATTACAAGACTAGTTCTATCAAGGTAATGGAAAAAAAAAAGAAAGCAAATTGTATTTCACAAGAACTCCTTTTCTAGATGAAAACCTAGATTATTGTCATGGAAGCTTTTCCTGAGAAGCTTATTAACAACAAATACTGGCATGTTAGTACTTCATTAAACAAATAATACTGTGTCATAATACATTCTAATTGTTTGTAAGGAAATATTCTCTCAAATTAGCCTAGTTTTATTGTTAATTTTTCTTACTAAAATATGTTTTTACTGATTACAGCTGAACTATTAGAAACAGTTTCCTTCATCTTTTTTCCTGTCCTAAAGCCTCTTTGTTATTCCAAACAGAAATTAAAATCTCTGCTTATTTCCTTGGTCTGTCTAATATTATCAGAGAATGCACAAAACTGCTGAATTTCTGCTTTTATGCTGTCTTTTGAAAATGTAATATCTTAATTCTTTGGGTAGTTCTTTATGTCAACAGTAGCTATCTTTTTTCCTTCGTATAAACTTCACATGGTCAGTCATTTAAGTCCATTAATATATCAGCTAAGGCATGTTTTTGGGCCCATGTTGTTCATGGCAACATAAAGTTACTCAAAATTTTGTTAAACTAACTCAAAATTTTCTAGCAAGAAAGAAACGAAGAGTTTTCTTCTGATTGAAATTAGTTTGAAAATGCATTTTTAACTAGTCACCCTAAATACTAAACGTATAGTAGATTTTATTTTTGAAGTTATTACTCTAGGGAGTGAGTTACCTTATTGTATGACATGTGGCGATTACTTGCAAACTTATTTTCCGAGATGAAAGCTTAATTTTATAATATTTTTTTTTTTTAATCCCCAGGTCTGTCTTTGGAGGACAAAGAGATTTTTGCCTACTGGAAGAATGCAGTGAAACTGCCAATATTTCTAGCTGGAATTATAAGTTTATTGAGTAACAACTTTAGTGTTACTAATTTCTTACTAAACAGTACCTCAAAGTAGAAGAAAAATGTATGGAAGTGCAAGAACAATCAGCAACTTGGAAGGAAGTCCCTCCAGGTCTCCCCGTTTGCCCAGGTCCCCCCGCCTGGGGCACAGGAGAACAAGCAGCGGGGGAGGAGGAGGAGCAGGGAAGACGTTGTCGATGGAGAACATCCAGTCCCTTAACGCAGCCTATGCAACATCTGGACCAATGTACCTGAGTGACCACGAAGGTGTAGCTTCTACTACTTTCCCAAAGGGCACAATGACTCTTGGAAGGGCTACAAATCGAGCTGTGTATGGGGGCCGAGTCACAGCGATGGGGAGCAGCCCCAATATTGCGTCGGCTGGACTTTCGCACACGGACGTCCTTTCTTACACGGATCAGCACGGGGGTCTGACCACATCTGCACACCACCACCACCATCAGGTTCCTTCTATGCTGAGGCAGGTTAGAGATAGTGCCGTGTTAGACCTGCAGGCTCAGCTTAAGGATCTGCAGAGGGAGAATGATCTTCTCAGAAAAGAACTGGACATTAAGGACAGCAAGCTGGGGTCCTCTATGAATAGCATCAAAACTTTCTGGAGTCCTGAGCTGAAGAAAGAAAGAGTGTTGAGGAAAGAAGAAGCAGCCAGAATGTCAGTTCTTAAAGAACAAATGAGAGTTTCCCATGAAGAAAATCAGGTAAGTAATTAGGAAGGTTTCTTTCTGTTGGTTTACAACTAAGCACTTGATGTTTTGCTTATGGTTCTGGAACAAGTTTGAGGTTTACCATAAAAATTTTATGTCTTGATCTGTCTGCTTCTGGCTGCTAAACAGTAGGACAGCACACTAATAAGAATCCAAATGCAGGTTATAATTTCCCCATGCAGCATTCTTTTACATTTTAGCTGGAGAGAATGACCTTTTTCTTATTTTTGACACTTACTCTGTGCTTTTTTTCCTTTTTTTGCAACAACAGCCTAAATATACTTGGCAACCTTTTTCTGAAGAGGTAAATGAGCCACTTTTGCAAAAGTATAAATAAGCATCTAGAGGCATATTTTGTATGAGCTACACAGGGATTTAACAGTTTTAAAGTTAAAAGAAGGTAAATACCCATATGCAACTTTCTGTATTTCTGCATTACAGAATGAAGTTGAAGTTGTGTTTTCAGTAACATTTCAGAGACCTGTGTCTTATTTACAAGATGCTCCTTTTCTATGCATTTAAATTATTTCTGTTCACAACATAACATTATTTTTCTGAAGTTAAGTATTTTAATCTGGATGGATCAATCTGTAAGGCTAAGCTTTGAGAATCTATGCTATATCACAAAGCAATACAAACCAGTGGCACATAATAGATAAAAAAAATTCTCATATTCCTGTCTCTACACACTTTTTGGCTGCTGGTCTCATTTTAAAGCTGCTCCTTTTGAGACCATCTGTTAACTTTCTCCAGACAAAAACACAATCCTGTGTTTCTCTCACTTCCAGATTCCAAATCTAAACTTCTTTGCTGGCAGGCAGCAACAAGTGAAATTTTGAATTTACTTCCAAGTTTGTGCTCATTAGTGCTTCTCAGCAAACTTTCCACCTTTTAGGCATGTCATGAACCCAAATCTCGACAGAACTAACAACTGTTACCAGTTACATCAGTGGGAGACTGGGTCACAGTCAGAATTCAGTACAGTGAATTAACTTACTACTTTCTTCTATAACTTCTGTATCTGGACTGACAGTAATAGTTACTGAGTATTTATTTATAGTAGGTGCACAAGGATGCTGCTAGAACCAAGATTATCAAAAAGGTGTTTGATGGAGATTCTGCTATTCAAAAGCATTATTGGTTAGATATTATAATTGTGATAGTGTCACCTCAGTAGGAGGAATATTCTAATACATTCTGTTCTGGTAGCCTTTCTAATGGAAAGGTCACATTAATATCTTATATTGACATTTGGAATCTGAAGCTGGTATTTAGAGATTTTGTCATCTGCCAAAGTGGTTATGCCTTTTTTCTTTTTTTCCTAAAAGCTGTTTTTCCTCATCTTGAGGGGGAAGTAAATTAGTTAAGTCTGTTAGGAGTTCTCCTATTCATTAATTCATTCATCAGAAGATTATATCTTACTGACAAATACTCTTATTTTCTTGTAACTGCAAACCTGACAAAAAGAATGTATTTTACCCTATGTGTATATTTAATATGCATCCTTATAGCCCAGTATTCCATTGCTAACAATGTCCCAAAGTTCACAGAATAGACCTAGTATGCAGTGATATCCCCACTAGTACTTTTTATGATCCAACTAGAGTTTTTGTGCTTAATAACTCTCAATGGACTTTGAATTAAGCCAGGTACTTTTGGACCTATTTAAAGTGCCAGTGTCCACAGTCTCTTAGAGCAGTGAATCCCACAGCTTAACATATCTGTGAAGTTGTGTCTGAAACTGCTTTTCATTTGGTTTTGCACTAGATTTCAGCTGCTTTTGCTATGATTTGCTTTTCCTTGTACAGGAGGAAGAATTAAATAATTGATGTCTTGTGCCAGTCTCAGTGCCACTTAATGATTTCACAGGGAACCATCATCGTATCCCTCCCTCATCTCTTTCCCAGATGGGGGAATCTTAGCATGTGTGATAGTTCCTTTTGTGAAACGGTGACATTGTTTTTCAGACCTATTATATGAGGTTTTTTTGAGGTGAGGAGACCAGAATAGCTTATGTTTTTGATAATACAGGTGTAAGATGAGTTATGTGTTGATGTTGTAGCATTTGCCCTTTTATTCTGTATGTTTCTCTCAAAAATTCACAACACTTAAACTGTCTTTTCTAGTTTTGGAGGACTTATTTATTTATTTACTCCTACTGAGTACTGAGCTAGTATTTCAAAGGAAATATTTAGTATAGCTGAAGAATCTCACCACTGGTTGTCATCAGTTTAGATCCCAGCTTGTTATGCAGAAAGGTAGGATTATTTTCACTTGTGTTTAACTTTTATCTCCCTGAATTTCATCTACCAACCTTTGACTATTTGCTCAGCCTTATAAAATCCTTCTTTGCATTTGGCTTTTGTCTCTCCTGCCCTGAATAACCTAATGTCATGAGGAAAATTAGTCATCTTAGTGTTCACCCTGTTCTTTGGGTTACTCAGAATGTGTCAGTCAGCACAAAGCCCAGCCACAGGTTCCAGCAAAACTCCACAGGGACCTTCTCTTGGTTTTATGAGTTGACTGTGTGTTTCTGCTATTTCCTCTCCTGTAATAAAATATTTATGTTTAAAAGGACCTATCCTCTTATCTAATTGCTGCTTACTTTTCTTGTAAGCATTTGGAGAGGAGCCTTTCTGAAGGGATGGCTTAGGAAGCCCAAGAGGGCTGTGTCAGCTGCTTTGTTAGTCTTACTTATCCACATGGCTATCAATTCTTTCAAACAACTAATTTAATATTTAAATTATCAAAAAACTAAAATTTTAAACAGGAAAAAAAGGGAAGTGATGAACTCTATCACTCATATACTAAAAGTGATTGATTTGTCTTTTGGGTCTGAGGATTACTGGCTTATAAAACTTTCTTAAGAATGGAGGTTTTTCACTGAAAACTGAAACACTAAAAACTATTTTCACATTGGCTGTGCTTGATGGAATTGACACTGATTGGGGCCTTTAGTCTCATAGCAAACTTTGAGAACTTCCAGGAGATTGAAGAAGGGCAAATCTATCTGCCTGACAAAAAAAAAAGTTCAGTGAGAGGATAAGTGAATTATAAGTTTGATATTTTTATTGTGATTTCTGTAAATCTTGTGAAACCCAAAGAAAATTGTTCGTAAACTGTATTAATTATTTGTATTGTTCTAAAAAAATCATTAGCTATTTCCAAATATAGGGGAAAAATTAAAAAAGACTAAGACCCAATATGGATTTGTCAAAAATAATGTCAAACAAGACTGATTTTCTTGCATGACAGAAAAACACACCTTATGCATAAGAGAAAAAACAATAGTTACATACTGATGTTAGAAAAACTTTTTCTGTTGTTTCAGGAGATATTCATTAGTGAGCTATTGTAATTGCTATTACAGGGAGACCTATGTGATTGGAAGCTTGTGTCAAAGTGTAATTATCAATGATTCATGGTGAAATTGGAAGGATGTCTGGCAGGATCTGGTAGGGATCTGTCATGTGCTCTGAATGATGGATAGGTATTACACATCCAGGTAATGTCAAACTGGGAAGGCTGAAAAACATGCTGGAAAACAGGATCATAAATGGAAACAAATTTGGCAAATAGGTGAAATGGTTTCAAATAATAGGATGTGTTTCAACGTGGAAATTGATAAAAACTGAACCTTTTGGAAGCAAAGAGAGACCCATGAAGAAGTTAATGGACAGTAACTTGGACATTCCTGATTTTCTTTTGAAGCTTATTTTGCTTCTGAGCGCTTATTGTTTGATTTTACAACCCAAACTTAGTTGTGTCTCTGTTCTTCTTATTCTTTGTGACCTATTTTCTCACAGCACAATTAGTATTATTCTATATATGGATTGATAGACATAGGGGCAGGAAGTACCTTACATGTTTTTCAGTATTTAAAGTGATTCTTCATCTTGGAATCATCCATTTGCAGTGTCTCAATCAGAGATTTTGCATGTTTTTTCCCCCCAGGTAGATGGTTATTCTCTCTAATGTGGCTTGAATGTATCATATAGAAGAGTTAGTGTAGAAAGTTTCAATGGGGAGCAGAAGGCTCTGAGGTGGAAAGCGCTGGGAGGTCACGTTGTTCAGCAGGATTATTTTCCAGGATTGTTGCCTGTCTGTCAAAAAAGGAGGGAGAACTAATTTATGGGTTTGGATGAGCTGGATCGAAGACAACATATTCACATTTAGTGGTTGATATGCTGCTGTTTTGACGTTGCAGAAACTGAATTAGATTTACTGTGGGATTTAAAAAAAACAAACACCCTGCTAAACTTGCTTGCACAAAATAAAGCCCTTTTTACCTCCTTAAAGATGTCATCATTTAATACTACATAATTAATACAAAATGGACCACTGCATGCAATGAATAGTGGCTCTTTTTCATTCTTGATATGGTTGTATATTGGAAATAAGTGGTGAGCTTGATGCCTTTTTTTTTCCCTTACAGAAAACCAGGTAATTTTAATGAAATTAATGTGTTCTTTGAAAACATATTATAAATTTTGATCTTCTTTTAAAGTTTAGTTCCTGTCCTGATATTGCAGGAATTTACTTCCCATTACGAGATGAAGAGGAAGGATAAAAAGGATAGTGAGCAGTTCCTCTGAGAATTTTGAATACAAAATCATTTTTTGAAATAGTTTTTATCTGTAGGATATGAATAGTTCAGATGCTGCAATTAACAGAATAGAGCTGATAAAATAATCAGTAGATAAGGGAATGTGTATTCATGAATCCAGAACTGTGAGTAGCTGCTCGATGTTATTTCACGTGCTCTTCATTTTCACTTTGATTAATGACAAATATCTAAATAGAATAGTAAAAGAAAGTGTGCTAAGAAATATTGTGAAATGATGTTTCCCTTCTTTGCACTAATTAAACTGTTTTCCTAGTAAAGCCTTGATTATGCTAAAGTATACATGATTAAAAAAAAACCAGAATCTTATTTTGAGATATTTTGTTTATGCCCACTGAAATTCCTAAGGTTTCATCCTAGTGGAATGTGCAGGGAGTTGCCAGCAATTGGGTATTTAGTCTGACTTCCCAGACAGGTGTTTTCTTCCTTAATATCTGTTAAAGTGTGCACTTGATTACCAGTTGGAAAGGTGGCCTCCCATTGTTCCTAAATACCAGATATGGTCAGAGGAGTTTTTTGGGTATAAATACCTTTCAGGCTGTCTCATTGTGCAAGGGTGTGAAACACCACAAACTGTGAAGCTTATTGTGAACATTAATGAAGTAAAGGTTATACACAGAAGGTAAAGCTAGTAATCTGAGGGATGGAAATGTTCTGCTCACATTTTACAGTGCTACCTGAGGTATGTCATCACATTAATAACCTAATAAGAATAACAAAAAAATATTAAAAATTGGCTGGTTTTTTTTTTAGTAAATATGTCTCTCTTCAATAAATAAATAAATAATAAATTTGGATGTTTTCAACTGAAGGTTTTCATATAGAATTTGCAACCAATGAAAGTATCTTTTAAGGTATTTTAGGGTGGTTCTGTAAAGCCAGTAGGCTCAGCACATCTATTCACCTTATTTTCTGTTTTTCACTGTACTGTTGTTTCCTGCTTTCTTCATCTTTTTTTTTTTTAAATATTTGTCTTGATCTGCATGCATACTTGTCAATTTTAACTTTGTTTTGAATGTTTTCACTGTTTTCTTCATTTAAATTCATGTTCATTGATGGCAATTTCGGTAAGTGCAAAACATTTCTTCTTTATTTTTTAAATGTAACAAAGTGCTTAAGCTTTTAACCACATGAGATAGATCAAATATTCATTATCTGAATATGAAAGTACGATAAAATCAGTAGATTTTTTTTTTGTTTTTAACATATATTGGAAGTGTGTTTGTATGAAATGGAAAGAGGCTGAAATAGTAGTAATGTTCTGCTGAGGAATGATGGTACAGAGTTGGTGAGTAGTGACTGGAGCCAAAGAAGGGGGTGTGTTACCTTTTGTGCTGCTACTCCTGAGGGTGAGGAAAGGCTCCCAGCTCCGTGATGGGGAGAAGAGGGATAAGAGGATGGACATAATACTGTAGATAACCACGGAAATTTTGAGGAAGTAGTAACCCAGAAGTGTTTAAGGGTCAATGTAGTTAGTTTTAACTTTTTATTTCTTTCTGTGGGATTTTTATATCTGAAGAAGCTTGGTAAGTACTGAACTAGAAAAAGAATAATGGAAATATGTCCCTGTAAGTGTGCAAGTACTTTTTTAATCTTGACTGAATCTTTTTGCTGGTGTTCTGGTTTAGATAGTAATGCACATACATACATTACATAGTAGAAACTAATAGTTTAAGTTGTATGAAAACTATATTGCAGATTAATGGTAATTTGGAAAGGATAGTAATAGTAAGTTATATTCTTTTCTGAATTTGTGAGATATAGAGATCTGAGGAAAGTAAACGTAGATTTTATGTTAGTTTTTTCAGTATTTGAAAAAGATAAAGGGCATGAATTGTAGTCTCTAGGATGCACTGGTGTAACTGTCAGCTGAAGGAACACTATTATTGTACTTAAAACAAAAGGTACTTTATTCACCATGTTGGAAATGAAAAGTTGTTGCATATTGCAGAATACTTAATTTTAAATGCAGGATGTAGGTCATTCTCAATGGTGTCAGTGCCCAAGTGCTACCATGAAATTTCATTTGCATCTTGAAGTCTTAGAATGAGTGTCAAATAATGAGTGGCAGTGAGTGTTCTTTATAAAGAAGCATAAGCAAGACCAGTCATATTTTGAGAAAAGGTGGATTGACTCTGTAGCAGAAACAGCATTGCAATAAAAGGTGATTAGAACTGTGTAATACTCTGGGACTCAGAACTGTGATCTCATCAACTTTGAACGTATTCACATCCTGAGCTAATGTTTGATGGTACATCCCTGAAACACTACAAAAAGTGTTTCTGCTGTGGATTGTTTGTCCTGTGATGGTGGTGATCATTTGCTGCAAATAACTTCAAACTGAAATGTTACATGGGCAGTTTTCTGACAGGCTATAGGTTTATCAGCTGATACTTCAGCTGAATTTGGTAACTTTGTCCTGTTTGTTAAATTTCCCCTGCAATGTTCTGTGTTCCCCAGTCTGATGTGCTGTTCTGCTGTTCAGCAGTGATGGTTGTGTTGCTGTGTGGGTACAACCCTTTGCATGGAAATTGAGATTCTGACAGGGTCTCAGGGATGACGTGTAGATCTGGCAGGGAATTAGTTGGGATAAAACTAGCTTTAAGTTATCCTTAAAAAAGGTGTTCCTTTAGTACATACCAAGAAGTCACACCTCAAGTATGGCAGCTGCTGCTTTTTACTGCCTCCTGCCTTAAGTTAGGGAGCAGTCCAGAGCAGACATCCTAGTAGGGGACTTAATGCTGTCAGAATAATATAGAGGAAATGGGGAGAGAGGTAATCATTGTACATAAACCTTTTGGAGTTTTGTTTGGGTGGTATTGGTTACATCACGTAAATAAGAAACTGTTTGACAGTGCAGGAATTTGTTTTGAAAGCAAGGCTTACAAAGCATAAATAAAGTCTCCTGAAGAAGGTAACTAAACATTTAATCTCATGAATAATAGAGGTTCTCACAAATATCATAGATAATAGATCAAACATTCTCCTTGGTGATGGGGCCTGCAGTTTATGGGGTGTTTTTTAAAAATACATTACTCTGTTAGCTTCTGTAAACTGATTTCCTCCCTGCCTTTAAACCTTGAGGTTCTTCAGTTAATCTGAAAAAAATGCTGGAAATGACTCTTCAGAATTTTCCATCATCTAAAGTGAGAAAAGAAAGGGGAGGAAGTACTGAAAAAAATGAGTCATTCCTTTCTCATTTAACATTTTTAGACTTTAATAGTAAAATTTTAGACATTTTATTTCCATCCAGCCCTTTCATCTTGTGTTTTCTGGGAGTTGTCCTCAAATTATCTACCAGGCAGTCGATAATGCCATATTCCATTAGCCAGCAATATGGAACTCCATCCTCTAGGCTATTTCTGAAAAACACAACCCTTTTGGCTGTGCTGTAAAGCATTATATTTATTTATTTTATATATCTATATACATAATTTAGAGATAAACTTGCATGGTGCTTCCTAACCTTTCCCTTTTCTGTTATGTTTCTGAATCCCTAAGATGCATTTCAGATTGTCGTGTCAGGATAAGGGCAGTGTTATGGTGGTGACTTAAATGGAATCAATGACCAGCAGGTTTCTTCTGAATTTTTACATGTCAGGGAGTTGTGCTTGGTCGATGTCATGCAGGGTCAGATTTTGACTTCACCTGTCGCTTGCTCTGTTTAAGGTGTCTGACATTCCCTGCTATGGAACTGTGCATTTTCCTGGTGACAGTTGTAAAAGCTGTCAGTCAGAAGATGTTATTTGCTTCTTGAGTTTATTGCTGGAATATGTGTCAGTTGACTTAGTAAAGAAACTAGCATTGAGGAGCCCTTGGTATATTTTATAGAGGATAACTTTGGTTCAAATTGGATTGCCTGTGGCAGGAGCAAATAAATCTGTTGAATTTAGTCATTTCAGAATATTTGGCCTGTGGGGTGGGGAAATCATATTTTCTTTTTGGATTTCCTTAAGCATCTGCCACAATATAGTTATTGCTCTTACTCCTGGTGTTGGAAGATGAAATAAAAAGCTAACAAAACACATGTTAAAAGAAGGCAGTACATTTCATGTGAAGCTCTCTTTGTACCCTGAAGGGAAAGGAATAAATGATGTTTTTGCCAAAAGGAAAATCCTGAGGCAAATCAGTCTAAGTATTTCAGTGCTAGAGACTTGGAGAACGCTGAGGTCTTGTAAGGTAATCTGTATTCCAGTTCCATCTATAATTGAATGAGAGTGTGGGGTCTCTAGCACATGACATTTAAGTAGAAGAAAAGCAAAGGTCAGCAGAAACTGGAGAAAAAGCATCACACATGTTGGGATGCAACTCCAGAGGAGCAGCAAGCCCTAAAGCAAGGTCTACATTTTGAACATACTTAATTTTCCATTTAATTTACTACAGCATTAATTGTACAGAGTACAAGTCTCACTACAAAACCTGCATTTGAATTAAAAAAAAAATCACAGAGGCAGGAGTTGTGCTTTGAAAATTAGATCCTTGCTATATATTTTGGTTTAAAGTGTGTGTTAAATGATGTTGTATGGCTCTTTCAATTTGTAGGTATAAAGTCTAAAAGAATAGTCCTGTTAATGTGAACTTTGTCTTCTGTGTGATATTAACTCCAGGTACCTGGTTACTGGCAAAGCTCTTAATTAATTCAGTGAAGAAATGCCTAAATATCATGGTACAGTATTCCTGCTGGATACATTAGAAGGTGGAGGTGAACTACTGGGTTATATTTGAATCTTCTTATACCAAAGCATTAATACAATGTTTCAATGCAAACTTGAAAAACCATTGTTTGCAATCAGCAGGTCTGTAATAAAAGCTGGTCTATTGATGTGTATATGTAATTATGCACATATATATACATAAAAAAGTAAACATAGGTTGGGATAGTAAGAATGTTTTGCATTCAGTGACCATATTAAATTTCTTCTCTATGTGACAGGAACTAAGCTGTGTCTTGGGAGAAATCAAAATTCCCAATTGCCCTTTATTTGACAGCTAAAATTTTATTTTTTCCCATAGGACTCTGAAAATGTACCTACTTGTCAGCACAACTCTCTGGACTATGCAGTATGTGTTACCTATATATTTCGGTTTATACTGAGTTTGATGTTAACATAAATACATCTAGGTACACATTATATTGTCTTATTTATTTTTATATATATTGTAAAAAAACCTAAAATGAACCCAAAATCCTTTTCTATTTCTGATGGTTAATACTACCATGAAAATTCCAATATACAAAATACAATTACACTGGAATGATACTACAGTATTCTGGAAGTCTGAAGTTCTTCCTAAAAAAATTTGTGTTCAGAAGGATATTGGGTTGTATTCTGGTGTAAATTTTGCTAACAAATCAGATTGGGCATAATTTTTAATAATTGGTTAAAACCCAGTGCTTTTCACATCACCACCCTCTTGGGGATAAAATTTATTTGTTTTAATTTTATATTGTTATTTTAGTATGTTTATTCTACTTATAACATATAACTCATATATTCTTAGTTTGGCTGAAATATGGAAATGAATGAGCTGCATAATTGCATAACTGTGTATGAATGATCTAGTACCTTCCTTCCACTTGAGAGATATTTTTGTCTTCAGATTCCCTAGTGCAGTGAAGGAAGGAAGGAAGGAAGGAGTGAACTATAGAGTAGAAAACACGAAAGTTGCTTAAGAAAGCAAAACCAGTCATTCTTCATCCTGTTCAGGCAGTTCATCCCCTGAAGAGGGAGAACTGTCAGAATGAGAATTGGAGCAATTAGACAAGAATATTTGTGATGGGCTTTTCCAGCCGAATAGAACTGTGTTATCCAGACTCCAGGACTGCACAACTGACAAGCAGTGCCAGGCGGGCAAAGGGCAGGAAAAATGATTTCCAAGTAACCTTTCTAGAGAAGAGCTTGTTTTCCCTAAGAAGTATATAGGTGTAACCATAAAAGATGAATTGAAGGCACCCAGTGATTCTGTGTTCAATGGGTAGGACATCATCCTTTTCAGAATTCAGGTCTTGTATCAAGCAGTGCTTCACTGTGTAGGGAAGTGGTGCCTCAGTGACTAAATCAAATAGCAGAAGGCAGGTGATGCAAATTAACAAAATTATCTTTAGGAATATATTTTTCATACTTTTTTCAACTAGAAAGTTTCTTTTTTTTTTTTTTTCCATGTCAGAGTGGTCTCAGAAGAAATTGGTAGCTTGATCCAGTTGGAAACTGTATTTGAAAACCTATGGTTCCAAAATTTTGCTAGGTGTTCATTTCCCAGAAGTGTCCGCTTGAGCTGTTTCCAAATAAGTGAGGTAGAACCTACTCTTTATTTGATATCCTTGAATTAAGTTTTTGAAATAACTTGGGGGTAAAATATATTAAGAAAACCCTGGTGCCATATTTATTAACAATGTTGCGTTATTAATACTTCAGGTATTTTAGCACATCTCAATTAACCCCCCCCCTCAAAACAACAGAGAAGTAGTTTGGAAATAGAAAGACATCTTTGCCTTACACCAAATTGGTCCCAACTTGTATTATTTTGTATGTCTTTCCCTCTTCTCCCTCTTCCCCCCAGCCCCCCAAACTTATCTACTAGTAGTGGAGAATAACCTTTTTATCTAGCTGGTTGGATTATTTCGGGGTTACTTTTCCAGTTCTATTGTGGGTGTTAGATAATTGAAAATTTGTGAAGCTCAGCATTGCACATATGCACTTTTGAAAGGTCCCACTGTGTGTGGAATTTCTATCTTTACATTTTGATGAAGGTTTACTCTTAATAGGGCATTCTTTTCTGTTTTGGACATCAATTAAGAATAGGTGATTTACCCTTTAGAGCTTTTTTTGGAGAGTGTTTCACTTGGATTTAATTTATGTCAAATTCTCCTTCTTGTGAGTTGTGACTGTATTTCCCCACTATCTTAATCTCCCAGCCTGAAAGTTTGTGCTTTAGTGGTTTAATGTCTTCTGACCTTTGCCATCTCATTCTTTTTCTGCAGGACTTTGGATCTGAGTGGGAGGGGTCACTGAGGGTCACTTTATTTTTGTGACAGCCAGCAATTGCTCACATACTTCTGTTACTCTCCCCAGGTTTTCATTAGAATTCCTATCCCAGCATAATGTGCTACATTAGAGAAAAAATACTTGAGGTTTTTTTTTTTTTCCCCCCATGGATTAATTTTCCAGCTGGATCACTTCCCTGGCTGCTCACATCTCCTCCTGTGCTGGTGTAAAGCAGGGAGAGAGGTGAAGCACAGGAGATGGAGGTGGATCTCAAATTCTGGCAGCAGCAGCTCGGGTTGGGCTGCTGAGCCTCTGTGCTGGTGAGGCCTGACTGCCTTTGGAACTGCAGAAATTTCTGGAAAGCAGTCTTGAATATCTGTATTATACGGCTGTCTTTGTTTCAGACGTGCATTAGTATTAAATTAATATTTAGAGTACTTTGGGTATTTTGTACTTGCACACTTGCTTCATGAGAAAATGTTGAATACTGATGATATTGTGACTGCTGTGAACAGCAGCATTTGCCACTGAATTATGTTCTCTTTGGGAGGTCAGTAGTGCATTTTAGCTCTGATATAGTCTTTGGTGTTTGCTCTGGGCACCTTATTTTTGAATGCCCATAAATATATTTGTTTTTTAATTCTATATAATCTGAAAGATTTTTTTTTTCAGTGACTTAATTAAGATCATTGTGTCCCTACTACTATGGGAATATATGTCTGTTTTTTAAATCCTGATTTAATAGTGTTTACAACAAATTTAATTCTTTCAGCTTTGAAGGCTTATTTCTTCCTCATACATTTTTTTTCTAGACTTAGTAATCATCTATGTGCAGAAAAAACCCAGTTTTTAATGCAAAAACTGTCATAAATCTATTTTGTTATGAATTTCCTTTCATTTTATTGATTAATTCATTTTTGCCAGATGGTAGAAAATTCTGGAAAACACATAAGGGTCTTGCTGCTGTTTTTGTTTTTAATTCAGCTTACAAAAGGCTACTGGCAGGATTATGTGTGATCAAGAAGAGTGAGTCAATTTGTATGAACTCCTTATTTGTACCATTTACACATCTCACACATTCAGTACTATCCTGCTCTCTTCTGTTGTGCTGCTCAGCTTTGACTGTGCATTTTCTTTGCCTCCTAAATTTAAAGTCTGCAGTGTCTTGAGGTAGTAATTCTGCACTCCAGAGGTGGCTGCTCCCCTCCTTTGCCCAGGTTCAAAAGGATAACTACCTTTACTCTTATTAATGCTTTCCAGTTCCCCACATATTTGCCTTTCCCTTTTCCCATCTTACTGTGCTCCATGAGTAAGTACATGAGTGTTGTACTGCAGGATCATCAGTTTAAGTGAAACAAGGAGTCATTTGGGAACGTGGTTGTGGACGTAATGGGGGACTTTGTCATAATTGCTAATCCATTATAATGAACATAATAATTGGGGAAGTGTTCAAATTTAAAGGTGGTACTTTTTTCCTCCATTGGCAGGCTCTTGTCTAAACAAAATGGGTTCATGCTGCTTTCTTCACAGTTCAGGGAAGAGGAACATCCCTTTCTTGATGATCTGCAGCAAGTCCTTCTTCTGAGATAGAGTAAATTTACCTTCTCTAATAAATGAATATGAGAAAATAGATATCTGTGCAAGTTGCTTAAGTTGCTTAACTTGCTGCCTTTATAGCATGAATTTTCAGATGTGTACAGATTATTTAAATGCTGAAATCAGGCTTCACTTTTTTGGATGGAAAAAACTTAAAATCTGCAGCTATAGTTGGGGAAATTCTGGAAAAGCAAAACCACTAATAATTAAAGTCAATAAAAAAGGCAACACCCTGCCAACAGTCTGAAAGACAATGATTGTTATATAAAATAGTCGTGGTTTGAAATGTTCCTTTCTTTGTTTAGAGTTCTAAGAAGTGTAGTCATTTAAGACTCTAAACAATATGCACCTGATAAACTTTTCTTTTTAAAATGATTCTCAAACTATGAAACTTTATACTTTAGATATGAAGCAAGAAACTCCAAACAAAAACAGTGAAGTGGTAGTTTTCTTTTTAGATTATGAAGCGGTTCTCTCTTTGGGCGTGAATCTTGCATTTCCTACAGGTATTACAGGGCAATAGAGAAGGTGGGTATTCTTGTCACCTGCAGAGGCAAGCAATGAACTTCAGATCAATACATTTGCAACTGTTAGATACCTAAAAACAGTGCAGACCATACAAAAAAGAGAACTTCATAATTTAGGATGGTTAACAACTAATAGGTTGTTTAGAAAGTCGGTTTTTTTTGCTTTTCTGTTAAATGTTAGCCCTTGTGTGTCACACAATTTAGACCAATATGTGTCACAACTTCTGCTACTCTGTAGGTAAAACACTGGGTGAATTACAACTCCAGGTTATTTCAGAAAGGACATTTCCTGTGATACCAAATTTGGATGAAGCTTTATTTCAAATAAGCTGTTAGTTTCTTTTGTGTATCAGGAAATTACACCAAAATATTTACTTATGCTTCCATGAACATGTGTAAAACAAAGAAGACAAGTAGGAATTCAGGAGAACCCAGCAGTGGCTTTGACAGTTTACATAGTAATGCTCAGCAATTCTAGTATCACTTTTCATAGCGTGCCAGGGGAGGTAACTGTACACACTTCTGCAGGTCACAATGCCATTTACTAAGTTGCCATATAAGAATCTCAAGGAAAACAGAGCAGTTTATGATAAATGCTATGACAAAGAATAACTGTGCATGTGCACATTTGCAGTACTGGCATTTTTAAATTCTGCCTACCCACAACCACACTGTTAAACTTTGCATTGATAGGCCTTGTATATGAAGTAACTGCTGATCTGTCTATATGTAACTGAGATGGTATAGCTTTTTCTTTTGATGTCTTTACATTTTCTACTGTTTTTCTTATGGATCCTTTTGCTTCAGCAGTCTGTTCTTTCTATCTAACTATCTAGTATCTAAGCAATGGGATAAGTGAGTCTGAACAGTCTTCCAGGTTTTGGTAGTGCTATTCTATTTTAGTTTACGTTTTCCTTTAAGCTGGGCAAAACTGAATGACACAGCAAACTAAAAAGGCCTTAGTAATGTTTCCTGTTGAAAGTGGAGTATTCTTTGTACAGAATCTTTAAAATAATTTAGCTGTGCTGTACTAAGTGTTTAAGAAACAAATGTTTTTCTAGAAGTATCTGTATTTCTGAGAAGACAGTTGTGGTACCTTAATTTCAGAAGCATCAAAAACCCCTATGCAGTAGCTAAAGAAGTTTGTACTCTGTGATGTATGGGCATCTGGAAATACTCACTGGAGAAATATGCTGCTTTTGGTTTTAGTCTTGTGGATCTAGTGTGAATCTTTGTTTAGAAACCCTATTGGCAAAGGTTTCATGGCTTCTAAGCATATGAATTTCATTCCTGCATTGGTTTTGAATGTGGATCTCTGCAATCAAGTCACTTAATTTGCCTTCATCAGTCACAGAAAAGTATTTTTATACTTTAGTGACTGAGGCTTTGATTTTTGTAGTGTGAAATACGACACCAGCTTTCCATCAGCTCAGATTTTGATTCTCACTATTTTAGTTGCATGGTTTCTTGCTGTGCTCTAAGGGATTTCATGATTAAATATTAGCAAAACTGAAACCAAATCTGACCTTTAAGACTACTATAAATTTTATTAAATAAACAGTCCCATTTGTCTTTTGCTAATATTACCCTGAATTTAAAAGTTCAAAATTTAACTTTTCATAGTCCATGATTACTAAAATATAAACCTGGAGGTTTCATATCCATAGGAAATAAGAACAGTGTGCCTAAAGCAGTTCAAGAAGTACTGTCTTTGGTGTATCTGATGCCTTACTGTTCATTTAGTTTGCCCTTTTTTCAGTTATAGCTGATGATCTGGAATCATTCAGTTGAGTAAATCAGTGCCTTCAAAGTGAAGCTGTGAAAAGATTCACTTTCAGCCTCCCTTTCTTTGGTGTCTGTTCTAGTTCCTAATTCTGTGCACATGGCAGTGACCTCAATCAATTTGTAATTTTTTTAAAAAATGGTCTCTAATGATAATTCTGATCCAGTAATAAAATTAAGCAAAGGTGGTGAGCACTGATGCCATCTGCTAGGGGAAAACCAGATTATGAGCCAAAGAGCCCAACCAGTTCTCAGGGTTGCACACGGAGGAAAAGGTTCTGTTGAGAAATCACACTAATCAGAATCACAGGCTCAGTTTGGAATAGGTGTGGAAGTCTGGCTATTAAATAGCTGTACTTCACAGGTAATATTCCTATTTGGCATCAGAGCTATAGGCTAAGTATTAGTTTCAACCTAGATGGCATTTGACCTTCTTTTAGTCCCCTGTCCAGCCTATGGACATATTGATGGATACAGTGCTTGATAAGCTGTGTCTGCCACTTATCCAAGTTGTTACGTAAATCTAATTAGCCAGGTTATCTTAGAACAGTTGTAGATTTACTCTGAGTTGTGGGCTATCTCTTTTCTTCAAGGAGCACAGGAAGACTACATTAATTTTGCTGCAACCTCAAAAGCTTATGTGGATTTTTGTTAATTTTTAATTTTGATTAAAAAAACCCCTTAATGTTGAATGAGTAGATTGCTCTCCCTTCAGAACTTGGGGTCAATAAGTTTCTCATCCTCAGCTAAGAGGAACCCAGACCTCAAAGGGAAATTGCAGTTAAAAGGTGAACTACCTTGCAAGAACTGAATGTGACAGAATTATATTTATTAAAATGCCTGTTAACAGAAGTGCTAAGAGAATTTGCATTTAGGAGTGCATAATGCATAGCTGGTGGAGTAATTAACAACTGGAAGATGCAATATGCATAAGTAATTTGTTTTTTAATGACTTTGATCATTATCAGACTTACCTTTTCATAGAATAGGTAAAGAAGCTGTGAAAAAAGGATTTAATGCTCTAAAAATACATATTAATGTTTAGGCTCCTGTTCAGACAAACAGTTCCATGCTATCCCTCCTGTTTAGCTCTATCAAAAGCATGCATTTTGGAAAACGTTTCATTATCTCTGAGTCTTTGCTTTGAGGATACTGTTTATAGTCTGCTATTTTAGTTGAGCATTGCCTGTGCTAAAAAACGGTGTTTATTTATGCTTTTAGTTACCTAAGCCTCCAAATGTTCACTAGCACAGATACAGTGGACTCTGAATTCCTTGGTAACTATTAATATGAAATCTGTACTTGCATTTTGGTACTTGAGCCACACTCAAGTTAGGCTGGATTTTTTTCTGACTTACACCTTGTGCCTGATTTTTACATGGATCAAGAGTAAAATATATTAAAAGCAATATTAACCCCCCCCGAGCTACCTTCATATTTCCTCATATCTTCTGTTTCATATGAAATCTTAATGCAAAATATAAAGACAGGTTACTTGTAGGGCACGTGATAGAAGCCAAAATTTCCAAAGGAATTGAGGTAAGCACAGTAACTTGTAGGTGTATTCTAATTTTTAGGCACCCAATGCCTTTCTATATATTTCTTTTTTCTTGTGTGTAGAATTCATAATCAGTAGCTGATAAGGGATCAGGAGTTCCCTTCCTGTTGTCAGCAGAATACACCTGCAATAGATTAATTTTAGTTTCTGTTATGTTCTTTCTGGTCTCATGAAATTTGCCTTCTTGGTTGCACAGTGACAAAGCTGTACTGTAATGACTTCTAGGTATCTCCTCTTTCCTTTTAACATCTGTAAATATGAATAGCCCGATAAAAGAATTGTAATTTTTCGTAATATGTTCATATATTTGTGTCCTTAACAGCAACATAAGAAGTACACCTGTTCTCTCAGTGATGAGTATGGAATGTGCTGTTACACTGTATAATCTCTGACAGATACAGGTCAGACTTGCCTGTGTAGTAGGGGGAATTTTTACCATATGGCTGTGATTATAAACTGTGACAAAGGATGTCTTGCACTGTTTTCCTCTTCCCATGTATGCATGATAGGACCCTCAGGACCTAACACACTCAAAGCTGACAAAAATTTGAGGGGAGAGACAACCTTCTCTTTTAGGATAAAAACTGCAGTGTACCTTTTGCCAGAAATGTTTCCTTATGAGCTTTTGTAGCTCAGCAGTGCCCAGCTACAAAATATGTTCAATTCCTCTCTTTCCAATCAGGCTGAAGACCCAGCTGCTGGAAACCTATTTGATCCAGTTTTCCTGGCTGCAGGAAGTTGTTGTTGTCTGGGAATCTGGACAGTATATTTAGTGAGAAGTGTCAACACATGAATGGGTATAATTTAAAACATTTAGTTGAATTACCAATTTATGGCCACTTGTTTCTAACAAAAGCTCAAGAAGTAATATTGGAAACTTTTTCCATAAATGAAACTACCATTACCCTTTATGGCATTTTCTTTAGACAATGAAACACAATGGTTTAAAACTGGTGGCAACAACAGACCATCTATTGAAATTTTCAATATGCTGATAGGAAAGGAATGTTTAACTTTAATGCTTTCAAATCAGATAAAGGCTATTTTTGTTTGACTAACTTTTTAGTTATGCCTGAGCATAACTAACTTTCCTCAATTAGAATTCCATCAATATTAATAAATAAATGTACAAATATCTGGAATAACTACTGGTGTAGCATATTGGATGCCTTTTCACAGCCTTTACAGCACCTCTGTTACTATTCATGGTGAACCACTATGTTTTGTAACCTGAAACATGAATATGCTAATAAAGAATGAGTGACATATTATTTGCAATGAAGTGAACCAAAATAATAAGATATGTCTTCTGACACTTCTCAGAATACCACAGAAGTATGGAATCACTTTTCAGAAGTCTGTTTGTTGAAATCCAGGCTTACATTGACTATTTTGACTCTTAGATATCTCTACTGCTCTTTGCTTCCATTAGACGGTTGGCAGCCTTTGGCAATTCCAGCATCCTTCTTTGTCAGACTAAAAATATCCTGACACACAAAAGTACTGTGAAGACTGACTCCTGCTTCCTTTATTGGGGAAACCAGCAATCTGAGTAGCTTGGGTTTTTTTGTTTGGTCCCCCCCACCTTGTGCACGTTTTTTCTGTGAACTGTTATGAGATGGAAGATCTTGTTTAGTTGAAACGTCAAAGATTTTCAAATTTTATGTAAGAATGCTAAATAGTGTTTTTTAAAATTTGCATGATTTTTCTGAGGAAACTAAAGCAAAATCTGTAGTGCTACAAAGTATAACACCTCAGTATTTTCTGGTTGTTAAATTAACAGAAAAGGATTTAAAACTCTTTCTTTGTTAGCACAACTCCCTAACTGTGCATATAGCGATAAAGCTTTATACACGATAAGAATAAACTAACATAGAAAATTTGAAACAACAGGAGAAACAGAAATTGTCTGTGTTTATATATAGTACATTCATCAATAACATAACTGGAAAAGAAAAATATTTCCGAAGTGCAATCAAAATATTGTTTATAAAAAACCACAAAACAAAACCACAAACTATGGGGAGAGTCAATTTTATATCCCAGTGTTTGCAACAGAGGAATTTTTTTGCCTGCTTCATGGCAGAGGCTGAAATAAAAAACTATTCAAACAAGTCCTCTTTTATTTATTTATTTATTTATTTATTTATTTTTAAATCTGCTGTTAGTGTTTGGTCAGTGGAAAAATGGCATAATAAGCATTAGAAGGGAGGAAAAATGTAGCAGGCACACAGAAACAGCCAGAACTACTTTCAGGATTTGGTACAAACTCAGTGTTTTTCCTTGGGTCTGAGGTGTTTGTCCCACACGTACAGACCACTTCTCTCTTGTATTATCAGATTTTACCAAATCTATTTTATGACAGATCAGTCATCAGATTCCTGAAGAGTTCAACTCAAACTGCTACAACCACGTTGTATTGACTTTTTAATGTGGATTAGATGGGAAGCTCTGCAGTTTGTTCCATGAAATGCTGCTTCCAGGTGAAGGTAGCTCCACATCTGGCCTCGGCAGTGCAGGGAGAGCCAGTGGAGGGGGCACGTGCTGATGAAAGAAACTTGATCCTAAATGCCTGGTTTGTACTTCCAGAGAGATACCAAGAAAGAATTGTCTTGATTAATGCCAACCTCAGGTGTACTGGAGACACAAGCAAACTCTAGGCTGGCCTCAGGGGAATATTAATTAGCACTAGCACACCTACTGTTCTGTCTTGAGAACTTAATTGCTTTAGCCCAGATGAGAACAGTGATTCATAAAACAGAATTTAATGACTGTATTAGAAAAAGGGTTGTGAATGTGAACATAAATTAATCCCTGGAGTAATTCCCTCTATAACATGAAATAGGGAACGTTTCTGCAAATTTAGCTTTATATCTCACATACTAATTTAACTTTCTTTTTACAAAATATTAATGCAGTTTGATTTATTTCTTAACACATACATAACTGACTTCTTCCAACATATTAGTATAATATTGGAGTGTTCATTTGACCGTTTCATTAGGTGGAGAAAGAGGTGTGTATTTGATGGGTCAAATCCCACAGTCCCAACTAGTTTCTGTGGGGTGAGGTCATGTCTACCACCAAGAAATTTTATTACCTGAACTTTTGTCGCCTTTTCAGCTGCCAGCTTTGCTGTGCTGCTGGGGCACGTTCGTGCTTGGCTGCTTGTGCTGGTGCCTCTCCTGGCTGAGAGACACCAGGCTGGCCAAGGCTCTGTGCGTGGTGGGGAAGAGCCCAGAGCTCACAGCTGCTGACAGGGCTGTGTCCCTGGAGCGTGGCCAGGGCGGCGTTTCGCCAGCAGCTGAATGTCAGCTGAGGGCTCGTGTCATTTGTGAAGGTGGTTTCAGTGCAAGGACTGGATTTTTCCTGCTTCGTTTCGAGGTGTTGTGGAGGCCTGGCAAAAAGAAGGCAGTAGCTTGCTGCAAAAATTCGCAGTATGTGACCCGTCTAAAATCCAAAAAAATATTAAGTGATCATTTTGAGGTTGCCTTACTTTTAAAAACGTTCATAACATAATTACAGGAACATTCATTTGTAGAAATTGAATTAAGAAATGAAATAGTTTCCTTAGGTATTCTGTGCTATATTTTAGATGCATGCCTATAATTGAATTTACTATGCCCTGAGGCTTTTTGTGTCATTCTTACTGTGCACTGAAATCTGAGGCATAAATGCATGTATGGTTGAGGAATAATGTGTCTGTCATTACTGAATGAATGTATGTTGAGAGATGAGGGCTATGGCTTAAAAATATTGATGAAACGATAAATACATTCTAGTAAAAATGAGAGGGAGTTGAAAAATTTTGAACGTGAGATTTTGGTAATTTCTAAATATCTGTTGTACTTTGTTAAAGGAGAAAACCCCAAATCTTAGAGCTGATAGGATGGTAAGTTCTGAGTACATCTGGAATGGGAACATAGTCTTCATAGTAAATATGTTAAGAAAGCAGGGCTGTGTGAAGGGCCTGTCCCTTCCTTGAACTGGAGTGAATGCTACTCAAACAATGCCACTGTTGACATAAGCAATGTATTTTGATACATCTTTTCTTGAGATAGAGAAGAGTGTTCTTTTTAAAATTAGTTTGTGCAAGCTCTGAAGGGAGTTTGTGAAAAATGCCTAAGGAAATTGGGAGCAGATCTGGCTAAATTTAGCTGTTGAATTTGTGCTGTGAATTTCTTTTAAGGTCTTGCAAAATCCCGTCCTAAAGTAAAACATAAGTTTTGCAAAAGTGATGCAATATATACTCTATAGCACTTCCCCTTACACTGCTATGTGTTCTTAACAGGGAATAACCAGGAGGAGGAAAGCTGGTAATTCATTGCATGTTGTATACTTCTAGTGCCTTGTTCACTTGCTATTAAAATAATAATGAGAAAATATGACCCAGCTCTCATTTGATGAATAAAAATTAAAACTTTCTGGGAAATAGTATATAAAAAATGCAATTTCCTCAAAACACTTTTCCTCTAAATATGTTTTTAAAAGCTTTTCTGTTGGTATCCTTTGTATTGGTGTTCTGAGTCATCCTATAGAAACAATTCTGTAGGACTTCTTATTTCCTGTCTAGATATTTATAAACACTCTGTTTCTTTATATATAAAGGACTTTCCATACAGCAAGGAAGCATATTGATATTGTTATGTTAGAATGTGGGAATCTAATATAATAATATTTCAGTGTATTGTAGTGCCAATGGCATATCTGGAAAGCTTATTCTTTGTCAACAGTCCAATTCATAAAAGAATATACTGGAAGCCATATGTTTTAGTTCTGTCTTAATGTGAAATATGATAGATGATACCATGTCAGTGTTATAACAATTAGATCAATGAATGTCTAAAAACCTTTTTCCTCCTGGAAATAATACCATATTTGCTCATCAGGCACCTAAAATTCCTTTCCTGAGGAGAATATTTTGCCCTTTTTTTAATATATACATGCCAACTTTTTATTAAAATACAGTTATTAAAATTTTATTAAAATTCAGGTTATGCACAAAAAACCAGGGAAGAAATAGTAAAAGTGCTTCAGAAGTGAGAAATTGAGGTGTCTATTAAATTATGGTATTTTTACAGCATGTTGTAAAATAGATCAAATAAGAGGTAACTATGCAGGCTCTATAATGGTGAAGTGACTGGAGAGTTAAATGCTCCTTTAGCTTCTACTTAACAGATTATGACCTGATTCATCTTTCTCTGTGGCAAAATTGAAATGGAACATTTTCAACTTCTGGTGCCAATTTTCATTGTGCCAAATCAAACTACCTCCAGTCCTTTGCTTTCCAGCAAAACTACCATCTGCTGCACAAAGAAATGGGAAGGCTTGAAGTCCTGCAATTAAAATTGGCATTTGAACAACAGTACTCCATTATTTTTATTGAATGTTTATTTACTTAACAAAGTGGTGTTCAGATTTACCAATCAGTGCCCCATTGTGATATAAAGCCCAGGGGAAAAGACAGCTGCTAAGAAATATTTAGATTTTCTTGGGCAGATTGGGGACAAAATATTTTTGGCAAGTTTAAGATTTTTATTTTTTTTTGGTTACGTTTTTTGCTGCATTTTTGATGCAGTGACAGCACCATCAACCTCCAGTGTGTGATTCACAAAAGTTCGTTACTTTTTGGTTTCTCTGTGTATTTTCCCCGTATTTTCTCTTTTGAGAGTCATACAGGCTATTCTGGATGTATGCAGGTGTAAAAAATTGTGTCTCTCCATTTTGTTTGTGCTCAGACTTGTTATCTTGACTATTTGCATATTCACTGCTCTCTTCTCCCACCTTCCTTCCCCTGTTGTGTCTTTTTAATGCCTCTTTCTAGGTCCCTGTATTTCCCACTAGGCTTATTATTTCTCAGTGAGCTTCCACCTGTAAGTCCACCCTTTAGGTAATACCTCTTTTTATCATCTCTTTTTCCCACCTTATGTGCCTTTTTCCACCTAATGACATTTTTCTGGTTTCAGCTCCTTACCATTTTTTTATCTCAGTGCTTTCTCCCAGCTCTCATTGTCCTTTTTGCCTCACAGATGTTCCACGTGGGTTTTGTGCCTGAGGCTGCCTATTCAGTTGGAGAATATGCCTTTGTACAGATCTGAGCAAATATTAGGGCTTGCTTAAATGAGTTTTAACTATTGTTTCTGGTGGCATCATCTCCTTTCTGTTGCCATCACTTCCTCTGTGAATTACAGTGTAGGAGTGTTTGCAAAAACAAACTTCTGGAAGTGAAGGAATGTAAAGTGTTTGATAATATGACTCCTGGTTTCTCTTAATTTTGGTTTTGCTGCCTTAATATTTCACTATACATTTGTTTGAGGGAGGAAGAGGAGGAGTATCATGTCCTTGAAATGACAGTAGAGGTAGGCTGTGTTTCATATGCAGTTTAAAAATAATTATTATGAGCCAACAGAAGTGTGTTACTGAATGTTGAGAGAAATAGTAGGACAGCAGAAAGAGAAAATATGAAACAGATGCACCGTATGTTACTGTGTGCTTGTTTTCTATAATAAAACCATGAGGCGTGCAAGAATAAAAAGGTAAATTTTATTTCTTTTTGCAAGAGTTGGGGAAAGCCCCAAATTTATGTTTAAGAATCATTCAGAGGAACTGTCTTTAGGTTTGAGCATGAAGTTTACTGTATCATAATAACTGATCATTTTTTTCCACTTTTTGCTGTGTGCCTTCTGGCAGTTGGGAAGGGCCTAAAGGAAGTAATTAATATTAGTTTTTTTTAAAGGTTGTGGTGATGGTTGATCAACCTCCCCATCTCTTGACTTCATGGAAATCCTTTACATTTCCATGGATTTTTGGAAAAACACCCCCAAAACAAAAAAACAAAACCAACCCAAAATGCCGCAAAACCCCCTAGAATATCAGTAACAGGTTTTTTTCTATATATTCATAGCATTTTAATGCTCTAGTTTGAGACTAAACCTGTTCCCTGTTACCATCACTGCTTTATGAGATGCCTCTTGAAAAGAGTACTTGTGATAGCTCCTTTTTAGCCAGTTTTCTGGTTGCTAAAGAAAAGTTGATTAAAATGAAAGCACTATGGATTTCTATGGAAATTGCTAGGGTCTCTGAGAGTCTGAGTATGAAAATAGGAATCTTCTGTGAAGTCTTCAGGACACTTTCCCCTTGGGAAAGAAAGAAAAGGTCCACAGTTTTCTCTCTGTACAGCACTACAGCTCCTGGAAAGCTCCACAGAAGAGACTTTAGTCTTGAATTATTCAATAGGGTTTAGCCTTTTGCGTTTTAGCAATTGCAAATGTGTTGAAATAGCAGATTAGAAACATATTAAGTGATGTCACCATAATAATATAACTTTCTTGTTCTGTCTAAATTTTACGTTCTGTCACCTACAGTAATTTGTTAAACACCCACATTACCTTTATGTATAAAATAACTTGTTCAATATGTGCCTCTCGGTCTCATATGTGCAAGATACTACACTTCTATTTTTATTGAAATAATATTAGAAGAGCTTCACTTGATGCTTATGTTGTAACTGCATGTGAATATCCCAATGTGCAGAGTGATCTTGAAGTTCCCTCAAGCTTCCTTTAGCTTGATGAAGAGAAATTCACTTTGAAATGAAATAAAAATTATCTTTGCAATGTGCAAAGTTAATATGGGATAGTAGAATTGGTACCACTATAACTAAGAATTTCCTTTATAGCCAAGTAGATTCAGTGGAATCTTATGAGTGAATAAGAACGTAGAACCTTATTCAGACTGGCAAAACTTCATACCCATCAAAGACATACTCTTTGTGTTGTTTTCAGTACAATTTATTTCTGTATAATTTTTGACTTTCTGCTAAAAGTAATGAAATTAGAGTCAAATTCAACTTCAGATTTTGGAATATATGCAGTTTGAATGAAGTGTTACTGTAGGTGTTCTGTGGTACCTCCAGGTCAGAGAGAATTTTTATAGAAAGTGAGTAAAAGGGAGCCCATCTTTTCTGTTAAGAGCATTTACCAGAAAGTGGAGTTTTAGTCTATTGAGTAGACTAAAATGCCAGTCTTTGGTATGCATGTTTTAATGGGTAAAAATGAGGCCATTATAGTAACCACCTTAGGAGCTACAAGAGGTCCTACATTTGTATCTAAGGAGTTCTGAATTTTGATGAGCTTAAAAGATTTTCATTTTATGTGCTTTTTCTTTTTTTTATACATGCAGCCATTCCAGTGTCTTGCTGCTGTGCTGATTGGCACAATAAAATAAATAGAAAAGAAAAAAACCCAACCTAGTTTTATAATATTGATTTAATTTCTTTTATCTCTCCTGGACCAATTTATGAGCGCAGCTGAAATTTCTGCTCCGATCCTTGCTTTTCTTTGGATTCTTGTGCTTTTTGATCTTCACTGAGAGTATTTAATACTTTTGTAGCCAAGTATAAAACTTGTGATGGCTTCTCTTGTCTGCTAGTTCCTATTATTACCTAACAGTGAGCTGAGAGCCTGTGGTTTTCCTAGTTCATCAAGGGTTACTGATATTCCAGTTGTTCTACTTATTTAAACTGTTATTTGCTAGACAAGCAACTGAGAATCTCATCTAGGAAAGCAAGCAAGAAAAACCTGTATAGTGTTTTGTTTTGTTTTTGTTTTTCTCCTGAATAGAGTTTTTTTTGCTTGTTTTTGTTTTTCCTTCACAAAGCTGTTCAGTGACATTACTGTGGTGTAAATGTTTCAAGAAAGGATTGTTACACCATCTAGGAATCCAGCCTTTCCACTCAGTTGAGCAGAAGATCTTTATTTATAAAATATTTAAAAATACTTTGTTTTGAAGGATCCTGATTTGGGATTTGCTTTTTTGGGATTTACCTTTTTGGGGATTACCTTTGGGGACTTCACAGGCCTCCTGTCAATCTCACTGGCTCACTCCAGAGAAAGATAATGCACTCCATCTATAGAAAGGGAGGCTCCAGATATTTTTACTTGAAAACCATTTCTTCATACTTGTAATGCCAAGTTGAGATTCCCTTTTCTCTGATGATGAAGTGGTCAGGAGCAGCATAAAGGAAAAATACAGCCTGTGTGCAGAAAGTGTGCCTGAAAGACCTATGACAAATCCTTAGCTTTTCAATCAGGATTGTATTGTTGTTGTTGTTATTATGACAAAAGCAATGTTCCGTGGCAAAATTCCCATAAAATATGGAAAACCCTGATTAACTCCATACACCTACAGTTATTTTTCTATCAGATTGAATGTAGGAGTAACTATAATTCTCTCAGTCATTAGAGTCCAGATCTGATAAAACCAAATTTGTTCATGCTTATTTGTATGATATTATTCAATCCCCTTTGTGTGTGTTTGTGTATGCTAAGGAGTCCCTGATTCCTTGATACAGTCACAGGAATTTTGAAAAGCTTTTTTGGAGTCACCTGTCAAAGGTTCTTAAAAGACCTAACTTTATGGGAAATAAAAGTTCCTTCACGTGCATTAATCACTTGTAGAATATCTCTCATGGAATAATAACAGGTTGAAATGAATCAGGGAGATTAATTTCAATGAAAAGGGATCTCCTCGATTCAACATATTAATTAAATGAAAAAGGGGGCAAAAGGCATGAGGGCATCTGTTGTTAATGTTTTTAATCAGGATAACTGTGAACATTGACTAGAGAGAGTTACAATGTATATAAAAATTGTTAATGAAATTTAATTCTGATAAGTGAAAAGTGGTGCATCTATGGGAAAAATATCCTAAATTCACATAGACAATGATGCTTAGTGCACTACTAGCACACAGAAAAGAAGATTTGGGGTTATAACATATTTTCTACCAAAATGTCAGTTTGCATGCTCAGTACAGTCAAAAAAGCTGATTGAAAATCAGAAAAAAATGTGAAAAAGAAGGACATGCAAACCAGAGAACATTACATTGACAGTTTATCTTTTGTAGCTCATCTTTGTGCTGAATTTTCTGCAAGTCCAGATTCCCTTCATCTCAAAAAGGTTGTGGTAGAACTAAAGAAGGTACCATTGAGAAAGGAAGGAAGGAAGATAAAGAAAAATATGGAAGGTCTGCTAAGGTTGGAAAAGAGATGAAAAAATGGAATGTAACAGAAATCTGCGAGAATTGGAACAGCATGAAAAAAAAGTGAGCAATGACTGATATTTCTCATAAAATGAGAATTGGGAAATACCAGACGAAGGTGTCATGGTCAGAATTAGCATAAAGATATTTAAATAAAAAATATGCAGTTGAGCTGGTCATTGCTGCTGGACTTTTGTCTTCCACAAATTCAGAAAGTTATTAAGTAGATCGATACAAGTCTTTCAAGGACTGTTAAGCCCACGGATCCCAATCTGGACTTAGAACCTCCTGAATGGATTCTGCAAACTGCATCCCCCTCTGCTTATGCCTCTTTTACTCCTTCCTCAGCAAAACTTCCTGTTTTGGCTGGCTTAGGAGCTCCACTGTTTATTGCTCTTGTTCAAAAGATGTGTGTGTGTTTTTTTTTTTTTTTTTAATTTTTTTTAATTTTTTTTTTTAGCTGTGTAAGATATTCTCTCCCTCAATAAGTCAGTCATGCAATTGCAATATTTTCTATAAAAGTACAGGAAAAAAAAAGGCAATTCAGTTGTATTTCAACTACATTTAAACTCTAGTCCTCCCTGTCTGTAAGTTTAAAAGAAGAATTACCTGTGTGGACTGTATTCCAAACCCCTTGCTGGTCTCAATAAGAAAAGAGTCATCATACTAATAACACAGAGTCATCAATGAATGGTGACATCTTCTGGGCATGTACATCAGTTGGTGTTCCAGGCACTCTTTCATGCTGGTTCTCTCAACCATCTCCAAATCAAGGGGAAAAAGTGCCAGAAGGAGCCATGCTTACAGTGAAACTAAATTAATTGTTGGCAAACTTGGAGCAGATACTCTTGTTCACAGGCAGGTTGTGTTAATTCACTTCATAAAACTTGTTCAAACACTAAAAAATTTTGATGTCTAAACAAGACATCAATTATAGGCTTAATATCAAAACTGGCAAGGAGATTAGTTACGAGCTATTTTAAGAGACAATGCATTTGGGTTTAATAAAGATAATGTTTTATTAAGGAAAACAAAACTGTTGAGGTGTACCATCTGATCAGGACTATTCTGACTTTATAGACAAAGCTTCCTGTAAATGGCTACCAGTTATCTTGAAAAGCACTTAAAATCCAAGGCACCGGATATCAAGTACCAGAAACAGTTTGGTTTTACTGTATAAGTTTGAATTCAGAAAATAATATTCTGTTCAGAGGAATGAAGACTGTCAAAAAGGTTGTAAAGTTTAAAATCAGAAGTCTGAAAGTGCTTACTTTTCTGTAACTTTTAAGCAACATTGAATATGCTTATTTATGTCATGTAAGTTTTGATTTGGCTGTTTCCCAATGAGGAGTAAGAGCCAATAAAACCATCAATGTGCTGAAAAGTCTAATTAGTTGAAGCTATTTCAAATATTTGCGTTACTTCTGCTGAAATAAAATTTGAATAGTGGCTGGTGAAAGTGTGCTATATTTGGGTAATATTTATAACAGGCTACAGTGCATTGATTTATTTATTGAATGGTTTTATCAGATGTTTGCAGTGAATCAGGCTTCAGGACAGAAAAATGTATCTGTGCATCAGTAATAACATAGGTCTCATACAATTGAATTTTAATACAATAAAAGCTGTGAGCATACTTGTTTTTGTAGGTAGGTATGTAGTTATCAATTTTTTGTCATTGGGATAACTTTCAGCAGTTTCATTTTGAACAAACTTAGAAAAGAGGATTTAGTATAGAAGAATACACAAATGAAGTTGCACAAGTCTGAGTAGAGATGCCTGATTATTTGGCTTTATTCTAAAATTCTTGGTTAGACTTAGCAAATTTAGCTAGAGAGGTCTAACACCAGGTCCCTGGTGATGTGTCAGACTACCTAAGTAAGAAGGTAGTTGTTGCCCTGAACTCACAAAGACTGTAGCATTTTCATTCTAGAGATTATTAGGGGTAAAAAAAAGGTGATAAAAGATTCTACAGAACAAAATATTAATGTCAAGTCTATTTGATTACAAAAGCAATTAAATGTTTAATTTCCTTTGTTTTCTGAAGTGCCTGGAGCCATTTTCTCTTGATTCTGTTTAGTGGTATTTAAAAATAAATGATCCAGCTGGCCGAAGGCTTTTCACTTGGCAGGTAAATGGTATTACTCTCCAAGGAAGAGATATTTTGCATTTCATCATTCCTGGAATTTATTTTTTTATGGTCCAGCTTGATTAAACCTCTTGTGGCACTGGAAGAAACAGAAGAAAAGGTCTTAAAGCACGAAAACTGTTACTGACTAGTTGGAGTTTAGGACTATGCAAATTTAACTTCTCTTTCCCCCCCTTCTCAAATATTCCTTGTGCTAAACACAATACAGAGCAATCACAGGACAGTTGCTTAGAGATAGACGTTTATTATTTAATTATTTTCTTTGGCAGTTAACTTGCTTGTTGTGGTTTAAGCCCAGGTGGCAGCTGAGCACCTCACAGTCACTGTGTCTGTGCCACCCCTTCCCTCACAGTGACCACAGCATCTCCTGTTACCCTTTCCAAAGGATTTTTTGGACCACTGGATTATGTGGGTATCCTGCTCTGGGTTTGTCTCAGAAACAGCAATTTCCCCCTATGCAAGTATAAATAATCAAAATAGATTACACTGCAATATGTCAACAGCTTCTGTGATTTGAGGGAACTGAGAGATGGAAAGGAATAGGACTAAACCAAAGACATGGTTACATTTTTAGTGCTACTAAAAAGGTTTTGACATATGAATGTGCATACAAGGAAAATGTGTGTGTTTAGAAATGGACAGCCATTATCTTTTAAAGTAATCAATATTTAAAAAAGTGCTCTGGATACTTTCTGGATTTGCTTTGTCAATAAATATGCATTATGACGAACAGAGGAAAATGGAATGGTTATTCACAACATCATACCCAGATACTTGATTCTTATTGAATATGGATAACACTCAGGATTTCTACAAGCTCTGTTTATCAAAGGAAAAAAAAATCCTCTAATCCTCTCTAAAAAGTATATTATGTTTTACTAAGGTTTTTGGCAGTAGAAATGGCAGAGTGCTATTTTAAGGTACACTTTTCTATAAAGGGTTTTTTGCTCAAAGTTTGAGTACCAGTGGCCTAGACTTTTTTTCTCTTAATAGATAAAATTCAATATCTAGGACTGAACTTGTTTCCAATACAACTGGGAATGTAAAAGGGGGGGTCAGTGCAGCAGGTGAATCATGGAGCTGATCAAGGTTATTTCAGTAAGGAGAGAGTTTGGAGAGGTAAAAAACCCCCAGTGAGTACCTTTGACATGGCTTGAATAGATTCAGTGTGCTGGGTTTTTTGTTAGAAGTCATACTAAGTGGTTCATTATTCAACTGAATTTTGAATTATGGGTAAAGCTGTATTAAAAAAAGTGTGAAACAGGCCTTTGAGCTAAGGCTCTTTGGTTCACTGCTGCAGACATCAGTGAGGCCAGTATGTCAAGTCTGTGAGTACAATTGCTGTTTTAAAACTAGTCTTTCTTCTTGGGTTGTTTTTTTTTAATGGAATAAGGTAAATTAATGATAAAGCAGAGGAATTGAAGCAGGAAGAGAAGGGAAAAAGTTGTAGAATTTATATCCTGTTTTGTCTGAGATAATGGCTTAAGACTTGACAAAAGTAGAGTGTTCATTGACCACCTCTGTTCGCTTCTCTTGTTATTGAACATTTCTGTATCAGATACAGAATTGATCAGAGGAAAAAAATAAAGCCTGCCATGCACTTTTTACTGCCAGCCTTCTGGTGGATGTTCCTATTAGGGATAAAAGGTGGTGTAATGCCTTTGAAGCTCCATTTTATTCTCACTTCCAGGATTTCTAATCTTTTTCCTGAACTCCATGATCACACTTTTTGATGCCTAGTTCTCTTCTCCTCTGTGTCTTTGAACACACTGTCTGGCTATTATGTTTTTTGGACCTCTGCCTCATTGGCTGACAGTTCCATACCACTAATTGTGGCATCATTCCTTGAAGAAAAGACCTTAATTTTTTCTTGTGTAGAAATAACTTCTGATAAATGTGCATGGGATGGCTTCCTGTTGTTGGTATCAACTTCATTTTCTCCCTGTAGAGTAAATTGGAAATGAGTAAATTAGCCTGTGAAGATGTTAGACCATGCTTACAGAATTCAACCTGCTTGTTTTCCTGTTTTTCAGTTGAAGAAACCAATACCAGTCTTTTTCAGAAATATTAATTGTATTACATTAAATGGCTTAAGATGCAGACTGTTAAATTTATTTGTGGTAACCGATGTAAGTTCTTACTTATGGTAGACTGTGCCCTCTAGAACTTGATTTGGATGGGGCTTTCTGGTCTGCTGAGTAGCATAAAGGTTTAGTCCAGAGAGTTCTGGTGCAGATTTTACACCTCAAGGAGCATCTACATTACTGTACATATCCTCAAAGGTGATGTAAGTGCATTTGCTTCTTTATAGGTTGAGTGGGAAGGCTCACTGGAAATTGCAGGAGCTGTAGCATGTGAAACAGTGGAGAGCAATTCCCCTGTGATTAATCCTTTGCTGCTACAAGTGATCTCATCTGTACAACATCAGAATGTTTCAGGGCATGACCTCTTCCAATTCTTAGTGTATTTAGATGCCCTGAAATTAGGGAACAATAATTCAACATTTTGTTACTTCTGGCAGTAGTGCAGTTATTTGAAATATCATCAGCATTAATTTTTCTGTGCAATTAGAGTATTAATGAATTCTGTGCTTAAAAAACGGTTCCAGAATTGTGGAATATACTATTTCTGTTACTAGGAATGTGTTGTGAAAATATCACCTTACAGAGTGATTATTTTCTTGTTTATTAGAGAGAATTTCAAATGGAAGGCTTGGAATCAGCTCTTTTGGATTTGACGTGAGAATAGTAAGGACTACTGATAATAACAGCTGGGTTAAGAAAGGACATTATGAAGAGTAATTTGGAATTGAGAAAAAGACTGCTGCATCATATTGCTTGTGACACACTTCCTTCAGTGGTAGTGCCTGGTTTTATTGCCATACAGGGGCTGGGGTGGGGAGGGGAGCACTTATGATTTCAGCTGATTTCCATCTCCTTTTCACTTAAAGATCAACAAATAGTGATCAGAGCAGGAATGGAATGAAGCTTTATCTCCCTTAGCATTTATATATAATGGGATACAAATGTGTATCCCATTACCTTTGATTATTTATATCTTTAATATTGTCTTCAGTTTATCAGATTATATGTTTTTCCCTAGAATTCTCCTAAAATTCTACTATTGAGTCTGAATGATGTGTAACATTAGAATAATTTATCTTACAATAATTAGGTGATATGAGAACATGAAGTTCAGTACTGAACCCAGGTAGTCTGGCTTCTGAGGGATTAACTGCAGCAGTGTGTGAGTTATGAGCTTGCTAGTTAATTGTCAGTATTTTATGAAAGTCAGGGTAGAAGTTCTCATCAGTGTTGTGAAACAGAACTCCAAAAACACTGTAATCCTTCAGAAGAAGAAAAATATTTTTTTCCTTGAGAAACATCTTCTCTGGGAACGCCTGTCTCACTAAATAATGATTGCCAGTGCAGTTTTTGAACACATATATAGCAGAAACATCAAAACTGGTAAATCCTTGCAACACCACAAAGTAAGCATAATAAAGGATCAGGAAGGTTTCTGTTTAAATCAAGTGTTCTAAGGGAAATTGGTAATTAGATGCATTCAGTCATAAAGTTGAGTTCACTTTTATATAGGTATTTTTATGTTAAAACTGAGTAGCAGAGCAAAGGAGCCTGTGTTTCTCAGATGTTTATAATTGTTACCTGATGTTTTGCGTTCAGCTGCTGATCCCAGTGGAGCTCCTCTCTCTAAAGGTTATACTCTGAAACAGGCACGGTTTGAATTCCCCAAACAGGGATATTGTTGCATCTGCACAGTGGCTCCCTGCAAAGAAATGGCAATGCATCCCATCACTTTGGGCTTTTGTGACGTGAATTTAGTGACTTTTTTTAAGTACTGAATCCTAAGTTGCTTTGTCCATCAGACTGTGGAAGACCTTCCAGGCACACAAGTGCATTATGTGGTATGTTTTACCTATCATAGCTGACACTTTACATTTAAATAGTTTCTGATATGTCTATAAGGGGTTTGTAAATCATTCCATCATGTTGGAAAATAGTTTCTTTTGCTAATTTTTGTTTTATTTTCACTAGTCATCACGTCTGTGCACATGCTCAGGTTAGTGACAGCCCCCGACCCACAAAACACTGTTCTAGTTCAAGATTTTGCTGCTGTGTGAGTTCTACTGATACTACAGCATTATCTGAGAAACAGTAGGGTTAAAGGAAAGCTGCAATTAAAAAATATGTGTTAAGCAAAGCAAACAAGATATAAAAGTAAGAACTTGTTGCAAATGCAGAGGAAAATCTGGAGAAAATGGGAGTTATGGAAAAGAATAGAGGAATCAGAGGTAGATTAAAGAAAAACAATGTTTTAGAGTCAGTTCATATGGTTCATGTGCTCCATCTCTTGTGTGCTGTTCAAGAGTAAGGTAAAATCATCGTGTTTAAGATGCATCTGAGCACGAATTGGAAAGCAGAAGGATTCAAGATGATATAATTGCTTAAAAAGGTAAAAGAGCCCATATGTTTTATTAAATTACTGACAGAAGCTGACATTAGCTGAGCAGGATGCTTGGAGTGTTTTGGGTGACAACAGGAGTATTGATTCTGTACTTTCACTTTCTTTTTTACAGAATAGAACAAATCCTCTCTGGTCATACAGTGCAAAACCTGAGGATTAAGGGAGGATATGTTAAAGGGGATATTCATTCTGGTCACAAATCTGTACTTAAACTGCGATGAGTTTACATTGTATAGCCAACAGATGTGTAAGCATGTGATGTGGGGAAAAATAAACCCCAGCAGTTACAACTAAATAAGCATTTTGTACTTCAAGGTGGCTTTAAAATCCCTTCCCCACCCCTATATCTTGTGGTGTCTTATGCTCAGTGTGGGGTGATTGAAAGGAAATCAATAGCAGAGGTGTGCTTGTGGAGCTTTGCATTGCTTTTTTGTGAATATAAGGCTTGGAGTACAGAGCAGATCCTCAAATTGCTTTCCTTTTTCCTACCTTAATCATTGTTTGCTTTTGTGTCTGGTTGCAGAGCTTTAATAATTCCTTTTTTCCCCAATATCTGTATATATGAAATATTCTTACAGCATGCTTACTTAAAGCAGTGTGAAAAATAAGGAAGAAAACCAGTAAACTGTTGGAGGAGAAGTAGATAGTGCTAACAGTTTCAGATTCAGCACTGTGGAATGCATTTGGCCTGAAATGACCCTAGTACCTGTTTATTTAATTGGAGTTGGCAACAACGGGCTCCTTGGGGGCTTCTGGGCACTTCTTGAGTTTGAACACCACTAAATAGCAGACCAGCATATGGGTACACTACTATTTCAGTAATTAAGATTATGCAATGTACTTGGGGGAAAAAGAATCCACCAGCATGCAAGGAAAGAAAAGGGCGGGGTATAAAAAAAATCAAGTAGTTTAAAAAGGAAAAAGGAGTTTACTGCATATGGTTGCTCCCTGTAGTGGCTTAACAGTGGATCTGTAGTCTTAGCTAAGAAATTTCTTTCCACTTTTGGATTAGTACCAAAATTATACTATTCATTTCTTATATGTTTTTCTGTAGAAAAACTGGTTTTATAATTGTGGTTAATGAATGTAAGTTAGTAGCTCTTAAGACTTGAAATCTAAAATACTTAACTGCTTATTAAAAGTTAAGTATTTTGTACAGTATGGAGTGTTGAATGGTGATGAGGAAGACATAAAGACTTAACTCTACTTTGATGTTTGTAGCTGCACTATAATTGTAATTGCTCCTTAGGAATGCAGGCTGGCCCATATTTAAACAGGCAAGTGGCAAAGGTTGTATCTGACTGTTGGTGTTTGCAGTGGGATTGGATTCAGCACCGACTGAGCAGTGGTGGTGTAACCAGGGCAATGAAAAAATTTCTCACTTAGAAATACTGTGGTTCTGTGTCAGAACTTGGAACAGAGAGCCAAGGTCAACTTGATGTGTTGGTAAGTGCTAACTGTAAGTCAGGGATTGGAAAGTTTTTGGAAAAACTTCCGTGGGGATCAAAAAACCCCAACACACTTCCTTCCTCCCCCACACCAAACAATATATGTAGGCTTGGAAACAACAGCAACTGGTTTTGTTTAGTGAGGATAATTCAACCTGTAAGTTAAGCTTTTAAACCTAAGAATTAAACAGAGTTCCAGGCTAGTAATGCTTTGATTTAAATTTGAACAGTACTGTAGTTTAGGGATCCCCTGGCCTTCATTTAAGTGATTCTGGAGAGGATACTGGAGTTTGCACTTGGGGTGCTCCAAATTAGAGGGATTTTAGATTCAGTTGTGTCTTGTGTTTGCTTTTTAATGATTATCGTTTGGAAGACAATCCAGTTTCAGACTTAGGGTTGGATTTTTCAGTTTGTACAGATACTATTTTGTATTAAATATTGAGGAACAAATGTTTAGATTTTTATTTACCTTTATATATATATATATATATATATACAGAAACATCTTTAAGTATGTATAAGTATAAATTGAATGTATATATGTGTGGTGTTGTCTGTGTGTCCTCCCACTGCAGTTTAATTATGAGGGGGAAATTGTGATCTCTTGTAAGAAAATATCTGATTTAGGCCGTTAATTTTATTTTTCCTGACTTACAACTTCTAAGTCTTAGATAGTCTATTTATTTTATGTATGTGGCTATAGTTTTTCCTTTGCATTTTTGTGCTTTTTAGTATTTTTTGCAGGATGAGGGTTTAGTGCCATCTTGTGGGAAAACGTAATAGCTGCAGATTTTTTGTGTCCTGGGTTCATTTAGGCTATGAATGAGAAGATACTCCTATGAAATCTAAGTATAAATCTAGTTTTAACAAAGTTCATTGTGAAACCAAAGTCTTCCAACTTGTGTAAGCGTATATTTCTAGACCTTCCTGAACCCTTAATGATTTCTCTTTCCTTCATATTTGCATTTCTTCAGTAACTCAGGAAGAAATGTCTTTCCAGATGGTCATCTTGCTTTGTGATGCATCATTTTATTCTGTTGGATCTAACTGAACATTATTTTGATTGGAGCCACTGAAATCTCTGTATTGATTTTTTCTCTTCCCCTTAGCTGTAGCAGAACACTTAGTTGTGAAGCTCCTTTTCAAATTGTTTCAATGGGAAATGATTATGTATTATGGTTAATCAACTCACAGTAC
Source organism: Manacus candei (assembly GCF_025592945.1). Lineage (NCBI taxonomy): Eukaryota > Metazoa > Chordata > Aves > Passeriformes > Pipridae > Manacus > Manacus candei. The sequence continues at coordinate 1,027,106 of NW_026138130.1, forward strand.
AGTAGTGAAAAAGAATTGGAAGCTGAAGAGTGCTCTTTTATGTATTTTGCTGATTAAAATAGAGCAGGGAGAGGTTGAAATTGGAACTTGATTTATCACTGTATTTCTGGCTTACTAAAAGCTGTGCTTGAGATTGTCCCGTGAATAACTTCTATTGGTATCCTTTGTCTAGTGGCTGCATTAAAAAAAATATAGTTAGAAAATTACAAAATGAAAAGGTGGCAAGGATAAGAAGGTCATATCAGATGTTAAGATGTCCCACTCCCACAGCTTTCAGTGATGCTCTGCATTTGTCTCTTACATCACTGAAGATTTCCTGCGTAGAAACTTCAAGCACCTGGTTCACACATGAATTAAATAGGAGTATTTGCAATACAGTGCTGAGGTTTTGACTGGTCTTCGAACTTGCCTGTTCTTTGTCTTTCAGTGTAGTGTAAAATAATCACTGGAATCTCTTGTGGAGAAGCTGATGAGCTCTATGAAGCTGTGAGACTTCCCTGTATTACTTCTTAGATAGAATATGCAAAATGTTAACTTTTAGACTATGTGTATGAAGGTCCTCTGAAAAACACATACTGTATACTATGGGAATAATTGTGTTCGTATTTCTAATGTAGTTGACATCATTCTGTGTTTTGTGTGTTGCTGCTTTCTGACACCATCTCTGTTCTAGTCTGTTATACCATTAATATTGGAAACACTATAGCCCAGTTCGCACTTTTTTTTTTTTTTAATCTAGGAAAAGTATTCTTTCTATTTTCATTTGTGTTCAAGGTAATAGAGGGCTCTCTGCCAGAAGCAGAAACTCTGTAGCAAAAGTGTCAAGCACATAAAGGGAGGGTCTGAAGATCAAATACCACAAGTTTTTCAGTGCTTGAAGTGTGACTTTGTTTACTCTTAGTGCTCTCCTTTTGTAAGTAATTTCTTGACTCAGTGCCTGAAAAAGAATTCCTTTAATGTAGCTAGACCTCAGTTTCTGAGAAATAAGAAAGTAATAGGCCTGTTTAGCATCCAAGATTTTTTCTGTGCTATTACTTTGACTGAATCAGCAAGCTGGACAATTAAGTTCTACTGTACAAAAAGAGAGAGGAAGGTTCTTGCTTATATGGAGATGCATTTTTGTTCAATGACCTCAAGTGTTTAGGCAGTACTTGATTTTTCGCCAAAACATTTGTGCAAGGTGACCCAGAGAAGCTGACTGAATAGTAGTGAAGTCTGATCGTTCAGATTAGATGTGATGTCTGTAAGAAATGGAGATTTAGATGTATATGACAAGATTTCTTGTTTAACTTGCAAAGCATGGTGTGAGGGGCAAGCTTAGGGGAGTGACAGAGCGGCTTGGTGGGCACTTGATTAATAAGAAAGGAGGAAGAAGTAAGAAAGGATCAAGAAACTGAAGAAGGGGCATCACTTATTACGATGCTTGTTTTCTGGAGCAACTGTACTGAGGCCCTGCTTCCCAGGAAGTGGCTGGGGATGACCTGCTCATGGGACAGAGAGAGTAAATCCTCTGTTTTACTTTGCTTCTGTTCATGGCCTTTGCTTTTGTTTTATTAAACTGCCTTTACGTTGACCCATGAGGTTTATTTCATTCTATTCCCTGGTCCTGCTGAGGAGGGGAGTGATAGAGCAGCTTGGTGGGCTCCTGGCTGCCAGCCCACCACGTGTCTGTACTGAGAAATGCAGATTTAAGTGTACGTGACAGGATTCCTTCTTTAACTTGCAAAGCACGGTAGTAAAGCCAAGCTTTATAGAGTTTGACAAGGCACCAAATTTAAAAGCATAAAAAAAAAGAAAGTAAGGCAAGTCAGTAGACAAGAATTCTCCCTTTTCAAATACAGGGTTGTATCAGCACATGATGCTGTGCAGTTCTCTCACATCTGTTCCACACTCAGAATTTTTAATGCTGAAAATGCATCGTGTGGTCAGAATCTCTTGTGATTCCTCACAAATTACATCTGTCTTCTCCTTTCACCTTTTCCTATCATTCCTGTCTTATTCAAGCAAAATCCTTGTCCAGTGATCCTCAGTGGTGTAGTTTGGATGCCAGAATTTCAAATTACATTAGACAGATGAGAAAATGCATAAGAGAATCCATTTCTTAATTTAAGTTGATGAAGAAAATACCTCCAACCCCCTTTTTGGCTTCCCCCCCCCCCGTACAGAAGAAAATAAAGATTTGCATGTTTTTTAGTTATAAGTCTAATACTTGTTGCAGTAGCACAACTGAAGTTAATGTACAAATTGACTTAGATGCAACTCATAAGAAAGCTTTAAGTGGTCTGTTTCCTTTCAGTGATAGAACTTCAGATGGTGAAGAATTAAAATGGAACAGTGACAGATTACAGAAAAAATAATGAAGCTTGATTTTTGAAAATGTATGGTCCATAGTATAATTTACTGTGATACTTCTCCAGATGTATTATTCAGTTATAGTTGTAGCTTTCTACAATATACCCAGTAGAATTTTTTTTCTACAGTCTTCTGAATTGTATATTTGCCACTGTCAAGAGACTAGTAGGCTGTATCAGCTGATTCAGCCCTGTAAATTCTGTATTTTTTGGAGTGGGAATTCTGTATTTTTTGGAGTGGAGGAGAATCGGGAGCTAAACTCCAGTAGACTGGATTCTTCAAAATGTTCATTGCTTTTGGTGGCGGTGTGATGGTGGGAAGTATGAGAAGCTGTGCACTTCTGTAGGTGGAGTAACAGTTTTAAATCTGTGAGTCTCTTTGGGATTTCGTTTTCCTCCACTGTTCATCGTATCTAAGGCTTTAGGATGCTCTGAAAGTGCTTATGTGCTCTGGCCGAAAGCACGCTGTGACAGGATGGTTCTCAGCAGGCAATTCTTTTGGGACCAGTTAGTTGGCATAGATTAGAGGAAATTCCTCATGTAGAACATGAGTCAAAATCCGGGAAGGGCCATTAATTATCTTCTTCTCCTGGTTTTGTTTCAGTTTACGGGGCAATCCACAGTTCCATGGATTACATGGACTTGGACTATAGAGAAGGACTGAAAAAGTTCTGAGAGAACTATTTATATATTGCCAAGAAATTGGCATGGAAATATTTGTGGTCAACTGGTCTGTTTTTAATAGAAATTATAAAAAATATGAGAGATCTTTCATGTTTTTTTTTTCTTTTAAGTCGTGTAAAGTTTTATGTCTGCGTAGTGACAGCAGCGACAGATATTCACAGCACTCCTACATTCCTCCCCCTTGCAGTTCATTATACAGTTTCTCTCCACCCTCACAACATTTGTTCTTTGCTTTACTTAGCTAGCTGCAGATACAAAAGTCTATGCCAGCACGAGTCTAAATCTGGTCTACCATGTTCTAGCTCTTGAAGGTGTGCAAAACCAGACTCTTTTATATCACAGTAGCAGTAGTCTGCCACAGTTGAGGCTGTTAGTTTTACATCATGACTGAGAAGCAGCCACAACTATTGTTGTGCTTAGTGGTTCTGGGGAGAGCCCAAGAACACCCTGCGTAGGCTGCTGGGGGGCAGAAGAGGAAGTTGTCTCACTTATCTTAACCAGAATTGCTGTTTGAGTTCTGATTTCCAATTATTTTTATGTTGATCCAGCAGTTTTGATTTTTACAGCTTGCATTTAGGATTGTGTGTTAGCAATGTCTATATCAAGTTTACTTTTATTTGTGTGTTACAACATTGTAAATATTTTAGAATTAGTTTCCCTTTGCTTAGCTGGATTTTTATAGACATTTGATGTACAGAGACCAAGTGACTTTGGGAAAACATTTACTTGTAAATAGTTTTTAGCATCAAGTAATAAGTACTGTCTAATTTAGCATTAGAAGGATGTATCTCAAATAATTGTTCAGATCAGAGAAAACAATTCTTTTGACTATTTCTAGGCTACTTGATGAATGTTGCTGTTGCTTAGCAGTTGTAGCATAATAGTAGAGAGAAGGTTCTTGGCCAGGTGAAAGAACAGTGATTTTTGGGGATGATTATGATTAGATTTATGTTACCTAAATATTACCAATGCAGCATCTAAGTTACAACTCTATTATAATGGATTACAGTGTAATCTGAACATGGTCCCTCCTGTTTAATCACAAGCTTCATTGAGACCTGCTTGCTTTCTGAATTTCTCAGAAAAGTCTTGGTGCATCTCAGTCCACATAACCTTGGTTTTGGTCAGTAGTCTGTGTCCAAAGAGTGTATCAAATAAGCAGGTTCAACCAGAAAAATTCAGGTTTACAGACTTTGGACTTGAAGAATTCACAACTAAAAATCAGCAAAGCACCTGGGTAGCTACTTTAGGATTTTACCTCTGTTTTGGTCTGGATCTTAGTGCTGTTACCCATTCCTTTGGGCTACTCTGCAGGCATCCTTGCCAGGGAGGGGATCCACCTGGAAGCTGCCTGTGACCTCGGGACACAGTTTGCCCAGTTGGCCCAGTCTTCAGCAGCATTTTACACTGTTTTGCAGGCTGATGTGCACCAAAGTCAGCTGCAAACATCTCAGCTCCTCTGTCTTTGGAATGTATTAACAATGTGAGCATCCAGACAGTTCCTCCTGCAATATTCACCTGCTTTTTCTCTCAGGACAAACCACATTGCACGAGAGATGGCAGAAAGGGAGAGGACCTGTGTGTATGTGTGTGGGTGCAGGATACAAGCCAAGACCCGTCTATCTTTTGTCACTGTCGCGGTAGTGAAATAATTTTGGAATGCAGAAGATGTCAGCCAGTCTTGGGGTCATAAACACTTGGTATATTAGTAGATTCCAAGTGGGAAAGCTGCTACATCTAGAGGAGTTGTAAATTTATTGGCAGCTTTTAAGTTTATATGGATAATAAAAAAGATGATGAGGTTAAGAAAAGGTAAGAATTGCCATTAAATAAAAACAGGGTCATAAATGAGTGGCCTACATTTGTATGCTCTTAACTGAGAGCACCTAATAAGATGCAAATACTAAGAATTAAGATCTGGACATTTATTAAAACAGTGCTTATTTAATGACAGAATTGATTCAGAGTGTCTGACTGTATGGAATTCTAGCAGTTGGCAATGCTTTTTTCCATTTGAAATAACTGACAAACATGATTTCAAAAGGTTGTTTTCTTAAGGTTTTGCATTTTTTGTTTAGTTTAAATGGTTGTTACAAACTGACGAATTTACCTGCAATTGTGTAAAACATGACGGTAATATCAAATGAAATGTTTTGTTGTTTGTTTGTCTGTTTTTTTGTTGTTGTTTTTGTTGTCTTTGTTTTTCGAATGTGGAGTTGCAGAATATTGATTAAAGCAAATATGTCTCGTGACATACATTTATGTCCCCTAATTCCTGCAATTAAATGTTTTCTGGTACAGACTGTGTGATTTTTCAGGAATTCATATTTCTAAAAACTCAGTGTGCTGTGTAGGCAGTGAATAGAGGGGAAAAAATGAGAAAGAAAACAAATTGTCACATAAAGATATAATCTGAAATGAACATCATAAACCATAGTAATTGAGGATAATTATCGATGTTCCAACCTTAACGTGAGCAAAATCAATTTTTATTTTGATCCGTGTTGAATAGGGAATGCAAGACTTACCTCCTGTACAGAGAAAGACCCCTGTGCTCAGATGTAGAACAGACATTTTAGGACAAGTTACTGTGTTTTGAAAAAACCTAGAGGTGAAAAAGAACAGTAATGTCAAATAGGAATGTTACTATCCACCGTGGGGCAAATTATTTTTAATGTATTTTTCTTTGTCACATCTGTTGAGTAAAGTCTGTCTATAGGTTTATATATTTGAGTACTGTGAAGTTGCTGTTGCCTTTCTGTATAACTCAATAAAAGTCTTTTTTTTTCTGTTGAAGATACTTTTTGTTGAATTCAGTTCTTTCTGTTGAATCTCCTTTGCTTGCATCTGACCTTTATTTATGTTGATTTTGCTTCATTTTTTCGTTTACCATGCTGTTCAGTTTTTGGATGCCAGAAGAACCAAGGTTTGTCCACTCTTTGCAGTCAATTTGTTTTTCAAAATTCAGTATTGTTTAGTGTGGGGGTTTTTTTGTTTGCTTGTTGAGATACAGTAATCCTGTTTACTAAACATGTTCATAGCTTAAGCTGCCAAAAAGAACAAAAATGAAACCAATCAGCCCCTTCCTAAAGCCCCTTTAATTATAGTGAGTGCTTTGATTGACTTCCTAAACAGCAGTACTGTTGAGTACCATGAAGAACAGAATTATCTTTAGTCTATGAAGTAATTTAGAAAACATGGAATACTGAGTCTTTCAGCTTTGTAGGTACATATTGACTGTACTAATGGATATGTCACTGCCTAGTGTTTGGGTTTGTTGGTTTGCCTTTCATTGCTATTATTTTTCTCTGTAGCTGACATTATTTTGTGTCTGTGTTATGTTGTCTTCTTTTTTTCCTAGAAGCACTTGAAAGATATCATTATGGATATTGTCACCTGCATCTGATATTTTATGAGGTCATTTGATATACTTTCATCACTAATTCTAATGACTTTTTGTAAGAGCGTGCAACAAAAGTTCAATCCAAGACTAATTCTACCTTCAGATCCTATGTTGATTCTTTTTCTTTGTTTTCTTTATTGCAGCATCTGCAGTTGACAATCCAGGCACTTCAAGATGAGCTTAGAACCCAGAGAGACCTTAACCATCTTCTGCAGCAAGAAAGTGGAAACAGAGGGGCTGAGCATTTTACCATTGAGCTCACAGAGGAGAATTTTCGAAGGCTTCAAGCAGAACATGATAGACAAGCTAAAGAGCTCTTCCTGTTGAGGAAAACTCTAGAAGAAATGGAGCTTAGGATTGAAACACAAAAGCAAACGCTAAATGCCAGAGATGAATCAATAAAAAAGCTTCTGGAAATGTTGCAAAGTAAAGGTTTGCCGTCTAAAGGAATGGAAGAAGACAATGAGAGAACTCGAAGGATGGCAGAGGCTGAATCTCAGGTTAATCATTTAGAAGTGATTTTAGATCAGAAGGAGAAGGAAAACATGCATCTTAGAGAGGTAATGAAAAACTTTTTGTTTAAAGTATTTATTTGTTAAAAATAGTTGAAGTACTTGTTGCAGTTTTAGATATATAGAGTATTGAAGTGTTTTCTTTTTGTGCTCTGATTTTCTTGTGAAAAAGATAGTATGCATTTCTTTTACATCTCTAATAAATACACAGCAGGACTGTATGACATTTGAAAGCAAGTATAGGAAATTATGGAAGAGAAGTAAGTGTATTTGGGGTTTATTGTCTCTGTTGCTGTGCAAAGTTTTTGTATCCTTTTATTTTCACAAACTGGTGTTTAGCCAATGAAGACTAGACCTGCTGAAGAGGGAAGTGACACTTGCTGCTGCTGTAAACTGAAGAGTCATGAGTGCACACCCATTTTTGTATCTCTGTTGTTTGAAATGAGTGTTTTAAATGATTTGCCTTCCATATAAACAAAGGCTTCTGCCTATGTTTGTTTCTAAAGTATTTTTGTGTGGTGATACTCAAACTTTTTAAGTAAATATATGGTAATGTTGCCACATTAAAACTATGGGCTGATGGCTGTGCTTTGAGAGAACCTACCTGCACCAGCTGCCCACATCACTTGTAGATGCATTTTTGGGACTGGATTTGGGATGATTGGATTAGTACAACTGAAAGAAAATCTGGCTTGGTGTCAAGCCCATCTGCCCCTTGGCATCCCAGCAGCGTTACCATGTGAGCAGTGTCAGGCAAACCAGACAGGGTGAGTCTCCCTCATAAACACCCTGTTGTTTTCTGCTAAGAAGGATGAAAATTACAGGGAGGTGGCGTACAAGCTGCCCACAACAGGGGAAATCAGGATAAACAGGTGTGTTTCCTTAGAAACTCAGCAACAGTGTAGTCCCATTGAGCTTCCAGTCTAGTAAAAACACCAATTTGCCCGACAGATCAAAGTGTGAATGAAATTAGTGCAAAAGCAGAGAAAACTATTGTTGGCCCTTGTGTATGACTAAACCTATAAATGTTAGAGATTAGGAACAGCTATTTACATCTACAGAATGTTGTCAAAATACTTTCTTTGCTGTGGGCAAATTCTTTTATATTTAGCTTATGGTCTTCCCCAACCTAGAATATGTGATGAGGACTCAGTAGTATCTGCTGCACATCTCAAGATGAAAAATTAGAAAATTTTGCAAGGCACAATGATGCATTTCAGTCAAGTTTTCTCGTGAAGAAAGAAATCCTTGGATCCTGAATCTTTTCACAGGCAAAATTTTAATGAAAAACTGATGCTACCCATTCATGGATTCTGAAAGGAGTTGCATGAGGAGTTAATGTTGCTGAGTTGGTGATGAGAGAGAATTGTTGAACAAGTTCTATAAACTAGCAGACAAGTTTCTGGATTTAGATCTGCTATTCTCAGAGTATTACATACAGTCTGTTTCAAAGGTGGATGATTGTGATTGTATTTCATCTGTTGCAGCAGTATCACTGAAGTTTGTGAATCCTTGGCTAGTCCAAGGAATGCTGAAGGGAGATCTTATTGCTTCTTGTAGACTGTGCATGTTTCTCCTGTATTTATACTGAATTAACTTGATGTTTCACAGTTCCCCCTGGGTTGTCCTCATGGGCTGAGGAAAAAGTTGTGTCTCCCTCAGTTTTCATGAGGATATAGAGGTTGTCTTTTGTCTGGAGTACTGGATGGGGTTTACTGGAGTTTCTGCTGGTGACATGCTGATATGCCTTAGTAACTGGTCAAGGCTTAAAAATTTACTAGATCAGTTGTCTGGAATGTGTCCCAGCCAATTTGGCAGGAACTATCTAGTGTTTTGGAGCTTTTGGCTCACAATTTCCTTGTTATTCTAAGGATTCAAGGCTTTGGGTGAAGTCTGGCTCTCCAGCTCTCTTCCTGTTGTGCATGGCATTTATAGGGTTTTATTTTTATATTTTTTTAAATTTCAGCATATTTGAAGTTTGTTGTAGGGAGCTTGGATGTATGATGTTTGGTAGGTGCCTATTTGTTTATCTGGGACTCTGGATCTGATTGATCAAGTGGGCTCTTGGAAAATGTTCTGAGGTTCAAATTTTGTCTTTTGCTTCCTTGTTATGGAAAATTGTCTGCATGCTTTGAAGCAATATCAGACATTATGTATTGTTAAAAATATTACATATTTGTTAAAGGTCCAAGTAGATCAACTTTTGATCTTTATGTGTAGCTTGGCAAGTCTTTGTTGTTCTGCAGTGCTCATTTGAATTGCTGTCACTGCTTGTAGTCTTCATCCTGCACAATACAGTTGTTCAGCATGAGAAACCAGGAGTTATTGTGTTGAATCTTCTGCAGTAGTCTCCCCAGTGGACTGATATTTTTATTTTCTTAACTGGTGTTTGTAAGTTTTCACCCTAACTGTGTAAATGACTCTGCAGAGTTAATGGATTTCTTTTTTTTTGTTCTCCTAAGAATGCTTTAAAAGTAAATCTGAACTTAGATACATTTTTACTGAAATTAATTCATCAGTTGTTTAGTGGTCACTCAAATTGTGGTAATCTTTCTATATCTCTAACAAAATATTTGTCATTTTAGAACGTCATCTAAAATATTCTGCTTTTCTTATTTTTACAGGTTGGAGTATAGAGCTCAAGTGTTGATTATATTTCTGAAAAACTAGTATACTGTCACATGTTTAATTCAAAACCAGAAACAAGTATTCAGGATTTGATCTGTTCTGCTATTTTGTTTTCTGACACTGCACTTGAAACTGTCTGCACCAGAGGAGGTTCAGGCTGGGCATAGGGAGTAATGGAAGGGGTGGTTAAATATGACCTTTCTTCTTATCCTTAAGTCTCTATCACTTTGTCAGTCATGAAACATTTCTCATATTAGTTTTCTGCCCATTTCACACAAGCATGCATGTTACCAGAAAGCAACATCTTACTGTTCTGGTTCAAAATGATTGGCTGAATATCCAAGAATCATCCAGAAATTTCTCTTTTTTAAGGCACCGATTGTGTTTCTTTTTTCCCCCTGTTTCTGACCATAGCAGAATTTCATAATATAGCTGCCTTCAAAGATCTGGAGTTTCTCCAGGCCTTAGATTATATTTCTTAGAGAAAGTACAGGCAAGAGTCATGGAATTGGCTAGTGTACCAGAGGCAGAGAAATAACTCCAGAAAATAAAACAACCCATTTTTTTAAGTTTTGTTTTTATATTTTTAGCAGATACGTACTGACTTTGGTGTGTTAACTTCCTGGCCTTCAAAGATTGTACCTGTCTGCATTTGTAAACTCTGTTTCACAGAGGCAGACTTTTGGTGACAGGTTTACTCAAGTTGTGTGTTTGAAGGTCTTAGGAATGGCAAATGTGAGGCTTATTATCCAGGAGGAGGAGACTAAAGCTGAAGTTGGAATCCTGCTCTTTTACAGGAAGAGCAAAGAATGTCAGTGTCAGTAAGGTTCATTAAAATGTTGGGAAATAAGCTATGCAAAAAATAGGGTTAGATTTCTTTCCATGTATCAAGGAATTTAAAACCTGGGCAGTAAACTTCCACAAGGAGAGCTGAACTTAGTTCCCGATTCACAAAGCAAGAGAGAACAAATAGAACTCTACACAGCAAAAAGTGTGAGCGTGTGTTTCTGCTCCAGTTTTGGAGATGCAACCTCTTGGGGAGAGAATATTAAACTCTTTTTCATTGTTTCTGGGAACTTCTGCCCAGTTTGCTCTCAGTTTTCCGTCACTGAGTTAGACTGAATCCTATGTCTGTGACTAACTAACTTCGCTCAAATATTTATCAAACCCCAAAATGATTAGCATTTGCCTCGATAAGGAAATAATGTGTCCTGTAAGGAATGAAATGGTCTTTGCAAATAGACTTAAGAAAAAGGACATTCTTGGTCTGGTAGTCTCCCAGTAAGTATGTTGGTGGTTGAAAATCTGCCTTGAAGCCATAATGACATACCACGGCATTCTTCATGTTCAGAATTAAATAATCACGGAGATCACTAAATACACATTCCTGTCAGAAAACACAAGATGGCTGCCTTAAAGTTCTTAAATTGGTTATCACATGTCTCTTCTAGAATTTTAAATAAACATTTGTTTCTCTATAACTTTGGGAGAACTGTAGGTAATATGGGGATTTTATCATGTGGAAATCTAGCACAGATGTTTGGTATTACTTTTTTTTAAACATAGTGACCACACATTATTTACCCTAAGTACCATTAAGTATTTTTTTATTATTGCTATTAAAAACTTGCCTTAGGCGAAGTCCCACTAAATCTCTAGTGAAGTCAAATGTTAAAATTCCAGCAAGTATTTTATTATATATACATACACGTATATTACACATGCCCTCTCTGTACAACATGCAATTTCACTAAAACAAATTCTGAGATCATATAGGATTTTATATACACATTTTAACTCTTATCTTGCATGTATTCTTAAAATAATGTTGTTGCCCATGGTTTAAAGCTACAGCTTTTTTATATTTAGTAGAAAGAAGAACAACACAGCTTCTTTATTATAATTTAAAATGTGCTTCTAAACTTTCAAGGGTTTTTTAAAACTTTGCTCTATCTTTGAACTCAGCTTGGTCAAATAATGAAGGCTGCTGATAGGATTTGAACTGCCATCATGAATTAGTTATTGCATGTTTTTAAAGTTATTAATGGAGCAAAGTTCCTTCTTCCACTGTGAATAGAACAGATGCCTTGCAGACTTTTGGTGTTTACTGTAAATGTCTTACACTGGAGCCAGTAGTAATTTACTAAGGAAATGCTTTATCGACACCAAACGTTTCTTCCCTGAAGTTGGTTATACAGATTAACAACCATTCTGGACTGAACCTTTTTATTAGGTTCATTAGTGCCTCTTTCCTTTTATTTCTCCTGGCTCAACTCAAAATATCAATCTTATCAGTTGCTATAAAGACAGTTGCTTTCTAGCAAAATATCAATAGTATTATGTGTTTTTAAGGTGACCCCTAAAGTATACAGAAGGACTTTGCAGTGTTGGCAGTCACTGCAGACATGAGAAAGTAGACAATCTGATTATGCTCTAGGGAACAGTTGTTACTTCTAACACAGCCCACTCAGATTTTGCTGTGCCCCATGATACTCTTGCCAGGACACTTGATTGCAATAGATTTTATAAGTCTATGAAGGATTAGAAAACTTTGTGCATTTAGAAATCAGTTTCTTTACAAACAGGATTGACCTCCATGACAATATCACCCGTAGTTTGGAGTCTGGAGTATGACAAAGCTGTCAGTTTGAAACAGACACCTCTCCTAGTAGCAACTAAAGGAATTATTTTAGGAAGAGGGAGAAAAATCCGTTTCAGGAGTAAGCTGGATTTTCTGTACCTTTCCATGTGTGCAGGTGATAAATGTTGATCCTGCCAGCATTCCTGGAAAGTGCATCCTTTAGAAGGCACTCCGGGGAATGTCTTGAATCGCTGTAAACGAATATTGTCCCCAGATGTGAAAACACTGTCTTTGCAGGGCTCCTTGCTCAGTTCACACATTTACTACTTTTTGGCCGCATGTAAAGATTTTACAGACAAGCCAGTAATGAAACAGAGAAAAATGATCAGTTATCTATGGTAGGTTTTATTTTCTTTCCTCTGCTCTGTTCTGTAAACATGCTACTACTCATCTCTGTGCCAATAACTTCATTATTCTATAATGGAACTAATTTTTTCTAGCTCCATCTTGTCCTATGAATGACAATAGTGTAAGTATGTGACTCATAGCTCTGACACGTTGGTGCATTTTCACAGAAAGGGGCAGAGCTGAATTTCCAGGGAAGGGGAGAGGTGGTTACCCTTGAATTCCAATGTATACTTCTCTGATTTAGACTCTCTCCCAAGTGGAAGATGTACCCAGAGAGTAGTTAAGCCATGGGAATAGATTGCCCACAATTGTTGAGGAACCCTCTTGAGCCAAAGGGATACAAGATACAGATCTTAAATCCCACAGAATTTATGCTCATAGTGCAGTTTATTATGCTTAAAAGCACTTTTGAAAGTAATTTGGTCATATTATGTGTTATCTTCAAAATTTATTTTAGAATTATTTTCTTTCAGTAATTCTGTTCCCATTAGGCAGTCCATGACTAAGACTTCTTAGAACAGTAATTAGAAAAAGAAAAGACTTGTCAGGTGCTGTAAACTGGCATCTCTTATACTTATTGCCTCCTGTATCATCTCACAAGAAAACCTCAGAACTCAGAGCGAAATGAAGATTTTGTAAAATTAATGATAGCCACTCACAGGGAACATTGAGTCCAACCCTCAGCCCTGCACAGGACCAGCCCCAAGGGTCACACCCTGTGCCTGAGAGGATCATCCAGATGCTCCTTGAGCTCTGGCAGCCTCGGTGCTGTGCCCACTGCCCTGGGGAATCAGAAGATTATTAGCCCCATTTTTTGTCTGCTAAACCTTTTCCTTGTACAAATCTCAAGACCGTGAGTTTTGCCTTTGTATATGCTGGCCTATTTTAGCAGTAAAAGTGGAAGTGTTATATAGGCAGTAGAATATAGCTAATAATGTAAACTCTTTCTGAAGTTTCACCTGAAACTCAGTTTGATGAAGGGAAAATGTAATGTTAAATTAAACCATTTAGTGAACAGATGTGAAATTTTTGTTAAAACAAAATTGACCCCTTTCTTCAGAAAGAGCAGCATATAACCTTTGATCTGAGGGAACTGGAATTTAGGTAGTCACTAATTAGCTGATCAATTTTATAGGTAACTTTTTTTTTGTTGACAACTTGAGTCTGATATTCCAACATGATTATAGGGCATTGATGTAATTATCAATATGTTTATTTCCAAATACAAATTTGATAATGGCTGTAAGTGTATCTCATCTCACGATATAGATTTAGTTAAAATATTTAGCACAAAATGTGCCCTGGGAGGCATATCCACCAAAAATGTGGATGTGTTTAAAAGAACTGAGGACAAAATTCTGTTTGTTTTTGTTTGAGTTTTTTTTTTGTTTTGTTTTTTTTTTTTCTTTCCCCCGGAGTCAAATGAGGTCAGTGGGATTGAGTGATTTAAGGTGAATAGGATTAGATTTGAAAAAATAAATGAATCCAGACTTGGTTACTGCTCGGCTACACTGTTGGAAGGAACCAGTTCACTGCAGCTTTTCTGTAGATGGAGCCAACATCTTCACCTGCTTGGCTTATCTCCATTTAGCAACACATGTCATCACATCCTTACGTAAAAGCGTTTTGGTGGCTCTTCAGATTATCTTCCTTGTCCCTGAAATGTAAACATTCCATCATGGCTGGGCTTTGTGAACGAAGATTTGGGATATAAACATTTACAAAACAAACAAACAAAACAATGCAGATGTTTTAGAGCTGTTTCTGTACAGTGACTGTATTTAGAATAGTTACTGGTTCTGTGTGGTTTTGTGACTGTCATTTCTAAGATTAAGGACAGTATTAATATAGGCAGCATATTTATATAATGGGGACTACCTACTGTTAGACATCTGTGGGGTTTGGGCCCTTGCTTAGTCCTTTCACTTTCATACAGAAGAGATGAGTTATATTCCTGCTGGACTTTTAATAACACTTCATAGTACTTGTTGAAGGAAATGGATATATAGAAATGATATGTGACCCAGGGAAGTGGGAATCAGACATGTTTCCCTAATCACTGAAAGAGAAGTTCATATGCAACACCCTATTATAGACTGTATAGAATGATCAATTTTTTGGGGTGTAGAAAGATAAAACTGTAGTGTTTCCTACTCTGCAGGCTCGGGATTTGTAAGGGGCATGTTCTTTATTGCTCTGCTTTTCACACAATTCACTTGAATATATAGTCTTTTAAAGTACACAGTTTGTGTTCTCTCCTAAGACCCTGTGATACTGGAACATTTGGTACATAGTCCAAGTTCCACTGATATAATTAACAAAAAAGAGAAGTAATGTAATAACTGACATGGAGAAAAATGCTTTATCAGCTAATGGCTATATTTGGTAATTGCAAACAGATTCTTGGTGGTGTGCCACTGACTTCTGGCTACTGTATCCTCCATTCACAAACTTCTTATGCTACCATTGCTCTGCTATGTTGTCTGACTCTTAATTCACTTCAAACATGTATTTCTTATGAAAGAGTTCCAAATGGAGCTAGTAAAGGGACATTTACTGAAGGCAATGTGATTCACATGCCATTCTCCTTAAAATCTGCATTTGCAGAATGCATTATTTTAATCTGCTAATAGATAATTAACAGCTCAATGGATATTTCTTTAGTTGCACTGCTTTAATTGGCTTTGGCTCTTGAAATATTTTTTTTTCCCTGAGTATGTTTATTTACAAAAATATTTGGATCTTTGATTTCAGATTTATAACAATGAATATATCTAAAATATGTTTTCTTTAGCTCATTATTTGACTCAAAAATAAACATCAGAAAAAATATTCCATTAATGCATGATCTTTAGAAGGAGAACTTGAGTAATTTCTCAGTTCATGGTATCTTCTCAGCAAGTTCCTGAAAATACTCAGTTAATTAAATTTCTGCTTTTTCATGATCAGCTGAAGTTTCACAAGGTTTATCAGCTGAAGCAGTGGTCCTCAGATGCTGAGCAAGAAATAGTATGTTGATTACTAGGTATCTGAAAGTATGGGGAAAAATATGTGGCCCTAAATACTTCCTAAAAATCAGCCGGTATGTAACTTGATCCATTCGCATCCTTCACGTAAAGCACGTGGGTTGTTTTGAGCGCTAGATGGCCCTGTTGAACGAGGATTGCTTTTCAGCCTTGTTTTCGCAGATGATCGTGCCCTATTTGTTGTTTTTCATCGTTCATTTGACACCAGTAGAATTTAAAGTCGATGCAAAGGCAATTTCTCATAGATTTTGTAGTAATCTGTAGTCTGAATGCAGTTCAGAGTAGTTACATCTAAGGATCAAGGCAAGGAGACTAGAAAGGATGCTGCAGCTTCCCACAGAGAATGTGGGTTCAGAAATGCAGCCTAAAGGTATTAGTGGAATTTGGTCCCAGTGTGTTAGTCAAGATCTGTACTTTAATTTACAAAAGTGAAAGAACCAACTAAGATGCCATTTTCCTCTTTTGAATGGTTGGAGTTTCACTTTATCTGCTTTCACACCACACACCTCTGCACTGACACGGTGGGACTGGGAGGTGGATGGTGGAGGGTATGTCCAGTCATGCTGATGTGCCCTGCTGCATAATATGTAGCTTAATCAGAAGGTTTTTTTGTTTCTGTATTGGCATGGTGATGTATAACCATGTGGAGAAGACAAAGACAGCACATCTGTAGCTGCCTTCACATCACATAGTTTCTGATGCATTTTGGACATGAAAGCCAGCATCTCACAGCCTGAGGCACCTGTGACACACCCCCATGGCTCCAGCATTCCTTGTTTCAGAAATTTGGTGAAGAAACCACTGTTCAACAGGGTAAAGATTTTAGTGAGAAAACATTGTTCTTCTACATCTTAAGACCTGTGGGCAATGCCACTGTTAGTGATTTTTTTTCTGTCCTGAGTGTGAGCAATTAAGCTTTTTTCTATTTACATTTTCTTAAGTGATTGTGGAAGTGTCAGATAGGTGAGAACACCCAATACAGTGCCTGCTCAGTTGTTGCTTTTGTTGTCTGTCATTTATTAAACATCTGTTTTGATGAAGAATTACAGCATCCTTAGGGAATTGCTGTACTGATAATTCCCTAAGATGTAGCTTTTATTTTTTTTTTTTTTTTTCTGGCCTCACCTAGATGATGCCTGTGCAGGTTTTTGTAGCTTGAACAAACAACATAATTGTGAACAAACGTGTGTTGGAGAATTTTTCTGATTTTGTAGTGCAATTGCCACAAACAAATTTATCCCATTGTAGAGCATTCTAACAAAGCAAGTGGAATCTATATCCTGTTTAAAAGTGTACCTTCCTAGCACAGGAGGAAGGATTTTTATTGCAGATGATTGTTATCCCAATAAAAAGTTGCTCTGTTTCAGAGCATTGATGGACTGAACACCTGCGTGTTTCAGAGTCAGAACAATAAGTTTGCTCTCAACTATTCCTGACCTGCTTGGAGAGAGTAATTTTCAGCTCTCAACTTGAAAATGGCATATTTTCACATAGGAGTACATCTGGCAGAAAAAAGATTTTCTGCTGATAACAAATCTCAGAAACCATTATCAAAATAATGTTACCTTTCAGCCTTTCAACAGTATTGTGAGTGTTTGCAGAGGTCTTGGCAGTGCTCACATCCCATCTGCATCGTTAAGGCACAAGATGATTGGCCAGAAAAAGGAAATCTTACCGAGAGATTAGGAACAGATAAGCACAGTCCCTCAAGAAAAAAAAGAAAATGTTCATTTTAACACCAACTCAGATGATAGAATTTATCAAAACAATAGTGGACTTCAGGATGGTAAGACAGAGCTTGTGGAAGGATTCCAAATCAGGGCTACTTTGATCATTTGGTTCCGCTGTGCCCTTCAGCAGGAGGGGTTTTTCATCTCTGTCACATGGATCTGGAAGCCTGGTGCCACATGCAAACTTGTTCTTTATTATCTTTTTCTTTTTTTTTTTTCTGAATGACTTTCATTCCAGTAAAGTGTAAAAGGTACTGGTTTAAATATTCAGAAAACTTGGGTGTTTTTTATGTGATGGCAAAAATAGAGTTAAAAACTTTTGTCAGAAGTTTCTCTGCTTTTATTCCTTGTGAAACAAAGCTGAGTATTCCCAGTGTATGACTCTGTGGTGGTTGAGCTTCACAGGAATCTTTCATGCAGTTTAACATTGTGGAGCTTTAAGTAATGTCAAATGTATTTGAGTATTTCCTGCAATCCCTTCCTGCTAGAATCTTTGTGGAGCATGACAGTGATAAACTCCATAAATCAGGAGCAGTGTAGGCTGTGCAATTGCAAATGCCAGTGAGCAGGGTTTGGAACTGGTGTGCACATCATCATGGGATATTTGTGAAACGCTTACCAGTTATTTACAAAATGCTGACAGTCTTGGCAGAAACTCTCCAGGGAAGAGCAGCAGAAGAGCTGACAATATATTTAGTTTGCCAGCTGTGGGGTTTATCCGTCTGTGGATTCCTTGCAAACAAGAAAATCAAAGAGTTCTTGGGTTTACGGCTTATCAGAGATCTCTAAGGGACGGTTTTCTGAGTCAGTGTTCAGGTTAACTAATACCTGCATTCCTCCCATTGCAGTTATTGTGGCCAAAGCAGCAGTTCAGGGAACATCTCCTGCATTGCCATGTCCTTTGGATTTCCACAGCACTTTCAACTGGCTGTAGAGGTCATGTTCAATGATCTCTTAAATCAGCTTGCTTGTCTCTGCAGGAGAGGTCCATTAGACACCTGTCTTCCTACTTCGTGGGTAGTAGCATGCTTTTTGGATAGATATTTACTATAGAAAAGTCAAATTTAGGCAACTTAGAGCACAAAAGAATTTACAAAGAAAGCTTGCTATGTCAGATTGAAAAAGGTTTTGTACATGATTTGAATAATTGCATTTGCCATTATGACAGCTAAATTTATTTGACTGTATTCCCTCCAGGTCAAAATTATTTATTGTAAACTTGGCAGTCATTAGTGTTTCTGGTCTTACACAGACTGCTGTAGCTTGAGGTTGCAGTGACTCACAGATTTATGAAAGACCTGCAAGAATTCTTTATCCACAGGAACATCCTCCCCTCCTTTTTCAGAGCTAAGTTAAATATTCCAGATCTAATGTACTGAAGTTCTTTGTCTCCCATCCCTTATCCATTTCACTTTGAAAGTGGAATTACTTTAGCAATAACAATATCAGGCAGTATCAGGGTGAAAGAATTGAGACTTTTCTGTGAGACTCTTTTGCCCCAGTTTGGTGCTCTACTGTGTATCATCATGAGGTGATCATGATGAAGCCATACTCTAAATTTTTGCCCAAGCTAAGTTTCAGAATTCCACACTTAATCAGGTTATATACTAACCTGTATTTCTTTGGAGACATATTGGAATAATGAAAAAACTATGTGGCACTTTTTTAGAAGAGGCTTTTATTTGACAGTTTGAAGCCCTCCTTCACCAACCTGTTAGTCCTCAGGACAGACTTAAAAATTTTACTGTCTCTGAATTAATTTCTGTGAATTATCTGCCTCTGAACATATTCACAGCTTTTCTTTCCAAAAATGTTACATCCTGCTTGAGATTCACTGGGGAGGAAACACTCACAAGGACAAGTAGCTGGAAAAAGTAAAGATTAGCAACCTGTCTGTCCTCTGGATTTCTCTGAGATGTTTTTTTACCCTTTATATATTCTACTTCCCACCCTGCTCCACTCTCATCTATACTCAGAAAGATGGGCAGTAGTTCTTGCCTTGTTCTTCCACCTTTAATACTGTGAGTGTAGCAAGGATGCATGTGCAGAGTAAGTAGCAGCTGTTAAACCTCTGCTACAGGTATATAAAGCACGTGAGCAACTTTGTGTGGCTGTCTGGCTACACAGCTCAGACTTCAGTTGTTTCCCAACCTCCAATCCAAAAAGCAATTACTTGGCAATGACAGCTACATAGCTGTATAAATACCCATGCTTCTGTCATGTGCTTTTTCCAAATGCAAGAGTAACTTATCTTTAGTGACACAATAAAATTTATAGAAATGTCAGGAAGAAGAAAATGGTGTGTTTTCTGGGTGTAGGAATATAATTCTCCATAGGGCCTATTTTGTATTTAGAAGTAAAATTTAACTGTCTGTATTTTGCACTAGTTTTCTTTTGTGTGCCTTCAGAGCTCTAGATGTCTAAGTTATACCTTCCAGCCTTAAGATTTGAAGCGCTATACATCCTGATTCTGCATGTAAAAATAAACCTAAATTAAAAAGTTGTCATTTACTGTGAAGGAGAGCCAATACATATATAGAGCATATTGAAACTGTGTGGATTCTCTTAGAGAATGCCTGGCAGCTGTGGAGATATGCTTCAGAAAATATTTTTCCTAATGTTTTATTGACTGAACAATCAATCAAAGTTTGCTAACAAAAGGAAATATCCTTAAAAGTTTTCTTTATATTCTCAGTTGTATTAAACCAGTGTTATTAAAAAAATGGATTTATGCACTCCAGCACCTGAACAAAATAATCTGTATTGGGATTGTTCAGTGTGATGACAGAACTGGAAATCGTTATTAACAGTGGCAGATATTAAGTATGAGACACTTTGTATTTCTCCTTGCTTGCAAGTTCCTGAAGGACACAAGACTTTAGATGTTGTCACATTCAGAGACAGAGTCTCACCTAACCTGGAAAACAGTGAGAGAAAAAATAGACCTGTAAAGAGCAGAGTTCTTTGGGATTTTCAGGAACTGGTTTGAAATTTCTCGAAAAGGAACCGAGTTAATGTTTGATCATGAGGGAAGGAGTGAAAATAATGAGGCATTGTTAATTTTTCATAATTGCCAAAGCTACAGGTGATAACTAGAGGCAGTTGCTTTGTCTTGAAAACACCCTTCAAAAGCCTTTAGCTATCTTTGTACCATAACAGGCAAGCAGAAATATAGTGTGCTGATATATAAATCTGTTGATCTTGTCTAATTTAATATATTGAGACATCAAGTCTATCTGTTGTAGGTTTTTTTGGTTTGGTTTTTTTTTTTTGTTTCTTTGTTTGTTTGGGGTTAAATGAGCAAGTAATTTCTTTGACTTTTTTGTGAAAGAAGGTCTGTCCAGCATGTTTTAAGTGTTAAGATAAAATAGCACTGGATTAAAGGATGGTCTTAAACTCTGTTTTTTGTAGCACATGAGGTTTTGTTACAGTATAGGCTATGATTTATTTATTTTATTTTATTTTTTAGTGGACCAAATGTTCATGTACTATTGTTTAATAGTGAGACAAAAGATAAATATAGAGGAAAGGCAAAAATATCAGAAGGTAACTGAGAAAAGTCTTATTTATACTGCAGCTTGGTGAGTGGCATGTGAAAAATACAAGTTCTTCTGACTTTTGGACTGCGTGGACATTATCATAGTAGGGAAGCATAAGAAGAATACCTTTGGAGCTAAGTAGTTAATACTGAGGATATTTTGGGGATTTATGCTGGATTTTTTTTTCATCTCTGCTTTTTCTCCTTCCAAGATAGTGGAAAGTTGTTTTTGTGCTTTTACTCAAACATTTACTGTGTGCTAGATAGTGAAGGAAAATACGATTTGACAAGAACTTAGATGTGAAAGTACTCACTAAATGTGAAATTTCTGCTAAAAAGCTTTAAAGGATTTTCAGTTGTGTTTGTAATTTAATTAGAGAAATTTTCTATCAATTGTAGAATATGTCAAGTTGGAAGGGACCCATAAGCATCAAGACTAACTCCTTGCTTTTTGCAGCTCTACCTAACACTAAGCATAACATATTACTGAGTGTTGTCTGGATTCTCCCTGATCTCTGGCAGGGTTGGTGCTGTGCCCACTCCCCTGGGGGCCCTGTTGCAGTGCCCCACCACCCTATCAGTGAAGAACTCAGAAATTATAAAGCATAAAGTCTGGTTGTCTGTAGAACCTCTGCTGTTTTTGTCTTTACAGAATATATGCTGTGTCTCCACAAGATTCATAATGTAAAATATTTTGCTTTAGAGAGAGAAATACAAAGATCAAAACTATTGAAGTTATGGTCTGTAATATGTTTAAGGCATATTGTGCTGGAGATAATACAGTGGTTTTACAGAACTATTTCTGTAGTCCATTAGGCTGTACTATTGCTCTTTCATAATTCCTATTACTACAATGCTTTGTTTAGTTCATGAACACCATGTTTAGTCAATAAACAAACATTCAGAGCATGTGGAAAGTTCATTTTCTAGAGGTTTTGGAAAAATCTAATTATATGAGATAATGTAGTGTTATGGTAATGCAAAAGCTAAAGTATAAAATACGTTTACTTGTAACCTGAGCACTGCCCAGACTGCTTTCTGTTAAACGTTTTCTGTTGGAAATTACTGGCATTAAAATCTCAACAGTGTTTTCTGATGAAGGAAAACCCTTTGGATGATGCTGTTCTTGTTATGATTTTACATAATGTCTTGAAAAATTTAATTTCATAACTTAGAATATTGAAGATTCTTTGTTTTCATGTAATATTACCAGTGAAGTGGTCTGAGAAGTAGAAGAGAGATGTACTTGTTCCAGATTTTGCTTGGCTTCTTTGAATAGGCTCTGCTGGTATTCTGGGATATTTGGAATTTAATGGTGTATGATCTTTAATTTCCTTATAGTTGGTCTTGCAGGAAACAAAGTAAAATTTGAGAAATTAATTTTAGAAGATAAAGACAGCGCAAGATGTGTTCAGGGCCTGGACCTTTGAAGCCCAGTGAGCTTTATATGTATTAATGCAAAAGTGCAGCATTTATGCTTAGATAATGTGCAAAACCAGCTGCAAAAACTGAGGGGAGAGTTGTCTGTGCCACTGGATTTTTAGTCCTCAGAGCTCTATTAAAATGGTAAATACTTTTTAAATAGCAGCTTGGGATTTTCCAGAGTGACTGGGCTGAAAACTCACCGGCTTTCCAACAGTTTGACAGAAGTTCTGCATTCAGGGAAATGTTGTGTTTCCCAGAGGAATGTTTGAAGATTTTCAGTCTTAGCAAAGGTCACATGCCTTTTAGTGCTTGAGAATGGAAGGAGCAGGCATGACACACTCTGAACATCTTTATTAAAATGAGTTCCAAGAGGAAGACTAAGAGTGTTCTGTAATTCAGATATACTTTCATTTTGAGTAAGACACTTTGTATCTTAGTGCTGACAGTATTAGAGGCACTCCTGAACACATGCAGAAAGGAAGTGATAAACACTTGCAGTTCCTTCCACTGTTGCAAGGAAGTTTTCATGTAAATGTTTTATTCTGAGTATGTGTGAGAGACTGAAATTTAATTGCAACTAAACCTGTGAGAGACTTACTTTATAAATATCCCACTTGCCAGCCATGAGAGTATTCAGATCATTTAGTTCAGATTTGAGTTCCTCAGGTTCTGAAGGGTCACAGGTCTTTGTGACCTGTAGGAGAAGCCCATGAGGTTATTTGTATAAGTTGTGTTATCTGGAAAATAATTTGCCTACTCTTTCCATTTACTGCTGCTGTGTCTGAGTTGTTCTTCCTCTGTTGTTTAGGCCTGACACTGAGGCAGTGTCTCTTCTCACTCAAGCTTGAAAGTTCTGGTCTACTGTCACCTCAATCCATATTTAATGACCTTACAGAGTTAATCTAATATTAGGAGTACAGAGCTTGCTTTTTCTTTAGCTGGTATCTGTAGATAAAGTAAACTTTTACAATTTAGATGGGTACAGGTAAATAATGATTAACAACCAATTACGGATATAAACATCTATATTTAGGTGTTGGTAATTGAGCATAACCATGCTGATGTTCATTTAAACCCTGTGCCTAGAACATTTGGTGTGCAGCTATTGGAAACATATATAACTAAGTATCAGGAAAAAACCTACCTCATGAGTAAGGCTAGAGAATGTTCAGTAATTTCAGGTAAAAATAATTCATGTGAATTGTAATTATTGAAAGGAAAAAAAACAAACTCAGCAGTTAACACCCTCATCCCCTGAAATTCAGAGGCAATGCATAAGCAAAACCCAAAAGTGTTAAACCTTATCTTTAATTCTAACTTTTAAAGTATTTTTTTACTGTGAGTAAATCATTACAAACTAATTAACAACCAGATAAGCTATGATAATTGACTTGAATTTCCAAGAACTGTTTCTGTTGTAACAGCAATTTTGTAACATTGATACTGCTCAAAAAAATAGGAGATAAAGATATTGAGAATCAATTCTCCTTCCTATAGACAGGAAAGAGAAAGAATGTTAAGGGAAGTTTTGAGCCACGTTCAGTTCTGTTTCCTGAGCCAGAGAACCCTCATTGACTTGATCATTTCTCATCTTGTGAAACAATCACTGATTAATTTAAAGAACCCCATAAAATGGTACTTATTCTGTATATAGGGATTGTTCTGTATGCAT
Organism: Manacus candei; assembly: GCF_025592945.1. Lineage (NCBI taxonomy): Eukaryota > Metazoa > Chordata > Aves > Passeriformes > Pipridae > Manacus > Manacus candei. The sequence goes on from NW_026138130.1 coordinate 1,051,064, forward strand.
ACATCTGCAGATGGGGAGATCATCAGGGTGTAGCAGAAGAACTAAAGGGGGGCCTTCAGGTTGGCCCATTTCTTCCGGTGAACCACAGAAGTCCTACAAGCCTTTCTGTGGTAAGTTTGCTGTAGTGAATGAATCATTTGTCAGTCACATTCGTATTTATGTTTGTGATCACAGAGCTAACAATTTGTGCATGTATCTGGGAACATTTTGTTTTTCTAATTTTTCAATTAAATTTACTTTATCATTGTATTTTAATTTCTCTGTTTATCTTTTGTTTTAAGGGGTTGGATAATGATATCAGCTACAAATCAATTTAGGGTTCTTTTTCCCTTTTCCTGTCTTGCAGATACTAAACATCTACTAGGAAATGCATTGCATAGAAGGTTCAGAAAAAGAAATGGATGATCCCAGCTGGAAAGACTAAATTGAGGCAGGTAATGATGCAGTTCCTTGGCTTGTAATTCTGCCCATTTAATATGAGGACTTTATAGTAGCTGCTTCTTAGAATGCTTCATGATATGTATGAATGAAGTAATCACAATCATTTTACCCAGTTGCTCTGTAAAAAAAATATAAATTAAACCACCATTGTACTGTTCTTTCTCTTAGATCATCACCCCATGATGAGATCATCCAGTGTGCCGCCGTTCTGCTCTTAGAGAACATGAACTGTAGGAGGATCAGAAGAAGCCTGCAGAAAGAAGGATTACACTGCACTCGTTTTTTTCCTATAAAAATGTTTCCTCATGTTGTAAACTGTTCTAAAGAAAATGCTGTCATCCAAAAGTGCAATAAGATGAAGAGCTTACAATAAAAGTATATAAAACGTAGTTATTTTTAAGTATGTTTTTATTACAAGTGCAAAGAAACTTTGGTGTTATGTTTTTCATAGAAAGATACACTTCCAAAACTTACAGAGATATGGGGTGGGGAGGACTTGAGCAGTGAGAGAGACAAGTGCTAGTAGGAGATCTAACTTATAATGATGTTTTATTGTTGGCGTGTTTGCTACTAAATGAAAATGTTACATCCATTTCCTTTTTATTACCTCCAAATATAGTAAGATCCTTATAGTATGTTTTTTCATTCTGTTTTGCTTAACAGGTCTGTGTATGATTTAGTCTGCAGTGACTTTGCTGCAGAGTGATGTCATTAACTAGTATTGCACTTCTGCTGATGTAAATAAGGAAAGAGTCAAACCATTGGTTCAGAGAGACCTACTGACCACAGAAGTTCAGCCTTGAAATTCAGTCTTCTGAATAAAAGCCCACAGCAATATCCAGAGAGAAAAGAAAATGAGTAATGCATGTAAAGGGAGCTTTTAGCATGCTGAGGTACTGACTGTGGACCTGTCACTGAGGAGATTTCTGTTAGGTAGGAGTTGATGCCAAGGATTTCTGACATTTGTGGGATAAGTCCATCAATTGGCAGGATATGTGAAGAAGTGATTTTGAAAATGGAGGCTATGTGGTAAGACATAGGGGTCTAGAAAATCTGCTAGATTCTACTGTGAGAGTCCATAGAGAGCTGTAAATAACTAGATAGTATTTAACCAAGAAGCAGTGGAGTAAGTAAACTATGAAATAAATTGTTTCTGTAACATGTTAACAGAGTTATGTAGTTGGCAAGGTTCCACGAGGTAATTTTTTATATTCTCTAGGTTTCAGTTCTTACTCTACACAGTTTTTGTTGTCTTTGTACAGTTAGCCTACATCTTATAGCTTTTAACCCTTAAACTATTTATAACTCTTTGTTTTGAATTATCTTATGCCAAAATGTCTTTATGTCCAAGCTTTGTTATCTGATGTCAGCAGAGCTTGGCTAATCTGCTATATTTCAATGAAGGAAAATCTGTCAATTCATAGAATTGCATGGTCACTTACTAGATTTTTTTTTTTTGCCATTTAGTGACAATATTGTACATTCTGTACTCACCAAGAGCTTCTAAATATAGATTAAGCAGCTAATTAAAAATATGGAACATATGTGAATGTTGTTTATACCTAGACTGAAGATTTGGCATGTTCAGTGAGTACTATGCACTTACACCAGCAATAGATTTAGGCTCCCTAGTGATCTACAGATGACCTAGACCAAATTCCCCATGGGTTTGGGAAGGCATAGAAGGTAAACTACCATATTTGAAAGAATTGTTAGCACTGAACTCGTCTAAGCCTATAGAAACTTAGGAGATATGAAATAAATGTGAAATGTAACATCCCAGGCAGTATTAAGGTGAAGAAAGGTTGTAAGAAATGAACCTGAGGATAACTGACTCCATTAGGCTGCTGTGTTTGCTTTGTGGTGTGAAGGTAGCATGGAAAAGAATAGTCAGTGTGAGTTATGGAATCCCTAAAGAGGAGTGTCAGCATTAACAGGTGCCTAACTCCTAACAGAGAAGTATCAGAAAAAGAGTGGATGATGGATGGATAAAGCATAAGCATATTCAAGTGGGAGGTGAGACCTCAATGCAGCCTCAGTGTGTAGAAATTTTCTGTTACCTTGATAATCAATGAGTTATTATTGTTAATGTTGTAATAGCTGGGCTTAAGACAAAATGATGAAATAAAATAATTTCATTCTCTAAAATATAGTGGTCTTTAAAGTGGTGACTTGGCAGTGAGTAATGTAAAGGAACTACTGAGTGAAATTTTGTTTCGTCTCTGTTGTCCTTTTTGCTTGATTAGCACTTTTTGCTCAGCTATTTCAAATAGCTTTACAAATATGTCATTAACCTGTCTGTGAGATGTGTTATATTTTGAAAGTAATTTGTAACAAAAAGGCAGAAAAAGGGGGGTTCTCCTTTGTTATCAAGCATATCATAGTCTGTGTGTAAGCACACAGACTAAAGTTTTCTCTGTTTTCTATTTGAGTTTTAGGTCGTAGAATATTATCAAAGAATCATATATGCTTATCTACAAATTTTTATTATGCAAATTTTATCAACAGTGTAGGCTGTGAAGTGTTAATGCATTTATTAAGTGCTAAATAGAGATCAGAAATTTTTCAGATTTGCTTTTCTTGTTATGACTAAGGATTCTTAGCAACATATTGTGTTTTCCCAAGAGAATTGCTCTTTTGAAGTGAAACTCTACAAATCAAATCTCCATAGTAACACTGTGGATTCTTCTGCCAACCTGTGCTGTTGCAAATTTCCTTGTCAAACCGAAGGTAGTTTCACAGTTATACAAAACTAGTATTTTTCATGTAATTAGACTGTAGAAATAAGACCAACAGTTTTATTGATCATTTTGCTTATAGCACCATGTATTTTATCCTTTCTCATTTACACTGCAGGTATTTTACAGTTTTGGCTCATTTGTGGGGGGTAAAAAATGTTCTGAAGCAGAATTTTAGCTATGAGTTGTACTATATAACATGTGCTTAGTGTAAGACAAACATTGAACAAACAGCTCATTGACTGAGACAACTTTAACAAGATTCTCTTAGCATGTTGAGAATTCTGTTTCTACTCTACAAATCTCTGTGCACTAATGAGATAACTGACATCTACCTGTCATGGCAATCACAAACAAAATGACCTAATTGAATCAAAATGGCATAAAAATACTTGCTTCAGCTCAGAAATATTTTCATAAAAATTAGTTAGAAGTGTTTATCTAACTCATATAAATAAAAAACTTGAATCAGCTATCATGTAAAGGTGTATATTGCAATTAATAATGATTCTGTGGCTAAGTTATTTTGGTGTTGGCCAGCAGTCCTAAAATGACTTGCTTACTTTCTCAGTTCACAATGAATCTCAGTTTTGTGGTAAGGGGAAGCCATCTAGGGCATCCTTTTCACTGTCATAGAGACCTTTAGAGGAGGTGCTGCTCTCTGTACCCATGAGTGAGAGCAGGAATGGAATAACCTACACAGATGTTGCAGAGTGATTTAGTGTAGCACAGCTTAGCCTCCCGTGGTGCCAGACTTCCCTGAGTCCGGTGGGAAGCAGTGCCGTGCATCCACTGTGCTGCTCAGAGGCTGTTGAAGCTGAGGGGAAGCACTGTGTGTGCTTTTCTCATAGCAGAAGGAGGCAGCATTGTGGATTCTAAAAACTGTGGCTTCTGATTTCTGCTGTCAAATCAGGTGTCCCTAATGTCCATAAATTGTCTTTTACTGTCCCGAGAAGGAAACGATACTTGAGTGGGACTGACTGGGTTGATGATGTAGCTCCGTATGAAACGCTGGATGTGTGTGCCAACCTGCCTTCACACCTTAAAATGAGAAGTAGATTTAATGGATGATCAAAATGCTGTTGCAGTGACTCAGTGACAGGATGTACCAGGTATGGGTACATCCTTAGGTGTGGGAAATGTCTGTATTTTTACTCATAAAATGGATGTGCCTTTCGTCATGTGGTTAGTGATGAGCTGCAGGTTTCTGAGGGGAGTGGTAGTGCTGTGCAGACCGGCACAACTGTCCAGTAGGCACAAAGGAAGAGTAAATTGTTCTGGTTTCCTACATATAGTGGGAAGTTTACCCCTTTTGATGATTAAAAGAGCTCATTTTGTGGAATAACAACTGGGGCTGTGATGTCTGTACTTAACAGTGCCTGAAACGTATACAGGTATACAAACGTCCATGTAGATGTCTATTTAATAATGCTTGTGATCAATATCTGTAAATCCTGCAAGGGGGAAGATATGTACTGTGAGTGTGTAATAAACTGTGGGGAAAATGACTTCAGATTATTAAATCATGTTGTAACTGGATCTAGTCAATGTTAAGTGGTGACTCTGTATTTGGAAAGCATTTTTGTCTTGATTTGTAGAAAGATCTTATTGAACTGGACTGGAAGTCCAAAGGAAAAACGTCTAAGCTGAGTCTTTTCCAGGCTGTAACCCATCTGCTTTTTACATATTCTTCAGTTCATCTGAGGGACAGAGATCTCATGAATATACATATGCAGCCAACTGATTAGCAGAAACAAATCTGTAAGGAACAGAGCAGTTAATAGTATAGAGGCACAAACTATGATCAGGACTTTACTGGTGTGTAAACGTAATTGTTACTTCTTTCCACTAGTTTGCATTTAAGAAGAGTCATCAGCTAATTTTATCATACTTTTCTGAGTCCACAGACAACGTTTTGAAGAAGTTATTGAACAAAATATGTCCTAATAATGTTTTTACATAAGAGTTCTTGTACCTAGATGGTGGTGCTGTTCTTGCAGTCATTTTGACATCTTTGATTTGATCTTTCACATCGGAATCTTACATGTTTCACTCTAAGATTGTACTATACTTGAAAAGTCTACTTTCAGACCAATCAATTTATTTCTGACCTGATTCTTTTAAAGCTAATTGTAGTAAACTCCATTGTTACAGTTCTTTACTTTGTAGCCAAATACTTTGCATATTAGGAAGTCGGATATTTGAGCATAAAGCATTGCAGTAGCAAGAGTAGTAAAAAATGTTACTTTTTGCCAATTTTTCTCCAAGAAGACTTTTTTTTAAGGTGGTTGTAAGAAGAGGTATAGTTTAATGGACATGAGGGTTGAATTAAACCACAGAATTCTGGACTGGACATAAGCATTACATTGCTCTATGTTCCACATAAAAGAGAAAATGAGGTCTTTTGAGGAAGTGTAGGATGGGTAAGAGAAGAAGAGAGCATTAAACTTTCTTCTTCATAAAGATTTCCTAAAACAAAGTGTTACTCTGAGAAGCCTTCAGCTGATTCTGCCACTATTTTGAAACAAAGATTACATAAAGTGTTTAAAATAGCAGTAATTCCAAGTTTTTGAGTTTGGAAACATAGATGTAGAAATCAGGTAATATACAGTGTGTAATTTTTCTCTCAGTATATTAAAGCACTTTTATTTGTTGAAACTGTACCTGCTGTATTCAGGCCTTCTGCAAATCTGGCTCCAAAAGTTACCAAAACAAAACAAACACTATACTGACACTGAGGTAAGTTTAGTGCCTGGAAATGTGAAAAATGGGAAGCGTGGGTAATTGTGGTTTGTCATTGCTATGCCTTCTCTTTCTAACATGGTGGGATTTTTTTAAATCGTGTGGTAATGTCTCCTGTACAGAATTAAGTATCCTACGTCATCACATAGTTTTTCTCCATTTGTCTGTTTTAAAGTCTTATTCTGTGTGAACATCATCACATGGATTCCCAGAGTTTGGAAAATTCTCCTTTAGGGTCTTTTTTTAATCACAACAGATAATAGCAGTAATTTCAGTGGAGATTCTTTTGATTTATGTCTCTAGAGAAAACTAAGCATTTAGATATTTATGATATCTGTTCTTTCAGGCTTTATTTTAAGTACTGATGCACAGGGAAGTAGTTTGTAAACTGGGCCTTAGCCCCTGGGCTATAGGTATTCATGTCAGCATATAAACACAGAAGAGCTCACAGCTGTGTGAGGAAGTGGTGTCTTGCTCCTTATATTGCCCTGACATAAATTATTTAATTCCTTTTTCTGATTTTCCCTTTTTTTAAGAAAAAAAAAATCTATGATGGGAAGTGGTGTTGTTCTGAAGAGACTATCAGACATTTCTCACTCTGTCATAATTTTGATACAGATAAGGATCTGTAGCATCTTTTATGCAGCGAGAAAACGTTTTCTTTTTTTCTGATCGTATTTTCAGCTAGGGAGTGTGTTTTTGTTCTGATAAAAAGGGAAGAGGAAATATGAACAGATGGATTCAAGTTACCAAGCAACACATTGTTTCCCAGGCAATGGAAAAAGAACTGGAGCAGGTGCTAAGTGGATATTCTCCCTCTTGGTGTTTTTCTTTTTTTTTTTTTCTAACTTTAAAAAATTATTGTGAGCTGATGTATGAGCTTCAGTTTAACAGGCTCTTGACAAACTTTGTAGAATGATAAATATTCAGCTGGCTGATGACAACTACCTGTGCAGGTGGTTTACTGTGTGACTTGAATGGTTCTTTTCTGTAGCTGTGGCAGCACGTGGTGTAGCAGCAAGGCGGTTGTGGATGTTGGTGTTGTTTGCCTCACTCCAATATTCTCATACACAATCAACTCTATTTTTCTGGTTTTAATATATTCCTGTAATGATGGGTTCGGGCTCTTCTGCAGAATATGAGTTTCAGAGCGAAATGAGTGTTCTGCATTCTCAGATGTTTAGACATTACTCCTTACCTCTTTCCTACTGAGAAAGACTGACGTGGTTGGCATTCTCAACTGACAGGCAGAGCTGTGTTGAATTGGTGGATGCTCTGAATTTCAGTTTCTGGCAGATCCAAAAATAGAATTTTTTTTTTTACGAGGTCAGTGCAAAATAATTTTTCCTTTTTTTTTTTTTTTTGTTTGTTTGTTTTCTTTTAGTGGGGTTCTTTTGGCAAGCATAAAATTCAGCTTTAGGTTAAAGAGCATTTTACTTTAAATTTAACAGTTGCATTCTAATTGTTTGTTTTGAATAAGATCAAAGTCAATGGAAAATAAAAGCTATTTCAAATATTGTTTTCCCAAACATTTAAGGTAAGAGGGAAAGATTCTGAAGATAGCTGTTTCAATGCTTCTTACGAGTTCTTTCTTAAAAAAACCCAAACCAAAATGCCTACCTGTCAAAGCACACCCAACACCCAAACTGTGTGAAAAATTGTCCATGTCTTATGTTTGCATTTAAAAAAACCCCACTATTAAAAGCCTAAGGAACTTACGCATTCAAAGTCTTATTAACTCTTATGTTTTTTGGCTTTGCTGATTAAGGCCTGATGTTTGAATATTAAATAGCCTAAACCAGCAGTAATTTTAAATGCATATAAGTAAAACCCACCCATATTTAGAAAAGCACTTCCTGGTGAATTAGAGAACTGAAAATCAAAACCATAAATTATTTTAGCTAGTGATTTCACTGAGTCCATGTGAAGAGAAAAGACACCATAAGGCATACAAAAAAAGATAGGCTAGAAAGGTAATAAGAAAGTGGTGTATCTGTTGATAGCAAGTATGGATATTAGTAGATACATCTATGATACTATGCTTTTCAAAGTTAAAAAAGTCCTGTGCTAATCAGTTTGAAGTATTACTGCAATGTGGGGATGTGCATCACATAGGGAATGTTTTGTGCAGTGATTGATACTTTATATTTTGAGTTGATGCAAGGATTGATGCTTTATCAATGCTAAGTTTATAATAGGGATTTCTACAAAAAAAGTGAACAGCATGTTTGAAGTTCTGTGTATATTAACACCAACTAATGCATTCTGTAGTAAACTTAGGAGATCTGTCCAGCAAGTGTGTGAAATGTGTAGTACTTCTGGCTCGGATTTGTCGAGTGTGACTCTGGTTTTGGCAGTGCTTTTTTTCTTCCATTTAGGAATGAAACTCTTAATTTAAGAGTTTAAATTGTTTTTTCATCTGCATTCAGGCTGAAGAGGAGCACCGGTGCAGACTAGGAATTACAAAAAATAGCTCTGGGTGTGTGCGTAGGTTGGGAAGTGGGGAGGGCACTAAGCAGGATATCACCCTTTGTCTTTTTGCTTTTCTAGAACAGAACTCTTCTGTTTCAGCTAGTTTAAGGGAAGTAGCTGGAGGTTAATTACATGAATATGGGAAGAGCTACTGGAAAACTGTTTTCCTCTACTTAGGTGAACTGACCTATAGAACTACCACAAGCACTATATGTTGACACTGCTGGAAACATCCTGTCTCACAGTACTGTACAAATTTAAATGTTTTTTTGGCTTTTTTTTATTATTTATGAAGAGTGGAGCTGGCCACAGCAGCATCTCTTGTGTGTTCTGGATCTTAGGATCATATTTGGGAATCTTTGCTGTGACTTTACCCTCTTAAGCTTTGCCTGTATGCTTTTGATGGCAGGAGCTAGGGAAGTCTATTCTTAGTTACACCCTAAGGTGGAATTCCATTATTACTCCATGGTTAGTGCTACACTCACTGTAAAACTGATGTGATATTACTTTCTTTTTCAACCTTACCAAAAATTTCTTTGTCTGTTCAGGCTTCTAAATGGGAAGGAAGGAGTGGAAATAAATCACGGGTTTGTTGGATAAGGGTTTTTTAAACACTATGGATTGCACTAAAGATTTGCTATAATAAGGATTTTATGTTATAAGAATTTGAAGATGTGATTTTTATAAAACAGTCTTCTAAAATAAAAAATGCCGCACTCAGAAACAAAAGCCCAAAAATCTTGGTTTATACCTCCTGACAATGTTTCATTCATGTGTCTTACTGCAAATTAAGTGACTCCTTTTAGTGCAGCTGGGTTATTAATAAATGTCTATTTAAACATTTAGTTTTAAAAAAATTGGCATGCTTTTCCATGAAGTTTTAAAGCTTCATGTGCACTGCAAAGTTTTTTAGCCAGGATGTTTCCAGAGTATATATGCTTTGCAGAAGGGTAAGCAGCAATTGGAACTTCTATTTTCTGATCCTAATCAACTCCCCTTGAAAGCAAATATATTGGTTCCTTTACTTGCATGCACTCAGGGGGTTTGTTATGGGTTCTTAAATAAAATTAGGATGGTGAAAAGGAGAAAACTAAAGTTTCTTTTTCTGACGATGTGTGAGGCAGTGACTTTTCCCTTTTCCTAATTTTGGAGAGGTAATTTTGGTAAGAGGAAAAGAGATCAATGATACCGGGCAAAAAAAAGAAACGGTCCTCTAGACATTTTGTTCCTTCTAAAAAGAAAGGAAATAAATTTTCAAGAATTCTGGTGAAAGTGGACTTTCAGTAGCTCCTTTCAGGAAACATTCTGTGTGCTTTCAATTACAAACTAAATTGTCCCACATGCATTTCAAGCTCCATATACAAATCGCCTTTTCACTTGAAACTTTTTCTTTGTGGTCTCTTGCCAGAGGACACTTCCAGTATGACAACACACGTGGTTGCTTAAGGTGTTTTTGACATACAAGTCAAAGAAAAGCTGAGTTTCTTAATGCTCAGATTATTTTTCCTTATAGTCTGTCTTTAGGCATGTTGGTGAAACGTGTTGTAAGACCTTCTTACATGCATGAATTCGGGAATAAATGGAAGTGCGATCATTGTAAAGGAATTTTTTGGCTAGTGATTCAATGGGGTGGCTTTAATATGTGTAAAAACTCCTGCTTTCTCCTTCCTACCCTTTTTTACACCTCCAAGTTTTTTAATGTAGGCCAGGAGCAGTGTCAGAGTCATTGTTCAACAGTAACACTGAGGCCAGTGAGATTATTGCTGGACTTGTCCACAGGGATGGACTGTTGATCTTTCTTTCATAGTTTGGTTGTGGTGCCTAGTTCACACAGCTCCTTCTGTATTCATCAAAACTCATATTTGCCTGTTTATTTAAAATAGTAATAAATGGAGAGAGAATTAGGCATGTGTCTGAGTATTTTGCTTAACTGTGAGAACTTTAAATACACTTAATTTACAGAGGAATTCTCTGTAGTGCAGAGCTTGTGTAGCTGTCAGCTCTTTATAATTTTTCATTTCGTGTCCTTGTATCCACATTTTCGTTTCTTCAAACTGTAAAATTCCCTGGGTTTTGACAAAATTTCTTTAACAGGTTCTCATGGAATTCAAATACCTGTGGTAATGAGTTTTTAAAAGACAATCAATGGCAAGATGATTTTTTGAATTCTTTCCAGTAACAGGGCTTCTTTTTCCTACACACTGGAGCCAGACATAGAAATTTTGTGTTATCAGTTTATGGTTTCCAGAAAGATAAAGGGTTTGATCAGGATTTCTTAAATCTCCTTTCATCTAAATTACTATGAGACTGTTTTGGCTGGGGGTAGATGTGAATAGTTAGAAAACAGAAAAAAGCGGATTAATTCCTATATGTTACATTTTTCTAGTATTCTGGCTAAATAGAATTTGATCAGTCTTTTTGATATTTTTGGCTAAAGAAACACTACTGTTTAGACACTTTAGGTAAGTGGCTGTGCTTTTACTTAAATGGTTGATTGAAATATTAATATACTGCTGATTTAAATTTTAAAGTTCAGACGAGCTGATCGTGTAGAAGCAATCCCAAGGCTTTCTTTTCCAGGAGAATGGAACTGGTCTGCTTTGAGGTGTTTGAGAGAACCAGCAGCTCCTATGCCATTGCTTACTGTGATTTACAGACTTGAACATTTTGCCTGTGAATGCCGAAATCTACGTTTTCTGATCCAATGGTTTCTCATGTCCATTTTTAGGTTCCCTTAGGTGGAGTTGCTGTCATCTTTAGTTGTATAGTTCCTACCATCTTCAATCATTTATCTTTTCTTCTTCCAGTGGTTATTTGATTCTAATGGTTGTGTTCATATTATGTCTTTATTTTTTAGAAATCTTGAGTTTTGTGTTAATTTTAAAAAGTCTTCTAGTTTATGGTTTCATTTTCCTTCTTCTTTTTAATCAGGAGAAACTTATCAGCTGAAATGCACACACTCATACCCTCTCTAAATTGCCTATTTTTCTGAAATAGTCCTTTTCTTTTTAGCACTTTGTGCCCTGCTATTTTAGGCAGTTTTATGTAAAGGTAGTATCTTGAACTACGTCAGCTGCATTGTTATAGCCTTTTATTTTAGCCCAGTCTCATCTAACCAGAACAACACATATCACTGATGTCTTAAGAATCTTAATGAAATACATCAGAAACAGAGTAAAAGGAGTATCAGCTTGCAGCACCCTGACTTTCCTGCAGCCAGGTGGTGAAGTGTCTTTTAATAAAGCTGGGATAAAAACACAGTTTTATTTGGGTAATTAGTATTAGGTTCAGATTAGGCTATATAGTTCAGATTTTCAATGATGCCCAAACCTTACATTTTATCAGTTTCTGAACAACAAAACAGAACATCTCTTCCACCAGTATTTTAGGATTATACAATGTTAACTGTCACCTTTTGTTTGTTTGTTTGTTTGTTTGCTTTTTTGGTGTTTAAATTAGTGCTAAAACTGTGTGCTGAAGTTATTTTGAGGCCAGTACAAGATGCTAATCTAATACTGTGGAAGGAGAAAGCAATGACCAAGTTTGGGTTGAGGCTCATTTTAGTCTAAAAGCAAAGAATATTAAAGTAAATTTAATGTGAAGAAGAAGATCTGATTACCTGTCGACTTTGTGTGGGTGTGTTAATCACCTTGACGACTAAGCATCACCATGAAATACTATATGTGGGCATTTGGTTACACAGAATTATAATAATTTGCATGTGCAAAATGGTTACTTAAAATTACTATTAATTGCAGATGTTATATAGGAATATAATGAAAGTGTAATTTTATAAATGAGTGCATCTCTTAGAGATTATTAGTGTAGATTTGGTGGTTGCAAAGGTGATGACACAAGTACTTTTTCATGGATATAAGTATCATGAGTTCCAATCAATAAAATTCAGGTTAAAAGAAACTATCTCTGATACTTTGATTTTTTTTTTTTTGTGGGTTTTTTGTATGTGTTTTTTTTTTTTCTTTCTATTTTTTTTTTTTTTACATTTTTATTAGGCTCCCTGGACTTTTTATTAAAAGAAATTGAAAAAGAGAAAACAGCATCATTCCAAAAATGATGTAATGGATAAAAATCTGGTTTCCTTAGGCTATGAGGACTTCATGAAATCTTCAGAATATCTCTTGCTTAGCTGTTCAGGCAAATTTGAAACCCTCCGGATGACCTCAGATAGTAAAACGATCAGTGTAAGGCATCATGCACATTAAGGGTATCCTTAAATTAGTACCCCAGAAGTAGATCCCTGAATCAGGTACCCCAAAAGAAAAAACACAAACATAGAACAACATAAATTCAAGGACTGAGCCTTGTTGGAGCCTCCAAACGTTTGAATCTGATTGGAAGAAAACCCACACAAAATAATAAAATGGGAGTAAGTTTCTGATCTTCTCCAGAATCCTAAAGTCTGCTTCATTTTACCATCAGGGATAGAGAAGAAAAGCTTTTAAGTCAGCCAGCATCAGATTGATTCATAAAGCAAACAGGAAAAGTATTATGAGGGAAGGCTTCATGCTCTGATAGACATCTCAGAATACGCATCTTTGGCAGTCTATTCATCTTTGGCTAAGGGGGTGGAAACTCTGGTTTGTCTCCCTGGGTAGTGTGTGGAATCCTGTTTATATTCCAGCTCAGTTTATGTGGCCTTGGGGAGCAAAGTCTGGTCTTAGAATTAGCTGTAATTTTTGCTGATCAGATAGTGGTATGACTGGCCAACTATTTTTCCATGACTTTCGTAGAACTGTATGAAAAATCCATGGCATACTCTTATTTTTTAAAACATTGGTGTAGTGAAGGTACTTGTTTCATCTAAGACAAACAGCTGGTGGTGATTGAGAGATTCCTTGCATTAGGTGATGTGTGAAGGTTTCTTTCTTTTTAGAATGTAGAGAGTTAGTTGTATTAAAAAAATAAAAACAAGGAAAAAGGGCCAATCAGAGATACTTTTTCATAAATGCCAAAGCATTTTGAAAGTGCATAAAAGCAAAATTAGAAGTTCACTGTTGTTATCTGTTAGAGGTAGTTTAAATATACGTATATATGCCTGCAATATATTTAACCTTATAAAAAAGCATGCAGACTTACTTAGCTTTAGGTATAGTAACTTGTCTCTTTCAGTTATTTTAATATATAAGGCCACACATTTTTTGAATCTATTTTATAAAGATGTTTATTAGCAATAGATTTTAGTTTAATAACATACAGTAAATCACTCCTACTACTTAGTCTTTAAGAGCAATTGTGTCTCAGTCATGGATAAGCAATATGTTTGTTGCTAAGCAGAACAAGAAACTGATTGATAGTTTGTGATACAAAAAATTGTGACTTTTAAACTTGTGGGTTATAAGGTAGGCAGGATCTAGAAATATGCTCGGGTTGGCTGAGGGAGGACAGGGTAATATATGTGCACAATCCATAGTTGATTATATTTTTGGTAGTCTATCAATTGATTGTCAGATTGTATGTGGTTTGCTTCATTCAAAAAAAGGTGGTTTGAGAGATGGGAATAAAGATAATTAGGACTTGCAGTGTTATGTTTTTTTATGATTTCCACCCTGCTGCCTCACCCCTCCCCTTCACCTGAATTTGTGAGGATGAGCTGGGAGAGGCATAATTTGGAACACAATAGCTCAGGTTCTGAACCCAGCTAATGCCTTTGTGGTGAATGACCTTGGCTTCTTGGCCTCAGGCATAAATATATTTTTCGCAGTTATAAGGTTAGTTCAAGGGTGTGTGTTGAGCACCAGGGTAGGAAAAAGTGAGAGATAAAGACATTGAGGATGGCAGTCCTGACTTTGGAGCAGAAGGACTCCAAAAGAATAGAAAGTGGACTATATCTGTCCTGTTTCAGTTTTTTAAATAATAAACTTTTCAGATGGTTTATGGGTGGGGAATAAGCATCCCCAAATTCTCAAATGGTAATGTTTTGTTACACCTTTACATTTTTCTGTGTAGTAATGTGACTTTTTAGTTGAGATATATTATACCAAGAAACAGCTCTGGTGTTTTATGAGATGAGTGCTGCTGTCTTCATACTCTTCAGTTTTTTTAAAATTATTATTATTTTTATGAAGACGGGTAAATATTAGTTCTGTTAACTGTCTATCTTAACTACTGCAATCCATTTGTCTTTTGCCTGTGCATTAAGATGCATAAAAACCAGCATGAAAATGTGAAAACTGAAATGTAATTGCTACTGTAGAGGGTGCTGCGTCAACCCACTATATAATTATTATCCTTAAAATGTCAAATTTGAATATAATGTCTTTAGATTGCTTATTTCAGGTATCAGAGGAAAAACTAAGAAGAAAATACAGCAGAAGATTTAACACTTAACAGTGTTTGAATTAGTAATGCAACTGGATTAAGTTTTGGTGTTTAAGCAGCGGCAGCAGCCTTGTACTGGGACTAAGAAAGGACTCGCTGGCTCATCAGGGGCGATGTTAATTATTGATGGGGGTCCAGGAACGGCGCATGTGCTGTCAGAGTTCACTGTAACATCAGACAGGGACTGCACTGATGCCAGAGGGATTATAGCCAGGGAAGCACCTGTAGCGTTAGGAGCTGCATACTTCTAACCATCAGACTTGGATTTTGTTGAAGTGAATTCATATGAGGATTAAAATAATGGAAAGATGAGTCGTCAAGCTTATTTCTATCGTGTCCCCCCACAGGAATTGCACAGAAGAACCCAACTCCAGCCTGAGCCAGCAAAGACGAAGGCTCTTCAAACAGTTATCGAAATGAAGGTATGGTCTCTGCATGTTTGCCCATGTGTTATTTCTGTAGCATGAAGTCATGTACTGGGGATGGCTGGGATAGAGCTCATTTTCCTCATAACAACCTGTACGGTGCTGTTTTGAATTTCAGACTGGAACAGTGTTGATAACACGCTGATGTTTTAGCTGTTGCTCATCAGTGCTTGCACAGAGTCAAAGCTTTCTCAGTTTCTTGCTCTGCTCCTGCCCCAACAAGTAGATTGGGGGCGGACAAGCCGGGGACAGCTGACCTTAATTGACCAAAGGGGCATTCCATGCCATGGGATGTCATGCCCAGCCATGAAACTGAGGGGAGGACATTCAGAGTTATGGCATTTGTCTTCCCAAATAACTGCTGTGTGTGATGAAGCCCAGCTTTCCTGGAAATAGCCGGGCATCTGCCTGCCGGTGGGAAGGAGTGAATGAATTCCATGTTTTGCTTTGCTGGCCTGCCCAGCTTTGCTTTACCTATTAAACTGGCTTTATCTCAACCAATGAGTTTTCTCACTTTTGCCCTTTTCTCCCTCCCCTCTCCCACTGAAGGGGATTGAATGAGCAGCTGTGTGACACTTAGCTGCCTGCCAGGGTTGATTTATGACTTTTACTATTAGATCATTAAATGCTTCCTTTACCTTATCAATTTATTTTGTTGTGAAGCTAGAAAAAATTAGTATTTATTTTTCCCAGTCTTTTTTCTTATTAAAATGGATTAAAAAAATAAAATCAAGTGTAGCATTGCTGAATAATGAGAACTGACTATAGCTTTTCAAAAAGACTTGGGGGTGTGTCTGTGTGTTTCAGGAGATCCAAAGTAGATGGAATAAACTGAAACATAAGTCTAAGGCAAATTGTCCAAGGCTAATGTAAAGTGTTTTTCTTCTTGATCTTTAAAACAATTCTTCTATTGCTGGTTATTAAACCATAATTTTACAGCTAATCTAAGGAAAATATTCATTGTATCAGCAGATACGACAAAATGTGATGAAACAGCTATCTTAGTCCTGAATATAGTTTCCTCTTTTTGATGTATAATATTACTAAAGTGTTATAGTTTTTTTCCCCACAATAACAAAATATAAAAATTATAATTTAAAAAGTGAAAACTGATATTTTTGCATAATTCTATGAGTCTGGAATGTAACGAAAATACCATGAGACTTGAGATAATTTGTGAGTTGGCAATGCTGCCTGAAATATGTTAATGATGGTCTTTCCTTTCAGTCTTAAAAGGAAGTGCAAATTAAGGGCCTCATTTTGCCAGTGACTTCTGTTATGAGCAAATGAGTTCAGCATGTCTGAACACTGGGGTAAACATACAGTTAAAACAACAGTAGGAATTTATAAATACAGTATCTGTCTTTTAACAGATAAAAATTAGTTTGGATTATATGAGTAACAAAGAAGGTACATTGATATCAGTATTTCATCTTCTGATGTATATTTGCCTTGGACATTATTCTAGTTTAGAAGTCTTTGTATGGTATCTAAAATGTGTGTTTTTGCATCAACTTGTTACCCTGAGTAAATGGGTAAGTAGGATACTGGCTGAGAAACTTGTTTCTTTCTATTAATATTCAGTTAATATATTAATTATTATTAATAATTATAAATGTAAAAGTTTTGGGATACAAAAATAACGTGTTAGAATAATTTATAATCTTTCATGTGGATTATTAACAGTGTAATCTTCCTGTACCAAAACTCTCTGAAAAGAACAGGGGTGGAGGGTACATGCCACACGAATGGCACATGTGATGACTGTAGTTGCAGCCACTCCTGACAGTGTCTGTCCCTGAAGACAGTAAAGTGTTCTCTGTTTTCTGTCTGTCTCCCAGGAGAGGTGGGTGTGGTGTGGTGTTGTGTTGCTCTGCTTTTTAAAAATCTGATCTTTGTAGTGAGGGCTTTCATTTCTCATGAGTGAGACTGCAGTCATGTTGCTGGAGCACTGGTGCAGAGCTGCTTTTTGGCTATGAAGCACACAGTTCTTTCTTTTCCTATGAACACTCTCTCCTTTGGGGTTGCCCTGTCTAAAAGAGGCCTAATATTGAAAAGAAAAAGGGACAAATGTAAGATGTTGAAAGCCACATGATTAAACAGCAGTTTTCATTACAAGTTCCAGATTTGGAATGTTTTCAAGTAAATTTAAATTGTCTTAATCCAGACAGCATTTGTTTCGAAAAAAAATGTGGAACATTTGTTTTGAATGATCGAGCATTGAAACAGTCATTTCCCTACAGTGTTGAGGGTAGAAGGAGGGAGAGGATTAGCCTGTAATATGGCAATCTGAGGCATACACTCCCCGATGCAGAGGCTCCAAGCAGGATATATTTCTCTTCACTGCACCCAACCCCTTTCACCCCCTTGCCCATTAGCTTTTGTCTGAGTCCCCTCCATGGCTTTCCCAGGCTCTGTCAGGGTGCAACTTTCCCTCCTTCATAAATCCTTCTATCCTTCCCTGTGATTTTCTTCTGGCCCTTGCCACTGCTGAATGCTTTCCGTCCCTTTCCCAGTCTGTACACCCTTTCATCCAATGAAATTATACCCGTTTCTCCTACCTCTAATTTCTCGTGTGGTTTTTTTATTTGTCCTGAACATCTTTTTTTTTTTTTTTTTTTTTTTTCTGCACTACCTTTCCTGTCCTGTAATGCTCTTCATTTATCTCTGAAGCTTTGCAAGTAGTTGTCTTTTCTTAGAGCAATTGCATTTTCTGCTTAACTGTTGTCTCTTTGGCCAGTGTCTGTCTTCGGTCTTCTCATGTAAAAAAACCCAAGGGGCAAACAAAAGAAGGTGAAAAATTTAAATCCTATGGCTTGACTCCTGTTTTTCTTGCTTTATTTATACCTTTCCAGATATTTCTTGTCTTTTCAGAGGTATTGCACTGGCCTTTCTTTCCCAGCTTTCTGATTTTGCTTCTTAGACGTGTTCACTTCCAGATGTCCCATGTCTTTTTCTCTGTTGTTTCCCCTTACATTCTTTACTCTGTTCTCTTGTCTGCAACAGATCTTCTCCAGAAACCCTTCTTTCTTCTGAAAAGCAATGACCGAAAAACCATAGGAGGGGCAGGATGCTTCCCTTTCCCACATGCTCCTGTTCCCTCAAACTGGTCTAGTTTTGTTGCAGTGGTTGCTTCTGACTTTGTGACTGAAGATATATGTTTTAAACTGAAATAGGATAGATCTAAATTGGACATAAGGAAAAAAGAATTTTATGATGAGTGTGGTGAGATCCTGGCACAGGTTGCCCAGAGAAGCTGTGGTTGCCCGTCCCTGGAAGTGTTCAAGACCAGGTTGGATGGGGCTTTGAGAAACCTAGTCTAGTGGAAGGTGTCCCTTCCCATGACAGGAGGGTTAGACTAGGTCATCTTTAAAGGCTGCTTCCAACCCAAACCATTATATGTTGCTATGACCTCATTCAGATGGTTCTGGGCTTAGAACAGTGATAGTACTTGAGAGAGAAAATTAGAAATTAATTGCCTACAGGTATGTCTTAAAGCTCATCTTAAATGTAGAATATTGACCATCCCCAAATATATGGAATCTAGCAATTAGAATGATAAACTCTTTAAAAATGGTAAGCTGTAGAGTAAATGAAAATATTTGTGGTTTACCTCACTTGCAGAAAGGGCCATCTTTGTGTATTGATCCAGCTGTGATATTTCAGGTATGGGTTTGGTTCTAAAAAAGCGTGTTATTTGTGTTTGCAGTGCAACATACTCTTATTGTTAAGATTGCATGAACTTTCACTTCCCTTATCTTCAAAGATAAACCTGAATAATCCCTGCATTAAATTGACAAAGTTAAAAAATGCATAGAGTAAGAGTAGTCGTGTATGGTCTGTTGACAGCAAGTGTACATAAGTGCATTTACATTTAAGTTTTATTAAATGTGAGGTTTCAAATATTTCTTTCTGATTGCTTGTTCAATGTCCTACAAGAAAATTTTTTCACAGACATATTAAATTTATCAGGTGTCTCAAATGATGAGCAGTAGCATTTGTTACTTTTCCTTTCAGACTAAGACAACCTGGAATGCTGCATTATATAGAGTTGGACTCAATGATCCTTGTGGGTCCCTCCCAAATCAGAATATTCAGGGATTATTTACAAATGTTTTGCCCTTTTCCCACCTCTCAGTGTTCAGGAAATGTACTGTAGGAAATTCATTTGTAGATTTAGTCACTTTTCTTTTGTGAAATATTATTTTCTTCAATATCAGGACACATACCAGTTGTTTCACATTTGGATTTCTGCTAGGTCCAGCATAGAAGTAGCCCTAACCTTTCTCACAGAGTACCTGCAACGCTGTTCTAATAAAGGACATGAGGAAGAAGTGTGGATTACTGCTGGAAGGAGGGGACAGATTAGGGCAAGTACCCTGATCTCTATCATAAATCCTGCTAATATAATCTTACATCTTTTAACAGATTTAGAGGGTCTGAGTGGAAAAATCTGCACAAATGTTGCATTGTTGTGGAACTCAGAAGATGTTTATTAGTACCATTTAATACTAAACTGTTTCCTTAATATTATTGCAAAGGAATCTTTGTGATTCAACACAGACCCACGTAGTTTTTTTCAGAATGTTGCTAATGTGGATAAATCTTAGAGGTCTGAAGGAAATACTGCATCTGTTCCTATTTCACTTTCTGAAAGCTTGCCAGACCCTGTGCCACAACAAGAGCTGGTTGAAAGTTTTCCAGTTGAAGTTTTCTGTGGGAAAATGCTGATTCAGCTGAATCAGAGGATTTTATGGGAATGTGCTTGTTCTGTCAAAACTTTTAGCGAACTCAAAGCCTTAAGTTTCTATCCGTCCTTGCAAGTGAGCCCAACTCCCTTGTGGCAGTACCCATTGGAGCTCTAGGCTCTCTTAGCTTTGACCTGCAAGGTTCCTCACTTTCTAGCAGTTGTCCAGACAGGAAAACTGTCAGGTTTCCTGGGCAAGCCAGCATGCATAAGGGAACAGTAGATCCTTGAGCAGCCTGGGATTGAAGGTGATGTCTGTCTTCTCTTCTGTCTTGTCAACACTAATGTCATTGATAGATTATTCTGAAACGGATTTTATGGTCTTCAAAATTTGTGAAATTTCTGGCTTCTGTTTCAATAAAAGGTTAATACAAAACTGACAGTGACAATTTTTCCCTGTAAAAACTATTAAAAACTAGTTTTTACACGTGCAATCATAATATACAGAGATCGATTAAAAGTAAACTTCTCCTTGGAGATTTCAAACTTGTGATAAAGTAGAAGTACAGAAAATGCTTACACAAGTTATGTTAGATATTTCTCATAAAGCTTAAATGTTATTCTGTGATGTATAAACCTTCTAAAGAGTGTAATGGGCTGTGCTATAAATTGTTTCTGCCACATTATATTTGCAAACACATAAAATAGACATGCAGTACAAAAAGGCAGACTCTTATAGACTTAGCTGGGGAGATTTGATAAAGGCTACTCCCAGATGTCATGTCATAACAGGTCATGTAAGTATTAATATCTTTCATTGCAAAACCATTCTAAAGTGCAGTGAAGCTTGGGTTTTGCTTTTATCTTCAAAAATAGGAGTAAAATATTTCTAAAATGAAGTCTGATGGACCAAGCAGAATTGACTGTAGTATCTGTGAGAGCTACAATTGCTTTGTGTTGTGCATAAGTCTTGATAGCTTTTAAAATTCTTATTTTATCTTTTCTTATAGTATTTTTCTTTTTGTGCAATTTCTCTGAATAATAAGGTTTAATAGAATTCTTTCCTTTTCTTTTTCCCTTCCGTCTCAATAATTTTTTACTTCCTTATTGTAAAATTAAATTTAAAAATATGTAGATTTTTTAAACAACAGTTTAATATAAAGTGTTTGTTTTCTGTCATGTGAAGGGGCTGATCCCTTAAAAACATTATTTGGTTTTCATGATCATTCATACAGCCTTTGTGATATGAGTAATGCTGATTCTATGGACAAACAATAACATTTTTAGGATTCTGCTATTAGAAATCTGTGATGTTAGTAATGTTAGTCTCAGATACTAAGTAAATTAAGTTACATTTTACCTGCAACTTGGAAAGTTGATATTTAAAAAAACCAAGTCCATAATTATAGTAGATATAGGTATATAGTCTAAAAGCTGGTTGGATGCCCTCCAGAATGGGAAGGGGTGTGGAGGTATACTGTGGTGGTGGGGTGTGTGATTTTCTTTCTATTTTGTTGCTTTGTTTGTTTTATTTTGTGCTTTGTTTTGTTTGGTTGGTTTTTTAAATGTGCATCCCTAGTCGCTCCTTTGTGTTTTTTAATTTGTTTTTGGTGGAATACTCTGTTTCTTTGAACATACCCATCAAGAAAGAAAAATATGGAAATATGACTGATTAAGATTATCATCAGTATTTTCAATATCAGATATCTTCCAGATAGAAAAGCAGCTAGTGAGGTAAAAGATAAAACCCAACAAGTTTCACATTCCAAGAATTTTTTTTATCTGTTTCCTTTGCATTTTGGCACTTTTTTATCATTTGTCTGGACCTTCCTTTCTGAAAGGGGATGCAGTTAATCTGGAAATTTGTAAGAGGCATGAAACGGCTTCGTATTCTGTATTGCCCTCCAAGTGCATTACTTTGCCTGTATGGTAAGTTTTCTCTCATGGAATGTAGCTCTCCTCAACTTCTGCTTCAAATTCCTTTGTCTTAAGATTCCTCACTGAAATGTTTGACATCTTTTTGCATCACTGAGCTCTTGTCTGGATGAAAAGACACTCTTCACACAGGAACCACAGAGTATTTGTGTAGTAGTACAACCCATAAGCATCTCTGCCAGTGAAAAGTGGTACATCAGCGTGGTGCACTGTATGTGGGGCAAGTATATGAGGAAACAACCTTTCTTCCTCTTGAGAACAGTCAGAGCTCCAGAGAAACAGGGAAACTGAGCCTCAGGCTGGGTCACAATGAGTGACCTGTTCTCCTGCAGGGATTGTGTACAGGCTAAACTTTGTGTTTAAGAACTTGGAAGAACAACCAGGCCTAGATGGTCAGCAATGATAACAGGGTATGTTATCACATATATGTGTAAAAACAGGGCATCTCCCATTCTCCTTTCACCCCATGTAGGAATGAAGGTGGAATTTTGACCACAATCCTCTGCAGATTGTGCAACAGAACATAGCATTGCACCTTTTCTGGTTGTGAAGGAGATCTGAATTCTGCATTTCTTTAAGCCAAAATAAATAGAAATACTCTTGGTTTATGGCAGTATTTGCATTCTCTCTTTGTACCATCTATTTCTGCCGTTTTACTATTTGATATTCATGCAAGCACAGATATACTTCTGTTATCCTTTAATATATGTTTCATATAATTTTCAATGCTCTCTTTTTTGTGACTTAGGATACAAAAATAGCTTCACTTGAGCGCAATATAAGAGACCTTGAAGATGAAATACAGATGTTAAAGACAAACGGAGTTCTGAATACAGAGGACCGAGAAGAAGAAATCAAACAAATAGAAGTTTACAAGAGTCACTCAAAGTTCATGAAAAATAAGGTAAGATCTATTTATGTGAGAGATTAAGAGTGTTTAAATAATGGAAAGAAAAGTTTTAACTTGACTGTTTTCAACACAAACAGCTCTCTGTATGTCTTCTTTTGGTAAATCTCAACTATACAATAATCAGGAGCGAAGTGTTTTTGGATAAATAAAAATGTGTTTATATTTTGACTTAAGAATAGGTAAGGAAGAGCTTTTTTTTTTTTGGGTTTTGACAGTAGTTTTGCAGTAAGGATAATAGAGGAAAAAGGATGATGGTTTTCTGGAAATGCTAGTATCTGAGGAATTGAAATTGTGGGAGGTGACAGAATTGTAAATTGAGAAGGAAGAGAAAGGAACTAGAGTTTCAGGAAAGGAGGTGAAGCAAGATTGTATTGGGAAATGTTGAAAAAGCGATGACAGGCAAACTACACATGTGAAATATGTGGGATAGTAGGAAGGTTGGATAAGAGGTCAGACTTGGAGTTTTTTGATGCTATGGCACTTATACCCAGACTTGCAGGTTTTCTTCCTTGTAGTCTTTAAAAAGTACAAAAACATTTTTGCCTTTGACTTTTGTTGTACTGAGATCAGGAGGTCTCATTGAATCGTGACTGTTGGTCTTCCCCATCACTTTAGACGTAGCAAAGTGAAAACGTTTGCATATCTGCTAGAGACAACAATCTATTTCATGTCCTCTTTACTTCCCCCCCCAATAGATAATGCAAAACTTTAAAAAAGTGTATATACCCAGGTCTAAAAATTTCTTTAGAAGTTATGTAGTTTCTTGTCATCCCTTTGTGTTTTTGAGACTTAATCTTTTTAAATTGGAATGTTACTGCCTTTTGATAATTATATTTATTTTGATAAAACACCAACCAAAAGCATATTTATTCAGCGCATTGTGTGTTTGGTTTGTGGTTTTTTCTAACACATTTTTAAAATCCTGACAATTTGTAGGTCTTGTAGCCAGAACTTTATATTAAACAGATTCTGTTTCTAAAACACAAAGAGCATACCTGCAATGAAAATGAAGCCTTTTTTCTTTTTTTTTATTATTATTTCTCAGGGTGTGGGTTGTGTCAAGGAATAAAGCGAGAAGAGTTTCTAGAAGAGATTAAGCATCTGTGATGTTCACATGCATCTCATGTAAAGCATGTGATGTAATTCAGATTGGCTGCAGATCTACTTCTTGTCTTTGTATTTTGTAGACAGATTTTCCCATTGTTCATTTTGTATACGTTTTGTCTCAGTTGCCATCTTTGCTTCCAGGGGATGGAGGAAGATGCTTTGCTTTCAGGAGTTTTCTCTAGCGGCTTATTAGCTGCAGTCTTTCCTCACATCTGTTTTTTGTATCCTCCTTTTCTTATTTTGATACTTTCAGACTCTGAAGATGATTTCTTTTAGTGCCAGGACAGATCTTGATTTTATACAGTGACTCAAGGGTGACTATCCCAGCACCTTAAGCAGCTAGACAAACGTGTTGGGATTTATAAAGAGAAATAAGGAATAAATATATTAAGACATGCATATGAACTGTAGTTGGAAGAAACATATTTTAAATTTAATTTTTAAGGATACACTAAAACAAAATAGAAATATTTTGATCAGCAGTAAGTATTCCCAGTGCCATACAGTATTGAATTTGTAAATTATTTTAGTATGTGGATCTTTGGGATGTGGTTGAGTTGAATCAGCCTGTGGATACATATTCTTTTCTTTTCCTGGTGATTTTTGAATCACTCTCCATCTACCACTTAACATGCAACTGCTGGGAGAGAATGGAAAAGAGCTCTTCCAGCACATCTCTGGTTTTTGCAGAATTGAAGCTTGAATTTTAAAGAAAACTATCTAGGTCTTACAGTCTTCAAGAAAACTTTCCAAATATAAAGGAAGTGTGATTTCCCTGAGTTACACATATGCAGTGAGGTGTTTTATTACAAATAATCCTCATGAGATGATGGATCTGCATTAATCTGGTGACCAGTGTTATTTCACAAGAATTCACCATCCTTTAGCATCACTCTGTATATTGTCCAGTGCTTTGTTCTGATTCCTGTCATGAATCCACCACAACTTTATGTCATGTGGCTGCTCCTCCTGTTTATCACTGTGGAAAGGAAAAAATAATCACAGTTCCATGACATTTACTGATGAACCTTAAATTCACTTAAATTCAGAAGCTCTGTCTTAGTGACTGTGTTTCTACTGTTTCCTCTAGGATAAGCTTTTAAAATCTCTCAGCCCTTTCACTCTGTGGAATTTTTTGTAATGTTTTCCCCAGACTTCTCTTAAGTTAATCACTTTGGCTTGGCTTTTCTAGTACCTGAGAATTCCATATGAACTGCCAGAGAGAAAAATAGGAGGTGTGGGGATGGTGGGCAGCAACACATTTGCAAGAAGAGTAAGGTTAAAATTCCACTTTTCTGTTTTCCTCTCCTTGCTAAGATGCCTGTTTTTCTTTATCAGGCTCCTAAAAAAATCTTGATTCATTCTGGCTAATGATAAGTCATGGGAATCATGCTGTTGGAAGGATTGAATTTATACTTTTATGAACACTTTTTTTCCTATACATTTTTGCTGTCCTGCCAGACTTGCCTCACCTGGGATAAATGCCTTTGAACTTAAGTGAGGTCCATAGTGAATTTACAGGCCAAATCATCATGTATAATCTTTAAGAGTTTCCTTTTAACTTCTGCAACAGCAGGGCAATCATTCTCAAAACAAGGTACATTAAATTACAAGAAGCACAGTTGAAGTTGTGAGTGTAAAAAGTCTGAATCTTAATCCTCCTCCAGAATTCACAGCTGTCTGATTTGTCATATCATGGTCATTTTTGTCATATCATGGTCATTCCCACCTCTCTGATTTCAAGTGGAACTATGAATTGGAAATGGAATTAATGATTCAACCATTTTTTTCCCCACTGTAGATTGATCAACTGAAACAAGAACTCTCAAAGAAAGAATCAGAACTTCTTGCCTTACAAACTAAGCTTGAAACCCTTAGCAATCAGAATTCAGATTGCAAGCAACACATTGAAGTGCTTAAAGAGTCCCTTACTGCCAAAGAACAGAGAGCTGCCATACTTCAGACAGAGGTATTGTATCTTCTAATCATGAAAAGCAACAGCAATATTTAGTTCTTAGCACGTGTCAATTGATGGTGTGTTTGAGTCAAGTCTGTGTAGAAAGCAAGTTGTTTTAAGAATAATAAATAACTTAAAACACTTGAAATACCAGTATATTTGATGTGTTTGTAATTTTGGCAGCACACCAGCTCTCATTCTAGAATTTTTTAGAAGCATGTACAATTGCATTTTAAGAAAATGTTTGTATCTAATTTTCATTGGCTTCAGTGAGGGGAGCTGGATCTTAATGACTTGATTGTTGTGATATCGTGCCCTGTTTCTTCATCTGTTAGTTGGCTGAGTTTTCTTTTTGGTTGCTCTGGTTGATGCATCTTTTCTACTGTGTATTTCTATTCTGAAGGGTGAAACTACAGATGCATTTTTAAGGGATCTTTTGAAGGGTGCATGTTATTAATCTATGATTGTTTAAAGTGTGATCAACATTTATTTTGAAGTATGAATAATTTCAGTCTT
Source organism: Manacus candei (assembly GCF_025592945.1). Classification (NCBI taxonomy): domain Eukaryota; kingdom Metazoa; phylum Chordata; class Aves; order Passeriformes; family Pipridae; genus Manacus; species Manacus candei. The sequence goes on from NW_026138130.1 coordinate 1,077,333, forward strand.
TAAAAAAAGACCAGTGCATTAATTATGTATGTATCTAAAAAGTCAGATCAGAAAAATATGAGCAGTGGAACTCACAATTGAGATGGTTGTCACATCTGAGGGAATGCATTAATCCAGTGTTTAAAATGTTTACTGTGGTTTTAAAAAACTTCTTAGACTTGGAGCGCCTAACAGTGCTGATTATATTGATTCCTGTTAGAACATTTAGATTTCAAATTTGTGTACCCCTTTCAAGAAACAAATTTAGCCATACAGTGCAAATAGTTTCTGTTCAGAGAAGTATATTATTTAAAGTATACAGGAATCTTATAGAATGTTTCAAATTTCTTACTAGCAAAGCTCTAGGAGAAAAAAAAAGGGCTTAAACTCATCATTCTCATGGAAGCAGGAAATAAGTATTTCCAAGATTCTTATTATCCCTTTGTGCTGTATGTCTTGTCCTCTGTACATTTAGAAGATATAGATGAAATTTTGGAATTTCCAGTTTGTGTTTAATGGGTCAGCCAGCATGTGTGTATAATGCAAAATAATCATAATAGAAGCAGGATAAAAACTCCAGCAATTTTGGTGGTCTCAATCTAGCATTTGAGTGGTAAAGATTACATATTTTAAATCTCAGGCTGTGCAAATCTCTTTTGTGATGTTTGTATGACCTGTCACGCTGCTGAGGATGGAGATGAATTCCATTAGCTCTGTACTAATGTGATTTCCTAATTATCAGCCTGGTATGTATTCAAGGCATTACAGTCTCCTGGCTGACAGAGGGGCAGTGGTAAAAAGAGCTGAATCTACAGTGCTCCTGATCAAGGGCTGCTGGGACTGTGCAGTCCTGGCGGAGAACCAGTTGGTTTCTGACAGGTATCTAATTCCTCTTCTTCCCAATTTCTGCACGAGGCAGCTGAGCTTGAACCTTGCACATGAAGCAATTTGAGTTTAAAATTAGCTGTGATTGCCTGTTGGTGTGCAGGTGACAGTCAGTTGTGTTGTGTCTGCTCCTTGTTTGTCTCTCAGGGAAACCGAATGAAAAATTAACGTAAAAGTGATCAGGGAGACAGCTCTGATAGAAGAAATGCTCTATAATAGCAGAGAATTGATCCCTTTTGTTTGACCTAATGCATTATTTGTGATGTGATTGTGATAGTTCATACAAATGATAAGAGATTCTTCCAGCTTTCAAATAAAATATTAAAATATCTGCGTAGGTATAGGGTTAGTGAAAGAGCTGTTCAGTATGAGCTTTATTCAGTGGAAAATACTATTTCATGGTTTTGATTATTTATTTTAATTAACACTTTATTTCTGTATAATCCAAAACATTCTGATGAAAAGCCTTGGTTTGTTTCTGAGTGAAATTACACTGTAAGCTAAGTGGGTCATGGCAGATAAGAGACTTAAAAATGAAGCAAAGAACCTCATAAATGCCCTCCCAGTATATCTTGGGTCTAGACAACTAAGGATGTCTCTACAAAGATTTGCTAAATCAATTGAACCTGAATTTGTTTGACTGAATCTTCAGAACTAGTGGGTTTTATTTCATGTGCATTATTGTCAACCTTTGGAATTTACATTACCTCATAAATTGATGAAGCTCTGAAACACTGCAAACTATTTTATATTCTCCAGAGACCATTTAGGTGGGTTTTATTTTCTGCTTTGCGTAGGGTGTAAGTAATGATTTTATCAGACAACAGTTTTCTGAGTTTATTTTCTCTTTTTAAGATATCTTTGTAAAGGGAATTGGGAAGAGTTGGTGAATTATGTCCACCTCTTATGGGAAGTAATTGTAGTTTGATTTGCTGTAACTGTGTATTCGTGTACAAGAAATTTGGCAGAAGAGTTACATTAATGTAATTTTTTTTTTCCTGAACAATCATGTGAAAATGAAGGCCTCTGAGTATTACATGAATACCAGACCTCACTTTGGATTATGGTACATCTTGAGATGCCTTAGAAGCAACGTTTGAAAACAAGTTCCAGTTATACACATGTATTGATGCAGCCACTATTGCAAATAATTTATCAAATAATATTGTTCTAATAACAGATTTAAAATGGGAAATAACTTCACTTGCCTCAAATTTCTTCTCTTTACTTTTGAAAAGACAGCATTACAGGGTGTGCTCTTAACATGCACTGTTTACCTATGAGGAGGAGACTTTAAACAGCCTGTGTTAAACTTTAAATTATACCAGCAATTTACTGGATCTCAAAATACTTTAATAATGTGCATACTTTGGGAGATGTTAATTACATCTCTCTTTTAATCCATTTAAGATGCACTGAAAGTTTTATTACTTTCTTGTACTTTATGGTGGGGATGTAGCACATCTCAAATCTGCTGAAGATGATCTTTTATGGTATGAAGAAAAGAAGTGCACTGTGTATCCATTAGTTTCTCAAGCCAAAATGGGACTATTGTTTATTATATTAAAGCCTCAAGGTTTTTGTAGGGATGTTACAAGCTGTACAAGTAGAATGTTATGTATTCAGGGGTTAGAAATAAAGAGGAGTTTCTGGAGTTAAATGATACTGAGGCTCACAAAAGATATGTGGTCAGTCTGAACATACTTATTACCTCTTCTGGATATATTTTGAATTAAGAGCTCCTTAAAATTACTAACCTATCCAATCTTATTTCCTGGGATAGAGTCTCACAGCAGCTTTCAGCTAGGTAGAAGAAATATAACCAAACACAGAATTTGTCACAAATTGCTGTGTAACTGCTTTCTTTAACAGTCTTCTGAACAAGTGACAGATCTCTGTGTCCAAGCAACTTCACAGACCAGAAAATAAGATTCTTCAAGTCTGATGTGCATGTTCTAATGATGTTCTATTGTTACATATTTGTAAGACCTTCAGGGTTTCGGCACATTCCTTACCTCCCTGATATATGCTCGGGAGCTTTTCTGCTTAAAAATGATTGCCAGGATGTCTTTTCTCCACAAACTATTATGCTACAACAGGATGTGCAGTTGGAGACAGAGTCTGGAGAAAGAATCTACTGGAGAAAGAGTCTGTTAAACTGTAGAGAAATGTGCTGGAGCTCTGAGGAGCACAAAAGCTGGACAGCAGCTGAATTTGTAGATTGCTACTCCTGTAGGCCAACATTCCTGTTTCCTGTCAATATTTAGAGAAAAACACAAAGAACACATCTTTAACATAAGTGACAAGAAGACCTCAGTAAAAATTAATTACTAAGGCAATAGACTGCTCATTGGATGCCATAAGTATTTTAGAGCTGAGTTTGTTCCTAGTGTTAGTGAGTGTGAGATGGTTGAAAATAGGCTGTTTGTACTGATTGAGCTTTTTCTGATTCAGGATGAAAATGCGTCCTTTTTTCTCTTGTTTCTTTTGTCTGCCTTATTTGCCCTTCATATATTTTGACTGACTAGGTGGCCAATATGTGGCAATATGAATTAAGTAATTGTTTGTTTCTTTTCTTGTATGCTTCACTCTACATTTCAATTAACAAATTCATGTCTTGAGGCTGCTTTCTCCTGTTAGAACCTGTATAAACTAAATGTGATTCAGCAAGATGGGAAAATTCAAAATGATACCTTAGAGTATAATTTTCCTGAACTCCTTTTATACCCGCTCTTAGTTTTATGGGGAGCCTTTTTGTTAGTAACTTGCAAATATCAACTTCATATAACTCATCAATGCCTGTCTTCAGCACTCAGGAATGTCTTTCAAAAGGATCTTTTATGTTTTCATTTAATCTTTAGTTTGGAGAACTCCAGGGTATAGAGGGAATGTCTATATCTCATATGAATCTTCTGAAAACGTTATGTTTCGTGTTGTTATGTTTGGTTACGTGTGAGTGACTGAATGTGGACTAATTCCTAGTATCATTGGAGACCTTCAGTGTTTTGTGTCTGGCATATATATTAAACTGTGTTACATTAAATAACAAAACAAGAAGAAGTCAAAAGCTTCTCTAATGAAGCCCATAGATTTCCTGCAGAAAATACAATCCCTGCAGCAAACAACCGTGATAGAATAGAGGGACTTTCTATACACTAAACCCAGGGTCATTCTTACCAGAGACCTGAAAATGAGCAACTGTCTGTTATGTGGTGATCAAGGATGTGGCCTGCCAGTGTAGATGGTGAAGGAATAAAACTGATGCCAGCTGGGCTCTCTGTGAGACCTGGGTTTTAAGCTGATTAAGCCAAGGCCTAGACTGTGCTGTGGTAGCAATCCAGCAAATGATTTTAGACATAGCAGGTCTCATTCTCTGCAACTGAGAACTGGGAAAAGATTTTGTTTGCTTAGAGCAACTGAATCTTCTGTCTCCAGGCTTCAGATCTTACCTAAAGGGAGGGCAGTGGCTTGCAGCAGCATATGGGAAAGCAGCTGCAGGGAGATGCAGGGCAAATGGCAGCCCTCCAGCAGGTGGAAGTCATTATGGAAAGAATTTTGTACTGTACAAGCTATTGTTGGTCATTCCCAGATGAGTAAAGCTAATATAACATTTTGGCCTGCATTAAGCCACGCTCCTTTCTTTCTGCATGTCCACATTGTCTATTTGCAGAATAGATAGTTTTGGCAGAATTTTATACTGTCCTAAAACCTGTTCATAACTTGCCTGGAAGTGTTTCTTTCTGGAGGTGAAAGTAAGCATCAAAGGGCAGTTCTAATCCCGAGCAGAGTAAGGTATTCATAGTTGCAATGTCAACTTCCTGCCTAAATAGGATTACTTTGTAATCACCTTGTTGTAATTAAATTAGCTAGGTAAATCCTGTAATAAAAGAAACCCTCCACAGGACCTCAGTTACTTCATAGAAAGCCTTTTATTATTATTTAGCTTAATGGTACTCAGCAGGTTATCTTCAGGTTTTGGAGACAGCAGCTGCATATGATGCAACAGGATGTGATTCATGGAATCACATAAAGGTTGAGGTTGGAAGGGAGCTCTGAAGGTCATCTGGTCCAACTCCCCCTGCTCAAGCAGGGCCACCTAGAGCCAGTTGTCCAGGACCACATCCAGATGTCTTTTGAATCTCTGAAGGATGGAGACTCTACAACCTCTCCAGGCCACATGGGCCAGTGTGAGTGTTCCCCCTATTCAGGTTTCAGTTTGTGCCCACTGTGTCTTGTGCTGTCACTAGGCACCACTGAAAAGTCTGGCTGCATCTTTACATCCTCCCTTCAGATATTTATACACAGTAATAGGATGCCCCCTTCACTTTTCCAGGCTAAACAATCCCAGCTCTCTCAGGCTTTTGTCATATAAGAGATGCTCCAATTCTTTAATAAAGCCCTTAATTAATCCCTTAGTTTCTTTATGGCCCTTCACTGCAGTCTGCCCAGAACTGGATGTGGCCTGAGCAGTGATGAATAGAGGAGAAGGATCACCTCCCAAAACCTGCTGGCAACACCCTTCCTAATGCAGCCCCAGATGCTGCTACTCTTTTGCTGCAAGGGTACATTGCTGGTTTTCCCCAGGGTGACCACCAGGACCACGAGGTCCTTTTCTGCAAAGCTGTTTCCCAGCTGGGTGGACCCCAGCATTTACAGGTGCATCGTGTCGTTCCTCTCCAGGTGCACTTTCCTTTCCCTGAACTGCAGGAGGTTCCTGTCAGCACGTTTCTCCAGCTTGTTGAAATCCCTCTGAACAGCAGCACGACCCTCTGGTGTATCAGCTGCTCTTTCCATTTTTTTTATCATCAGCACACCTGCTAAGGCTACACACTACCCCAGATCACTAATGGAGAAGCTGAACAGGACTGGATGCAGTAGTGACCCCTGGGGTGCAATATTGGTTCTACTGGAGTCCCTTGATTCTACTTGATAGTTTTCCAACTACATGATTCTCACAAGTGAGATCTAATAGGGCATGAGGCTTAGAAGTAATCTGTTGGTATTAATTATAGTTTCTTGGAGTTCAGGTATCCCTGGAAGTTCACTGATTTCATTTTATTTCTTGGCAAATTCTAAGTGTTACTCAGTAGAATCGATCATTTTTTTGGGAGAATTTCATGTTTGGAATTTTCATGATGTCTTAGCAAAAAGAGCTCAGAAAATATTACTGCTTTAAAAGTATAGTTTAGGTTTGAGGTCTGTCTTACACAGTTGGTTTCAACAGCCAGAAATGAAGTGTAAGCAGAGTTATAATGATTCTTAATCTCTGCAGAATACTGACTATTGAGAGGCACAATTAGCAGATAGATTTAGATGATTATTTTACATATGTTATAGCAGATCATCAGAAATAAGAAGACACTTGGATTTCTTTCAGTATTGGATCAGGTTTCAGGTGCAATGGTACTTTGTGACATAATGTGAGAAAAGTTAAAAGCAAGAGTAAATAAGCCTAGATGTAAACACAATGTGCTTTTTGCACAGTGTTTCTGTTGTCTCGGTGAGGTGTTTTATTTTGTTTTAAATATGTTTATTTGACTTAAAAAGCTATTATTTGAAGTTTTTATTGACAGTTGAAACAGAAAGATATAATCCTGTGCAGCAGTAACTATCATGGTGGTCAGAGTTGGGAGGTCTGAAAATGGTTTATTGCCAGTAGGAAAAATGTTTGGAACCAGTCCTTAGAAGTTCACCACCTCTGCTACGTGCATTTCATTTTGTTCCATTTTTAAGGTTATATATGATAATAGTGCCAAACTATGCAAACTTTTCCTACCCTAATGTATATACCCTTTGTTTTGATTATCTCTTTATTAATGATGTGAAAACCCTGAGGTGAGATAAAAATGAGCCAATGTCAGGCTATTCCAGCTACAGAAAACTGAAAATGTCACTGTGCTCCACAGAGAGTTGTTAAAAAGAATATGAGACTTGTTGAGGTTTTCCTTGCTGTGTGAAAAAGCTATAGGTGTTAATTTTTAAATGAAACCTTACTGCAGAGGGAAAGAGTTTAAACAATGTGAATGATCCTTTTTGATGATTTAAAAAGATTAAACACTTCATTTGTATACTCTACAAAGTGGTAGACAGTACAGTTTGGTACTATGTTTGTGCATATTTGCAGTGACTGGCGCTGAACTACTGCTCTTAAAAACACTTACATAAATTGATGCAAATAAATTCATTTCAGCTGGGTAGCTCAGTGGAGAAAAACATTCATTTCATAGGCAATTCTGACACAAACATACTTTAGCGGTTTATTAGTTAGTGTATCACTGCTTTAGATAACACACCTGCAAACTGGCAGGTGTGCTGTTTGAAGGGTAATGAACTGTGAAATAAGTAAATGTCTACAAAGAAGTTTTGTAAATTGTGAGCGTAGTCCTGTCAGTGGAGAAAAGGGGTCAGAAAAATAGGTGAAGTCTGTGCTGTAACTGAATACTGATGTGTTCAGCATACACATATTAATCTAGAAAACCTTTAAAAAATGAAGAGGAAAGGCGATTATAGCAGGTATTTATTGCAATCTGTTTTTTTGTTTAAACAAATCTGTTTATAGAGAAGGGCTGTGAAATGATTGACTTTTTGGCAGTTCTTAGTTTGCATAAAGAGCAAATAAAAGTAGACAGCACAAAATACTTGGAACAAGACTAAAAAAAGCCTTAGTTTTCTTTCTATTACAATGTTGATATTTGATATTGCTTGAAATGTAAGCCTGCTTTTAATTTTACAACAACAATGGTACGACTAGGGTTATTTCACTCTCACATTTTTATTTTTCTAAGTCAGAGTTTTACTTTGAAATTGCATTCTTCTATTGTTTTGTGATTTTTTTCTTATTTAAGATCAGGCTGGGCCAGATCTTTCAGTGTGGTCTATTTGCTGTGTTGCCCATGTATTGTTCTGGGAGATTTGCTCTGCGTGCGAAGTAAAGATCACCCAAAAAGCACTGCTCTGGAGGCTTGGCTGCCACGTGCTCTCCCTGTCATCCTGCAGCTGTTCACAGTTTTCTTGACAGTGTGTTGCATATTTCTAATGGAGCTTTCTCTCAGGTGGAGTTTGCCAGCCACTTTCTATGCAGTGTTCACATTTGGTGGGCCCTTGAGATGGTTTATAATAGGAGAGAGGACATGCTGGCAAAGCAGTGAAGTCAGAGAGTTAACCTGCAAGTCAAAGAGTTACACTTAGGTCAGCAAAATGCTGTATCTAAACAGAAGTAAACTGTGAAGCAAAGGTGTGGTTTTTTTTTTTTTTTGTTTTGTTTTGTTTTGTTTTGTTTTGTTTTTTTTTGTTTGTTTTTTTGTTTGTTTTTTTTTTTTTGTTTTTTGTTTTTTGTTTTGTTTTGTTTTTTGTTTTGTTTTGTTTTTTTTTTTCTTTTGATGTCTATCTATTTATTGGAAGTTTTCAAGACTTGGCTGTTCAAAGGCACATCAAACAGCATGGTCTGAGTTCAGTGTTCTCCTTCCTCTGAGCAGGAGGTTGGACTTGTGACCTCATGAAACCCATCCCAGTGACTTTATGGTACTGCAAATGAAGCTATCTCCAACACCTGATAAGTGTTACACGCACAATCCCCATCCCCCTCGACTGAATTAGTTCTTAATTAATGCTTTAAATATTCTGACTTTCTTTTGGGGATTCCATTATTTTTCTTTCATAAAAAATTGAAGTGGAACTGCCTGTAGGCAAAGTGGCTGACAGAGTGGAGAATTTCATTTGCAGGGCCTGTAGAAAGTAGTGCTGAGAGGCAGAAAAACAAAGATAAAAAGAAAATGGGAAAGTACAAAGAACGGGCTGTATACTCATTGTGTAAAGACTTTATGCAAGTTATTTGGGACAAATAGTCTAATGAATACTAGATTTATCTTACTGTCAAAACACTTCTCATTTTCATCTATTTTATTGAATTAAAGTGATAGATAACTGTAGTTCCCCCTTCCCCACACCCTCAGTTCTTAGTTTTAAAGAAAATTACCTTGTTGTCATTTAGAACAATATTCAGTTAGACAGCTTTAATGGGCTTTTATAACCGAGCAAAATTTACTCTGATAAGATAAATTTAACTTCAATTAGGCTTGATTCTGGTGGATGGAAATGATTAGAAAAATATTAGTACTGTTATCTACTAATTTAAGTGCTTTGCCTCAACTGGAGATGTTTGAAGAGGAATTTTGATAGGATTGCTTCAGAAATTATTCTTCGTATACATTAACTGTTGCTGATGTTGTGGTTAATCTAAAAGGGCCTAGTTATGATCCTGGTGTATTGACACTGTACACAAAGAAGTGCAAAGGAAAACCCACTTCAAAACATTCAAATTTCACCAGGTAGTTGCAAACCCAAAGGGAACGTAAAAATGTTGTAATTAGCAAATAACCAGTACGGTAAATGTAACCCCCCAGTCTGAGACAGTTAATGATATTTTCATTAACTGTAGTAATGAAGTATGAAGTATGAAGTATGATGAGAAGTTATTGAAGTAGTTTTGCATGTTTTGGGGTTTTCTGCTTAAGAGATGGCTGGGGAGAAAGGGCTGGAGCCACTTGAAGGAAGACAAGAATTAAATCATCTTGAATGAAGGGAATTGGGGGGCTATGGTTTGGTGAATAAGCCTGGAATGGCCTTGAGGGCAAAGGCAAATGACTCTCATGTTTAAACATACACAAAAATGAAAGAGGAAAAGGGAAATGGCTCTTGTTTTGTGTCTGCTGTCTTGGGTTAAAAATGAAGGAAGATAGCAAATCACAAGTGAGGCTGATCCTTGTGCAGGGCACAGACAGGTAGGCAGAAATTTGCTGTGCAGTGCAGGGATATAATGTGGGACAGTTCAGCTTTTGTGCTGGGACTAAAGCCAGGACTGCAAACTCTGTCTGTTTTAAATTAGTGATTCCGTTTGGGAGTTGCCTTGTTCAGTGAAGAGATACCCTCTTCCTGACACAGGTGACAGAGCTCTGAGCTCAACATTGCTCTTAACCTGTGGTAGGTGCAAAGATACATTCTTGCCCTGCCTCTATCTCTGCCGAGGAAAAAATCAGGCTCCCAACAGAAGCAGAGTTTAAAATAGGAGATATGGCCCATTTGAAATCAAAAAGCTTCTGCAGCTGTGGTTATCCAGAAATCTTCAGAGATGCTTATGCTGACGGCTTTTTGATTCTTTTTCTGTTTGTTTGTTTGTTTTCTTCCTTTCCCTCCTTGTTTAACTTTTTTAAGGGAAGAAATCTCTAGTTGTTGGTATCACAGTGGAAAATGAAAGTGAGCATCTGAGTTTCTGAAAGATGACTGGATTTCTCAGGTGACTTGCTAATATTTAGAGACATTTAAATAAGATCAGCTAAGGCATACAGAACTGAACATACACTTCATGGCCCAAGTGATAACATAATAAAACTACATAATGCTTTACAGTTCTCTAGTGCCTTCCATAATTAAAATCATTAAGTAATGCAGTCTGTGAGAATTTTTGAAAGATTTGTCATTGTTATAGGTAAAAAGGATTTACAAATTGTCTCCTGCAAAAGAAACAGCAGATACATTTTCTCCTAAATAATTTAATTCTGTTGTTATTTGATGTGTTTTCCACTAGCTGATGTGGTAAACTTAATGAAATTCCAGTTTTGTGGCTTCCAGTTTTGTTTTCTGTTAAAGTCAAAGCTACTTTTTTATTTTATAAATTGAATGAAATAGAAACCCAGACACAAATGTACTGTTTCATTTAGACAAGCAAAGGATAATACATGTGTGGCAAAAGCTGTCTTTCTGAAGTAGATTTGGTACTTCACAACTCTGCCACAGTAAGTCATGGCAGTTAAGTTGTGTAGCCTTAAGGCTTCAGTAAATAAAAATCCTTGAGGACTGTTGGCTGGCACAGACATGTGGGAACAATCATTTTAGTTTCAAGCTGTTGCAGGGAGGAACTGCAGTTGTGCACAGAGAGCCATGAAAACAGTGGTCTGACACTTAAAAAGAAGCTGGGCTAAACAGCTACTGTGCATGATAGCACCTAGTTAAAAAAGGATATTGATGTCCTCAGAGCAAAAATTTTTAAAGATATGTAGTTAATGAGATGGCTGTGAATTTGATTTAATTAAAATGCAAAATGTTCTCAAAGGCAGGATGCTAATTAATGTTGGCTGGACTCGACTAGGTAAAAAGTGCTTATAACAAAGTTCTGGAATCATCTGTCTCCTTTGAAAAGTGCTCTTTTTAGATCTTTGGTCTTGGAAGTGGTTAATGATCTTAGTCAACAAACTGAACAGTTTACTGTGGCACAGTTCTCCATTTTTTTTATTTTTTCCTGTGATTATTTAAATATGGCACTATAACCTAAATCTTAGCTCTTCAAAGAAATCCTTCACATTTGTGTTTCCTGTACAGGATCATATACCTTCCCCCTGCTAGCATTAGTTACATTATTTCTATGCAATATAATTTGTAATCAGGTAATATCTGTTAAAGAAGTAATAGCATTAAGCTGCATTAGATAAGTTGAATCTGTATTACTGCCTTTGGTTATTATCTGTTGTGTGAAATATAAAGAAGAAAGGCTTTGAGTTGTTTCCTCTCTGCTTCTCCCTTGAATGTGTTCTCTTTCTCACACAGAAGATCCATTTACTCCTATCATTCTCAACGTTAATTTCCATATTTTTGAGAAGGAACTGTGAGATGTAAAAAGTAATGACAATGCCAAGGTTTGCTGATCTCATTACAGACACCGTATATTGTGGGTTTCTGGCTCCTAAATGATTATACTTTTCCTACCTGTGTCCATTTTACCAGCTGTAACTGTTTAAAGGCTGCATATGTATCCTGATGAATTTCCCCTGTAAACTCTTTGCCATGGATCTGTCTCTGTTTTTCAAAGGTTCTTGCCTAACAATAACTGTGAATGTTTTTAGTTTTACAGGAGGAATTGTGTAAGCAGTACCAGGTTACAAGAAACTAAATTTACAAAAGTGGAAAAAAATTCATTTTAAAAGTGCAAAAAAAATATTTCAGGAGGACAGGAGAGGACTTTTTTGTCAAGGATTAAGAATAATCTAAATCTAAAGAAGAAACTGAGGCATTCTACAAAATCAACTGGAAATGAGTGAAAAAGGAGTGTGAAATTGTGGGGAGAGGTTGCAGATGATGATGTTACATAAGAGCTGTAGGATAGAAACATCTCTGCTAATGTACAGTGCTGCTTAAAGATTGTCTGAATCAGCGGAGTTCTACTATGCTTGCTGTCAGAAATGTGTCTAAATATCATAAAACTGAGACCTAACAAGATAAAATCAGGGAGTTATAAGTCAAGTATTTAGAGAGTTTTGAAAATGTTGGTACTTGTGTCAAGTTGGATTGAGAAGTTGATCAGAAGATGGAATAAAATGGATAAGGATGCTTTGGTTTTTGTTTCTGTAATGATTATTTGGCTGCCTGTTTTAACACAAAGGGTCAGACTGGATTTGTAGAGGCAAATCTTGATTCTGACATTTTGTAATGTGTGGGGTTGATTTTTTTTTTCCCACACTGATTAATAATTTTTTTTTAAAAAGGTTGGTTTTGTAGGTATTGTTATAGGGCTTATGAATCATTATTGCCTTTGCTGGATTCCCTTCTACTTCTGCCTTTCAGTGGAAGTAAGTTTGATGCAAGCAAGGTGCATGTCAGGTACAATTACTGGGGCTGGCTCGAAATAGGCTGAAACAATTCTGCAAATACTGCTTTTATGAGGACTCTTTTCTTTTTCGTGTTCTTTTGTTTTTGTTTTTCAAATTCTTCCTCAGGTCAAACAAGCCTAACAGCTGTTTATTGTCTTTAAAGTCTGCTTTCTTCCAGCTGCCCCACATTGTGAGATCAGACACAAGATCAGTACAGGGTAGGAAAGACTGAAGAGTGTGTAAATAAAAACAGTTCGAGTTCACATTCACTGCGTGCTTACTTTCCACTTTAAGCTGTTTAAACACTTGAAGTTCCAAGAAAATACTTAACATACTTTCCATTAGTTAATTACTTTTACACTGTATCACTCTCTCATTGTTCTGAGCACTGCAGGGGCAACACCAAATTGGATTCTGGAATAGATTATAGTATTCATAAATACTGTAATCTCTTTGTATAATACATAATTAAAATCAATATCTCTTATATCTGCCCATTTCTATATATTCCTAATCTTTTACATAAATAATATTTTCCTGTTTTCTAAATATATGTACTGGTTGTGGTTGAATTTGAAACATTTTCAGAGCAAGATCAGAGAAAGTGACTTCTTATTCCGAAATACTTACAGTGTTTTTCAGTAGTAAATTTAGAGGAGCATTGCAGTTGAAATACTCTCTGTGAAGGGACACTAATGTTGCCTTAAAACTTCAGAGAAATAATCAAGTGACAAGAAGAAAAATTTTAGTAGAAATTACTACCAATAGCAATAGGAATTGTGAAGAGTCTTCTTTTCTTTGCTCTCTGCAAGAAGTGTTCACGGTGCCTGTGTGCTGTATCCAGTCCAGCAGAAGTGATTCTTTGGTCACTTGCTTGCATGGAAGATGGATTACTACTGGAAAGATTTCTACTGGAGGTTCATCTTTTATCTTTAAATTTAGATAAATAGCAAAATCATGTAAAAATAAGCAGAGTCCTCACTGGGCAAGGAAGGAAACTGTAGAGGAAAGAGCACTGTTATATTTGAGCTTCAGATTACACTTCACTGATGTTTTACATGTTTTGGAACTCTAAAACAGAACAGGTATTTTTGTGTCATGGTATAGTTCAACATTCTTTTCTGTCTTTGCATATTTATAGCTAAATTTCTCTGCTTTATGTCAGGAGCAGTAAGGCTCCTGAGATTAGAAAGTATGGAAGTAAAGGATGGAAATCTCAGTTCTCTGCAATACCTAGTCAGTTCCACGTGACTTGAGTTTCAATAAAGTAATCTTTTCCCTTGCTATGAATTTATTTATTTTTTGAGTGAAGTGTAAATTTCATTTTACTCTTTTAGGTAGAAGAAATTCCATTTTCTTCATTAATAGACACATGTAATTACTAAGATATTTCACTGTGGAGCTGTTTAATCTTTCCACATAGCTGATAAAAGAGAAAATTGCTTTTCTCTTGCTGAATAATTTATTTATTTTTATTTTAGGCCAGTTTTATGTTTCCTGTGACGAAGGTCCTGGCTGACCTTTCAGTATAAGGATTGGTTTGCTTCCTTGTTTATTTCGAAATGCTGCCAGAAATTGGGCAGGAGGAAGAGAAGTTGCCTTTATTTTATCCCATTTTAGGATTTTATGCATGATTTCATAACGTTGTGGTAAATACAATAGTATATATTTAATACAGCTTGTAGGTTTATGTTTGCAACAGACTGGAAACAATTGAGAGTACTTTTCTTAAGCATTACCATAAACATAATGAAGCTTATCCTGCCAAGTGTCAGGCCACAAATAAAGACAGACACATGTGTGGTCAACCTGCCCTCCATTTCTAGGAAAAGTGCCATTGGACCAAATACACTAATTTTAAATCAGGCAGGAAATCTTTGCCAGACTTGACCTAGTCTGTGTTGGGGACTCATGGTTGTTGCCCAGCCCTGCAGCTGTGTTGGCTTGTGAGGCAAGCAAAAGTTCAGCTGGATTTGCATAGAGGTGCCAGTGGCCTCTGTTATCTTTTTGTCTTCCAGCAGGATTCTGTGATCCAGCAGTCTGCCAGCAGGCTGGTCTACTTTGTGTCATCTCCTGTCATAAATGCTGAAGCAATCTGACACATACCTAGTGAGAGGATAAGCTTAAATGATGTATGTTTTTCCTGGACAAAGAAGGGTTTAAAATAGATGCAAATGTTTTGGTACCATGCATTTTTATAAATGATCAGCTTTGCATGACTTGAAATCAGCTCCATTCCATGAAGTTAAATAAAAAGGAGTGATACAGGGGGTGAGAGCATATACAGGGGGTGGGAGCAGGCACAAGTGACATAGGAGGAATAGGGATACCCTGTCTGAGCATGCAAGTTTAGGGCTAAGAAAGCCAAAGCCCATCTGGGCTCGAATATAGCAAGAGAGGTGAAGGGCAACAAGAAGGATTTCTAGAGGCACATCAATAGCAGATTAGGGGGAATCTGGGCTCACTGATGAATGGGAGTGGAGATCTGATCCTAAAGGAGATGGAGATTGCCTTATTCACTTTGATCATTACTGGTAAGACTAGCCTTCAGCAATCCCAGGTCTCTGAAACCAATGCTGAAGTCCAGGTAAACTTATCTTTGATGGAGGGGGAGCAGTCAGGGAATATTTAAAGAAACTGGACACATAAAAGTCGTTTGGCCTTGCTGGAAAGCACCTACAAGTGCTGCTGGCATTGTGTGAGTTACCTTTGGGAAGTCATGGTAGTAAGGAGAGCTTTCTGGCAACTGAAGCAAGCCAGTCTCGTTCTTAACTCTATGAAAGGCAAGAAGGAGGATTCTGGGGGGCTGGTATCCTCACGTTGATCCTTGGGGAGGTCATACTAAGGAAGGAATAATCCTGCAAGCCATTTCCAAATGTATGACAGACAAGGAAGGGGGTTCCTCCAGTTAACTGGCTTTGTTTTCTGCTGCTTTAGCTGTTGTGAGAATTTTGTGTTCTGATGCACAACCAAAAGGATGATTTCTAGAACATGAGTTCAGAGTGGCAATGTGTTTTTAATTCCAGTAGTTACTATTAGTCATATCAATACATAAGTCCAAGAATTATTATCCACTTACAGTTCTAAGATAAACAATTTGATTTTGATGTGGTACTTAACAGTTCAGTGTATTTAAAAAAATGCATAGTAGTCTGCCAGTAAAAAAGAGAACCTTTCTATCCAACAAAAATCTTTATGTCAACCACAGAACAAAAATTATTGGGAAAATTATTTCAATGATTATATCTTATTTATCTCCATGAAGATAGATGCAGTTTGTATGATTTGAAGACGAGGGTGTGTTTTTCAAACTTTGTCTTGGCCAGTTGCAGGATTACTGGTAGATGGATTTTCTTGATGCTTTTGTATTTTTCTTGTTTGCTTCTGTGGGAACAGTGAGCAAATCGTTTTGGTGAGCAGCTGCTCAAAGAGAACATGAAAAGAAACCATGCCAGCAGTTTAAGTTGTTCTCGTAGCACCTTGTTCCTCCTCTTTGGGAAGGAGAAAGACATCCAGGGCACGGTTATGTGGTTCTCTGCTTCCATCTCCAGTTACTGTTCTAAACCCCATAGCCATCTTGTAGGGAACAGGAAAAAAGACATGGCATACTTTGAAGTTCAGGGCCTCCCTTTATTTATTTAATTATTTTTTTTGCTGGCTGAAAAGTGTCTGCAGTCACATGCACGTGGGGGTTGGCCAAATGGGTAACAATCATAACAGAATTCAGATCCGTTATGTTGGATTTTCCCCAACTAGGAAAGAGTTCTTGCATGGTTGTTATAGTTTCATAGGCTTAAAATGTAGTGGCAATAGTTAATGCAAAATTTTAAAGTATAAACAGTCATCATTTAAAATGTCAAATGCAGCAGCTGAGAGAGAACTTGGGATGGCAGCTGTGACGTGCCATATTGATAAATCAGAATAATAAATTCAAGACATATGTTATGATTTCAGTAATGCAATCCAGATTATGTCTTAGAGGGTAACAGTTGTGCATTTTGAGTGCTAGAAGTGTACTTTGCCTTTGACCTGATGCCTTGACATACACTAAAGGTACAGTGTTGCTGTACTGGGATAAATCATATTTGTGCTCAAGTGGTACCAACAACCTGAGTTTCTATTCAAATGAGACATTGCAGTTTGGTTTGCAGTGTAAAACTAGAAAGATTCTCATTCCATAAGAATTCCATTTTCTTTTCTTTGTTGCATAAGATGCAGAAGGAACTTTAAGATATCGAAATTTGAGTGGGGGGGAGGTACTTGCTGTGGTCAAGTCTTAAAGTGAGTGTGAGAGCATTTTTACACAAGTGATGAGAACCTCCTGGACATGATTGACTTAAATTAGCTTGATTGGTTTTTATCAATTGCAGCTGGACTATTTAGCATAAAAATGCAAAACATCCAAAAATCATTTGCCTTGCAGTGTAGTACAAAGATGGTTTTAGTTAGTCTTTAAGATGTTTCAAATGTTTATTCTACACAGATTCTCTGAGAATGGATCCAGAACATATCTAGTTACAGAGAATTAATATAGATATTGTAAACGTCGAGAAAATTAATTAAGGAAAATATGCTGCTTTATGAATTGCGTATTTAGGATTTTTTCTTTTCCTTTAACTGTGTTAGTAAATTAAACAGTTCAAAGATATTTGGTGTAGTGTCATAATCAGGCACCTGGCTTTAAAAGCTGGAAGAGAAAGACTAGAACTTCTGTGTGATGTACAATAGTCTGACTTGCTCTCTCAACCAGTGACGTGCTTGAGAGAAATCCTGAATAAATTTCTTTCTAAATAAGACAAGTAAATTTTAGGCCAGTGTTGAGGATTGCAACCCAGTGTTAAAAAATGGACCAGGGAAAGGCTGCTACTGTTATTTAAAGGCTATATTCTGTATACTGGGTTTTGATATATGATGCCATCTGAATTTCCTTTTTGTTGGACTGTACTTCTTGCAAACTGACAATCCTGTCTTTGTTTCATAGGTTTCTCTTTTTCAGTGGCTCAATGATTTATAGAGATGTGACCTCGAGGCTAATTAAGTGCTTCTTTTTATTCCTTGGATGCTTAATGTTATCTCATTCACAGGAAATATATTCATATATAAAACTTGCATTATTTGCTGTCATCAATTGTAGCCAGAAATTATGTTGAAGAACCCTTAGTGTTATGCCAAGCAATAGATTATATTGAAGAGTGAGATTACTTGAAGTCAGTCTTTTGTACACTTTTAAAGGTTTTTGATACAGGATGCCTGCATTAGGGTCAAAGCCTTTTTTTATTCCCTAAATTCATTTAGTCATACATGTTCCTAAAATAATGATGCCAGTTTAGATCTTTATACAGAGTCTTGGAATTAAGATGTTAAAAATGGAAACTCAGCCAGGTGAGGGCACACTTAATGATACAATTTCAGTGGCTGAAAAAATTAAATATTTATATACCCATGTATATAAAGTATATAATTTTGTACTTATATGTAAATAAACACAAGAATGTATGGGGACTATTTTATTTTATCCCTGTGCTATCAGTTTCATTCTTTGTTGACATTAAAAATCACATCTATATACATAATTCAGCAAATAACTTTTTTACTCCTCTGTTAGGTCTTGCAATCCAGTACAGAGATGAATGAGGGTAGAGGGTTATATTTCTTCTTTCATAAATAATACAAGGGTTTAGAAAGTTTCAGTTACAGAGGCACTTAATTGCATCTGCACAATTTACAGACAGCCTGCAGAGGTATTACTGGGGGTATAATATATGCAGGAAGAACAAAGGCTGACTTTCCTGTCCTAGATTTAATTTTCAGGAATGATTGGCCTAAAAATCCCCTGCTTTTTGCAGAGTGAAATCAAAGAGGCTAATACACCTCTGTATTCAAAGATATGCTGTTGTAATGCAGTGTTAAGGTAGATGTATATTTAATAAATTAATTAAATTGTCTGTAGTTGCTGTTATTTGCTACTGGCTCTTCACTTCTTAAAAAACTTCCTTACTAAAGGGGTACTTGGAAATTAAATTGTTTAAGACAGCTTGACAGCTACAGAGAGAAATATTAACAGTTCTTTAACATGTCTTTTATAACTTACTGTGTGGGAGTTTTCTGGGGTGTTGTTTTGGGTTTCATTTTTTTGCTTTTCTTCTACTTGAGATGGTATTGTAATACTCTTATATTTTGATAAATATAATTAAATTTGCATAGTGCAGGGTCCTATATAGTCAATCTATGCTAAACTTCAATTAAGATTGTTTTTGTGTGCTGGCATTGTCCTGTTTCTTGAAATCTATCTTTATTTTCCCAATCTTTTGAGGAGATTGAAAAAAGGAGCAGAATTTCACCCATGTGCAGAATTATCTATGTCTGGGAAAAAGATTACTTTCAGAATGCTTTCCAGGAAAAGAAAAACAGATGAGGAATGGTACTTGCTTTATTTATTTATTTACTTTTAGAATTTTCTTAAAGGGCAGATTTATAAGACTCCATGTTAATGTCAGCTGTCAGAGATTGGTAAGTGAATTTTCATACTCAGGTTTCATTTCCATGACTAGTAAATCTGCTTTCATGTAGCCTCTACTTCTCTCTTAAATTATTTATACCCTCATTTTTTTAGCAGTAATATTTCGTTTCTACACGAATATGCATAGACATCTCTATATATGCACTAAATATTTATATATAGGCTAAAAAGAATATACATGAAATATATATACTATATACCCTAAAAAGAATATTAAGAATGATTAAGTAGTAAACATTTTTTAAAATGAATGTTTCTTCCATGTTTTCTATGGCACGTTAACAAAATCGTTTCCACAGTTGTTTATATCTTTATATTTAAGGATAACCTCAGTCAAAAGGGTTGAAATCCTAGAAGATTCAATCCTAGAAGTATTTCAAAGACATACTTTCAAGTACAGAAACTTTCAACAGAAGTGTTTTGAACACAATCAGTTGAAAAAGCAGGAATTCTTGTGATATTTTTGGAACAAAATCTGAAGTTTGCAATTTCATTGGTAATGTAGGATTTAGAATTGAATTTTACTGCTCCCATCTCCAGACTGCATAACAAGCTTGAAACAAATAGTAAAAATTCGTTTATGTCTAAAGTAAAAACATACCTTATTCTGACAATCTCCCCTTGGACTTGCTATAAAAGATTATTTGTCTGGTATGGAAAAAACCCTTTTCATTTAGCCATTTTTAGAGGGCCACTGTGCATCCATTTTGGTTATGAAATCAACTAAATTAGGCTAAGGCAGTATCTTTCTTTGAGAAGACTGCTAATCTTTAAACAACAAATACACATAATGTCTCATTTAGCTGAATCTCAGTAGGGCTTTTCTTGCCACATCGTGTTCAGATATTTTAGGTGGGAGATGCTTCAGCCCAAGAGTGGTAGAATTCGTAAAATATTGGCTAAGAGAGGAACAGTGTAGAGAGCAGGACAAGGAAGGACCAGGTTGGGGATAATTATTGTTGAAGCATCTCAAGGCTTGGTATTGTGATGAGGCTTATTTAGTATTTCCATCACTCAGCTTGTGCCAGACTTTAGGAGCACACACATGGAAGTGCACAGATTGGAGTCACAAGTGGGGCTGAGATTTGGATAATCCTGAATTCTGAAGTGAGAAAAATGGATGAGATGTGGTAATACAAAAGGCAAGGTTATACCCCTGAGAACCAAAAATCGTACAACTTCTGTAATGTAAAGCTCAAGGTAAAGGCAGTAATACTGTGTTAGAGTTTTGCTGTTAGCCACCAATAAAACATGGCTGTGGAAAATCTGATCCTAGAATGTATCAGGAGAGAGATTTCTGTTACAGATGGGCAGTACTTTTATGTCCTCTGTGAGATCTCATGTGAAATGCAGTCACACAGGTTCAAGAAAGATTAATTTAGGATAGCAGAGGTGAAGAGGAGGGTGAGAGGGATAATCAGGAAAGTGAAAGAACCTTGTAATGGTGCAAAAAAGGCTCAGATCTATCTTTGCATTGTGGTTTCATGTGCAGGGATTGTTGCAGTCAATTAATTTTGCTTATCACTGTAGTGAACAGGTGACATTCCTCCTTCTGTTGGCTGTGATATATTCACTAAGGAGTAGTAATTTCCAACTCTGAGATGAATGATTGTTTACATGGGGTAATCTGACCAGACTCTAAAACATTTCTAAAAAAATTATTTTAATTTTTACAAAATAGGCTTGTCAGTCAGTGCTCAGAATCTTGTAGCTTATGTGCTATTTCATCATTTAGTATTATTTACATGTCACAGTCTGGTGGTTCAACAATTGGAGTTCAGAAAATTTTAGAGGTGAATTTTTTAATTAGAGTAAGTAGTTCTAAGAAGTAGTTAGAGGTTTATTCACACTCTAAAAAAATGCAGTAGTTTTCAGAGAAAGGGCTATAACTTGGTTTCTAGAAGAATGTGGACAGGAGAGATACAAGAGCCAAACTGGCATTTTTCTTGGAGAAAATGCTGTGTTGTATTTAAAATAAGCAATATATGTTTAGCTTGTAGTTTTAACCTTCTCTGTTTACGGTGTTCTTATGAATAAAAGAAAAATATTGCCCAAGCTGTTTTATGTTGCTCTTTTTATGAGCTGGCCGTAGATTCTGGAAGATAAGGTTGTAGTCAAACTAATTCCAGCTGGAGCTATTGATGTGTAGGAATGTCTGATAAACAAGTGGGTGACACAAACAGGTGTTCCAGTTGCAGAACAGGGTGAATCATCAGATTGTCTTCCAAGAGATGGGTCTCAGTCAAACCATGAATTTGAGAGGGAGGCCAAGGATCCAGCTCACCCCTCCGAGTGTGACACAGGCTCTCTAGCTCAGCTGGAGACAGATTTCACCTACAGGCACCTCCTTTGTTTGAATGTTCTGAGTGGATTACAAACCTAAATATGCTTTTTGAAAATCACACATTCACTGCTGTGTCAACTATTTGTAGTAAGTGACTCCTACTAGTAAAAAAAAATTAAACCGAGAAATCACAGTTTATGTAAAAAGTCTGTTTTGACCATATATAAAGCTAATGGTTATTTACTGATGATTCTTACACTGTTATGGAATTTTACATATTTATTTTTCATGAAGCAGTTAAATGCATTGGCATGACTTTAAAAAAGAACATTGTGGCCCATTTTATTTTACTTTCTATTAATCTGTTACAGTATAATAAAATTTGAATGTTTTTGGAGACAGAAATTTCAAAAGTTAAAAGCTTCCAAGATGGATAGTTTTGTAAATTGGTTTTTAGTATTTTGAATTTATAACTATCATTATGTTGCTAAATAACATTGACTCTGGAATAACTGACTTCCTTTTGCAGTAATTCAAAAGTATTATGACAGCTATAGTTTTATAGTGAGCATAAAAATCAGTGAGGTAAGTTCAATGAGGTAAGGTTAGTGTTGGAAGTTTTATTAACAAAAACTCTGAGTATTGGCACGAGTTGTAATTCCCGTGCATTTTCCAAAATTTGCTTGAACTAAACTGAATATGAAATTCTGAACTTTGGGCTAGTTGCTTTAAATGACCTTACTTTAGTGGTAGGAGTAGGCAAAGATATAAATTTGAATAAGACAGCTGTTAGGCAGTTGGCTGCATTGATAAACTACACATGATCAGAATTCCTTGTGGCATGTGATGTTCCACGAGGACAAGCTTCATACTGCCTGAGGGAGCCATTTATATCTTGGTAACAATCTTTGGTTCAGCTGAAACCTTTTCTAGTGTAGTTTGACAGTCACTTTATCAATTTTCTCTTTTAAAGAGCAACATAATCTGGACTGGTGCATAAAAAAGAACGTAAGAAAAATAAAGAGAGATTAGTTGAGATGGTGGCTGGCAAAGCTGTCAGGGATGGAGGCTGGCAGGTTTATGAAACCTGGAGGTACCATCTTTCAAGGATTGAGTAAGGTGCATTTGAGGCATCACACAGTCAGGTGCTTCCCCACCCTCGTACAGAAGGACTGCAAGAGCTTGTGACAGGGATTCTATAAGGGAAATGGTCTGAGTTTGTTCTCCTGATGTGAACAGGCAACACTGTCCTGTGTTTGTGAAACACCTCATGTTGTTCACTGGCTGTTCCCCTGGACTGCAATGTACTCAGCTGTTCTAAACGCCTCTCATTGTGTCAGTAAAATAGATTATCCTTTAAAGAATATAAAGCCTGTAAACTGTCATCTGAATTAAAATGTAAACTAGAGCAACCATAATACTCACAGTAGTAGAGGAATGAGAATGTTGTTGAAATAATGCTTGAAAGTGAAATTAAATGCTTTTCACTTTGCAAAGTGAAGTGCCAGCTAACTCACTAAAGTTTCAGTTTGGAAAAGAATGTAAAGCATATCAATTTTGACAAAATTCAGGCTTCTGTAGCTTCAAAATGTGGACATGTTCTGCTTTTTCTACCTTGAATTTTACATACATGAGGGACAAATATGAGATTTTTTTTTTTTTTAGTAGCTCTGAAGTAGAGAGTACAGTAGAGACCCATGATATCCTTTCTGTACTTGTAGCTCAGTTTTCATATTTGCAAAAGGGCCCATGTGACAATATGCTCTCTGCAGTAACAACTAAGTACTCTTTTGCAGAAAATTGGAGTGACAGATCTTTTATTTTTGGTTTAAATTGGTTTTCATAATAATAACTTCAGATATTACATTTCCCCAGATATACGGGCATGTATAAATACAGGCACTAAGATCTTTAATAGAAATCTGTTATTTTTATTAACAGAAGCTTTTCCTGCAAAGGTGGCTGCATAACACACTAAGAGAGCAAATAACAGCACGGAAAGTGTCAGCAGCCCTGTGGAGCCTGTAGTGGTCACCAGGAAAGGGGGGAATGATGATACAAAAGGGGAGAAGATGGAATCTTGATACAGTGGCAGAGTTTGGCTGCAGCATGTGCTGGAACAGAGATGGGGTCAGGAGGGAGGCTGACAGTGGGTTACAGTTTTGCCTTCTCATCACTCCAGGTGTGGTACTACAGTACACTTAGTACTTCAGTAGTAAGTTCAGAGTCAGTTTTAAAGAAATACAGTAAAATATTTGCTTTAAATGGATGTATTTATGATGGTAAAATAAGTAATTCTTAACAGTGAAACACAGTAGTGCTTCTTCATGTTTTACTTCCTCATGGAACTCCATAGCATTAAACCCACTTTTATGAGTGATATATATAATATGGCATATAAGTTAAACAGTTAACAGAAAGGAACTTCAAGAAATAGTCACTACTGGAGCTGGTAGTGAGTGGCAGGTGATGACATGAAGATTAATAAAGTTTGACTTTGAATTTGGCAATTTTTGCCACTTACATGAACTTTTTTTTCCTAAAGTATAACCCATTTTTAAGTTTTTGCAGTATGTTGTATATTTCCAGAGCAAGTGACGGAGTTTATTGTGTTAAATAGTTGAAATAAGTAGTTGCTGAGGAAAAAGAAGTTAGTCAAAATTAAAAAGCAATTTACTTGGGAAGAGGTCTTTGAAACATTCTATGTGTTAGCTATCAGATCTGTTTTTGCTTTATTTTTCTGGAAAATGATGATGTTCTTCAGACTGCCAAGTTTTACTAGTAAATATACTGCCAAAGCTTGAGAAAAATAAGTCAAGGACTCTTAAAATTACATAGTGTTGAGTGAAAAGCCAGAGAGAGGGGTTTTGTGTACCAGAAATCCTTATCCTTTCAAATATAAAAAATATATATATGATGCTGTAAAATGACACATATTTAATTTCCTTTCAGATCGTATTTAAAATGCCTTAAATGTAAAAGGAGTAACCAAATTGCAGAAATTTCTCATAGTGTACTGGCATGCTCCATCTGACTACCTCATTGTTTCATTATTTCGGAGATATGATTACACAGAACCATTTTCAGGGAAGAGATAATTTCTAATTTTGGCAAATTCATCCTGGCTACAAATGAAGTAGTATATTTTGCTTCTTTTTGTCCACGAGATGAGGAACTGATTTAACAGCTTTTTGGTTTTAAACATCTGGAGGTTCATATTTGACTTATGAAATGATGTCATACGTGCTTAGTGCAGAGCAGATAGGATAAGGTCGCCTGCAGTTCAGGCTGAGGTAGTTTTATTTCATATTATGGGGAATGCAAAAGTCTTGTTTCATGATTATTAGAGGCAGAAAGAAGAATTCAGGGAAGGAGAAAATGACTGACATAACTGACGCTCTCTTAAACCTCCACATTGCATTCCCATGGATAGAAAATAAATCTGTACACCCAAGACCACACACAGTACAGGTTCCCTATTCACTCTCCCAGACTGGCACTGGCTCAGAGTTCTGCCTCTGAAAACTCACGTAGAGCACTGCTTTCAGAATGGCTCCTTGCTGTCAGTGGTGGTTTGGGGGATGATGTACCTATTCTATCAAAATACGTGAACTTCATTATGTAGGTGGATTTATGAATTAAAGTGCTCTGCTGTAACAGTCTCAAGGTGGGGAGATAAAATAGATATGTATTTGGCAGATGCTTTTCTGCCACCTAAGGCTGTGCTGGACATGCTGAACTCCTTCTGTCCCAATGGTTGTACTGTCCTTGTGTGAACTGGGGTTGATGGGATTGCAATTCTCTGGCTGAGATTCTCAGTGCAATTGAAGCTGCACTTCAGTCGTGCTTTAAAGCTTTTATTTGAAGCTACCAAGGCTAGAATTGAATTCTTAAATGAAAACCAAGGTAGTCTTATATTAAGAGCAGTCTCTGGTAGGGACTGGAGTTCTAGGCAGAAGTTATACCGCTTATATCTGAATATATTCAGACCTTAAGTCCATATGCAACTTCTGGAAGAATGCAATTCACCTCAAACATATTAGTTAACTGTTGGAAAGTTACCACGGAGCTGAAAAAACTGATCTAAAGTGTGAACTATTTACATGAAGGTGTGTGGAGTAATCTATTTATAACATTAACAAGAAAACAGTCTGTTTCTGCATTTAGAGTCAGTCCAGACAATTCTGAAATACTGGGTACCTGGTGCTCTGTGGCACAGTCAAGGTTGCAACCCTTGAACTAACTTAAAGGTTTTCATGTGGATGACCTGAATGCTAACCAGTGAAAGGAATAATGGGCTCTGCTGCAGTTCCACATGTGTTTCTTTTTGGTGTGAAAGAAAACCACCATACACTTTCTCTTGTCCCTCCAGGGTGAATTTGTGTCTTTGTGTAAGGAATAGAAATAATGTATTGGTCGTGCTATGAGCTGGCTGGTGGTGAGAGAAAAAGCAGAAAGGTTTAGTTATGTGGTGCTGTTTAACTATTGTGTGAAGGCAAGATTGGGGCCTGAGAAACTGGAGTGGACAGGGCTCTGCTCCTGTTTCCCACACAGGTTGTCACTCAGAGTGGGAATTCAGAGCCATTTACTCATCCTCTCAATCCTCCTCCTTGTGCTCCTGAGTTTAAATGCCTAAAATCCCCATTTCCAAGTTGAATGTAGTGATGTAGTGATGGCAGGGTGTGTGTAAAGAAGTTTGTGAAGAAGAGTGAGACTTGTCTGCTCAGCCCTTTGACTGGGGACTGGATGGGTAGGGAAGAAAAGATTATTGACTCAGCAGCCGCCCGGCTCAGCCGAGCCCAGCAGAGCTGTATCAGCACATGTGTTATCCCAGTCACTGGGGAACGGTATCAGTGCTTTGTTTATCCATCTAATCACCTTCAACTCCCCTTGACTTGAAGCATTAAAGCTTCTGCCTCGTGGCAGTTGGAAAATGAGACTTGCAGAGCCCGACTGAAGAGAACCGCTCTCGGAGCTCCCGCTGCAATGTTATGACGAGCTCCTCAGCTGCAGCTTAAAGGCCCAACAGAGATTTTTGTGATTTAACTTAAGGGATTGCTTTCAGACATGAAGCAAATAAGTGATTAAGTATAAAGAAGACGTGGTAATGAGTTTCAGATGAGGTCTTTAATGTTTATTAAAAGAGGTCTGAAAGTTTGCTGCTACTACTGTTTCTTGGTTTCCAATTCAAAAAGTCATCTTTGGATCCCATACTGCACACTGCTTACAAACTGAGAGATCCTATTACTGTAATATTGTAAAAAATAGTCTTAAAAATAAAATAAATCCAGTAGAGTATAAATCTTTTTTCCAGTGTATAGAAAGGCAATGAGCCATTTTAAGAGCAGGAAAAACATGCATTTTGAGATCCAATAGATCATCTAAATTAGTCCCAAACCAAGCTTTAAAATGGCATTGCAAAGACTTTTACTTTGAATAAATTTAGCATTACAAAACTCAGAATGTAAATAAATATAGATCTGCTGATTGTTTTGTACTTTGCTAATATTCTGATTAACTAGGGGGAAAATGGCTTACTAGATAAGACCCTTGAAATAAATAAGACCCTTTCTGACTATTCCAACTGCAGAACTTAAAAATGTGAAGCCCACATTTATTCCCTTTCAGTTACTACTATCTAGCTTTTTATTACAAATTAACCTTATGACTTTCTAGGTAATGAAAACTTTAAGCTCTTATTCTTTATTTTCTACCATTTGTGTGTTTAAAATTTGGATTATTGAATCTAAAATTTCTCACTTACCTGACTTCCTGCAGCTCTCTTGTATATGGAGAATTATTCTAGGTTGCCACATCGTATATTTTCAACCCAAACCTTGTCTTCCCAGTGGTGTACCTTGGAGCTAAAACAAGCCTGTGAGTCCACTTAATGTGAACACCTCATGGTTCAGAGCTGCAGAAGAAGCCTCTGTTCAAGGAAACCTGTCTTTGTAATAATAAATGATTTATCTTAGTTCTCCACTTTGCAAGATGTTTAATGGTGGTGACCCAGTTCCCTGGGTATACAATGGTTTCTTGTGTTATTTTATTTACGAATGAGATTTGACTAATATGATGCTCACATAGAAAAGAAAAAGTGTCTTTTGGTTTTGAGAAACTTTAAGTAAAACCTGTTCTTTGCTCCCAAAATCCCCCCATTATTTTATGCTGAGAGCTGCTCAGCAATTCATTTGTAACTGCTTTTCTGAACCAGAATGTGGAAGCAGGTATGATTTAGTGGAATTCCTGAAGGGACCAATACATGTAAGGTGTGATTCCTGCAGTACTGATGGTTAAATCCAAACATATTCTGTTTCTTTAATGAATTGTCTGCTATTTTATTACTGTTAGAATTGCATTAAGAGAACAATAAAATTGCATACTTGAGCATTTACACAGCAAGAAATGAGAATATCAAGAGTGCTTACACTCTCTGGGCTTGTTAGAATTCTTTGGATTTTTTTTCTTTTTAGTGTTTCTAAAGAAAAAAACCCCTCCAGTTATGTATATAGAACATTTTGCTTAGGAAAATTGCTGGAATACCCCTTATTTTGTTTGACAGGGATTTGTGCTTACTACAGAGAAGTACAGTCAGATCTGTTTGTTAAGAGACTTGTGCAATTCACACTGGAGAAAAGTGTAACAAGTAAAAGAGTCTCTTAGTCTGAGATGAATTTGGAAAATCGACACAGAAAAAAAATAATGCACTTCTTAAGTGAAGGAAAAAAAGAGAATTAGAACTAAAACTAAAACCTAAATATGTTTGATTTACTTACTGTAGGTTGATGCCTTGCGGTTACGACTGGAAGAAAAAGAAACCTTTCTGAATAAAAAAACAAAACAACTTCAAGACCTCACAGAAGAGAAAGGAACCCTTGCTGGAGAAATTCGAGATATGAAAGACATGTTGGAAGTAAAAGAAAGAAAAATTAATGTCCTTCAAAAAAAGGTAAGATCACTGATGAAAGGATACGTTGTAAAACTTTTGAGACACATTTAAAGGGAATACATTTATTTCTTATAAGGTATTACTTTTAATATGTTAAAAAAATGCAGGAAATCTGTAGTAGTCAAGTAGTTCTCTAGTATAAAATGTGTTACTGTTATCCATGGAAACATTTTTATAGTATTATATCTTATTTATATTATATCACAAAAATATTAGGTGCTGAAGTTGTCACAAAATTGTTGGAGTTAAATGAAAGTCCTAAAAATCCTGATAAAACTTCTTGTTCCTCAACATGAGGGATTCAGTTATCCTTATGAACACTGATTGTGGGCCTGCTAAAAGGTCTGGATACTCTGTTTTTAGCCTAAAGACTTTTTTTTTTTTTTTTTAAATGGGAGGTGGGGGGGTGTTGGAAAGAGGAGGAGAGTGAGGAAGGAACCTAAATTAAGTCAGTTTTCTGTTTTTCCTGTGAGCTAAAGACATTAAGAAGGGTGGCTCCCTCCAAAGAGTCAAGTAGTCGTATTTCTAATTTTCCACAAATTTAACTAACTGCATTTACTCTCTTTGGGAAGTTGGGTTCAGTCATTATAGTTTCCACCTGGGGGAGCAGAGAGGGAATTTCCTGTGAAGGAAGCTCTGCAAGGGTTCTGAACACAGTAGTAGGGCATTTATTTCCCTATCCTTTTTCTCACACTCACAAAAACATTTATGCTACCAGATATGTTCTGTGTGTCCTGTGTGTCACTCTTTACCATGTGTAGATGCCCTTGTGAACATAGATAAGTGGAGAAAAAGTTCCTGGCCTCAAATATGTTTTGCTATTACTTCTGCCCTCCTTTTACAGCCACTCAAAGAATGTCTGCTCCTCCTTACTCTATTATTATGTAGGTAGTTCATGTTACTGTGGTTTTCCTCCAGGATTCATGTAGGGTTCACATGGTCTAGCTGTGCTTCTGTCTGCAATTGCTTAAGTACAGAATTAAAAAAAGCCAAGGCCTTATTTTCCAGAAACTGAGAAGACTGCTTTTTCAGGCCTGGGAAATAAAGCCTATCAAAACTGGGATATAAGTACCCATCCACTTTAATCCTATTTCTGAATATGTGCCTTTTTAGCAATGTTTATGATGTAAAAGATAGAAAACTTCAGGGCTTTTATCCTGTGCTGAATGCTGACTAGTTTTGGACATTGCTTGAGCATTTTGAAGAACAGAATGTATCTTTTCTCTTTGTTCGTATTCTAAAAAAAAACCCCAAGCCCCGAACAACCCAACAATTTACAATTTCTCTTGTACTGAGATCTTGAGGAAATGGATCAGTATGGGGAATGTGAGGACCAATAGGGAATCAGTGATAAAAATTTTGTGATGAATAACCAATCACAGAACTATCAGCACTGTCAGTCATGTCTGTGTGCTCAGAAATATGCAGCATAACATATTTTGTTCTGGTTTTAATACATTATGGCTATTTTATTAGGGCATGCAGATGGTCTTGCCACTTTTGCACCTACCTCTTAATGGAAATAATCACTCTCAAGCTGCACCCTCTCTCCTCACTAGATCATAGAGTAAAACATGTTATAGCCTCATTAACTCTAGTGTACAATGAGATAAATAAATCCTGCTAACAACTAGGTGCAAAATCAGAGTTAGTAGTAAACTGATTCTTTAAAACTGGAAGTAGCAAGTGCTTCCAGTTCTTTGTGAGTTTTATCTAGACATTAGATTCTTCTGACTGTAATAATATCATGCTTGTCTCAGTTTTCTTCTTTCTATGTAGGGCTAAATTTTACATCCTTGTATTTTTATTTACTTTTGATATGAGGACTTATGAATAACCAGTTATGTTAGTGCCTTTAGTTATTGATACAAGATAGATGGCTACATCTCTCTCCACTTAGCCTGAAGTACTTCACTCAGCCTAAAATAATATTTGTTTTAATGGTTGTATTGAAGTAATTGAAGAAGGAAGAATTTGTATATAGTGCTCGGTAATATTTCTGTCAGTAATAACCTGAAACTGAGGAGGAAGGAATATGTAGATTGGAAATATGCAATTTCTAGTCTTTCTCTTAGGTACCTAACTGTTATCTGCTGTGTGAAAAAAAAAATACAAAGGAAACCAAACCCAACTCTGAAAAGCTCCCTTTCGAAACTGGAGCTGTTCCTTCTCCTTTCTGGATAGCTGTTACACTTGGAGGGCAGGACAGGTTCTTTTGATGACTCTCTATCAAAGGTGTGGAAGAAACAAAACCAAAACAGTAGTGGTGAGTCCCACAGGATGTCACAGGAACACACACAGGGCAGCACGTTGCAGAAAAAAGTTAGATAAAGAGCATTGTCCTCCCATGCAGTGGTTTTGGTGTAATTTTTGACGAAATTGAAAAACTGCTACACTATTTAATATAATTTGCAGGCTTAAGGGAGGCCCAGCTCTGGAACAGCATGTGTTTAGAGGATTTGGATCAAGGTAGATTGGCATGGAGTAATAATAAACTTATGTCAATGTCAGAGGTGCAATATTACTTAATATTTCTTTTCTTTTAGAATCTTTGGCACCACTTTTCCATTTTAGTGCCAGTAAAGTTGGGTATGCTGTTTTAATAGCCTTGTTTAACCTGGCAAGGCTAGTCTTACACCTCATATCTGTCAGTTTAGCATGCAGAGGGGCAGACCTCAGAAATCTTTATGTATTTCGTAGCGGAATGTGTAAGTTCTATGAATATGGTCGAGTTAAAGGCTGAAGGGCAAAAGTGCTGAACGTGGTGATGATTCTTTCATGTCCCTTTTTGTTCACAAATTCTCTCTTTTGTGTCGTTGCTATAACTGGTATATTTTGTCCTTTAGGAATCTATAGGTATGCAAAACCACCAGTTATATGCTCTGAAGTGTGAGTCTCAGTGTTGAAAACAGTAGCTGCTGAGACAAGAACAGTGCAGAGGATGTAGACCTGGATCATATTAGGACAACAGCTTGTGGAAATTCTTTTGTGAGGACTGTCATAAAAGAACACCAGCTAAAGGGGGCTAATATAATATTCTACTTTGACTTGCAACATACCTTTTTATGTAAAATGTTACAGTTTCCATCTTTAATAGTTTAGGCTTTGTGATTGATGAAGTGCTACATGACTGAGGGCCCTAACCTACCAGCTAATTAGCATTTGTAGGAAGTGTCATAAAGTCTTAGTTCTCATGTAATAATTGGAATCTGTACTTGGAGTGGCTGGACTGTTCACATGAGGTGATATTGTCCAGTTGGTGTTAAAGTAAAATGTGTTGTACAATTAATTGTATGCATTACTGTGAACTGTCTTCTGAAAAAGAGAAAATTTACCCATGGTCAGATTAGGAGTGTACCAGGTAAACAAGGGAGTCCTGCCCTTTTGCTGAGAAGTTTGCATCAGTATTATTGCTTGATGCAGGAATCCTGGCTAAGAACACCACTGAAACTTGAACTACTGAATCCAGAATGGTCTGGAAAGACCCCAGAGACCATTTTCTTTTGTTTGATCTCAACAAATAGAAAGTGCAAGCATATTGCTGATAGAAGATGCCTTTGGATTTTTTTTTTCGTGGTTTAATCAGTTGGAAGCATGTTTTTGTATTTCTAGAAAGGGATCATGACATGACGAAGGAAATTTTTATTAACTTTGTCAAATTCTGTCAGAACATTGTAAATAGACTGTTATGCGAGCTGAGGTTTTGCAATCACCAAATCAGAGTTCTATTGTAGTTTTGGAATCAGATGACAAATTCTGAACTAGTTGTTCTGTAAAACAGACCAGTGTTCTGACTGTAGATTTAGAGCATTAAAAAAAAATTAGGGAGTCCTTCTGGTGTAACATGGGAGTTTTGCTGCTTCAAAGCTGCTATGGTGACTGTTGGCTTGTGTATTAGTTTAAAAGACGAATCTTCTAATATTATATGTCCATTTTAATAGTACAGCGTTCAGTGTGCTGAGAATTATTAAATTGTACTTTGGCTTCTTGTGCTTGCAGCTTTGCCAAATCATGGTGTGTTATTCAGATAAGGCAGTCTGAATAAATATAGCCAATTGCTCATCCAGGGTGGTGATGTGACTGATCCCAATACATTATCACAAAAATGGATCCTGAAGGATTCTGCACAATAAAATGCAGCCTTGGGACCCTTCAACTTTGCATGTGGTACATGTTGAGACTATCTCCCCCTTAAACCTAACCAGGCCTGCTGTTGGGAAGCTCTCAACCTGTACACAAAGACACTGAGAACAATGCCATTAAGATTAGAGGCAGTGCTTATTTTCACTTTTCTTCATCTTTAATTTCCCATTTTTTGCAACACGTTACACTGCTAAGTTTTTGCAGGATATGAAAGATCACTGGAAATGTGTTATTTAATATACGTTGACTCAGTGAAGCCAACCTGAATGTTCATCCATAGCCATGAGTCTCAGTATGAAGGGAAGCATCTATTCCTTGGGATGACCTTCACTTGTCAGAAAATATTACAAGAAGACAGACACATGTAGTCTTTCATGAAGTATGATCAAACTGCAGTTGGTCAAACTACTCTGATTTCTGTACTAGTAATGTACATCTCTGAATAGGAAACAAAGGAACGTGTTTGTTTGCATGTTTGAAAATCTTAATTGTAATTTAAAATCCTGAAAGTTAAAAGTATTAATTTGTCTGCCTTTGCCACCTGTGGAAAACTGAAAGTTTTGGATATCTCTTTTAATTCATTTGGGAGCTATGGGGTTATTATATGAGATTATTAGTGAAAGTGAAAAAAGTAATTATTATTTTAAAAAATAGGTTGAAATAAGAAATAAGTACTTTGAAGAGATGCTGTAATATATGTGTGTATGTTTGTGTAGCTTAGTATGATACTATTGCTACATATATTATTAACAAATACATTAAGTTATTAACTAATACATTAAACTTTATAAATGTAGTTATATGTACAGAAAGGAATCACTCAGTTGTAAGATCTAAAGAATGATGTAGTATAATATATAGATGAGAGATGAAATAAACCCACTATTTCGGGAAATAACAAATACATATGTGTAGATTACTTGTATTTAGAATTTTAAAGACAAATCCTGAAATCTAAATAGTGTAAGTTATTCTAGATCAAGTTATTCTGGCTACTGTTGAGAGGGTTCCTCACACACAGCTCAGATGAAGAGAATAGAACAGCACACAGAAGTGCTCTTAAAACCAGTGCCATTTGCAAGGTGGGACTGAGTTTAATGAGGCCCTTACATAAGGGTTTCACACTGCTAGTGTGACACCAGTGCTACTGGCAAGGAAGGAAGCTGCCCTTCGGCTCTGAAATGTCAATACTAATTAACAGAGTTATCTTTAAATAAGACATTAAGTTTTATTCATGCCAAGAAAGCAGCCAACTCGCATGCTGGGAATTTTAAGCTGTCTGAAGAGTAATATTTTCTTTTTAATAGAGTTGGAGGAAATTTCTTTTGAAGTGTGAAAGAGCTAAATTATGTATAGTGGGACTGGGGAAAAAAAGAAAGTAAAAGTTGTCATACTTTGAGGTGCAATAGACCATAAAGGAATTATTTAGGGAAATGGATGACAACTTATGTATCTGAAAAAGAGTGAGGGAGAATCAGAATTGTTTAAGAGAAGAAATACGATTTTCTTCAAAATACTCTTCCAAGACATGTCATAGAAGACTACTGATTGGAGTTAAAAATTATAAGGGAGAGTTTTATAGGAGTAATTGGGAATAATTTTACACAGAGAGGTATCTTGCTGTCATGAGTTAAATTGAATTTTTAGCTGCTGGCTGATAGGGGAGTGTATTTGTGTGATCCACTGTTTTTGGACCTGCATCTTTGAGTGGCAGTGGGACTATTTGCCCCCTGTCTTACAGCCATTTACTGCTGAATCCTTGACAACTCATTTAAATAACACAAAATCAGGTGTTCCAGGAAGTAGCCCATGGAACAAAGTATTGCACAAACCCAGAAGGCTCGTGTATGTCTTATTTACATGCTAATCTTTTTCCTGAAAGCTCTTTCAAGCTCCACTCTCCAGGTGACTGATTTTGACAAGGAGGAAGGAGGTTGGGTGGCTTTTCACCTGTGACTGACACAGGCATTGACAAGGGGGATTCAGAGGGACAGGCTGATCTCAAATCATAGCTTTATGAAATGTTCCTTAGGAAAATAAATTAATCAGCTTGTTAATTATATGGAGTAAAACCCATCAGAAGACAATTTTAAATCTTGAGTGAATCAGAAATGGTACATTTTATGTATGATTTCAACTGAGAGATGGATGTTTTTGTCATAGTCTGATGCATGAAATATTTAGCAATATAGTGACTGAATAACTTATTAATCTGATAAACCATCCTTATCTTATCCTGAAATAAGACAGTAGATCCCACTACTCTTGTTCATCTCCTTGCTAGGATAGGCAGTTACACTTGATCAGCAACTTGACCTAATGTATATCCAAGTTTGTTATATCTGGAAATAACAAAGAAACATTTCCCAATAAATATAAAAGGTAGGCTTATGCATTAGCAGTTGTTTTGTACCAATTTTTTAGTATATTTAATTTCTACTCTTTTCTGGCATGGAATCAAACACCTTAATTTATGCATTGCTGGAGCTCCTTGATGTTGGCAGTTGTGCTTTCCTGGTGGTATTCCATTGCTGTCTGTCTGACTGAGCAGTCTGTGACTAGAGACTCTAATACCTTAGTAAATTGGATATTTTATCACTTTTGGAAAAGCATCACCTCTCACCTTTGAGTGGAGCTCTTATTGGCTTTATGAAAGCATGAAGTTCAAAGACTTCAGAGTATGCATGCAGATAAGTTTAATGGTAACAATAAATGAGAGTTGTTATCTTCATACTTCTCCCTTCATATTATTGTTACCAGATGTAACCAGAGCTAGTGGTGCCAATTTGGTCAGATTGCTTTGATAATTTTCTTGTTGCCAAGTAGTATGTATTTCTTGGTGGGAGAATCAGTGGTGGTATGTTTGAATATGAGTAGAATAAATCCAAATTTAGAATGGAATCTGAATCTAATTCACTTCCTTCTAGCACACCTGACTTTAATTTTTAACGCCTAGCCAGGCACAGTGCTAAGATCAAAGTGAAATAAAGAGAACAGGGTAAAGCAGTTCTTGGAAAGTAAAAAGAAAAAATGGCATAACAGTGTGTAATCTGTTATATATGAAAGAAATATTGGGCTCATTTGCCATTCACTTAGGAATAAATCTGCAGTAAATTTGCCAAAGGTAATTATGTCAGCTTAAACCCTTACTTATCAGGGAGAAAAATCAGGCCCACTTATATTTATTGCCTAAGAGATGCCTTATATTTGACAGCAGAAATCTCCATTCATGTCCCCAGACAGGCATAGAGTCCTTATGGCTCTGTGCTTAACCCCATGCCAAAGTGAAGTTAAATGCTTTTAACCCCATACCATGGGAACTTCTGCACTCTGCTCTCTGTAGTGCTGCTGCTGATCTTGGCTGAGAAGCTGCCAAAGGTCCCCATGAATAGAGTGTTCATCTTAAAGCAGCTGCCTGTTGATAGACAGGATTGGGTGGGTGTTAAAGCACATTTTATGTTTGCGTGAAATACCTGCTGTGTCTCATCCCAAAAATCTTAATCTATGGTTAAGTCTGAATTTTTGTTGTGGCTGTCATGGGAACCATAAAGAGTTTGATTTTTAAAAACAGAACTCCATGACTTTTGAGAGTTTCAGATTCTTTGCATGTTGGGAGGTGGATGTGATAGTAAGCAGCTGGACAAATGTGAGGATCTTCAAAGTATAGAAATAGAATATAGTAATAGAAAACAGGGGTTTGCTTATTTAGTTGCAGAAGAGATCATCCCTGTGAACTGTTCATGGGAGCTCATCTTCTAAGTTGTGTCAGATTTACAAAACATGATTTCTTGCATGACATTTTATGTGCTCAGCAATTCTCACCGTTTGCGCACTATAATTGCTGCTAATTTTTATATACTGTCATTTTATGATATTTAATATAATTCCTCCTCAACCTTGAAATGTTTGAATTGCAACACCTTCCATGAGTCCTTGTACATCGTTGCAACTTTGGGTGGAGGGAGAAGAAGATACACCTCATAGACAGCTGCAGGTGAGGTGACAAATGAACTTGTTCATACCATCATCCATGGGAATTGCCTTCCCTTGGCAAGGCAGGAGCATTTCTCCTTCTTGGGCATGTTGTAGTGCTGACAGCAATGTTTAATGCTGACAAACACGTCTTCTTACTAAGTGTTCTGCTGCAATACCCGTTAAAAAAACCCAAACCCACAAAAAGGCTCAGGAACAAAAATAAGATTTGCTTGGTTTTGGTTTTAGACAATGCCTGTCATAGACTACCTGATTAACAATCACAAACTACCTGATTAACTTTTGGTACTAGTGCTAAAATAAAAATTCCCTGAGTAGAGCAGTAGAAAATAATATCTGTATATACTTAGTTCTGGAATAAGCTCTTTGCCATGTCTGAGAGTTCTGTAGCATTGAACTTGGAATCATTCAATCATTTAAAACATCCAGACTATTAGTAGTATCTATCATCTTCTGAATGGGAAACACTGAGAATGGAAGTACTGTCAGACTGTTGTAGTTTCATTGTTAAGCAATGCTCCATTTTTTTAAAAGAATTTTACAGTTAAAGTTAAGTGCATGTTCTTGAGGAGAAAGCCTGAAAAAAATCGAGTTTTTTAATAATTCTAATGCTTGCAGAACTATGGAGATGAGCAGTAAATCTGTGTGATATACTGATATAGCCATCACCTCTAAAGGACTTCAAAGTGTTCTTAACTGCAAACTCCTAACTCGCTGCTCTGCTGAGGGTTTTATCTCTTGTCTGTCAAACAGGAGGGCACATGTTTCAGGTACTGAACATGGAGCTAAAAGGGCTTAACACTAAGGGAGAGAAAACTGCATCTGACAGTTGCTGAAACTTCTCAATGTCCAGCAAAGAAATATCCATCAGAGAAAAAATATTACATGTGTGTTCCCAGCTCTAGTGCAGTATGAGTGTGTCAGAGTCACTGACGTTGTGATAGCAGCTTACCTCCAAATGCATCTTCAGGATTTTCCTGTAGTTGCCAAAGGGACAATGAGTGTTCTTCATAGATCCTTTCATCAAAGCTTTTACAATAAATAAAGAAAAAATGAAGAAAACCAAATGAATAAGGATGGCTAAATTGATTAGTAAATCCTAGGTATCAATGACTAATGAAAAACTTGGTTGTACTTTATAATAATTTTCCTTTATTTTTGTATAGTTGATGATATTAAAGTGAGGCTAAGTTATACATACAAACCTGCTGGATTTTAGGAAATACATGATAAAGGAAATTCAGTGATTTTTTTTTTTTTAAAAAGGACATTTTTCTTACCAAAACCAAACTATCTTAAACACAAAACTGTATTAGGTTACAGATTACTTCCTATTCAGACATTTATATAAAACATTGCTGTCTTACCTTTGCTGCTATAGAAAATCTAAACTGTTCAGCAGATGTTGATTAAAGACATCCAAGTTGCTGCGTTTAACATTTCAGTTTAAGTTTAGTGGTGCTTTGATAGTTTATATGTAGAAAGACTGTCTGGCCTGCAGTAACTAATGGTGAAACTCAATATGTGCATTGTCTTTTGTGCAGCTATAGTGCAAATATTAAATTACATCTCATAGTAACAAGAATCTCAGTTCTCTGATGAACATTTTGAACACTTCAACTCTTAATGGGTATAAACCTATGTACATTGACCATATGTTAATTTAGAATGGTTAAGAAAAGACATCTTTAAAGAGAGGGGGCAGGGATATATGTTATCCTTCTGCAAAGCTTTTCTTTCATGTAAATGCATTCCACTGTCCATTATATATCAATATAGATGATTTCTGTGACCAGGGAACTCAAAGGAAACTTTCCAATAGAAAGGATATTATTATTTCTGATTAATTGCTGCCTAACCACTTAAGCTTCACTGCTGTGGGGTTTTTTTCCCCTATTTTTTACCACTGGTACTTAAGGAAACTCATTTAAAATAATGCCATGTGAAACTGTATTCTCCATTACAAGCTTTTGAATGCAATTTCTAGAGACAGGCTGCTCTTACAGTAGAAATCAACATAGCTGTATTGAATTCATATAGCCATCTATTAGTTATAGTAGTAAGGAGGCAGGACTGTTATTTTTACTTTCAATGTAACATTTTTTGCTATTACAGAATTTTTTTATTTTTTCATTTAAAATTAATTTCAGCTTTTAGGGCTTCCCTTCTCCTCTTCAGCCTTAATTTTAAAATAAGGTAGTGTAAAGTTTAATGTTTTTCCTCTGTTGATTTTGATAAGTATTACATTATTAATTAGAATACTTTACTGGAAACCTGGGAAATAAGAGAATATTGGATATCTCAAAAAATTTGTAAGGCTGGGGAAAGAGTGCTGTAATTAAGGATTAAATAGGTCTGAGCAGTTTTAAAGCACCATACTGGCACATTTGTCCCTTCAGGTGTGAAATGTCTGTGATTTACGAGTTCTGTGTAATTAATTTATCATTTAGAATTGAGAGCAGTGCACTTCTCTGATAGCCTTTGAATAAAAAAATATACTGAGAGTTCTCTGTGTTCTGAAACAATCAAATAAAACTGACTTAAGTGAATTATCTATCCATATTTTTGAAGTCTTTGTACCAAATATGTTTAATATTGTCACACAGTTTTGTGTTAAAGGGATGTTGTGAACCTGTTCTTATAAGGAGATGTGTAATCACTGTTGTAATGTAATTTGTGGCCAGAGTCTTCTGACAAAATTAGTTGTAGCTGCAGGTAGGCATTTCCTATATCATAACTGTATATGGTCAGAGTTACATTGTCCCATGGAAGACTGTGATGTTTAAATGTGCATTTATTTTGCTTTTGTCTAGACTCTTGTATCTTTTATAGCTTTCCTTTGGAATCAAAACTACAGGAGTTGCTTAAATGGGGGATGTATTGAGTTTCACATTCAAACCTTACAAAGCATGTTAAATATCTCTTTAAACTTTCCAGGAAAGGAAATAAAGGTATTCTTTTCTTTCACTCAAGCTGGTGATTTAAAGAGTAACCTTAAGCCATCAGTAGAAATATAGAGTGGTGTTGGTAAAAACAAAACAGATATTTGGAAAATATTGTAGTGCATATATACGTAAATTAAAAATGTATGAAAAATAGGCAAGAAAAACTGGTAGACTACAAATTATGGTAGAGTTTAAATTTGCTGGATTGGCCTACATAGAAGTATATGGTATTTCAGTGAAGTGATTACTTTCTAGACTTACAATATTTTATTGTAAACCATAGTTCTGGATTGATTAGGAAACAAAATTAATCTAAGACAGCAAGAATGAAAGTGAAAAAATACTCTAGGTAATAAAAAAATTAATTACATTGATTGGACTTGATTTAAGAGTTATCGAAAAGGATAAATGAGCTATAGTTGAGGGGTACTTATTTGGAGTGAAAAAGCAGACTTTTATCTCAGATATAACTTTCTTCATTGTTTTCATTTAGAAAATATTCTTCAGTGTTTCAATTAGGGAAAAAAAAACAAACCAACCCTCACCACCTTTAAATGCAGATGGGGGAAAAGAAGTGATGACTAGCCCAAAGAAGAAATTTGGAGTGTTAATGCTAGGAGGCTGAAGGGAGTGATAAATGCAGTTTACAGAGTATTTGAAATGGGATGTGGTAGTGAAAATTGCCAATATTCTGTCCTCAGAAATAATGGCTAGTGGAACAATAGATGATAACTGCTCTCTTAATGACTTCTGTGTTATGCCACCTGAAAAATCATGTTTGAGTTCAGATATCTCATGGTCAGAAGAGTGATGTAAATGTAAAAGTGTTAAACAAAAATAATAGTTAGAAACCTGTGGGGTTCAGGTATCTGTCTAAAGCTAATAGAGTTTAGTTTTTTATTTTAACATTCTGAAGGTATAAATATCCCAAATGAGGATAAATTATTTTAGACAGTGTAAAACTTAGAAAATGAGTAGCATGAAATCAGACTGACAAGGTCATCTATTAAATGACTGGATAGCCTTCAAATGGGAAAGGAAATTCAATTACCATAGGTTTTTCATTGGGTGTAACATAGGCAGTCCTGGAAAGGATCTGAGAGTATTATAGTATGTTCCACTGCCCACAAGCAGGATTTGAAGGAGATTCTTAGAGTGAATGAAAACATTGCTTTTTCTCTAGAGATTAAGTCAGGCTTCCAGCCTCTCCACATCACAACCTGCTGAACCTTTTCACTTTGAAATGAAGTCCAGTTAGAAGATTTCTGCCTGTTATTCAGAACTGGAGGTTGTGGCTCTTTTTTCATTAATTAAAAAGAAATATTTTTTTCTGAATTTCTGTTTGCCTATCTTAATATTTTTCCAAATTATTTAAAATTACCGTATTTCTCTTTAATGGCCACATTGATTCTAATAAGATATTATACAGGGAAATTTTTTATTAAAAATAAGGTAACATGCTTTTTAGCACCTTTCTTGTGAACATTGGATATGCAAACCTAAATCTGTCTTTGGAACAGACTGGTAAACTATCTTACAGTTTATGTTGTTTTTACATTTCTATATATATTTCCCTTCATGGATCTGTGTGTTTTAAAGCAATGTGCACAACATACACCTCTTGTGCTACTTCACATTCCTGTTGTCCAGTGTATTGATTTCTCCATGTTCCTTGCTCTGGAAGACTTCCTATCCTACTGCCTAATTGGCTCCTACTCTCTTCCTGCAGCCCCCTGAGGTGCCTATTCTTACTCCATTTCCTTTGTAGCTTCCCTTTTCAGTATTCCCTGTTGCCCAACACTTGTCTATACAACTTGTCTGCTGCCTCTCTCTTCCCACCATCTGTTAACTTTTTTATGAGATGTACTGTAACTTTTCAGTCTGGGCAGAGGCCCCCAAGTCTTCTCAATTGATACAGATATAATAGGAATGACAAGATACAAACTAAAAGGTAAATCACTGTTCGAATTCAATGATATGTATTAAAAATATAAGAATGCCAAAGCAGCTTTTTTCTACATATGAGTTTACATGACAGTATATTAGTATGTACTTCTCTGACTTGCACAGGACAAAGTGTAACAATTTTCCATGCCAAGTCTTGA
This sequence comes from Manacus candei, assembly GCF_025592945.1. NCBI lineage: Eukaryota > Metazoa > Chordata > Aves > Passeriformes > Pipridae > Manacus > Manacus candei. The sequence continues at coordinate 1,118,775 of NW_026138130.1, forward strand.
GAAATTCTTGTGTAAGCTCACATAGCCTGATTTATATGCATCTACACCAAATAGTACAAAACTGGCCATGAGTGACAAAAAAATCACTAGTTGTTTTCAAATACCTGAGAAGTAGGACTGAGCAGAAAGGTATGATTTTTCATGGTTAACTTTGAGAAGTACTTCAGGTCATGTTTTCAGATGCTCTCAATGTGCAGTTGGACCAGACTTCAAAACAAGGTCAGTAATCAACCATTACCCCGAAACTCATAAAGTATTGTGAGATGTAGGAATTCAAACCCAACCAACCCAGCTTGAAAATCTGGCCCCTGTATATACAGACAGCTGTTCTAAGAAGAATTAGCTTGTTAAGAATGAACATTACCTCTTTGTGTCATTACTGAAATTATGTGTTAGTCTATTTTGTATTTCTGTATTTACTGTCTGGAAAATACCTGTTGCATTTTGAATTACATCACAATAAATACATATAATGAGAGCAAAAACTTTTCAATGGACATCTCACAAGACTGTGAGTCCTGCTTAGAGGAGTCCAAGAGTCAAGCTGTTTTGTTCAGAGAATTTATTGGCCCCTGAGGAGAAGGAGACAGAGACTGAGTATTTCCAGATACACAAGTGGATATTATCATCCCAGGCTTCTTTTGGCTGGCTTCCTGGGGAAGGTTAATTTTAGCATTAAGTTCCAGCTCTTTCTCAGCTGGAGTCTGGCAACAGAAGCCAAGCTTTCAGTCCAGGAGCTCCCTTCTGTGTGACAGCCTTCTCCTCTCTTGGCTCCATTTGCCCACTGACCTGCTTTTATAGCCCTGTAAAAGTATCAGCTGACTTGAGGGCAGATCTCTTCCCTAAGCAGCCCTGGGGGAGTTTTCTTCTCCTCTCTGTGTGAAAACTCAGTGCACACATCTTCTTCCTTAATGCTTGTTGATTCCTCTGAATCCTTCCCATACCTGTACCTTTGAATCCTGTATTATGGAAGGAATCTAGAATTTCACAGTAAGTAAAAATGGATGAAATATTTCCTTCAGTGACTGCACAATAAAACAAATATACATGCTTGTTTTGGAAGAAGAAGAAGAAAATATACTTAGCACTTTTGATCTCCAATTTTAGTTGCATTTACCTCTGTTTATTGATGCAATAAGATGCTCTCAGTTTCTACATGTACATTAGTATAGTAGGCTGATGTTTACAATTATGGAATAAAGACAATTATATTAAAGTCACAGATATAACAGCACTTTATTGCAGGTACTGACCTGCAATGTCAGTATTGAGAGAATATGACTGTGTATTTCCAGTAAATGATACACCTTTCCCCCTAGTGATCAAGGGGTTAAAGACCATAGGTTCTGTTCCTTTTAATATATTTTTTTCCTCTCTCCAAAATTCTAGGGCAAATACATTTTTTCTTTAGGTAAACTTTACAATCTTATTGGATTTTTTTTTTATATACTGTAATAATACTTTGTGCTTCTGTACTGTACTGTTTTCCCTGAGATTTTGCTAATCCTCAGTTGATACTCCATACTTTTAACAAACTGAATCACATGGAATATATGATGACATGGGAAATACTTGCATATAATTCGTGGAGATCTTTTGATTCTACCACAGACTTATTTGCTTTCCTCAGCCCACTTCAGTGAAGTTTAATTACTGTGTAACATCTGTCCAGAAGTTTGATATCAACGTAAATTTCATGTCTTCATTAGTCATATCCTTTTTTGTATTCGCAGCTTTATGACTCTACTGTGGTGAATGTGTTGAGTAGACTATGAAATGGGTGGATAGACAGAGTGAACATATGGGACTAAACTGTTCAGTAGCAAGAATGTCTTCTGGGTCTTAAAATATCCCTGTATTCCTATATTACTTTCTCCTTAGGACAGAGGTTTGTTGTAAGAAAATGTGCCAAAGCATTTATAGTAATTTGCAATATAAAACCAACTATTAGTCTTGTTCAGGTGGCAGAGCCCTCCATCTTCATGTTTCTGTGACAGCCAAGAGAGGTGCAAGGGCTGAAATTTCGTTTATAAAAAGTGGACTTCAGGTACTGCAAATCTGAAAAGATCTTATTTCTTTTTGGGTTACTGTGTCTGTGGTGTATGAGAGAATTTTGAAAACAGTTGATTTAGTTATCAACTAATAGGAAAAAGACACGTAAGAAATGCATTTTCCTATTGTTGTATGGAGTTCTGATAAAGTCTTTGCATTCAAGTTCAATATATCACTCAGACATACTACAGACCTTATAAAATACAAAAATAGAAATAAAAGTATGAATCCTTGTTTTCCCTTTTCAGAATAAAAATTGAATAATGGCCCAATTATTACTATTCTATAGAATCATATTCATATAATTATCTATGTTGGAAGAAACCCTTAATATCATCAAGTCCAACTGTTAATCTAGGTATCAAAATTACACATGCAATTTCCAGCCTTATTTTTTTCTTTAAAATGAAAGAAAAAAATCAAATCAATGTTGAAATCCACACTGAAAAATAAGTGTCTGAGTTTTCATTAGTATCTTTACAATTTGAGAGAAAAAGGTATGAAAGATACTGACACAGAGCAAGCTCTGTCTTTATGTTAGTCTGCCGTGACTAACAATTCAGACAGAAAGCACAGCATCTGCAAGCCAAAGGATACCCTGTCCTGGTTATTCTGCTCTCTGGTCATGGAGGCCTCGGTGGTGCTTGTGCACAATTCAGCACAAAACAGAAGAACTGATAGAGTTCTGCTGACTGATTTGGGAGTTTGTTGATGAAATAACCACTTCTGGGGCTGCCTTCTGCTTCAAGTTTCTGTCCTCATAGTTGTTGGGATTTGTGTATCCATTTGATATTTTTTTTCTGGGCAGTCTTCAGTTGAGTGTCTCTCATTTAGAGATGATGATATTAATTTTTTGCAGTTGAGGCATTTGATGAATAGCGGTGGAAGTGACTGAGATACTTCAGACTTCCATTTTCAAAACCAAATGTACACTGAGTTTGAAATTTAGTTCTGTCTGTATTTTAGGTTTGTTCATACAGAAAAAGTTGTGTATATCTTGAAATAGAACAAAATTTAATCCCAAGAAGACTTGAATACACCATTTCTCACTCCTTAGAGATGTCTTTTGGCCTGGTTATTACTAGTTATGTAATGTTGATCTTCTGATCAAATCTAATTATAACTGCCTTTTGCTTTTTCTTTTGTGGTTGATTCTGCTGCCTGTGTTTGTTAATTACTTCATCAAAGGTTTTATACCTTTCCCTTCTTGTCTCCTGTTCTCTTTGCTTCACTTCATTCCTTGAAAATCTCCATCTCCAGATATCAGCATCTCTGTAAACTCTTGTTTTTGTTTGTCTTGTATTTTCTTTATATTTGTTTGCTACTGCAGCTTTAGTGTTCAGTAGTAAGAGCATGTGACAGTGTTAATACTGGATAATAGCAGCATTTTGTAAATATAGAGAAAGTTATGTCTTAGGCAGGCTGCTGGTTTGTGTTTTATTGGAGCTATTTGATTCAAAATTGTTTTTAAATATGTATGTTAATATAATAAATATTATAGTATTACCAACAAAATATGATGAAAAATTGAGATAAATTGACTTCGTTGAGAAGAAGTTGGTATCAAAAAATCCTGCAATTTTATTTGTGAAATAATGTAGTATTTTACACTGCAGTATTTCTGTGAGGACACCAATTAGAATTTGAAGCCTTATTTTGCTTAAACACTGTGTAAACTAACATCCTCCTGGTCCAGAGCACTTGCTAGTTCATTAGAGACAAGTTGCATGTGAAGATTGGTAACTTCAAACAAAGGAAAAGGAAAGATGATGCCACTGCACTGGATGAAACAGACACCACCATGTGGTTAATAATGTAAATGAATATCTAGAATATATATACAGTATATTCATTTATGTATATAGGATATAGGTATAAAAATAATGATCAACCATACAAGTAAGTTTTCAAACCCCAGTATTAATCTGATGATCTGTGTGATTCTAACAGAAAAAAACCCCAATTTTATAGAAGCAGAAAGTGTTCTGTGTTGAAGTGCTGTAACTTTGGAAGGAAACAGTGTAAGTGTATATCATCAGAAATACTCAGATTACCTTTTCTTTTTTTCCAGTTTCTTATTCTGGTCTTATGTATTTTTCTGTTTTTTAATCTTGTCAAGTAGAGCAAGATTCTGAAGGATTATTTCCTGCTTGGATTAGGTGTGTTGGGAAGGTAGCAATAGGGTGATTACTGGCTCATGCCACTGCTCTATTGCTCCTGTCATCAGGTTCATGTGAGGGCTGATGTCTGAAGCAGCATTTGCTTCATTAGCTCCTTTGTGAGAGTCACTGTGCAGCTGCATTTTGGTACTTTGAAGTGTAGTCCTGAAGGCAGTTTGAGGTAAAAACTCTTTAGACAGATCAGTCTTTTTGTGTGAAAACCTTACAGACCTATTGAACTGGAGAATGCTTTCTCCTTATCCGTGGTTGGAAATGTTGTTTTGCATAACCTAAAGGACAGTGTACTTTTTATGGGCAGCTTTAAAGGCACTTTTACTGTCTGTGGTTTAGTAATCCACTGTCATGTTGGCAGTGTAGGGTTGAGCTGACCATATGCCTTGAGCCATCTAAAATCTCTGGTGTTTAAGTCTTGTGGGACAAAATAACATGAGAATATAGAGCTAAAAGATGCTATTGAGCCATGAGCTGTGTTGTAATCTGAAGTAAGTACAATACTGCTGTATTACTTCAATTTGGAAAAAATAAATTTGCAAGGTAGTAACAGGAAGGCGCAAAGGAAATATTTTAAATTGAGAACGTATTGTGCAACAGACAACCATAGGTAAGAAGTGTTATTCTATTTAGACATAATCAAGCATTTTAGTGGATATTGGAAGTGCTAATGGAATCTAAGAGTATTTTATCATAAGATTAAAAGCTTTTTTCCAGTTACATTAGTAAAGCCAAAGATTAGAAGATCAGTACATACCTTATACTTTAATAAATATGCTTAATTGCAAGCAGCAACCCTTCATTTTATAATGTAGTATAATTTTTAATATAACATTAATTTTTAGAATCTGAAAGTATTGGGTTTTGACTTTTGAAAAAAATATTCCTAATTTATGCTTGTCTGTCTACCTACTTAAAAGGAGGAAAACCAAAGTGCAAGTTCAGGAGGCTGGATGAGAAGCCATTTCTGGGGCAGCCTCTTTCAAAACAAAATATAATTCTGCAATGCCAAACTGTAGAAGCAGAAATTGTCCTTCAATGGACTCATTTTGTTAGTTGAAATGCTGCTTATACTGAAAAATGTACTTAGGTCATATTATGATTCTAAGTGTAAAGCTTCTCCCTCCCACCCCATAGGCTGAAACTTCAAATAGCTCCTGTAAAGCCTGTTAATTTTAAAATACTTTGACTGACTTGCTATTTATTAACTGTACATCATTTGGTAAAAAATCCTGGCTAAAAATCTATAGTGCTTTTCAAAAACTATATTTCCATATTGAGCTTTCAGGTAATAATAGTTTTACAGGCATGGTAGGGAACAATGGTTTCATTTTTTCTGAGCCCTTCATTGCAAATTACACACACACACATCCACACGGAACTGAGCAGAGATGTTGGGATGTCTGTAGACACATCTATTTTACTGAGTTACTACCAAAGCTCATTTCATCTTCTGGGGTATCCTGAGACATTTCTGAAAAGGACCATGTGAGCCAGAACATTTACCATGAGGCTTACTAATAAAAATAAATTGTGTGTAAGTAGCCATTTAGAGTTTATACATTTGAACTATGCCTAACTGGTTTTTTTCTGATTTGATTAATAGTTACATTACTTTTGTCTTTTCTCTGAGGCAGCAGCTAAAGTCTGAGAATGAGTACTAAGTTTTAAAGTAGTCATAGATAATGCTCATGTTGGGTGAATGTTGTGGTTTATTCAATCTCTTTTTCTTGTAGTGCCATTATTGTTTAAGTAGAATGTAACAGTATTTGGGAAATTGTTCAGTAGAATTTTTTTTCTTAAAATACTAAGATCTTTTTTAGGAAGTAATGACAAGATACATACGAAGGTTCTGTTTTCTCCTCTGGATTTTAATTTTACATTTGAGTTAAACTAATCTTATTGATCTACTTCACTAGAACAGACATGACCTGTGTTTTAATATGACACAGAAGAGAAATTTAGAGTAGAGAAAAATGATTTTTAGGATTAAAAACCAGTGTTACAAAATACTTAGTCTGAGTTATTTAAAACTCAGATACAGAGCAGAGAGGAAAATACATGCAGCTAAGTTTAAGTATATGGCTTTATGGTTTCACTAGGTAGGCCTAAGAAGTCTTGACTAAGTTCTCTCTTATGGGGTCTTAGACTCTCTTATACTTTAATGCATATCTCTGAAGGCAAATTTTTGTAGTGTGGAACATTTTCTGTGATTATATAATTTTCATGCAAGTACAGTACCTTAATTTTGATAATGAAAGGAATTTTCCTTTGAGAACTTGGTTTACTGTGAATTTTAAAGCCTGTCTGCGGGTGAGATTTATTTTAATCCCTTGAGTATTTAATAAGCATTCCTGAGACTGTCGCCAAAAGGTGACAAGATTAGCACTTGAGGTTTATTGACAGGATGTCTCATAGGAAAGACATTTATCTGTAAGGGTATTGTTTTAAAAGGAAGAATAAAGTCTGGCTTAAGCTCTGGGAATATACACACTTTCTGAAATGCATTTCTGAATGGAGCAGTTTCTTTTCATCATGGCACAGGGACATAGCAGTTTGCAGAGGTAAGAAATCCATGTTGAGAAAACTTCACAGTGACTAGCTTCCTATCTGAAGAAAAATGTAAGTGCTTGAGGATTAAGAAAGTCTTAACAGTCCCTGTCATAAATTGAATTCAGGCATGCTCAAAAGTCATTACTCAACAATAGCATTGTATCCTTACACATGTGCTTCTACCCAAATATATATCTGTTGGAGAATGACAGAGGTTACCAGAGGGTTTGTTGTTCTTTCTTGGTTTAAAACCCAGGAAGAACTAAATCGTATCTTATATTCCAAGATTTTAGCATGTGAGACTGCTCAATCTCTTTGTCTCCTGTAATCTCTTAGAGAGAACTCTGTGATTAACTGGTCATAAAGTCTTGTCTGTATTAGCAGGGCTTTGCTGCTCCTGTGCCCATCCCAACAGATACTCTGTGGTACTGAGTCTACTTTCACATACCCCAGTGTGGTCCTGTTCCCTTCCAAGTATTTCCTTCAGGTTTATATACCACAAATAGAAGAATAATCAGATCCTTTCCTCTTACTTTATCTATGGACTATGCATTGAACAACTTATTTTAAAGCAGTTGTGATTCAATAGGGATGTTTTTAATTTGCTGCCTGTTCTCTTTACCTCTGAGGAAAGAATTTTGTAAATGCTGAATAATTTTAGAACATGTTTTCTTGGTTAAGGGTTGGATCATATTTTAAATTAGTTTTAAGAGGAAGGAAATCGTGTAAATGCTGTGGAATTCAGATAAGCACTGTGCATAGGAAATAAGTACTTTAATTTAGGGTGCCTAGAATTGGTAGGTCAAGCTGATGATAATAAAGGACCAGATCTTAGCTTTGTTTCAAAGAACATGTAATCAATATTCACTCTCCTGTTTTATTTCTCTTTTACTTGAGAATTTGTTTTTGTGAAGCTGAAATGTGCAATTGCTTAAGTATTCCACAGGGTGTCATGAGGTAGTTGTTGGAATCATTAATACTTGGATGAAGTAAAGAAAGAAACGTAGTGTGCAGTCCTCTGAATGCCAGCTAATGTAATTTTAGATGTGACTAATACACATGCCATAAAATAAAAAGTTCTTAACTCATTAACACATGTATCATATTTCTGTATCTGTATAAAATATACACACGAAGAAAAATATTACAAGAGGTCATTTACAAGAGTGAGCTCTTCTGTGTCAGGTCTTCCCAAAGAACCCTTTCTATATATTCCTTAGTATTTTATAGTTTACACAGCAAGTGGAATCTTTGGCTCATAGCAGCAATCTGACATACAAACTATTTATATAAATAAAAGAAAAAAAGAGAAAGAAAAAGAAAAAAGGTATAATACTTGTATTTGCTGTACTGTAAAGAATTTATAATTGGAATGTTGTCCTCCAAATTTACTTACAAATTTAATTTTAATTTTTATTTAAGTTCTTTTCAGATTTAAATTTATTTAGACACACTTCATGCAGTGCACACAGCTGTACTGTGGATTTTCTGACCTGTTAATTATAGATATATATGATGTCAAAACTTAACTTCAGGGTTTTTTCCTGCACACGTATAATGTAGTAGGAGGAGAATTTTTAGCCAGGTGTGCCCCAATTTAGTGTGTTTGATTATGGTGGTAGATTTTTGGATATGAAGATCAAATTTTTATTGGCATAACTGTTGACCTCTGCAGAGCTACACACAATAAACTCAACTTCAAGTTTGTAAAGAAATCTTTAAATGCAGTTTAACAGTATCTATAAGAGATCCTTCTTCTGTTAAAATCTGAGTTGTTTTAAATGGATATGATATTGGCTATGAGAAAAAAAATCATTATGTTATGAAATGAACAGCAAAATATCATTTCAGTAGGAAGAGAACATGATCCAAAGTGGAAAATCACTAATGAAAGTAAGATTCTGAATCTTTATTGAGAGTAATAATTTGTCTGATTTTGTCTACATATTTACAAGCAGTTTTGAACAGATGACACTGTATGGATTTTGGTATATTTTCTCATATTATATAAAGTGGCATACTAAAATGATAGACTAGTAATTTTCTTGTTACTATTTATTTGTGCAAAATCTTGGGTTTGTGCCAGTGACATAATAGTGAGTGGCACTGAGAGTGTAGGATGAAGGGAGTTTGATTCTTCTGACAGACAATTAATGCCATTTTACACCTATGACACAACACGTGTCCTCTCTGCATTGTGCCCAGGAGGTCACAGTGCCTCACAACTATAGGAAGGGATTGCCATGATAATCAGCAACTGAGTGCTTTTATTTGAGTTTACTTCCCAAATCCACATCATCATGTGGACAACGTTTTGTGCAAAACCTTTCTGATTTAACCCTTTCTGATTTAACCACTATAAGTCACGACCAGTGTGTTTGTATGTACCTTGGCAAGAGGCTTAAATACTTTCTAGAGGAAGAACCTGACATGTCTAAAGCAGTTAAAATATCCAAAATAGAGTGGCATACTTTAAAACTTCATGGAGATGTAGAAAGTGAATGGAAATGGTGGCTTTTGAGGTTTTTAGTTTGGTTTTGTTTGTTTGTTTCTGGTTTTGGCTTTTTTGAAGTATAAACACCCTGATCTCTGTCCAGGTGAGTTTTCTTTACATCAGGGCATCATGGAAGAAGAGGTTTTTAGATAGGCAGGTTATCATCTTTCCTCTTCCTCGGTTTAAGGCTCACTCGACTCGCTTCGCCTCGCCCTTTCTTTGTCCTTCTTATTGAGCTAGAATAATCTAAAGGGGTAATTCCAGGCATACTTTGAATTACTGAGATAATGCAGTACCTTAAACTAAAGTGATTAATATCAGAAAATACTTAAATAATAAAATACCTGACTGCATTGAGATTTTTCCTATAATTTACTAAAAAAATTATACTTGTTTAGCAAAGGAAAACAAAATAGAACGGACAGAAGCAAAAAACTGTTGATATTATAGCAGGTACAAACTTGGGAGTATCATATGTGTGATATGTATACACTCAGCACCCAAGTTCCTCTTGGAATGTTAAGACAAGGTTGATGAATATTTTTATCTGTTTTTATTTTCAGATTGAAAATCTACAGGAGCAACTTAGGGACAAAGACAAACAACTAACAAATCTAAAAGACAGAGTGAAGTCGTTGCAAACGGATTCCAGTAACACAGACACAGCACTGGCAACCTTAGAAGAAGCTCTATCAGAAAAGGTAATGTTTTGTCATGAACAGCATCATGTGCTGCTCTTGTGGGGGAAATGTGGGCAGAAAGTGTCTTTTTAAGTTGGTCTGGCACCTGTCACAAAACCTCTGGGCCTTGTCAGGAAAGCAGGTGGCTCTGTTCTGGGAGGATGAGCAGGGAGGGGCTGCTGGCTGATGAGTGGACACAGGACTCAGGGAAAGTAGTATCCTTTTAAATGCTCAGGGAGAAATGGCCCAGGACAAGGGGAGATTTTCACTTAGTTGATGAGATGAGTGGTTGTTCCCTGAAAGAACTGAAAATTGGACACCTGACTTAAAGAAGGTAGAAGTTTGGATATTTTTCTGTCTTTGTGATCTTGATTATGCTGTTCTTTCGTCCATTAAGCAGGACCTAAGTGAAGAGCCAAGAGGCTGTACCAGTTGTTACCTTGGCTTGCTGTTAGCAAGTTTCCTACACTTCATTTGTAAGGGAAACTGTGTTTCATAAAAAAAAATAATTGAGAATTACTTTTTTTCCCCTTTACAAACTGTATGCCTTTAATTTGAAAATACCTAACAGAAGGGATAAATCTGGACTGTTTAAATTAGTGCCAACATTCCTACCAGTTTCAATGAGGTCAGGTTTCTTCTTTCAGTTGACTTTGAATGTGAGTTAATGCACGTGAATTTATATGCCCCAAAAATTAGTACAAGTATCCACATTTTGCAGCTCACAGATCTTAATATATACCACTTAAATATGAACAGGTGAGTGTGACTAATTAAAGTAATATGTGCCATTCTGCAGTGTGTATGAAGGTATTTATGACTGTATATGACCTGAAAACACCACTGTGGTGTTGGCACTAACACATACAATGTTAATGTAGGATTTTTGATTTCTTGTGTGTTTAATTGCCTTACTACCATTTGCTTGGTCAACAACAGTGAAAAAAGTTGGCATAAGTATGGCTTCCTATGGGTAAGCACACAGCACTTATACAGGGAAGTTACATGTGTTTTTGTAATCTTTCACTGCTGCTCTGGACACACTGCTCATCCATTTCACAGCATATTAATAAAAAATGACACAAAGCACTTGTTAATCTGTTTTTCCTCGGTGTAAACTATCTTTTCTGCATTAGTCACTTTCCCAAAATGCCCATAGAGGCAGCTGAGAGTTTTATTAAAACAGTCCTTTAGCCCTTGTGCTACAGTTGTCAGCATGGAAAGCAGAGTGACTGTCACACTGCAGACTTGCCAGTTATCCTGTGCAACTGAGCATGAAGTCGATTGTCAAAAGCCAAAGAAAACCTTGCATCCCATTTTCTGCTTCAACAGTATCTGCAGCACTTCAGAGAAAATGCACTTATGTCATATTTCTTAGCTGGGATAATTTGCTAAGTTGTAATCTGTCTCCAATTTTAATGTTATTTCTCTGCTGAAAATATTAAACTAATGAGAGTTTGCCGGAGTTCGTAATAGAGGTAGCTAGTGTGGAACTATTGGATAGATTATAATTGTCTTCTGACTGCCACAAATACAAAAGATTGAAACCTAACCCAAATTAATTAACTCTAATTAGTTTTTAAGTCCATTTTATATCAGTACCATTATAAAATAAGTTGAAATAAATGTTAGCTAATAAATACATGTAAAAGCATTTATAATTTTGAAGAAGTTTTCTGTATATCTGAAAATATTCTATTGTTGTCAGACATACAAACTGTGAAATTTTCCTAAACTCAGGATGTATTATTTTGAATGTTGTATTTAGTATAATTCCAGAGTTTGTTTTAAAGTTCTGCTATGGAATTTCTTTGTGTATATGATAACTTGACATGTGACAACACTAGAGACCCTGATGGTGTGGAAATTTTGTGTCAAGCTTTATTTGATACCTGAAATAAAGATTCAAATCCAATAAATGATGCTATTTTTAATGTTTTAGAAAAATTTAGTGAACTTAGATCCTTCTCTGAAATGTATTTTTGTAATTCATGTCTGCTTCACTTGGAATTGCAGTTTGGGATGGATATACACGAACAGACACTTTTTGAAAGAATCAGTGTGATTAGTGGTTTTTCCAAGTGGAATTGATTGGAATTCACATGGGGTCCCTGAGGTTGAATTCTGTACAAAGTAGTCACTTTGCTTACATGCAGTCAGCTGGGAATGGCATCATTCCTGGGGTGTTTGCAGGCTGATCTGACATGTTTACAATGAATGCCATGGGATGTTTTCCTCTGCCATGGGGATTTCTGACTTTTTACAGCTGATGAAGGTGATGGAATCATTTGTAAACCAGTGCTTTTGAGAGGTGTGGAAGCTGAGTTGTGCTGTGGTTTCTGGTGACTGTTTCAATCAGTTGTGGAGAGATGGTTGGTTATAAAAGTTCTGTTGCTCTATATAAAGAGAGGTACTCTATATGTAAGTGGCATGCTTATCATTCTATATTACTTTGTTAATCTAAGGAGAAGATACACAGAGTTATTTAAATAATAGACCTTTTCTACAAATGAGCTTTTGAACTTCTGATGTGTGACCACTGTGTCTGTGACACTGCAGTTAGAATTAAGATTAGCTTTTGAAAAACAGGGTACTTGATCTTAGAGCCTGAGGAGAAAGTTCCCAAGGTAAAGACATCTATATCTCTGTGTGATTTTGATTGTTTATTGTACAGAGAAATCACCCACAATTTCTTTTCCACTGTAAATCTCTTGAAGGCCACACTTTGAAAAGCAGATTTTCTGATGTTAAGTGTGATTTCTGGGATGTACTGACACATTGAAAGAAGCCAGTAGGCATGTCCTAGAAGTTCCCAGCTTTCCAATCCATCCTAGCTGCTCCCAGTAACTTTCTTATCCCTATTCCCATCTGCAGTAGCATTCTTAAGACCTACAGACTTTATCAAGAGTTATTAACTATTTCCACTGGAAATACTGGTAGAAATATGAAATAGATGTTTGTCCAAATGGAACAAAACAAGAACTCCTAATGAATTTCTTATTAACAAGCACATCAATATAAGTACTATTATCAATTTAATATGTGCTGCTGCTGTTAAGAAAGGATGATGCTTTCATTTAAGAAAACCTGAATTCCATGGAAATACGTTTGAGGGTTTTGTTTGTTTTTTTTTTTCCTAGAAATTGTATCAAAGCTACTTTGCAACTATATAATTTTGTTTTATACTCATGATTTTATACTCAGATTAGGCTCAGTTTTTGGCTTTATCTTAATTCTTTGTCAATTCAATAGTTTTTGGAATTTTAATTTAAAAATAATGAATAAGATACTTCTAGAGCATCATGGGGAGCTCTTTTAAAATAGAAATAAAATTTATTTATATCACTTTAGTTAACCACAATCCACTGAAATCTAATTGAATTGCTTTTCTTGGTTTCTTTTGGAAGAAAAACAAATTATGATCATATGATATGAATGAATTATGAAGCTTTTTTAAAGTCCAAAACTCAAATGTTTGAGCATTTTGTTTTTCCTGCATTGTTCTTGAAAATATACAGATTGAGATTTTAGCTCTGAATTAGAAGATATGTCCCCTTATTCTTTCTAAAAATATATTTTTTTCCAAGTATTTGTCTCTGATTTCCTTTTTCTTTTGTAGTTAGTGATTAGGTATCTTGGTAACACTTAATGAGAAATTAATGTAGACATCATAAACCAACATCAAGTTTTCCTGAAATGGACTCCTTTTAATCTTTTTTTTTTTTGGTGACAGTATGGCTGGTATAATTTATCCTCTTGTTAGGAATCAGAAACAAATCACCTTCAGTCACATTTGAGTTCATTTTAGAATTAAATTGCAAAACTTATTCATTCAATTATTTACTTTTAAGTTCAGAGCCTCTCCTAAGCACTGAAGATTCTTAAAAACAATGAAGGTTACATTGCAATTAAAAAAAAGAAGTTTGAAAATCAGACTATGCAAAAGTGCTATCAGCTTCCTTGATGTTATAACAAGAAACTTTTCAAAGAATATCTCAGCTCTTGGATTGGCCCAAAGCAGCTCAAGAGGTTGCTTTCATGAAGCTGATATTTATAAAGTTGGTCCTACTGTAGCAGCACACAGCAGATAAGCAGTGGAGTATGTCTGATAATAGAGCTATATGCTGGGGCAATTCAGTTCCTGCTTCTGTGATAAAGTGCAAATAGATTAGACCTGTGAGGTCCCAGATTAGTGCACGAGGAAAGCTCGCCAATGCAAATAAGACTGAAACAAGAACACATTGTTGGGATTTCTGCTAGTTAGCTGTTAATCAAGTAAAACATGGTATATTAGGGCCTTTTAACACGTTTTTGACATTTAGCCTTATGCAGCTGACAGATAAATTAGTCTTCTTTTGTGATTGACTGAGAAAAAAAAAAGTTATACTGTTCATTAAAAAGATTAAATAGTGTTATGTTTAATTCATTGTAGATGAAAAAATCGTTTGGGTAAATAAATCTTCAAGAAGCAATTGCTGTAGAACTGAGTCTGCATATAACTAGGTGGAATCTGAATGGTTATTAAACTATTCAACTTAGTGGTGGCTGGCAATATAATGTTAATATTCAAGAGATTAAGATTTTTTTGTTATTTGTTGTTAGGAATAAACTTGAAGTTATTTAGTGTTCCATAGAACCAGAGAAAGGTTTAGGTTGGAAGGGACCTTAAAGATCATCTAGTTCCAACACCTTTGCCATGGGCAAGGACACCTTCCACTAGACAGGGTTGCTACAGACCTCAGATCATCTTCATGGCCCCCTTCAGGGCTCTCTCCAACATGTCCATGTCCTTGTGTTGAGGGCCCCAGAGCTGGATGCAGTTCTTCTCCCAGTGGAGTCTCACCAGAGCAGGACAGATGTGCAGAATCCCCTCCCTTGACCTGCTGCCCAGGCTGCTTTTGATGCAGCCCAGGACACCGTTGGAAAATGCATTACTGAGTTGAATATCTTTCTGTATCCATCACAAACCTAAACATATTCACATCAGTGTAGATCTTCAATGAAGTTTCTGTGGTGTGTTACTCTTATCAAGTGTTTAAAACCTTGGACTTCTGATTTTGAAATCCAGAGAAATGAGGCATTGACTTCAATCCCTCAATCATCCTCTGCTTCTGAAGGTTGTAATTAAGTGCTACATAATGCAAAGAAATTTTAATCTATCTTTTCTTAAAATGATTCCTGACTTTTCTATTTTGCAATTCTTTCCTTTATTAGGAAAGAATAATAGAGCGTCTGAAGGAGCAAAGGGATCGAGATGACAGAGAAAGACTTGAAGAAATTGAATCTTATAAAAAAGAAAACAAAGACCTGAAGGAGAAGGTTAATGCTTTACAAGCTGAACTGACAGAAAAAGAGGTCAGTCTTTTCATAAAATCTCTGCTCTTCTGTCTATGTCATTATGATGAAAGAAAGTGCATTAGGATTGCTCTTGAATCATTTTGAGTTCTGAAATTCTGCCACCTCAGTGGTCAGCTTCTGAATTGCTGTTTTCTTAAGCGTTCTTCACGGTCCTCATTTGTACATAAAGGATTGCTTCAGGTTTTACACAGTTGTGTGTCATTGTCTCTACTTTGTCCTTTACCTCCATTGGGCTCAAATATTCCACTGCTGCTCCTGTTTCTGTTTGTCAGTTAGAGCAATAAATTTCAAAGTGTTTTTTGTACCTCCAGACCAGAACACCAGCTTGTCTGTATAATGAATGTTTCTGTGTTTGACTGCATTCTATCCCCTGTGGTTCCAGTTGGTCGTGTTCACAAAATGGTGTCTTTTGCTATCAATGCTTATCTTTGCGTCAACTTTTTGGGGAAGGGGAGGGGGAACAGGATCCAAGTGATTGCTAAGTTGGCAATAAGTTAGTGTCCTGGTGACTAGGAATTAACTTTTTACTCTTGGTCGTTTTTCAGTCTAGTTTAATCGATCTCAAAGAACATGCATCTTCATTGGCATCAGCAGGGCTGAAAAGAGACTCCAAACTTAAGTCTTTAGAAATAGCCATAGAACAAAAGAAAGAAGAGTGTAGTAAGTTGGAAGCACAGTTGAAAAAGGTAAGTTCCATCTTAAAACAAACAATCAGCAGAACAAAAATCAGCATCGCATACCCTCATTTTGAAATTATGATCTTATTTACTCTTCTGGAGTAAATCTAAAATCTAATCATCTTATGCTGTTTGCTGATGCTTGCATCAAATACTGCTTTTTCTCATGAGGTTTGTACCAAAGCCACTAGTGAGCCTCAGAAATTGTCCTGAATGGCTCTATGAGGGAATTCTGAGACTCTGCAGCACATAGCTGAACTGGGAGCAGAACATTGGAGGGAAAGCAGGAGGGCAGAAAGAAATTATCAAACCAGCAATTTGTGTGTATGTGAATTTATACCACTTTTAGAAGTGAACTGAAATGTTTGTGGTATGGGAAAAAAATTAAAGGCTTGTCCAAGAAGTGCTGTACTTCCTGGTCCAAAAAATTCAGCTTCCAAAATGGAAACTCTAGCTAGGTTTTATTTTGATGTCTTTTTGGCTTTCTTGGTGAACACATGTTTGTGATAATTAAGCAAAATAATGCAAAGTCTATCTCAGCTGGCAATTCAGTATTTCTACTCAGCAAGTAGTGGAAGCAAGCATTTAAAGGAAAACATGCAAGTCCTGCATTTTATTACATGGTTTTATTTAAATTGCTGTGTTAAACTAGTTTTTGCTTAAATGATTTGCAGTTTGTTGATACCATTGTTTCTTTGACCTTTCTCTGTGTTGTTTGGTAGTGTCTGCTCTCATTGTTTGAACACCAATCTCATTATGTATTTGATGGGTTTAGGCATTACCTTTGCCTTCTGCAATTCATGACTAAGTGTATGTCAAATGTTATTTTTTTTAATATTGATATAATGTTTCATTTTCTAAAAAATAATATTTGTTCTGTGAATGTTACCACTGTTAGGATAATATTCTTGACACTCTTTTTACCCAGGTTGTTTAATCACTGCTCAGTGATTAAACATTGTTTCAATAGCCTGACCTGTGAAGAAGGTACTGCAAAGTATAAAGGATACCAGAGTGCAAACCTTATACTTCTACTATTTTTTAATTCACAATGAATATGTGCAATTAGGTGCCTGCATTAGATGTTTAGTTGTGGAGAGGAAGGGAAGCTTTTTCAACAAACATATACAAGCAGCCTATACAAATGGAAACACAAGTATTTTAAATGTCTGAGAGCTTCTAAGAGCTACTGATGTCAGAATTAAAATATCCAAAGAAAAGGTTTCTCTGGAAGTCATTTAGTTTGGTTTTGTTTGTTAGAAAATAAGTTTGTTTACTTTACACTTCACTACAAAATATACTTCATTACAATCTGAAATATCTTATTTTCTTAATTTAAAGAAATATAGTTAAAAGAACCCTGAAAGCACAGATCACTTAAAAAAACCTCATCGAAATCCTCTTGAAGGACTTGAAATTCTAAGTCAATCTTTTATGACTGTACATATAAACACATCATAGAGTCATGGAAAAATAAGCCCTTATAAAAGTCAGAGAGTGTCTGGGACGTCTTTCGTATAAAAAGGGAGTATGTTCCCTGTGAATAAATACAAAGGATTATTAAATGAAAGCTGAAAACATAATAGTTTTATTATATCATAAATACAGCATAAAACCCCAATGGAAATTCACTCAACATTTGTAGGAGACCAGGTATTTCCACAATAAAATGGAGTTACAACCTTCTTTCTGGGCATGTTTAATTGAACAGAAACAGTGACTGTTAATGATAGTAGACTCCAAACAGTAATTTTCAATTCACATTTTCTCTAATGAAATACTTTATGTTCAAACCTGTAAATATCCTGTGTTAAAAGTAATTGGTCCCCAGAAAACCACCTTCCCCATGTTTTCACTCCTTAGGAAACTAACTGAAACAGAAATCAGGGTTCCTCTTGCACATGTCTGAGTTAGAGGGGACATCAACATAACTGGGAGTAAATTAACCTGTGTGTCCCATAAGTGTGCTTGGGTAGGAACATTAACCACTACAGGAGCTGGAAGGACCAGGCACATTTTATATCTCTCTTTAAAAGTGACTCCAAGGGGCTGTCTCGTTGAAAAAAGTTGAATGTAGTTTGCACATTACTCCTCCCTAAAAATATCGTAGAGAAGGTGCTTTCCATTATGAGACTGCAAAATAATTGTAGTACAATGTTGATTTATATGTCTTAACAGGTTATACTAATAAGTATAAGGATAGAATTCTGTGCACACTTGCTAGGAGTTAGTTTTCCATGTGCACTGATGGTAGAAGTGCTAGGTCTGAAAGAAAACACGCACAAGAGGCAAGTCCAAACTAAATCTGTGAATAAAAAAACAACTTTTAGAGTTTCTCTTCCCTGATTTCCCCTGCCTTCTGCTTTTTGGAGACAAAAATATTCATTTATTGATAATAAAGATGGTTTTGATTAGGTCTGATCAGATCCAAATATTTTTCAGTATTGCATAACTGTATTGTTTGCATTTCAGCTAGAGAAAATATGCTGATTCTAAACCCACTGGTTTACACAGTAAGCATATTTCAAAAATAATAAATAAGATATTTGTAAAATGTAATTCTTCCTGTGACTGTGCTACATTTTGGTATACAAATCAATGTTTAAAATTATAGACATGCTTATTAAACTTTTTGTGACAAAGATTGTGGATTGAAATTCATATAATGAAAAAAACAATATATCATAAATACCAGAGAATGGTCAATGCTTTTCCCCCAAAATTCCGCAGATTTTTGTTGACTTACTTTGTATTGCTACTAGTGAAAGAACAGCAGGAATTACCTAATAGGTAGTGAAGTGTTTTATATATATATGTGTATATATAATCTTTATTATCCACTCTAGATTTTCCTCCTTTTGTTGTTTTTCATTATCTTAAATTTACTTGCTTACTGACATATTTGCAGTTGCCTAAAGTACTTTTTGCCAAGCTGTAGTGTTTGAAAGTCATTCTGCATAGAAAATTCAGTGTTGTGTTAAACAAAAGGAAAGTAATAAATTTAATGATACAATTTAATTAATCTTTTATTATTACCGTCTTTGAAGCTTTGGTGATAAATTGCAGCCTCAGCCAAAAGCACTTCTCGTGATTCATTGCTTGAGACCAGCACTTAATGTATCATCAAAAGTGGACACCTTTCTTTATTTCATGGGTTATTTAACTTGAGAAAGGGAAAGTAACACAAACCTTAAATTTCTTACTCCAGCTATTCTTTTTTAGGAGCCAAAGTCAACATTTATGTTTCCCCAGTGCCTCTCACTTTCACCAAGGAATGTTTAGAATCTTAAATTTCTACTTTTTTTTTTCATGACAAGTTCTTCTGTGCAAATGCACTGGTTTTGTTGAGCTAATGCTGTTTTCCTGGATCTTTCCTTCTTTTCCTGTCTGTGCTTCACTCCCTACCAACTTTGCAATGTAGCAAGCTGAACAGTTGTTCAATCAGATGTACAATCCAGTAAGTTCTTTTTTAAAATGCCCGCTGTAACATATGAAAGCATGAGGATCCATCCCCTTACTGTGTTGTGCTCTTCCTCTGTGGAGCTTTGCAGAACACTTCTGATGCTCACTATGCTATATTCATTGTATCCAAATAAATGAGCTTTGTGGACTTTAAGACCATTTTAAGAATATGAAATGCCTTGAATAGGTACATGCTGTGTTTCTGAGAAAGCAAACACTCTAGCCTTTAGGTCCTCAACTTTTCCATTAGAAAAAGCATGCAGATTTTATTTATTTTGGTTTTGGTTTTTGCTTTGCTTTTTAATTCCTCTTTCTGCAGTACTTTATTTGATCCTTCAAACTTAAATAACTCCTAATGTGTTCAGTTTTATCTTCAGTGACTGAGTTGATTAGGTTAATAACAGCATCTAGGAAATGACTGGTACTATTTCCAAAAGTCCATATGACTAAAATAGATCAGCTCTACTCATGAAAGACTGTATACATTCAGCATATATGTATTAGGAACATGGAAACTTTGTATTTAAGCAAAGAAAATGCTGAAATATAAAATGATTAATGCAATGGGCAGTTTTTGTGAAGGCACAGTATTGTTTTGCCTTGTTTAGCATAAATATTCTTGCCAATGTGTGCTTTAATTGCATAATATCTCCTATTCTGACTTGACTGTGCTCCTTTTCAATTTGAGGAAGGGCAGCAACAAACATTCTCTCTGCAAAGAACAGTTTCCATTTTTTTGGCAGAGACTGTTACATTTAATGTGCTCTGAGCATCACAGGGCAGAAAAAATGATGTCACTGTAATAGCAATTTACAGGCTATAGTTTACATAGTAATCATAGTCGGAATTACCATGTAATTGGGGTAGTACATCCAGAGGAACTGGGTTTGTAGCTGAAGTAATGTGATACTGTGCATTAGAGAAGGCATTGCCATCACTGAAGTCAGTGGGAGTCTTGCCATCAGTGTCAGTGGATCAGGATTCCGCCTTTGGACTCTGTCATGGGTAGGTTTTGTAGCTTCTAACCATGCAATGGATATGTCATGGCTTACATATGGGGAAAGAGAGTCCCACAGAAGGTGCTGTATTTACTTTTAAAGTTATTGGTTAACTGGTTTTAGAATTCAGTCATAAATTGTAGCGTAAGTAGCATCAAACCTGGTATTGTCACCTCTCCCCTCCAGCACACTGCTGGGGACAGAGCTTGTCCCTTGGAATAATAAACCCCTTTTTCTCTGTATCATCTTGGTTCACCTTTGTGGTAGTTATGTTTCTATTCATATCATTTGCATTCCTACTGTGCTTGTCTTTTCCAGATTTTAGCTTGATTTTCATATATGCTTGCCAGTCATTATCTCAGTATTAGCGACTCTGCTTTACAGAATTTGTTTATTCCCTCCTAGTCTGTTTGTCTGCAGTATTCCAAAGTCAATCCTTTTCTTAAATTCTTTTCCACTGCCTTTACGTGCTTAATTTTCCAAAGGACAGCCTGTTGGCAGTTCCAAAATAATGGATGCTAGATCCTTTTCCTTTGGCACCAGGCAGCAATCATAGTATATTGACAAGATGATTTTGTTAAATAAACTTTTCTTGCTCGTCTTCTTTCTTCTCCTACTTTTATATATATATATATATATATATATATATATAAATCTACTTTTAACAATGTGAGTAGCAATGATTTTCTTCTCACCCCAAACCAACCAAGGCCTTGAAATGAAATCATGATTTGATTGAAGTGAATGGCAGCATTTTCTTTGTGTTCCACAAGGCCAAGATTTCACCTTTGTCTTTGAGATAGTGTGATAGCAGTTACTTGATACCTTTTTTTTTGTACTCAAAATCACTGATACTTTATTTAACAGAATGCTTTATTGACCTTTTTTTTTTTTTGCTTGAGAATCATAGTTCTAAAAAACTCAGATGTCAATGTAATCTGAAAATACCGAAGTTTTCATGCTCATTTGTTTACATGTGTCAGAGCAATAGCAGCCAATCACTGAGTGGACTTTTATCCCATGCAGTAATATAGCATTTTTTTGGTGGTTGAATTTGTTTTTTGTGCTGTGTCACACAGGTATCGACTCCAAGACCTTCATTTTTTGCTGAATCTAATGTTTCTTAAATACAGCAATGGCTAGAAGTGTTTTATTCTTATATACATTTGAGTACCAAAGAGATGATACTAAAGGGGTGCAAATCCTGCATGCTCTATAGCAAATGATTTCCAGTTTGTTCACCTGTAAGAGGGAATAGAAGTGAACATTTCTTCATGTTTTGAAAGATGAACTTTTTGAAATACCTAATGAAATTTTGTGTAAAATTGATTATAAGAAATTACGTTATTGCCTTTGGACTGTAATGAAAATATAATGCTGTACTTTAGAGTTCAGGTGAACCTTTTTCTGAATTACTAAAGACTAAATTTTCCTAAATCCTTCACCAGAGCAATGTCAGATTAAAATTCAGAGTACCTGCAGAATCCTCTCTAAATTACCTACAGTAATCCCTGAAGTTAAATAAAGTCCCCATGAATTTAAAGGAGACAAAAAAATTAAGGTGAAAGCAATCTATTTTTTTATTTGTTTATTACTTAAAGTAATAAAATTTGAAGGATCTTACAAAGTAATTTCTTGCATGTAAATTCTGCTGTTCATTTTTCTTTAGATCAAGTATTTGGTTAATTTCTGTGTATGTTTGTGTCTGAAGCTTTAAAAATTAAACATTATATCTATCCATCCATTTCTGTTATGCAGAACAATGCATGTATGACTGTACCATAAGATTTTAATAGACTAAATAATTCATGTTGCATGTCTGTGCCACCCTGTTATGGTGTTTCTGTAGGAAATTTGTGGTTTACATAAGGAAATGTTACTTTACTTCTGAAGTATTTGTAGTATTTATTAAACAAATATCAGAACAGATACATAATTATAGTAAAAATCTGTGAAATCCTAATGGTAGAGTACTATGCTATTTTTATTGAATTGTAAAAATAACATACAATAATGCAGTCACAAGATAGACAGAAAAGACATCATAAACAAGTGGGCTAGATTGCAAGTAACCTAATCTACACACACAGGAATTATCATTTGCAGGTACAGATTTAGAAAGCTCAGAGGTACACATGGACCAATCACTCTTACCCATACAAGCCCAGTAAAAACAGAAAATGTGTTCTTTCCAAGAAAACAGAGAACTTAGGGAGAAAAAGTGGGACAGAAATAAAAAAAAGAAAAAGGTATAGAAGAGAGGACCGCAGTAGTAGGCAGAGACTTTCTGATTCATGTGATAATCTTGTAGCTTTTGGCTGCACATCCCACAAATATGGGATGGCAGGAGTACCACATAAAACATAAGAATTGAAAACACTTGTGCAACTTAATGTTGGTTTCCTTACCATGCTGGTGAGCAAAGATTAAATGGCTAAACTCAGGAATAAAAGTATATCTGTTATTCCAAGTGATGATTTACTTATCAGCAGTGCAGCAGGTAATTTGGTCAGCACATTTCTGAGCTGCTGTGTGACAGGAATCTTCTGTGGTGGTAGAACATTTGGCACCTTGCATTAGTGACACTTTTGTGTTCTTGCCCAATTATGTATTTTCCTCATAGAAAAAAAAAAAGGCTTCTCTTTTCTCCATTGCTTCTTACCCTGGGTTAAGACAAGGGTAGAGTGTATGGGGAAAAAAGGTTTGGGCTGAAGCTGAGAGTTCCTTTATGCTAAAGTGAAGACTGCTTAGAGGAAGGAAGGTGAGTAATTTTCTTTATGAAATGATGGAAGCAAGGCTGGTAAATTGGTTAATTATAGGCTAAAATAGAGGGAAGGGAAAGAAAGGTGGCAGGGAGGAATATGAAAGAGTGATAGCCAGTAGAGGGGAACTGTGAAATTCTGGATTTACCCTTAGGGAAGCAGGAGAAACCTGAACAATAGGGAACAACATGCTTTTTGCACAAGTTTCTTAGTATCTTAACAGTGGGAGTTGGGTTGTATTTTTTTTTCTAGAGTGAATTTACCTTTGTCAACCTATAGAATTATTTTTATTTTTATTCCTTGGAAAATAACACAGTGATAAAACAGTGTGAAATATAATAGCACTGATGGGTAATTGAAGTGCTTTGCAGCTGGAAATTGGTGCAATCTCTCAAATAATTGGCCCTGAGTCTGAGTATTACAGTGACTTCAAAAATTACAAAGTTAGTTGAAAGTAAATTTCTTGATACAATTAACAGCTAGTATAAAATAAATCCAAGTTTATTGTTAAAACAGGAAGATTATGAGGCTGAAAAGGAATCTGTTCTTAGCATCTCATCTGAACTGTTGAATCAAGATACTCCTTGAATGTCACCTTTAAACCAGCTCTGTGTTAGAAAAGTCCTGCATTCAGGACTGGAGCATGTATTATTATCCAAAACAGAGAATTTAAAGAGCAAGGCCAGTAGGTTTAGTGGCTCCTCATGTCATTCCCTTGGCTTCCTCTGGAAACGAAATATTCCTCTGAATAAAAATCTCAAGCAGGATAAACAAAACTTCAAATCTACTATCTTTTTCTTATTATCCTCATGCTTAAATGATATGTTACATGCAACCCCCCTAAGTTTCTTCCCTAGTAATTTCAATTTGTTTGTTGTATTTATGGTAAACTCAGACTTGTTTTTTATTTATACAGAAAATTTTATCCATTGCAAAGAATACAAACCTTCTAATATCTGTAGTTTATATTAATTCTTTCCTAAACATGCATGTTTCATTTTGATCTGCATTTCTTTCATTGCTTGCTTGCATTGTCTATTCCCTGAAATTAAGAAGAATAAGTAAGTCCATGTCTTCTCTGCGGAATAAGATAGTTGGAGGACCTTCAGTTTCTAAATATCATGAGTTTCTGTAAAAATCCTGTATGTTATCTGAATTTTCTATGTTTAATGTGCACTGCCTTAAACTACTTGTTTTTTCCTTGCCTGCTCTTTCAAGATGCCAATTAGGAATAATGGGAAGCAAGGGGTAGGCTAAGCATTGCAGTGCATTGTTGTTTCCATCTGTCTGTGATTATTCCAGCCAACAGTTTAAAGCACTTGGTGCCGGATCCTGCTCCCATTGAAGTTAATTGGTTTTTTGCCATGAGGTTTGGTGGGAGCTGGACTGGGCTCTGCACTCTTGTTGTGTTCATTGCGTTCTCTCTTGTCTGTGACACCGCCACCCATCCATGCATGTGTTTGCCAGGTTTGTGCTGTTTTCACCGATGGGCTTGTTCCTCTGATGTTTCAGGTTAAGTATTAATGATGAGACAAAAAGGATTATTGGGTAAAAATGTCTGCTGAAAGCAGCTTTTTTAGTTTATCGGTTTGCCTTTTAAAAACAGCACTGCATTAAAACAATTTCTTTCTTTTAAATTCTTTGTATCAAACTGCATTTGAGACATCTGGCGATACAGATATATACAATATGTATATATGTATCTGGTTTTTTTGTATATATACATGGACAAATTGTGTATGTATATATATGGGGAAAGAGAATATGATTTGTTAAGAAGTTGCCTATATATTTAAAACACTTTAAGAGCTTACTGTGAATTGAATGAATTACAAGGTGATTTTTTTAATTTGAAAAAAAACCCTTAAAATATAGTCACTTTAATATGTAAAAAAAAAAACCCTTAGTAAATCCCCTCCCCCTTCAGGATGATAGAATTTGACTAAGAAGATATTTTAATTTCTTTTTATAATGCTTCTGTAGAAAAGAGTGTCATTGGACAGAAATACCCATAATCCTTTTTAATGAAAACTTGAACTCCGAGACTGAAGAAGTGAAGCTCTTAAAGCTATTGAAATTATTGTCATCCTTATTTTTTTTTTTAAATATTATTCTGAAGGCTCATGAGGCTGAAGAGGAGGCACGGATGAACCCAGAATTTGCAGACAGAATCAAACAGCTTGACAAAGAGGCATCGTACTATAGAGAAGAATGTGGCAAAGCTCAGGCTGAGGTTGACAGACTTCTAGAAATACTCAAGGAAGTAGAGAATGAGAAGAATGACAAAGATAAGAAAATTGCTGAGTTAGAAAGGTAATGTTTGTATTGTCTTACACTGAGTAGCATTTTTGCTTAATTGATCTTCATTTCAGAGCAGAGTCTGTTTTTTAACAGAATATTTGTTATGCCTTGTAAAATTGAATCAGAAATGAAAAAAAAAACAAAAAACAAAACAGGCTGCTTGATAACTTCATCTCCTGTCTGCTGCCTTTGGAACAATTTAAGGTTTCCATTTTTTAATACTCTTCATAAAAGGAACACATGTAGGAAAAGTCATGTGCAATTTACAGGGACAGCAACCCTCCCAGAAAACCATGTTGGGGAGCAATCCTGTCTTTCTGGTAACTGGTGAATCAAAACTGTCCCCACACGTTTCTTCACTGTGAACATCATCACTAATTCTAAGAGGTCCTGAAAAGTATTGGTGAGTATTTCTAACCTGTCTCATGACTATTTAATAATAGTTGTAACTATTTCTCAAGTAGTCTTTGACTGCTTCTAAAGAATATTTTCTGATGTCAACCAGGTGGTAATTGTCTTATTTCTGAGAAGGTTGTACAGTCTTTCCTTAATGGAGACAGGTGGGTTTTGGGATCAGTTGTCTCACACCCTTTGTAATTAAATAATTCTTGGAGCCTTCTCCCATGTGGTTTGCTGCTATTTATTTATGAGCCTCTGATTTCTTTGTTCCTTTCCTCTACTTAGCCACTCTTATTTAAATGAAAGAAGGAGGTTTGTTTTTTTTTTTTTTCCAAATGATTTATATAATTGTTTTATTGTGATAAAGCCAGAAGAAAATGTTTCATGGTTTGAAAAGAGAAGTTTAACTGATCTCATTGTTGGGATCATTGCTATAGTTCCAGTCAAGACAAAGGACTGCTCTGTCTCAATAAGAAGTATTACCAGCAAAGAGGGGAAGATCTGTGGGAAATATTAGTTACCTTGGAGGGTGGAAAACAACTAGCTTGGAAAGAAAGAGGTGTAGAACACCTTTTACTGACAACAACTTAAAAACCTTCACAGTTACCTGCTGCCAAAACTTATTTTTCTCTGCAGACATTTGGCAAAGTTTAATAATGGTTAATTGACATGAAAATGGAGGCCTCAAATTTAAAGTGAAAAAAGATTTGTACTCAAATTAGAACTCATTGTTTACAGGAGGACAGCTTCAGTTTGCAGTTGCCTCTCTCACCACATCAGAAAGCATTTAGAATGCTCTAGTTTTTGCACCTATTTTAATGTATTCTTAAAGAAATAATAACTAATCTCCTTGCACTATAAAACCTACTGAATTAATTGTGTGACACCCGCCTCATTAGTAGGCATGCTAAACTTTTATTCAAGATAATTTTAAGACATTTATTAAGTAACAATCATGTGTTGAATTTTTGAATATTAAAGTGCTAATTAAAAGGTGATCATGATTAAGTGCTGAAGCTTGAATATTTTATGGAAAAAGAGATAAATAATTGATAGAGACTTATTTGAATTAAATTGAGAATTGATTAAAAAGCAATAATTACAAAGAAACAAGGAACCAAGGGATCCAGAGATATTGCTACGGCATTGTCAGCATACAACTTGTTCTTATTGTCTGAGAACCCTGTAATAGGTTATGCAATGGACAGAACTTTCTATTTTTGTACTCTTTTTGGTTTTTTTAAAAAATTCTGTGTACTCTTACCAGTGAAATTTTGGGACACCAATTTCTAGTCTGTTGCTGTTTTATCAGGGTGTTGATCCTGACATAGCTTTTCAGAAAATAATGTGGTACTGCTGAGTGGACACAGACTTTTTGAAGAGGATACACTGTACTAACAATGTGATGAAGTAGTTAAACCTTGCTATGAACCTTTAAGTACTTCTGTAATGCTTACAGTATGATATCTGTGCAATGACCAGCTAAAGAGAGGAGCAGTATGTTGGCATTTTGGGACTCATCACGCTCTCAGATTTCTTTTTGAATTCTGTGATCTTTACTGCAGTTTCTCAGTTGATTTTACTTACGAGCAGCTTTCAAGATTAATTCCAAATTCCTATACACATAGTGTATATATAAGGTAATTATTGTAAACTAGGAAAAGAAAAAAGAATTAACATAAAAATTATCTATTGTTGATTTCAATGACAAGTTACTGCCATTACTTGCTAATGGAGTCTTAAAACTGCTTTCCAACATGCCAGACCAGGGTCTTAAACTTGTTGATTGGTTGACTAAGGCTGGCAATCTGCTGGAAGTATGAAGGTGTAACAGGGAAATATTTTTTGCAAGGGAGTATCAAACCTCTCTTCCTAATCAGGTTCACTTTAGGTTTCTCTAAAATGTAATTGATTTTCTCTCTCTCCTTATTTTGTAAAACCATTGCCAAAAGATCTGTATTTAACTGTGGCACCTGTTGGTATCCCCAGAGAATGAACTTTGATGTTCAAATTCCCCTTTCTAGGGGTTTAGGTGGAGTGTAAATTGCTGTAACATTTTATGAAGAGCTGCCACTTTTTTCTTCTTGTAATGACTGTTTGATTGGCTCATTTTGAAGGGCAGAGGTGGAGCCAAAGCTCAGTTTACCCGGTTTATGGGAATAAAACATTGCAAAAATGACCGCAACTTTAACAAATTCAAAGATGTTCTTTCCTTCTTGTCCCACTAGAAATATGTGCTTCGAGATATGGGCAGTTAATTTTATAAGGGTTTGCTATTTGGCAGATGAACATTATTAATAATTATGGAGCAGCCTTCATATGAATGGTAATTCTTTTGGTTTTAATGTGATTTTCTTGGCTCAGAAACTGTCACACTCCTCAGTTGCATCACTGCAGATTCATATTATTGCTCATATATAAAAACACGTGGGTCTGTTTCTTAAATTACTCTCTCTATATTAATTTTGTATTTTCCCGTTTTTTATTATTGCATAGGACAACCAGTTCCTTCTTTTATACTCAAGCTCTTTGATAATTTCTATTACATTTTTCATGATTTATCTGTTTATAAGTAAAAAAGGTTAAAATTAAATGCAAGATATTGCATTCAGTGTGTAATGTACTTCCGTTAGACTTAGCTTGATGTTTTTCTTTGGTTTTCTTGGTGAAGAAATGTAGTGTGGGTGTTGTTTTTTTTTTGTTTTAATGATGCAAATGAAACTGGATATGATAGTGATAAGCTTAAATTTTAATGCAAAGGACCTAGCCAAGGAGAGGGAGCTGCAGCTGAAGCTGAACTGTCAGGGCTGAAAGGAGTATGTTGTTTAAAGCTTTTATTATTGGTGTTAGAATGGGAAGTATATTTATGAAATATGATAGGGAGTTTGAATTGTAAAATTAAGTGAAATACAATAGCATAAAATGCATGTTGGTGAAGTTGGGACCAGTAAGACTGCCTGCTGTGAACTAAGGATAATCCTTGGTACAGTTTAGGAAGAGAAAGATTGGGTGAATTTGCTTATGACTGTGTCATTATGAGTCATCTAAATAACGATGCAGACGTCTAAATAATGAGGAGTGAATCCTGATATGTCAGAATAAGTGTCTTCAGTGAGGATAGGAAGGTATTAATGTCATAAGGTGCTAGCAGGGCTCCATGTGGAACACTGCTGTGCACTTCCCATCAGTCATATTCAGGGAAGTTGAATTAAAACTGGAAACCAGTGCGGAGAGGGCTGGTGAGATAATGACGGGAATGGAGTGCTCATGTGACAGGAGGGATGTAAACAACAGTGGTTTATTTCTCTGGAAAAACAAAGGCTCATATGGGAAGTTTGTTCTTTATAAATATATGAAAGGGTAAGCACTGCAGTGAAAGAGTGTGACTTCAGTAAAAGAGCACTGGCATGTAATACAATATAAATTACCCATTAGTAAATTT
Source organism: Manacus candei (assembly GCF_025592945.1). NCBI lineage: Eukaryota > Metazoa > Chordata > Aves > Passeriformes > Pipridae > Manacus > Manacus candei. The sequence continues at coordinate 1,148,124 of NW_026138130.1, forward strand.
AGACTGAAAAGAGAAATAAAGTGATGACAACGTGGTGTAGCTTGAAAAATCTTAATCTGCTTTTCTCCAGTGATATGTTAGATAGTGGTCATTTGCTTGATTGAGTGTAGCTTCTCAGCAAACACTGCAATAATATGAAAGCCCATTAAAAAGATTGTACTAGCTATGAGATAAAACTTGTTTGTATTTAAACAAGAGGTTTGTTTTTTGTTATCTACTTCTCATATGCAGTGGTAAGTTTAGGGTAATAACATTATAGACATGCATTTAAGCTCTTGGGCTGTTCAGACTTCAGTTAATTAATTTTGAATTGATTTGGATTTGAATTCTGATGAAGATAAGTCCACACAGCACTGACAATTCATAGCATAAGTGACAAAACACCAGCATATGGAATAATTCTTTTTTAAAAAAGCACTTTTAGGGCTTTAAAAAGTGTTCCCTATCCTAAGTGCACAAAAAGCTGTACATTAGTGACAGATCTGAGGACTAGTCTAGCTGGGTGGGGATTTTTTTGTCTTACTTATTTGAAAGGGCATGTTAGGTATTTTTTAACAAATAAGTTATCAAACATCAGAATGTTTTCAGTGCTGAAGTATTAGTCTGATTCTTCATACTGAATTAAAAATTTGCTGTCAGCATTAGGAGGGGCTGCATTTCTGGGGGCGTGGGTGTCAAATCTCTGTCTTTGATTATTAGGTACAGTGCTTCGTGAACTTCTGAATGGTATCTTTGAACAAGCTGCCAAATTGTTCAGCTGCTTTGGCTTCCATGGGAAGGTTTGATGAATGAGGGTCACTAAGCCTATGTTAGTTCAAATAAAAGACTTTTTGGTATATGATGAGATGTTTGTGTTGCAGCAAATGCTATCAGTATTCACCCAATTTATTTTTTCTGTTTGGTGTGTGCATGCATTTGGATGGTTATAAATATGGATGGCTTTCCACCATTCACAAATGATAAGATGCTATTTTACTTTAAAATTTCTGTTCTCTTCAGTGCACAGCAAGGATATAGCTCTTCAGAAATTTTATTTTACTTCTTGCTTTTCCTTCCCTTTCTTTTTTTTTTTTTAATTATCTGCTAATATAACATCTGCTTGTTATATTTTTAAAGAACTAATATGTTCCTCCCTTTATTCTCTTTTGCTGTCTTCCTCCCTATCTGTTTTTCTCCAAACTGCTGCTTTCATCCCTACTCCAACCAGCTTGACTTCCAGGTCAGTATTTTCTGCTCTCCTACTTAATGCTCCTTCCACAATGAAGGTTTTCATTGATGCTTCATTTATTTGGCAATTTTGATTTCAGAGAAATAACTTCTGTTTGTATTATGTTGTCTTTATTCTGCTTCTCCCTTCTGTGAAGTTTTTGGTCATTCCATTCCTAGATCAGAAACTTTACAGTAAGTGAATGCTTTTCTCAAAAGTCTGTAAGAAAAAAATGTTAATTAACAACATATTCATATGTTGTTCTGTATGAAGATTTTTTTCTTTCAGTTTTGCTTCTATTATCTTTATTTTGGGAGCTCAACACTGGGAATAACATTTTTAGTAGATAACCCACCCAGTAGGAAGTGTATTGACCAATAACAGAGAGATTTTATACCTCAGATCAGAGACTTATTCTTAATACTTTGGCATCACCCCTTTTACTGTTATTGCAAAGGAGGAGTTACAGTGGCTGTGAAGGTTTTAGCTGTTTGTGCTGGCCAGATTCTGGTGTCTGTATGTGTATGTTTTATATGCTGTGTTTGGATACAGCCTCATCTAGTCAGACTCCTGTTTCTCTTTCTTCCAGGTTTTAGATTAGTTTAGCTGGTGTTTGAGCTTACACACTGTTGGAGTAAACTTTTCAAGTATTGCTACGTGGCCTGTGGTGCTTGTTGAAAGTAAAAATTGATCTAGTTGACATTTTTTTTCTTATTAGGCCTTGATATTAATTTTCTTTCTCATGCTTATGAATGGGTGTAAATTTTAAGATAGCAAAGTCTTAAAACATGTACTTGGTATTTTAGAAACTAGTAACTGTATATTGTTTGGATGAGGGAGTCATCATTATCAAAGTTAAAGGAGGGTATATACTGCAAAAACTTTGCAGATATATTTCAGCTTCCTCTGTGTTGCATTTGCCAACATGGTTCCAGGTTGCCATGCAGCACATTTGACTTGAATCATGACAGATATCCAATCTGCCTTTATGATACGTTCAGTTAGGAAGTTTTCATATTTTTTCCTCTCAATGTATACTTTTAGCACAGTGTTTTCTATTCATATAGGAGGAGAGCTTTGGAGAGCTTTGGCTTCTTAGTCTCAAAACTGAGCACAGTTCACATTTCATGGTTCAGAAAAGTCAGAAGTTTCTGACATGGATGTCTTTGAACTGTATGGCAAAAGATGGTTCATTATGAAAAGACTGACAAGACAAGAGGTTTTTTTTCCCTGCTGTGCCTTGATGCACATCACAATTGCAAGTTTCTTTTCAGATGAAAAAAATTTCTTTTGGAAATTTGAGGCTTATCGACTGAAGTAATGAATTGGATGAACACCTTTTTTTTTTAATTGTCTATCTACTACAAGCACATTTTGATCTGCTTGAATGGATAGTTATTACACCTGGATTATGAAAATACTCCAACAGTTTTTTCGGAATGTTTCTTTCTTCCAGAATTTAATTAAATGCATTTACCCTGGAGTTGGCTATGATGAAATTATTGTCTGAATGTAACCACTCTGCATTTCAGAGCATACCCAACATTGATGGAAAAATCTCTCTAGCCCGAGAGAGCTTAAAGAAAGGTATTATGCTATGTGGTTGTCATTATGGTTGATTTCACTGGAATTCAATGATTGGTATGCAGAAACATTTGTTCAGCAGTTGGAGGTGCAATTTCTGTTATGTTTTATTGACCTAAAAAACCAGCTGACCTTGTTGAAGCAAACTGTCCTCATAACCCTGCCAACTTTCATCCCTAGAGTCCTGGATAAGTTGTAGCGTATGATTAGAGTTTATTGTGGGAATTCAGTGAAGTGTTAAGTTTTCTCAGCTTGAATCTTCATTAAGGTCAAAACATAATTTAAGAGACAGATCTATTAATTTCTGTAATTTCTGCTGATCAGTATGTTCTTAGCTGTTATTTTATTTGTCCATATTTATATGAGGTTATGATGATTAGAAAAATGCTGGATCCGTTTTACTAACGTGGTGGGCTGTTGATACTGGTGACAGACAAGAAAATCCAGTACATTGGCATAATCCTGCCCTGTGCACCTGCCTATACAAAACAAGAATATTCTGAGCGCAACAGGCACTACAATGACATCCCCTCACCCCCTGCCTTCAGGTTACATCAGGTTATACACTCCCCAAGCCTGTCCACCTGCAGATAAAGAGGAGATGGATATTTTTTCCATGTGTAATATACTGACCAGTGCTAGAAAGTTTCCCACCAGCCTCTGATGTTGGCCTTCCTAATTGTTTCTGTGGGAGGTTGGGGCTCAGTGACATGTGTAAGGCAAGGTTTAAGGGAGTTTTAAATTTAACTTACGAGCCGTCCACAGTTTTGTCAAATGTCAGTTTGATGGTTCCAAGGGCAGAGTGATATGTTGTTCAAAGATAATTTCCCTGGAGAAATTGAGATAGTGTACTACTGAAAACTGAGAGAATCTGTGATATACATTACTCTTCTGAGAGACTGGTTATTCTGAGTGAGAAACATAGTTGTCACATTGGATAACAGGCAGATTGTTGACATGTCTTTCTGTTATAGTCTGTTTGCTATGTGTACAGAACCAGCATTTTAGCATTTAAACATTTTGAAAGAGATGACAATTTGAGTAGGGGTTATTTAGATTTATCTGATTACGTTAGCGGTTTTGAATTTTTGAATTTGTAATTAGATTTTTAAATTTAATTTTATTTAAGAAATAGTTAAGTAGAAATTTTATTTCCTTGAAATTCTATTTTCTTAAGAAAAAGGTTTAAATTAACAATGTATTAGGAAATAAGCAGAAATCATAGTGATTAAAAATAAAAAGATATAAACAGGATCCTGGGACAAGATGATGTGTCATTGTTCATTTTCATACAACTCAGTACTGAGTCTGCTCAGTTCTGTACTTTCCCTTTCAGTTTGCTTAAAGGCATGAAGAGGTGAAAATAATAGAAATGGATTATTTAAATAAGGAAGGATATTTTGTAATTTCTCAGTGATTTGATTTTTTTGGGATTTGATTTGGAGTGTAAATACTCTACTGAAGCAAATGGATATACAGTATGAACTGGATGTGAAAAGAGCCCTGTCTCTTTGAAGGAAAAATATCCACTTTGGATTGGGTTGGATGTGACACCACAACTCTGGGGAAGAGAGAACACAAGGAACTGGTACTCTTTCCATTTCATGGTTAGTGGTTTCAAGACACAGAAATATTTCTTATGCTTCTCCAGACCTGCTGCCTGCACTAGTTTTCCCCGTGGGGAAGATCCACAGAGCGTATTCCTTTACCTCTTGAACGTGTGAATAAAGTAGCCTCAGAGCACTCTGGGGAGTTGGTGCCTGCCTGGGTGCAGTGCTGTCAGGATTCCCTGTGTGCAGTGCAGGGGTGTGTGAGTGAAGAATCATTGTGAGATAGCACAGCTCGCCCTCAAAAAGCTGTGACTGAAAAGAGACAGGGGAACTAAATTTAGGAATTGGGCTGTTGGTGGGACCACTTCTCCCACTTTCCCATTGTTTCCGTTCACAATGCAGGAGCGACATGCCTGGGCAACATGATTGTGACTGGATTGAAGTGCTCTGATCTGAATTTATAATAAGGGGAAGTTAGTATGTCTAAACAAGAAATCATACAGAGTGTACCTGATTTATTTGGAGGTCTGAAGAAGTTACTGCAAAAGCATGGAAAGCTTGATTTATGTATTGAATGATAATGGCTGGATTGATCCTGAGAACTTCTAGGGTGAGCCAGGAGTTGCAGTCAAAAGATTTGATTCAGAAGGAAATTGCAATGAATCATGGAGTGCTGCAGAGGAGGTGTGATCCTGATTGCTGTCAGGCTGAGCTGGACATGCTGCGGAGCAGTTGGATGCAGAGAAAAACTGGACAGAGTCAGGAGGTGGTGGGGCATTTTTTGCATTTTTTTTTTAATTTGTTTGTGTGGGGATGTTTTATTTGTTTTGTTGGCTTTTTAAAGAAAAAAAGCTTGCCTGGATTACAGCTGGAAAGGACTTGATGGATCAGTAGCAGGATTGCAACTCCTTAGTTGCAGATTTCAGGCAACAGACTATTTGCAGTTGCTGGTTACAGTTATTGCTAATGGTCTCAATTAATAAAATAGCTGAGCAAGCAATTGCCATATTAAATCAGATCAAATATCCTTCTCATCTAGTGCCCTGTCATCAGCAGTATTTTATTTTATTTTTTTTAAAAAGAACATCAGAAGAAAAGACCCAACCATCCTGGGTGTACAAGAGAGATGTGTGACAGATGAGTCTTCTGGTATGAATTTCACACATGTTCATGTAAAGTGTCATCCAGTAAGAATGTGCTGAGGAAGACAGTAGTGCAATGCACTGTGTTGGAGTTTCAGTGGTTGCAGTGCAGATAAGTGTTGAAACAAAGTGACATGAACCATAGTTTGGAACAGGATTTTAGTACGTCTTTTTCATTCATGCATTATCCTCATGTGGATATTTCAAGCATCTCTCCAGGGCTTTGGAGGGAACTGTGTCAGACTAAACACTTCTTAAATAAAGATTTTGGAAAATTTCCCAGATTGTGTGTTAGGTAAACCCTTCCTCCCACATTTTTGTCTTTGAGGTGAGAAATGTTTCAGTGACTTCTGTGACACTTGCTTTATTTCTACCAGGCAGAGTTGTTGGACAATAATACTGTTTTGTGGTGCATCTGGGGGCAAAATTGTTGTCACACTGAAGCACTGTCATAATATCAGTCCTAGGAGATCTGAAAGTAGCCTTCAAACAGTTGAAATACTAAGATTTAAAGGGTGGGGCTGGGGGAAGAAGAATTAAAAAAAAAGGTTATTTGACTTTGTGGCTTTTTTATTATTATTATTATTAACGCAGCAATAGGATCGATTTCTGGTTTTTTGAGACCTATAGATCTCTGTGGGCTGCAAGCCTACTCCCTTGAGTAAAACTGAAATAGCTATGTAATCTGTTAGTAACAGTTGGGAATATACTAAAATTCCTTTTTTTTACTGGTAATTTGCTGGCAATAAATGGCTGTGTTCTGGGTTGCTGTGACGTGGCATGTTTGCCAGTCTGTGGGTCTCACAGAAAAAAAAAATCAGTGTGTACAGTGGTGAGATGCAGTTTTGCATTCAATAGATTTCATTTTTGCAAGGAAAAAGGCAAAATGCTTATAAAATGTTATTACTTTATATTTTAATGAATTTTAATCTTGTTTTATTTCTGGTTGTTATGATTATTACTCCCTGCCTTTTTATATCAGGGCATAAAGCTAGATGAATGATTTGGCCTGGAATGTACAAGCAGTCTAGCTTCTGAACTTCATCCACATCATTAAAAAAAGCATCAGTCCAAATATAATTTTTTACCATCAAGAAAGAAAGGATGAAAGTTATTTTGAAGCTGAACTCTGTTAGACATGCTGGATATGTCAAAGTAATTGATTTCTTAATAGTTGCTTTTGGGATAGTTGCTTTTATGTTATTTAAGGTATTCTTTAGTTTGTTATCATTGTGATAATTGTATTAGAAACAGAAAGTAAAAAAGAATAAGGAAACATTCCAAATCTTAAAAGATATTTTGGATACTAATAATTCTTTAGGTTATAGGATCTGGATTGGAAAAAAACCCAACATGAAAGTTTTAAGTGCAAATGACTGCACAGAAAGACACTGCTTAGTTTTTATTAGCATATTATAAAACTTATAGGGACTAGAGTCTAACTTATTAAATCAATTGAACAGTGAAACACGAGGGCTTTCTTTTAGAAAAATTGCTGTTGTTTGAGGTGTGTTATGTTTTCTTTGAAATATGAAAATTTCAACCTATCACAGGTATAGGTTTTCTTATCATGATAATACATGTTTTCTCCAGACAAATCCATCTATGGGTTGTAGATGAATAAACAGTGTCCTTGCATATTTGTGTCAGGAATGTCTCTGTCAATAACACTCTTAACATCTCTTGTGATGTTTATGGTTTGCTAGAGTCTGACCCCTCTTTGTTTTTCAGGTTTATAGATGGGTAACAGCAAATACATTTGTATTCCATGAAAATACCAGACAAAATGATTAGCTTTTCTCATCTTAATAAAATGCTAGCTTATGGATTTCAATGGAATTAGATCTGAATTTTGAAGAATTACCCTTAGCTGCTTTAGTTGTGACTCAATAAAGCACCTACATATACTGTCACTTTTGAGACAGTGATAAAACTATGAATAGTTTTCCAGAGTCTTACTGAAGTAATGTAGTTCAGAATGGACATTCACATGGTTGGGATTTACAGGATCAGGTCTTCTGCATGACTAGCTACTGAGATCCAGAGTGCCTAGTAAAATGTTAAGATTTGTTTCCTTACTCACATACGTGAATTCTTTGTAAAGGTGTGGACTATCTATGAAGGAGAAAGAGATGATATGTTAAAAAAAAAAAAGATATTTTTTTCAAATAATGACAATGGTAGTATTCTACCCAGTGCATGCCTAGAAGAATAGGTGAAGATGTTTTTTTATTTACGTGTATGAGATTAAATTTTAAAATGTATTTTTGAGACTTTCCTATTTTATATAAATTACTTGTTTTGGATAAATTGTATATTATAAAATAGTTTGGTTTGATTAGTTTGGTTTGGGGCTGGTATCTTTTTATTTGCTTGTTTCCCTGAAAACATTCTTTGCACTCTGATTTTTTTTTTTTTTTATAACTTGTTGAGGAGCACAGGTTCCTCAAATACTGGAGGAGTTTTTGATGGACTTTCAGACAGCTGGTCCCATTGCAATGCTGTTTAAAGTGATGAAAATTATCGCAGAGACATATTCCTTTAGAAAACATTGCAGATTTTGCTCTTGGGTGTATTTTGCATGTCTGCATTTTTTGGATGCTTTGAGGGGAAAAAAAAAATCTTTATGAAATAGAGTGAAGGCTATACTAAGCATGTAACACTTATTTTTGGCTGACATTACCAACTTTTTGGCCAAGGTCCCCAGGTGGCTAATTAAAGCTGGGAATTTAATGAAATAGTGTGATTTTCTATAGCTATCAGAGATGAAAGCATTGGAGTTTAGACAACACACACTACTGTAAAATGAAATCTGAAAGATACATATATGCAGAAACTTAGTGTTAATATTTCTCTTAAAAAGTTGGACTGAAGGAATTAAATGTCCTGTAGTTAGACCTATGAGATCTAGTTGTGTGCCACTCCAGAAGAACAAGAAAAAAACCACAAACATGTTTAAGTGAATCATTTCAGTTATTTTCATACTAGCAAGAACTAAATGCTGCTACTGTTTTGCTGTTTATCTTTCTGCTGATCAAGGTTCTGGGTCTCCAGGACAATGATCTATTTCTTAAAAAGACATTTCAATTAAAAAATGTTGCTACAGGGCTGTTGAAGAATTTTTTGGTCTTTTCCCTTTCCCTGCCTTGCTCAGATCTAAATATTTAACAGTCATAGATGATGGCTCTTCAGCAGTATGAGGAGTCAGAGCTGCTATGTTCTAGAGATTCCAGTGTTGGCATTCTAAGACCACTTTCTGGAAAAATCATTGGATGCTGAGGAAAACAGAAGTAGACCTTGCTGTGGTTTAGACACCTGATTATAAGTCTAATGCCCAGCTGAGGTGGAAATTAATGGCTGTGGACTTGAGAAAGATTATCAAAAATTATCCCAGATCAGAAAGATTCAGGAAGAGGAACAGGAAATTATGACTTTTTTGTGATTTTTTTTTTTTACTGGGGTAGCATATCTAAGGTGAATGTATTTTCAGTTAAGAGAAATGGCTTGATCTTGGTTAAAAAAATTAATAAGCTCAATTTTAGCACTAGTAAGGCAGCTTCTAGAGGAATGTGTTACTTTATACAATCTTTTTTCTCTTCTTTAGGAGTGTGAGAATGTCTTATGTACTAAAATAATAAAATTTTATTTAGACTTTTTTCTTATACCTGGTATTCATCTCTTTATTAACTCCAATATTATTGTCATCATTATTGTGTGCTGGATACTTCTCTGATATTGAATTATCAAATGAGTTAGAAGATACCCATAATATCCTTCAGTTTGCAATTCTGGAACAGAAGAGAACTTGTTTCCTTTTTTTAGTTGGTGGTTTAGGGTTTTTTAAATTTTTTAAGTTTATTTTTATTTTGACTATTCAAGCTGTGCTTAATATTCTAGCTCTACTCTAGCTCTGTTTCGAAGACATCTTAATGTCACTCTGAATTCTTTTTTAGTCCTAAGCTGTTAGATGTTCTGTGACAATTGCTGACTGTCTATAGCCATAGGAACGCAAACAAATTTAAATTTGTTATCTGCAAAAAGGGTCATTAACCCTGCTTTTTAATGTTTGGCCATAATTAAACATCTTGCCAAGAGTTAGTCATCTACACTGCTTTTTAGTTTGCTCTTTTACTTCTTAAATGTTACGAGCTCAGAACATAATTTCTTTAAGCCAAGTGTAATGTTGGCACCACTCTGGACTTGGGTGCTTCAGAACTAGTTTGTAGCCTGGCTTTCCAGTTCCATGAAGTTTTTAAAATCACCAATGCAGCACAGTATTGATAATTAGGTTGAGGTGACTGTAATGTCTAGCTCAGTGGTTAAAGAATTTAGCTCACTGAAAGATAATAGATGCCCAACTTCAGAATGAACTATAACAGTGTGGAAGGTCGGAGAGCTGAGGGTTTCATCTTTCTGCTTTGGGGCAATTACACTATCAGAGAATAATTCTGCATATGTTTTAGTACCAGGAGATTATTAACTTGTGATGGTAACATCAATTCTACTGACCAGACCCTTGCAGCATACATTTCAGATTTTCAAGACGTATGTCTTAAGCAGTAATCTTTTATTTATTTTATTCTGTCTAATGAATTTTGTGGTCTTAGAGTTTTAAATTTAAACAGTGCAGCAGAACACATGAAACTAATTCCACATGATAAAGAGTAATGTAGACTCAACTCTGCATATCAGCATAGCTACTAGTAAAGTATGTGGATATTCTATAACCTATATGGTCATGGCATATGATATTTTGTGCTGATTGGGTACTGTTCCCAAATATTTTTCTATTTCTTATGCATATTTTTTACTTACCCTAATCTTCTATTTTATTCAAAAGCATTTTAGAAACAGAGCCACATGAAAACATACCAGAGCAAGCAAGTCAAAAATTCTACTGGATCAGGGATTGTATTTGATATTTGCTGTTTAAAAAAAAAAAAAAGAGTTAGTAGGGAATATGTGCTTGCATTTATTTGCTGCACTGAACTCCCCCTGTACATTTAATGCATGCCTAAAAGAAAACTTCTCAGCTAGACTTTTTAACTGTAGCATTTTCTTTTCATTTCCATAGGTATGTAGCCAGTTGTGGAATAAAGAGAGTCTACGACAGAGCTTTCTTTTATTTCCTTCTCTTCAAGATTTTGCATATCACAGGCACCAGATGTTTTCCTTTGCAGCTTTACCATGTTCTGCTTTTCAGTGTGGCATTAGACAGAAGCTGAAATGGGAAGTTGTGTGAGGGAGGGGTGATGAAAGAAGCAGTTAGCATTGGCATAAAATTGAACTTCTTACAGAGATTAAATATAAATGAATTTATCATTTACTCAACATGAGATTGGAAACCAATTTATATTTTAACAGCACAAAGTCATATTGCACCACCAAAATTTCTGCCAAATACCACATTTATATATAAAGTTGTGAAAGTAATTTTTTCTAGTATTCATTTTGGTTTTATGCTGGTTAAGTGTGTGTTTACAATTATGAGACAGACTCAGGAGAGAGCTGTTTTTCACTTGGAATTGTACAGAGCATCTAATGTATATTTGAAGTAGTTGTATGCACTTTTATTTTTTTAGGCAACTTGAAGTTACTTTTTTTTAGTTATAATAGGTGAGATTTTCTGTTATGTGCTGTACTTCTAAACTTGTATATGAAGTGCCTTCTAAGAATTTTTAATACCATGAAACATTTATTGATTACAAATTAATTGTTAGTTTTTCAGTATAAATAAGTGGTGAAAAAAACACTGGTAGGACAAAGAAATCAGTGATAGAAGGAAATATAAAATGACCCAGTTTCTTTAGGATAATAAAATCTGTGCAAGAAATACATTCTGTAACTTTTTTTTCCACTGCTTCTGATGTGGAAGCAATGGAGAGATTTTCAGTGATCCTTTTGGGCACTGAATAATATTCTCTTCATTTGCCAAAATAGGATTAGTGAGTAGATCTTATTAGGAATTTGCACGTGACTTAATTTTTTATAGATAAAAGGGAGCAAATTCCTCGAAGTCAAAGAAAATCAAGAAAATAATATGTAAGAATCTAAGCAGGTAGAAAGCATTACTGCAAGGATATTTTTTCATTAACTGCCAGGCACAATTTACTTACCTTCTTCCTTAAAAAGATGTATGCTCAGTATCAGAAATGCCTCTGGTAACTTATTAAATAAGATCCACAGCAAAAGATAATCAAATACCGAAACAATTTTTTGAAATTTAGCACAGTATTAAAAATAGAAAACTAATGGTGGCAAAGATTGTTTAATTTTCATTAGGAATGGCTCATAAATCTGTTTGTTGATAATCTTTTGTAGAAAGAAGTCTCATTACTAAAAATGGTAGAAATGTTTTTGTCAAGTACAAAGCTATTTGTAAAGGCATACTTTATTCTTCATGGCATATTTATGACCTGACCTTCTACCCCATCACACTTTAATCCTCCAAACCACTGTATTTGTAGTAGTCCAGGTTTTAAAAAGTAGAATTTCACAACATACATTAGTCATCACCTTTACCTCCTGCTTCCTTTGAAATTAATGCTACTTAAAGGACCCCTTCAAGTTGTTCCTGAATGCACTGAGTGTGTAAGGATTGTTGGATAATCTCCCTCTTACAACAATTTTTCTGGATAATCTCCCTCTTACAAGAGTTTTTCTGCATAGAGCTCAGACCATGTATGAGTATTTGTGAGCAAATGATAAAAAGGGAAAAATCTTGTAAGTGCAAATAATTGCATTACCACTGCACAAACTTAAAGCTGTTTTGATTTGCCATCTTGAAAACCAGATGAAGTCTTATTGTTACATCTGATACTTGGAATACTTGTGTCTGTTGGAGATGTTCTGTGTCATAGTCACAAAGTTAATTTCTGTTGAAAAAGAAGTGATTGTCATTAACTCTAATGGGTATATGTGTGCAATTCTTAGACATATGAAGGATCAAAACAAGAAGGTTGCCAATCTGAAGCACAATCAGCAACTGGAGAAAAAAAAGAATGCACAGCTGTTGGAAGAAGTTCGTAGGCGAGAGGACAATATGACTGACAACTCTCAACATTTACAAGTGAGTTTATTTTTCAATTGTGTTTTAAAAGCATCAAAGAAAGTATACTTCTGTTTCACTGTGTCTACCAGGATGCATAATAAATCTCTCCCACAAAGAGCTGATGGATCTCTCCTCTTCTACCAGAGGATGCCCTACTCATTTCAGTTGCGTCCATGAAATATTTACTATTAGGGTGAGGGGAAAAAACCCAATAGAATTTGAAGACCTCTACAGAGTTACTACCTCAGCAAATATTTTGTCTTGCTGTTGGAAAGAAAAGGTTCTCTTGTATCTCTCCTTTATTTAAGATAAACTCTGAGCCTTGTTCTAGGACAGTTTCTACAGTTTTTAAGTTTCTGAGCTTGGGGTTTGAGATTTGCAAGACAATGAACTGATCTGGTTAAGTGATACATCACATACTGGGCAACTTGTTTTCAAGGCCACAAGTTTGATGCTTGATTTAAAAATTATTCCCTGAGATCTGACTGTGAAAAACCACGAAGAGAAGTGCTGATTTCTGTTGACAACATCAGTGTCTCCATGCCCAGTGTTTAGGCAATTTACAGTGCAAAATATCAATTTTGCCTTGATCTGGTTAATATAATGTGATTCTAGAAAATTTCCAGTGGATGGAATTTGACCCTCTCATGCTTTGTATGGTTGTATTTCTATTTCTAATATGTTCCTATATGCAAAATGGAAAAATTAACTCCACATCTCTCTCCAGGTTTGTGTTGGTGGAACTTTGTCAGAATCAAGTTGAGGAAATTATACGTTTTTTATGCATCTGGGCAGCGTTACATCTACTTTATAACCTTGGCCATTACATCCTGATTGCATCACCATGCATTTGACTGCATGTGATGAAGCAACAAAAGCTTGTGAAGTATTTGATCTGACAATATGATATAAGAGAATTAAATTTCAGTGTTGAGCAGCTACTTGTAATTACTGTAGTTCAGTAAAAGGAATATATTAAGCTTATTTTTTTAGTAATATTTTGGAAATCTCTGAGTGGTGTGATGACTAGAGAATAGAAGCCATTCCCAAGAACTTTGATTTAACTGCTATACTTGGGGCTTTCTAATCTTGTGGTGAGAATGCAACTACCAAATGGAAGAAGCATGGCTGAATGGCTTGAATTTGGAAAGAAAACTCCTTGTCTGGTGTATAGCTCTTATGTTCCATTCACTTCCTATAAAACATTTACACACTAAGAACAGTTTATGAAAACCAGTTAACCAAGAACTGTTATTTCTTGTTACTATGCCTTAAAGTTTCAATATTTTAATACTATATCCTTCAACACTATTTTCAAGATATGAATCTGATAAGTAGGTGGTTGACTGGTTGAAAAGCCAAACAAATTGTAGAGCTCCTGTCAATTAGCCTTGGTATAGAAAGGAATTTTTAAAAATATGTTTTTAAGAAAATGTTTCCTCCGTTATGGAGTTGTGTAAAGAGTAACAGGAGTGATCTAAGGATTTAAATGAGGCAGGATTTTTGGGGAGACACATGATGTGAGATATATGATATACTTTGAAAACCAGATTTCTAGGAGTACTATGCATCTGCTGATTATTAAAAATAACGATAATTGCTCTTTCAGTTAATTTTTAATCTTAGTAAACTGTAGGGATATGACCCTCTTTCCTCGTTGCTGTTTATAATACCTTACTGTATTTAGTGGAAACACCCTATGTTTATAGGCATCTATAACACATAGTGCTTGTGTCTACAGTGTACTTGTTACATTTGTGAATGATGTATTGAGCTGTTACGGGAAAAGTATATCCTAAAATTCTCTGGCCTGATGTAATGACTGTATTTGTTGGCTGGCTGTGATAAGCTGGCTGTTGGCTGGCTGTGATAAGCTCAGCTGAGAATTGAAGAGCAGTCAGGCTGGTCAAATTACATTTACTCCAGCCAAGTCTTGATCCCTTTTGCAGAAGTACTGGAAAAGATGTAATAAGGAAGCGAGTGGGATTGTCCATGGACCATTCAGGGAGTTACTCTGGGCAAACTGAAGCTCCATCCATTTTGTGCAGCTCAGGTAGGGGCTGAAGCTCTACCCATTCAGCTGCCCACTGGCTTTCTGATAGGTTTGAAGAAGTTCAGAAGTCTGTAGTTTCTTTGAAGCTTCGATAGTATGTAGCAGTTCCCGAGGCTTGTAGCACCGGGTATATTTGTGGAGCTTTTCACCATCTTTTCAGATAAAAGCCGTTCAAAGCTGGTTCATGTCCCAGCCTCAGTGCTTGCAGGTCAGGTTTGAGTCTCTGATGGCCCCATCTCACAGCACTCCAGGCACTGCTGTGGCGGAGAATGCCCTGGGATGCCTGGGGAGGGAATTCACTTTGGTCTCCCTCAGCTATCACCTATAATTGTGAGTGATGCTTCAGGTGTGGTTTTGGGGGGTTATTTGGATCACTGTAAAATTGGAAACATCAGGGAGCCAGACTTCACATTAATTCTTGGGAATGAAGAATAGTTGTGAGGTTTTCTGGCTTTTCCTAACACAAATCAAGGGCAGACCTGTGCGAGTCTTGCCAGACGTGATGGTCATATATTAGGTAAAGCATCACAGCAGGAGAGCTGGACCTTGAACACTTTATCATGAAATTTTTTGAGGATAGTGTATCTAACATGCCTTCATTTTTCTTTTTTTTTCTGTCTTAAAAAATGATAAGCCTTTTTGAGAAACACTGAGCTAAGAAATACACAGGTATCATGTCAGAAATTTGTATGTAATTCCTCAAGTCTCTTTGTAGGATCTTGAAATGTTAAAGGTGTGAGACTTGTTTATTTCCTGAGACGCATTTTTCTTGATTCTTGTGTGGAACATCTTTCTTCCAGTAGCGCTGTTACCTCAATAGAATTGGGAAAGGAAATATTTGCATAACATGGAGAACTTAAGTGCGTTTGGTTTAGAATCTGATTTTCAGACCTGCTTTAATAACAACAACAAAATCCTTTTGTTTCTCTGGAGTAAACAAAAGAAGGTTCACGTAATAATATTACTATATGTCTCATCACATAGTCTCAAAGGAAGTGAAATATACACTTCTGATTATAGTTTTCATAAATGTAATTTGTCAATTCAATAAGTAATCTAAGTCCAGAAACACTTCTTTGTGGAAATTTTTTGCAATGTCCAATGCATACAGGTCACAAAAAAAGTGCAGGGATGAGCCTGAAACAAAGTTAAAAAGTTTAATACCCTATTCTGCTCTAATCTATTCAACTTGTGGGTGTTTCCACCTTTTCTTCCAGTTTATCTTCTGGCAAATTTTTTGACTCTTCTGTTGTTTTAAATGTTTGGGTAATTTGTCACAATTCTCTTTTAAGTAGCTTGGGTTTTCTTTGGGTGGAAATCCACATGCCGAAAAGAGATATTTCACTAACAACATTGTTTTTGAGTGAGACAATGTGTAGTTCTCATTGATTTCAAACATCATCTACAGGCAGCTTGATCAATGCTCTGTACCTGCAGTACTGTGAAACAGATTGTGTACATATGTACATTTTCCAGGTGTAAATAACTCACTTTTTAAACACAGTCTAGCTTCTCAGTCGTACTTTGTCACTGGATGTGCAAGAGTTCTAGTTTTCTAATAGCTTTGTACTGGCTGGAAATTTAGTCTTAGGTAATGAATAAAACATGATCAGGAGAAAGTCCCATCAAAGGAGAGGGAAAAGCTGGCTAGTTAATATTACTGCTTTCTGATTCTTGCCATGTGAATGTCTGTGATATCTTACTCACTGAAAATAGCTCCCAAGAGATTTCATAGCTAGTCAGTGTGAATCCTTAACCTTGGATTTGTTTCTTTGTGTGCTTCACCATATAATTTTCAACTCCATAACAGTTCTAGAAATACAAAACATACTGAAGACATTGCACATTACTATATGTTATTTCTGTGTCTTTTAAAATAAGATAGCATGGCCTAAACAATGGGCATACCCGACATTACTATGAATTTACTATGATTTTTCCTTTAATGCAGTGTATTTCCTACTGCATTGTTTCAAACACTTTGAAACTATAATATCAATAAAAAGAAAAAGCTAGGGAATGAGATGAAGTCTTGCAAATAAAAATGAACAGAGCAGTTTAATCAGTTCAGAGACACAGGAAGCAGCCATGAGTGCTATGCAGACAGGCATTAGTGCATGGAGCTGACACAAGGCAGGAGAGAATTCATTACATAAACACTTTGTACATAAAGCTTTGTATTATTAGTGCTGAAATACATATGCAGTGTCAAAACACAACCTTTTAAGAGGTTAAAAATCATGAGCTATTGTATTAAAAGGGAATTCTGGTTTAAGCATCCATCCTAAGGTGGACCTATACCTCTCTGGAAGGCTTTAATAATTCTCAGGGTTTAGGGGATTCTGTAGGTTTCGATCTTTAGAAGGCTGGTAATTTGGGGGGGGTAGATAGTGCTAAGATAGGGATTTTGCCTATTTACACCATTCCTGCCTCATTTCCACAATGGGCATGTCTGAATTGCAAGTGGTGGTCTGGCTTTGATGTGCAGAATTGCTCCCTGCCTCTTCTGGTTGTGGGCAGGGGATAAGGGGAACAAGGTGACTGCCCTTGATTTCCTGTTCTTAATATCACGAGCAATCAGAACACACAGATGAGATATGATGTAGATGGATGTTTGAAATACGTTCAGGGACAAGGGAAGGGTAAAACATGGCCTGCAATGCTTGTGAAGATCTTCCCTCTTGCTAAGATTTCTGCTATGAGATTTGAATATCTTGAAACAAAAGCTGGTTTGTTTGCAAGTCTGCATAAGAGTCAGCTGCAACAAGTCTTTTGGTCTTTGTGTAAGACGATAAAGAATTGTAAGATTTTGGAACCAGTTCAGTGACAAATTCAGAGGATGGGGACAAATACAGCTAGAATGAAGTTCTCCCCTTAAGGTTCCCATGAACACCTGTTTGTGGAAGATGCAGAATAGAGACTAATTATGGTTTTAGTGACTTAAAAACTTATTTTACCACAAATTTTCTACAATTAAAGCAGTAATTCACACCAGTTTTCTCTAACATATCTACATAATTCTCTTCAATTTATTGCTTGAAAACTAACCTATGGTATTTTATGCTTCTGGTTTCAAACTGTCGGTTCCTTGGGGACTGTAAAATTTTGTATCTGAGTGGTTAAGCTTAAATTTGGTCAATTTGTGAGAAAATTAGTTTTCATGTACATATCAGATAGTTTCACCCTGATAAAGCAGGATTTATGTACTAGCAGATGGAGAGAACCCATCACAGTAGATTGCACAATTATGTGTGTTAGTGTTATGTTCATGGGTACTTCCTTTGGCATTTCTCTGCCTCTCTAATTATAGGTGGATTTTGCCAAGATAGAGTGTAGCTAATAGCTACAACATCAAAAATATCCAACCTTTAGCAAAACATATAGCATATTATAAGCTTCACACAATTCAGAGACCTTTTTGTCTCTTGTGCATATCTAGGAAAAAGGCAGAAATTGCATTTTCTTAAAGTGGTCATTTTTATGTACCTGAACATAAACTTTATTAGACATTTTGAAAAAGTAGAACTTAACAAACCTGCCTTTTCTGTACTCATTGATAACCAATCTATCAAAAAAATCTTTGAGCAGAGACTTGGGCAGCAGGTAATAGGAAAAAAAAAAGTAAACCTTTGATGCTGTAGTGCTATATATTAAAAAATTATTACCAGATTAGAACTGCGTACTTAAAAAATTCAAAATAATCAATTCAAACACATGTAAGACTATTGAAGACACAGCTAGTGTACTTATCTTCAGATTTTCAACATAATATAAATATAAATTCAGATTGTAAACATGGATGGACAGTTAGGAATTTTCCTTCCTTGGCCTGTGGAAGTTCCATAAGCTGTGGATAAATTCCACATGTGTTGCTGAAACGTGTGTTGAACTTCAGCCAGTAGTTTAAGATTATGTTGAAGAAAATATTTCTAAAAGGTTTCAGATGAAGAAAAGTATTTGAGAATCTGCAGAGGGCAGGAGGGTTGATTGGTAGGTCTGAGGATCAATACCAGAAGTGTTTTTTTAATTTGGGGATTTACTTTGACATTTGTTTTCATTGTGCAGTGTAATCCCCAGAAGCCAAAACTACTCTTGTTATAAAATGTCCCTGTAGACAATCTGTGAAAATCCCACTTGAAGATCAGTTTCTACAAGACTCACAGTCTATTAAATTTTTCTTTTCTTTGTCATAATTGGTGGGTTGACAGGATTGTTGCAGTGTTCTGTGCTCTAATATGAAAAAAAGATTCTAGTGGGTGAAACATTATCAACACAACTGTTATATGTAGTTGTCATGTCCTTTCTTTTGACTAGAGTGTTACATTATATGAATAAGTATAAAATGACATATTTTTTATTCCTAGACTATCCCAGTTATTAGTTTTGGATTTTTAGGCAAGTACACAGTATAATAGAATGTTATGTATAATTGTTAATACTACTTTTGCACTATTACAAGGACTTTTAGGGCATCCCATATTAGAAAGTCTGAATGCTGACTTTCTCATCTTTTTCCACTTCTAACAGTTAAGTCAGAAAATTGATGTTTTTCAGTGTTGTCTAGGTAATGTTAATTCACTGGCTTCAGTTACCAAGAATAAAATCTAGACTTCTTGACTTGCAGTTTTTTAGAGATCTATGAACTGCGACTATTGAAAAGTTTTTTATGTTCCAAATAAATCAGTTATTGCTACTATGTGCTTTAATAAGTTTTTTTTTTTAGTTGAAAAGGGCATATATGGCAAGGCACTGGAAGAAAAAGATCTTGTTAGAAAAAACAAAACTGCAACAATAGGAAACAGGAAAAATTTAATGTGATACACCTTTTTTTTCTCCCCCTCAATATTTATGTAATAACTCACACATGCGGGACTCCTGTCGTCTCCAGGGGGCAATCACATTCAACATGCATCAAAAGAAATAGTTCACTTAAACCAACTCTCCCTACCCAGCAATAATTACCACAGGTTTACACTGAGATATAGTTGCAAAAGGTTAGTCAGTAGGGCATCTGCAAATCAAGTTATATGTCAACTCTACATCAATAACCTCATTATAATAGATGTTAGTATTTCAGCACATGACTGTCCAATATAGCATTCCACATATAGTTCATTTTTAACTTTTACATTGACTTATAGCTCATCTAATATTTTACTAACTTATGTATTTAAACACTCTATATTACATAAATTATAATCAATGACAAAAGCAATGATTTAGATTGAAATTCTGCAAAGTGAAATTGCAATAAAATGTCTGACCCTATTTGTTTAGCTGTCTTCAATGTAAGATGAATATAGGACGTTTAACCCTGTAATATAAAAGAAGTATAATGGAAATTCATATTAGCAGTAGATTTTCCAAGCTAGGTGCTGCTTAATAATGTTACCTATACTTTTTTATTTTTGGCTTTTGCAAAGGAAAGCTGTTTTCCTATATATAAAGTAGGAAAAAAAGTAAATATGTTCTAAAAATACAGCTGATTACCTAAATTCTGCACAAACTCTCTCCATATACTTTCTTATATTTGTAGTTTATTCATGAACTATAACATTATTTTGCTGAAAGCTTGATAGGCTGGATGAAAATATAAAAAAGTTTTCAAAACCTTCTCGTGGTCTGCATGAAGCTCTGATTTTTAGTTTCATAATTTGGTCTTGTATTTACATGGTTTGTAACCAGTGCTGCTGCTGTTTGTCACTCTCCATAGATCATTCTGAATAGCTTGCACGTCTGTTACTAATACATCTGGTCAGCAACAAAAGTTCTGCTTGAGTAAGTCTAAGTAGAATTATTTTGGTTGGTTGCTAATAAGCTGGATTTATACCATTTATACTTATCTTTCATTATGACTGTTCTGTAATAGCCTTATACTCTGTTACTTACGGATTACCCTGTGTACAGACTGGAAAGAGCAGGGAGGTGAAGCACCTTCATATATAATCTTGTCTAGAACACTCTTTCCTTGGAAATTATTCTTATTTATTGTAAATGCACCTCTGCTTTGAGGAGCTTTCATGCGAGAGTTTTCATTAGAAAATTTGGGGTCCAAATTTCTTTGTAAGTTTAAAAAAAAATGATAAAAAAATTGAATGTTCAGTTAAGACACTCCACATTTGACAAAGCATGCTTTATTAGTAGATCTCAGGGTATCTTAAAGAATAGAAGTGTAACCAATATATGGAAAGAAACTGAGGCACGAGAAATAAAGGTTGTGTACAAGGTGTTCCAGGTGGTTGATGACACCATTAAGGAGCATAGGTTTAGTCTATCCTATATACCCTTTATTGCCTGAACTCTTAACTCAGAAGATTTTCAAGTGGTTTTTTACTCATGATACTGAAAATGTTGCTAATGAATTGTTACTGATTGAGGTACTTAGTGCAGGTGAATTTGATATGGGTTTTGGTCCAGTGAGCAATCAAAAGATTGTGTTTAGCATGTGAAAGACAAGGAAAATTACATACCTTATTAATTATTTTGCAATGACTAGGCAGTTTTACTACTCTTTCTCACCTACTTAGTGGATGGTGAATAATAGCTGCATATGAAGAAATAGAAGAGAGTACTCCTATTTGCAGTTCAGGTTTCTTTTACAAAGATGCAGCTGTTTTTTTAAGCAGGATTGTCAAGATAATCAGATAATTCAACAACAAACAACACTGGAGTGCAGTACATTAA
Organism: Manacus candei; assembly: GCF_025592945.1. NCBI lineage: Eukaryota > Metazoa > Chordata > Aves > Passeriformes > Pipridae > Manacus > Manacus candei. Next base: position 1,169,395 of record NW_026138130.1, read on the forward strand.
ATTTTATAGAAGGCTCTTCTTTCAAGTTACAGCAAGGGTGTACATAAAAAGCATTTCTTTGATCCTTTAATTATGTTTGTATTTTTCCATTCCTGCTTTTCCTTGGGAAAGTCTGTTTAGCTTTCCACATCTGACAAATGTAGGGAAATCCTTCCTTACAAATACTTTGGAGAAAGCTTGACAGGTTAGGGATGTTGTTGAAGTCCCAATGTTTTCAGTAAATAAATGTATTAATCCAATTGGAGTTTTTTTCCATGACACTTGTCATAATTGTAAATAGGGGAAAATGAATTTATTTTAAAATATTAGTTTGATGTAGATGAACTATAAAAACGTTAACTTTGAATCTGAAACCCAAAACTATGCCCAGAATGCAGATTTTTTCGTATTGCCTTGAGTTATTCTTTGTATTTCTGTGGATATTTTAGCAACATGAATTAGAAATGCATTTGTTCTTTAGTGGAGTGAATTTTTATTAAGCAATATTATTTGGCATCAGCTAGTCACTCTTCTTTTCACAGTTGCATATTGGCATAATGAAAGCAGCATTTTACACCTACTCTTTAGCTGTCACATACCTTTGTCATATTGAGAAGTACCATAATTTAGCCATCTAGAAGTTATGACAAAGATAAAAGCCAGGTGTTTGTGATCCCCTCCTCCTCTTTGTTTTTTTAAACTTCAAAGGGACATTATAACAATGTGAGCAGTGTGTCACATGAGTGCTGTAGTCTCTTCATTTTGAAGAAAGAATTTTGTGTTTTCCTGCATGTGGGGTGAATTCCTGGCTCTAGTAAAGTTAATGGGATTTTTGCCACTGCCTTGTCAGACAAAGATTTCTCACATGAAGAGAAAATAATTAAAAAACCCCCGTTCAGACAAAAAATAAACTTAAAAGGTCATTGAGAAAGCAGGTCTCAAGTACAAATGGAAACAGTCCATTGTCATTCATCATTTACATCTGATCTGTTGATGTGAATTGTAATTTGTGAGAAAGTCCTTCTGCAGTCAGCTGTAAGGTTTGTCAAAATTGGCTTTTCTGTCTGGGTGTTCTTTTATAAGAACATTTGGCTGCCAAGTCCTAGCAAATATAATTATTTCTCTTAATACTGACATTAGAAAAGACTGCTCAAAGGCTGCTGTCTGGTTCTTGTGCTTTCAGCATAGGCCTTGATACGTGATGGCTTTGTTAACCTTTTTCTTATGAAACTGATAAACTCTAAAATAATTAGTGCCATAAGCAGGATAACTGGTAACTTGAAGTCCTCCTTTGTCTCTTTTTTCTAACTGTGAAATAAGTGTATCATGAGAACACCAGAAAGCTATCATATAAAACTTCACCTAATAGCTTCCTACATAGAAACCTTGGCTGTGAATACCTTCATTGGATACCTGGATGAAGGGATGCCAAATCCGTTCTAGTGGATATGAATTATTTGCCATGCTTAGTTGCCTGACATAAGCTAACTTGTGTATTGTTGGTTCTCTAGGATGCTCTGTTACAATTTTCAACTGCAAATTTCATTCTTTCCTTACCTAATTGAAATGTGTCTGAAGTACCTCATAAATTAAAACATGAGCTATGTAGTAGACAGTCAGGTGAAATAATATATCTCACATCCTGAAGATGTTTCTTAAAAGCTAAAAGGGAAAGTTTTGTGCAATTGTTCTCCTGGATGATTCTACAAATTGTGATTTCCCTGTTCTTTGTACCTTGAAAAGCCAGGACATAATAACGTACATTTGAAGACACTTGAAGAACATTTATTTCTAGAACTTCCCAGTGCAGAATTATCCTGCAATGGCACTGTCCTGGTCTGTGAAGTGTCTCTACTTCATAAAATTAATATTTGAAATATGAACAAATGGAAGTTTGCTTAAGAGAACATGAATTTTCTGAGGCTTTTAGTCGTAGTCATACTCAGCATCCCTATTGCTGTTACATGTCAAAAAGTGTTTAAAAAAGACAGTCAAAGAAGTAAAACCTTTTACAGGCATCATGAAGGCTATTTAAACACAGTTATATTGGCTCAGAGGAAATGGATACCACCTATCAAAAACTGCTTTAAGATGACCAAACAGAAACCAGTGCAGTTAAACAGCAAGATAAAGGAAGCTATCAAAAAAAAAAAAAACCCACCAAAAAACCAAAAAACTTTTCCAAAACTGAAATTTGTCGAGTTGAAAAAACCAGGATCATAAAACCCAGCAAGTAAAAAAAGCAGGTAGGCCCTGAAGTGCATGAAGCACAATAAGGAGTAAGTCATGAAATGGACTCACAGTAGTAATTTCCCAATGTGTCAGAAGATGGAAGCCTGCCAGAGAATCTATAGAGCCAAAGATAATCAAGGCATATAAAGAGAGCTTTCAAAAAATAGGGTCATGAGGTCAAAAAAAATGAAAGACATTTCTTTTTCCTGTATTCACAGTAGAGGAACTTGGGTAGGTTCTGCTTATAGAAATACTTTTTATGGACAAAATATTGGAAGATGTATCTCAGAGTGACAGCAGAAAGGATTACCCAACAGTTACTAAAATTAAAAATACCATCACCAGAGGATCAGCAGATCAAAGTATAATTCAGGTTGAAAGATACCATCGAGTTCAACTTCTTCCTAAAAGCAGAGTGAACTTGCAGTCAGGCCAAATTCCTCTCAGTGCCAAGCAGTTTTCATTCTAAACTTCTTGGAAGTTAAAGGTGAAATATGTGAATTTCTAACTTGCTTAAGGACTGGAGGGTGACTAATGTGACATCTGTTTCTAAAAAGAGTTCCATGTAACTTTTGGAAAACTACCTCCACATATGACATCTATATTGGATAAATCAACAGAAATTGTTTCTATAAAAAGTAGAATTAGAGGGCACATGGCCAACTAGTTTCCCAACATAGTATGTTGGTAAAGAGGCAAAGTGCTTTTCCTAAAAATTAAGTAATTCCTCACAAGTTCACAAGTCCTTATATTTTTCAGAAGTCCCTTAATCTGTGTTGCGACTGTTCACTGTGTTTTTAAAATTCCTTAAAAAGAGTAAATATTTTAAAGAAATTTAGCAACATCTACTTGAAGACCAAGGGTTGTTTCTTTGATTGTGCCTCTCTGCAAACTCATAGGACACTGGATAGTATATAAAACAAACTCCATAAGAGTAATTTAAAACAAAAGATGGCAAACTGTCATAGAATAAGAAAGCCATTAAGATATGAAGCTATGTAATCATGTTACTAAATGCAGTACTGATGGCTAAAAGCTTAAATGTTGCAGGGCAGTGTGTAGTGAAAAAGGTTATGCAGAACAGAAATGAAAAGTTTGGCAAACTCAGGCTGATTTATGATGGTAGGAGGAACTCTGCGGGTTTGCATGGTTTTGACCCTAAACCTGCAAAAATATGTTGGATTTGGCAATGTTTCACTTGGAGTTTTTGGCTTCCTTCAAGCCCAGAAGTCAAAGCAACATTTGGGACATGAACCAAAGCCAAGGAAAAGGTTTGGATGAACCATACATACCATAACAGCCAAGTTTCACACAACTCTAATTTTTGTAATGGTTTTCCCCTCTCTTTGTTTCTTTACACTTTTTTCCAGACCTGCTTTTCTATTTCTGAATCTTAATGGATAGGGGTCCCTATACCCAGTAAAAACCTTTTTACCATGTGTGCATGAGGAGATGAGAATGGAGAGCTCAGAAGTTTTGTCTCTCATTTTTGTATTAGAGTGGAATTTGAACAGAAATGTTGCAAATACCATCTGAAATGATGAGGTGTCTTCATGCCCATTTTGGAAATGCTTTATTTTGTCTTTCTGGTGGGAGTGATAACGTTGGATACTTAGCCTGCCTTGTGCGTGTGTCAGATTACAAAATGGCATAAGACATCGAGAACACTGAACAGTTCAAGAAAAGGATATAGTTTGGCTTCTTTCTATCACCTATTAACAAGTATCTCTTAAATCTGCTAATGTAAATAGCAATTTCCATGAAGGCAGATGTGCCTGTGCAGTAAATGGTGCGTGTTCTGCATCTCATTTGGATCTCGTGAAACTGCGGGATACGATATGTTCAAGCTGCTGATCTGAGAAAGTGTCTCAAATCCATAGTCTTTGTGTGCACATCAGACACTATACATATGGCAAATGATAAACATACCATATGGGATTTGGGAAGCTGAGACTATCAAATTCCTATCCCATTATTTTTTCTTACATTGTATGGTCAAATCAAAAACATATTATTCTTCACATTATTAAGGGGTTATGTTTGTGGCCCCATTTATTAGGTTACAAAACTAATCATGCTTTACGCTTTCCTTTCACCTAAAAATTTTCCTGGTTACACTCAGGTTGTCATTTAAAAAAAAAATAGGGGGTGGGTAGTGTTTGTGAAATTTGCAGAGTCTGGCCAATTTTTGAATTACAGAGTTCTGAAGACTTTGCCTGTAACCTTAGCCAAATATTACAGCTCGAAGCAGCTGAGCTTAAGGTTCAGTTTTAAAACTTAGTTTTCCAGAATTTTATTGTATGTATTGTGAAGGTATTATCTGGAAAGAATAGTTTCAGTCCTGACAGTATTGTGACTATATATGCAGTTTCATGATAGTTTTATTTTCTGTGTTGGTTTAGTGGACTGGAATAACTTAGTATCCTCAGCCAAACTGTTTAGATTTTTATCTAAAAATTATAAATTTTGGATTTCCTTCTCCACTTACTTTCAGATGACAATTATTTTCATTTTCAAAGGAGATTGGAATTACTTACTCTATTGAAGAGTGACGCAAAATTGAAATTAGGTACTTTGTTGAAGAAATGTGAATTTGCACTAGGTTCATGATTCATCTTTGAACTCTACTCTTTCTTGAGCAACCATTTATCTTCAGTTCATCAAACAGAAAGTGATAAGGCAGCTACTACAGTAACCTATGGTAATAGGAACCTGTGGAAGGGACTAGCAAACAAAGCTCCTTGAAAAAGTCAGGAATTTAGGGGAGGGAGAAGACAGATTTTCTTACTCTGATGTCTCTCTGTTAGATTTTTTCAAGGGAAGATTAGATTTTTGCCAAAAGATCTGTGTGCAGTTTGTAAGCAGTAGGAACAGGGCTGGGAAATGCTTCTTACATGTGGAATGTATAGCTATTTTTTTACATGAAGATGCTACAGGTTTTCCTTCTAGACATGTCATGTTAATGCTGAAGAATATGCGGAAAAAATTATATTCTGCCCTTATTTTATGTTCTTCACAGCAGCCTTCTCTCCAGCAGAGAGAAGGTTCTGTCTGCATGTGGCCTTTTATGTAGATTCAGAAGCACGTGAAAGGCTTCTGCACTCTCATACTGACACTTCTGACAGTTTGGCCCCGTTAATAGACATTTCATCAGTGAGAGGGCTCCCTGAAAACTGTACAGGAAAGAAGAGTCAGACATGTAATACTGTAGTCTTGGGGGATGTGGGATAAAAGTTTCTGAAGAGAGGTAGAATACTAGAAATACAAGGGAGTTATATGAAGTATCAAGCTAGCAACATAAAGACTTCTAAAATTAATTACTTTTTCACTTACAGAAATTCTTCCTGTTAACAGTGCCAATGTCTGTTTCTTTGGAAAGCACTAGTTAGGACCCCAATACAAACCTCTAACTTTTGATAGTGGGCTTAATTTTGTGCAGGGTGCTTAGCTAGGAAAGTTAGGACTGAATATAAGAAACAGAAATGACATCAAGAATCAAAATTTCCACTTCATACATGATGACCTGATTTCATCAGTTGAGCTGGGATTGAAGAACATTGGGTATAAGCTGTACTTTTTCTCATTGTACTCATTAGTAAAAGGTACAGTTATGTTAGAAAGGAGGTTGTCTATAGGGTGGGTGACACCATATACCAGAGCTGACTGGATTCCTTAATCTGAAAACCTGTGGGCCAAAAAATGATGGATGGGAGTCACAAGACTTACACCTTGGAAAATCAAAAGTAGAAGTAGAAGATGGGCTCTTGACTTTGTTTACCAAGTAGGAAATGACTCTATCTCTGAGGGCTCTGTGGATGAATCTGCTTTACCCCTGGAGCTGGCACATAAATCAATCTCATCATTTTAGCTGGTTCTTTTCCTTCCCAACCAGGGATTCAGATTACCCAGCTGTATCCCTACTGCAAAGCACTGTTATCAGTTGTGTAATGAAACCCTATCATGAGAACTTTATTTGACCCATCCACTATATATGTGGCTCAAGAGTCACAGTCTGGAGACCCATTTCACATGCAGCCAAAATGTGGCTTAGGATAAAAAAAGATAAGCATGTATAAATCTCTTAGACAGTGAAAAAAAAAAAAATAAATCAAAAAATCCAACTCGAACAAGCAAACTCTTATAACTAAAGAATTAAGCATCTCCTGCTCTTAGTGAGAATGAATTTGGACCTGAAATTTAACTGAGTTTAGCTTGAATCCCATTAAATTTATCCCATAAAAATGAAAGAACAACTCACTGACTTCATTGGCCCTTTACTTATACACAACTGCAATAATAAGAAATTAATGTTTGAATATCTACAAAATATGTTTACAGGAAGAATTAGCTGGTGAGAAAACAAGCAGCAGTAAAACTGATCTAGAAGGAATGGTAGGCTTTTACAGTGTTTTGGGGGAATCTGCCCCAACAGAATCATCGAGAATTTTTTCGTAGGCTGTAAGAAAGGTAAAATTAATGTTTTAATGAACTATAGTTCCCAGAATGACCCCAGGACTGCAAAGATGATCCATTTCTTTCTGCAGGATCCTAAAATTGATACTGGTTGAAGGCAGTGAAATTATCAGGCAAAAGCTGAAAATGTGGAAAGGAACTGGAACACCCAGTGAATGGTGGTCCTGGGCTGTGGTACTGCCCTGTCTCAGAACTCTGAGACATTCAATGCACACGTAATATTTCAGCAAGGAGGATGTGCTTTAACTGCTGCAAGGCTACACGGAGTCAATTGCTCAGTTACTTCAGACTTAGGTAGTAGAAGATTAATATAATAAATATAAGACCCCTGGTTTACAACCTTTTACATACTAACAGTTAGCTCTGTACTTTCTAAAACACTATGGAAATACATACAAGAGTGTTTTAGAATAGCTGGAACTACAGGAAAAAGCCAAAAATATTATGCTTGGATCTTTTTAAGAGTCTGTGAAAGAAATTTAGTTTTTATAGAGCTTTTTAAATTTTTTTTTTTTTTTAAATCTTAAATCTGAACAAAAGCCTTAAACTTTTGTACCTGGAGAAAAATTAGTATAATTTTCTCTGTTCTCCTCCACCCCCTCACCTCCCCATATGCTACAACACCACATCCTGAACATGAAAACAACTTCACTGATTGCCTGTAAAAGCCCAGAGTAAACTCTAGACATCAAGGCCCATAATACAACCAGCTGGGGTCTTACTTTCCAAGGAAAAAATCCAAAATGGCAGCTCAGATGACTTTGTTTCATGAGTCATCTGAACTGTGGTACAGCGTCTTTGGAGAAAAATGGTTTCCTGAGATTTTCATGTGATCATTACAGTTGAGTAAGTAATAATGTTTGTAATGATATGGCATATATATATTTTAAATTCCAGTGTTGTCAAGGAAAAATGTGCATTGCATTAGTGTAACATATTGTGATTTACAGTAGGGCACTTCTGTCCACATTACTGAATACCAGAGGACCAAGAGTGTCTGTCGGTTCTTATCTATCTACTCACAGCTGTATTTAAGCAACTAATACCCATTTCTATAAACAACTTGATTTATGGACAAAGTTGGCCACTGAGAAGTAAAGTTTTCCTGAAGGGTAGGAGGCATGTCATTCTTCTTCGGTTTAGTGGGGAGATCACGAACGTCCGGCTCCTGTCGTGCCTTTTGGTGTTCAGTATTAACCATTTTACTCTCCATACTTGTGAGTCCTTTTAAATGTATAATATATTTTTTCCTAAATATTTATTTTATTTTTATGAAACAGGAAAGTCCTTTTAGTCCTTCTGTTCTAGTTACTATCATTAACTCTTTGATAGGCTTTCTTGATTTTAAGTAGAAACATAAAGGAATTTGACTTACAGTTATTTTTCTATTTTGGAACCTCAATTGATTAAGAGCTAGAGTTGTCTTGGCAAGAATGTTTCCTTCGCTCCATGCAAAAGAATGACTGAAAATTTTCTTCCAGATGAATGAATCTTTCTGCATTTTTCTAAGCACTTTTTACCCTGGGTGTTTTTGGGTTTGTTTGTGGGGGGCTTATTTATTTATTTTTAAATGTGATTCCATGTAAGGTCATACATTACATTTCTAATGCTCACACATTTCTAATGGGTGACCTGTGTGACATACCTGAGTGGTTTTTAAGATATTTCCCCAGAATGACTATTAGACTCCAAGCCATGCACAGCAGTAACTTTAATTAATGTCTGCAGTTTTTATGATTGGTCCCCACAACTTGGGTGCTCATTCTGTGATTCTTCTTCACAGCTACCCTCTGTGGGTATTAGTATAATAACTCTGCCTTCCTGATGAATTGAGAATGAATTGGTTGCAGCAGTGTTTTCAAAGAAGGAATCATCAGCCTTGGCACCATCCCTGCCCTCCTTTCATGCAACTAAACTTTGCAGCGTAAGAACTGGATCAGATGAGATACATCTACTTCATTTTTTTGTCCTGGTCAGCAGAAAAAAAAAACCAAAGCAAAATAATACAAGAATTGGTGCATGAAAAAATAAGATTAGTCAGAGTGTTTTTTCTCAGTATACTGTCTCAGGTTTATCAGTGGGTGGCTTTAGGGGACCTTTTGAGCTGGAAATAGCATATATATTGTCTTGTTTAGAAGCCATAGAACTTAATAAAGCATTTAAAACTTTTAGGCACTCATTTTGGGTCTGAGAATCACCCTAGATCCTTGAGCTATGCAACTTAAAATGTCATGTTAAGAGTTTTTCCTTTTATGTGGTTTTTAAGCCTGTTGCCTAGTCATGTCCTTAGGTGCCCATAATTCTTTAGCTGTGAGAAATAGCAAACTATTTGTTCACCTTCTCTATAGCATTTATGCTCTCCTGCTTCTTTTTCAATAGTGCATTTTCCAAGCTGAAAAGTCCTGCTTGAAATCCTGCCTTTCCTCTTTGCAGATAGCTTTAAGTTGTTTGTCTTTTTTAACTGGGAGAATAGATTCTTTTCAAATTATTTTTGGCACATGTGGAACATTTTGTCTAGCAATTAATTGGTTCACGTTATGCTACAAATAAGATAAATAAGTTTTATATAAATTTTAAATCAAAATATTCTAGAAAACAGGTCCAGAAGGGATGCAATGGTGTCTTTTAGTGCATTCATAGTCCAAAGTGAGTGTCAATTATACCGCTGTTGTTTCTGAGAGAAGTTTGTCTAGCTTGCTTTAGTGACGTAACCTTGTTCATAATTCATAGTCCACAGGTATTAAAAGATTTCTCTATTATCTTAACTTAGTCTGTTTTTCTGTAGTTTCAGGCAGTTATTTCTTCTCTTATCCACATTGGACATAGTGAACTCACTTTTTTCTCCTTATTCTTTCTGATGGCCTGTAACCGTGAATGCATATCATGTTCCTTAGTTTTCTCTTCTTGAAGTTGATAGACCCTAATTCTCTGTCTTACCACAGAGGTTATGTTTTCTAGTTTTCTTATTGTCCTTGTTGCTTTTCTTTGTAGTCTTTCCAGTTTGTTCACATCTTTGAGTGGATAAAATTGGATCCAGTTCTCCTGCTGAGATCTTGCCAGTGCCAAAGAAAACAAAAGGATTACTACTATATATACATCTCTTCATAGTGTGTTTTTTGCAACAACATGACACTATTGACTTGTCACCTTAGTGTCTTGATCCTTTTCTTTAGTAGAAAAAGACAACTTCTTAATCAGTTATTTCTCTTCCTGGATTTGTGGAGTTGATTAATTCTTCTGAAGTGTATGACCTTGCTTTTCTCCCTATTAAATAGCATGATTTTTTCCCTGCTCAGTTCTCAAGTTTGGCAAGATATCTTAATGCTGTGTTTTTTGTGTTTTTGTACTGATTATTTCTGAAAATTTTTAATTTTAGTCTTTGGAGTTATTAAAGAATTGAATATCATATGACTGCAAAATTCCATTTTTTAAGCATCCTTCTAGTTTAACAGTGAAGTTTTGGTGGCTCATCACAGTTTCCCAAGTAGTTTGGCATCCATGTTATGTTACTTTCATTTGGCTTATATTTGTCTTTAGCTTGGTTATGTGAGTATCTTGAGATTTCTTACCTAATATGACTGCTACTCTTGTTCTTCAATAAAACCAATTGCTCTGTCATATGAGGACATTAAACATATACAGCTTTTTGAGAAGTTTTTGAGGTGCTGATTCTTCTAGGTGCCTAAAAAGAGTCTGAAGCAGATTACTTGGTCCAGTAAGTCTCAGAGTCAAAACTGACTTATCCATAATTCTCTGGTCTTCCTTTTTTTTTCTGTTAAGATCAAAATTGTATTTGTCATTCCTTAGTTTTCTGGTATCACAGTTGTTCCCCAAGAGTTCTCAAAAGCCCTTTTGTTTTCAACAGTTCTGAGATTTTATCTGCCATTTCTATTCCTTGGGCAAAATTCGCTAGTATCTGGCTAATAAGAAAACATCCCAGTGTTAATTTTACTAGCTATTTGATCAGCACTACTCTTGAGTAAAAGGTGATGTAAAAGAGCATCAGCCTTTTGGTGGTCTTGGCACAATCATTTAATAAATTTACAGATGTGTAAGAGAGAATAAGCTTAATAGAGGCAAGCCTCATTTAGTATAGCTTTAGTAATTTTGTTTGTATGTGAGTTTATTCATGACATCCTTTTAAAAGTTTGCAAATAAAAGGGATAATGCTGTCTCATCTAGTACAGAATGCTTGGACATTAAAAGGCAATAGGATATTAGAGAATCCATTTCATAATTATGATGGTTAAAGATCCCAGTGGGGTTTGATATCTACCAGCATCCAGTAATTTTAGCAAAGGCAGGTGGTAAAGGATGGGGGAAATATAGTTGTAGCCTCAGGCAGATACTCAGCTCATGCAGCTGTTTCATGCATTCTGGCAACATGACTCAGTCAAAATCAAATAACATTCCTTATGCCAATATTTCTTACCTGCATATGAAACCAGTTGTCTTTCATTTTGCAAAAACATGATAATTCAAAGAGCATTAAAAAAATGTACTGTTTCTCACACAGAATTTATATCTTGCAGCTGCACACTAATCCAAGTGAAATGGCGTAGAGTTTCACTTTATCAGCCAATCATAACTTTAAACTGTTTTTACAATTCATCGTACAGGTTTTAAAGCCAGATTTAAGTCTGTATATGAAAAATAGTCTACTTGATGTATGAAACCATAGATTAGTCAATATGTATTTAAAGAAGTACTTCAGTAATAGCAGAAGAATGACTTCAGAGAATTTACGGACTAAACGCTGAATGATACACATGGAATGTAAGTGTAACGCCATCAGTACATTTGGGACTGTATGTGAAAGGAGGAGCTGAAAAATATTGTAGAATCATTGAATATGCTGAGTTGGAAGGGACCCATCAGGATCATTGAGTCCAGCTCCTGGCCCTGTGCAGGACACCAAAGAATGACTCCATGTGCCTGAGAGCATTGTCCAAATGCTTAGTTTATTAGCTAAAATAATCTCTGATCCCGGTACTCTTTTACAGCTGTCATATTTAGATTATTAGTCTATTCTGTATCACAGAATCATAGAATAATTTAGGTTGGAAAAGACCTCTAAGATGACAGAGTCCAACTGTTAACCCAGCACTGCCACTAATTTAAAATTTTGTCTTTCACGCCCATATTGTTTTAACATATTTTTGGTTGTTCTTCATCAATGTTTTTGTTCTGTACAGGCTCAGAGAAAGTGATAAACTACTTAATATGTGGAAAGGTTTTTTTGTATTCTTAGAGGGTTTTGGTACTTCAGAAATTATGTACAGTAAAAGTTACAGCAGTGATTGCTTGAGTGACTGTCATGATCTCCATTTACACAACACATTTAAATATACTCACACTTAGGAGCACCCTCTTGCACTATGTTGCTAATAAACTCTAAGTATTACTTAGAAAAGACAGTTCCCAGGAATAAAAAACTGTTCAAGTTTTATGCCTATTCCATCCTTTAAAATTCTGTTTATTTTGCCAGATACAGTTTGTAGTTGATGCCAGTTATTTGTCTATTTTTGCTGTCATCAAACTGTTAAACATTACTATTCAGCTTTTTTTTGGTATGAAAAACTCCTTTCCTCTTTCAACTTTGTTTTTTAGATGTAATTTCCTGCTATAACAATATTTTCTGGAAAAAAAATCAAGAATACCTAAAGACCTTAAACAGGTTTTACAAGTTAGCAATTCTGCTGTAATTAGGCTTCAGGCTACCTCTGGCTCCATGGATTTAAAACTATCAGAGTTTACTGTTTTGTGAAAAATATGTTTTACTTTGTTTGGACATGCTTGTCATAAGTTTCTCAGTATATCATTATACTTTAAAACCTCCCACTGGCAGCGTCTGGAAGGAAAAAATATAGTGTAAACTATAGAAGACCTAATGGCAGCTTCCTGCCAACGTTCATTCTTGAATCAACAGTGTTTGTTTTTGTTTTTGCTTTTGTGAAAATATGTCACAATCTAGTCTTTCATATAAGTTTGCTATTTTTTTATCAGCCTAATAAAGCATATATCCACATCTTCTACTTTCCCTTATTTTTTCTCCTTTTCATTCCATGATATCTGTATTTCTGGTCATACCACCAGTGAGTGTTTGCACACATAAATTATACACCTAAAACCACTCATCACTAGAAAATTTATTACTTCTAATATCTTTCTCATGAACAGTTGTGTTTATTTCTGAGTTGACTTCTCTGGTAAAGACAGCAATGCTCTTAGCTTTGGTTCAGTTCTTTGTTTTTTCAAGACTTTAGATATTACAGTGTATATAGGACCATGTGGGCTTTTAACCATAAGCCTGCACCGGGAATATTTAAATGGGTTTAGTTTATAAATGCAACTCTGAGTAAAAAATAATAGTAGATTGCTATCTGTATTAACTATACTACTTCTACTCTGCTGAAGCAGGGGGCAGTACATGGGAGCAGAATGAATCCTCCTGTCATAATTGGCTTTTTTTTTCCCTTTGAAACCCTGTTGGGAGAAGGCAGGGAGCAGGGAGGAAGGTTGCTGTCCTTTAAGATAAGGAACTTGAATTTTCTTTCCTCTGTCCAGGAAACTTATGTTACTTGGTTTGGTAAATCTTTTATCTTCTGGGTCTCCTTTTGGCAGTTTAACTACTAACTTTACTTAATTAAAGGAGAGACAGATACCACAGATACTTGGAAAAGTAGATGATGCTCTTCTTTCCTCTTTAAAAAAAAAACCAAACCAAAACCCACAAAACTTCTTTAAGCATTCTTTGCCAGTATTTTGGCATGTTTTTGAATATGAAATACCTGCTGATTTGTAGTATTAGAAAAACATAGTAAGTTAATAGTAGTTATTATTTATATTATCTCATGTTAGTGCACATTTATAGCAGTGAGGGTTACTCTTCTGTGATGGTTAATTTTCCCTCCTCTTGAGGGAGAATGTTGTATAACATTACATGAAGTACCACGAAAGATTAAACTATATTCATAATGCAATACAGTAAGATACCAGTTATTCAAACAACTTGTATCACACTACATTTGTCTGGGTGACTCATGGGTTTGTGTTATGAGGAGTCACTGTCAGACAGGAAGACATGTACAGTAGGGAAGTTTGGATAACCAGGATCATACTGTGAGTATTTGGTTTTTTTGTTGACCAAATCCATTATATGTAGAAAGGCTATATTTCTCTTTTTGTTCATTTATAGAAACCCTCTGTAAGATTATGCTATCACATGAATTTACTGAACAGATGTTGTATTATAAGCCATTACTTTTGATCTTGTCATGAGCAGTAGATATTAGATAAGTGGCACCAGCACAAAAAAAGACTCCAGACTGAAAAAGCCAACTTAGAACAAGAGAATTGTTGATCTCTACTTTTGAATAATTATTTTATTTACTCATTGTAAACACTGTTTCTTAAAAGGAAAAAAAAAGTAAACCCTTAGGTTTTAAGTGTCCAGCTCTCTTCCTATATAAGAAAATATTCAAAACATGTATTTGCTAACCTTGAAATGCTATTTTTCTCAGTATCCTGTATACCAATCAAGAGGAAGAAAAATCCAATTTTCTGTAAAAAATGCCTGCAGTTGTCTAAGCTGCATTGCCTAAATGAATGACAATTATTGAAATCTCCTGTAGTTTCTTTTGCTTTGTAGATGTTTGCTGTGGAATTAATCTTAGAGAGGAGAAGGAATTTAGTTGTCATTTATGTGTGTGCTCACTGAAGTGATTTTGAAGGTCTTATGTATGCACCAAGAAACTGGAGAAATTAGATATTTGGAAATGGAAATTGGTGGTCTTCCAGGCTATATTGGATCTAAAAGTGCTAAATCCTTTAATAAATAAACCTTGATTCAGACTGGAATGTCTTGGCTTGATCTTAAAGGTGATATTATGAGGGACTTCTAGCTGTTGACTAGCCTCAAAGATAATTATCTACACATTCCAATCTTGTTCTGCCATCAGCAGTGTCTGAGGCCTAAATGGAGCAAGTGTTATTTCCACTAGAAATATATTATATTTAGACTATCCTTGTTCCCAAAGATTTAAAAAAAAATATTTGTATCTGACTGGAAATACAAAGAATAAAATAAATAACTAAATGATCTCCTTAGAGTCCTGTCAGCTTAACACAGGAGTCATACTTTCAGCCATTGTAGGTAGTTTTCTAACTGTGACACTGTGTGTTGTAAGTACAGTTATATTGTTGGTGTTACTACTCTTGCTGGGCTGTAGATGAAAGAATAAGTTTTTCTTTGTGGAATATTTTGGACGGGACGTCTCTTAAAACATCAGTACAATGTTAATTTTATTTACTGTATCATGTACTGGCTCTAATTTGAGACACTGAATAGCCCATCTGAAACAGGATATATGCTATTTAAGCATTAGAGGGTCATGTTCCAGTGTCAGGCATCTTGAAATGGATGGAAATGCTCTTCTGCCTTAAAAAATCAACACCTTAATTCATAGTACATAGCTGTTAATACATGATAAATCTAAGAATATTTTGTTTGTTTTGCAAGTTCTGCTTGCACAAGTGATAATATAAATTTGCTTCTTTTAAGGACTGCTGGGTATGGCAGAGACTTCTGTAGTGAAGTATGTCTGTGGGACAAAAGCTGTACAAAGAAAAAGAAAGCAAGCCTAATTTATAAATACTGTTTAAATATGTATTTTTGTGAACACGCTCTAATACAGTTTTAAAGTATCCTCACTTGTGGCATTGCTTGTTCCATGGATGTGGACTCCAGATCTTAAAAAATACTTCAAATGTACAACTTGATGTACAACAAATGTACAACATAGTCATCTGCATTCGCTGAAACCAAGCCTGTCTTTGAAGAGAGGCATTTAAGAATAATAAAAGATATGTCCCAGTGAGAGTTATTATACAGAATATGGACAGTGGCAAGAGAGTTAGTTTACATGAAAGGTCAAGCAGATCCAAAATAAAGTTCTCATTGGGGCCAGTTTAATCCTTCCATCCATAAGTTTTGTTAAGTCCTAACACTTAGCCCATGTATTTTGCCTCAAAATAGAGCGAATAATATCAACTTGTAGTTCTGCATGTTTTCTGTTTATACTCTCCTGCCTGTTGCCTCATGTGGGAAGAGGCTTGAGAGACTCAGAAGGAAAACAAAACTCTTAGCTGAGGAGTAAAAGGAATCTTGTGTTAGTTAAAGATTCTGAGACTACTTTTCCTTTTTTCATCTGGTGAGAAATATTATTGATCTCATCAAACTTTGTCTAATGCATTTAGCTTGCAAAAATATTTATACCTGTATAAAAGGCCTTTATAAAGCTCATTGCTTCAGTATCTAAATAATGCCCATACAAGAACAGTTAAGTAATAAAATCTTCGGTAAATTCCATAGAGCAATTATTATGGTCCAGGCCAAGGCTTTATAGTATAATTTTTTCTTAATTTTCTTATTATAAACTGATTATTGCTTTATCGATAGGGAAAATTTCTTCATACTGCCTAAATAGAATTCCTGCATCCACTGAGGCTGCCTTTCATAAGGATTCCCTTTTTAATGTAATGTGAAGTGCAATTTAGTAAGCACAATAGCTCTACCTGAATATTGACAGTTGCTGTTCTTCAGGAGGAATTCCTGCTGACAAATTCTGGGTCGATATTTTTGCTCCATCGTGTGACCATTCCTGGCTTATCATGTGTTAATAATGGAGTCCAGTTGTTAGACGTTTTGTTGTCCCCTGGAGGCCTCCCTTGACTGTCCTATGGGTTACCCTATCCTGGACAGACTCATAAGCACTACAGTTCTCTTCCTATTGAGTGGTCTCTTCCTGAAGTGGCCCTCCAAAGCAGATTTTAATTATTTTATTTATTATTGTCCTAGTGGTAAGCTTGTGTTGCTCATGTTCATTCCATGTCTGAAACAATTAATCAGCTGTTTGTAGTCCTGTTCCATATGCTCTCCAGTACTTCCCCCGTGGCTCTGAAGAAATCTGGGTAATGATGTAACTACCAGTTGTTATACCAAGTATTGCAAATTTTCTTATTAAGAGTGATTTGCAGGTGGGTGTGCCAGAGCTAAAACTTTGCTCTTCCATGGCAGATATAGGTGACTTTTCTTAAGATTATTTATGTAATTAATATTGCACTATATACAATATGAAATAATTTTAGTTTTTAAGTAGGTAGCACATCCATGCTACTGTGACTTTTGTAGGTGTGCCAAACCAATAAAATATTACATAAATAACTTTATACTAAAAATGCCATAGAGTTAAGTAAACAGGGAAATACTATCTGCAGTAAGAGAAGATATGTCTTCCTTGGGCATTCAGTACTCACAAGAACACTATGTTAAAAGTCACAGAACTAAAGATGGTATCAGGTTTCTTTGGTGCAGAAGCTATACCTTATCTGTTATGTGAATCTTTATTTATCTTGCTGCTAATTAATATTATTTAGCTTGGTTCAAACCTTGATAAGAAATTGTATTTTCTGAGATTTCTCACATAAAAATATCCAAGTTTTTTCATACAATAACATTTTTACTCTAATAAATCTTACTTGCTATTTCACAATATGTAAGCACATTGTAGGGTGTGGAAAAGCTTTTATGTGCATAAACTACCTGTTTGCAGTAAGGCTTTACACACACCACATGAATCCCTGCTGCTTTTGGATATATTCTAAGGGAGAAGCATTTCTAACTTTAATAATATATTGAGATTATGGATTAAAAGCAGTGGGGAAGTAGCTTTGTGCAGTGTAACCTAACTAGTGTGCTAAGAATCAGCTTTTGGCAAGAAAACTCCCAGTTTGCCCTCTCTCCCTGCAGTTGACCTGGTGGATGAAATAGTAGATGTGTGTATGATTCTAGGCATGCCTTCTCCAAAGATCAACATTTGTACACACTTTAGTCACCTTTTATACGCAGTGCTATTGACATTAACCAGAGAGGCCAGGCTGACAGCGCTGTGCTTTAACACCAGCTAAAGAGTTGCTCTGCTCTACTCGCATGGTTTATCTAAAAAGACTCAACACTGAAATCACACAGGGTAATTGTTTTCAGTCTGTAAGAGTTCTCTTCCAGATACAATATCCTGTAGGACAATTGAGTGTCCTACCGAAATCCACATATGTTCACTAGCTAATTCAATTACTTTTCTTTTCTGAAAACATTAGGTTGAGCTCTGTAATTTATCAGTACTTTATATCTAAATTTGCTTTCACTTGCACAGCTATAGAACACCTTTCTTGCTCCTTTTGTAATTAGGGTTGGACAGTAGCAAACAAGAGTAAGAGCAGAGCCAAGGTCATCAACTGTTTAGAAAAATCAAAGACTTGCTCAAATGAAGCTCAGTGGAAAAGGAGAAAAAACGAATCAGATATGTCAATGAAATAACTAATTTTCAAACTAAATGCAAAAATAAAAAGATGCCTTCTTTTTTTTTCTTGTAAAAAGTGGACTTGCACAATTGTTCAGGTGCTTGGTCTTGCTTCCATCACAGTGCATATCTGGATGACTTCTAGAATTGAATGGGAACAATAATGAGTTAGGCCTTGTCAGCATGAAGTTTACCTTGGAAAAAGAACATTTGTTGACTGATTCTTGCAGCACTTTGGCTACTGTATCTTTATTGACATGGTCTAGGGGCTGGTGGTTTTTTTCTTTATTTTATATAGCATTGCAAAATAGGAATGTGACATTAATTACTTCACCATATAACAGTATTTTGCTATTAATGAAAGAGCTTTTATTTGGAGTAAAACATTCCAGCTGCATCTGTGAGGAGTATTCTGCTCTCTTGCCCATCCTTTTCAGGTTTGCTGAAGGTTGCATTCATATTTTGACACTGGGTTGTCATACGGAGTTTTTTAGTTGAAGCTAATTGAGAGAACTATAACTGGGGACCAGTTGCATTTCACAAAATGAAGTGTTTAAATAGATGACAGTATTCCTGGGACTGCAGTGGAAACATCATTTTGTATTTGATAATAGACTTTTTATTCATGTGTCTAGAAACATGGCCCCAGAGCCCAGAGGTTACTGTTCTTTATACCATCATTTTTGTTTGTTTTGATTAAAACTATATATATAAAAATACTTTTGGTGTTGCTTTTGGTTGTTGGTTTGGTTTGTTGTTTTAAACTGATTGTTTTTCTATTTAAATGATTATGTCCAGTATTTTCCAAAATTGTCTAATGATGTATTTCAGTTATAGGTGAAATCACAATATTAATTGGAAAAGCAGATAATGTATCCAAGAATTATAGTGTTTTGGTCCTATATCTTATTGAATTACTGAGGTTTAGAATAAAAGAAGATTAATGTTCTAACTCGCAGTACCAAGACAGTTAACCATTTGAATACATCTCCCAGAACTCTCTTGCAAAATCTTAAATTACCTTTATAAAGAACACAACATTAGTAGACCTTCCACTCAGCAGATATATATATTTCTTTTAATCTATCGGAATCCACTAAATTCTACAGTAATTTTATGTAGAGATGGATATATGTCTCTGTTATAACACCATGCTTATATACATTAACGTGACTGCTTTCCACCATGTGACAGCCAGCAAGAAAATACTAAGGAAACTAAAGTACTTGCTCTCCCTAACTGTGGCCCCTGCAAGTCTTGATAGGAAATATGCTCTGTCTGTGCTGTGTCTCTTCTTTATCTGAATAAAACTAAACCTCGTGTACTCTTAACGCAGCTCCGAGCAGGAGGATTAAAATATTTTAAATCCTACTTTTTTGTAATAAAGTAATCTCAGTAAGGATTTTGATTTCAAAGTCTGCAGCATGGCATCCTGTTTAATGATGGTGCTTTTGTGTCCCTGTGGAGATCCAAGCCCTTCCACATGGACTGCTGTTTCAGCGAGCCTGGTAGTTTGTGTTAGACTGCCACTGCATTGCTGGTTGATGTCACTGGGCCCTATTTGCCTTGGCCTTTATGGGCTTTGAAAAACCAACCTGGAATTTATAAATATTCTGCTTAATATTCTGTCAAACCTTTCTCTATTGATGTTTATTTTAAAGCTTTTATGCATTCTAGAGTATGGTTACTTTTTTCCTCTCTAACAGTATCCAAAGTTGTGAGACACAACATGTGTCTAATTTCTTTGTTTGGAAAAGCCCAGGAGCATCAACCTCCATAACTATACTGGTTTTCTTAGACCTGTTTCCTGGGTTTAAAAATCTGTGATGGAAGAAGTCAGAGGTGAAGAATTTGTCTATGGATGACAAATGGGATGGGAAGAGAGTAGAAGGGAGGGTGACAAAGAGTTTATTTCCATGTCTTGCAAAGCTCAGTATGACACTTTGCTACGTCTGTTTGCTTTTGTGAGAAACACCTTTGTAAGAAACTGTTGAGGCAGTTGGACACTGGAGAAATTCCATTAGCAACGGAAAGGAGCGAGGTATTTACAAACCATACTGCAGGACAGTGTTGGCAATTTTAAAAGCACTAGGTCCACATGACTAGTGTTGGACCTCCTGTAGGTGTGTAATTGAATTAGTCATGAGATAAAGTGGTTCTCTGGTACAGGATCCTGGGATGCCTGGCACTCCCCCTCCACTGTGCAAGGCATAGGCAATCCATTACTGTAAAAAGCTGAAGTCTGCAGCCTGAGAGTCAAAAGAGCTGGTAAGTGGATATTTGTGTGTACAAATTCAGGCTTTTATCTGTTTTCCCTCATCTCTGTGAATGTGTTTTCTGTGCCCTCTTAGGGACAGAATAAATTCGTAGGAAAGCCACAAAGGGAAAGTTTAAGGATTGTAGCCTTTCGGTTTTTTGCAATCTCATGCTTAATCTTTGGGGAAAACCCAAATATTATTTTTATTAAGTTAATCTTCACAAAACTGGAGATAACAGAAATTTATATACTGTGTAACTTGGAGGGGGAAAAAAAAGGCAAAAAAAAAAAAAGCATTTCCTTAGCAAATGGAAAAGAAAATAAAGTACCTTTGAACACAACTAGATGGATTCTTACACTGGCTGACTTATCAAAATGCATCCATCTGTACTGAATTAATGTAATAGTTTGTTAAACTTCTAAAAATGTCTATAATGCTTAATATTTTAATATTAAAGTAGAAGAATAAGTAATAGAAGGAATTATTTATTTTCTTATGTAGAATTCATAAATGATCTCTGTGTACTAACACAAAATTAGGTTATAGATTAAAGTGTGGGTATGGGGTTTTTGTATAGCAACTGATACTTGAAAAAGTCAGTTAGGGAAATCCAAAATTCTTACATTTATCACCAGTATTGTTGCTAAAATGAAGTACCAACCCTCTAAAGATAGTAGTACTAACAATATTAACCTTGACTGCTGGAAAGTTGCCAGCTCTTCGTCATCCTGCAGAAATATATCATACTTGAACTGAGAAAACATGCAATTGTCCCTCCCCCTCCTCATTCCCACAAACTGGAACAGTATTATGTTAGCCTGAGTTGTGCTGAGCCGGATCCAATCTGGAATTAAGAATGCTCCAGGGCATTTTTAATAAACTGTCATTCATTTGAACTCTAACCTCCTTTAATTTGCAGAATCTGGTAACGCAGATGTACACTTCAGCCACATTTACTTCTTTTCTTATCATGGTGTGAAATGCTGCTGATAGCACTTGAAAATGTGAAGCTGCTGAACAAATAGAAAAGTGCTCATTTAAAATAGACTCAAAACTAAGAAATAATTAAAAAATAGTTTAGTTTGCTGGGTTTCTGCCCATTCTGAAATGTAAACTTGATTCTGGTGCAGATTTTAATGAAATCCTCAAAGTGCTGAGGTCAGTTAAGCTTTCTGAAAGTATGAAATAAATAATGGCTTTTATTAGAAAGTGCAAAGGATAAACTGGGGCTGTTGCCTTGCGAAGGGGAAGAAAACCCAGTTAACGCTTTCCGGGCAGAGAGCACTCCTGTGCGTGCACTGAGGTTTGCACAGAAAACTCTGTCAAAATGTGTGTTCTTCTGAATTCAAAACTTGAGGGCTTTGTGATGAGAAGCAGTTAGACTGAGAGATACAGCTGGAAAAAGTGACTGGGCTTCCAGTTGGGAACAGCCCGGACGGGTGGGATCTGCCCTGGGCTGCCTCCGCCCCACACCAGGCGGAGCTGCTCGGCAGGGAAGGAAACCATGGGGGTTGGGGCGGGTTATGGACCAAACCCCCCAAAAATAGACCAAAACAGGCCACTCCGTTGGCTTCTCTGGATTTCTGTGCCAATAAACGTCCTAAGGATGCAGGTGTGATGATTAAGAGTTAGGTGCTGTGGGCTTCAGATTGGGAGGATGAGCAGGATGAGCTGTTGCGGGTAACGGACATGGTCATGCAAACTTTATCTCGATCCCATGGACAATATAAGAAAAGCATGTAAACATGTTGCCTGGTCATTAATGAACTGGTATTTCAGTAGGGGGCTCAGTTCAGTATCTGGAGAGTGGAAAAACTGAAACTGGAAGGCAGGACCATACAGCAGTGCTTGGTAGAGGAAAGGGCCCCTGGACACACACCAGATGAAGTGCCCTGAGTGCAGCAAATGAGGTAGTTGCTGCAGGTCAGAAAGGTAAAATTTTCCCATTTCTTACAGTAGGACTGAGAGGTAGTAAATCAACATGGAACTTTATTTTTTTTTTTTTTTTGCTATTTTTTCAGTTGTCAAAGAAGAGAACCTTTGCTTACATTACGAATTTGGTTCGTGTTTTACAATGCTTTTTTCCACCTCTAGACTTATCTAGGTAATGCTACCTTCAGCGTTTAAAGTTAACTTTTCATTGTAACACATGTGCTACAGCTATATAATTAACAAGCTGAGATGACTGTGTGTGCAACTTCAGTGTTCACTGATTTACACTTGATAGTTACCAATTTAAAAAAATAAAATCAGTTTTTGTGCACATGCCTGCCAGTTGAATTCTGCTATAGGTGTTGGTGGGACAGTTAATTAGGAAAACGTGCAACTATGAACTTGGGTCATATTCCAAAAAATGAAAGAAGAACTAGCTGGCAAATACTGTGTTGAAAGTGTAAATGGAAGTATAACTTTCAAGTCTACACGTGTTAACGATTTGTGGTTTGAAAAAGTTTTCATATTTAAGTTTTTAAAGTTTTTTTTCTCCTCTCTTTTAAACTTTGATCTCTTTTGTCTAGTAATATGAGTGTGTTATTAATAGACATTAACAAATCCACAGCTTTGTTTTCTACAAGTCTTTAATTCTCTTAAATGTTTTGAAATGTAAATGATGTGATATATCAGAACTTAGGTGAGGATTCAGTCAATCATCAGTTTGGGTGCTAAATTCAGCTGAACCTGGAAAAGGAGTGCAGTGATACCAAAGATATGGAAGTGCTACTATTCTGCCTTTTTACATTCTCATCTGCCAAACAAATCTGCAAGTGTGGAGTGACTTGGTGTTTACAGATACTGTCTCAAAGCTGGAGTCTGTATGAATGAATGACTTTGCAGTCTTGAATCCTTATACAGTTTCCATTAATGTATGCTGCCTGGAATTAACTAATAGACTGGAGGCTCAGTGGAAACTAGATACAGTTTTTAAAAGATACAAGGACAAGCCTAAGAAATAGCCCCAGAAAACAGATAGAAGAAATATCATATTATATTTTAGTAGTTGAGGCAGCATGGGTTTATGTTCTTGTACTAAAGCAGAAGATATGAAGCACCTGGTGTTATATTAGAAACTGAATCATTTTTAAAGAAATATGATCTGTCTCTATCCTGGTTTGTTAATTTTTTTTCCCCTGGGATTTAAGTGCAAATGAAGCTTTTTTTTTTTTTCCTATATTTCCCTCAAGTATATTTTCTCTTTGCTGCTTCTACTGTGAAAGTTCACTAGCTAGTCATTTTAAAAGGATATCTTTCTTCATGGTTTACTTTAGTGAAATCTTACAGCTGCAGAGACTCTACTGCATGATGTTGCACTCCTTGTTATTTCATTTATACCACCCTTATACTAGTTTTAATTTCTGAGTGGAAGGTTGAACATAAATAGTTTCAATGCTATTGGTGATTCTGATTCTGCATTCATGAAATACAAATTCTTATGCACCCCAGGGTATCAGATGTGTTCTAGTATTCCATTGATCTTACTAGTGCTTGTAAAGATGGTGTAGAAGGAAGTAATCAGTGTATCATTTGCAAACAGGTTGTGAATCCTCATTATAATTCAATGACAACTGTGTTATTTATTTGGCTTGATTAAACCTGTTGTATAGGAGGCAATGATTATTCAAACTGAAACAAAAACATGTGGCTTATAAACACAGATAGCATGCTAGTAGGCTTCAGATAACAACAATTAAGCTTGAACTTGGGAGAAGTAGCTACACTGATTGTATGAGTGCAGTGGAATTTTGTCAGACTCTTCAATACACAGCAAAATTGAACCCTTTTCAATGACTTGCATAATGTGGATTAATAGAATATATCCTCTTTGCCATTTTATTTTATTTAGAAGTTCTTTCTGAAGTGTTTTCTAGTTTATAAAACGTTAATATTTGGACAAAGGAGGTGACAAAGAAAATACAGGAAGTAGGACATTAATTATTTAAATCATTCTATCTCATTAAAGAAAATTGTGTTGTTTACTTGCAGCTCTTAATGTAAACTGTATCATTTGAAGAGGGGGAAATCCTACTGGCCTCCTAATCCTAACTGGCAGGTTATTTGTAGCTGTCTGGTCCTGTGAATAATGTAGTGGTTTACTCCACTTACCCCACAAGCAAAGGTTCTGCTGCCAGACAGGTGTACAGGTGTCATTGTATAGTCTCCATTCTTTAGTGTGTTCTTTAAATAATGTGATAGATCATGTCATACACCTTTTTTTTTTTTTTTAATTCTGAATTTTGTTTTCTCCAAAGACAAAACTTTTTTGAATTCCTGCAATAAGCAATATATCCTGCATCCAGTTAACATTTACCCACGCTAAGGAAAGAGTGGGATCACCTTAACTTTTCCTGCATTTCATGCTTTGGAGATTCTCACAGTTGTCACGAGGAAAATAACTTTGTTATTAGAGCAGTAACAGACCTTTAAAGTTCAGAATCTTAGAATACTTTAGTCAGAAGGGACCACTAGAGGCAATGCAGCCTAAACCTCTACTCAGAGCAGGACTAATTTCAAAGTTCAGTCAGATTCTCCAGGCTTCATTCAATCAAGATCTGAAAATACCCAAGGACTAGAGAGTTTACAGCTTCCCTGGGCAACCTGTTCTGCATAGAAGAGTGTGCATTTTTTGATGGAAAATACATGGATTGTCCTGGACACTTTTATAGTAAATATGTATCTATATCATTATCTAAAATTTCTGACATCAATGTTATGCTGAGATACCACTACCCTGAATTTAAATAATACAAATGTTGCAGGAAATATTTATAAATTGTGTCTTAATGTAGCAGTGGCCCAGGTTAAATAGGTTTCTGGTAATCTGTGTTAGTTCTTCTCTTTATAAATATTGTTTATTAATCAATAGATGAATGGAAACATTAAAATTTTTTTGGTATTGAAAGACCACTCTTATTTCTTTTAATTTAAAACACTTAAGATAGGAAGAGATTTGAACAGCCATTTACATAAAATGTAAATGTCCTTCAGTGTGTTTTTTCCCCTGTATTTATGTAGATTTAAGATTTACTTCTTGTAAAGAATATGGAACTTAAAAAGTCCTCTCTCTCAGGTAGAAGAGCTGATGAATGCACTGGAAAAGACTAGACAAGAGTTAGATTCTACCAAAGCCCGTCTTGCCTCAACACAACAGTCTTTGGCTGAAAAAGAAGCACATCTGGCCAACCTGAGAATAGAGCGAAGGAAACAGCTTGAAGAAATTCTAGAAATGAAGTAAGTACATTGATTTCTCTAATTTTCAGAAAAAAAATGAAATGACTGCTTTCTCTGTAAGAGAAGGCTGTGTGTTTTTGTGTGTGCGTGTGTGGTTTTTTTTCTTCTCTGCACATATTTAAGTCTCAGTATAGGACTAGGAATCTAAGACTGTTAAATTCCTTTTAATTCATGGAAATGCAAAAGGCTTTTTTTTAGAAGTACTCAACAATTTACATGAGATGAATTTTTGAAAGTTGTCATTTGCTACATGCAAATAAAAATATCAGCACTGTGTAAATTCTGTGAGAAATCGAGGATCTAAAGCCCTATCTCTCAGTGGGAATTCTATGCTGGAACTTCTGCTGGTGTCAAATTAGAGGAAAGGGGCTTATTAACTTTATATTGATGGTGCAAAGTTTATTGCATTGAATAATTGCTTAAACCTCCCCCCAAATGAACAAAAACCTCTTTGCATACACTTTATCACTATTTATATGTGTACAGAACGAAAAAGGAAGATACACATATAGTTTAAATCTAACTTGCTCTGCACAATAAAGGTAAATATCTGTAATTGTGGGACATTAAAGCTCTGATATGATCTTTAAAATTGGCAAAAAGAGTGAACCTGTTAATGACTTGGCTGGGCTGATAAGTGTGTAGTTAACATTTAGCAAAGAAAATTCACAGTTGCCATTTTGAAACCATTTTCTTGAGGGAGGAAACCATAACGTAACTGCAGCTAGATTGTTATAGTTATCTTTGCATTTTAAAGGAGGGGAAATAATCAGAAATAATGGTTTTCATAACATTACTGTAAATAAAACGAAGTGGAAATGGAGTCATATGCTTATTAGAGTTTTATAGAAATTTTTAAGAATAGCTGTCATGTAATACAGGTGCAGAAATACTGCAGTGGAAGCACAAATGTTTCCAGTGTTATCTAACAAATTTCTGGTTCTGACTTTAATGAGGTCTATGGCTACACAGAAAAATGGAATCACATGTGAATTAGAGCAGTATGTGATATTATTTTCTGTAATAGATACATTATTTTAGTTTTCTGATGTTCTATTATATGTACATATTCATTGTCCTGTCATAACTCAGGTGGTCAGTGCCAGTCATCTATTTTCTGTATAGTGCTTTTGGTCTGTTTCCTCAAGTCCATGTTTGTTTTTTGTTCCTAGCCATAGAATTTATTTTTTGAAATCATAATTCACAAATATTGAGCAACACAAAGGAAAAAATCTTTAGTTCTGATAATGTGACTTTTTCAATTAAGTGCACAGAACTGTTGGAGATGGAATCAGAGAGAACTTCTATTTTGTGTTGTGAGATGGAAAGAACAGAATATGACTATGAGATGTCAGGATGGTTTTGCTGGTCTAGGAGATAGAAAATAGAGTTAATGAACTAAAAAACCCTATATAAAATCAAAATATTAATAAACAGAGAGAACAAATAGATTAATTACAGAAATTGATGTGATCATATTTGCTTTTCTTTTTACTGCCTCTTTAACAACATGAGTACTCTATCAAAAAGCACAGAATGGACAGATTTGTTTTTCTGAGCTCTGTGTATAGAAAGGGCTACATGACTACTCTTAAGTATAAATTAAATGTAAATACTATTATCAGATTATTTAATAAGATATGCTAAACAACATAAAATGATAGATACACATGTATCCATTAGATGCATAATTTTTTAGGTGCATAAATTAATAGATACAGTGGTTGATGAGAAGCTCAGCATGACCCAACAATGTGCATTTGCTGCCCAGAAAGCCAGTTGTATCCTGGGCTGTGTCAAAAGAAGGGCTGGAGCACCTCTGCTATGGACACAGGCTGGGAGAGCTGGAGTTGTTCACCCTGGAGAGGAGAAGGCTCCAGGGGAACTTAGAGCACCTTCCAGGGCCTGAAGATGGTACAAGAGAGCTGGAGAGGAACTTTTTACAAGGGCATGGAGTGATAGGACAGAGGGAAATGGCTTTAGAATGAAAGAGAGTAGGTTTAGGTTGGATATTAGGAAGAAATTCCTCCCTGAGAGTGGTGAGGCCCTGGCACAGGTTGCCCAAAGAAGCTGTGGCTGCCCCACTCCTGGAAGTGTCCAAGGCAAGGTTGGATGGGGCTTGGAGCAATCTAGGATAGTGGAAGGTGTCCCTGCCCGTGGCAGGGGGCTTGGAAAAATGATCTTTAAGGTCTCTTCCAACCCAAACTGTTCTATGATTCTATTAGTAAACATCTTTTAGAAATAATTCAGATATTACTTTACAGTAGTTTAATTTTTCAAAGTGCTCACTGAAATAAGTGAAGGACAAACAAACTTCATGAAACTGCTGCATTATGCCAGAATATACTCAATATTGCTTTTTTAAAAAGGGACCAAGGTCTTCTCAAAACCAGGTCGTAGAAGCTAACGAAGACCCAGCCATCCAAAGACAGAATAATGATAATTCTGTGTTCTAATAATATACTAAAAGTGTGTCTTACCTCTGACATTTTAAGATAATTTATTAATTGGAAGCATTGACCATAATTTCTATTTATCATTTTTTGAAAAAGCAGTATTGAGTGATTACAGTTTTTGGCTGCTAGCTTCCAGTTAAATAGGCATGAACTGAGTGTTTAAGAACATTCATGATGATTTCCTATGCTTGTATTAGGTTCAAGTTCCAACCATAACTCTGCATTCTAGGCCCATCTGGCTGACATTGTCATGATCCATCTTAATTTACTGGCCCCAGTTTTAGATAACTTCTTCAATTGTCATTACATGTTCCCATATGCATTCCGTTATTTAAGTAAGTTTAGAATAAAAATGGATAGCAGCTTAATCTTGTTCATATTTGCTTGATCTTTTTGAACTGGAAACTAGCAAAGGACCCTTTAAATGAAAGGTAGTTTGATAACATCAGCTTCTTCTTAACTCGATGCCAATTTGTGAAAAAATGACATTTATTTTAAATAGAAAGTAGTACATTTGGAGGAGTTGCATTTGCATGTTACTTTCTGAATATATGTGTGGGTTTTTTTTCCAAATGTCTATTAGAAATATTACTATATTAGTTCTGGAGGAAATATTTTTGTTATGGTCATATTATTTTAGCAGTGCACCCATAACTCATCCTGACATTAGTGGAAGTTACGTGTACATGTTAACAGGAAAATGCAACATGTGTTCGAATCCATCATTTTGCCTAATTGTCTTATTGCTTTGTGCTCTTTCTGTCTCTGAGCGCAAGAAAAAAATCAATGGTCTTTTTATTTTTTTAATAAGTGATAGTTTAAAAAGATCTGTATTGCATAATGTGACAAAAGGCATGTTAGTGTTTTTTTTAAGAAAAAAAAAGTATTTATCATCCATAAAAATATTTCAGTTGGCACGAACTTAAAATTTGGTAGTTACAAATATATCCCAAGTCTACTTTTTCCAGACATTGTTTTTGTTTTCTGAAAGTCCACAAGTAGGAGCACAGCCTACTGAGAACTTCACAAGGCTTGCCTAGAAAAGCTTATTCATTTTGTAATATGAAGAGCTTGAGGGCAGGAGAAGTTTTTGTGCTGTGATGTAGTGGAGGTTTTTTCAGATGTTTCTGAAATGCCATATTTGTGGAGCATACTTTCATGACCACAGGCTGTCCACAATGCTTTCCTACAGATCTCCTTTCCTATATGGTGGTTCCTTTCAAAACTCATAAACCTGCTTGTAACAAAATTAGGTAGGTGTATAGACAGATAAATGAGTATTTATATAATGTTAAAATTGCTTTATACGTATGTACATGAACTAAATGTCTGCCCTCATGGAAAGTGGGTTTTACTCTATGGGACTTATCATCATTTTAGAAATGGTCAAAATGATTTTCCCTTTGGAAGATATAAAGTTTGACCTTTCTTTCTTAAAGTCTAATGGCATGTGAAGGAAAAGATATAAAAATTATTGTCACCCTTTTTGTTAGTTCAAGTTTTAAATTATATGCATTTTATCCTTGAGCTGCAATCACTAAAGTTAAAAACAAAACAAAAAAACCCAACACCCCCTCAGCCCTGCCCCCATCTTTGTTATCAAAACTTGGGGGTTCCTTGGCTGAAAATCCTTAAGTGAACTTTCTGTGCTGTTTATTTACTGTTTAAATACAAGATTAAAAGAGAAAGGTATTTCAATGGATGTGCATTAATTTGATAATCTTTCAGTGACTTAAGTTACCTGTGATGAACACTACACTTAGTGAGTGACCATGTAATTAATCCCCAGAAAGACTGAACTTCATATTTTAACTTGAAGATCTGAGAATTTTTCTTTTTGAGATTCAACTGTTGATTACTGAGTGTTTTCTTCAGCTGTCAACTAAGTACACTCAGTGCTCTGAAGCTTTCAGAGTATCCTGAATGAAATTCTCGCCAAGAGTTTGAAAGGCAATTTCCTTGCCTTTAATAGAGTTCATGCCATCACATGTGGGTATTGCTAAATCAGTTTTGTTGGAAGTGACTCTGCCCTGAAATTCATTGCAAATTTCCAGAAGAAAATGTATTTTCCCTTTTGTGGAATAAATCAGATTACTTAATAATGAAGCATTAAAGATCTTATAATAAAATAATCAGCTACTAGTCTTTTTAGTCTATACCAAGAATAGAACTTGGCTGTGCTGTCCAAAAATATATATTTTAAATTGGATTTTGCAGTATACAGTGACAGGTTAAAATTAAACATCCCTTCCTTTGTTTAAGTATGTTCACCATTTTTTCACTGAAAATAATAGATGAATATTGCTTATCTCTGGTTTTCAGTAGGTTTATTCATTTAGCAGCACCTGTGTATAGTGAGGGATGAAATATTTGTGGGAAGAAGGGGATAAAATGTTTTTTTCCACAAGACATTCAGTCCCACCCGCTGCCACTCTGTGCAGAAGTGCTGGACATGCACTGTGCTTTTATCTGCTGGGTTAGTGGTTCAGCTGCTCTGCCAGACAAGGAGAGGGCACTTCCATTTGCCACTAGATGCCAGTCTTGGGTGCCAGACCATGGTCTGAAGCTGCTTGATTCAAAAAATCGAGTAAGAGCAGCTTCACAGGGCAAGGAGGAAGCTTCTCCTGTTGGGAGGAGAGCGTGCCTGGTCCATTTGTCTGTCACCTGGTCTGACTGGTCCCCTCCCGCCTTGTAGTGCAAGAACTCCAGGCATGGAATAGCATACAAAAGTCTCCATATCGGCTTTCGAGGATCTTACAGGGTTGAAGAGGGTCTTTGAATGGATTCTGGATGTCAGGGATCACAGCCTAAGGGAAAGACTGTGTAAAATAAAAAAAAAAAAAAAAAAAAAAAAAGGAAAACTAAAGAGTAGGAGTTTGTAGGGAAGTCAAAATGCTTTATGAAGTACTAGTGGCAGAAGTATAAGAAAGTTTACCATTCATCTGGTTTTCTGCAGACATACCCCTTTTTTCCATCAATAAATTTTACTGGAGTAGAAGTTGGGGATTTCACATCTGTGTTGCAGCTCAGCAGGAGTTGCTGCTCTGACAAGGGTTGTTGGATGTCCAGAGAATCTAGACGTGTTTCCAGCACCTGGACAAATCAGCTCATGTCCCTGCCTTACATTCTTCTATTACTATTTCCATCCATCACCCTCTGAACCTGACACTTGGGGAGGGGAAAGGGAGAGGAACTCAACATGTTTTCCTTTATTTATGTCCTAATTGCTCCACCCTAAGAGGTTCTGTCACCTACAGGATAGTGGTTTCTTGCTCATTGCTGTGGGTACAGCAATGGTGAGAAGGGCTTCTGAAATCTGTGTGAGTAGTAAATCCAGTGCATCTGGAATGTTTCAGGGTAATTATGTATGCAGTTCACCTGCTCAGGGCAAACACAGGCCAGAAGCATGATGCTCGCTGATGGGGAAAATCCCTGCTGGAATTGCAGGGACTCTGCTTGCATGGAGTCATGAAGTTAATTTCCTTTTTTTGGGTTCTTCCATACAGCAGCAAGGCTGAGGAAAGCAATATAGCAAGGTAGGAGAAATTGGCAAGGTGATTTAAAGTTGGAGCTGCTCTTTGAAATGCGTGGAACTCACTCTTTAAAACCACTTAAAAGGAGAGCTTCCCTGCAGACCCTGCCTGCTCCCTGTGTTACAGTCAGGCAGTGCTTTCCCCTGCTCCCTGTCTTTGCAGAAAGGACAGCAAGGACCATCGTTTCTCTTGCCTACAGGGGAAACTGAGGCGTTTAACTAAAAGGTGGGGACAAAGTTGCTTAGTTTATGCTCCTTTTTTAAATGCTAGTATATTCTAAAAGGAGCCAGCACCTACCTTGGGGATAGTTCTAGGCTAAATCAGTAGTGGATACCTGACATTAAAGAAGTCTATTTGAATTGAAGTTTAGGTAAACAGACCAGGGTCAGATTTCTTAGATTATTAATAATGTATTCTTTTGAAAGAAGGATAATTTTGAATATTTTTTTTTTTACTTTTCCAGCTCTAATACAGCCTATTTTTGGAGAAAGGTATCTATGATAATTTCTCTAACAAGAATTCTTTAACTCAATAGATTAGATAACAGAATAGTGTATAAAAAGCTCTGAAGAAAAAATAATTTTCAGAAAGCAGTTTACTATTTTTTTCATAATTTTATTAGAATGATTATTTTGACTTGTTTCTACTTTGGTAATGTATACTATAAACGTGTTCAGATAGCAAGTTGATTGTCTCAAGAACTGTACCATTTCAAATGCAGAACACTAGACTGTTTTTTAGTAACCTGTGGACTGCTTCCATTTAATTGTAGGATTCATGCTGAGAGTGTAGAGAGTCATATCCCAAGTTAAATACAAACAAAACAGCAGGATGTTGATACAACTGTGACTTCCATAGGAAGTAGTTAGAATGGTAATGTGGTCTCCTTCTAACTTGGGTGGAAAGTCTCTTGTGACTGCTTTTGCCCCACAGACCTGTAACACAGCATGCCTTGACTAACATTTTTGACACCAACTTGCAAACATCATAAAGATTAGAGAAAGCCAAATGAAGGCTTTGTTCTCTGGAACAGAAGCTTTCTTGACTAAAATGAAAAGATGTTTTTCTTTTGTAAACAACGAAGGGGCACAAAGCAATAAAATGTTTCTCTCTGTGAGAATAGGAGTGAGCTGTTTACTTGGGAAAGTGCTTCTCTCAAAGGCATATGAGTGTCACCAAGTTCCTACCCACTTCAGAGTTTTGTATGTTCAGATTAAAGGATAGTATGCTTTGATTTTATTTTATAAGATTCATAATGTTTGAAATCTTACCAGCGTGCCATTTCTTCTCTTCATTTTGTTCAGTCATAATTGACTTTCAAAATAGATTGTCACCTGCTTCTGAAGGTGAGTAAGATCAATTTAGGATTTCTGCAAGCCGTGATATGAGAGGCTGTGTTTGGTCTACTTTTGTATGGGTATCCAAGCAAAGACAGTTGGAGCCTCTCCCGTGTTTCCTGTCCGCTTTAGAGAGTGAGAGTGCAGTAACAACCTTTGCAAAATGTTTCACTCGCAGGAAGACACCGTCTTCCTCTCTCTTATGGAAAGGCAGCAGTGCTTCTTATGTCACAAAGGCATTGTCTGAAGGCAAAGCAGGAAGAGTTCAACCATATTCCTGACAACACATAGTATGGTTATAGTAGTTTAGCGTATTTGCTGGGCTAGAAAATGAGTCTAGTTTGTTTTCTTCATTTCATAAGCATTTTGGCTTAATCATCATGCACTTCCATAAACAATGTTCCTAAGAAACTATAGAAATTTAATCTCCTGACTCTCTGGTTGTACAAGTGATCTTCCAGGTTCCTAAGATCCATATGGTTTGAGGCACCTGCCAGACAGAAGGAGGCTGATGATAATTCCCACTCTGTATCCTAGTAGTGCACTTTGCTTTCCAATTTTGTTGCCATTGTTCTTCACCCATTGTGGTACCTGACCTCAGTAAAAAATAAGAGTCAATGCTCCACAAACATTTTATGTTGGAAATTCTACAGTACTTATTAGGGGTTTAGTGCTTTCCCCAGAACCTGAATGGTAGAGAGATCAAGAGGGAACCCTGCAGCTGCTTTATGAGGGAGATACTTAAAGACTTTTGACTCTGGGGAGGGGTAAGGCAGGGGGAGGATATGTTTGAAGTTTGAAGAATCTCAAAGGAAGGTATAAACTGAATGTAGAGCTGTTGTTTGCCAGATCTCTCAGCATGAGGAACATCAGGCACTTGCTCTAGTTAATCAGTGATCAATTCAAAAGAAAGAAGTGCTCCTTTATGGAGTGGTTGGTTGGTGACCTTCTGGAACTTGCTTCCACAGAGGCATCAGCTGATTCAAGAAGGGGTTAGACAAATTCATGGACAAGAGGTCCATAAATGGCTACTTCTTTATATATCTTTTGGCTCTTGTTATTGACCAGTGTTCCTAACGTTTATTTTCTGTCTGAAGTATCAGCTCTTTCCTGCCACATTACACCCTTACACCAAAACACACATAGTTAATGATCAGATGATTTATAAACTATTTTTATTTATTTATTTATTGAGAACTGGTTATAAGTCAACTAGTACACTGTGGAAAGATCAACAGCCATGCTTTGAATAGCATCTTCTGTTACCCTACAGTGTGTAAGTGGATTTACAAGATGATATAAGTGACAAACTAATTGGTTTAAAGTACAGGTTAAAAGTGAGATATGACAGTTACATGACATTCTCTGGTGATTGAACCACATAGAAGACAGACAGGATTAACAGTGCTTCAGGTTTACAGGTGTCTCAAGCTGCTTGAAGAACTTGGAGATACAGAGTATTCTAGTCTTTTGTAATGTGAATCAAAATTTGAAGAAACAATTGCAGTTGAAAATCATTGCCTTTACTTCTCTTCTCTTTCCTTTTTTTCTTTTATCAATCTCTTTAAATTAAAATGCTCTTCTGTTTTTCAATTTATAAATGTGTTAGGGGTTAAAATACACAAGTCTAATCTATAATATGTATTGATATGTAGAATTATAAATTCATGAGAGATGGAATAGTATTTAGAAAGGGAGAGTGGTGAAAAGGACAGTATATAAAACTGAGATGGAACTGTGAGTTAGTATTCAGTGAAACATGGACATGGCAAAAGGATGAGGGCTGAAAAAACCTGAAGAATGAAAATTCAAGTTTGAAATCTTACAAAGAAAAGGTATGGTTTAAAATGAAGTTTGTAATTTTTATCTAAAGTTAACTTACTGGGCAGTTTAGCAATCTTAACTTTTTAGGTAAAGAAGAAAAAACATATATGCTGTCTACTAAGTATAAAACACTTTTTGTCTGTTTTCTATTGCACAATTTCTTTTATTGTTAGTGTAAGAAAATATAAGGAATAAAAACGTTTTACTGACAGAACAACAAATATAGGAAGAATCTATATTGTGAAATTACTGATCTTGCCACAGCTATGTAAACACTCTGTTTTAAATCTACCTTAAAAATGCTTTTATTAGCTAAAAAATTAGTGATGATAAAAATTATGAAATAGCATGGCATTTGTTTTGAAGTTCAGCCAGCATGGGAATGTAGAGGCCTCCACCTCTGATAATACACTCCAAAGAGCAAGTGGCTCTAAAGTCAGAAAGGAAGGAGTAGGAGGCTGAAAGTAAAAAAAAAAAAAAAAAGAAAAAAAGTTAGGCTTCTGTTTCATGGATTTTTTTTTAGGCTGACTGAATTACGCCCTTGTCTACTGAAACCCTCTTAGTGTAATTCCCATTGGCCTCTGTGACACCTAGGGCAATGCTGATCAACTGCAGGCTCCCATGTTCCTAACCTCAGCCAGCATAATATGATTCTAGCAGATGTTTCTGCATTTTAAACCTCAAAATATGATGGGTCAGTTGTTTTTTTTTTTTTTTCTCCTTTTTCCAGTGGCAAATCTTGCATACTTGAGAACCCAGGCCATGCAATTCAAGGTTAGGAATTATGAGCTGAGGGTCTCCCTGGTGGGATAATGCTGAACTTAATGTAAACTTAGATTTTTGAAAATGGAGAACCAAAGAAATTTAAAGGTTTGGATCATTTAAACTAAATTTGTGGATTATTTTTTAATATTGTATAAAACCCGTAAAATATAAAATGTGCTTAGAAATGTGTATGTGATGTTTTCTGTTAGAAGGAAAAGGTCTTATAAAGTCAGGAGAGAACAGAGTCAGAAGCAATCAAACAGGAACAGTTTTCTTATTGGCAGAAGGGAAAGGTTTGGTTACCTTTCTCTGCCTTCCCATTAATCCTTAGGTACTGTGAAGTAAATCCACTGCTGCCTTCTTCCTGTGCTTCCTCATTCCTCCCCATGTTCCCAAGAAAACAAGTACTTTTCTGTGTGCTGTGGAAAAATACATCTAAATTCCTATTGTTTAGTTTCCTCTGGTTGAGTTCTCCTGTGTGTAATAAGGTGCAAAGTGTGCTTCAAGTTTTGCAGTCTCGTGTCCAAGAGCATTCCTTACTGGTCTCTCGTGTGCACTCTCTCATGCTTTGTAAGGTGTGAGCTCACAGGGCAGCCCTTCTGCCTGTAAGGACATAAGTAACATTTATGCTTTTTTCTAACCAATATAATGGCACCTGTAAGAATTTATTCTCCTACAGTTCTGTACCTCTGCTTTGAAATGAGTCAAAGAGGTTGTCTTTTGGAGAGGGAGACACACTTGTCCTGGTGTATGCCCTCCAACTGAACTGTGTATAGATTACTGATTTAGAGTGTGATCCTGACAAGGCTGATCAATCCCCTTTATTAATAATGTGCCAGGTATAATGGGCTCCCATTCTTCATTGGCCATCAATCGTAACTATAATAAACAGGTTAATAATAAAAACATGTGTTTTGTTATCGCTGTCAGCACTGTCTAAACAATGTGAATGTGGAAACATTGTAATAAAAAGAGAATTCTTCAAATATAATTGGTAAAACACGGCAGAGGACACAAAAATGTGCTAAAGCACCAAATTGCTGAGGAACAGCACCTCTCCTTTCAATACCACATTGCTGTTTAGCAGAGACTAACAGATCATGAATTATGTGATGACAGTGGAAATTAGGATGAGCTCATCACAATCACTTTTCTCTGATTGTGAACAAAGTTGGCTATATCCACACTGTTGTGCAGTGTACCAGGGGATCTTAGCAAAGCAAAGCCCCATCTGAGAAGGTACATTATATAAGTCTGTGCTACGTCTTATAGTCAAACTGTTGTGTTCAGGATAAACATCACCTTAAAAGGACACCTTGGCTTGCTCCCTTAGGGTGAAGTGGCTTCAACTCAATAGATAAACTTTTCAAGGCGAAACAAAAGCTTGGTGACATCACAAACTTAGGCAGAATATTTCTAGTGAAAGATTTTTTCAGTTGTTGGTAAATAGATATGTTACATTTGTAGAGGAGCTTGCATAATCCTAATAAGATTGCTATGCTTATTGTGTTGAATCTTAGTATTTAAAAGTATATTGGGGGATGCAAGTGAAAGGTTTGGTATATTTTTTTCCCTCATATTTAGTAGTGATTTTCTCAAAACCCATCCAGATTTAGTTTTGTAAATGTGTAGCTACTAATGGAGGAACTGTGATTTATTGGCTTAGATTAAAAATGTAGAAATACTTTTTTTGTGGTTAAACACTTCCCATTTTCTAACAACTCCTTCCTCAAACATATAGTTTATCATTGTTGCATTCAGCTCTGACCAAAATTAGGCCACACAGACTTCTGATGATCACCATATTGCTAGAATAATTCTCATTATAATGAATTATTCTTTTTTGCTTCCCAACAAATTTATCTTTCATTCTTTGAAGACTACCTTCCATGGTTCTTATCTTCTAGGTGGGAGGGAAAATGTAGCTTGGTTTAACAGAGACAGTCATTAAATGTGCTACTGTGTTCTTTTGGTTTTCAACCTCCTTGACCTTTATTATGTTAGGGAACAGAGATAGGTGCTGAGAAGAAAATGTCAAAGGAAGGGTTTATAGCAGTGAGGGGGCTTCATGGTAGTTATGTTCAGCTGTCTCCAGGTTATGGCAAGTTGTGTCCCAAAGGCTGGTTAGGAAGGAGTGATGCAATTGATAGAAGAGCTCTTACATTAAACTGAACTTTTACAGGCCTCCTTCCTTCCCCCTGCTCCCTTTCCACTGAAAGATTCAAAATACAGAATTTTCTTGTCTCTCTTTAGGAGATTTACTGTTTGATAACTTATGAGTATTTTTTGTGAGCTGGACAACTTCATCCAGGTCTTGTATGACTATCCTGAGAAACACTTTTTAGTTTTCTGTGAGGTCTGTAAACAAGAGGTAAGCAGTTCATGGATGTGAAGTTTAGGGCAGGAGCTGGTGTTGGGATAGTGTGAATTCAGTAGCAAATAGTAGAGATTATTACATAACACCTAAAGAACAGAAGCCCAAGAAGTGTGGTAGATCATCATCTGACATCCAGCAACCTGATACCCTCTTAGCAGAGTGGAAAATACTCTGACATTCATGAGCTTAAAAAAAGGGACTTTTTACCTAATGAAATATGTTTAAATCTGCAACAGGCATGAAAGAAACTTGACTGCTTTCTAGTTTTGTTTTGGGTGCCTGTTACCCTCCTTGCTCACCTGGATTATTTTGTCAACAACTGAAAGAAACCTGGTGAAATGAAACCAGAATATTTTCTGGTTCTTGTG
This sequence comes from Manacus candei, assembly GCF_025592945.1. Taxonomy (NCBI): domain Eukaryota; kingdom Metazoa; phylum Chordata; class Aves; order Passeriformes; family Pipridae; genus Manacus; species Manacus candei. The sequence goes on from NW_026138130.1 coordinate 1,207,580, forward strand.
GCTATGCATACATGTGTACTGAGCTACCCACTACTGCCCCTCCCTGTCTTAAAAAAATAGTACAAAGATCCAGTCAGGATGAAAATTACCTATAGGATTTTTACAGTTGTATTAAGAAATAGAATTTATATTTTTTGTCTCAGAATAATCTCTCTTCAACACTTCAATAGTGGGATATTTTGTTTAATCTGATGTAGGTTTTTGGTAGTACCTACTCTAAAAATGAATCTAATTAACAGATGAATTTAGGAAATCCCTACTGTAATTTGGCAACTAATGAATGGGGAATGTCGGTATATGACAAGCAACTTCCACTTAAGGTTAATGTACCTATTACCTCATTAGAAAGACAACTTTACACTCTTCAAATAAAACCTTTTTTGAATTTAAGATATGTATTTGACAAAGGGCTGGCTGAACTTACATGAAATTGGCTTTGTGAAATTATGCTACCTTTATTGGTACTGACTAGCTTTATAAATGTTTACCTTAATTATGTTTTATTGTGATTAAAAAAGATTGCAGATACTCTGCCTTTTTTTGTAAAGTGAGCTGTTGGAGCCTTTTCTGTTAAAGATGGGGGTAGGATATGGAGAATAGTCCAGCTCCAGAGAGGAGGCCCCTCACAGGCCATATGAATCCACTTACATGTAAATTGCTTGTCTATATGAATTAAGGTGAAGGTTATGAAAGAACTGCATTTCTGTGTTTATTGTAGGATTTTTGACAGTCTCTTTCCTCTTTCAAGTAAATTTGGCTTAAGTCCACAGTCAGTACAGTTTTAAGTAAACTCCTCTTTTGTTACATTAACAAGGTTATAACATCACTGAGGCAGATTTCCAGCTGCATGAATTGAGGCCTGAACATGCAGACTGAGGGGATAATTAAAACCTTAGGGTGGGAGAGTTAAACTACCAACTAAAATTGGATAAAAGGCTAATTGTCCATGGCAACATAATACATGTTTCTAAATACCTGTGAAATAAAGATAAATATTCGTGGTCTTTTAATTCCGTTTTGAATGCTCAATTCAGGTTTTTTTTTAGGGCATAACAAAAATAAAGAGAAAGTAAATAGAGAACCAAAGAATTATTTCCCAGATATTGTTGTACTTTAGTTATTAACTGAAAAACAGAATTCTTTTGAAGACTTCAGTGATTTTCTGCCTGCCTTTACAATTCAGGAAGCATTTTTGTGTAGGAAGTATGAGCCTCACTGTGTGATATGGTATATTGGAATGGACTGGTTAGTGCTTTGTCAAAATTTGTCATATCTCTTTTTCCTTCCTCCTTTTTTTTCATTTTTGAGAGTGGAGTTACATACCTTTGGTGACCTTCAAGAAGATGACATAGAGTCAGGCAAGATGATACATTACCACAAAGTTAAAAAAACAAAATGGGTTGTAATGGCAGCTTGTACTGAACTAAATGAATTGTGAAGGCCCATTTGTTATTCATTAGGAGAAGCAGAGCAGATTACTGTTCTGCCTTCATAGGGAGCCTTTAAACTTAAGGTCATTTTACACTAGTACCCTTGTGGCATGGACAGCATTTAATACATTTTTAACAGCTTTTACATTTCCATGGTTTGCAGCAGTGCTTGTTGAATCATTTCTCTAATGAAGGTGTTTTAAACTAGTTTAGAGTTACTTTGGGGGAAAAAACAGGAAAAAAAAGAAATAATTGGGTTGATGAAGTGACTTTATATACTAAAGAGCTAAGCATGCAGAACATATTGCTATAAAGTAATGCATGCTGATTCCCACTGCTACAGAAGTACATCCCTGGGGAACTGTGCTTTTTTGTTGTTGTTGGTTTTATGCGTGTGTGTGTTTTAAAATGTAAATAGAATGAAAGTTGTGTTTTTCACAGTGCTCATTCCTTTGGGGAAGTGAGGTCTGAGGACAGAAATTTAGGAATATTTTTTGTGCAATTTCTGGGTTGCTCAGGAGTCTGAGGAAGAACATTCAACATTTTGGCATATTTTGGTGTGCATACTGACTCTCTTGTTGAAAGTGGGCATCTAAGAAACCCATCATAAAATGAACGTGGAGTGGAGGGTAGAATTTTACTGATCAAAATAAAAGTTGGTTATTTCAGTGCCTCTCAAATGGTTCAGTGGTGCTGTGGAAAGTCAAGGCAGAAAGGTAGGTACCAATATGGAACAATCTGAGAATAATTTTTTAAAAAACGCTGAATGAATCTAAAATTCTGTTAGCTTAAAGAATGATTTGTACCTCTAAAGAAAGGTTTAACCCCAGTTAAAGGAAGCAATCATTTCACAAGCTAATGTTTTAATGTAGATTATAGTCTTTCATATGTCTTCAAATTTCATACCTTCAGTCCACATTGTTGTGGATTTAGCTGTCAAAAGCCAAATTACAGTGCCTTTACTTTTGTTCAGAAGGTATTAGAACACAAATGATGTACTGAGTTTCAAGAATTGTTTAAAAATAAACTTAGCTAACAAAATGCTAATTTAAATGCATTATGGTGTTTCTCCCCACAGCCAGTCCACTCTTTATTTTCTTTTTCTTGTATAGCAGATTAGCAGCATTTGTTTTTTACTTCATTGCCAATGGCTTTCACTGCAGATTTTTCTATTGATTTTACTGGAAGCCTACTTTTATGGGAAACAGCTTCTTTCCTACCCTGCATTTTTTTAAAAGCAGTTTTTGAGATAGTATATGTGGTATATGTGGTGGTTTATTTCCTTTGATTCTATGCAAGTCAGCCCTAGGACTGATCTAATGCACTGGACACACTGACAGTTTTACCTGTGGTTCATAATACACTGTCTGTATTTGCTGTGGCACAAAAGAGATGTGGTGTGGTAGGATTTGTGAGAATCTGCTGTTGGTTAGAGCTTTGCAGTGTGCCTGCTTCCATCTATGCTCTATGAGTCTAAAGCTCTGTAAATAATCAAATTTGACTAAATAGTTATTAGGTATTAAAAAAATAACTTGAGAGACATATTGAAAGGCTAGATACATGCTAATCCACAGACAAAATCTAGTAGTGGTAGGGTTTTTTTTCTGTGTTATTTTGTCATCATAAAGCAAGCAGGGAGCTTCTTTAAAGAGAGTGTAAGGAAAACACATTGATTTGGAAAACACTGTATTGTTGTAAATCTGGCAAAACTAAGAGGAAGAAAATCTCCTTCAGTTATATTCCTTCAGGTGACTGAACCTTAGACTGATAAGAATAGTGGCAGATTAAATGAACACCAGATAAAAGATTCATGTTGAGAGCTGACATCCTGCCTCATAAAGGAAAGAACAGATTTCTGTACCAAGTGCTTTTTTTTGACACTGATCATTGTGGTTGGAGCATGTTTCATAGATGGGAAGGACCAAAAATACTTCTAACACAGAATCTGTGTGAAAGCGAACATAAATGCATACAGAATATATTTGATGTGTTCTAATCCAAATGCTGCTACATCACTTGTTTCTTGATCAGATGAATCACAAAGCAGTCACGTTGAGGTCTCAAAACAGAAGCAGGCATGGAAAATACAGAGTATATTGGCAGTCTTCTGTTTTTATAGGCAAGAGTTTATAGCACTCAAGGTAAAGAACAGCAGTTTCCAGGAGCCAAAGGAGTTTGCACTTGGCTTCTAGATTCCTACTTGCTAAATTTGTGGAAAGCCTGAGGAAACCCCTATAGTTCCCTAAGTTAAGGAAGCAATAGTGGGACAGGAGCAGAGCTTAAATGAACTGCACAGTAATATACTGTGTATTCTTTCTGAAGTGCTAATGTACTAAACTTTGTAGGCAGGTCATAGTAACAATCAAAAGTCAGTTGTTAAAGTCTAGAAAATGAAAGTGATGACATTAAAGAAACAGATCATATGCCTTGGTCCTTTAGAATTATATAAGAGGGACAAGCTTTGGCAAAACAAAAGGAAATATTCTCCAGGGAGAACGAAGTATCTGTTGTCTGAGATCTGGCACAAGCTAGTTTTTCTTCCATTGGAAGACAGGGGAAATGCCTATGCAATTTGAAAGCACTGGAGGGTTTAAGCTGTATGCCCTTCAGAGATTTTAACAGTGTGACTGGCTCCCTTAGAGTCACAGCTGGGAGAGACTGGGGTTAGCATGTTTTCTCAGGGACAATAATAGAGGTACCAGCTGTTGTCAGGAACTATCATGTCAGTAACATGTGGTGAATAAATGTGGCTGATAACTATTACATTAAAATTTCTAGTATCAGAGATCATTTTTTTCTCATTAGTGGAAATGAACGATCTGATCTTCAGCTAGTTTATAACTAGAATTTAGATCTTGTAAGAGAACAAAACGAGCTGACGGATTTCAGTGGTGAAAAGCTTCTGGTTAAATGAAGTGAGCTGCAAGAAGCAATAGTCATGACACAGTTGGGCAGAGACAGATGTGCAGATGAATAACCAAAATTAATAACAGGCACCCTTAAAGGGCTGGTTAATCTGCCAGTAGAGAGTCTGTCTCTTTTCTACCCACTAGTACATCAGCTCATAAAAAATACAAATGAGCCCAATAGCAGCAAGAGCCTTAAGATCTGCTTCCTCATTAGTGAAACTTCAGAGAAGTGTTTCCTATGGGTCCATATCTTTTTCTACCTTTTAAGAAAAGTTGTTAGCAGGACTATGTAGACTGAGTTCTTGGGGCAAGGGAGAGAAAGCAGTGGAATGAATCTATAAAAGGAAGAGTTTATCTTGGATTACTTTGGCAAACAGTATATTTAAGGGTTTTAATGGGGAAAAATGCATTAATATATTTGATAAGATTTTTTTTTTTGTATGGTGTAGACAAACTATCTTGTGTGGATTATATTTTTATTCTTGTTGTAGCCCACTGAGAGCAGGACTATTAGTAGATTATATGTGATGTTCTGGGCATTCTTAGCTCTTAGGGTAGCAAATTATTCTGTTTTGTACAACTGGGACCAACCTAAGGAAAAGATCCAAGGATGGCTTTTCCTGACAGTATGGAAAAGTTCATGAACTGTAAGTTGTATGTGTAGTGTTGAAAGATAAAGTTACAAATTCGGAGCGGGAGAAAATGCCATTTTCAGAAGCTGAAAATAGAAAGGGTAGAGCAAGCTGGGGGAAAAGCCTCACCAGCACTCAGCTTTAGAACGATTCTTTCTGCTGTAGTTGTGTAAAAGCTGAAAAAAAAAAAGTGAGGTGGACAAGTAGAAAGAAGAGAAGAGGTCAGTGGTCAAGAGGTACACGAGGGTTTGTTCAGCTGTAATGATAACTGGAACTGATAAATTTAGTTAAGGGGGGTCTAGTACTGAAAAAACAGAGGATGTAAACAACTTTGTTCCCTCTGTCTTCCTTCTGAAACTACCCAGTGAAAGCTACAGCTCGCTTCAAGCACTCTCTCACAATTTATCTTCTCTTTGACCTTCTGTTTGGATATATTGCCTAATATATAGCAATTACCTCAAAGCTATTTGTAGTCATCTTTGGGGATCATGTGGCTAGTTATGTGAGCCTCTTTTTTTTCAAAGTTGGAAAAAAAATTGTTCCAGGCAAAACAACCAAAAAACAGAATTGTAGAACTGGTTGCACATGTGTTTAGTGTAATGAAATTTATACCTAATTCTTTCCCTAATGCTACATAATAGATCATGATGATCTTACTCCTGTACAATGTAATCTTCTCCTGTGTATCTGGGTTATCTGACTGTTACACTATTGTTCAAACCAATTTGGGTGCTTCTTTCTCTCCTTTTCTTCTCTCCCTCATAAACAGTAATCATGCAGAATTAAGTGTTTCTGTATTTCTTTTAATGACCTAGTTTATGCTTATCAGCAGCTCTTAGAGAGGTATTCATGTTCTTTCCCAAGGTGATATACTCTACCTCTTCACAAGTTCTTTGACTAAGTATTTATCCACACTCATGTTTGAAAGAAAGGGCCTCCAAGCACTAAAGATCCAGATAACAACAGCAATAGGGAGCAATGATGCACATTTGAAGTTCTTACAGTGAAGTACTGACTTGTAAACCTGTGTGATTCACTTCAGATTTTTGTTCATTCGGTTTTAGAACTTCATCTATTTTTCTGTCTGTCTACATCTATGAAACACATACATGCACACACATACATTTGGTGTTTGTTTCTCAGTGATGTGAGAGACCCTTTAACCCCCTGCTGCTGTCTAATAGGTTCAGGAATTACTGCTTTTAAAAGCACTTATTGACCCGATGGAGTCAGGAAAATCACATACTTTTAAAATCCAAGGTCTTCCATGTCAGGAATATTGTTCATTAGCAAAATTGTTCATTTATCTAAATTTATACTTAGCCTGTGTTTAAGTACTTCCTATAGGTCTCTAATTACCATTTGACATGCCAATTCTACACAGATAGAGTGTCAAGAGATTCTGAAGCTTTCCTCCCTCTTGGGAACCTCAGAGACCAAGAAACATATTAGCTATTTAGAACAAAAGTAGTTGTATCATTTCACAAACTTTACAACATTTGTAGAATTATTTATATTATTCCTATTTAAAGGATAAAAGTATTTGTGTTTCCTTACCTGGCTTCTCTACACAACAAATTTGTTAGCTGGCAACTTCATCCAGAGTTTGTTTATGTTTGACACAGTAGGGATGGCCTGCACTTTCTCAATCATCTGCTGTATTTGCATAACCTTGCAGAGTTAATGGCTGCCATTCTGACAAATTAAGCTGGTTTCCTATGTCTTTAATGGATTAAGTCCTCTTAGACAAGTTATGCTTTATTTTATTCCTAAATAATACATTCGTTTGTGTTATTCTATTGTTGTTTGACTTGAATGCTAAAACACATATATGTGATGAATACTTAACAAATGGGGAACAAACTGAGTTTTTTATCCATATAAAGACAGAATACAAAGATCATCAATGCTTAATAGAAGAAAAAAAATTAAAGTTATGCTTTAATTACTTCAAATATTTGAAAATATTTTTTCTGTGAGAATAGTCATACTTTAAGTTTTTATTGCATTATACTAGAATTCTACTCAGTTTCTGATTCCTGCCATGATTTAAAAAAAGTCCATAATTTGCACTATGTACTCCAGGTGTAGCAGAAACATTGCAGCATATGGTGCATGTGATAAATGAGTTCCCTAAGAGCTGCAACGTACATTGGAATTATCAATATGTGTAAACAGGTTAGAGGCAAAATATCTGAATGGAATGTATGATAATGTTATAAATTCCTGATAATGCCATGTTTTGCAACTAAAGTGGTATTTAAAAATAACAATTTGTGCAAATCAAACAGCATTGAATCTGAGGCAATATCACCTACCTATTTATAGAGTAGTATTTTGATAATTTATAAATGATCCATAATGGACATATTCTTGAAGCCTTCTGGTGTGGTAGAGAGGTAGTGCTTCTGTAGTTTTTACTCTGCATATAACTGGAGGTATAAAGCTACTTTTAATGTAAATGAAACTTTTTACTGAAGTTTTTTTTTCAGCATGAGAATTAGGCAATACATTAATTTCAGACTGTGCATTTCCTACTTCTGTGCCTGTGCATTTCTCCAGAAATGCACCTAGGTGTTGAGAATACAAATATACACCTCTGTTCATCACACTGGAATTCATTTAGATAAATTTTAACTCTGTGAAGTACATATATAGTGTATGTGATATTTGGGTTAGAACTGTTTTGAAATGTATTTAGCCACACAGTATAGCTAAGTGCAGAGGAATTGAATTGTTCCTGGCTACCAGACCTTTGTTCAGTTCAGTGGACCACACATACACTGCACTATGATTTTTATTTTTTTTTTTGTAACATGTCAGATCTCTGGCAGTGTTCCTAAATTCTGTATGTTTTGCATGCATGGGCTTATAAGCTAAAGCTCTTCTTTGTAAGCAAATCTGAAAATTCTGTTTCTTCCATATAAGTCCTAAGTATGAGATCTCTCCATGGAGTATAGAGTAAAACAATGCTATTTGTGAGATACGACATAACAACAAAATATTAAACAGGAGCTTAATTCTCCCCATCCTCCTCTGGACCATGACAGTGGGCCTCCTACTGGGAAATACAATGATCTATTATAAAAATGACAGCCCCACCTAGGGAGACAACAGCCCAATTCAAAGAGGAGAGCCAAAAGCGCCTCCACTACCACCACCAGCAATTGAGATCAGCTGGTGCACTAACAATCCCTTGATTTAAACATCTGGTGGCAGGACTTTCTCAGTGGAGGTCTGTTGACTGTGGAATTCTCTTACACAGACACATACATGGTTTAACAAAGCCAAAGTTTTTTTATCCTCAGGGTACAGTGTCAGGCTGTTTCCTTTCCCAGGCAGAAGCATTTGCTGATGGTTCCACTGGCATCCAGTGCTGCATTACAAGGATTGTCCTTGAGGGATACATCAGTGATGCCCGAGGATGAGCTGCTCCACAGTGTCAGCTGGTGTTCTTTACCACTTCTTCACAGCTACTAGAGCCCTTGAGGGAGTGAGTGTTAGAACATCTCTTATTCTTCCATGGGAATTCATCATTTTTGCACATAATCTGTGTTTTACAGAGAGGTGCACAGGGCAGGTAATCAGGAAGTCAGGATATATGTGCTCTCCTGTTCTGCATCCTAGGACCTCTGTTCAACTGCCCAATTTCTCTGTGCGCTTCTTTAATTAATCTCCCAAAAATGCAATTTCATTTTTTGTTTTGCAGGTGTAATTTTGCAATGCTTTTTGCTAGCTATATCCCACCTGTAAAATTCGTCTGTGTTAAAGAAAACATTTCCAAACCACTTGAGATTACTGTAAAAGAATAACCAAGCTACTAGAAGCAGTCAACTTGCAGTGACAAAGAGAAGACAGTGAATTTATTTTGCAGCTGTGGCCTGTTGTCATGCCTTATGGAGGAGGGATTGCTGTTCTCCCAAGTTATCTCTGGACACTAATGTTCTTTTTTCCTAAAAGTTGAGTGTGCATTTTTTTTTTTTTTTAGAATCAGGTGAAACCTGTAATCTCCATTATTTATTTTTGTACTACTCCACATATTTCAAATTATAAACTCCTAAATTAAACATAACATGGCTTATTTCATGTCATGGTTTATTTCAGCATGTTAGGAAATTAAGACCACACAGAGGAAACAATATTCAACACAGATATGTGAATGAATAAAACTGTGAAGGGGAAATTAATGGGTATCCATGGGGTTATGATGTAGCACGACAGAGTGTAAGACCATACTAGTACTGTAATGTAGATACAAAGCAGTACAATTCCTCCTCCCTGCCCCCAAATCTACTTTGCTAAGTAAACATAAGAAAGAAGTTTAGCTGAAGATAAAAAGTGTGTATGACTTTTGAGTGCTTTTCAACCATGTTTTAGCTGCTTATCTCCCTGATGAAAATTTGTTGGGAAACGTATGATAAGGAGATGCTGCTACTCTTAAAATGTCTGTGAAAGTTTAAGCGTAACTGCAGTCCAGAATGGTGCATTGCTTTGGCTTTCACTGTGAGACTGCAAAAGGAAAAGCTTAAGTGAGGAAAATTAGAAATGTTTTCTGTGCTGTTTTCTGTTTATTGTTAGAGGCAAGCATTTTTAGTAGCCCAGTACTGAAAGTATAGTGCCTTAAGTTGTTTTTTTTCCCCTCTTTATGTTCTCCTGATCTGTGTATTAATGTAATAGAAAAATTGACTCTTGTGTTAGAACCAGCTTTGGTCTAAAGACTGTGGTAGAAAATATATGGAAGTAACTTTCCTATATCTCTGTCAGCTCTTTATGAATGGGAATAGCAGGGGTAGGACACCAGTGCATTTAGACACAGGTTCCTTGATGTTATGGTTAAATTAAGACTTCTATTAGTTATTAATTTTGGCAGGCAAGTTAAAAAATAGCTTGGTCATCAACTATTCATGCAGTTTTATGTTTAGTTTCCTTAATTATTTTTATGTGCTTTATGTAGCTAAGTTTACAAACATTCTTCTCAGTGTAACTACTAGCTTATATAGGAATAAATAAATATGCTTTTGTATGTTGGTGTAGACAGAAATGTCATTTGGCAATACTGCAGAATATGTGTTGTTGCTGTTTGTGGAAGTTAAATATTTAAAAGACACAGGTGAATTTCATCCTAACATTCTTCAGTATAGCCTTCAGTTAGATTTTTTGACATTTGCTTTACTTTCATACTAGACTGCACATCACTGTACCTTACTTTTAATTCTCTGTTGGCTTTTTCTCTGAATTCAGTTCTCTGCTTTCAAACAAAGAGAGCAGTGCAGAGTAAAATTAATGGTGTTTGTATATTTAGTGTGTAGAAGGACATTTATTTCTTACTTTATGTGAGCGATTATGTTGATTGTTTAGGATATTTAAGATAATACTCTATTTATTTCTGGAATAAAAGGAGTCCAGACTTAAAAAAGGGGATAGAAGTTTGTTTTATTAACTTACACTGATAGCCCTTGTTGAATACATGCAAGTAAAAAAACCACAATGCAAATAGTAGAATCCAAAATATTCTTGAAGTCATATTATCAAACTTAACTAATACCCACTCTTATATAAAATAAACACCAAGCTTCACCACCTTCCCTCAGGCATAGTTAAGGAGTATTGGAATGTTGTTCCAAAATGGCACGTGTCTTTGCAGTTCTAATATCATCATTATCCAATAGATGCTATCCCACAAGTGGGAAAACAAAAATGTATTCCAGAGCCTTTTCTGCTCTCTACATGTGTGGTAAAAAATTTCCATGCACCACATGTCTCTTCACTATATCTATATGGTGTCTGCCAAAATAAATATTTTATTCCATTTATTTTTAGTTGGTATTGCACAGGTCCTCCTAAGATTAAACAGTCAAAGGTCAAATAAGTTGAGATGAACTATAGTTTTAAAATAGTTGTGCTGCTCATAATTATGTGTATAGAGGTTTTCAGATATATACACATATACCTACATACATATATAGATACACATACATATTTGATTAAAAGCCGAGGATGTTTGCTCAGCAGAGAAGCAAAACCATCATTATCTGATTGTACATGGAATCCAGTGGCTGCTAATCAAACCCGGGGCTGCATCTGGTTAAACATACTTGGCATAGACTTGTTACAATTAGAGGTTTTGCCATGTCAAGGGAATCTTTCACTCAAAGCAGCGACCCATATTGTACTGAACAAACACATGAGTTTTTAATTGAGAACAATAGCTTAACAAACCACTTCCCAGGACCACTGAAAGAAAAAAAATGTGCCTGTGGCAATTCTGGCACTGAACTGTGTTTATTTGAATCCATTTATTCCAAGCCGGGGTTCAATATACCAAGCAAATAAAAAAAAATTAAAGTCAACATGGAAAACAAAATTAAAGTGAGAAAAATATAGTATGCTGAAATGTAATGCCAATCTGTAACTGAAATTCTTGTGATTTAGCAGATCTGTGTGTATATGCTTGTGCCCTCTGCTCTCATAACTCTTAAACCTGAAGATCTGCACTTAAATTATTTTGTTTCATAGCGTATGAATTTCACAATGTGTATAGCTACAATGTAATATGTATTTACACTATGAAGTGAGCATTGAATATAGCTTTTGTTACACGGAATTTATGCTACATCTGTATTTCACAATACAACTTGATATAAATTATTGTATATTTAGAAATAGCTGGAAATGGTAACAAGAGTGTAATAAACATTGAAGAACAAAATGCTTAGTTTGGGAGGTTAGGTGTTACATACACTAACCAGCACCCCAAATTTTTAACTAGTACATACAGTATTCTAAATTCGATAGTATCTAAAGTCTGTATTTGATGCTTTCAGTTAGACCAAGGTAAAGGACTGAAAAAGAACAGGAAAAATTTGACACAGTATTTATAATACTGTAATAAAGACTAGAATATTTTAGTTCTGTCCTCTGGTTTTCTACAGGTTTCTTAAGATTTTGAAGTCACAGTTTAAGAATAATTTTTCAACCCAAGGTTTCCAGTAGAAAGATATTATCATCTGCTGATTACATGCAGCTGTAGGTAAAGTTGGGTACTCAAAAAAACAAGCATCTAGATTAGTAGAGACTTTTAAAGGTTCTAATGCTGATTTTTTTTTTTTAGGTTTGTCATCTTTACAATTGGTCTTATACTCAAACCTTTAATTTTTTGTCTACTCTGTCAAGCTGCTGGTTCAGTTTCTGATTCATGATTGGAGTGAGCCAACTTTGTACCAGCTGGGGACACAAAGGTAAAAGGAGAAAGCAGGGAGGAGAGTGACAGGGAAAGGTGGCTTGGACTGGGAGAGGTGTGTGCTGTAGTCATTGTGGACACAGTAACTGTATGATCCAGCTTGGAAAATGGTTAGTGAAGTATTGAACATGTCTCATAAAAATGCCACAGACAGTGCTTCAAGTGATGTGGAAAGTCTGAAAGTGTGCTTGATTATGAAGCAGAGGAGCAGAATTTTATGAGTTAACTGTTCTGGAAATGCAATGGAAAGTTTGTGAAGAAGAATGCATGGATAGAGACAGCGGAGTACCTATAGTTGTGTGAACTTCTGTCTCAGAGATAACATGCTTAGAAAATTCTGCTGGTCAGGAACTGATTATGAGAGTGATACATAATCCCAGAACTTGTTCTGAGCAGAAATTTGAGGCCATTTTACCTGGAAGCAGTATGGCCCAATCTGTTGAAGTTCTTCGTCACTAAATGCGGTTTTAGGGGAGTTATTAACAGATAAATAACGTTATTGAGTTTGAATACTGTAGAAACTTGCCCTTATGGTTCTTTTTTGTTTTGGAAAGCATGTTTCTTCTGGCAGACCCTATTCTACATCAGATATTGCATCCAAGGGGACAAACTCTATTCTGAGGTGCATCAAACAGAATAACCAGCTACTCAAAAGAGAGCATTATCCCGTTGTATCCATCACTGGTGCAGCCTCACCTGGAGTACTGTGAGCAGTTCTGGGACCCCTAATTTAAGAAGGACATTAAGGTTCTGGAATGCATCTAGAGGAGATCAGCAAAGCTGATGAAAGGGCTGGAAGGTATATCTTGTGAGGACAGCCTAAGGACTGTGGGCCTTCTAGTTTGGAAAAAAGGAGGCTGAGGGGTGATCCCGTTCTCTATAGCTCCTGAGGCAGGGAAATGAGGAGGGAGGTGCTGATCTCTTCTTCGGGAGGTCCAGTGGTAGGACATGTGAGAATGGTTCAAAGCTGCACCAGGGGACATTCAGACTGGACATTAGGAAGCATTTCTTTATGGAGAGGGTGGTCAAACACTAGAACAGGCTTCCTAGAGAGGTGGTCAATGCCCCATTCCTGTCATTGTTTAAGAGGACAATGTCCTTAATAACATGCAATAACTTTTAATCGCACAATTGGACTACATGGTCATTGTAGGTTCCTTCCAACTGAACTATTTTATTTTATTCCTACCATATTTTGCAAGAAGCATTTCTGTCCTCCTGTGGGTAACTTAAAATTGGAATAAACACCCTATTTTATAATCAGCTGGCATGATGGAAAGAAATGCAGTTGTTCACACGCTAGCATTTTTGCAGCATTGGGCTCCAGCACTGCACAGAGCTTTGAGCATTTAGAGCTATGGTGTTACTTTTGTTAAAAGAATGGAAAACATTGCTTTCTTATATTGTAATCGATATGGATGTGTTTGGGATCTTGCATTGCAAATACAGTTTTATTTTTAGTAAGATTCTGTGTTAGGATAGTTTTGATGCTGCTGCTGCTGTCTACATTAGACCCTACTGTAAATAGTGTTGCTTGAACTTTGCCTTGGGTGATTGACAATGAAAGGTACTTGAACTAGAGAATGTGGGGTTTTTTGCCCTGTGAGTATGAGACCTCAGTAATATGGAATGTGTAACCTAATAAGTAAATTACTGGATGTTTGAACTTTTGGTATTCTCCGTTTATTCTTATTATTGTAATATTAATAATAAGATAATCTTGAAGCATTAATTCATTCAAGTAATATAAAGTTTGTGCTATCCTGCTGCTTGCAAGCTATCACAGTAAGTCACTGCAGCTTAGAGTTTTCTTATTGATTTCCTGAAGACTTATTTCATCACTAGAATCTCCTCCTGCCCATAGTATAGTTTTTTATTAGGGTTTCTTTATACATTTGTCCCAGAATAAATTCCAACTTGCTGACAGCACAGCCTTGTACTAACAGAGTAGTAGAACTAAAATATTATTATGATAAAACTGCCAAAATGAAATAGAGGGACACACTGAATCTGGGGTTTTTTTTTGTTTTTGTTTTTTTTTTAAAGGCTTTTCTTAACCATGTTGGTTTTTTGTTTATTTTGAATGTGGCATGGCTTTAAGTTAGTCTGAAATGCAGTAGTCAATAGGTTTTAAGTTAAACTTTGTACTATAATCTCAGTGGATGGAGTGAAAACACTGGTAAGTTTTCCATGATTGATTTAACCCTCCTGTGTGTCTTAGCCTCTGTTCACACACCCTGTTCTGGCTGCTGCTGAGTCTGGTTCAGCACTGAGGTTTCACTGCTACAGGTGACAATCCTCCTTTAATCTCTTTGTACTTGTATTTGCTTCTTTCCCTGGTTCTGTCAGAATGATCAAAGTTATGTTAAGGTCTTTAATAATGTTGAATGATTTTTCTAGATCAGATTATTTTGATACAAACAGATTTACAACAACATTTGTAGTTTTACTATCAAATCTGAGGGGGTGGGGATGTTCTCTCACATGATACTTATGAGAAGTTATGCAGTTAAGATTTAGAAGGATGGAAGTTGGACATCTCCATTTTGGAGGATCTTCGGTGATGTGGCAAGTGAGACTGGTGGTGAAAGTCAGCAGGGGATAGGGATTTGTTTGTGATATGTTAGTCTGTTTGTGCTCATGTAAATGTTTGAAATGAAGTTTATGGTTAGAGTGACACTGATTTTTCAGCTCATGGTTTTGTATTTGCTGAATACTGACTATTCAAAACAAAATGAGGGCAACCATCAGCAGTACAGATGGACTCATCTTTTCCTCCTATATGCAGAGCAGGGTTAGAAGATGGTTAAGATTTTAGATAGATTGGCCAGAGAAAGGATGCACATGCTATGAAGGGGAGAAATTGATAAATTTTAGATCATTATTTATTTGTAGGAATACTTTGAGCCAAAGTGAATATCAGAGTCTGTGTACTGAAGGCCATGTTTGCAGTGTACATTAGATAGTTGTAGACATTAAAATCAGAGAAATTAGGAGCTGGAGAGCTACTCCACTGAATTTTGCAGTGTGGAGCATGTAGAGGATGGAGTCAAATTTATATAGATAGTAATAGAAAACAGTAATTCCTTGGATACAGTGTTAGGGTTTAGAAAAGCAGTAGCTGGAGGGCTACTCTCATCAAATAAGCTTGCTTAATTTCATAAGAAATTATGGGATAACAAACCTACAAGGGGTAGAAACTCCATTTCACAAAGAGGTTTAACATTCTTACTGATCACCCACATGGTCATTTCTCATTTGTAGCAAATTAGAAAAATTATGCTGTTATGGCATCACTTATATTTTACATGACTGGTTTTTGACATGGCTTGTGTCTGCAAGCACAACTGCTGCACACAAAACAAGCTTCCTTTCTAAAACACTGTTTAGTCACTGCTCTTCATTGCTCAAAGCAACTTCCTTTGATTGCTCATTGTTATATGCAGCACACATTTGCTGCAGTGTTGTTTTTTAACAAAGAGAAATGCAAATAAAACCGGTATGTTTTTAATAGCTAATATCTGGTATTATAGGAAAGGCTCAATAAATAGTTAAACATTTGCAATCTGCTGTTTCAGAGTAGCAGCTGTATTTCATTTAAGGTAGATAGTAGAAAAAAAAAAGTCACCTTTTCAGTGATTGCAGATGAAAGGTTTATCCTGGGTAAATGATTTCTTTGCTGAATTCAGTGCTACCCATTCTGGAAGTTCTAGAGTGGCTTATGTAATCTCCTGAAAAACATTAGGAACACTGTCATGGTCTGCTCCAGGACAGTATGAAAACGTCTCAGCAGAAGGTCTTCGCATCTGATACACCTTTGTTAAAAAAGAATTAGGCATTCCAACATTCTGTGACTCTTGGAGCAATCTGTTTGCTTTACTAGTTGTTTTGACGTACTTTGAACCAGGATCTCTTCCTATTGTGTAGGCTCTTAATATTTTCTTTTGCTTATTGCTGCTAGTGTATGTGAAAATTAACTCAGTTGCCCAGGTGGATATTTTTTTTTGAAAGCTTCTACTTGTAACTGGTGTTTTCCCATTAGTTTCTTGATTGAAATGGGCATATTACAGCTCCACCAGCTGTTAATCTTCATTCTGCTCTATTAACAAATTGTTCAAGTATATTAGCTCGCATGATAAAGAAATGAAGAGAAAAAGGGTAGTATCATGGCCACTATGTGGGCAAAATTAGTTCTGTTGTTAGTTCTGTCTCGACAGTTTGTGAGAAAATTGTATAATCATTGTTTTTGATTTTCAAAAGAAATACAAAAATATGCTCTCCTACATGTGATCACTCCATGTTATTGAAGTAATGAACTTCAGAGAGCTCATTACTTGCTTTGTGAGTGATATTCTTTTTTTTTTTCCCACACTAACTTGCAGTAAATCAGGTCATAATGCTGGTGACAACAGAATAAAGAGACTTCCCAGATCCCCAGGATATGACTTCCTCATTTACTGTAACCCAGTGTCTTTCTTGTTTCTTTTGGCATCGTCACAGAAGACTTACCTTTTTTTCAGATAGCACTTCCTTGGTCCATCCACATTCTTCTAAT